>NC_082697.1:1210400-2420800 GCF_949987515.2 Delphinus delphis | reverse complement strand
GCAATGCGTTTGAAGTTCATCCCTGCTGTGTGAGCATCAGTTCAATCCTTTATTTCACCGAATACTATTCCACCATCTGGATGGGCCAAAGTGTGTTCGTCCGACCACTCCCTCACTGAAAGCTATCTGGACTGTCTCAACAAGCCTGGGGAGGTCATGAATAACACTGCTATGAATATTCACATACAAGTTTTACATGAACATTCATTTTTATTTTTCTAGGGCGACTTCAAGAAGTAGGAGTCCTGAGGACTTCCCTGGTGGTGCAGTGGTTGAGAATCCACCTGCCAGTTCCGGAGACATGGGTTCGAGCCCTGGTCCGGGACGATCCCACGTGCCATGGAGCAACTGAGCCCGTGTGCCACAACTACTGAGCCCGCATGCCACAACTACTGAAGCTCGCGCGCCTAGAGCCCGTGCTCCACAACAAGAGAAGCCACGGCAATGAGAAGCCTTAGCACCGCAACGAAGAGCAGCCCCCCGCTCGCTGGAACTAGAGAAAAGCCCGCGCAGCAATGAAGACCCAACGCAGCCAAAAATAAATAAATATACATAAATAAAATAAATTTTTAAAAAAAAGGAGTCGTGGATCAGATGGTTGTTGTATGTGTAACTTTTTATGAAACTGCTGAACTGATTTCCAGGGTGGCTGTCCTGTTCCGCATTCCCACCAGCCATGAACAGGTGTACCTGTGGAACCAGATCCTTAACAACACTTGGTATCATCAGTATGTTTCATTGTGTCCATTTGAATAGGTGTTATTAACAATATCTCATCAAGGTTTTAAAGGGTGCTTAACACCAGGGGTTAAAGGAAAGAGTGGCTGCAGAGAGTAGGGGACCCAGGCACGTCACCGTGGTCGTGGCACCATGATCAGTGGTGTCCCCTCAGAGCAGTGGATGTTAAAGTCAGATCAAACAGGAAAGAAGCATTTCCTTGAAATAAAAGGCTCTCCCAGTGTAATGTGTAATATTCCCCCAAGAAATAATCTCCCTAATTTCTCCAACTGAGTTTTGGGAAATCAGTCTCAGGTAGGTGACCAGGCAGCTCTCAGCAAGTGAGGTATATGAAGAGGACGCATTTCTAATATCCGAGGCTGAGAATGCGATGTGAGAGCTCCCAGGAGGGCAGGCCCCCAGCCTCAGAGCATTCCGGTTTTAGGAAAGCAGATGGGTGTGTAAGGGGCTCCGTCGGGCACCGGTGGGTCAATTTGATGAAGGGGCTGGGGGAGGGGGTGCACTGCGGACCCACCGCCCGGATGTTCACAGGCTCCCAGCGCCCGACCACACAGTGGAGGTCAGGGGTGGTTAGGGGGTGTGTCGGGTGTCTCCGTGGCCTCCTCCACCACAGGCTCTGGTTCAGCAAAGTGGCTCAGGGGACAGACGGCAGGGCAGGGACCACAGGTGGAGCTGGCTTCCCGGATGGGGCTCAACCCAGGCAAGCAAAGCCCTCCGGCTGCTTCAAGGCTTCACCACGTGTGCTGACATCTACTTCCTGCCAGCTGTCCTGTCCACGCGGAAACCCACCTTCCTGATGGAGTGGCGGGGCTGAGGTAGCCCAGTCCTTGGATGGGGAAGGACTCGTTTCACATGCACATAGTAAGGGGGTACTTGAGAGTGCGGCTGATCCATGAATATTAAAAATAAAATACGCTGATGAATGAGAAATTTGTTTGCAGCGCAAGAGTGCTGGGTTCAGCTAGACCAGCTCTCACAGCTTAATTACTGTCATCGGAGTGTGGCTTCACAAAGGACCAGGGTGTTTTGACATGCATTGATCTGCCATCATGATCTGAGGCTTTCAGAGATGAATACCCTCCCCATCCCCTTTCTGTCCGTATCAGGGACACGTCAGAGCCATTGACATTCAGCCACCTCGTATTGATAAGCAGGGAAGCTAAAAATGCCTGTGATGGCATGACTGATCATTGCATATTAACTAAGGTTATTAGAAAAGGAAAATATGATGCTTCCCTCACCTCCACACGGTGCTCAATTTGACTATCTATCTTCCTCCTGTCCCTGGGTCTCTGCTCTCTCTGGGTCCGTTTTTGTCCCTTTTCTTTTCTTTTTTTTTTTTATCCTCAGTGAATTACAGTCAATTAGAAGATGAACAAAATAACCTTTCCAGTGCCCCTGAGGACACTTCCTCTTGGGGGGAGCTGTTCCAAAGCAAAACCGTAGCAGGCTGAGTTCAGAAAACCGCAGAGAACCAGAAGAGGAGCCAGAGATGCCCCAGCCCCTTCCCGGGGATTCAAACTCTCACCAATTCCCCTGCCTGGACTTGGGTATCCTTTGTGTCCACTTGGTTTTAGCAGAGACGCGTCTTGAAGCAGGCCCTGTGTTCTGCACATTTCCCTCAGTTTGTGGGACGGAAGAAGGACAGGAGAAAAGTCTCCACCCACCGGCCGACAGAGGACAAGAAGCCTGAACCTCAAGCGTCAGAGTCCCCATCGCGCCAGCCTCACGGTGTATCCTGTGTTCTGCTTCCCTGGGGCATAGCTCCATCCTGTGTTCTAGGAAGTCTCCCTTGAAACAAAATAAAAGAACCCCAGCAACGCCTTATTCTTTCCCTCCTTAAGCATTTAGTGAGCCCCTGCTGTATGCACAGAGCTGCAGGAGGGCTGTGGGGACTGGGGACAGGAAGGACCCAGGGGACCTGTGCACCTGACAGAGGAGTGGATCCGGGCTCGAGCTCTGGAAGGAGACGTGCTGCCTCTGAGCCCCGGCCTCCTCACCTGTAACGTGGGGACAGGGCATCCGTGTCCCCGGTGAGACGTGCATTTGATGATTTCCCTTGCTCCCGGAAAGCCCAGCAAGTACTTTGCCCACAGCAGTGACCTGGCCACTGAGTTGACAAAGTAGACAGTCAGTGAGGCACCAGCTCGGTTTCTGCCACCTGGTACCCCGCCACGTGCCATGACGGCCAGGTACCCACAGCTGAGTGTCTCTTGGACCGTGCCTGCCTCTCGCTGAATAGCCAGGGCTCAAGACGCCTGCCTGGAAAGGCCGGAATCCTCTCGAAGCAACACCTGCTCTAGTGACCTTTGACCAAGTGCGTGGCCTCCTGGAGCTTCGATTCAGGCACCTGTAATACAGCAGTGACAGAAGTCATCTCACAGCCACTGTGGTCAGAATTAAATGGAACTTTATATGCACCGTGTAGCCAGGGTCCGGCAAAGTTTGCTTTCAACCCAGCCCCTTCGTTCTTGAAGTAGCAAGGAGGCAGCCTGCCCAAACTGTGAGGTGGGAGTTTCTTCTAGGCATCTAGGAAAGGGTCCTTTTGCTGTACTTGTCTGACAGGGAGGAGGGGGCTTCAGAAAGGAGGCGCGTGCCCGGAGAAGAGAGTCCCCCACGCCGGCTCCCAGGGCAGCGCTGAATGTGGGAGATCCTGCTGGAAACGGTCTTCCGTTACTCAGAGGTGCACCCTAATATCACGGGGTGACACACACCCGTCATTGGTGTGTATGTTTCTCCTTGATGGTTGAATTCAGCACATGGTGTCAGCAGCCCCTTGCTGGTCCTCCAATGTGCTGAGCTGCCCCAGGGTCCCGATGCCTGCGTTCTTTCTGTCTGGAACTCTCTCTCTCTGATGCTCACGTGGCTGTACCTCCTTCGAATCTCTGCTCAGATATTGCCTTGTCTGTGAGGTCCCTCCAGGGCCATCACAGCCGCCGGTCCACGCCCTGTGCCCTGGCCTGGTTCCCTGGAGCGCTTCTCACCCAGAGCATATGTGCTTACTGGGTTTACTGCTTTTCTCCTCTCCCTGGGATGCCAGCTCTGGCAGCTGGGGCTGTGCCTGTCCTGTTGGCTGCGTCCCCATGCGGCCTCGTGCTATTTGCTGAGTGATGGAGGATTGCCATGTCCTCCACCTCCACCTGGTTTTGTCCACGTGGAGCTATGCCCCATGTTCATGGTGAGGCACCCGTCTCCCCATCATGTGAGCGTCTGGGGGTGATGGGGGCGGGGACAAGGAGGTCTGAGCGGGTTCACAAGCTCTTGTAACTGAGGGGCTTGGGCCCTGACTGTAGCCCCAGGTCCAAACCAGCAGGATTCAGCCCCACAAGTGAGACCTGCAGGATTGGGCCCCAGCCTGCACAGAAACTGTGTGTGTGTCCTGGGGTGGCCCTAGCAAAGGGCCACAGGCTGGGAGACTCACACAACAGAAATGAATTCTCCCATCGTTCTGGAGGATAAACTTCTGAAATCAGGGTGTGGCCAGGGCCAAGATCTCGGGGAGGATCCTCCCTACCTCTTCTGGCCTCTTAAGCCCACGTGAATCCAGTCTCTGCATCCATCTTCACTGGGCCTTCCCTTCTTCCCCGTCTCTCCTCTGTGTCACTTATAAAGACAGCTGTGATTGGATTTGGGGACCCTCTGTATAATCCAGGGTGATCTCATCTCAAAACACTTAATTAAACCTGCAAAGATCTTTTTTCCAAATAAGGTCACACTTCAAGTTTCCAGGGGTTAGAATGTGAGCCCACCTTATGAGGGGTCACCATACACTGTTCTGTGTATCCAACACAATTGCTAACGTCCAGGAGACACCAGCGGTTGTGCCCTGCGTGGTGTGACCCCCTTGCCTTCCGCCCACCCACAGGGAGTTACACTGACTTACAAAGGTAAAGGGAGGTGGCTTTATCCCCATTTCACAGGTAAGGAAACTGAGGGTCAGAGAACATAGGACCAGCCTATGGCAAATCCCAGAATTCAAGTCTGGGTGACTCCCTAAGCCATGTTCCAAAATCCCCAGGCTGAGCTGCTTCTTCAGATGGAGGATGAGGCCCAGAGGCTCTGACGCTGTGGCAGACACAGAGCCGAAATCCCTTTACTTCCAGGTTTTTCTGATGATGAGCCGCTGCTCCCCTGGGACCATAGCAGGTGGAGCAGCTGCAGGGTCAGATGGTACCAAACACTGGGTTACAGCTCAGCAAATATTCCTTCCCCTCTCCCTTGGAGCCAGTGTACTGTGTGGCCCCACTGAAGTAGGGCTGGGATATGCGATGTTTAGGCTTCTGGAATGTAAGCAGGGACAACGTGCCATTCCCGAGCCAAGACTTGACAGCACCTGACTCTTCCTCATGGCCAGCTGTGCTTCTGTTGTTGCCCCTGGTAACCACAAGTTCAAGGATGGAGCGGGGTCGTGAGCAGAAGTCAACCCAGGATGCAGCCCGGAGCCTGGAGCCAGGAGTCGGGAGATGAGTCCAGCCTCACCCACCCAAGGATCTGGGCAGCTGCCTGCCCACTGGTGAGTGAGAAAGAAACACTTGTTGCTTCAAGGCTCTGGGTTTTGGGGAGGTTTGTTACTCAGCATTCTTGTAGCAGCTGCCGATTGATACAGACGGGTCTAAGCTTGGATGGTTAATAGATATGGAATGTGCCTCAAAAATAACATGGATGGAGCATTCCCTGATCCAGAAAAAGAGCACAGAGTGAAATCCAAAGTAGATGACTCCATGTTGACTGGAAACCAGTACTCAAGCTAGCTCTTTACAAGTTAAAGGGAAATTTGAATTTGAGACAAGACAGTCTCAAATTCAAGATGGAACCGTCTTTGGATGAGGTCTTTTGAATGAAATACCAGGGTGTCTGTAAACCGCTTTCTTCTCAATCTAACTTTTGAAAGTTTTTTGTGTACCTCTAATACTTAACTGACGTTAGATTGTTCATATCAGTTGATAATCTGATAGGGTCTTTGAAGAATATTCAATTTACATGTAACTCAGTTGACAAACACAGTCTTTCTTCCCACATTTAGTTCTAATGTGTGGATTAATTTTGTTTATGAGTGACAGCTCATCTGCTTTCTCCTTGTAATAAAATAATTAAATTAGTTTTTGCCCTCCCATTTGTTTTTTTTTTCAGGGTAATCCTTTCATTAAAAGCCATGTAATGTTTTCCTGTTCTGTTATCTGCTATATTTTAACTTCTGTATTTTCTCTGCTCTCCTGTCATGTTTCTCATTAAATTTCCCCTTTTTATTCTCTTGTTGTGATGTCTTTTTAAATTTTTTTTCCCCCAACACAAGCTTTGAACTAAAAGACTGGAAAACTATGTTATTTGGAATAAAAGAATGTGGAGTGTCACACATTTGCCAGCTAATGTGTTACTTCTTATGTTTTAATTTTTCAGAATGATTGTTTATGAACAAGGTCTTTTGTTTCTTCCAGGCTGGTCTGGTTCTCCGGACCCATCCTTCACAGGAAATGATAATCCTCTGATAACATAATCATCGCCATGGCAACCGGACGCAATGTCTCAAACAGGATTATGACTTCAAGGACCCAGATTTGCATGTTTACCCACTCCTGAAGCAGCAGGCCTCACCTCTACTGGTCCCACTCCACAGCACGGTGTGTGAGAGGCTCTGGAGGGCTGCAGGACGGCTTCCCAAGCTGAGAACAGCCAGTCGGGGAAAACCATTGCGAATTCAGAACCCGCTGTGCTCCACCGGCATCGGACACAGGCACGAAGCAAAGCGAACGGCTTTTCAGTTTTTTCAAATCTGTGTTTTGTCGTGTCATCCTGCCTCGCCGCCACCCCTCCCACTGAGGAGCGGTATTTTAAAACACAGGTGAGCCTTTCTTAGGTGACGGCCAGGCAGGAGCACAACGTCTGGAGCCATCGGCACCCTCTTCTAACTCAGGGTTAGCTGGTCTATCTAAAGCTAGGGGAGAACTGGCGGACAGACTGATGTGTCTAGGGTGAGAAAAGGACAGCACTGCCCCTCCAGCTCAGTGGACGATGACCTGGGGATGACCGTCTGCATTAAGAGCCCCAAATCTGGCGCTAGACCGAGTGGTTTCAACTTCTGCTTTTGAGCTTTGACAAGTTACTTAGCTGAGTAGTGTCTCCGTTTGTTACAGTGGTTAAAAAAAAAAAAAGATTGGATTGAACTACTCAGCGTGTTGAGGAGGCCAGCAAAGGAAGCCCAGGGGCAGGGAAGTTGGTGCAGGCCGGGTCCGATGGGCATAAGTGCTCAGGAAGTCCACAGAAATGGTCCACATTCTCAGAGGTCCGGTCTGGGTCCTCCAGGCATCCCCAGCAGGTGAGGCAACTGCCTATTTCACAGATGTTGAAACTGAGGCTTAAGGAGCTTCCGTGAAGCTCCAGTCACAGAGCTAAAAGCAGTAGGTAATGGCTCAAACGCAGATGTCCCCAGTCAAGCACTGGGCTCGGCCAGAGCCTCAGAGGACCCTGAAGGGCACGAACAGCTCTGAGGCAGCAGGTAGCTGATACAAACCCAGCACGTTTACTGTTCATTAAGCACCTCGTGTGTCAGCCGCGGCACCTGGTACTTTACAGGCTCAGCTCTGGTCTAACCATGATGTCAAGATGCAGTTGTCAGGATTCTTATTTGTGCAGATAAGGGTGTGTGCCTTACACAGGAGAGTTTATAAGCAGGAGAAGCTGGGTTTGAACCCAGAGCAGTCTGCCACCAAAGTCCCTCCTCTTCCCTCAAGCCACCTGTCCCCACACTGCCAAGTCCCCAGAAATTCACTACGAACGGAAAGCATGTGCGTGTCTGAAAGTAAACACATGCGCTGGGCATTCTATTTACAGCTGCCCGTTGGGGTTTTATCATGTTGGCTCATCTTCCCATGATGCTGCGTAATGGGATCACTGCAAACAACCCCACACATGGGAAGCCTAACCCACTGCATCCTTCGGGATTACCGATTCCCACTACAGGGAGTGACTATCATTCTCCGCTGCAAGTCTCCCGGCTGAAATCACTCACCTTGTGGCCTAAATGGAATGTACCTGCAATGGATCACATTCATCCAGCTCCTCCTGTTCTCCATAGGCTGCTTAGCACATTCTAGCCCCTTCTGGCTGCATATGAAGGTGTCTAAATCTGCCCTATTCCCCTGATGAGCCGCTGACCTGACGTGGGTTTTCTTTGTCATCATATTGAGCATGGTAACAAGTAGGATGAGTAAATATTTGTTGATGAATGAATAAAAAAGTGTACATACACCACCAGCCCCGAAGAGCATCGCAAGATGCTGGAATTGTCAACTGCAAGCCTGCAGACCGGCTAGTCTCAGAGCAGAGCCACGGCCTTTGGGACTTACCTGCCTCTGAAAGCACGGCGATGATGGATATTGTCCCTTTCCGCCTAGTTAATGAAGCATCCAAGTCACGCCAGCCTTTATCTGTCCGTAAAACACCAGCAAGCAGGGTGGAGAGACCAAGCCAAGCGCTGTTCTGAAACATGAACTTCATGTAAATCGGGAGACAAGAATGGCTGGATTTCTCTAGAAGACTCATCATAGGAAACCAGCCGACCCTCTGCCTGAGCTTCTGGGCCCTTTGTATCAGCTCCAGGACCAGCAGGGGCAGAGGTTGAAGCACGGGTGTGTCCTTGGCCAAGGGGCCAGGGACTTCTGTGGATCCTGGACGGCCAGCCCTACGTGCGCCCAGCCAATCAGGCTGCAGGGAGGAACGTGTCTCCCACATCATGTGAATTCATCAACATGCAACTGTTTTAAATCCCTAAAATAGCAATCTCATATGGTTCCACTTAAACGGGGGAAAGGATTGGCTATTTTATTGGAAATGTCTCTCTCGAGGATGATGGAAAGATTGTCACGTGGTTGGCTTCTGGACTCACTGTCCCCACTAGCTAACCAGCCACAGGGCCCTTTGGCCACTGAAAATCTTCAAGTCACGTTAGCCGTCTGGCCCAGTCTCCTCATCTGCGAAAACAGGGCATCGGACAGCAAAATAAAGGTAGCCCACATTTTCCAGTATTTGCCATGTTCTGAGGAATGTGCTAAGTGATTATTTAAAGACATTTAACAGTTCTAGGTGATTATCAGCCCTTGACAACACTGGGAGGTAGAGATCGTCCTTACCCTGTTTAATAGATCAGGATGCTGGGGCCAGAGAGATGAGTGGTGTCCAAGTGGAGACTCCAGGACTGGAAGGAGGGGGCTGAGGGTCACCGCTGTAGTGCTGACTCTGAGACCCCGCCTCCTTCCATGAGCGGGAGACTCCTTCCAGCTGTGGGATGTGACGATACTTCGTTGACCTGTCATCTTGCAACCTGTTCACTACTGACGCCTCATCTGCAGTGGCATTCGTAGAAAGAAGCCACAAAGGCCTGCTGGTGACCAGATGTGCATGGAGGGATGGTCACTTGCTTGTCTAGATCCGGGGCCTCCCTGGATGTTGTTTAATTTCCTCCTGCCCACTGATACGGTCAATTGGCACTTAGCATCCACTCACACCTCCTTCTTGAGCGCTTCCTGTGCTACCAGTGTTGATGGGCTGAAAGGTACATTTTCCAGAATCCCTTGTGCAGTGAGCTGACACTCAGGTGGCCCCAACAATCCCTTGATGGTGGCCTCCAGCCAATAGCCTGCAAGGAGCTGAGGCCTCAGTGCCACTGCCCTGGAGGAATGGACTCTGCCAACAGTTAAGTGAGCTTGGAAGCAGGTCCTGCCTCAGTTGAGCTTTCAGATGAGACACCAGTCCCGGCTGACACCTTGATGGCAGCCTCTAAGAAACTCCAAAACAGAGAGCCAAGCCCAAAGCACCTGGAGCCCTGACCCCTGACCCACAGAAACTGTGAGACAATTAGTGTGTGCTCCACTTAAGGCAGTTTGTTAACCAGCACCCAAGGGTGAGCGTTTAGTTGTGCTGATCGGATGCTCTTGTCGAGATGTGGAACACACAAGGGAAGCATCTTCTGGCTTCCTTTGGCTGCTTTCAGCCAGTCTGTATGAGGTCACCAGCCTGCATCCCAGCAACAGCGGCCGCCAAGATGCAGTCTGAGCATCTTTGTGGTTTTGATGGCAGCCTAGTGCCCAGCTGGGAGATCACAGTCCCACGGGTCATTGGGATCAATAGTTCGGTGGCGATCTCCCAATTTCCCACCTTCTTGTTGGTAGAAGAAGTGGTAGCCCCTGGCAGGTCATTTCTGCAGGACATCCTGTCTCTGCCGGCTGGTCAGTCTGGGCATCGCTAGTGTCCACCTTCTACCCATCCAGCCAATTCATGAGCACCTGATTCCCCATATTAAGTCACTTTCTCCTTCCACTGCCTCGAGTGGCCTCTGTGTCCTGCCCTGAGCCTTACTAGATCCACCTGGTTTCTGGATTGTTTCCTGGAAAGTAAAGAAAGCCCTTCAATTTTCTCACCATGTACCTGAGCGCTTTCTCTCTGTGCGAATTCAAGATACTTTGAATCTTGGCCAAACACGAATTAGACGACATAATCCTACCTCAAGTACATATGGAACATGGTAATATACCAAGTGGTGCTACAGAAATCATGGCTTCACGTCTCAGAACAGCTCACTGAAGTGGGTGTATGTCCCTCCACCTGTTTCATAAACAAGGAGACCGAGACTCAGGGGGAGTCAACCTCGGCCAAAGTGAGCAGGGTCGGAGCCAGGACTCCGCCCAGATCCCAGGGCGGCTGTGGTCCCTTCCTCCCTAGGATGAGGTTTCCTTTGATTTCTTCTCCTGATTTCCTAAATCCTCCCCACTTTCTACAAAAGAACCCAAAGGTGAAAATGGCCTTTGGACGCTATTTCCTTAAATCCATCCCCACGAAGCTTGCTTGTCCAGTGGGTAAACCCCTGCTGTTTGAGAACCAGCCCACCATCTGTTGATTTCTAAAACATGAGTGCCTACTATTGGCAAGATCAGGGCCTCATCCAAAGACCCCGACCCTCAGGGTGAACAGCGGCTGAAGTTTCCCACAAGCCCTTGGTCCCCTCTTTGCTCTCACAGAAAGGCCTTTAGCTCAGCCCTACCCCCACAGGGCTGTGTCCACCCAGAGAAAGTGCCTTTCCTTATTCACCCACCCAGATGGACGCTCTTCTCCTGGCACAAAGTCACCGTATCGGCTGGTGGCAGCCCTGTCCAAGCTGCGGAGACAGGTGTGAACAGGGACTTTGGAGGGCCTGGGAGTGTGTGACCAGCAGCAGGAAGGCTTCCCAAGGTCACAGAGGTCTCTTCAAGCACTTGAAACACTCTCTCTGTGTAGAAAGTTTATTACGAGTCTGTGTGTTGTCACAGAGGCCAGAGTTAAGAGCAATGAACAGAAATGTCCGGAGAGATACGTGGGGTGTACCTGACTATTCAGGCTCTCTGCGAAGATCCTTCTCTAACATTAACAGGGCCCGTGTCTCTGAAGGTGGTGACCTCTGTAGGAAGCAAGATCTTAGCAGGTGATTCGCGGTAGCTCCTATAAGTCCGTCTGCTTTGACCGCTAAGATCACCTTTCAGTGCCGTTCCAGTGACCACTGGGTGGTGAATACTTTCTAACACAACTATCCGCATCTTCACTCTCAGCCCCTTCGTGACACGTACAACCCAAGCTGCTGAAGCAGCAGCCCTGGGCTCACTCCCCTGTGGCTGACCTGCGATGGGAGACAGGTAGGCCAAGGGATCGCTGTGTCTTGTAATCAGGCAGATGTTGAATGGCAAAGATGACAAAGATACATTTTTAAAGTAAATGACGAGAAGCCACATTAGAACATATCGTGAATGTTTGGGAAGCTACTGGAATGTAATTGGGTTCTCTAAACACCGTGCCATCTGATTCAGACTTGGGAGAAGTGATACAAAATGGACTTGAAATAAAACTCACCAGTCGTGTCCTACAGCTCAAGCCCAGCGCCAGCAAAGAAGCCTAATTATCCGCTGAAGCTAATTGCTTCCATTTGGGCTGGCTGCTGGGACTTTCCACAAAAGACTTGGAAATGAGATGGATCAGAGAGTTGCAGGCCAGAGACAGGAGCCCAGGAAAGCAGGACGTGCTCATGGGAGCAGTGCACAGGCAAGGCAGCTTTAAGAGTCATTTCTTTTTGAGCTGCTGCCTACGAGCCAGCCAGAGCGAGAGGGCTGCTTCCTCTGAAGGTGCCCGGAACGACTCAGAATCTCGTTGAAAGTGGCAGGGGGGAAACAGGCTCTGGATAACACGATGCACACACACACTTTGATCTCCATCAAGCTCTCTGCAAGGTGAGTCCTGGTGTCAGGACTCCAACGAGCCGACACCAGGGAAGACAACCTGCTTCCGAAGGGAGCCCCTCCCCACAGATGCCCCAGGGACTGATGTCAAAGGAGCCACATCTGCACATCAGCAGCCTCCAGGGGTCACGGTGGGCGTGCCCGAGGGATGCCCTGCACGGTGACAGCTCCTCTAAGAGACCGAAGCCGGCTTCCCCGCCGACACCCGCCTGCTCCTCTGCTTGGTTCCGGGTCTCCTGGAGATTGCATTCACCTGGGAAGGAGCTGCACTCACCAGGCTTTGGAATCTCGGAGGCCGCCGAGCCCATGATGCTGGGCAAGAGGAAATGGGTGTCTGCTGCAGGACAAACCAGGCCAGCACTGACTCTCTCCCCTTCCCACCCCACCTCCAGTGGATCAGCTAATCTGGCCAGAATCATCTGTGAAATACATGGAGACTCTGATCGCTTCTCCCCATTTTCACTGTCACTGCTTGGGCCTAGGCCACCATTGCCTTGGCCAGGCCAAGAGCAGTCAGTGATGCAGTGGACTTTCAAGGGCACTAACTGATTGGTTTTGCCTTCGTGGCCCATTCTTCCATTATAGCTACCTATCTATCTGTCTATCATCTATCTATCTATCTATCTATCTATCATCTATCTATCTATCTATATCTATCATCTATCTATGTATCATCTTTCTATCATCTATTTATCTATCTATCAACTATCTATCTATCATCTATCTATATCATCTATCATCTATCTGTCTATCATCTGTCTATCATCTATGTATCATCTATCTATCATCTATCATCTATTTATCTATCTATCAACTATCTAACTATCATTTATCTATCATCTATCTATCTATCTACCTACTATCTACCTATCTACAGTTGACCCTTCAACAACATGGGTTTGAACTACGCAGGTCCACTTACACAGAGTTTTTTCAATAAATGTATTTATTCCTACAGGGTCCACAGTTGGCTGAATCCACAGATGCAGAACATATGATATGGAGGACCCACAATGGGACATGATCATCTTGGTTCTTGCTATCTGTGGTAGGTTCTGGAACCAAACCCCCATGAGGGTGGATAACCAGGGACCACTGTATGTCTATCTACCTACCTATTTATATCACATATATAAAGCAGTCGTTAAAATATATAAAACATGTATATATTTATACGTATAAATATATATATAAATATATGTAAAACATATGCAAAACATTTGAACGACTTGTATACATGATATCGACTACAATATATGTATGTAAAGTACGTATACATGTAAATGTTTAATGACTATGTTGGTATAAAGACAAATACAGTCCAGGTCGGATTGTGTTCCTGTGTTTCTTCAGATTTTAAAGGAGATTAAACTGTTTCTTGTCCGTAAAGTCCAGGGAGCCCTGGGCCCTAGTGGGGAAGCCAGGCTGCCTGCCTGGGCCCTGGGTCTGCCACACAGCCCCGCAGGGCGGACCCTCCATTCGAAAGTGCAGCCCTTTGGGAGCATTCAGTCCTCTGCTCCAGCCTTTTATGCCTCTGCTCACATCACACCCGTGGCTCCCAGTGTGCCCTGAGCTGAGCAAGGGTCTTCGCCTGGCCTTCAGGGTGCTGCCTGCCCTGTTCTGGCCCTTCCTCCCTCTCCCCCAAAGCTCTGATCCAGCCACACTTGCCCCCTTACTGTTGCCAGGTGCACCACCCGGCCTCTGACCCCAGGGCCTTTGCACTCACCACTCCTGCCGCGCCTCTGCTCAGAGGGACTTGTCCAAGAGCTTCTCCTGGCTGGGGATCCAAGAGCTTAGGGCCACCGTCACCATCCTGTGCTCCTTCAGAGCACCTTTACCACCCTGTGTGTTTAGCGTCCGTTTCCCCCAACTGGAATTTAGGCCCAGACTGGATCTGTGTATCCCAGATGCCTGGCATGTCAGTGGAGTCTTGGATATTACCCTCTGTCTCCATCTTTAAGGAAATGAAGGCACACCACTAGCAGGTGGAGGGATGATAAATGGATCAACGACTTGATGGTATGAATTAATCTTAATGTGTCCATAACTCTCAGACAAGTCATTGACAAGGACCCAGTTCCCCTTTGAATGCCTGGGTGCAGAGCCTACAAGTAATGATTTTATGTTCTTTTGGGGGAAAAAGTACAGAATTACCAAACTCTGGATAGTCTCTGGATGTCACGTGAGACACGGAGCTGAGGGAGGGACCCCTACGAAGCTCCTAAGAGACCCGTCTTGGCCCCAGATGCAGCCCTTGGCAGCTCGTTGAGTCTCACCTGAGGGCATCCACTTATGATTGGCTATTTCTGTGCCTCATTTTTGGCCCAGGGAACGCAAAATATGGGCCCATAGACCTTCATCCTTCTGCAGCAGTGAAGAGGTCTTGAAAGCTGTTTGAGTCCCATCTTCTTTAAAAAAAAAAAAAAAAAAACCATCCAAACCAACCAGACATTTGCAAAAAGAAGTTGCTGAGCAGTCAGAGAGCAGAACCGGTGTGGGGGCTGCATTGTCCGGTTCTGTGATGGACCCGTAGAGCCCACCTCTGACCAGCTTGGATCTCTAGAAAGTTCTGCCCTGTTGTCCCCCCAAAGTAACCAAATAGTCCCGGCCCAGAGGAGGGAATCTCTGATTTCGGCAAGGACCCAAACCAAATTATTCGGCTTTCGGCAAATGACTCTGGTTCTCCTTTTGCTTTTGAATTGAGGGATAACTTACCAGGATAAAGTACGGAGAACTTAAGAGATAAATGAGTCCCTAACTCCTCACCCATGTAGTCACCCCCCCAACTGCAGACAGAGTGTTTCCAACACTCCGCAGGCTCCTCTGTGCTTCCCGCGGTCAGCTCCGCCCACCACCTGTTCTTGAACTTCCCGCCCACGCAGACACGCGGGACACACGCTTTCACACGTGGCTTCTTTGGCTCCGTGTTTGTCTTCCGGGTGGGACCGCGTGTCGTACATTTAGAAGTTCACTTTCTCTCTTCCTGTGAAGCTTAATTCACTTATTTTACGTTTATACGTTTGAGTTTCAGGAAAGTAAACTGCTGCCTCTTTTTTTTTTTTTTTAGATGTTGGGGGTAGGAATTTATTAATTAATTTATTAATTTTGGCTGTGTTGGGTCTTCGTTTCTGTGCGAGGGCTTTCTCCAGTTGTGGTGAGCGGGGGCCACTCTTCATGGCGGTGCGCGGGCCTCTCACTGTCGCGGCCTCTCGTTGCGGGGCACAGGCTCCAGACGCGCAGGCTCAGTAGTTGTGGCTCACCGGCCTAGTTGCTCCGCGGCATGTGGGATCCTCCCAGACCAGGGCTCAAACCCGCGTCCCCTGCATTAGCAGGCAGTTTCTCAACCACTGTGCCACCAGGGAAGCCCACTGCTGCATCTTAAAGTGGCATGAGCTGTATCAGGTGGACGTGGTGAAAACCACGAAGGCAGTAGACCGTTAATTCAAGTCGGAGGGAAAAATTGGTGATCAAGAATCTGACCAGGAAGTCCCTAATCAGAGCAGAATTTACAGCTGGAGGGAATTACAGCAGAGAAACAATGGAGAGCATCCCTCAGGTTCCTCAAAACGGGCATCCCTCAGGTTCCGCAAAACGGGCACCACCAGTGCGAACGGGAGCTGGGTCAGGCCTTTGAGGACCTCCAGGCACAGAGACCACCAGGTCAGAGCAGGCAGTCGGAGGGGACACGGTGGTGCCCATGGGACCCGACTGATCCACTTTCCAGGCACCGTTGAGGGAGATGGAGCAGGCCAAGGGCCCAGATGGTCAGTCCATTGCTGGGCTTGGACTAGGGTTTCAGGTCTGCCTGTTCCCAGGCCCCCGTGGAGTCCCGAGGCAGGACTTCCCTTCTGCTTCTGGTAGCCCAGGCTGAAATGGACACGACTGTCCTGACAGAGACGCACACCCACCCTTTCGCGGCACCATTTTGCAGCACAGAAGTCAGACCCATACAGAGCTGCTCTGTGATGTTCGAGGGTGCACCTGTTCATTTATTTATTTTTAACCTCGTGGGTTCCCCCGCCCCGTCCTGAACGTCAGGCCTGTCCCGCCCCAGCCAGAGCCGCTGACGTCACGCGGCGACCACTGGCTGGAAGGTCTCCATGTCCATCGCTCCTGAGTTCTCACCCCTCCAGACCTGTTTTGTTGCTTGGTAACAATTTTCACGGCCACATGAACAGGAGAGCTCTGAAAAGAGGATTGCTTAAAGCCTGACAGCAATTACAGGCAAGGCAGTCCACTTCCTTCATTTCAGAAACCAATACACAAATGGATCTTCCCATTCAGTTAGTGTTTTATTATTATTTAAACAGCCTCCCCACTGTGCTCAGAGCCAGCTCTGTGTCAATACTAATTCCACACCCCTCACTTCTGAGCCTCTCAGTCACTAAAGAGAGAAGGTTCTTCCTCACCATCTTTTGACTTCCTCTTGGCTTTGGAGTTCGTGGAAGGCAGGCATCCTACGCTCAGATCACAGCCCCAAGAGGAGGAGTGGTCTTATGCCCCTGCCTTGGCCAAAAACCACGTCCACAGCCGTTCCTCCTTCCCCATCCTAGTTAAAAACAAGCCACCACCAAACAGCTGGTGACCTGACTCATGCGTGAATGTTCTGGACGACTCTGAGACCCCTAAGGCAACAGCAGTATGTGAGCTGATTTTCTCCAGGAAGCCCAAGGGAGTCCTGGGCCCATAAAGAATTCTCAATAAACGCTTCCCCTGTTTCATGACCCGCTGGCTCTTAAACACAGAGATGGGTCATAACTTTGGTTAATTTCAACTTGTCAAAAGAGAGGTTTTGACAACATCATCAAGCTTGTAGAAAGACTTGGGCAGGCCCAGTTGACATTAGAAAATTCCCCACCCCATTCCCATTTTTTGTTTTATTTTATTCAATTAAACCGAGCTCACGAAGGCTATAATAGAATTATGTTGAAGCCCATGTCTTTTACATAGTGTGTGAATGTATATGTGTGTTGTAATTTCCACAAAGTGTATTGTGCTGTACGAATCTGTATGGTGAGTTATTCAGTAGAATGCCAAGTTTTTACACCCATCCATGCTGCTATACGTAGTCAGTCTGTTCACATCAACTGCTGTCTGGTAGTCCAGACTTGGCCGTCTCCCCTAAGGATGAGTAGTTTGTTTTCCCCACTATTTCCCTCTTACTAACGTACTACAGTGGACAGCCGTAGACATTCTCCAGCTGGAAGAGCATAACGCGTAGGTACCAGGTGTGGAATTGCTCAGTATAGACTCGTGTTTCTCCTGTGCTCCTAGGTGTCCTCAAATTGCAGATTGCTCTGCAAGGAATGAAGATGCCCCCTGCCCCCGCCACGTGGCTTCCGCCCTCTGCACATCCTTGCCATTGTGTGGCGTTCTCTGACTTTTTTTTGGCGTCTGCAAGTGTGATCTGTATGAAATGACGTCCACTTCTGTTCACGTTGCATTTACCTAAATTCTGGTGTAGTCAAGTGCGCTTGTGTTTGTTCACTGATCTTTCCATGCGGATGACATCAACCCTGGCACGTCTGCTGTCCCTCATTTTCTCCCCCCAAACCCCTAAAACATGCATTTGACAACTGGGCCAATGTGTCTGGTGACTGTTTTGGCTTTTTCCTCCCCAATAGTGTATTTGAAGGTGATAAAATAATCTTCACTGACGCACTTTTTATATGTGTTTGATGCCAGGATAATTTACAAAGGTACAAGTCTGAAAAATTGAATAAATCCATTCCTGCTGCTTCACTTATGGTTTGGTTCCTTGTTCTTTTATCTGGCAAAAAGAAAAGTTACAGGCCAACAGAGTTCTTCTTTTTTTTTTTTTAGCAAAGAAAAGGCAGAAAGAAAAAATGAAGAAAAGAAGGAAAGAAAGTAGAAACAGGCAAGATGTAAATCACTCTGTTGAACATGGTGCCGTGCCACAGTGGCGGCGCAAGCTCAGCTTCCCCATCTCACCTCCTGAAAGAAATACCACAATCCCACAGATCCTGTGTGTGATGCAGGGAGCTAGTGATCACTGGTAACAGTGACATCTCACACTGATTGAGGGCTCACTGCCTGTTTAGAACTGGAATGACGGGTAATAATGTGATAACAGCACAACAGTAACGATGACTCAGACCATGTGTTCAGCTCTCCCTTCGGGCCAAGGCTGGGCTCCAACCAGTCACCTGCGTGGTCTGATACGCTGTCACGGTGGCCTTGGGTGGCGGGCCTACCGTTCATCAGCTGAGAAGAGGAAGGCTCGCAAGGTTTAAATAACCAGCCGAACGCCACACTGCAGGTGACACCCAGAGATGAAATTCAAGTTGAGGGTTATCTGCAGGCAGAACCAGAGCACATAGGGACCACAGTGGCCAGGGCAGAAGGCTCAGTGCCCTGCTGGCTCTCCAGCCACCAGGGCAGCACTGCTCTAGTCCCCTGAGGCCAGTGGCACCGTGAATGCAAACGGGAAAACTGCTGCTCCCTGGAAAGACAGACCAGCACCCGCACCCCACTCCCCACTCGCCCCACCTCATTTCCCTCACTTGCCCCACTCCGTCCCCAGGATTTCCAGCCAGCCAAGGAGCGGGAGATAAAATGCAGACTGCCTTCCGCATCACCACGGTGGGCCGCGGCAGGATGCACAGAAACCAAAGTCCCTGGTGATCGAGCTCCTCTGTCACTCGAGTGGCAAGCAGCCGGCACCCACGGCCCTCAAGGAAGCTCCCTCTCTGCTCCGTCCAATTTCTCGGCAAGTGAAAGAAACGAGACCCTTGATCTAATGAAATAGTCCAGCAAGAGGGTAAATTAACTTCCTCTCCGACTTGTCCAAACTATTTATTGTAAATGATTCAGTCAACAGGAAGTGACTCCGGCACCTGGGGGGAAGCTGGCGGCCTCCAGGGTCTGCAGAAAAGTGAAGGACAAAAGGTCCCTGAAACTCTTCCCAGGGGTGTTTTCTTTTCTTCTTTTGAAAGGAAAATGTTTCTCCTAGCAAGTTGGTAATACCAATTAAAATATAAAGATTTCTTTGTTTGGGGGTCCAAATTTCCCCAAATTTCCACGTGCAACTTGGTAAAGCAGCCCTCAGTCATTGACCAGGGACTTCTAGAACTTCTGGGAAAGAGCGGCAACACGTAAAGCCGTCATACGGCTGTGAAGAGACCGGGCCGGCATGAGAAGTTCTATCACGACATAAATAACACACTAGGTCTTAGTCACTAGTCCTAGAAGCACAGTGACCGTCCAAGAGAAACTCAGGGAGCCCAAAGCTGGTCTTTGGAAAGTTCTCCCAAATCTTATAGTTCATATTTGAAGTAAATTTGGCAAAAGATTTCTCAAATTTGAAAATGATCCAAATATTATATATGACACGGGCTTCCCTGGTGGCGCAGTGGTTGAGAGTCCGCCTGCCAATGCAGGGGACACGGGTTCGTGCCCCGGTCTGGGAAGATCCCACATGCCGCGGAGCGGCTGGGCCCGTGAGCCATGGCCGCTGAGCCTGCGCGTCCGGAGCCTGTGCTCCGCAACGGGAGAGGCCACAACAGTGAGAGGCCCGTGTACCGCAAAAAAAAAAAAAAAAAAAAATTATATATGACAGGAATGAGAACATTGTGTGGCGTGAAATGAAACTTCCTGATTACTCATAATAGAACATCCATTTTCGATCAGACCAAACAACCTTCAGCAAATCATTCCATTTCTCCACCCCTAAGGTCATTGTCTGCACCCACCATGGCGACTGGTGAAGCCTGGACTTCCTGAAAGGCCCCGTATCAATGGTGGTTGTTATCATTCTCATCAGATTATCAACAACCCAAAATTACACTCTTTAACTTCCCTTCCAGAGGGAGGTCACCTGGACCAGCCATCAGCTATAGGGACCTTTTTTCCCAATTCCTCTGGCCAACTTCCCGAGAGCAGGAGGGCACACACACCTGCATCTGGGGGTCCTTCCATCTGCCCCCGCAACCATTTCCCCTAAGCTGCACAGACTTCAAACACCATCTCTCTGCTGCACTTTTACCTGCCTATCCATCCTCTACATGGTATCACTCTTTTCTATTTCAGTTCATTAATTATCTGAAATTGCCCAAAACAGCCTGAAGTCTCACAGCAGTTACCCCTTACTCATTGGTGAGAAAGTGGCTGCCGTCTCTCTCTGGGATTACTTGTGCCAAGAGGTCGAAGATGGCAAGAGAAATGAAAAGCCGTTTGCTTTAGCACCATTAGTACCCTTTGTAGATAATTATATAACTTTCCAGGTATTCCTGGGGACTCACTTCAGCTGCCCAATCTTCTGAGTGAACTTTGACAAGAGAAAACTGAGGGTAATTTCTGTTTGTTTGCATACTCTTTCTATAGTAAGAAGGATAATTATTTTAAAAAGGAAGAAAGTTGTACTAGATCTCAGTCAATAAGTAAGCTAAAATTTTTCCCTTTAAAAAAAAATGCTCACAGTGCAGATCTAAAGAGAAAGAAACAAGTAAAGGACATCTCATAGTTTTGCTGCCTTTTTTTTTTGGCTTATCTCGCAGGTGAGATATGATTCTCAATTTAATTAAAGTCAGAAGAATAATGGCCTCAGGGCTATATTTCTAGCCTGGATCCCAAATGCTTGTGAATTTCTCTAACAAGAGAAGGGTCAAGGTCACCCATGTGTTTTAAAGACAAGTGTCCTCCTTTCCCCCCACCCGCCCCCACCAGTTTGTAAGTCCCGTGAAAAGCTTAGCACCTCCCGTACAGTCCTAAAGGAAGAGAAAATAACACAGTCTCTTCAGCAATGACTGTCTGTTCTGTCTCTGATAGTCAAATAATTAGGCACATTTGGGCCCCAAACCAAGGCCCCCCCACCCAGGCCAACCAGCTTCCTTCAATTTTCTGGTTGGCTAAACAGTGAAATGAGCACATGTGCCTTTCTTCATTTGTACCAACTGGAGCTGCGCCACGTGCCGGGAAGGATGCTGTGGTCCAGGGATGCGATGATCAGACTGGCAGGAAGACATCCTGGAACCCCCAGGAGCTCATCCACCCGGTGAGCTCAGAGCAGGAACCACAAAAGTGTGACAAGAGTCCCTGCCTTCACGTAGGTTCCCCAAGGAGCAGAGCCTGAGGCAAGGATTCAAGGGCCAGACGTTTATGTGGGAGGGAGTCCCGGGAAACCCCAGCAGGAAGGAAGGCAGTCAACGTGTGTCACGAAGGCAGCTGCCACTGTGGCACCTGGAGTTAGTCCCACTAGGGACCTCGGGATCCAGCAAGGGACCTGCACCTCAGAGTCATCCCTCCCGAGGGCGGAGGGAGCTGGGGTATTTCCACACAGTCTCCCAAGATGGATCGATTGAGGGCCGCTCCTGGGAAGCTCTAGTTCTCTGCCACTTGGCCTGCTGGGCACAGAGGTGGGGACTGTACAGAGGAGGGAGGGCCCTGGACAGAGATGCACACGCTGGCAGAGGCAAGTCAGGCTACAGGCAAGAAGGAGGTGTGGGCGTGGGGTCTCCAAGGTGGATGAAGAGCTGGGGCGCCATGGGGACAGAGCACAGGCTCCTTCCCTGACCGCTGGACCAGGGGAAGGCTTCCAGGTAAAGGGAAGGGATGTCGGAAATGAGCCTGGAAGACGGGCAGGAGCTCCCCAGGGAAGGAGAAGGGGGGACTCTGCATTGCACAGGCCCAGAGGGAATATAAAGACGGTGATGTCAGCATCCCACAAGGAGCCCAGTTCCCCTGGGGCTGAGACTGAGAGAGGGAGAGAGGAGGGAAAGAAGATGGTGCTGGGAGGGTACCAAGGCCACGTAATGGGAGAGTCCCATGACCACCGGGGGCACCAGGAAGAGTTTCAGGAAAGAGAATGACGTGACCCAAGTTCATGCTTTGAAGGAAGCGTCTGCCTGTGGCCTGAAGGGTAGTTTGGAGTCAAGGAGGCCTGACCGGCGGCTTTGCAGCAGCTTGGAGGAGAGCCAGGCGGGGGCGCTGGGGCTGCAGAGAGGAGGCTGGGTAGGAGGGAAGTCGACCAAATCCAGCAGCAGTGCCACTGGCAGAGCTGGGGAGACACCGGCTTCGCCTTTTCAAAGACAGAATCCCAGCATTATCTTGGAAATGAGGGACAAGACCAGCCGACCTAGGTGATCAGTTCGGCCATAACTTTGGGAACCTCTGGGAAAACCAAATGCACCTGCCTTCTCGGGCCCCCACCCTGTTCTGTGAGAGGAGGACACAGCAGATGTCACGAGAAGAGACAGGAAGGCGTCACTTTCACTCCTTCCCTAAGAAGGAGCCATCAGACGCCGAGGCTTAGCTGCTAGTCCAACGTCCCTGCACGTTCTCTGAGCTGAAGGCTGCCAGCTTGGCCTCCGCCAAACTCACCTCCTAGACACCAGTTTTATTTTTAAAGTGACGGCCGCAGTCAGGTCCAGCCAGCGACTCTGCTCTGAACCTCACCTCTCCTCCTTCGTCTGTGCTCTGCTGCAGAAGTTCAAACCAACCGTTGTCCTGTGACACAGTCTAACTAGACCCTTCACTACCCATTCTGACACGTCTATTAGAGAATTATCCCAATGTGCTCCCTTGAAATGCTTTGACCAGACAAGGGCACCTAGTTTACAAGTTGCATAAAATGGTCCCTGAACTGGCCCGTGGGAAACAAAAGATGCTACCCACCCTCACCAGTCTCACCATCTCACAGGCGATCCCTGTGAGATGCCACCAGCACGCTTGTCACAGCAGTCACACTGCGGTGTTCGTTTTCTACTGGGAGATGCAGAAAAAAGGCCATGACACAGCGTACTCGGGGAGCTATGGGTTTGGGACGGGCATCTTATGATTGTTTCCAGGTCCTGATGATGCTTATTCAATATCCATCAGTCCTTGTGAGGGAACTGAGTGAGTAGCTATTACATGCTTAGTGCAGTTCGGATGAAAGGTCTGTGCTGCAGGTCCCTGTGGCCCAGGTGGGGTTCTCTGGCTCAGATGCAAACTATAGAAAGGAAAGCTGCCTGCTATAACCCAAAAATACAGAGAGAGAGGGATGGAGTTTATCAGGAGGCACTGTGATTACCCAGAGAGAGAAAGACGAAGAGAGAAGGTGAAACAGGTCCTATGGACAGAACCCCGAACAGAGCTGGGGATCCAGTGCTGGACCCAGTGGAGGAATATCCCTGTGTCTCTGCATCCTGTCCATGGGGGAGACCCAGCACCCACACAGAGAGAGCACCAACCTGCATGGGTCTCTCCTGCAGTCACCAAACCGCATCCTTAGGCCATCGAAGCCTCTGCTCCGACGTCCAGTTTGCTCTCCCGTTCCTGGGCCAAGCATGGAGCCCAGCACAGCACGGGCACTAAGGATAGATTTGCTGGATAAATGATTGAAAATTTCCCCATCAATTGTATACATTAGAGGTGATGTCACTAGCAGCGTCACTGATCTTGATATTTCATGAGAGGGAGAAGAATTTTCAAGAGAAAATTGCTTACAGTTCCCTTGTCTTCATTCAAAATGAAAAAAAAAAAATAGAAACTTTACTGAACTCCATGGCTGCAATGTCTACTTGTAAATTTTGGTCCATTACACTTTTGTCTAAAGCAGGATTCCACGATCTACAGCCTGCAGGCAATCTTCAGCTGCTCCGAAGTTTTATCTGTTTTTGCAAATGATAACTTTTTACTGGAACGTGGCCGCACCCACTCGCTTACCTCCACAGCTGCTTTCACACTCTGATGGCGGAGTGGAGTAGTTGAGACAGACCTCAGGGCTTCAAACCTGAAAATATTTGCTATCTGACCCTTTATAGAAAATATATGATATTGCTTATATGTGGAATCTTTAAAAAGGATACAAATGAACTTATCTACAAGACAGAAATAGAGTCACAGATGTAGAAAACAAACTTATGGTTACCAGGGGGTAAGGGGAGGGATAAATTGGGAGATTGGGGTTGACATACACACACTACTATATATAAAATAGATAATTAATAAGGACCTACTGTACAGCACAGGGAACTCTACTCAGTACTCTGTAATCATATATATGGGAAAAGGATCTAAAAAAGAGTGGATATATGCATATGTATAACTGATTCACTTTGCTGTACACCTGAAACTAACACAACATTGTAAATCAACTATACTCCAATAAAAATTTTTAAAAAAAGATCAACCTCAGCATGTTAAAAAAAAAAGAAAATTGCTGTAGGTGGACATCAATAGACAAAGGGCATTGATACACAAAGCTACTTACTGCATTGCAACTTCTAAATGACGTAACATCAGGCGCAACTGTGGGCAGGTGGGGAGAAAGGGAAAAGCCCTTCCCTTTAGAACCTTGAGAATTCGGGGTGACAATGGAAGATGCTCCGGGGAAGATCGGGCACAGCTCAAACGTGCCCCCAAGGACTGGGGCAGACAATCACACCCCGGGGTCACCTCCTCCCCGTCTCCATGAGGGAACACCCAGCACAAAGACCCCAGACGTTCAGTGAAACCCTGACTCATCCTAACTGCAGCCCCGATCTCACCAAACTCCCCCGAGGCTTGGCGTCCTCAGCTGAAAAGTCGAGACGTTAGTATCTGCCTCTCAGACTGAAGCCAGTGTTGGGATTAAAGGCAACAGTATGTGAGGGGCACCTGCCTACAGTAGGTCCAAAATATTAGTTCCATACCTCCTCCTAGCTCTAAAATCAGTAGGTGTTGGCAAGTGTTTAACCACCAGATTTCTGGGGGGAGGAGAGGTAAGGTCTGACTGGTAGCTTTTGCCAATCGCCGTGGTGTAAATACCTCTATCATCAAGGTGACAAGCCACCAGCGTGACATCCTGAACCCGGAGCAGAGAGGAGATGCTGACGTCAGGTCTCAGCAGGGATTCCCGGCAGCCGTCACCTGGACCCCAACGCTCTGCTGGGAGGGCAGCCTGCAGGTCCCGCCCGTCCTCTCCCTATGTAGGCAGACCAGAGTCTGTGTGTTCACAGCCATGACCTCCTGGACTCAGATGCGGTCAGAAGCAGAATATTCAAGTTCTTTCCGCAGGGAGGACCACTCATGGGCTGGTGGCAGGTCCCCTCGTCTTGGAATGAGGTGGTCATTGATGTTAAGCTTTGGGGATCAATGTTTACGTAAAGTGATGGCAAGGCGTGCGGCTTCCTCCTTGTGCTCTCTGGCG
Source organism: Delphinus delphis (assembly GCF_949987515.2). NCBI lineage: Eukaryota > Metazoa > Chordata > Mammalia > Artiodactyla > Delphinidae > Delphinus > Delphinus delphis. The sequence continues at coordinate 2,395,678 of NC_082697.1, read as the reverse complement.
GGCGTGAGGGAGAGGGGCCGACACTGCGCCTTTGGCCTCACTGTTCTGCTCCCCCGGGTCAGAGGTCACTCTGATGGGCTTGGTGAGGCTCCTCCCACCTCCATTAGAACCACCCGTTGCCTCTGGGGACACACCTGAGCCGAGGAGCCAGCTCCTCATTGACCAGGTGGCTTTGACTCTAAAACCCCAGTAGAGAGAAAGCCACCCTCCTATGCTGTCCATGTTGTTGGGCCGGCTCTCCCACCCAGGGCGAGAGGGCAGGGGCTCAGGAGGGGGGTGTCCGTGCCACACGGTTTGGCCAGAGGCAGATCCCGGCGACAGGCTGAGCTGACAAGGGCTTCTGTTCCATCGCTGCGGGGACCTCATCACCTGCATTGCTGGGCTGGACTCTTATTCCCTTATTCTCTGCAGACTTGGAAAGAGAGAATATTAAGCAGTCATTTTTTTCCACCAGTATTTTCCAGGAGTCCAGCTCTGTGCAGCTGCGGCTTCTCCTTCTTCGGGCATTTTGTTTCCTGTCTCACACTCAGCGGTGTTAAGTGCAGCATCTTCACGGCTACTCCCAGGGCTCCGGGCACCCATTTTAGGGTGTCGTGACTCCTGTCATCTCCCTGCAGCTCATTCCAAATCAGAATAAGAAGCAGGTGATGGACCTGCTGATTTTAAATTTTTTAAAGAATAATAATACCTGGTAGGATAAGAATTGCGCTGTTCTTTTTTTTCCCTCTATAATCTGCATTTGCAGCATTTTTCATCAATTCAAAGCATTCAAATAAAGATCGTCCAGCATACCTGGGATAATTACGTCTATCAGAGAACACTCATGGGTGCACAAAGCCCAGGAAATGCTATGCTGACTATTTGTTTGAAGTGCAACCAAGGAGAGGAATATCTATAGTAACCACAGGCAGGTATTCAAATACCGCTGTATTTCCTGATAATGGGTCCATTAATGAAATAGCGGTTTGATTTTCAATCGCAGTTAATGATACCTTTTGTGTAACCAACATCCCTTTGTGCCGACATGTTCCAATGGGCCATTGCAGGTGGAGGGACAAGGCGGAGAGGGGGACAATTATTTGAGGCTCAGCTGGAAGAGAAGAAGCACCATCTCAGTTGGAGCCACAACGAACTGGCTGATGACATTCAGATCAGTCCTGTGGGTTTGGAAACCCTAGGGTTGCCTAGGTCCATGCCTTCCATTCTTGCCACAGAGGAGAGTGAACATGGGTACCAGTGGTCAGCCGAGGCCAGCAGCATAAAGGTCTAAAGAGATTAGGAAAACCCCGGGAATCAGCCCTGTGGCCCTGGCTTTAGGAGCTGGAAACGGTGGTCATCCCGCCCAAGTGGAGCCCGTCAGCAAGTCCCTCTGTAGGACACGTCATTGAGGCCGAGAGAGCCTTCCATCCCTGCCGGCGGCTCAGTGCAATGGCAGGTAAGGAAGAGAACGCGAAGGAAGCCCACTTTGGCCCCGCACACTCGGAGAAGCAAAGGAAAACAGTGGGGAGCGGGAAGGAGAGGCAGAGACCCTGGGTCCATGGGCCCCCCTTCCTAGTTACAGTCCCTCATGAGACTCCGGCATCTTCCTATTCTTGGGGCCCCTAACATCGCCTTCAGTCCTTATTCTAAATTCGCCATTTTCCTGGGCCACTTGCAATGGACCCCAAACAGAGGGACCCTGTCCTTGCCACACCAGCCGCTTCTCACCAGCCCATCCGGTGCTGGGGAAGGGTCCTTCTAACAGCCTTCCAGAAACGACACCATTTCTACCAAGATCCTCTGCCCTAGAGTTTCGGGGTCATGTTCTCCCCAACTACTTCCCTTATCTGACCCCACATGGCAGGTCTGGGGGGCATGGGGTGTCACACACACGGCAGAGCCAGGCAGCCTGGAGCTGGTCCTACAGCGTGGCAGCCCTGAGAGGCTGCCTCTTCATAATGGGCTTTGAGTGATTTTGCTGTGCTTTTCCTGAAACTCCTCTCAGTCTGATCATCTGGACACACCACAAAGCTGGGAAAGAAACACTAATATTTTGAACGATGAGGGTCTCACTCTGGATCATTTTTTCCTTCCATTTAGAGATTGATGGAACCATTCCTAACCTGTTCTCTCTGTTTTTACATCTGAAAAAGCTCCCATTCACTTGGAAGTCAGCACCATGTTCATCCTGTTGGGAATGTCTGGAACCAAAGGCAACGTGAGCCTTTTAGAAACCCTTTCTTTCTAACCAGCCTCTTTTGTGGGCTCAGCCATGGGCCCAACCCCCAGCCAGGAGGGAGACCCCACTTAAAGGGGGATCAGGGTCTGCCTAAGCAGGGGGTTCGGCCACGTTTCCCAGTGGCCATTCCCTGAGACCAGAGTGACAGTCAATAACACGCCTTCTGAAACATCATTGATACCCAAAGGACATGGCCAGAGCCTTAGGTACCCAAAGGACATGGCCAGAGCCTTACGTACAGGGATGGGCATTGCGGCAAGATTAATTACAATGAAAAGTTTCATGCAGCCGAAATGTTCTATAAGAAGAGAACAGCTGTAAGAGAAAACATGATGCAAGAGCTACGTGATGGAATATGACACAATTCATAAATTCATTCTCATCTGAGAATACGGGAAATGCTGATGCCATGTGAATATAAGAAAAAAACAAGAGAGAAATTTGTGAATAAGGGACTGACTCAGTTTTGCGTTGTACACACACACACACACACACACACACAAGTAACCCAAACACTGGCAGGAGAAAATTGAAAGGAGGCATACAGGAATGCTAGGATGACTGGAGACTTCAATTTTCTTCTTAATATTTTCCCAAATGTACGTAAAAACATGCATTTCTTTTTTAATTAGAAAAATGTCATATTTGTATAAGTAAGTAAAAGAAAATATTGCAAATTCAGTACCAAAGACTATGCGATCCAGAAGTTAGTAACATGCCATGGAGTGGCCGTGAGGCTCTCAGAGCAGACACCTTCCTTGGCTCAAGGACACCAAATCACATCTTGGAAATCCATGTGCGTAAATAACAAATTTCAAACTCAGATAAAACCTTTGTTCACTGGTCATTCCCCAGACGTGCTTCTCACTTTCCCACTGTACGCAGTTTCCAGCCCCAGGGGCCATCTTCCCTGCCCACCATCCTCCCCCGCTCCCCAGGACAGGGTCGTCCCTCCATCCGAGGATGGGCTCCAGGTCCCCTCTCTGCCCCCCTGGAGGAGGAACCTGGGAGGCCTCCATCTCCCCAGCCCCCGGGGGAGGTCAGAGGCTAGAGAACACACTGAAATGACCCCATAGCATGAACTGACACAGAGCATGTCCTCTGCCCAGACCCCACCCCCCACCCCAAGAATGAGGGTCTCCACCCAGTGGGTGGAAGGAGGGAGCAGAGGGTCAGAGATGCTCTGACCTTTTGACAGCACATAAACGCGGCTTCTGCCATTCTCCTCCAGCATACCATATTTCCTCATTATGCCAGACTAACGAAATAAAGGAAAACCAAGAAGGGAGTGAATTTGGAGAAGCATTTAAAAACATGTAATTGTGGCAAAATTTAAAGTGTTTCTTTGACTCCGACTTAAGAGACACATTTATGTTTCTTTCTTATGCGTTCAGATAACTTCTTAATGGAACCACCGTCTCACACAAAATTGGGTTCTCCTTGGATTGATATCTTTGAAAATTAAGTTGATTTATAACCAATTTTCTCCTCATTTAAACAGTGACCTGCAAGGGCTCCTCTGGGGAGCCCGCAGGATCGGAGAAATGATGGGTCGCCAGGAAAGCTCAGGGAAGCAGAATCTTGGGAAATATGGGCATATGGAGGTGGATGCTAAGGGAGCAAAATAATGCATTTCCTTGTTTTGCATCCCTGCCTTAACTTTGGAGTTATACATGCACTTGCCTGGGGGTGAGGAGACACTAACTGGGTAATTATAAAACAACCCCATCCGAATTACGATTTTCCAGAGTAACAATTGTGTTTACATCCACCGGATCCTCAGTCCACACCAGCCAGGTTGCACCGAACATTGGAGAGACGCCCCCCCAACACAGGGGAGCCTGAGACTCAAGCCACCCTCACCTGAAGCTTTGAAATGAGGCCAGTGGGTCCCCCTCCTGCAGCCAAGGTTGAAAGGCCGGATTTATTTAGAATGGGCCACTAGATGCAGCCACAGATGCAAAGAGCAGACTTCGTCAGGCGGTGCACCCGTCCCTGCTGCTGAGAAAACACTGTGCTTCGTCATTTTATGATTATTCCGAGTAACTTGCACACGTGTCTTTGTGGCAGGGACAGAAAACGGGTGACGTGGCTGTCCGTACAACAGGGTAATAATCAGCTACGAGTGTGGGCATCCCCTGTGTGCCGAGCCTGTGTCATCCCCACTACCCGTCATGGGACTCCACCAGGCTGTTACTCCATCACCTGCTTGTTCATAAATAAGGAAACGAGGTGACCTGCTGTAAGGATGTCCCGGCAGAGGGCACCATCATAGCCATTTGGCTTTCCTACCCACGGGAGCATGGTTTGCATGCAGCATCCAACATGATCTATATTTCAGGCTTCACTCTGTGATCACTGTCCGTAAGTCCTGATAAGGCTAGTGAATTTCCTCGCTGTTCACTGGCTGTTGAAGTCCCAGGAGAGACAGTGCTCAGTAAATATTTCCTCCATGAAGAGACGCATGCATGCTCTTGGCCATCTTCTGCTACCCGATCTAGATGATTCCAGTTCCTGTAACTCTTCCCAAACCAACAAATGACTTTCCAGAAGTATTCCAATCCAGGCTACTAAGATTCTGCTGTTTTCAATGGTCAGCCACACCACCCTTAGATTTTCTGCCCATTCAGACACCCCTGGGCCTCTCCATGGCCCTGGCCTTCTCTTGCAGGGCCACCCAGGCACGTGGTCACGGCAGCTCTGCAATGCCGTTGCATGGGCTCCTAATTGCCCCAGGGTCTCCAGTGGGCAGTATGCGTCCCTGCCTGTGAGCAGCTCCAGGGAGTGGGGTGCAGCCCAAGAGCAGCTGGCGCCAGACGTCTGGGGCCGCGGATACTGACAGACTCTTTAGGACAAGGCTGTCAGCCACGATGCCCCAGAGTCCCCAGCTCCGGGCTGGGAAACAAAAGGAAAGAGCACTTTGGAAATAACTTGGGTCTCTGGGATTTTGTTCCTCCTGCAGCTCAAATTCCAGAGACTTTGTTTTAAAATTCATTTAATAATGAATATTTAATAATAACAAAGCAATTTAAAATTAATATTAATCCTATTATTTGTCAGGTGCCTGGCCCACGCCAGGGGCTTTTCCAAGAGCTTCCCCTGGTCTGTTGTCCTGAATCTGAACAAGCACCTTATGAGTCAGATCCTGTTGTCAGTCTCTTTTTAAAGAGAAGGTAAATGGGGCTTTGAGAGCCTAAGAAAGCTGCATTTTCTCCCCAAATGTGCTCAAAAAATGACTTGTCCAAGGCATTGTCACCACCTCCCACCCCGACCTGGCTTCTCCCATCTGCAGGTGTCAAAATTCATTCTACAAACAGACGTCTGAATCATTGGGGTCACACGTGTGGTCCAGTGGTTTCTCAGGGGGTTTGTTTTTGCAGAATGAGCTTGGAAGGATAAATTTACTCTTTGGGGTCCCAGGAGAGGAGGGAGGCCGTACCCCCAAACGCAGAATGGGCACCCAGGCTCACCTGCACCCGCCTGCGTTCACCAAGCACTCAGAGAGGAGCAGGCAGGTCAGGAGCTCACGCTTCTCTTCCGACTGTGTCTTCCCCGAAAATTCCCAGTGACGTGGACCTGGATCACTTTTTTTTTCTGCGGTACGCGGGCCTCTCACTGTTGTGGCCTCTCCCGTTGCGGAGCACAGGCTCCGGACGCGCAGGCTCAGCGGCCATGGCTCACGGGCCCAGCCACTCCGCGGCATGTGGGATCTTCCCGGACCGGGGCACAACCCGTGTCCCCTGCATCGGCAGGCGGACTCTCAACCACTGCACCACCAGGGAAGCCCTGTGGATCACTTTTAATGGGGGAAAAAAAGAAGCCAAGCAAGCGACTGCCTTTTGAAAACTCAAAAGCAATGCCCCTGTATTCACAGCCCTGGGGTTCCTTTGTCTCAGTCAGGCAGGGGAGGATGGAGTGGACCGCCCCCCAGCCCTGCCCCAAGCCCAGGACCTTCCTTTCCTGCCAAACAGCAAGAAACCCATAAAGGCTAACAAAACCCAGGCATGTGATACTGTAAAAAGTGGAGCAATTACTCAAGAGAAATTGCTCAGAGCTCCGGTCCCTGTGTGCCCCTTCGTTTTATTCCCGAGAGGACTGAGGCTGATTCAAGGCTAACTGTGTTGTTCTGGAGGTGAAATTGGGAAGGTTATTCTCGACTCAGAGGACACAGACTGGGGCCATGGGTTACCCCCTACTTGAATGCCTCTATGGACCTGGAACTCACTACCTAACAGGGCAGGCTGTACCAACTGCGGCAATCTCTTCTTTGTAGTAAGGTTACGTCTGTAAATTCTATGGTGACCTGTAAGAGGAAGAGGCATAGATGGGTTTGGGACCTTGATTCTAGCATCAGCCTGTGGGGCAGACTGCTGCCGGCCGTTTATTAGCTAGAATTTGGAAGAGATACTTGACCTCTCCTCATTGTAAAGTGGAGAAGCTGATGCTGTAAAGGTCACATCATTTTAGGTACTTTATATGGAATGGAACAAAAACAAGGTCTTGGCTCAAAGCAAGTGAGTTTCAGGTCTGGTTTGATCCAGGACATACATGATGCAAAGCCATCACGCACCTGTGAGGGCAGGTCACTGCCCCTCACATCACAGCACGGACCCACCAGCTCACCCTGTGTGACAGCCCTGGATGATTCCAAAAGGCTCGGTTCTCTCCAAGTGCCTGAAATGGTTTGCATCGTATGCAGTGACCCTGTGAGAGCTCAGCTGCTAACCATGGTAATTCACTGCGAGCAGCCTGGCACTTGCTACCCAGGGTGATAATGTATACCTTGAAGAACGCCTTTAATGAAAATGTTTAGGATATCGGATTCAGCTAGGACACCTGCAGGAAAGCACTATCCCCCAGAGCAGCATGTCCCACTGCCCTGGGCCTCAGGAGGAAAACGCAGTGTAAGAAGGGGGCAGGTCGGAACCTGGCTTCCCCGGGGTCGCAGGGAGCACACTGGGATTTTTTTAATTTAATTTAATTTTTACTGCATTTTTAAAATTTCGTTTTGAACTGAATGCAAGCAAATTACTGACTCGATACGTCCAAGAGCCTGGGTCCAGCAGGATGCCTTCACTCCTCCAACAGATATCTACTGAGGTGACTATGTGCTCAGCAGATGTGCCCGGGGGCGGTGGGGAAAGCACCCGTCGCAAACAGACCAAGCATCTGCTCTCACGGAGCTTCCACGCTTCTGGAAAAGACACAGCCCAGCCCCAAACACCTAGCCTGTCTGTCACCTGGCGAAGTGTGTAACTGAGAGCAAGGAAGCCGGTGGGGACAAAGAAGGATGCTGCCAGCCACGAGTGCCGACGCTTCCTGCACTCTGCCTCATGCCCTCAGCCCTAACTCGTCCCATTGTATTTTTTGGAAGGAAAAGCAGAGGGGACTGGAGGGAAATGTGTGGAGTACACACCGAACTCTAGCGCTGACTGTATCCATTTCCTGTGCCGCTGAAAGAGATTACAGCCACCCTCCTTAGAACAACAAACACAAACTTACCCTCCCCCAGTCTGGAGGTCAGAAGTCCAAAGTCAAGGTGTGGGCCAGCAGGGGTGCCTCCTGTTGGAGACTACAGGGGAGAATCCTTTTCTGTGCCTTCCCAGCTTCTGGGGGCACCCACATGCCTGGACTCACCGACTCTTCATCTCCAAAGCCAGCACAAAGCATCTTCCCATCTCCCCCTCTGACTCTGACCCATCTGCCTCCCTCTTACAAAGATTTTATGATCACATCAAGGCCACCAGATAATCCAGGATCAGCTCCCATCTCAAGGTCCTTAACATGATCATATCTGCAAAGACCCTTTGCCAAGTCAGGTGACATAGCCACAGGTTCCATGAATTTGGACGTGGACATCTTTGGGGACCACTATTCAGTGGACCACACTGACCAGAGAGAATCCTCTGGTCCTCTCCCTGGTTAACTGAGAATCCACCTTTAAAAATATCAGAACGTGTACCTCTCTGTGGCAGGGAGAAACACATTATTAAGGGAATTTATTGTTTTCCTTGCTAAAAGGTTTTTTAATGCAATGATTTAGGATTTCTTTGCCTTAACAACAAGGAGAATAAATATCTTGAAACAGTTGCGCTTGCTTTTCTTTTTTCAGAGGATGGGGAATCTTTGGGGGTTAAGAATATTCTTGAGTTTTCTCTCCAGCAAGTTTTTCCAGAAACAGAAACTCCTGTCAGTAAGCGGCTTAGGACCAGCCAATGGGTCGGGAGGGGATGGATATGAGTTTACTCCGTGCATCCTGCTGTCTCACTGCTCGATCTGGGAGCCTTGTCCCCCAGCATGCCACCAGTGGGCGTGATCGCTAGGAAAGCCACTTTGTTTACACCGTCTCCATGGAAATGGCCCGCACGATGGCCCCTTTGAGTCTCTGGAATGCGAAACGTTTTCACAAAGCATCATTAACCTGCTCACGGTTTGATGCGCTGCCACGAGGGGTGAACGGGAAAACAGCAGCTCCAAGTCGAAGGGATGGGAGCAGGGAAGCGGGGAGCCGGGTGGAGAGGAACATTTCCTCTGGATACTGGCTGGGAAGGGGGAGGGGCAGCAGCACAGGATGACCTCTAGGGCACGTCACTTCAGCCCAGGTGTCCCCCGTGACAAGCTTTGAAAAGGAAAGTCCGTGGAGGCCACAGGGGCCAGGGTAGCCCCCCGTGGGTCCAGTGCCCTTGTCAGAGTGTCCGTCCTTCTCTCTATGGCGTGTGCAGGGTGGAGCTTGACGGTGACTCGGGCTTCATGGACCTCGGGGAACCTGCAGTGGCTGCGGAGAGCGCACTCACTTCGAGGCTGGTGCAGAGACACTCGGCTGACACTCCCTGGCCCCGAGGACAGAGACGGTTGGCAGGACGGTGGCAAAGCTGAGCTCCCTGTCCCTTGCTTGTCAGCCAGGCGACCCAGGAGGCTGCATCTGCTCCTCTGACCTCAGGCTGAGGGAGTGCATGGCCCATGCTAAGTATCACCAGACAAAATAAAACCAAATCCCAGGACTAGATAGATGATCGGCCTGGCGAAGAGTCCAGGGGATGGGCCAGGGGTTTGGCTGTTTGCCTGCGTATCTCCTTGGTCACCAGGCGCTCAGGGGATCGGCTTCTCTCTGCTCTCCCATCACCTCTCGTCCCGCAGCCTCCAGAGGTTATCTGTGCTCATCCCCGGAGTCTCTCTTCTCATTCGTTTGACCTCTGGCCCAGACTCTCCTCTGTGGGTCCCATGTAAGGATTCAGTCATCGTGTGTGTGTGCAGTGCAGGGAGGGGCACGCGAGAACCCCCCAGACACACGCTGAGCTAAGTCGGGGCCCCGCATGGCTCTGGGCCTGGTCTTCTCTGCCACAGCAGCCTGAGACTTGCTGGATCCCTCTGACGGTTTCCCCAGGAAGGAGAGGAGAGACTCCCCACGGGGTTCTGGCTGGGACGGTGACCTTCAGGGCCAGAGGAAAGAAGGTGATGCTGGCAGAAATTACAGCAAGAACATACGGTGGCTCAGGGTGTGTGCAGGGTTGCCCCTTCCGGGGGCTGTGAGGGAGCGTCTGCTCCGGGCCTCTCCCCTACTTTCTGCTTCTTTGCTGGCATCTTTGCTGTTCCTCAATTTGTACTTGCATCTCCTGGGTCTCCCCTCCTTTTCTGCAGGGCGTCTCCCTTTTGATAAAGACATATTGTTTTAGGGCCCACCCTAGTGACCTCATTTTAACTCGGTTATCTCTATAAAGACCCTCTCTCCAAATAGAGGCACATTCTGTGGTCCTGGAGGCTGGGAGCTCAGCATATGAACGGGGTGGGGGTTACTCAATTCAATTCACAGCAATAGACCACCCCCTTTCATCCTCAAGACCGGAGAGTATTATTTTCCTCCATTTACAGATGTGGAAAGTGAGGCTTAAACAGATTAAGTAATGGGGCCCGTCCGTAACATCAGAACGCTCTGAGCTATCATCAGCCTGCGTTTCTGAAGCAGAGCGGGCATCCCGTCTGCAGTGAGGCGGTGAGTGTGTCATGTCACCTGGGGCTCCGGTGGGGAGGCCACAGTAGGTGCGCCAATGAAGGAGAAATAGAAGGGGATCAACCTGGATTTTGGACAGCCCTGAAGGGCTGCGGCATCGAGGTTGTGAGTCCAGGATTTAAGACTCAGGATGGCTGAGAAAGAGACTCCACACACCCAAGTCCCCAGGGAGAACGCCGGGGATGGAGGGGAGTTTCTGAGCATGCTCCAATAATGGATGGAGATTAATTAGGATTTTTTCGGTTGCAAGAAATAGAAAACATCTTGAGCTTGCATAAGCCAGGAGTGTGAGAAGTCATGATAAGGATCCCCACGGTTCGGAGGCCTGGGTGTGGGGTGCAGGCTGAGGCAGGAACCACACCATCACCTGCCTCTCGGGGCTTCTGCACACCTACGTTTGCTCCCGCCCTCTCCCCGCTTCCCGCACCGATGGCCGTGAGCACAGAAGCCCCTAGGCCCCCAGGTTCTGTCTGTTTGCATTGGTGAGACATCCACACGAGAGTGTCTCAGACCCAGGTCCAAATTCCCAGGACACAGAATCCGATTGCGCCCATTCAGATCAAGCGTCCATGCAGTGGCGGCCGGATCCGACACGGGAGGCGAGGGGAGGGTGGAGGGGAGCACGGTGCACAGCTCAGCAAGGAGCACCCTGCTTCCCGAGCTCTTCCTCCAGGGCGCTGCCTGCCTCTGACACAAGCATGTCTGGGCTTGGTCTTGATTCTCTCAGGACTGGATGTAGAAACCAGTGGACCATGATAAGGAATCAGAGACACCTTCTTTGTTTAAAAAATGCCCTCGTGGCTGGGACGACGGAGCTGGGTTCTCCACAAACCAAGCGTTTCAAACCCCACGGCGAGCGGCATTTCCATGGTCTCCTCTAAACGGGCTGCTTCTTCGGTGCCGTTTCTTAGCAACTAAATACCTGACTAATATTCAATTTTTTCCAGGGCTTTAAGAGCTGCAAGATGTAAATTCAAAACAAGACATCTAAATTGTTACTCTGGAAACTTGTGTAGTACCCCTCCATAGATTAGACGATAAAATGCCACATTAACAATAGCCCTGATTATTTCACCCTAGCCTTCCCAGAAGGAGGATCAGAAGCCCTGTTCTCAGGTCTGTTTTACTGGCCACTGACGGCTGTGAGTGCCCCACTCCCCTCCAGCGGCCACCGCAGGAAAGGGGGCAGCTGGGGCTCAGGGTCTATAGCTCAGGCTGTGGACGTGTGCGGAGGCTGGCTTGAACGCCAGATGACCGCTCGCTGTCTTGGTGACCTTGAGGGCTCCGTAACCTCTCTGAGGCTCAGTTTGCTCCCCTGGAAGCTGGGAACATTAGTGCACTTGCAGGGTGAGGCCCACAGGCGACTAGAGAGTTCCACGCGGTGCAGAGAGCAGAAGCAGCCCTGGGAGGTTGTCAGAGACTGGGGACGGTCATTCACGATGAACAGTAATGGGCAAAGGGAACACGGCCCATCTGGGATGCCGGGATCTGTCCTAGTGGCGCTCAGAGTCAAAGGTACAGCTTTAGACGCATTTATTAAGGAAAAATATTTACAGACAAAGGACTGACCAGTTTCCAGTTCTACATGGAAGGAGTTTGGAAGTCACCACTTCATACTAACGAGTGAAAAGCTGAACTGACTAAAAAGTCAACAATTTTTTTGGCTCCTAAAAAAGGGAGACACAGGCAAACGCTGCCCCAAGGTTGGAGAGACAGACAAACACAAGAAGCTGCAGCATCCCGGAGCAGAAGCCGGCACCAGGGCAGGAGACCCGAAGGGCAGTTGCTGAGTCGCGGACGTCCAGCGGGGACAGCGCTGAGAGCTAGAAGCCCCAGGGGGACCTGGTCGCGGAGGTCCCACGGTATTGTGAGACGCACGCCCCAGAGCTCGGCCAGGCTCCCGCAGTAACTATCAGAGAAAACTCCCTCAGGCTTCCAGCAGGCGGAGGGACAGGGACCATTTTCAACTACTCCAGGACTCTGTTCTTCTTGACAAGATTTGTCCTCACGGGAAACCAGTTAACCAGAGCTTCCAGAGCCTAACCTGCTGGGTTATCAGAGCCTAAATGACCCAGGGAAAGGAAATACCCAACTCCACTCTATTCCCGTCATCCTGCCCCTTTCTCTCTACAAAGGGGAGAAAACACCGAGAAACCCTGGAGAAGTTCACAGTCAAGAGACGTAAGTTCACGAAAGACAGAGACCAAATCACAGGCTATAGGACCCTTCCTCCCCACGGGCACGGCTCACAACGTGATTAAAGGTCTATTTACAGCAGTTCTCTTTACCCAGAACATCACGTACGGCTATCAGGAACAAGCTAAAACCATACCAAAAGGGGAAAAAAGCACAATTTGAAACACCACTGCAGCCCCGGACAAGGCAAGAATGTTGGAATTATCAGACCGAGAATTTCAATCAACTATGAAAATATACTAAGCGCTCTAATGGATAAAGCCATGAAGGAACGGATGGGCGACGTAAGCAGATAAATAGATATAGGGGAAATCCTAAGAAAGACCCCAAAGAAATCCTTGAGATGAAAAGCACTGTGACACAAATGAAGAATGCCTTTCACAGGTTTATCAGTAGGCTAAACACAGCTGCGGAAAGAACCTCTGAGACTGAGGATTTCTCAAAAGAAATCTCCAAAAACCAAAAAGCAAAGAGAAGAAAGATTGGGAAATAAAACCCAGAGAATCCAAGGACTGTGAGACAACGCCAAAAGGTAACATACACGTAATGGGAATACCAGAAGGAGAAGGAAGAAAGAAAGGAACAGAAGAAATTTTTGAATCAATAGCAACTGAGAGTTTCCTCAAATTAATGTGTCAGACACCAAATTACAGACCCAGGAAGCTCAGAGAACACCAAGCAGGATAAATACCAGAAAAAACTACACACGGCACATCATCATCAAACTATAGAAAATCAAAGATTAAGAAAAAAATCCTGAAGTAGCCAGAGGAGAAAGCACCTCATCTATGGAGGATTAAAGGTAAGAATTACATCTGACTTCTCCACAGAAACAATTCAATCAAGGAGAGAGTGGACTGAAATATTTAAAGTGCTCAGAGAAAAAAATCCCCACCAGACTAGGATTCGGTAACCTGTGAAGTTATTCTTCAAAAGTGAAGGAGAAAGAAAGACTTTCTCAGTCAAACAAAAATTGAGGACGTTTGTGTCAGTAGACCTGCCTTGTAAGAAATATTAAAGCAGTACTTCAGAGAGGAGGAAAATCATATAGGTCAGAAGCTCGAATCTACATAACGAAAGAGCATTGAAGAGCGGATGTGAAGGTAAAAGAAAATCTTATTTTTCCAATGCGTCTTTGATCTAAGAGATAGCATGTTATTCAAAATAAAAATGGCAAAAATGAATTTGATTATGTTTTGCTTATATATATATATAATATATATGCTTATGTGTGTTTATATATAAGTGAAATGAATAACAGCATGATACAAGGAATAAGAGAAAAGTATTAGGATTATTTTGTTATAATAAGATACACTATGCGTGAAGAGGTCCAGTGTTCTTTAAAAGTGTACTCTGATTAGTGGTAAATATATACTGAAAACTCCAGGGCAAGTACAAAAAAAAAGTTTTTTAAAAAAGCTGTATAGGGCTTCCCTGGTGGTGCAGTGGTTGAGAGTCCGCCTGCCGACGCAGGGGACGCAGGTGCGTGCCCGGGTCCGGGAAGATCCCACATGCAGCAGAGTGGCTGGGCCCGTGAGCCATGGCCGCTGAGCCTGCACGTCCGGAGCCTGTGCTCTGCAATGGGAGAGGCCACAGCAGTGACAGGCTCGCGTACCGCAAAAAAAAAGGTGTATAATTGATATGCTAAGAAATGAGAAAAAATAGAATGATATTAACTGCTTAGTTAAGATCACAAAAGGCATAAAAAGAGGAAAAGCAAAAATAGGAACAAACAACCAGGGCAGCAAGTAGAAAACAGTAATGACTACAGTAGCTATTAATCCAACTACGTCAATAATCACTTTTAATGTCAATGGCCTAAATGCACCAATTAAAGACAGAGATTGTCAGAGTGCCTCAATAAACAAGATCCAACTATATGCTGTTCACAAGAAACCCGCTTTAAACATAAAGACACATACATATTGAAAGTAAGTGGATGGAGAAAACTGTACCATGCCCACATGAATCAAAAGAAAGCAGGAGTCACTACACAATTGCAGACAGTGCAGACTTCAAAGCAAGGAAAGTTATCAGGGATAACGAAGGGCTTTACACAATGATAAAGGAGTCAGTTTTCTGAGAAAACAACAATTTTTAACAAGTACGGGCCTAACCACAGAGCATCAAACTACATGGGGCAAAAAACCGGTAGAACTGCAAGGAGAAACAGATAAACCCACTATCATAATTGGCAGTTTCAACACCCCTCTTTCTCAGAAATGGACAGACAGAAAATCAGTGAGGACATAGCTGAACACAACAACACCATCAATCAGTTGGATATAATTGCCGTATATAGACAACTTCAGCGATAAAACAATACACATTTTTTTGAAGCTCACGTGAACATTCACCAAGACACACCACATTCTGGGCCATAACACACTCCTTAACAAATCTAAAAGAAGAGAAATGACACAGTGTCTGCTTCCAGACTACACACACTAAACTCAAAATCCGTAACAGAAAGATATCCAGAAAATCTCAGAATATGTGGAAATTAAACAACACACTTTTAGATAGTACACGGGTCAAAGAAGAAAACTTAAGAGAAATTTTAAAATATTTTTAGCTAAACGAAAATATAAACGCAACTTACCAAAACTTGTGGAAGGCAGTGAAAACAATGCTTATAGCACTGATTTCATATAGTAGAAAAGAAGAAAGATCTAAAATCCAATGACCAAAGTTTCCACTTTAGGAAACTAAAAAGAAGGAAAAAAAAAGTAAATCCAAAGTAAGCAGAAGAAAAAAATAAGAATTAGTGCAGAAACCAATGAAATTAAAAACAGGAAACCAATACAGAAAATCAGCGAAACCAAAAGCTGATACTTCGAAAAGATAAAAAAATTAAAAAAAAAAAATCAATAAGCCTCTTGCCAGACTAAGAAAAAGAAAGAGGACAAAAATGACTAATATCAGAAAAAAAGAGAACATCACTACAGATACCATGGAAATTATAAGGCTAATCAAGGAATATTATCAACAACTCTGTGCCCACAAATTTAATAACCTAGATGAAATGGACCAATTCCTTGAAAGGCACAATCTGTAGCAACTCACACAAGAAGAAATAGACTATCTGAATAGGCCTTTATCTACTAAAGAAATTAAATAAATAAGTAATAACCTTTCAAAGCAGAAAGCACCCATCCCAGATGGGCTCACTGGTGAGTTTTACCAAACATTTAAGGAAGAAATGATACAAAATCTCTATTATCTCTTTCAGAGTTTAGAAGCAAAAGGAATGCTTCCTACCTCATCCTATGAGGAAAGCATTACTCTAATACCAAAACTCGACAAAGACTTTACAATAAAAGAAAACTACAGACCAATATTTCTCATGAACATACATGCAACAGTCCTCAACAAAATATTAGCTAATCAAATCCAAAAGAGAATAAAAAGAATTACACACCATGACTAAGCGGGATTTATCCCCCGTACCCAAGGCTGGTTCAATATTCAAAAGTCAATTAATGTAACCCATCACATCAACAGAGCAATGAAGGAAAATCACATGATCATATCAAAAGATGCAGAAAAAGCATTCAACAAAATACAACATCCATTCATGACAAAAACTCTCAGTGAACTAGGAATAGAGTAGAACTTCTCAACTTGATAAAGACTGTCTACAAAATAGCTGACATCATACTTAATGGTGAGAAACTTGAAGGTTTCCCCTTAAGATATGTACAAGGCAAAAATATCACCTCTCTCCACTTCTTTTCAGCATTGTACTGGAAGTCCCTGTTAATGCAATTTCTTGAATTTTAAAGAAAAGGAAATAAAACGTATACCGATTGGGAAGGCAGACATAAAACTGTCTTTGTTCACAGATGACATGATCATCTGTGAAGAAAATCTGAAAGAACTGACAAAAAGAAAACCCTCCTTGAACTAATAAGCAATTAATGCAAGGTTGCGGGATACAAGGTTACCCTACAAAAGTCAATTGTTTTCCTATATACCAACATTGAACAAGTAAAATTTGAAATTAAAAACAAAATACCCTTTACATGAACACCCCTCAAAAATGAAATACTTATGTATGAATCTAGCAAAATATGTACAAGATCTATATAAGGAAAACTACCAAATTATGATGAATGACATCAAAGAACTAAACAAGTGGAGAGATATTCCATGTTCATGGATGGGAAGACTCAATATTGTCACAGTGTCAATTCTTCTCAACTTGAACCTAAATTCATTGCAATCCCAATCAAAATCCCAGCAAGCTATTTTAAGGATATTGACAAACTGACTTTAAAGTTATATAGAGACGCAGAAGACCCAGAATAGCCAACTGAGTATGAAGGAGAGGAACAAAGCTGGACGACTGACACTACCTGACTTCAAGCCTTAGTATAAAGGTAAGCGATCAAGACAGAGTGGTGTTGGTGAAAGAATAGAAAACTAATCTATGGAGCAGAACACAGAGCCCAGAAAGAGACTCATGTCACTGTAGTAACTGATTTTTGACAAAGGGGCAAAGGCGATACAATGGAGCGAAGATATTCTCTTCAACACATGGTGCTAGAACAACACACCAACAAGATGTCCTTCAGCAGGTGGATGGATAAATTGTAATCCATCCAGACAGTGGAATATTATTCAGCCCTGAAAAGAAATGAGCTATCAAGCCAGGGAAAGACATGGAGGACGCTTATTACCTAGGATGCATATTACCTAGTGAAAGAAGCCAATCTGAAAAGGCTACAGGCTACATAATTCCAACTCTATGACATTCCGGAAAAGGCAAAACTATGGAAACAGTCAAAAAAAAATCAGTGGTTGTCAAGGTGTGGGTGGGAGGTGGGGGGGAGGGGTGATCCTATGGAGCACAGAGGATTTTTAGGGCAGTGAAAATACTCTATAATATTATAATGACAGATACATGTCATTATACATTTGTCCAAACCCACAGAATGTACCACAGAGGATTTTTAGGGCTTTGGAAAGAGCCTGGCTTTCACCTGCTGGGTCCTTCAAGCAAGTTTCCCCCATTATTCCCCTCCTTCAGCCTCAGTCTTCTCGTCTGTAAAATGGAGCAATATCTATAAAACGGGAACAGTAATAAAATCATTATTATATTATTATAATATATATTATTATATAGTGTGGGAAAAAATAATATACCGTCAGAATGGTTCATGGCACATGCTGTGCAAGCATTCGCTAATGTTACCATAGAGTCTTATTTTAGTCTCACAGCAACCTTCGTTTGGTGGGACTGTCATCATTACCCTTATTTATAGGTGAGGAAGCCGAGGTGCAGGGAAGGTGAGAGTTTGCACCTGCAGAGTTTGTGGCCAGCCCTCAGCTGGATTTGTGGTCCAGAGTTCTTGCTGGAAAAAACACATGGATTACAGGCCTGTCCAAGCGGGCCTGCACTGCGGGCAATAAGGCCGCTTAGTTTGGCGTCCCATCAGCTGGAAATCCTTATCAACTGGGGATCATACCATACAGTGATCATCGATATTCATAAGGAATTTAATTGAAACGAAGTTTAAAATAGCTTTAGTGTTAACTGCATTTTATTCTGATTCCTTAAAAATTGGTCATCCGTGTACAACAGATGAGGTAACAAGAAAACATGCTTAATAAAACCACTCGGCCCTGACCTTCCCAGATGCCCAAGCTCCCTGTGAGAGAAAAGGGGTCAGCCGAGGAGGGTCAGCTCCCACATGTTGACCCCACTATAGTGGACCCCCCAAATACACCCAAGCCCTAACACCCAGAACCTGTGAATGTGACCTTATTTGGAAATAGAACTTTTGCAGAGGCGATGATGTCAAGCATCTTAAGATGAGGTCATCCTGGACTTGGGGTGGCCCCAAATCCAGTGACTTGTAAAGAATAGGCAGAGGGGAGGTCACAGAGAGACACCTGGACGGGGCAGGGCCCTCGAGGACGGAGGCTCCAGGGGAGGGTCCTTCCTGCCTCTCCCGGCTTCTGGGGTCCAGGCATCCCTGGCCGGTGGCCGCATCCCTCCTGCCTCTGCCTCTGTCCTCCCACACCTTGATTTTGGACTCTGGCCTCCAGAAGTGTGAGAGAATAGATTTCTGTGAAGCCCCCAGGTGTGGTTCCTTGTTATCACAGCCACTGGGGACTCTATAGGGTCTCCTTCGTAATCTTCTGTATGTCCTGGGGGGCGTCTCTTCCTTGTCCCACCCAGGTCTGTGAGATGTCGGTCCTCTGGTCACGGCTCCCTGCACAATCATATTCATTCATTCATTCATTCATTCATCCATTCTCGGTTCACTCATTCATTCAGAACCCTTGGAAGGCACATTCAAGTGTCACACATTGGGCCGAGCTCTGGGTACGTGCCGTGACCTCGGCAGGGCTGATTCAACCCCCAAGACCCTCCCGGAGGAAGCTCCTGATGAGGACAGATGATAAACGGCCCCCAGTGTCGGGGGATCGGGGAAGGACGTGTGCGAGTCCTCTGGGTCGTACCCGCAGCCTCCTTTGGTGGTGCCCCGCTCTTGGCCTCACCTGCACACCCAGAAGGTGAGCTCTTGCAGGTGCTTCAGGCTGGATGGGTCAGACAGCAGGGGCCCGGGGACTTGAAAGCAGAGGTGGAATGGGGAGAGTTTGGGGGCAGAGCAAGCATCGGTAATGAGGCTCAGGCTGCTCTGTCCTCACGTGAGCCAAGACCACGATCCTGGGCCTCCCACTGCCGGGTCCCCTTGGAGCCAGTGCCCACCGCAGTCCCGGCCCCAGGCGGGAGCCACCTCTGCTCCGTCCTCTGTCCAGGTCCTGAGAATGTCGTGGGAGCCCAGGAATTAGCACGTGGCTATGAGTGATGAGCCTGCGTTCTTAGAGATACACACACGAAAATGAGGTCACGTTTTAGCCACCCACAAACTCAACCAAGAACACAGCCCGGAAGAACAGCCTTTCCACGACCTTCAGAGTCCGCAGGAGCTAGCGGCAGGGGTTCTGAAATCTGCAGGGAGGACAGCCCCCGGCGTGGGCTCCTCACCGACCCTGATCTCCCCGCCCCAGGACGCCGACACCCACCGCCCAGCCCTGCTGGATCACATCATCTCATCTCATCTCATCTCATCGAGCGCGGTGCTGCCAAATCAAAGCCCAGTCAGTCTGAGCGTCTTGGAAGCACACGTTGAAATGCAATTTGCATATCAAAACTACGGCAGGGTAGGAAGGGAGCTTGCTGGCGTTTCTCAATCCTGCCAACGTCATCCTCTGCCGGCGTCAAAGACACTTTCCTAACGAAGTAACAAAAACACTCTGAAATTTAAAGCCACCCAAGGACATCTTTAAACGACACCCTCTCCCCTTCCTGCAACGATAAGAAGGAAATGGCTTAGATGCAACCGACCACAGTGTGTTCCCCGGGCAACCCCCATCAGGGTCCGGATATTCATACTGGTGTCTTCTCACTTATTGCCGGGTCGCCGCCCCAGGTGGCACCTGAAATACTCCTTCCAGTAGTGCTGTTTCCATAGACTAACTGCCTACGTACCTACAGTGCCTGGTTATCTCCTATCGATTCTAGTTTCCCAAGCAAAAGTGAAGATTACTGATGTAAAATCTACCGTGTATGCTCATTCTGTCTGTAAAAAAATGTTTAATGACAACATGCACAACTGTGAAGACAGCCAGGTGCTGGAGGGAGGCTTTCCTTTAAACGAAGATGCATCTTGCACTTACTGTCTCCGGGTGTATATGTGTGAATTCCACACAGCCCTCTGCGGGAAACGGCGCCGGTCTAAAGAAAACTCCGTGGAGGCCACGCGGAACAGTCTAGGAAACCAGTCCTGTGACTTTCCAGAACTCGACGCCCTCGCGCACACCTGTCCCTCGGGAGAAGGGGAGGGTCCCTGGAGCTGGCCTGGGGAGGAAGCGTTTCCAAGCTCTGTGCCTCCAGCCCCTCAGCTCGGGGCGCTGCTGGGGACAGACTGGTTGACAGGCAGTCGTCTCCCAAGAAGCAAATCCCAGATGCGGAGGGACAGGCTTTGGGCTCCGCTACCCCTGCCGTGTCCACACACAATTCTCACCTTACAATATACCGTCAGTGCTTCCTTTCTGTTGCTGTTGTTAAACACTTTATTTGTATTATTATTATTATATTAATTTTTACTTATATCAGAGTATAGTTGATTACCACTGTCGTGTTAGCTTCAGGTGTACAGCAAAGTGATTCAGTTATACATATACACGTATCTATCATTTTTCAAATTCTTTTCCCCTTTAGGTTATTCCAGAGTATTGAGCAGAGTTCCCTGTGCTATACAGTACGTCCTTGCCGTTTATTTTAAATATAGCAGTGCATATGTCAATCCCAAATCCCCAATCTGTCCCTCCCCCGACCCTTGCCCGTGGTAACAAGGTTCTCCCCTGCCTAGTTAGTACCCTCCTCGTTCTATGCCTCTCCTTTCACACCGGGTTTGCATGGCCTGGCTCCCCTGGGCCCTGGAGATGCGCCCCAAGGCCAGGGCCCCAGAGAGGTCTCACCAGGCACCTCAACAGCCGCTGCCCCGACCCAAGTCACGCAGAGGCGCGAGACTGCCTCGTCTCTTTGGGGTTTTTGTTTTCTCCATAGCACTTATCTGGAAGAATCTCGTTTGTTGCCTTTTTGTGTGTATTGTCGACCTGGAGCCCCCCACCAACACCGCGATGGCAGGTCCACATGGGCGGGGGGGGACCATGAAATTTCACTCACTGGCCCCTCTACCAGCACAGGGCTGAGCACACAGACGGCTCCCTAAACACACATTGAAAGAACCAAGGAAGGGACTTCACTGGCGGTCCAGTGGTTAAGAAGCCACCTTCCAATGCAGGGGACGCAGGTTTGATCGTTGGTCGGGGAACTAAGATCCCACAGGCCACGGGGCAGCTAAGCCCACGAGTGACGCAGCTACTGGGCCCTCGCACTCTGGAGCCCGTGTGCCGCAACTAAAACCCGAAACAGCCAAAAATAAAAAATAAATAAATATTAAAAGAACAAAGGAACATGGTGACCCTGCTGGGAGCCCAGCACGGGAGACAGAAATTGTGCCCCAAGAACTGTGCGTTGCTTGGACCCTCCTACCCACCTACTGGCGGCTTGCAGAGCATTTTAATTGTCACAGGTGAGAGCAGCACCCCGGGCTCAGACGGGGATGGCGGTTTCTGAGTGCAAGGGACATTTCATGTTCCATCGTGACGTCAGTGCCACTTGGACCGACTTACGTTCGGGGCAGAGACCATCCGCTGAGTTCTCTTTAACGAAGGCACCTCCCTGGGGATGGTGAATGGATCAGGGGACATATGGTCACAGACCCAGAAGCAACGAGCAATGAAAGCATGAGGCTGGGTCTAAAATTCAACTCAATTTCACATCATATCCAGAGTAATGACTCTTCCAGGTGATGACCCCAAAACCCGCCTCTTGGGTCATTGCCCTGCTGTCTTTTCTCAGGGGTAACTTTTCTGACACCTTCCTTAAAATTAAAGCCAACCTGGCCCTCTCTAGCTCCCCCACTCCCACTCATTTTATGTCTTTATTTATCCCCCATCTCCTCCCACTAGAACATATGCTTCAGGAGGCCAGTGGCAAAAAATCAACGTTTGAAAGTCATTGGAGGAAATGGGAAGATTGTTTCAGCAGGAAACCTAGAAGCACCACCAGGCTGGGTCAGGGCACAGGGAGAAGCCGAGGATGAATAGTGGTACCAGTCTGCGTGGCTGGGGGTTTCTCCAGAAATCCGCAGTAGCCCGGGTGTAAGTATGGAGAATGCAGACTGTTCCGTTAGCCCAGGCGCGTTCTGCAAGGGAAACAGGGCAATGGGGGAAGCCAGGAAAGAGAGGTTGCTTCAGGAAGAAAAGACTACGACGGTGCAGGAAGAAAGAGAGGGTGAGAGGCTTTTATCTCGGGACAGCAAGGAGGATAAGGGCTTTTATCTCGGGACAGCGAGGAGGATAAGGGCGTGAGGCTGAGGGCGTTTCGCAGACGGGAGAATGGTGGCAGCGTCCCCTGGTGAGTTGGAGTGAGCACAGGACTCGGTGTCCCGGGGGGGCAGCAGCGGGCTGGATGGATGGCCCCCCTTCCTGGCAGAGTACTGGTCTCGTCCGGTGGCCCTGCATCAGCTGTGGTTGGTCCCTTGCTCCAGGACCAAGGCTGCGAGACTCCAGCTCCCCAAGTCTGTGCTGACCCTGGAGACCAAGGCAGTCAAGAGTCTAGTCTGCTCTCCAGTCTATACAAGAGCCTTGCAGGATTCCTGTGGTCCTCCTTATTTTAAAGAGAGGATGACACGATTCCCCCAAGTGATGAACGGCGTGCTTGGAATGCCCTGTGAGGGGCAACTGTATAGCCTGGAAACTTCATAACACTTGGGAGTGAAGCCAAAAGACCTTGGATGGTTTGAGCACCCAGCTGTTGGAGGGATACGCAAACCTTGTCTGAATTCTCATGATGTGCTGGGCACTTTGATGCTCCATCCCACTTGATTCCTAGGATAATCCAATAAAACAGGCATGTGCCTTCCAGTTCTGTAACAGTTTCCCAGGCTGGATTTCCAGGGCTGCATATCAACCCTTTCTCTTCCATTCTCAGAACCAAATCCATGAATCAAGGGAATCTGGAAAGAAAGCTGGAAATGAAAGCTGCATCGGGAGGGGACCCTTCCAACATTTTACAGCGTGCACATTCATGATAGGCACCACGCCTAAAACTCAGAATACCCAGGATGTGTTTTCATTCTCCCAAACCGTTTGGAAATACCCTCAAAAGGCTGTTGGAACCAGTAGCAACTGGAATCGCTACACATTTTATTAGCAGTTAACAGCAGCACATTCAGCACCCAGGCAATGCACCCAACTGATGTATTTGCAAACTGAATTCAGTGAAGTGAATGATGTTAGATTTCAGGGATTCGGTCCTGCAGCAAAGCGCTCATTTGGTGAACTGACTGACCACGAGTTAGTTCTGCCAATCAATGTTTTGGGCACAAAGCTCATCTCCCCCTCAACCACAGACCCTCTTGACCACTCGGACCTTCTCCAAGGAGCTTGCCCTCTGCTGTCTGCAGACGCGTGTATGTTCCATTCAGAGCCTTGTTCCATCGGTTCAGCTTTACCAGTCCATAGGCTGACCACATGGACGACTCTGCTAAGCATTGTTTCCAACGCCTCAGGGGTTAGAAAGATGAGGTCAGGGAACCAGTTCCCCCTACTTTCCCGTGGAGGAGGGAAAGAGATGTGAAGTGAGTGCTTCTGGTCCAAACAACTGCAGTGAGACCCACCATCAGACGCTGTCTTGCACCCTGTGCTGTATAAACGCGGATCCAGGTTTGGCTGCTGACAGATGTTTTTCCGCCAGAGATCCCAGCCCATCCAACCCCTCCCCCACCGTCCCCATACAGATGTGATTTAGGCATCATGAATCAATCACCACATCTGGAATATCAGCTAACAGCTTTCCTCTTTAGAGGTTCTGGTGCAAACTGTTAAGCCGCAGATTCCTGTGCTTTTTTTTTTTTTTTTTTAGAAGTACCAGTTGTCTGTAAAGATGCCAAATGGCACGAACGCTATTTGGCCACTGGGCTTACGGACAGGTCTTCCTTGGACAAAATAAATGCATCTCATGGAACAAACATGGGTTGGGGGAGGGGGTGCCCTGGCAGAGCTGGCTGCCACAGATTCCAGCTTGAACCGGGAATGTCTTCCAGCGGGAAACAGACCCACTGCAGAACATCCGAAATTAATCACTGCTGTTGGCATTTTAATAAACAGCTGCTTTTGAAAATGCTTTGGAAGGAACACAATCCTGACCACCAAATCGTGCTGAAAGAAGGTCGGAGGTTATACAAGCTGATGCTTCTGAAAGCAAAGAGAGAACAAACTTGAAAGTCATTCTTAACCAGACTCCTTCGGAAATGAGACCCTGCTACGTGACCCTAAGCAACCCGTCATGAGGTCAGGCCCCAGAGGAAGCACAGAGCCGTGGAAAGCGTGCAGACACCTCACCCAGGGCTGCGCTGATGCGCCCTGTGGATTGAGGGGGTCTCTCACCTCCTCTTCCATGAAGCAGTGATGGGGCAGCTCCCCACCTGGGCTTTGGCAAAAGTCTGACGAGGTGATGGGCGTGGCCATTCTTTGAGCGGATAAAGAGGCCCCCAGAGCCTGTCACCACTCACATCCTCCAAAATGGGACGTGGAAGCAGCTCCACTGGCAGCATAAAGAGAATTCTAGTAAAAGTCAAACCCGTGTTTCTCTGCCTGGTTTCCTAGGGTAAGACTCTCGGCCTTCTTTCCCAAACTCCCGTGGTGATAAATCGGAGATGGAAATGATTCGAAACAACAAAAAGGTCAAATGCTTTGCCTTCCGCGGGCCTCCTCTGTGCTGGGAAGGTCCATGAGTGGACGGACGAGGGCCACCCACACCCTGCAGAGCAGGAACCCAAGCCCACCAGCCTCTCCAGTTACTGTACTCCCCCCTTTACAGATCCATTTCTGTTCCTTGAGAAGCCATGCTCCCCACGGACAGGAAATTTTAAAAATTCACCCAGAAGACAACGCAATCACTGGAGCACTTCCTTCCCAGGTCCGAACTAGAAGATGCAGCCCGGGGGAAGGAGGAGCCCTGCCCGCGCCAGGTGAGGGGTCGGCCGGGACCAGACAGGCCAGGGCGGCTCCCCCCGTAGCAGCACCGGCCAGAGATGACACCTCCGCTCCGTGCCACTAGGAGCTTAGCCGTGGTAGACGTGGAAGTAATTCCCCGGCAGACACTTCACGCGGCTCAGTGACAGGACAGAGATACGCCATGAACTCCAGGCTGCTGTCGACGGCCCGCATGGCGAGGGTGCCTCTGTGGGCTCCGCGGGCGCCTCACCTCCCCGGCTGGCTCTGGGGCCAACCTCACACCATCTTCCCTGAGTCTGGGGCAGGTCTGGCCTCAGTGGCTTCGCTTCATCACACGGACAGGAAGATCACCGTGTCCATGACACTTGTTACCGCCAGGGCTGGTGAGAGCGTCTCAGGCCTTGCTCAAGACAGCCGGGCCCTCTGTCCGACATCACTGGCAGCACGTCCGTGTCGGCGAGCCCTGACTCCCTGGAACCACGTCCGGGGACGTAAGACAAGAGCGAGGGACAGCTGTACCACCCGCGGAGAGCAGGGCCCCATGATTAGGAGGGAACAGCTGACTTATTCAGGGCAGACTCAGTCTAAAGGTACCGATGTTTTAGACGATGTTTGCTTCCCATCCACCACCATTCTACTCCTACAGAGAAACTAATCAGGTGGCCTAAAGAGAAAATAAACCAGTACCTGTTCATTAGCTTAAATATAAGTTTTAAACCATAATGTTCAGCCGGTTGAATTTGGAAGCTGAGAGGCCAAAGAGAAAGTAACATCCACTATTTCTCAGAGGCTAAATGTTGATGTTTATAAAAGTCACACAGAATCCAGTGTCTGAGATCTGGGCGTGGGTGGGCTGGGTAAGAAGGTGAGAACAGATCGGCTGTGTGTTCACGCTGCTGGATCTGGGGGATGGATGTTGGGAGCTCATTGTACCAGTCTCTCTACTTTTGTGTATGTTAGAAATGTTCAGTAATTAATGCTTTTTAAAAAAAAAAATCTATACAAGTACCACACTCTTAGCTTTTGGTGTTTCTAAAAGTTGAGTGTTAAAAAACAATTTAGAACCATGCTCGATTGTCACTGAGACCAACCATGTGATTGACCCAAGGCTCAAGGGGAGGGGAGGGAGGCTGCCAGCTTTCCAACCTCACTGCCAGGAGGACTCTGCATCAGGCCTTCCCAGTGGCTCATGGGACAGTCGGGGTCTCTTTTCCTACCCCCTCCCAACAGGCCTAGAATCCCACAGACTTGTGACTTGAGTGGGGCAGGCCCCTCCTCTGAGTTTTAAGAACAGCAACGGTGAGCGGCCTGAACCCATCAGTCTCAGGTCACGTGTGGACACAGTGTGTGCAGGGCTGGGGCACACGACCTGGGCACTGAGGCCAGAGGGGCTCGACCACTGACGAACCCAGGACAATCGCCTCGTTCCAGGCAGACCGAGCCCTCTGGGGACCCTGCTTGTGACCTGAGCTGACCCAAGCAAGGAGGATCTTGGGAACTTGGTTCAGGCCCTTCCCGCCTGTGAATGGAAGAGTGGCCGATGCCATGACGGCCACCTGGAGTCCACAGGGGGGCCAGACAGAGGAGGAGTCCCAGGGACCCACCAGAGGCCCACTCACACCTCATCTGAATCCCACCCGCCCCCTGCATTTTCCAGACACATCGGCCGACAGACACACTCTTTCCCTCCGAGCATCTGAGGCTATGCCTCAGTTTCCTGCCACCAGCATGACTTGGAGATTGGCTGTCACAACCCCAAACAGAGATGCCACAGCAGTTCTTCCCCAGGTAGGCGTTTTTTCTCCTGAAAGACACAGGTCAGCTTTCGAGATGCCCCTGAGTGTATCCTGTGAGTATCGTTCTGTTCCTCGAGCGCCTGGTGTCCTGAGGTCAGCCGCTGCCCTTCCGTGTGGTCTCTCTGTCCTCAGGGCTTCCTGACTCTGGTGAATCATTCCACCATCGAGCCCTGCCTGCCTCTTAAATAAATTCAGAGCCCTGGATGAAGCCCTCAGGATCCCTGTGACAAGGTCCGGAGTTTCTCCACATCAGGATGCAGCGCCTATTCTAAGGTTTTTGTTTCCAAAGACACGTTATTATAACTAGGGGGCTTTGATAACACATTTCTGAGCAAAAATATACAGAATCTCGTCAACTTGTAAATGAGAAGGGCTCTTGCCTCGTCCTGGACGTGACGCTCCGGGCTGCATCCCGCGGAGCGTGGAGCTGGCTGCACGGCCTTGGGGGGTATTAGTGCACTTGAGCATCTCCACACGGGACGCTCACGACTGGCCACGCGCCATCGAGACCCAGATCTCTTCTCCTCTTCTGGTTACTTAACACCAATTCTTGGGGCTCCCGCCCTCCTTCTCTCGCCTCCTTTCTCTCTCTAACTTAACCTGGGTTTGGATTTTTTTTTTTAATTTTTTTTAACATTTTTATTGGAGTATAATTGCTTTACAATGGTGTGTTAGTTTCTGCTTCACAACAAAACGAATCAGTTATATATATACATATGTTCCTATATCTCTTCCCGCTTGCGTCTCCCTCCCTCCCACCCTCCCTATCTCACCCCTCCAGGCGGTCACACAGCACCGAGCTGATCTCCCTGTGCTATGCGGCTGCTTCCCACTAGCTATCCACCTTACGTTTGGTAGTGTATACATGTCCATGCCTGTTTATTGCTTTGTCACCATTTACCCTTCCCCCTCCCCATAGCCTCAAGTCCATTCTCTAGTAGGTCTGTGTCTTTATTCCTATCTTACCCCTAGGTTCTTCATGACATTTTTTTTTCTTAAATTCCATATATATGTGTTAGCATATGGTATTTGTCTTTCTCTTTCTGACTTACTTCACTCTGTATGACAGACTCTAGGTCCAACCACCTCATTACAAATAGCTCAATTTCGTTTCTTTTACGGCTGAGTAATATTCCATGTATATATGTGCCACATCTTCTTTATCCATTCATCCGATGATGGACATTTTAAACTTGGTGACTGTCACACGGGGACTTCTTTGAGTTTGCAGTTGAGTGAGGCTGACTGTACACAGTGAGACCACGCATGTGTCCATCAAGGGGTCAGAGCGGCTAATTTGATGATACCCATGGACGCTGGACACCCTGCCAGCTCACCAGGTCTGTAGTCATCCTTAGAGGGAGCATGGCTGTTTATTTCACTTCCTCCTCCAAACTGTCCCCACCAAGGATGTTCAAAACTAGGCCCAGCTCTCCACCTAACTGGCATTACAAAGCACTCCAAGTATGGATGGCTGAGCTGGGGAGAGAGGCTCTGCGCCCCAAGACAGCCCCTGAGTCTCCCATAGGTTGGGCCCCAGGCACAGCTGCCTCCCTCTGAGATGCTCGCCTTGCCTGGGCACCTTTGCAGCTTAACTTCCCCTCTTGTGAAAGCGCCAACGGCTGCCTTGTTCCACGTGGACATTCATACCCAATAATAGAGCCCGCCACACAGTGAGCGGTGTGGGTGCTCACACGGGCCCTGTGATTAACATAGCCACGCAGCGCCCTCAAAGGTGTGATTAAGCACCGCCCTGGATGAAAAGGAATTTCAAAGGCAGCTTTCTCTCCCTCACTCCTTTGAATCTGCCTGTAAAAAAAAAAAAATCAGAACTTGATTCCAAGCTTGTTCTGGGGGATGACAAATTAATGAACTGTCCTCATGTCGCTAAAGACTCAGCTCAGAACTCAGGTTACCGGGCGGATCGGGTTTTATTAGTCGCCTTACTCTGGGCTCTTGGCAATTACAGCCTTTGATTGTGGTTGCAGAGGGCATTGTATGAGGCTGATGAGTGTCTCCGCACGAAGACTGAGCAGAAGCAGAGATGAAGTGGTGTGTTTCTCCCCATCCCACTCGCCTTTTACCCCAGTCAAAAGAAGCAAGAAAGCGGAATTCCAGCGGAAACTAAGCAGTGCGTAATTCTCAAACGCAATCGTTAAACGCCCATAATCAGCACAGCGGCTATTAGACCGGGGCTTTGCACAAAAGGTTCAGATGCTTGTCTTGCCTTTGAAAGGATCTGCTCCTTGAAATCTGACTTAGGGGGGATTCAGTCAGCATGAATATCTTTGAGGTACTTTCCCCACGAGATGGCTGTCAACTCTGGAACAAATCAAGCCGTTTACAACGTATTTACGCGGGGGTCCACGTGGAGGTGGCTTGAATAAGTTCATTGTGCTCCCTTCAAAGTGGAATGATGAGGAATCAGAAGACATTTTATAAAACGGGAAGAAGGTCATTTGCCTTCCTGTGACACCTTTCATGCTCAAAGGGTCCCAACAGTGGAACACTGACGAAGGGTAAAGTGCTTCTGCTCCGTGAGACAGTGGCGTTGCAGCAGCAGGGCTGGAAATGAAACAAAGACGAAGCCGGACATGAGTCTGAGCCAGATTTTACGTGGGTCTCACTTGGGAGCCCAGCATGAGGTGGGTAGAATCTGTTCAAATATTTTAAGTGGCCAAAATCAAGCCTTCCCCAAGCTAATCTGGGCGGCAATAACCCTGCCGCCCAACGCT
The DNA here is from genome assembly GCF_949987515.2 of Delphinus delphis. Taxonomy (NCBI): domain Eukaryota; kingdom Metazoa; phylum Chordata; class Mammalia; order Artiodactyla; family Delphinidae; genus Delphinus; species Delphinus delphis. The sequence continues at coordinate 2,366,119 of NC_082697.1, read as the reverse complement.
TCCTTGGGGCACGATGACCAGATCTGTCATTTGTTCTTATCTGCTTGAGAGATGGTTGTCCCTCTCCTTTACTTAGTTTTTAAATGAATAATTCAAACAAAATTAAGACGACATTAACATGTTCTTTTCAGTTTTAGTCACTGACCTAATGTTACCCCTCCCATTCTTTCTTGGTTCCCTTTTGGTCCTGATTTGTAAGCATAAACCATTACACACAGTCACATTCCCGGGGCAGACTTTGCATTGCCACCCCGCCTTGCTGTAATCTGGGGAGCACGGCAGTCTCGGGGAGATGTGTGTTTAATGACTGGGTCCTCTGGCCCCCTCGGGGAGAACGGACGTGGGGGGCTGGTTCTTAACTGTTCTTAGTCCTGCAACATCTTCCCTGGAGTAGGTTCCTGGGAGCTAAATGTCTTGTGTCTAAGGTTGTTGATATTTTTATGTTTATTTTTATATATCGTCAAATTGTTTTCCCAAAGAACTAGACCAATTTACAGTGCCATCGGCAATGTAGGCTCGTAGCACACAATGTCCCCAACAGTGTTAAAGATGACAGTTTTTTAAATATGTTAATTTGACAGATTTTTCTGCAGTTCCTTATTATTTTTTGCTACGTCAGGGATGTTGACCGCTGCTCCCGCATTGCCCACATTACAGCAGCACGTGGACCATGCATCCAAGGGCTCCCACTGCAGCTGTAGCCCCGGCCTCAGCCCAGGGCCTCCCTCATCGAATGTCTGTCGACTGCATTAATGATTGAAGGACCCTGTTATTTCTTTAATAATGTCACCCACAAAGTGTGCTGTGTCCCTGCTTTTCCCTCCAGAGCACATCTGGGATGGGAAGTTAAGTGTATTTTCCAACGTGGCCTGTCTGATAAGTTCTATCTGATCTTACAACTCACCTGATTTGTGGTGGAAAGTTGCCAGGGAAACAGCTCTCCCAGGAATGGGAGGCTCAGGGCCAGGCTCGCTTCCCTGCCTTGTGGGCGTGTGAAGCCCCTCTGTTCTCAGCAGGTCAAGATGCATCCCAGCCCCCCGTCTGACCCCAGCCTTCAGCCAGAGAGAGCCTGAGTCCCTGCTTGGTCTCCAAGGACCCCCATGGCCAGTGGTGCCTGGTGGTTGAAGGGAGAGGCTAAGGGCAGTGAGCCCGAGGATTGGGGAGGCCAGGTAGTGTCTCATGCTCACTCCATCTGACACACGGACACGGCGCTGTGTACCCAGCACGCCTTCTGGAAACCTGTGACTTGCCTGTCCTCCACGAGTATGATGTCTGCACGTGAGACTGAGTGTTCCTTCTGTCAGCACAAGTACACGTGCGTTCAGCTTGCCCTTGGTTCTGTGAAGCAAGATCAGCACAACACGATGATTCTAGGGCACATAAAAATATTTTTAAAGCTCTATCTCCTTTTCTTGGGTGTCACACGTAAAACACAGACTTAGGTGCTGGCTCTTCCTTACTGAACAGGTGCGTGTGTGGTTCTTAGCCCACAGTTTAAAGAATCACCTTGTTTTGTCAGAATAAAGTGTTATTATCCTGAACAAGGCCAACCTTCCCAGGACGCCTTTATTCAGATGGTTCCTGGAAATCCTGGGCCGGGGGTCAGCTCCTAGGTGACAGAGAACCTGGGGGCTGCCAACAGCCCATGGATTCTACCAGCAGGATTGCGCTTCCCACTCTGTGGGGGGCGGGGGTGGGCTGTGATTCCAAGGTGCAGGTTGGGATGCCCCTGCACTTGTGCGCGGCACCGCCTTGGAGGGGAAAAACCACCCTCAGATGATGGGAGAGCCACAGGCCCCAGGACTGGCGAGCTTCTTAGGCCTTGAGCCCCACACCCCCTAGGAGCATCTCAAAGCCCAGCCACCTCCAGGGACGGTGACCCAGCTCCACCACGTGCCAGAACTGGGCTTGGCAGGGCCGAGGAAGGGACAGCGGGCACACCGCAGCTGAGGGTCCCGGGCACTCACTAAATGCCTGGCAATCTGGTTGCGTCTCTAGAACCTGGGGAGCAGTGGAAGGTTTCGAGGGTTTGATTCAGTCACATGTGCCTTTGGACAGACGACTGTGTGAGCGGATGGGGAGGGGTGTGGGTGGGCAGGGATGCTCTAAAGCCCACTGCAATCGTCCGGGGGAGAAATGGTGGCAGAAGTGATGTTGGTGAGAAGAGAGAAGAGGACTGTGCATGTCAGCAGTCAGGGTGCAGGGCACGGCTAGACGAGCAAACCTAGTTGGAGAGATGTCTGTCCACACATCACATGCAGCTGGAGAAACAGAGGGCTTTGGTCATCTGGCCACATTTTTCTCAGGTTAAAGCTCTTGGACTCTACCCTGAAAGTGATGGGACTCCATGACAAGATCTTAAAGAAGACAGCTGACATGATCAGTTTTAAGACTTAGAAACTTCACCCTCTGGGCTGGGGAGGAGGGGTGAGCTGGGAGGGGAATGCTTCCCCAGACTTCTGTGAAAATGAATGTGTCAAATCAGTTTCTTCATCTTTAAAATGATGTTAAAAATAACTTGTCTGGGGCTTCCCTGGTGGCTCAGTGGTTGAGAGTCCACCTGCCGATGCAGGGGACACGGGTTCGTGCCCCGGTCCGGGAAGATCCCACATGCCGCGGAGCGGCTGGGCCCGTGAGCCATGGCCGCTGAGCCTGCGCGGCCGGAGCCTGTGCTCCGCAACGGGAGAGGCCACAGCAGCGAGAGGCCCACGTACCACCAAAAGAAAAAGAAAAAAAAAATGTCTGGGGCGTGGGGAGCATATAAAATAGCCGTTGTCATATCTATCTTCATAGTTTGCTTAGGCATCACGCCAAAGCCTTCACCTACAAAATCTCACTTAATTTAATCTTCAAAACAATCTACAGGACAGATGTGATGGCCTGCCTTTCAAGGATGAGAATATCAAGTGTCAGAGAGTCTGAACATTTGCCCAAGATCGTCCAGCTATTACGGCAGAGCAGGGCTTCGAAATCACAACTGTGGAACCAGGGAACATCAGTGTCTTAAACTTCTCGGGTCTTAAGATGCCTGCCAACAACAGCTCTGTGGTGCGAGAAGGATCTGTCCATATTTCACAGGTGAGGAACTGAGGCTCAGAGAAATGGAGCGATTGTCCCGCCCCGGAAGAGCTAGTTTTAGCACCGTGCTTGTATACATCAGAAGGTAAGATGCAGACGGTTTATGCAGCTTCATCACTTGCTGAGATCCTGGCCTCATTGCCTACTAACCTCCCAGGTCCAGTGAGTGTCTGCAGATTCATGCTTTCACATAGACAAGACCTGGAGTGATTTGGAAGAGGGTGGGGCATTTTTATTACATAGAATAAAAGGAAGATTCTGGTCACAGAGTTCCATCAGAGAAGCCAGGTACCAAGCCAGAGTGAGAGACAGGGCAGATCTGGGAGAGCCGGGGGTTGGGGCCCCTGGGCTGTGGCAGGACAGAGAGCGACGAGGGTGGGGTGACCCGCTTCTGGCGGGTGATCGGATCTCCACGCTGCAGGGCGGCCCTGCTTGACCCCTTCCTGGTGCTACTGAAGGCTTTCCGTCTTCAGCAGTGAGGAGTGATGCTGGAGGTGGCCACCCCGTGTCCCCACCAAGTGCAAAGACCAGATAGCAAGGGCTCTTGGAATTGAGTCTCCCCAGACAGCTTCCCTTCTGACAATCTCCTTTTTCTTGTGATTAAGCTATTGTATACAATTGCTGCTAACATCTGGATTTCCAGAAAAGCCCAAGCAATTTACTTGGGAGACAAATTCAAGCCCTTGGACAAACCACGTAGAAAATTGTGACCCAGACTAAAATTGAAGAGATGAAATATTTGGGTCTTTATTCGGTATTTGTTTTTCTCTTTCTGTCTTACCTCACTCTGTGTGACAGACTCTAGGTCCATCCACCTCGCTACAAATAACTCAATTTTGTTTCTTTTTACGGCAGAGTAATATTCCATTGTGTATATGTGCCACATCTTCTTTATCCATTCGTCTGTCGATGGACACTTAGGTTGCTTCCATGTCCTGGCTATTGTCAATAGAGCTGCAGTGAACATTGTGGTACATGACTCTTTTTGAATTATAAGGACACAGGGGGAAGGGTAAGCTGGGATGAAGTGAGAGAGTAGAATCAACATATATACACTACCAAATGTAAAATCGATAGCTAGTGGGAAGCAGCCGCATAGCACAGGGAGATCAGCCTCGTGCTTTGTGACCACCTAGAGGGGTGGGATAGGGAGGGTGGGAGGGAGACGCAAGAGGGAGGGGATATGGGGATATATGTATACATATAGCTGACTCACTTTGTTATACAGCAGAAACTAACACACCATTGTAAAACAATTATCCTCCAATAAAGATGTTAAAAAAAAAAAGAAAGAAAGAAATGAAATGGCCAGTGGCATTTTCTAAGTCTGGGTTTCTTTGAACTTCCAGCTGGCGAGATGACTGGGCACCCAGCCTTTGGCATCAGACCCCCTGCAGCCTGATCCCATCACACCCCCCTTTCACAGAGTAGGGTAAAGTGTGGTCCTTGTCTCACCAGAAACAATGAGATCCCGGGTTACTCAACCCTCACCTCACTTGAAGCACTAATTCCAGTCACAGCAAATGACAGCCCTGCTGACCAGAGTCATTATGAAAATGCTTTTCAATTATTTTGTTAAATCATTGAGGTGAAAAAAAAAAAAGAACTGTTCCATTCTTCCTCCACTCTTGGACACCGTGAATTGCAAACTACACATTGTAAATTGAAAACAACTTTCTGGGAGGGAGGGAGCACAATACTGACTGTACTCTTTTATTTTTATGACCCAGCCTAATTTCTGTAAAATACGAAAGAGAAAAATATTGATCTTTGAATTGAACCATAAGGAATTTGCCTATAAGAACATTGCTTCCACATTTTCCATTAACATCTTGGAGAAATCTTTAAACAGTCTCAAAGCTTTTCCTTGACTTTTACCTTAATTTAGCTTCCGGAAAATGTTTGGGGTGTGAGGAGACGACGAAAGTGTGCCACCTCTACTTCATGCTTGGCCAAGAGCAGATGGGCATCTTCTTGAATGGTACCCACATGCAGACACAGAGCAGAACGGGAATCCGCATCACTCGTTCTAATCACTAATCACTCGTTCATGGTTTCTCTCCTATGACCATCACACCCAAAAAGATAAGGAAACCCACCTTAAGGCAATGGTCTCAGGTACAGACTCTCAGAAATTATGAGCTGCCGGTGTATGATTTTCCTATGGCTGCTATAACAAATGACCACAAATTCAATGGTTTAAGACAACACAAATGTGTTCACGTATGATTCTGCAGCCGGAAAGTCGAAACCAGTTTCCCCAGGCTCAAATCAAGGTGTGGGCAGAGCCGGCTCTTTCTGGAGGCTTCAGGGGTGGATCTGGTTCCTTGCCTTTTCCATCTCCCGTGGGCTGTGTGCATTCTGTGGCTGCATCCTTGCATCCCTACACCCTTGTGCTTTCACCTTCGTGTCTGACAATGTGTCATTGACCCTCCTACCCCTCTCTTATAAGGGCCCTTGTGGTTACAGCATGAGGCTAACCCAGCTGGTCCAATATAATCTCCCATCGCAAGGTCCTTGACCTAATTACATCTGCAAAATCTCTTTTGCCATGTAAGGTGACATGTTCACAGGTTCCACAGGTTAGGATGTGAACATCTTTGGGGACCGTTATTCAGCCTATCACAAAGGGAAAGCAAAATGAGAGATGGAGGACATCATTTTATTTTTGTGCGTATTTTGTTATATATATTTTTTCTATTTCTATTTTGACTTCTTCTTTTAGGACCTTACCCTGTGAGCTATGATTGGTGTCAGTACTGTAACTCTGAGTCCATTGCAAATGTGTTTATTCATCCAACAAATATTAATCAGCTGGTGTATTTCAAGGTCCTGTGCTGGAACCTGGCGGATGGGCGGGCTGGGGGGGGGCACACAATTATGTGAATTAGCCCCTGCCCTACAGGAGCTTGCAAATCCAGTGGGAAGACCAGATGCTCATGAAAACAGGCAAGACTTCAAAGGAGAAGATGGCATAAAGGTGAGCGGTTCAGAGAAAACTTCCTGTGGACAGGACCTCAGCGAGGGACAGCCAATACTGACAAGAGAGGGCAGGGTTGGGCACCTTGGAGGGGGAACGACCTGGGCCAGTCCTAAAAGACACAGGTAGAGGGAGAAGATCAGCGTCTCCAAGAAGAAGAGCATGGTGGGTAAGTCCCGGAGGTGAGAATGCGTGTGATTTCTTCTGGGCGTAGAGCAGATGCTACTACGATGGAATTCAATGTTCATTGGATGAACACAGAAGGTGATTTTGGCTAAATGGGGCAGAGTTGGATTTCGAAGTATCTGCATCCGATACCAGGTATTAGGACTTTACCCTATAAACAGGGAAAAGTTATGGAAGGATTTTAGAGGGAAAATGATACAATGAAGTCAATAATCTGACAACGTGAGGCACAGCGGGAGGGGAGATCCTCACTGTATAAAAGGGGGGGGGCCTAGGAAGCCAGGGGACCCACCTAGGTGCTTGGTGGGATGGAGAGAAAGTGCATTTGGAAGGCAGCTCCGGGGACAAGTCCAGGGCTGGGCTTCTGCATGAAAATGGGTGGAGGTTGCAGGAGAGAAGATAGACAAGGCATCCGTGAACCAAGGACAGACGCGGCAGAGATGGGATGAATTTGTGAATTCACTACTCACTGGCTGAATGGCCTTATTTCTTCCCCTATAAAATGGAGATGCCCAAAGTAGATGAATGCCCCCACTGGGTGGGTTGGTGTGAGGGTAGGAACATCGTATGCAAAATGCCAGAGCCACCTTTGTGGAAGGTGCCCAGTAAAAAGGGAACCATCACCCAACACCACAACGCAGGCTTCTATCAGCCCAACGCAGGCCTCCATCAGCCCAACACAGGCCTCCATCAATCAGCCCAACCGTCCTCTGACACTGGACTTCCACCTTCCCCACAGCTGCCCCACATAACCTTGAGAGACTTGGTCTCTCTGCCAGGCCTCCAACATCTGGGCAGAAGCATCTCGCTGGCTTCCCTCCAGCTCTGGCGCGAGCTCGTTCAGCCGGGAGGGGAAGGAGACCCCTCTTCCCTCTGGCCTCACCCTCTGAAGGGCTGACACACCTGCCTTCCACCTGCTCAGGATTCCAAAGACAGTAAGAGCATCTATGTGTTTAGAAGCCAAAATGGAAGCTTCCCCAGCTAGATTTCACTTGACATTTTCCCCATGGCATGAAATATTTTCCTACAATGTTACTTTTTGTAAACTCCTTGGTACAGATTAAACATTTAGATTGTTTCTCTTCGTCATCTTCTTTTTTTGTTGTTATTTTAAACAACACTGCAGTGAACATCTAATTAATCTTTTGGGCATATCCATGATTATTTCCTTAGGATAAAATTCTCAGAGTTTAATTTCTATATCGATGGTGCTACAAAACCAAAGGTCTTTTGTCCTAGAAGGCTAATCCTGCATCGCTTACCTGGAGACAGCAGCCAACCTTCTTGTGGTTATAACACACATTCATATGAGACATGAGCATTTACAATCGTACTGCAGCAGCAAAAGTAAAAAAAAACAGAAAACATCCTGACATTAAACATCGTGTTTCACGCGGCTCCATGGTAGCATCTGAGGTTCTGTGTTCCTTCTTCATTTTGGAGACACAGGTGCAGGGAATTAAAATAATTTCACACTCTATCATGGGTATAAAGAAAGGTTATTATTTCAATCATACGTGTACTAAACGTGAAAACATTTCTGTTGCGCAGCAAATGCAGTTGCCTGTCCTTTAATAGGTCTTAGAGTTAGTATTGAAAGCACATGATCAAAGTGGGATTTGTCACATTTCTTGTTAGCTTTGCAATGTAGATGGTGCCGTCTGAATGCTATCCTTCACACACACACACACACACACACACACACACACGTATGTATGTACAGATTCAAGTTCCAACTGTACCCATTCCCAATTAAAAGATTTCAGATCAAGAATGAGACGCAAGACAGACAGAAGGTCCTATGCCCACCTTACAGATGTTGCAATTGGTCGAGTGTCCATGCAATTCCTTCACTGTAAAAATATTCTTTTTCCTGCGTCCATGTATATACAGTCCCGTTGCTTGTAGACAACATGTCCATTCTTTGTGCCTGACTTTTCAACTCTTACCCAGTGGTTTTCCAGTTAATAAGAGGGTGAGGTGCAATACAGCCAACACACAGGGACCTCAACGGGGAGGTTTTGTAATCGATGAAAAAACTCGAACTGAATTAGTATTAGACTTTTCCTTATGTTTAATTAAGTCTAATTAAACAATGCCGACATCTTCCTGGCACCTGTGGTGCGATTATGTTAAATATTTAATGCTTGTGAAGGGTTAGGCTGCGCTTCTAATCTATAGCTAACAATCTGTTCCCTCTCTGGAGGATTTTTTATTTAGTTCTGCTTTTGTATAATGAGTTACATTTCAAAGGAAACGGTGAAACACTCCAGCACGGACTGGCCAAGGCGTCGCCTGGCGAATTGGAGAAAGACGCATCTCGCCAACGTGACTTCACATGCGCGGCCGGCTGGCTTTGCTGGACCACAGCGACAGTGTCCCAAGAAGAGAGAAAGGAGAAAGCAAAGGGCACCACAGAGGCTTCTGGAGACTTTTTTCAGCTCCATATGCTGCCAGTGATTAAGGGCTTGGAGCGTGAGGATGCCAAGTTCACATTGCAAACACCGCCGAACACTATCTCCCAGCTGCACTGCCTCCATCCCCCGTTTCCCCAAGGGCGTCAGCTGTCCAGTGAAAAAATACACTTGTATGTTTCTACACCTCCTCCCCTCCCTGTCCCCAGGACCCGCACATCCATCCTCCTCTGGAAATAAAGCGTCTCCAAACCTGAGCTCCTCTTTCGAAGAACTCACTTCAAAGCAAAGGCCATGGTTACTTCTGGAAGCAAAACTATAAATGCTGAGTAAGGGTGTTCATAGAATGTCATACTTCTCCTCCAAAGGAAAACCGGGGCCTAATTATTCATCTTGGCCTGAAATGCTCCTGAGAAAAGAAATTCAATGTGTTCTTTGCATATGTAACACTTGGTACAAAGATGCTTGAAACTTGCAGCTTTGTTTCATTCCTCTAATGATTCCTGATATTTTTAACATATTAAGGAACAAAAGACAGATTTCTGTAATGAGGTTTCTAGGGGTGGAATCTGTGTAATCAATTTCTTAGGGTTTTTAAAGATTCTTCTTCCTCAGCAGAGCATGGCAGCAAGTAGGTACTCCTTCCAGACAAGTTGAAAAGGAGCTGCAGGAGCCCCGTTTGTTAAAGCAAATGGGCTTCTTAAAAATTGAATGAGCACAGCTGATACACGTTCTGGTGGTGGATGAATTACCTTCAACATTTGGGGCAGAGATGAAGATCAACTCGACTCCTCCCAGTTAAACTCCACGGCTTCTGAAAGAGACCCAGAGAACGATGACCTGAAACCTGCAGCTCCTACCGCTGAAGCCCTCCCAAGGCAGGATGAGAGGGAGGGAGGGGGCAGAAAGCCAGGCACATGCTCAGAAGCAAGCCTTATCCAGGAGATCTCAGGCAGTCACAGAACCATGGGAACTTTTGCAAGCTGCAGCTCAGTCCATATACTTTTGGGATGCCGAGGTGACATTCTGCTCCAGAGGGGCTGGGCATGGGTGGATTTGAAGTGTCCCTCCATGGGAAGCCCCTCCCCTTGTAAGAATGCATCCCAAGTGAAAACAGGGTGGTGCCCTGTCCACAGTGGCAAAAATTAGGAAACAGCTCCCTGCCACCTGTTAGGAGGCCGAGTCACGTGTACTCAGGAGCAACAATGGATTCTCAAAAGTAACTTTGCACTTGTGTAAAATTAATAGGGTGCTCATTACCACATCCATGCAGCATCTCGTGAATCGCTTCCTGTCACTGGAAGCAGAAGGTAGAGGCTCCTTAAGCTGGGGTTGTGTTGCCCTCTAGTGAAAGAGGTCAGCATTATGCATGCAAAATTATTTTGATCACTGCATAATTAATGTTTACGAAGGGAGGCAGAAGAGAAGCCCCAGCCTGTTTAGAAGGGCTAAGTGTTTATATATATATACATATCCACGAATATATACGTGTATGTGCGTGTGTGTCCCCATCCCCCTAGACAGCCCCCCCATCCCTTCACTTGACTTAGCATATGGAAGCCATTTCTTCTTCCCTGTCACTTTTATTTCTTGGCATGGAAGTTTCGTTTTATATGGCTATCAACAGGCAAAGATCCAAGCATAAAGAATAAATCAACAGTGCTGATCGGAGACACAGAGCTTTAATGCATAAGTATATATTTAATGTGTCTGCTGAAAGAATGTCTAATTACCCTGTCATTGAACAAAGCACATGTTCAGCTGTGATAAATTATGCCATCCTTTACTTCTGCAAAACATATTGAGAGTTAGGAAAGCAGCAGCAAAGTCACAAAGATCTACCCAGTGGAACAAGCCAGCACCCAGACCATCTCGGGCGCAGGGGTAAGGGCAGGGCAATGCCCTAAAGGCGGCCACGTGTGGCAAGAAGCAAGACCTCCCGGAGTGGCCTCTTTCTGAATCCGTGCTGCTCCTTTCTTGGGCTTTTATTGGGCCTCTATTCTGCCCTTATGAACTCCACGTTGCCACAGGCTGGATTCCAAAATCCAAACCAGTGTACATTTCAGAAAAGGGAAAGGGAAGGCCACGTGCACATTTGTCGTCACGCCTCTTCCCACGTGAGGCTGCAAGATCCAGACACATGGTGTAGAGTCCCTACGAAAGTAGCCCCCCGAAGGGTAACAGATGTAAGATGGCAAGGTGCCCCATTAATCTACGCCAGGTAGATTAATTTGGGGAGGGGATAAAGTGGGTTAACGGTGGGTTGTAAGAAACTAACCAAAGTGCAGCGCACTGATGGATCTGACCATCGTGCGCTGGGATGCAGCTCAGACGGTAACATCCGAGAAGCGCCCCAGAAACCGGGGACCCAGGGGCTCTTCTGGAGCGGAAGCCAAGCAGGAGCTCCTGCTAATGTCCATCCAATATGGATTCATTTCACCAAGTTCCCTCCCCTGCACGCCTGCCTTTGTCATTCCCACCCACCCCCCTCCTCTGCTGAGTCTTGGTTCTGACGTTCCTTCTCCCAGATGCTGGTCATCACAGGTCCCCAGACTCTCCAAAAGCCCAAGAGGGAGTCTGGCTGAGGGTCCCAGAACTCAGCATATTTATCCTGCAGCGTCAGAGAAGAAACCACGCTGTGCTCTGTGATTTGTGCAGTCCTCGGTCCCATGGACACAGAAGCACTGGGTTTCTATTTATGTCAGCAAGAGACAAAACAAACCAGGGAGAGAAAATATGAATTCATCCTGCCTGGGTATCTATGCCTTTCCTGAGAGGATGCCCAGAGTAGCAATCTGTTTCCTCAGGGGCGATTATATTTCTTATTTCTTTGATTACCTCTTGTTATAGTATTCTTTTATTTACTGACATAGAAGAGAAGGGTTTACCATGATGTCTCCACCGTGTGTAAAATATACAGACAGGAACATCAGTCCTTTTATGCTTTACTGAATTGTGATCTATCGACTGAAGGGCCCATGAAAAAGAGAGATAAAAAATCTATTTCTGATACCATATTGGCTCTAAAATGTCAAAGTCTTCTTTATTGCTTTAGGAGATTTGTATCCTTATTTATCTTTCTCAGTTTATTTTCAGAGGCTGCTGTCTCCATGTTGTTTGACAGGCTGCTGTTTCCGTGTATCATCAGGACCCTCCCTTGCTGCTTTTGGGATCTTATCAAGGCCACCTAAGGCTGCTGAGAAAGAAAAGCCAGGGGACCCAGGCCAGCAGGGGATGACAGGTCAGAGGCACGGAGTGTCACACGGGCAGCCGTGGGCCATGCGTGCAGGTTAAGCTCTTTTTAGTAATTTTTAGTGAGGACCTAAGAGACACTCTGATTCTTTGAATATTGAGAAATTGATAGACACACTCACTACTGTGCTCTTCAGGGAACATTGAGTCTGGAGTGGTTCGGCCAGAACTGAGTAGCCCAAGCTGGGCTCCATGATCATTTGAAATGGAAACACCCCGAGTTAGACAAGATTCCTCTGCTCTGGGAAACAAAATGTACCTTCAGAATGAGGCTCTGTTCCAGGATGATGGACTAAATGGAGAATGTGATCAAACAGTGCTTAAAACAAAGGAGGGGGTTGTACCAGAGATACTCACTCTCTCTCTTTACCTCTTGTGTCCAAAATGCACAAGCAGCCTCAGCTTCCCTAAGGAAAGGAAGGGAAGGCCGAGAAGACCTCCCAGCCTGGAGCCAGCAAGGTGACCACAGCGTCCATGTGTCAGATGTGAAACTGTGCTCCCCTGTGGGGAACCCACTTCTTTTAAAAAAAAATTTTTATTTTATGGCTGAGTAATATTCCATTGTATATATGTGCCACATCTTCTTTATCCATTCATCTGTCGATGGACACTTAGGTTGCTTCCATGTCCTGGCTATTGTAAATAGTGCTGCAATGAACATCTTGGTACATGACTCTTTTTGAATTATGGTTTTCTCAGGGTATATGCCCAGTAGTGGGATTGCTGGGCCGTACGGTAGCTCTGTTTTTAGTTTTTTAAGGAACCTCCATACTGTTCTCCATAGTGGCTGTATCAATTTACATTCCCACCAACAGTGCAAGAGGGTTCCCTTTTCTCCACACCCTCTCCAGCATTTATTGTTTGTAGATTTTTAACTGATTCACTTTGTTATAAAGCAGAAACTAACACACCATTGTAAAGCAATTATACTCCAATAAAAATGTTAAAATAATAATTTTTTTATTTTTATACAATTTTTAAAGGTTACTTTCCATTTACAGTTATTACACAGTATTCCCCGTGTTGTACAGCACATCCTTGAGCCTGTCTTACGCCCAGTAGTGTGCACCCCTGCACCCCTAGATTGTAATCCCCCCACCAACCCTCAACCACCTGTCTGTTCTCTGTGTCTGTGAGTTTGCTGCTTTTGTGAAAACTCACTTCTCACTGGGTGAAGTGCTGTGTGAGTTCTCAGTCCTGCTATAGCAGCCAGGCTGGATTCACATGGGGCGCTGCCTTCTCCTGGGCCCGATGCTCGCGGAAGCACAGCCAATGCCGCGCGGAGAGGCCGCCTCTCAGAGCCCTGAAGGTGTCGGGGGTCATGGGCTACGACTTGAGATACTCCCTTCCTTCCAAGACGGATGAATTGAGATTTAGAAAAATGATGCAGTAATGAGTCTGGAAAAGCCCGTGGGTGCTCCCCTGTAGCTCCTCCAAAGCTCTCAGTGCTGAACTGGGAGCTTCCTCGTCTGCATCTTGGGTGTCGTGGAACTGGCCCCATCCCGAGCAAACTGACTCAGTGATCGCAAGACACCATGAATCGCCTTCTTTCTCACTTCCTTTGACCTTTCTTAGAATTTCACCTTCCAAATACAAGCCCACGAGCTCCCCAGAACCTCCCACTAACACTCCACGTGACGGTTCTTCACTGCACACCCACATCATGCCTGGCACTGGGACTGAAACCCTGGGTCTTCAGAGCTGGTGGGGAGGGTCCACCTGCAGGTTGGGGAGGCGCAGGCTAGAGAGAGAGCAAAGGGAACGTGCGTGAAAGCCCAGAAAAAGGGCCTGGCTTCTCTCAGAAACAAAAAAACCAGGAGAAGGGAAGAAGCCTCGTACTGGAGGAAGATTGAAGTGTTTTCCACCCTGGCCCATAAATTAGAGCCCTGATACCTGACTGGGGTGACTGCCCCCTAGGGGACATCTGGAAACATCTGGAGACATTTTTGGTTGTCACGACTGGGAGAGGGGAGACGGGGTGGTGCTGGCGTCGAGGGAGTATAGACGGGGGATGCCCCACAACAGAGACCTATCTGCCCAAATGCCCATAGTCAAGGTGAAAAGGTTGAGAACCCTGCTCCAGAGAGACTGCCCCACAGATTAGCACTAGCTGCTCTTAGCCGTTTCCAGTGTCTTGGCTTTGTTGTTTTAACCAGGTGATTAACTTCCTGAGAGACATCTCCACCGCCCAGGACGATCTTTCATCTCCTGAGCCCCTTGCACAATGAGAAGGAGTTGTTATGTCATCTGCAGAGAGCAGCGTGCCTGGCGCAGAGGTGGCGGAAGCTCAGAGACCTGTGCCTGCCCCGCGAGGCAAGGTCACAACCGTGGGGCAGAGGAATTGGGGACAACCGAGACAGCCACCTGGATGCCCTTGGAGAGGGTTTTCTGCAAGTAAGTTCTCCGAGAGGGCCGCCCTCCCATTATCCGAGCGTCACTGGCCCCACTGGGATCCCAGGGGCAGGAGCCGCCACGACTCGGGCTCATGGTGGGCCACGGCCACACGGGCACGCCACCGCAGGCAAGAGGGTGCCTCACGGGTCCTCAGATGCCACGTTCGAAAAACGGAGTTGACGATGATAAAAACTACCTCTCAGAATATTTTGTAATAACCTATAAGGGAAAATAATCTGAAAAAGTACATATATATGTGTATATATAAAATTACACATATTATATATATATATATAACTGAATCACCATGCTGTACACCTGAAACTAACACATTGTAAATCAACTATACTTCAATAAATAGTTTAATTAAAATAAATTTACAAGGGAAAAACTTCACTCCCAATGGAACTCACATATTCTACAAATAGAACATCTTGAAGAGGCCCCAATGCATCTGTGTTGTCTTTGGGCTACTAAGCAACTTGAATTTGGGGTCCATTCTTTTCTGTTTTAAAAGCTGTTTGTCAGAAAGAGAAAAACAAATACCGTATGCTGACACATATATATGGAATCTAAAAATAAAAAAAAAAAGGTTCTGAAGAACCTAGGGGTGGGACAGGAATAAAGACGCAGACATAGAGAATGGACTTGAGGACACGGGGAGGGGGAAGGTTAAGCTGGGACGAAGTGAGAGAGTGGCATGGACATATACACACTCCCAAATGTAAAACAGATAGCTAGTGGGAAGCAGCCACATAGCACAGGGAGACCAGCTCGGTGCTCTGTGACCACCTAGAGGGGTGGGATAGGGAGGGTGGGAGGGAGGGAGATGCAAGAGGGAGGGGATATGGGGATATATGTATACATAAAGCTGATTCACTTTGTTATACAGCAGAAACTAACACACCATTGTAAAGCAATTATATTCCAATAAAGATGTTAAAAAAAAAAAGCTGTTTGAAAAGCCCTTCCCATATTTCTACTCTCCCTCCTTTCCTTTCCTTCTTTCCATCAATAAACTCCTCTCTGCTAGATACTGTTAAGAGGAAGGAGAAGGAGGAGAAGGAGAAGAAGAAGGAGAAGGAGAAAGACAAGGAGAAGGAGAAGGAGTAGAGGGATTCAGGACCCAGTGAACTTAACATGTGTTGAAACTTTCCACCCCAGGTGCTTCGTCCACCTGTACTTGGGTCTCAGCTCTGCGTCTGTTTTGGTCCCTGACTCTGGAGCCGTGACATCAGACCAATGGTTCCAAGCTTTGGAAACATGTTATCTGGCTCTTCCTGCTGGCTATTTCTGGGAACGCCCAGGAGTGGAGTTGTGGCTGCATTCTCACCTGTGGTCAAGCAGAGTCCTCAGCCACCTGTGGACATAGGAGCCTTTGCTCATGGGCAGCGGAGGATTTCATGACCCCTGGCAGAAGCAGGGTGCTCGAGGCCTGATTTCATTCTTTCTAATTCTTTATTCTTGTGCAAAAGGCATCAGTTCTGGCTGGCTTATCTAGCCAATTTCATGGTAATTCGCTGACAGAGTAGACACTGCTGCTGCAAGAAGGTCCTAGCGCCCAGTTCTCACATCAGACACGGGAGCCACCGGCCCAGCAGTGAGGGGGCCACGTGCATCAGCAATCTTAGCCTAAGGAAACTAACCACGTAGGTCAACCACCATGATCACAGCTGAGCTTGGATGGCGCCCACCGTTTTTTTTATACTCTGCACCACCTCAGCCGCCACTGTCCAGCAAAACCTTTCAACCAGGAAATCATAGCCCTCCTGTTGGTAATCAAATATAGCACAATCCTTTCCTCTCACCTCTGCCAGGAGACAGGATAAACTGTCCAGCATTCTTCAAGAGAAGGATGCCACCTCAATTTCCTAGCAACCAGTCTATTGATAGAACAACTGGACAGGACTGTTAGCCTAGAATAATCACATTAAACTACGCTTGGCATTTTTCACTCATTGAGTAATATTCATAGAGTCACCTTTACATTTTCTGGGTAATAAATCAAAAGCAAGATACCATGGTTTCTAATTTATCTTGTAGACTCTGCTCCAGTGATATCTTGCCGCTGTGAATATTTCTCACATTTCTTAAAAATCCTAAGATAAACGGCTTCTGAATGTTGAATGTGGCGGTTATATTCATCCCCTAAAACTTTATTTCAGGAAAGGTGCTTTCTTTTCTTTGCAGTTTCTAAAGGAAGTAATATACAAATTATGTCAAGCAAGCATTAACTGTCAACATTAAAATATTAACATTGCTCAAACCCTGTCTTACAAAGAGAAAACATTAACAGTGGAGATCATCAGAAGACCTAGTACACCAACCATATGAATTATGAATCAAAAGATAAAAAATGTGGTTTTTTTCTTTTCTACAATAGACATGGAACAGGATATTGTAAGACTAAGGGAAAATAAGCGTTCGTGCTCTTGAAGCATTTCACCTGTTTATTCAGCAAAATGAACGCACCCCCATTTGTTCTTTTTCCAAATACGCAGCACACAGAGCATAGCTGTAGCACACAGCCGGCCAGGAGTGCCGATTGGTTGCCTGATTACAACTCTAACTGTAGGAAATTGTCGTTAATGTGGACTCTGCTACTTCGGAATTTGTGATGCAGGCAAGCTCTGGCTTAAACAATTTCTTTATAATCTTTAGGAGGAATATTAGATTTAGGAGACAAACCTTGGTACAAATATAATTACTAGCGACAGGCACACTATTACTTAAGGGCACACACTGATTCTAAGCAGGTAGGGGACATTCGTTTCCCTCTAAATTCTTATTATATACTAATTACAAACCATATTAATCTGTGTTTAATTTTTATTATGAAATCACATGGCTTCTTCTTTTTATCAATTTATTTATTTTTGGCTGCGTTGGGTCTTCGTTGTTGCACACGGGCTTTCTCTAGTTGCGGCGAGCGGGGGCTACTCTTCGTTGCGGTGTGCAGGTTTCTCATTGCGGCGGCTTCTCTCGTTGTGGAGCACGGACTCTAGGTGCACAGGCTTCAGTAGTTGTGGTGCACGGGCTTAGTTGCTCCACGGCATGTGGGATCTTCCCGGACCAGGGCTCAAACCCGTGTCCCCTGCATTGGCAGGCAGATTCTTAACCACTATGCCACCAGGGAAGCCTCATGTGGCTTCTTATAATAAGAAACTAGTTCCAGAGTATGTAAAGGAAAATGTGACATGTTCTATGATCACACTTCTCTGCCGGGGAAGATGGCTCGCCCCTCTCCCCACCTGTTTTTAATAAGCGGATCCCAGTGGGCGCTTTCCTGTGGACTGAATTCAAGATGAGGTCAACTTGCAAGTAATAAAGCTGTTTTAAAATGAATTGTCACTAACTCACAACTTCCAATGAAAGCAGAGGCCAGTCAGCCATCCGAACGTGCTCGTTTATGGCGTCCTCGCTCATCCTGGCGATGTCACAGGAGTCTCACGCTTGTGTGAAAGGATGAGATTTTGGGGACTTTGAGTTTTCGTCTTCTCTCTGAGAGTGCATGTGTGCCCTTGCCCAAAAGGCAGGGCCACGTGGAGAGGCTGTCTGGAGAACACATGAAGCCCAGATTGAGAAGAGCTTAGATTCACTGAGGAGTTCCTGAGACAATGAGGAAGAGATGGTGCCTTTGAAAGTGTGGAAGCTGAGGCGGCCAGAGGATGGAGATGAAGATGGAGACTGCAGGTCCTGAGTGGTCAGGAGGGTCCAAGTCCCACCCTTATACGAGATGTGCCCCCAGGGATGCTCCTTGGGAGTCTGGAGTCCAGGGGTGAACTGAACTTGGGGTGGAAGTTTCAAAGAGCCCCCTTCAAGGGACTGTGGGCCCTGGACAAGAATGTATGTACAGTGACCCATGAAGCCAGGTCAGGAGGTGACTCCCCAGGTTTTGGGCCCTGTAACCCCTGCTGCACACACACACCTTCGCATGGACCTGGTATGGGGCTGGAGTCTATGCAGTGATGCCATTGGATTACCCAGCTGGGGGGCTTGTGTGCATCAGGGTTCCCAAGACAGACAGACCAATAGGATGTATAGAGAGAGAGAAAGGGATTTATTATAGAGAATTGGCTGCCACAGTTATGGAGGTTGGAAAGTCCCCAGATCTACAGTCAACAGGCTGGAGACCTAGGAGTAGCCAAAGTTCCAATTCAAGTCTGGAGGCAGGAAAGGAACAGCGTTCGAGCTCAGCAGTCCGGCAGAAGGGGTTCCTCTTAGTCGGCCTTTCTGTTTTGTTCATGCCTTCAACTGATTGGATGAGGCCCACCCACATGGGGGAGGGCAATCTGCTTTCCTCTGTTCACCCATCCAGATGGACATCTCATCCAGAAACACCCTTGCAGACGCCCAGAGTAATGTTTGACCGAATATCTGGGCATCCCATCAACCTGACACGTAATAGTCGCCATGCAAAGCCCATTAATGAGTCCACACGTCTCAAATCCAGGACGTGCTGTATGTACCTCACCTGCCCTTGTTTACAGGATAGGATTAGCCCTTTCACAGCAGCAATGACGTTGCACTCCTCACGTGTCATCAGATGTGGACGCTGCACCATCCCTGTGCCCATCTGCCTCTCCTCCCAGCTGTCCCGCGTGGAGTCAGCCCGCTCCGACCTGCTTTACCGTATATGAAGCGAACTGTGGCGAAAACAGCCCTCTCTTTGCACGTCACCAAGCCAAGGATGCTGTGGGTGCATTTAGCCCGTGGCTAGACGAAGCACTAACAGTAAATCGTGCGCTCTTTCTAAGCATCATAAACCTAAAGGGCTAGTGTGGAATGCATTGCAACTGCCTGCCCCCAGGTCTAGATCACTGCCTATTGATGGCCATGAACGGCAGGGCACCGAGCGGCCTGTGACAGTCCAGGGGCTCCCCTTTCACTTTTGGATGCTCTGTGCCAGAGCCAGGACCAACTTAGAAGGAGGAGCATTTGCCATTATTTAAATCTTGCCACTAATTAAATCTCTCCCTTGCCCGGTGACTGTTCACTAATAGACGTGCTCCTGGATGTGCCTGGTGCGTTGAACAGAAGCAGAAACGTCATGCCCCTGACAGACCCCAGAGTCCTGTCCCCTCCCATGCGCCCCACGGTACAGCAGGAGATCCTCCAAGTCCAGATGATGGAGTCCAGTCCTGTATCCCTGCAACACCCACTGGGGTCCCTCCCCAGCATATCTGAGAGGCCCACAGGGTCTGCTTGTGTCCACAGGACTCATGCGAAGTCAGGGTAGCAAGGGCTCCTCATGGCGCCCTCGGGCTGAAACTTCTCCCTGCAGAGGGGATGGGGTCCTGGTTCACAGCTGGAAATCCAGGCAACTGGAAGAAGCAGCTGGGGTTTGTTCTTTCTGCCAGCGCCAGAGGGGACTGCCACGTCACTGCCTGCACAACCCTGGAGCTGCCCCGTGTCCTCAGAGCTTTGCCCTACTGTGATCACCCAAGGAAAGTGGCACTGTCCCTGACAGGGCCCCTGCAGCCTAGCCTGGCCTCCCAGGTCCACGCCTGCCCCTTTGCTCCACCCAACTCGCTGCGAGGGAGTGGCTTCTGGCCTTTCTGACCCCTGATGCTTCTATCCTAGGGGCCTCACCATCCTTGCAGGAGACTGGCCTCGGGTCAGTGCCCACAACCTCTTTCAGTAAACTGGCACCTCGGAGGTGACTTTGGGGTCACCTTCCCAGCGGGTATGCAGGATGGTTGCTCCGTCAGAGCTGAGACTGTGCTCGTCCTGGTGGCCACTGACCGCCACACCCTCTGCCCAGGAAGCCCTGGAGCGCGTGGCCGGCCAGGCGTTCCCTGAGTAGCAGGGTGTTTGTGATCACAGCCCTCAGGTGCCGAGCACTTGGGGGTGATTCAAATGCATCCACTTGCACAAGAAACATTCGCATTCGGGACTTTTCTGCTAAAAACCACCTCAGCTTATTTGCAAAACTGTCAGGGATAAAGTTTTTGAGGAGGATGCAGCAAAAGGGGAGCGGCTACACCTAAACGCACACTTTTCCCCAAGCTACTGCATCCCTTGCACAAGCCCGGGGCTAGGCCCCTGAGCCCCAGCTGGTCACAGATGTGCTGGGCCCGGGGACGAGGCTGCAGCTAGAGCCAGGGACGTGTGTGCCTTTTCCTGGATGGTCAAGCGCACAGCCAAGGTCTAGAGCCTGAACTCCTCTAGTCCTTAACCAGACATATTCACACGAGGGTTACCCCCACCTTGTAGTGAACCCTTGGATTCCAGGCAGAGTCCCCGCTCCTGCACGGGATGCTCTTCCTTCCAGCACAAAGCCCCACACCCACTGAGAGGGAGGAAATGAAGCTGTCTTGTTCACAAACATTGTTTCCTCCATAATTAAAGGGAAGAAGCATCGTGGCTGCTGTCAGAGCAGGTCTAACTACCACACTGGGGCAAGGTCCCCGAAGAGCAGATAAATCAACACGCGGACGACGATTGCTGTGATTAACACAAAGGGATCCTAATTCAAGTGTGCACTTTGGCTGCTCCAACATCCAACGTGCCTTAAAATATCTGGCATCTCAGTGACAGAGATGTTCTCGTGCAGGCATCCTACAGGCAGAAGGGGGAGCGCGCCCGGCTCCAGCGCAGCAGCTGGTGGTCGAGGCCGCTGCCTTTTGGGACAGAGGAAATGGCTCTGGGGCCTCGAGTTCAACTCCCGGAGACCAGGTCTTCTGGGAGCCAACGGTGGGTCCATCTAGGAGGGGAAGCACCAGAGTCGTGGCCCACCAGCCATAAGGTCATTCGCCTGACCCCGTCTCCATCAGACTGGGTCTGTGCTGCAACCTGCCTCCTGCCGGGGACGGTGGCGCCCGGTCTTCCTTTGGGAAACAGCCCTCCCCTCTCTCGGTCCAAGTGGCTCAGGCTGGGCTCACCCTCTGCCAGCCCCACCCTACACGCTCACACACAGATGCACACACGCACTCGTGCACACACATGTTCCCCCACAAAAACCCCCACTCACACGTTCACACTCCACAGAATTCCTCACCTCAGGCTGGGCTCCAGACACGGTCTGATGAGGAAGACTCCCCCCGGCAGCTGCGGGGGCTTCTGAGCCCTTGGTGGGAGAGGGGGGACTGCTGCTGGACAGACTAGGTCAGTGGGTCCCAGGAGCCACCCTCACAGGGGAGTGGGGCATCGTGAGACCCTGGATATGTCAACCCCACTCACCTGTGGACCCTCCTCTCCACATGCACCTGCCCGAGCTGGGTTCTCATCAGTTCCTCCTCCAAACGCCTGAGGGTTCCCGCAGACACCCCAGAGAGGATAGCACGGTCCCGCGGCAGCTGTTCCGAGCCGCTGGCCTGAAGACACCTCGCCAATACTGCAGGGCCCTGTCCCCTCCCTCTGGCTCCAGCTCTACCTCCCCATCCCCCGAGCCCCTGCCGTGGGTCCCAGCCGCAGGGCAATCCTGTGTGGCTGCATCCCTCGGCGACAACCTCAGCATGACAACTTGTGAGTAACGGACCCACGAGGACTCGTGACGGGGCAAAGTCACCTCCCAAGAGGGGAGAGGAACCGGAAGCACGTGAGACCAGTCACCGGTGTGACGGCCACCGAGGCGGGCGTCGGTGCAGGAACACGGCACGCGGGCCGTCCTGCTGACGAGCTTGTGTGGGGCACCCAGACCCCTGCCCCTGCTCCCACCCTGAGTGCAGGCCTCCGGGCACCGTGGGCTGAGCCTCACCTTGTCGGGACTCCCGGCTCCCAGCCCCTCCGGCCGGGCCCAGGCGTCTCCGCCGCAGTTAAGGGAGGGGCTTCTGGAACAAGACGCCCTCAGGAGCCAATCTTCTTTTCTACCATTTCCCAAGGTTTGTTATTCAAGGCGGGCAATCATCTCCTCACGTCAAGGTTCTTCACTTAATCACATCTGCAAAGACCCTTTTCCAGTCACAGTCACAGGCTCTGGGGACTTGGACATGGGGAGAGCTTCTAGGGGCCACCATGAAATCCCCCCACAGCGACTTGCTGGCAAGGCCCCCTTTGTGTTTCCAGGTGAGGCAGACGCAGCCTCAGGATCCCTGCGCCCCAGGGGACTTGATGGTTGACGAGGCTTCTGCAGGCTGAGCCCAGCCCTGCAGGCAGGTCTCGGGAGCCAGAGAACAGACCTGGCAGCTGCAGGCCCAGGGGGACAAGGCTGCTTCGCTTAAAAAAGTGTTGACTCTGCAAAGTGAAGCGAAACAGAGGGGAGGCACTGGGAGCATATCTGGGCCCTCCTGGGTGTGCGCTGGAGCGCAGCGTGTGCCACCAGGCTCGGCCCTCTTCCCTTCCTGACTCAGCCACTTGCCTGCAAAACAAAAGGAAGTCGAGGAGAGAGATTACGATGATGATGACAATGATCGTTTCTGCTAATAATGTACAAGCGCTGGCTGCTGGTTCCCGGGTCTGCAGACCCACACACAGGAAAGAGGGGGTCCCTCCCCTAGGGAGTCTTCCTTCTAGAAAGAGCCGAGAGCAGTCCTCCCCAGGCAGCCTCACCGGACACATCTCATGATGGAGCTCGTTTAATATTTCCTCTCAAGTTATCCCCTTTCTCCCACAGGGTGTGTTGGAAATGTTGCCTCCACCCCAGAAGGACCACACGTTTTTCTGTCCCTGGTGCTATAGGTTTTTGGTTGATTGTGTTTATTGCAAAATACTCCAGGTCAGCTATAATAAACGCAGATCACATAGTTATACGTAAAGTGAAAGTCCACCAAAACAATACCATCCACAGAGATGACAGCAGAAAACGGATGCAGGTGTGATCGTCCAGACATGTTCTGTGATGCATAAGAGCACACCTGTGCACACACCTGTATACATGTGCGCGCACACGTGCAAGTGCAGAGGGACACACGTGCAAACAAATCCACACGTGTACACACAGAGATGAGCATATACATAAACATGCGCGCACGCACACG
The DNA here is from genome assembly GCF_949987515.2 of Delphinus delphis. Lineage (NCBI taxonomy): Eukaryota > Metazoa > Chordata > Mammalia > Artiodactyla > Delphinidae > Delphinus > Delphinus delphis. The sequence goes on along the minus strand of NC_082697.1, from coordinate 2,342,897 downwards.
TGTACACATACCTACGCATACACGCACGTGCCTGTACACACATGCACACATTTGCATGCAGAGAGAGACACACACACTCTCTCACACACACAGGAAGCATGAGTTTCCTACAGACTTTGTAACGAAATTAAGGTTCGAGGATTCACATCATCCTACAATTTGCTTTTACACTTAACAATATACGAGGACCCTTCCCACGTCAGGGCTCAGGACCGTCCCACCCATCTCAGGGCTGCACCATATTCCATTATGAACGCCCTTCAACGTGCTCGCCTGTTTCTCCACTTCTGCACATTGAGATGGTGACTCTTGGCGATTTCCTGACACAAAAGATGCTGCGTTGAACCTTGTTTGTAACACATCCTTGCACACTCATACTAGTATTTCTGTAGCATAGAACTGATCCGTGAACTTAAGGAACAGACTGCCCAGGTAAGAATGAGCTTCTGAAAATCATACTATGGGAAAAATAAAGTGTTCTCTTCAGTCTAAATTAAATTCTTCCAAAGAAACGGGCATGGGATGTCAACGCACCCATCTGCATGAGTCTCATCCAAACGCCAGCCCTCGAAACGTTCCATTTACCTGAAACATTCCCATAGGCTGTCTACATTAATCAGCCTTGACGGATAATTGTTTGACGAGCTACATGTTGTCATAATGTCTTTGATACTTTGGGAGGAGGTGACATAATATTGTGACAGTGTACCGTAACACTGAAGAAATCTTAATAACCCATGCATGTCGAAGGTCACGAATTCCCAGCCAACCCCAAGCCTCACACCCCGCAGCATCTTTGCCGGAGACAAATTGCCTCTGCTTGGCAGGGGCTGCAGTCTTCAGGGAGACACGAAGTCACGTCACTTCTCACCGTGCTTCATTTGTGAACAGGATGTGACATGTCTCTCCTTTGAAATATCCAATTGGAAATATAGAAAGAAGGGGATTGAAGTAGGATTTCCCCACAGCTACATGTTTCTCCCTCCTCTCTTAGAAGAATAAAATATTCCAATTAAGACTTGGTAACTAAATAGTATTGCCTAAGGAACTACATATGAAGTCGAATGTTCTCTCCCTCGCCCTTGACAACAGCAAAATGTACTTTTAACCTTAGCAATGAGAGTCACAGAGACTCTCCTACAAAGACAGGGTTGCATTTTTTTTTTTCTTCCAACCCATGAGACCCAGATACAAACACGGGAAGCTTGATTTATTTTGCAAAGTGAGTGTCATCCAGAGGCTGAAGTGTTTAAAAATCAGTCATTCCATCTAATTAGACCTCTCAGTAGCTCTGAAACTTAATATTACACCAATCGTGACACTAATGAGCTCGATGATGCTGGGCGTTTTGGAGAGAACCAGCTTTGCAGGCGCCGTGGGATCTGGACACTTGGGTGGTTTTGGGGGTACGTACAGCATTGTCTCAGCCTCGTTTCTGCAACTTAATTTAGGATCCAAGAGCCTGTTTTAACAAGACCACCTGCATCCAAGGGCTCTGGCTGTTTAGCTTGCTCCATTTGGGGAGGAAAAGGGAAAATACGTATATAACCAAACACGACTTAACAGAACCGACCTGCCCTTTATTCAACTTTTTTCAAAACCCCATGTTTGTAGCATCGACATCATTAAAAAGCCTCTAAGCAGGATGAGGATCTGGGTCCTGTATATATTAATACAATCATTGATTTTCACCGAGCCAACACTTCACCGGCACCGGGAAACCTAACAACACGGTGTGAAAACATCGCTCATGTCAATTTCCACTGTACACTGTTAATATCCAATTTTGAGAGCGCATCTTTCATTTGTAAAAGCAAATTGCTAGGAAAAGCAATTGCTGCTGGCATTCTATGTTTCTACTTCCAGCATGTATCCTCATGGAAAATTTATAGGAAAGAGTTTGTACGTTTCTCTATAGCCCGTATAGGTCTGGTGTTTATCATACATTTGGATACATACGTGGCCTGAGCATCTTTTTAAATGATGACCCGTATGAATTCAAAACGAGGTTACTTTAGGATGCACCCATTGAATAGCGTTTGCACGGAAGGATTAAAAATAAAAGGCAGAAAGAGAAGATGCTATAGACCTACTGAAAGACACGAGCTTGAAGGATCTCTAGCATCTTGTACGGGTGCTTCTCAACCAACAGCCCAAAGCCGTAAAGCTGTAAATCTCGACTGGGGAGTTAATACGAATGACTCTGGGAATTAAAGCAAGGAAATTAAGGATATTTGTGGGAGAGTTCAGGGAAACCAATTGTTCTCTGGAACTGTTGATTGAATGATAAGTCAAGTAATGTTAGCATCAAGCAGAGAGTGCAGACCAGAGCAGTAAATAAAAAAAACGATACATTTGAAATGCAATTATTGCAAAGGGCACCAAGCAATCACCTATTAAATGAACTGCTTGGTGCTGAATGCCTTTGAAGCTCCCAGTGTGTCTTTGTACGTGTGTAAAGTATAGAAAAACGGGGGGGGGGGGGGAATGTGAGTAGAATAATAGTGGGAGCAGAACTGAGAAAACCTGTCAAATCAGGCTGTTGATAATAATAATTCGGGTGACAACAGATCATGAGGCAGAGCCGTAAAGTGGGCAACTATAAGTATTAATAAAAACGAGGCAAAAATGTGCTGGTTTAAAGCCATGATGTCCAGAACAGGCGCTCAGAGTAATTAACCTGCCAAGGATGCGAGTCAAGGAGCTGCTTAGCTCGAGCCTGACCTCAGGAACGGAGCAAGAATTCAGGTTGCAGTGTGCCCGCATCTGTGGCCTGCTGGTCTGCTGTGCTTGCCTTGCGTAATGCTTTTCATTTTGCTTTATTAATGAGCCGCCAATATTTAAGACTTGGGCGATTTTGCATCAAACACCGGGATTCCTGGCTTTCCTGGGAAATTAAGATCTGACAGCATTGTGGCCCCCTTACCACATGACTGGAAGGCACTAGAGCTACGGGGAGGTGGGGGGGAGGGTGGAGTTCCTCTCTCTCCTCTGCACACCAAGTGTGTTTTACTTATTTACACACCCTGCCTGACCCCTTTTGAGGCCTCTTGTTCAAGAGCATACGTGGTGTGAGCTGCATCTTCTTTCCTAACAGACCAATGAGGCAGCTCAGTATCATTTGGTCCAGGGGCTGGGAGACACGGGCTGCCCTGGCCTTCATACGTTTATATGCATAGCAGCTTTCTTTATAATAGATCACTGTAAAGATTATATGAAGATTACAGGAGTTTGTGAGCTCCGTGTTGCCCGGGGAGAGACAAATTTCTCATTCTTCTAAAAAGCTCACTTTGCAACTGGAATTTCACCTGAACCAAGTAAACAAAACTGTCATCTAACTTGAATGGGGAAAAGAAGTGTTAGGAAAGGATCACTCTATTTTCAACTCTCCTATTATTAAGTTTGACTGATTTTTCCAGGGATGGGATTGTTACGGGGCAACTTTAAAATGAACCCAGCAGAAACCACTCTTCAGGGTTTATAATAGAAACAGTTAAAAATTTAAATCACCAGTGAAAGATTGAAGCCGTGTGGCTTGGAAGCTGTGATTTTTTTGGAGGGGACCATCTATTTTCCATGAAAAGTGCAGCCTGATGCAGCACTTGCCCCTCAGCCTGGGCCTAACCGCACGGCTGGTGAAGCCACTGAGAGGTGAGCAAGTGACCTTGGACTTGCCAAGGTCAGGGTAACAAGCTGCCTGTCTCCTGGTTGTAGACCTAGGGTACCACCCTGAAGATGCTGCTGAGAGAGAGGAAAAGCTCCTTACATTTGAAGGTGAGGACAGTGTTCCAAGCTGGCTGGGAGCCCATCTCTGTTACAAGACCCCCCCAGAGGGCTTGTGTACTCAGCGGGGAAAAAGTGGGCTTCAGAAACCACCCACTAGGCAGTGGTCCCTCCAGGATACGGATGTGCCTTATTGGTCGACAACAATTCTTGAGCACTCAGGGAGCAGTGACAGCACACGTAACATGCTTAACACACTGCCTGGCACACTGCACGTGGTAGGGATGTGCTGGCTCTCGGCGCCGAGGGGCTGCTCTTCAAGTTAACGGTTCAAGGGTAAGGAGTGCAAATCCTGGACCCCTATTTGTCGTCTGGGAAAGTTATTTGCTTGTTAAACTTCATCTCTAACATTAGAATAATAACTCCTACTTTGTAAGAATTCCGCGAGGTAACATGAAAAATGTTAGCTCAAGGCAAGCATATAGATATTATTATTATTACTACATACGGCCTATGTCTTCCCCAGGACTCACCTTTCAGGAATTGAATGGATGTGACCTAATAAATTGGATGGCTATTGGCCCTGGCACCAATAACTCAGAACAACTTTTTTCAAACAACGATTTAGGAAATGAGGGCTGGGCAAAATACTTCTCATAGCCCGTCTACTGCGTTAACGGATTCAAAATGTGCACACGGGGGGCTTCCCTGGTGACGCAGTGGTTAAGAATCCGCCTGCCAATGCAGGGGACACGGGTTCGAGCCCTGGTTAAGGAACTAAGATCCTACATGCCACGGGGCGACTAAGCCCGTGCGCCACGACTACTGAGCCTGCGCTCTAGAGCCCGTGAGCCACAACTACTGAAGCCTGTGTGCCTAGAGCCCGTGCTCCGCAAAAAGAGAAGCCACTGCAATGAGAAGCCCGTGCACCGCAACAAAGAGTAGCCCCCGCTCGCTGCAACTAGAGAAAAGCCCGCGCGCAGCAACGAAGACCCAACACAGCCAAAAATTAATTAATTAATTAATTTAATTTTTAAAAATGTGCACGTGGGTGTGCCTGCCAGAGGGACCGGAAACCCGAGCCTTGTCCCCACGGGCACCTGCCACCTGTTACGAGACAAAGGGCTCACTGCACAGTCTGAGCTGATGTGCTGTTTGCTCCTGGTGGCCGAAGCAGGACTTCATGACTCATGCACGATTGTAAACTTTTATTTTCTTTCGTAGACTTGATTATTATTACCATTCCTACTCTCGAGGAAGGAAATATGGATTTAACTCAGTTCATAAAAGCATGTGGAGATAATGCCTCCAGGACCCAGGGCAGCACCAAGATACGATTAAGGGAGGTATTTGCTTTCTTGCTCTTTCCCATCAAGACCCACTGTTACCACGGCTTTGTCAAATCTTCTGCCTCACGAGGTTAACGTGGGCTTGCGGGACACTCAGGCCGGCCAGCAATCACAGTGGAACTGCTATGAGAGCTGTTGGGATCTTCTTTGGAACAAACTACAGGCCATCCAAAGACATAACCAAGTTTTAACCCTGTCCACGGATGTTTGTCCCAATAAAGTATCTAAATATTCACATTACACCGTGACTATGTAGCAGAGGGAGAAATTGAATAGTTGCTTGAAGTATTCATTGGGTGGAATAACCAAAGCTAAAATCCATGTGTTTTTTTCTTTTTAGTGGTTTGGGTTTTTGTTTGTTTGGGTTTTTTTTTACATCTTTATTGGAGTATAATTGCTTTACAATGGTGGGTTAGTTTCTGCTTTATAACAAAGTGAATCAGTTATACATGTACATATGTTCCCATATCTCTTCCCTCTTGCGTCTCCCTCCCTCCCACCCTCCCTATCCCACCCCTCCAGGCAGCCACAAAGCACCGAGCTGATCTCCCTGTGCTATGTGGCTGCTTCCCACTAGCTATCTACCTTAGGTTTGGTAGTGTATATGTGTCCATGCCTCTCTCTCGCTTTGTCACAGCTCACCCTTCCCCCTCCCCATATCCTCAAGTCCATTCTCTAGTAGGTCTGTGTCTTTATTCCTGTCTTACCCCTAGGTTCTTCATGACATTTTTTTTTCTTAAATTCCATATATATGTGTTAGCATACTGCCAACAAACACATGAAAGGATGCTCAACATCACTAATCATGAGAGAAATGCAAATCAAAACTACAATGAGGTATCATCTCACACCCGTCAGAATGGCCATCATCAAAAAATCTACAAACAATAAATGCTGGAGAGGGTGTGGAGAAAAGGGAACACTCTTGCACTGCTGGTGGGAATGTGAATTGATACAGCCACTATGGCGAACAGTATGGAGGTTCCTTAAAAAACTACAAATAGAACTACCATATGACCCAGCAATCCCACTACTGGGCATATACCCTGAGAAAACCATAATTCAAAAAGAGTCATGTACCAAAATGTTCATTGCAGCTCTATTTACAATAGCCCGGTGATGGAAACAACCTAAGTGTCCATCATTAGATGTATGGATAAAGAAGATGTGGCACATATATACAATGGAATATTACTCAGCCATAAAAAGAAACGAAATTGAGCTATTTGTAATGAGGTGGATAGACCTAGAGTCTGTCATACAGAGTGAAGTAAGTCAGAAAGAGAAAGACAAATACAGTATAGTTTGGGTTTTTAAAATCATGATTATTTTGTTTTCTAATTGGCTAGAAAATTCCATCTTCAGGTCCATAATAATTGCCTTAAATTCACCTTCTTTGGCAGACAGCGACCAAGAATTTAACTGCAACAAGGCAGGTGTTGGTGCCCCAGATAATCAGAACGTAAGGGGTCCTCGGGGTGGGGGCACCAAGCACTGGAGGGGCAGCTCAGCTTTCTTTGAGCAAAGGCCTGGGGGCTCACAGGTGATTCTGGAGAGGAGGAGTGTGGGTTTCTGTCTGGGATTCACGGCCTACATCCTCCAGAAGGAAGCTGAGTGCATCTCTTATTAAGTGGCACATGCGCACTTTTGAACACCGGATTCACCACCCACACGTCCAGGAAACAGCCGCCCACCCAAACTCGGCACCATCAGCGACGGCATTTCATCCTCTCAGTACCCCACCTTCTCAGCCAGGACCGAGAACTCCTCTGGTCGTTTGGTACGATGGGATTTGATCCTATTTTCCAGCTGGCGACCTCATTCCTCAAGAGGAAGCGCTAACAGCTTGAGGTTTTCTGGAAGGTGCCTGCAGTGGAAGGAGAGAACGTGCATGTTACAGCAACAAAAGCCCGTGTCCTGAGTTATCACTTCCTCTGTGTATTCGAGGGAAATAATCTCTCATTTGAACTCCTGAATTTTCTCCTGACCAGCAAAGAGTTTCCGGCTTCTGGGTGGGCAGGGTTCTGCTAATGGGACCCTCGAGGGCCCCTCCCCTTAGCTGTCTTGCACCCGATCCTTATTTTTACAAAGACACACCATCTGCTCCCAGACACTCCAAAGGGATCCTCCATGTCTTACGGGGTGTTTATCATATGTTAGCCATTTCTGTGCATGCAGAAATATTTTGAAAACTGCCAAGTCTACACGTATGAAAAATGCATTGAGGTTGCTATTTGTCAAGGGACTGCAAGCATTTCCTGCCATTTGTCTCAATTCATGCACCAATTTCAACATCCATCTCAGAAACCCACAGCGTGGCTCTAAGCCCTGCACCCGCCCCCTTTCCTCTCAAAACCAAACTATCTACAGTCTATTTTCTAAGCATAGGCAAGATGTCACTGCATTTGGTTCTCAGTCTATACCAAGAAATGGTATAACGTATGGGAGGGGAGCCTAATTTTTACCAATGTATTGAGCTCTCTGGCTGTAATCACAAATGGATAAAACACGGTCTGCCATTCAGAATTCTCTTTATGTCTTCAGAATCCACATTTGGAAGTGTAATTTTTATAGTGGTAGTGCAAGTTTTAACCCTGTCTGTGGGTGTCTGTCCCAATAACGTATCTAAATATTCACGTTACACCGTGACTATGGAGCAGAGGGAGAAGTTGAATAGTTGCTTGAAGTATGCATTGGGTGGAATAGCCAAAGCTAAAATCCATGTGTTTTTTTTCTTTTTAGTGGTTTGGGTTTTTTAAATCATGATTATTTTTCATTTTGTTTTCTAATTGGCTAGAAAATTCTGTCTTCCGGTCCATAATAATTGCCTTAAATCTACCTTCTTTGGCAGACAGAGACCAAGAATTCAACTGCAACAAGGCAGATGTTAGAACAGCTTCTTTCCAAATAGCTCGAAGTCTCCCTGTCACTGAAATCTCAAATTCTATCACTGTAAAAAAGCAAAATAAAAAGGGAACCGGCATATCCATTTCCATCTGTTTTATCCTCTCATTATACCTTGTTATTTAAAGGGCACACGAGCGAGCCACATGACTATACCTGACAGTAATACTGCAAAAATGAGTCCCCACCAGAGAGCTTGAATAAAGAAGATGATTCCTACTAACATACCAAATCGTATCAATAAACCTGCATGGCTCTTAGGTGTCACCAACAGAATTAAATGAGTGTTTAAGGGGTTAAGTAGGATCTAGTGACATCTGTCAGCCAGCAAAAGGGAGCCGGGGGCATGGGAGGGGCACTTCCGTCCCAGGTCAGTCCACCCCTGTCTGTCAGGCAAATACAATAGGAATTACTTAATTTAACACTGTTTCAGTTCTAATTGAATTCTATTTTCTAAATCCTGAATAAATACATTACAACTGTCTCTTCGGTCAAAGGGAGAGAAAGAGTCATCTTTTAATGACTCCCCTGAGGATTTAATGCCTATTCTATCTGTGAGAAAAATGATTCCAACATCCCTGGAATACATTGAAGGGATAATGGTTATTTAAACGTGCCAAGTCTTTATAGAGTAGATAAGTATTTGAATTTGCATTTATGAAAATCAAAAAGAGAGCTCGGGAAGCAGGTACCAGGTTGTGACTTCCCAGGCCATGGAAACCATCGAGTTGGAAGATCAGGAAGTGAGGAGGGGGAAGCTGTTCTTTCCCAAAAGGACCTTCCACTGGCCTCTCTGTCCCCCACCACTGCATTCCTGCAAGTGGTCTTTAAAACGGCGTCACTGCTGGCCCGCCAGCTTGTTTTATGCCATCAGCAGCTCCCGTGACTCTGCCGTCAAGACCAGAAGAGCCGACGTGGATGCCGTGGCCAGCTTGGCCCTCAGGGCTCTTCACCACCACAGCCTGGGCACTCTTTTGTTTCCTGCCCTTCCTGCTCACTGTTCCCTTGGACCCCAGGACCTTTGCACATGCTCTTTTCTGTCTGTAAAGCTCAATGTCTCTCTCTCTCTCTCTCACACACACACACACACACACACACACACACACTACAATTTGTAATCACCTAATTACTGATGTCATTATTGGATTCTTGCTTATCTCTCCTGATCGGCACGAAATTAGGGCCCTCATCTAATTTGTTCAGTATCACAGCGCCAGTACATTTTTGCCCAGCACGCAGTATGCTCTCAATAAGCTTCTGATTGAACAAATGAGTGAATCAATCAATCAATGCCCTACTTTGCAAATTCTGTTGAGCCTAAAAATAAACAAGCCATTTAGTCAAGCTATTTCCTGATTACTCCCATGATCCAATACGTCGTACATTCAGAACGACTGAATGTTCATTAATATCCCTCTAATATCCCTTTATTCCATTCCTTACAATTTTCAGAGGGGTCAACCCATCACAATTTACCCCAGAGACGTTGAACTCCTCTCCCAGCACCAGACTTAAGCCCCTTCATTTTCTGTGCCTGTGTTTCCTTCCTGGGCTGCTTCCAATGCCCTGCAGCTACATTTCCCTCCCAAGTTCTACGCACAGGGACCGGGCTTCCGGAGACATGGGCCTCCTTCTGCCTCCACGGCCCCTGCCTGAGAGGTGTCTGTGACCCCCGGGTGCTCTTTGTAAATGTGGCCGTGTGTGTTCCCCCCCGTCTGAGCTCCAAGGGACGCCTGGGGAGATGACCCGTGGGTTCCAAGCTGGAAAGGCAGCCTGCGCCTTCCAGCCAGCAGCTCAGCTACGCCAGGGGGAGGCATCACGGACAGATAGAGCCCGCGGGGAAGGGGTGGCTGGCAAGTGTTAACCACCAGCTTTCAGGAGAAAGGATGGGAAGGTCCTGATCTGCAGTGTTCGCTGATTTCCATGGTGTAAACTCTCTCTTTGCGGTCAAGGGTGGTCAGGGATGTGGTGTCCCAAGCATGGAGGGGGGAAGAGGTGGTGAGCACAGTCAACTGTCCCAGGCCCCAGGAGCCGCCTGGAGCACCCCGGGGACTGTGGGGTTCATGCGAGAAGATCAAGGAGCTGCGAGATCTCCATCCCTTTTGCCCAGCTGGGTCCTTACCCTGCACCCGCCCTGTGTCACATTCTTCACAGCACTGACCCCTCCACCTGCAGTGACGTGCTGATTTCCCTGCAATGATGTTCAGGGGAACAGAGGCCTTGCCCGTCCTCTTCAGAGGAAGCCCGGCCCGTCGCCCGGCTCCGTGCTCGCTCATCACCTCTGTCTTGATTCCTTCCTCCAGTGGAAGATGGTTTCTGCCTCCGGCTACCAGAAGCTGCTAGAAGAAGCTAGATTAAGTCTCATTTCTAAGTGCTCACGAGGTATTTTCTTCCCGGAGGTCTTTAGAGTATTTGGAAATGCTCCCCCAGCTGCCTAATGAAAAGCCCGCACACCTAATTCAGATATTTCATGGAAGACATCCCCGCAGCTCTAAAAACTTCCGTTTAAAACATAAGCAACATTCTAGAATATCTGGATGAAAATGATCAAAATAAGAATAATGGTAAAATGTGCAAATGTAGACCAGGGGTCAAAACACACGAGAAACCTCGAATCTTCAGTTCCTTTTACCTTGAACCAGAGCCCAGGAAACGCATCTGCTTAGCCTGACTCTTATATTTCAAATTCCAACCTCTCTCACTGGTCCTGCCTTCTTCTGGTAGCTAAGGAGACACATCTCTTCGAATAGAAACCCAAACATTTACATCCTGTGAAACAGGCTTGGGAATCAGACTCCAGATCCTGGGGCCTCTGGGAGCCTGGGAACCAGATCCCCCATCTGCCCTGAAGAGCCGACCGAAGGGGCTTGTGGGAGGTGGAAGGAGAGGATCCCGGGCTTGCAAAGCTCTCCAGACTTTGACTTCGTTCTGTGTTTGTTTGGGGTAGCAGGGGGTGCTCATGTCGAAGAGAGAGACAGAGACAGAGACAGAGAGGGTCCTGGTGATAGACGAGGAAGAGCAGCCTCTTTGCTGATGAGCTATATAATCCAAACGGAGGCAAATAGCAAGGCTGGAAGCACAGCTGCTTATGCAAATTTGCGTCTCAGAAGTTTGAGTCAGAGGTCAAGTATGAGCCGCAGAATCATGCCAGCACTAACGAAGCAGCCCCCCGGCCGAGAGCCAGCTTCTGGGTACGGGGGCGGTGGGGGAACGCCCCTTTCTGCAGCGACAGCAGAGCGTCTCCATCCGCCATCACCTCTGACGCTGGGCACAGGGAGCCCTGTGTGCGCGATGGTGGAGCAGTGGTGGGGCCCCTGCCCAGCGGCGTGAGCAGTTGTCTGAAAGCAGAACTCGTCTTGACAGTGGTCATTCCTGCTTGTCCCTTTACAAATTGAGCTACTTTTTAAAGGCATGATCTTGCCACCCTCCCCTTCTATTCATTGGTCCCCCTGGGATCTGCCCCCGTGGCAATGTGCCCCGACTATGCCACTGCCCTCAAGATGGTAGGGTCAGCCACCCTATTATCTTAAGGGAAATAGCGGAGTTGTCAGCCTTGTTATCTGAGTGTGACGCTGCTGAGGGTTGTGGGGAAGGAGCTCTCACACTGTTGATGATGATGAGAGAGTAAATCTGTGGAACATCTTTACATTGTTCTTTGTTTCTTTCTTTCTTTATTTATTCTTACTTTGCAGGGCACTTGGACCCTATCACTTAGAAATTAAAATGTGCATCCCCTTTGACCCAATTCCATTTCCAAATCTATCTACAGAAATAATACCCTAGACGAACAAAGACACACATATATGGATAACTATCATGAATGATAGTAGAAACCTGGAAACAACCTAAACACTTACCAAGAGTGGTCTGTTTAATTTGAGGGTGCCCGTATAATGGCATGATCTGTGCAGCTCATACAGGGCTGCAGATCGAAAGATAATGGGGAAAAGATGCTCTCCCAGGATGTTTTAGCAATCAGTTCTGTTAAGGTATAATTGACATTTAATAAACTGCACATATCTAAAGTGTGTAATTGGATACATTTTGACATAGGGCACACTCATGAAACCATCCCCAATCTATTTATATCTTGGACCACATCCCCATCCGAGGCTGCCTCCTGCCCTTCCTCACGCCTCCCTATCCCACTCCTGCTTCCCTGCCCAGGCAACCACTGACCTGCTCTCCGTCACTTTAGATTAATTTCCATTTTCCAGATGTTTATGTAAGTGGAAGCACACAGGGCATATTCAGCTCTGTCAGGCTTCTTTCACTCGTCTAATTGCTTTCAAATCCATCCATGTTGCTGCTGGGACCATAGGCTCATCCCGTTTTTATCGCCAAGAAGTTTCCATTGCACGGATACCTTGCAGTTTATCAGTTCTTCTGTTGATGGACATTTGGATTGTTTTATTGGGGGGTTAATACAAATGAAATAGCTACGAACAGTCTTGTATGTGTTCTTGCACAGACACGTGCTTCCTTTTCTATAAATACCTAGGAATGGAATGTCTAGATCATATGCTAGGTGTAGGTTTAATGTTTCTTTAATGAGGTATAATTGACATACGACATTGTATCAGTTTCAAGCGTAGGATAAGATGATTTTATATTTGTATAAGGATTAACTTTTTAAGAAACAGCCTAACTGCCTTCCAAGGTGGTTGCCACATTTATATGCAGATATATATACATTTATATATATATTTGTTCATATATGCATAAACCACCACAAAAATTTGTACATAAACAGATTAGGGTGTGTGTATGTGTTTGTATCCTCATCATGTAGGACAATTCACATCAAATTCTTAACCACACTTACCTCCACAAGGTACAATTGAGACTTTGAATTTTTACTTGAGTTTTGGAATAGTTTTCCAGCATGTGTTACTTTTATGTGTTTTAAAAATTATTTTATAGATAATAGAGTGTGTTTGGGATTGAAAATTTGAATCCATCTCAGCCTTGACCCAGTGAAGGTCCCTGTCATCACCAACGTGGGACTTGATCCAAGGTGTGCATTACAACCCACTCAGGCCTTTATCTGCACAACCCCGGGCACCTGTCCCCACCTATGGAATGACTGTAGGACCTCCAGGTGAGAGTGTGCAGTCAAGTTCAAAGGAGCAGCTCCACCACCCAGGCACCCTAGATTCTGGGGTCGACCAGCCCAGCACTCACAGCCTCTGTCTCCCCTCAATAAACGTGCAGTGTGACTCAGTGACCCCAGATGTCTGTTCCAGTGATCAAAGTCCTTTGCTGTATTTTTTCTTTCAAATGATAATCATGTATCTTACAAACATACTATTCCATGAGGTTGTTTTACTAATGTTTCTGAGGGCACCTAGCCAGCCCTTTATACCATTAAAAAACAAAAGAAAGACTATTTTGCAGATGTTAGGTTGCAACTGTGTTTTGAACAATGGCCTGAGAGCATCTTTTCTAAGCAGTATCAGCTCTCTTCTCTTAGACTAACAGCAAACTCTGCATTTTTGAAAGACCAACTTTTGAGCAGATGCCACATAAGCTCTGAGGAAAGCTTAACAAACACGGCTCCCCACGGGTGAAGTTTACGAGACGCACCTCTGTCGGGGGCCACATCCCAGCTCCCGACGCACCACGCAGCTTACTGATCGGATGCTCTGCAGTAAGGTGACACTCGGAGGGTGTGAGAGGGGTCGCAGCCATCATGCGAGGACCAGACCGCCCAGGGCTCCTTCCCGCCCAAACGAATTCCAACCCGTGTTGGGCCTCGTCACAGTTCTCAGGAAAGAAACTCCCCTCTAAGAATTAGGACCCTGCTGGGGTAGAGACCAGACACTCTTATTTCAGAAGACATCAGTTCTAGCCATGGGTCCGTGCACTGGACTGAAGCATGCGAGGGTTGCCAGAATGATCTGCAGGCCCTCTCATGCATTTAGTTAAATATAAATGCTTCAGGGTGGCAGTGACTTAAGTTACTGTTATATTAGTACTCATTTTTTTAATTTTTTAAAAGTTAGTTGTCCCCATTTGTATCAATAATATAAAATCGAAACATCATTTTGAGTCAGTTTTACGGATTTCTGTAAATGGACACACAACTTACTTTATGACTTTTGTAAATTAGTATCTGTAGATATCAATTTTCTCATCTGTAAAACGAAGATAATAGCACCTGTCTTGCAGGCTGGCATGTGTTAAATTACTTAATTAGAAGCAGCAGTGAGCGCATGATAAGAGCTACGGCAGTGTTGACTATGAAAGTTCATATTATTTCTTTCTAAAGCTGGATCCCCTTTTCTGCAATATAAGACTCCTATTATCACACATTCATTCATTTATATGACCAATATTTATTGAGTGCCTACTATAAGCAGGTGGTAAAGTCTCAGCTAGTTGTAGTGAACAAAGCAAAACTTAAAATCAGGGAACAGAGGCGTGATGTGGAAGTGCAGATGCCACAGGACGCATCAAGGGGACCCACCAGGGATAGTGATAGGAAACTCAAGGGATGGAAATCAACGAAGGCTTGGAGTGGAGCCATGAGTCCGTTTTAGAAAGAACCCTCGGCAGAAGAGCAGAGAACAGCTGCAGGGGAAGCAAATTCACGGGCAGTTGCACAGTTCTGATGGAAGGATGATGGAAGTTTTGGAAGGGAGGCCAGGAAATGTAGGAGAGAGTCAGGAAGATAAGGTTTGGAGATGGACCGAATATGAGAGTTAAGGAGAAAGAAGTAATTAGGAACGGCTCCTAGATGTTGAGCTTCAGTTTTGGGGTGGGTGGCAAAGACGTTGGCTGCAGTGGGGGGACACTGCCCAAGAAATGGTTCTGTCCCTGGGAAAGGGCCACAGGGGATGAAGATAGAGCTATTCTGAAATAAGAAGGGATTATTGCTTTCATGGATGTCTTCATGGGTGTCTACCTAAGAATCTTTCCTAAAAAAATGGACTCGATACTTTTATTGAGTTATTCAAATACTGATCGTTTAATAGAAGCCACCTTACAAGACAAAACCAAATGATGGCTGCCTGGGTTGTCACTTATGTTAAAGGAATAATACATAATTACACATATCACCCCATCAAAGGAGACCTAGAGAGATTAAGAAAATTGACTTTGTTCTTCAACTAAAAGTGGTAGAACATGAATTTGAACCCAGATCTGCATGACTCAAGGCTTTATTGCCTTTCTAAGGGCACCCTGAAGAATTCTTGAGAATTCTTTTGTGGAGGTTAAAAGAAAGAAATCTTGAAAGTAATGAAAAGGTGAGATAACGTCTTGCAGATTTCTAGCGTGAGATACAATTGGTAGGTATTCACAGCCTTGGCAGGTACTCCAACAGTTTCTTAGAAGATGCACCAGCCAGATAAGATCAAGTTTCTGTAATGGAATTTTTGTTCACTGAGAGAGAGTGAAATACAATTCAAGCAAAGCAGAGTCAAAGACTTCAGATTTTACTTCAACGATGGAGAGACCTGGAAGGATTACTGTTTCCATCTTCAGAACAAGTAAAGGACAAACCGCAAGCCACTGACTTGTTGAACCCACCAAAGAACGTAGGTTGCAGAGTAAACAAAAACATCAAAACCTATGGAGAGGGGACTTCCCTGTGGTGCAGTGGTTGGGAGTCTGCCTGCCAATGCAGGGGACATGGGTTCAAGCCCTGGTCCAGGTAGATCCCACATGTAGCAGAGCAGCTAGGCCCATGCACCACAACTACTGAGCCTGCACTCTAGGGCCCGTGAGCCACAACTGCTGAGCCCACATGCCACAGCTACTGAAGCCTGCGTGCCTAGAGCCCATGCTCTGCAACAGGAGAAGCCACCGCAATGAGAAGCCCGGGCACTGCAATGAAGAGTAGCCCCAGCTCTCCGCAACTAGAGAAAGCCCACACACAGCAACGAAGACCCAACGCAGCCAAAAATAAAATAAATTAAAAATAAACAAGACCTGGGGAGAGACAGATGCTGGCAGAGAAAAAGAAGATCCACACATTTGTTATGCAGAGCAGATGTCACCTGATCACATATATACTATAAAAAATTCAGCTTTAAACTGTTAAGTAATTGATAAAGGCCGAGCATGGGTGAGCGTGAGCGCGTAAAGTGCATAGTGACTACAGGCATTGGGAAGGGTCTGCACCGTCTCACAAACACACCAAGTACCACATGTTTGTATGTAAAAATGAAATCTGTGACAAAGATGGCACAAAGGATGGGAGGGAGGAATTAGGAACATATTTCTATAAGTCCCTCACACTGCATATGAAGTGGTAGCATGAAGGTGAACTTAGATTTTTAAAGAGTATATTGTAGATACTAGGGCAAATATTAAAAGAATTAAGAAGTATAAATATGCAATAGAAGAAATAAAACGTAACCATAGAAAGGTTAGTTAAACCTAGAGAAGGCAGAGAGGAGAAATATTTTTAAAAAGTAAAACAAAGAGAACACAGCAAAGTGGTACCTTTTCACCCAATGTTATCAACAATCATTTTAAACGTGAATGGTCTAAATAAAAGACAGTTGAAAGACAGAGATTGTCGGCTTGGATTAAAAAAATGGAAGACTCAACCATATGCTGTACAGAAGAAATCCATTTTAAATGTAAATACATAGATGCAATAACAGTAGAAAGACGGAGAGTGATATACACGCAAACACAAAACGACAGGAAGCTGACGCGACTGTGTTATTTCACACAAAGCAGAGGCAGAATTTAGAACAGGAATTTTATCAGAGCTAAAGAGGGGTGTTACATAAGGATAAAAAAGTCAATTATCCAGGAGGAGATAATGCTCTAAAATGTACATGCAACTAACATCACAGCTTCGAAATACTTGAAGCAAAAAAACTAATCAATCCGAAAAGAGACAAAAATAATTACAGCTGGAGACTTCAACACTTTTCTTTCAGTAACTGACATAAAAAGTAGGCAAGGATCATTAGGATATGGCTAACCTAAACAATACCATCATGATTTTGACCTAATTGATATTTATAGAACAGGCCACACAGCAACAGCAAAATAGGCACTTTCTTCTAAAGTGTGAGTGTAAATTCACCAGGAGAGACTATGTTCCACACCATAAAAGAAACCTTAATAAATTTAAAAGAATAGAAGTACTATAAAGTATATACTCAAAGATTCAATTAAACTATAAAAATCCATAACAGAAATACATCTGGAAAAATCTCTAAATATTTGGAAATTAAATAACATACTTCTCAAAAAGACATGGATAAAAAAAGGACTTCTCTGGGGAAATTAAAATAATTTTGAACTGAATGATGATAAAAATATACCATCAAAATGTGTGGGATGCAGTTTAAGCAGTACTTGGAGGACAGTTTATATTATGACATGCTTATACTAGTAAAAAAAAATTTTTTAATCAATAACCTAAGCTTCCACTTTGAGGAATTAGGGGAGGAATGTCAAATATTCCTTAAGGAAGCAGAAGGAAGTAAACACTAAAATTTAGGGCAGAAATAAATACAATTGAAAATAGAAAAACAATAGAGAAAATCAGAGAAATTAAAAGCTGACCCTTAGAAAGTTCAGTAAAATTTACAAACCACTATCCAGGTAGAGCAAGAAAAAAAGAATAAATCACAAATTATCAGTACCAAGAATGAAAGAGAGGTGATCATTACTGATCCCCTAGATATTAAGAAAAAGAAGAAAATTTACAAATAATGTTATGTTATAAATTCAACTTAGATGAGATATACCAATCCCTTGAAAGACACAAAAAATACCAAAACTTACTCAGGAAGAAATAGATAACCTGAATAGACCTACGTATATTAAAGAAATTAAATTAGTAGTGAAAAACCTTTCAAAAAAGAAACCTCCTGATCCAGACAGTTTCACTGGCATATTCAATCGAACATTTAAAAAAGAAATATTACCAAATCGAGATAATATCTTCCAAAAGTCGTTTTTTAAAAAGAGAACACTACTGCTGTTTCTAACTTCTTGGGGTGGTATATTTGGAACCACGTGTCCTTCCTATAATGAATAACATAATCTCCATTTTAATTCTTAATCACATGTATTTATCAATTTGTTAGGTTTATGTATTATTTCCTTTTAAACAAATAAACATGATTTTTAATTAAAAAAAGAGAGAACACTACTCAAATTATTTTATAAGGTAAGCTTTACCTTAATACCAATACCAGACAAAGATATTACCAAGAAGGAGGAGGAGAAGAAATAAATACATTATTCTTATATTTTAAATCTCTAGGAGTAAGACATAAAGTATTAAAATTCTAGAAGAAAACATCCTCTAGAGATTTCCTAGGGAGAAAATCTACCTGACCTGGCTTTGGAAATAAGTTTGTAGCTGTAACACCAAAAACTTGATCCTTAAAAGGAAAAAAAAATGGTAAATTGGACTTTTTAAAAACAAAAACTTTTACTTTGTGAAATATACTGTCAAGAGAATGAAAAGACAAGCTACAGACTTGGAAAAATATTTTCAAATCACATACCTAATAAAAGACATATATAGTACATATAAAAACCTCTTAAACTCGACAACCCAGTTAAAAACGGGCAAAGATCTGAATAGACACCTCACCAGATGATACATGGATGGCAAGCAAGCATAGGAATAGATGCTTAACATCATTCACTATTAGAAATGTACACTAAACTGCAGTGAAACTCCCCTCCCCCTTGGCAATCATAAGTCTGTTCTCTATGTCTCTGAGTCTAGTTGCTTAACATCATTCACTATTAGGGAAATGTACGCTAAACTGCAGTGAAACTCCCCTCCCCCTTGGCAATCATAAGTCTGTTCTCTATGTCTCTGAGTCTATTTGGAAGCTTTATTCTTAATTGCCCCAAACTGGAAACAATTCACATACTCATTAACAGGTGAATGGATTAGCAAACAGTGGTATACCTGTAAAATGGAAAAATACCCAGCAATAGAAAGGAATAAGTGATCAATTCACACAACAGTATGGATAATTCAAATGCATTTTGCTAAATGGAAGTAGCCAAAGCCGAGAGGCAACACACTGTACGATTCTATTTACACAACACTTGTTGTTTTTAATGTTTCTTGGAGTCTAGTTGATTTAAAATGCGTTAGTTTCTGCTGTACAGCAAAGTGAATCAGTTACACATATACATATGTCTACTCTTTTTTAGATTCTTTTCCCATATAGGTCATTACAGAGTTCCCTGTGCTACACAGTAGGTCCTTATTGGTTATCTATTTTATATATAGCAGTGTGCCTTTTAAACAACATTTTGGAAAAGCAAAACCACAGGGTGGAAAAGAGACAAGTGATTGCTGAAATTTGGGGCTGGGGGAGGAATTAACTACAAGAGGCCATACAGAGAAATAGGGCATTTACATGGCCACAAAGTCTCTCTCCCCGAAGTGTTTATTAATTCTTGGAGTGGGTTTAACATATGTCCACACTTTCTTTAATATTCCTCCCTCCAGGAGATGGGGGTTGATTCTTTCCCTTGAGGATGGGCTGGTTTTAGCAATTCACTTCTAATGAAGAGAGCATGGAAAGGGAAAAATAGTAATTTTACAGAGGAGAAGTCTGGGAGACCACCTTATCCAAGTGATCAAGGTTTCCGTCATCCATAACAAATCAACCACAAGCAAGTACCCCTGTGTGGTGTGAGGTGACCTACCTCTGGGGTCTCCTTCTCCCAAGTCCGTAACCTGGATGTGAACATGAGAAAACATCCGACAAACCAAAATCGAGGAACATTCTAGGAAATGCCTAACTGATACCGGCCAGGGTTCTTGGCCTTCCGCAATCGATAGAAATTGATTAGAGGCCAGACAAGAAATTCAGGCGAGGCTTTATCGGGCCTCCTGCTGCAGCAGGGGGGAGCGGAAACAAGTAACATCTTCCCTTGCTAGCTCCCCAGGGGAGTCGAGCTGGCTCCTTATATGGGGTGAGTGTAGCGGTGGGTCCAGGGCTCGGGCCAGAGGTGGGGCTTGGGTGGTCTGCCCGCCCCTTTGGTGGTGTTGAGCGCTGGGGGCATGAGCAATACGCTGTTTTTCCTCCTGACCCTGCTCTGCTCTTCAGAAGTAGCAGTTGGGTTTTTCCATCTTTTTGTATCTTCTCTTCTCATCCAGAATTTGCCCCAACGGCACACGCATGCAGTTATTTTTAGTCCTTTATGGTTTCTTTGTATTTTGTTGCTCAATGAGACATTTGTCCAGGTGCAAGCATTGCAGCAAAGGGTCCCAGGTCCCGGACTGTCCCATGACTACCACTCTTCAAACGCTTAGAGGTCAAGAGAGACAAAGAAAGATTGAGAGGTTGTCACAGATTGGAGGGGACGCAGGGACAGGGAGAGTAAACACCACGCTTGGTCCTGGATCTGACCCCGGAACAGGGGAATCTGAGTAACATCTGGAGTTGAGTTAGCAGTATGACGTTGACAGTGCTCATTTCTTCGTTTTGATAAACATCCTGTGGTTTTATAAGAGGTCTCCATTAGGGGAAACTGGGTGACAGATGTCGGGGGGGGACTCTCTGGACTATCTTTACAACTCTTCCACAAACCTAAAATTATTCCAAAATAAAACCTTTAAAAGCGTACAAAAACTGGACTCAGCACAGTAGAGTGGGCTGGGCATTTCCCATTTACCACTTCGGGTATCCAGCAGGCCGGGGAAACAAAGGAGAGGAGATCGGGCAGAAGTCTCCCATCCTCACAAAAGTTAGCATTTGCGGGAACGGGGGACTCCCACCACCGACCCTCAGACACTTTCTGCTGTCGGCACCCAGGTAGCCCAGATGCAGAAAGGCCATGATCGTGGGCACTATGGAAGGCTGGAAACATATGCATGGGAAGGTAGACGCCTTGCTTCTCAGAGTGTGGTCCACGGACCAGCAGGCTGGGCATTGCCTGAGAGGGTGTTAGAAATGCAGGGCCTCAGGCCCTGCCCCAAAGCTACTGCATTTCAACAAGAGCCCCAGCTCTTCCTCTGCACCTCCATGGGTGTGTCCACCCCTCCCACCCTCCATCATGGCCCTCCCCGGGGGCTGTCCCTTGTCCTGGATCACGGCCCTCCAGACACACTTGGCCTCTTTTATACCTTACAAGATCCAACTTTTTCTGTCTGGGACACTTTGACCAGAAATGTTCCCCAGACATGCATTCACATACAAACTCACACCTGCTCCTTCACACACACTTACACACGCACAGACTTACAGTCATGCACATGTGGATTCGGGCTACACACACACACACACACACACACACACACACACACACACACACACACTGACTTTCCCTCACTCACATCCTGCACGTACGCCCCAGCTTTCTCTGGGCGTCCACACCCATGATTTTGTTGGCTCGTTCACTTGTCTGCTGCCTGTGGCTGTCACTGTGGTCCCAGCTCTGGAAGGGACTTTTGGTTCCATCCATCTCTCTTTTTTTTGTTTTTGTTTTTGCAGTACGCGGGCCTCTCACTGCTGTGGCCTCTCCCGTTGTGGAGCACAGGCTCCGGACGCGCAGGCTCAGCGGCCATGGCTCACGGGCCCAGCCGCTCCACGGCATGTGGGATCCTCCCAGACCGGGGCACGAATCTGTGTCCCCTGCATCAGCAGGCGGACTCCCAACCACTAAGCCACCAGGGAAGCCCCCCATCCATCTCTCTTACCATCTGTTTCCCCAGCACCCAGAACAGAGCCTGGCACAGTACAGAGACTCAATAAATATTTGTGTTTGAATAGAAGAGAGACAGAGCCCAGGTCCAAAGGAAAGGGAAAGATAAAAGGGAAGAGGGAACTGCAGACAAGAAAAGGCCCACCTTTGCTGACCACGCGTGTCACCCTCTGAGTCCTGGGACTTTTCTCTCACACACGGGACCACAGGTCTCCCGCAGGCAGCCTTATTACAATGAAACTCCACAGCTTTGATTTGAGACAGAATATGGACCTGCCTTCCCACGAGTTATGGTCTCGTAACCAGCCAACATGGGTTCTGCTCACGAGTTAAGAATGTGTTTCCATGGTGACCTTCTGGTAATTAACTCCTTGGAAGGTAGCCAAGATAGGCCAACGTTCTCCAGAATTCAGCACCACCAGGGGTCCATCCTGCCCAGGTCTACTCATTTTGGAAAATTAACCTGCGTGTTCAGGTTGTGGGAAGGGAAATTTGTTTCCCGACAAATGTCATCAACCCTTCCTTCTGTATTTTGCAGAAGAACCGGCTGGGAGGTTTATCAATGGACTCAGGTCTACTGTGAGACCCTGGAGACAGACCCAGAGAGAGAGGTGGGATGGGCCGTTTCTAAACTTTCATCACTGTTGGCCTGGCTTTGGAAACAACAAGCAGCTCCTTCTAACAGGCTGTGGGAAGGAACGTGAGTGCCGGGTGGAGGACTGAAGACAGACATTTTTGTATCATGTGTTCTTGGATGGGGTGTTTCTTGCCAACATTTTGAAATTCATTGTTTAGCTCCCTTATGCTTGAGGCAAAACCCAAGAGACAATGATAGCGCATCGTTGAAACAATGGTGATAAATTCTAAATAGCTATAATTACCCGGTGGTTTGAAAAGAGATCTGCACACAATTAATAAAGAAATTTGGCAAGGGCACGATCTAAAGAAACATATAATTTATCAAGTAAGGAAATCTTACGGAAGTTCCGTCATGTAGCCCTGTGTACGGCATCTTCTGCAAGGAAGCAGAATCCCACTGTGGATCAAATGCATGGAGCAGGGATTTTAAACAGCGGTGCGTACAAATCACATGGCCCGTTCCCACCTCTATAACGCCAGTTCCAGCGCGATGCTGAAAAAAATTCTAAAGCGTCGGCTGGGAATTCATGTGCTCGAGGAAACAGGCCTGTTTGCAGCACAGACTGTCAAGCTGTTACAGTCATACGCAACATGAGATAAGGCGGTTCAGTTCTCCGGAAGAGCTGGCATAGACCGTTTTGATGTGGAGAGAAAACTGGGCTGCATCTTTGCAAGCTGAGCAAGGTAACTAACAGAGGGGGCAGCGGGCACAATTTGGAGACATTGACATTGGTGTGAGCAAACATTCACCTGCTTCGTACCCTTCAGGGCGAGGGTTCAGCCAGCCGGGGAGCCTGGGAGTTAGGAATATGGCTGGAATTAGCCCATCTCCATCCCTCAATGCTCCCACTCATTTGCTTTGAATCTTAACAAGTTCTGTAAACTTTCTGAGCCCCGATCTCCTCACCCCTGTAACAGTTACCTCTTGGGGCTGAAGATAAAATGAGGTTAACAAAGTACCCAGCACATAGTAGGCTCTCAATAAAAAACAGCTCTAGTCTCCGCAGTGCCACTGGGTGCCTGGGTGTCCAGTCAAGCATTCAGATCCTCCTGGAATGAAGCGGAAGTCAAATTAACAGTTCACCTTGAACCTACGTAGTAAGCATTCAATGGGAATTAACCTTCAATTACCAAATTAAAGAGAAGTGCCCTAGAAGTTCAAACTACCTGGGATCTCGTTCCTGAGAGAGGCATGCGAATGGGATTCAAGGGTACCCAGGGAAGAGCTTTAAACACGCACACTTGGACTTATATACCTTTAAGAAAACTAATTTCCCCGAGTCTATTATTTCATCAGAAGGATGGAGAGGGAAGTCCTTCCGGGGGTCAGGGTGTCTGGGGTCCCCGCAATGAGCTGCGCCCCCCGTGTCTGCAGCACTTGCTGACCCAGATCGTTCTGCCGCTCTCCGGTCCTCTCCCGGCAATACAAGCTATTCCAGGAGGCAGCGACGTCCTCTCCCCCACCTCCCATTAAAACAGCTGTTTTATTTCTTTTGAGCAAATCCTCCAGAATCAAGTTGCTTGAAGGGTAATTGTTCCTGACAAATATCTTGTTTTTTCCTCTGTGCAGCTGTGGTTATTCAATCTCTGTCACACCATACATTGACTGGCATATTTATTGCTTGACTTTTTTCCCTCCTTTTATTGTGGTTCTGTGTTGTTTGGTTCTCTTAGCTTGGGGAGGTTATGTTCTATACGCTTGGCAGGGGGGAGCTCTGTTTTGCTTTACTGTAGTCCTAGTATATAGTATAAGACATGTTTATTTTTAAATTAAACTAGTTTAAAATTAAGTATCTCAATATAACATCCTAACATTTTGATATGAGTCCATTAACTGCAAGATCTATGTTTCAAGGAGAAATTGACCAGTCTCAGATGTTCAAAGATCACCTTTACAAATTCTGGGAGCATGCGTCAATCAGTTACATGGAATCTCCCATAACTTCATACTCACGTGCATATTTAATCCATCACCAAAAATGTCTAGGAGGTAGCCATCGGCCTCCTGAAGCTGTCGAGGGACAGAAGTTCCATAATCTCACATGAGTGTTAACAACTCCTAGGGTTTCCCCCTGGGGCTGCAACTTCTAGAGCAACCTTGTAGGGGAGCAGCATCCTCTGAAGGGAAGGGTTCACAGTGAGCAGCCAGGGCACGAGTCCTAACAGAGTCAAGACGGGAGTGTGAGAATGGGGTGGAAAGTGAGTACCAGGGGCGCACAAATGAGAAAGTGTTCACAGTCTTCCTGAGCACCTGGATTGCAGACCCCAGTGTCCCCGGCGGGGTTATTTTGGAGGTACCAGCCCACCAGCTCCTGCACCACAGTCCTGTCTCGGAGAACCTGCCCCCACTCCACCCTGAAAGTCCACCCACACAACACTGAATCTCACTCCCACCACAGATGACGGGACCAGGGGTCAGAAAACAGTGCTTGTATAGGATGCTTAATAGCCAGAGAGATATGGGGATGGGGCACAGGGACGGGCAAAGAGAGAAAGAGGAGACAGAGCAGAAAGGAAAGGTGATGGACCCTTGAGAGATGGAAGAAATGGCCACATTTCCTGACCTCACAGTTTCTGCTTTGAGCCTGGAGTCCAGCCACGCTGCACTTGCATGGTACTCATGGTTCAGCACAAGCAGTTCTCTGTGTGTGTCCTCCTCTGAATCATCAAAGCTCAAGGTCCAACACCTGTGTCTGCCTGGTTCCGCACTTATGCCCAGGACACAGCTCCAGGCCTGCCACCAAATGGCTTCCAGAATAAACAAAGAGTGAGCTTTGGGCCAAGAAAGGGGTCGCAGGTCAACTAGGAGCCCACAGCATGGTGGTCAACAGCACAGGTCAGAATGACCATTGCAATTATAGTGAAACACAGGTAAATATTTTAAAGGCAAAAATTCCTTTTTTTAAAGATTAGAATAAAAAGTGTTTGATAGAGTTAGTGGTGTGATTATTAAATTGTGAACTCATGCTTTAAACAATAAGTACCTTCCCCATGGGATTTATGCAGGACACTCTGATCCATCCCTGGTTTTGATCTTGAATACTAGTCTTCCATAAGAGGAATCAGAGATCCTCAGAGAGCAACTGATCTGACATTCAGCAGAAGAATAAAGTCAAGATGGTCCTAGAGCATCCTGTTGCCAGAGGGCAAGAATTCTTTCCAAAATGTTTGGGAATAGTATGAAAAGGACAAAGGAAGCTAACCCAACAAGCTCCCAGTGGACACACTGTGACAATGGGACCATCACCAAGAAAGGGATAATTATAAACAATCAGAACTAAGTCAGTTCAGTGAAAAACCATGGGTCCTTACGGATACTCAAAATGGGGCAAGTTAGTATAGAGTTTGCAAAGCCTTCTATGAAAGATTGATGGGGGTTGGAGAAGTGTTGGTGCCGCGTTGTAACCCCACAGATTACTTGCTGGTTAATGGGAGAAAGTATAACTCCACAGTGGAGGCATCTGGCAGCCCCCTCTTTAAGCCAACAACGAAACTTATTGTCACTCGTGGTAAAGTAGCCCGACATGCATGTGTCCACGATGAGACCCAATATGAAGTACAAAGAGATCTCCTATAAGTCAGCCCCTCACTCAGACTTCTCAGTTATATGAACCAATACTTTCCCTTTATTGTTTAAACCAGTGTGAGTTCGATTTTTAGTATAAATCAGATAAGAAGCAGCAGGTAACTTAGAGCCGAATGCACAATTTGGGGCTCCTTGGGAGAGCTTATCCTCCCTTCCTTCCGGTCACCGAGAAAAGTCCTGAGAAGCTGAGGCTCCTGGAACTATGGCTACAACCCGCAGGATGGAGTGAGGGCGCCCATGCCTTTATGAGACACTGAGAGGCTTCCCTCTGCCTCCTCCACCGCACTCAGATTTACCCACAAAGCGTAGGAAACCAGGTTGGGGGGCAGCCGTTGTGGTCTTTGGCAGGATCACAGAGGAAGGCACTCTGTTCGCCACTGGGTCTTCCTTTTATTCAGACTGATTTCTCATTCTCTGAAATTCTTCTGGGGCACATCGGGGATCTCAGTGTCTGAATTCTAAATGCATCTCTTTCTAACTCCCGTTAACTCTGCTTCTCGGGGTGTCGCTTCACTTCTCAAATCTTTAAACTGCTGGCAGAAAGCTATGCCTCCTTTGGAATGCAACCGTTTTGCAGGGCCAGTAATATCTATAATTATCCTCACCACATCTGTGATGCATTTCACTGGCTTTCCACTGGAATCATTAGTGGAAATCATGGTATCACATATCTCAGTGTTTAAAAGGTTTTCTCTCTGAAAGGGGTTTAGGAGGTGGCAGTCTTCCCATTATTTCATTAACCTCCAAGAATACATCCAGGTGTGTGATGCTGAATTTCGTGCGACCGGACAGGGGAGCTGGCAGTGAGGTTTTTCTGCACTGGTTCGTTCGTGCACCTTTTTTTTTTCTGGTATTGGGGGTCCCCTGCTCAGTGTTCCTCGAAAGCCGAGTTTTTAACAAAGACCTCTTTCCACAGCATCCAATGTATTCAAGGGACTGAGACATACATGTCAAATATTTTAAGTCATTTACAAAAGTATTGAGATTTCCTAATGCTAGATGAGTAGAACGAGGCTGTGGATGGCAAAATTACCAGTTACCTGCAGGAATTCAGCAGTTGTCTATCACCCATACAAGACACAGTGGAGAGGAGGCCTGGCTGATTTAGCAACTCAGTGGATGCATCCAAAACACCATTTAGAACTTAGTATTTATTTTCCGTAGAAAAGAATAACTGCACTGTTTTCTGCTGGGAAATTTACTACGCCTTCCTTCTGTTTAACCAATACTACCTTACGGGTGCTTGAAAATTATATTCACCTAATGATCGAACAGTCATTTTCATTTGTGTTGACAGAAAAGCGTAAATTGCGATTGGGTGTACAGAGCCCAGGTTCACTCACTGTTTTGCTAGGATAACAATGGCCACCACCAAACTCACTGTCGCTCAAACTTGCCTTGTTCCTGTCTGGTGCTAAGGCTTTGCTCAGGCCACTCCCCTCACCCAGGGAGCCACTCCTGGCCAAACCTTATTCTTTCCTCGAGGTCCAGTCTTAGTCTTCCCGTTCCATGAATTTCTTTCCAGATGTGTCTACACTGACCTCTCTCTCTGTGGATGCCCATGGTAGGTGAATTCATCTCCAAAATCCATGCCCTTGCTTTGTAGCTTTCCAGCTTCCCTTACTAAACATACAGTCTGTTACCATGCACCTAAGTTTTGGATTTGGCCACATGGTTTGTTTGGGCCAATGGGATGTGAATAGAGGGGTGTGGGCTAGTTCTAAGCCTAGGACAGTGATATGAAACTGCCAAGCACAGCCCAGGCAAGATGGGCAAACCCACCTAGCCAGTGCACAGACACATGAAAAATAAACGCTCATTTCTATATACAGCTGAGATTTGGCAGTTGTTTGTTATACAGCAATACCTGACTGATACAACTGATATACCTACAGTATAGTTTTCAAATGGTACGAGTGTGGCAGACATGCAACTCAGCTAATTGATACACATAATTAATATATGACATTTTCTGCATTTTCCAAAACTCAACCGAATCCCCAGACCCCATTCTACTGAAGTGGGAGAAATTCAATCTGTCTGTTTAACTC
Organism: Delphinus delphis; assembly: GCF_949987515.2. Lineage (NCBI taxonomy): Eukaryota > Metazoa > Chordata > Mammalia > Artiodactyla > Delphinidae > Delphinus > Delphinus delphis. The sequence goes on along the minus strand of NC_082697.1, from coordinate 2,314,989 downwards.
TGCACAATCCCTTTACCCTGTGCCTATGGCTAAGTTCTAAAAGTTTACAAAGTGAGAAGACAGAGAGAGGGCAGGGCCCCCTCTGGACCCTTAATGTCATCCATCTGTACAGCCAACTACTGAGATGTCTCTCTGTTGTGGCCCACTTAGACCACCTTGGAGACATCCTCACTCATGCAGGCCCTTCTGACCCAGAGCCCCTCTCTTCCACATCTATCACATGGGGACATTCTGTATTTCCAACCATGTGCTCAGATCCGACCTGCTCTGTGCTGTGCTCTTGTACCTTCTTTGACTCATCACAGTAATCATGTTCTGTCTAAACTATTCCCAGGAGGAAGGCATTGTTTCCCTCTGTTGTGGGAGCTAACAAGCCTCTCTGGGCTTAGCTTCCTTTCCTGGTGCTTAGTCCAGGAAGCAAGGCACAGGACCCATTTCTACTGTGCCAGCTAGTGATCGACCCCCTCAGATCATCCCAAATTCTCCATCACCACAACCTCTCCATCATCCCAACCTCTCCATCTTCCCAAGGATGCTCTTCTTGTCCCGAAGGCAGGAACGTCTGTCCTTTGCTCCCTCCCAAATTTACTGACTATTCCCTGCATCTTTTTGTTTGCCTAGGGACCTAGACTTTTGAAATACAAAACCCAGGAAGAGATTTCATGTTTCTGTACATTCTGATGTCACTATTTTCCTTCCAGTCAAGAACCACAGACAACAGTGATAACTGCTTGTCGATTTCAAGGCAAGCTAACATTTTGGAGAGGGATGAAAGAAACAGTATGTGTTTGTTTATGTGTTAACAGAGCTTATTATTTGGCTCAACAACAATAACAGCATAACAAATTTAAAAAGTAATTAGTTTGTTTAATTAGTCAAATTTCACTAAAACTAATCTCCCAGTCTCAGACGAAGACTTTTATTGAGTGTTTTGTGCCACGGTTTTAGTAGAAGTCTCTATAATACAACTGGTGTTTGGTTTGTTGATTTGTTTCACTTGTCCATCTCAAAGTCATTCAATAATGACAACAGACCTTGAAGGATAAATCTTCAGTTCATTGAAAGTTAAAGAAGTACAGAAAACGCAGTGATGCAGGGCAAGGAATAGAGCAGATCACCTCTGCATGACCATTTCTGATCCGCTAAGCCAGGGTTATGTTATCAGCCTTGGCTTCACTTTAGAACACACTGTGAGGAAATTCACAGAAAGAGCATCTTGGAGCTTTATACAGAGTCCCCCTTGAATATTCAGCTGAGTACTGATTAGCACATACAGGTAAGGGACCTACATGTGGCTAGGGAGAGAACCACCTGAAAGGATTGGAGGGAGCAGTGGCAGGTGTCCACACGGGACCAGGAATAGTATCTCTCTTCCCCAGCCAAGTTGAAGAAACTCGTAATTCATGGGACCTTTAGCAAAGTATTCAGGAAGCTTTTGCATCAATAGAAGTAAAAATTAGCCCTAGATTGAGAACAGCTCTCAAGCCACCTTAACCATCATAAAAGACCCCAAAGGACTAAACTGTCTCCAACTAACTTCATTGCATTTCAGGAAAACAAAAACAAAAAAAACCACTTCAGAATAAAATACAAAAATATGCAGCCTTCAAAAAGGTAAAAAACCACACAATGTCTGACATGTAACCAAAGATTACCAGACACACAAAAAGGTAGGAAAGCACTACCCATAATGAGAATAACTCATTGAAACGAACCCAGAACTGATGTTAGAATTAGCAGAAACAGACATTAATACAATCATTATAACTATATTCCATATGTTCAAAACATTATATTGAGATATAGAAAAATGTAGAAGAGACATGAGAAGCTTTTGAAAATACTACCCCCACACAACTAAATTAAAATCTCCAGGAATGGGGCCCACGTACGAGGGTATTTTTTAAAGCCACTCTGGTGAGTTGAGTTGAGAAAGACTGCACTAACAAAAAACTAACACGACCAAAATGCTCCCAGCTTCGAAGAACTACCTATTTGCCTTCAGGAAGCCACAGAACACTTACCAGTTACTAACCATTGAACAAGCCTCCTTTAAAAGAGAAAGGAAGACTCATGGCCTGTGTGTATCCTCCCCACAAAGCCCCCTGACACATCATAAGAAGAATACTTAGTACAATGACATATTCCTACCACAGCAAAATTAAACGTAAAGCCAAAGGACAAATCACAGGTTCTGGAAAAATGTGTGTGATGACTGTGACCTATTGCTGTAATGCACATATGTTTAGCAATTTCCAACACCTGACATCATTTTCCAGGTTTCGAAACATCCGTAAGTTCAGTCTCTCTTCATTTCTTCCTATAGAGCACGTAGTGGGACTCAGAGATGTGTTTCTACTAGGTACTAAAGAAACACTTGCTGAATCTATTTAAATGAGGTAATACCTGGAGAATTCTCTTGTAAACTGAGCTATTTTTGATGACCATCACAAACATACACACAATTACAGACTTAGAAAATCTGTACACAGTGTGGAGCTCTGAAAATATCCGGTGCCTGGGTTCCACCCCACACCAGTGAAGTCAGAATGCCTGGGAGCGACCTCAGCATGGGTACTTTTTAGAAACACTCTATGTGGTTTCAGCAAGCAGCTACAGTTGCACAGGCAGGAGTACCAGAGTTAATTTTGGTGCTACAGGTGTGGGTGTTGACTAACAATGAGCTTATTCAATCCTTTGACTACTCAGGCAGAAAGCTTCATTCAGTATTAGTAAGTCTTTAACATGTCTTTAACTGTTGTGGGGATTTTTGGGGTTCTTTTTTAATTGAAACGTATTTGACATATAACAGTGTGTAAATGTGAGGTGTCCATGTTAATTTGATCACATATATTGTAATATAATTGCCACTGTAGCGATAATTAGCACCTCTATCAAGTCCCATAATTAGCAACTGTTCAGTATTTGGAGTGATTAAGATCTAGTCTCTTAGAAAGTTTGATGATTGTGATACAATATTGTTGTCTATATTCACTGTGCTCTGCCTTAGATCTCTAGGATTTATTTCCCACTCCTTTGTGCCCTTAAGCAACATCCCATCCCCAGTAACCACCATTTTACTTTCTGTTTTTACAAGTTTGGCTTTTTCAGACTCTGCACATAAGTGTTGTCACACAGTATTTGTCTTCCTCTGATTTCTCACTCAAGTTTCATCCATGTTACAGCTCATGGCAGGATGTCCTTCTTTCTCGTGGCTGAATAATATTCCTGTGTGTGTGTGTGTCTGTGTGTGTGTGTGTGTGTGTGTGTGTGTGTGTATTACATCTTTTTTATTCATTCAGCTGTTGATGGACACTTAGTTTGTTTCTATATCTTGGCTATTGTGAATAACGCTGCAATAAACATTGGAGTTCATGTATCTCTTTGATATCCTGTTTTCATTTCCTTCGGATATATACCCAGAAGTGGGATGTCTGGATCATATGGCAGTTCTATTTTTAATTTTTTGAGGAACCTTCATGCTGTTTTCCACAGTGGCTGAACCAATTTGCATTCCCACCAACAGTGTACAAGGGTTCCCTTTTCTCCACTTTCTCACCAACACTTTTTATCTCTTGTATTCTTAAATCTTGTTTATGTGTTCCCTTGACATATGGATCTCCAACCCAGAGCCTGGGAAGACAATGGTACCTTTTTCAAATTTAATAATGTTTTTCTGGTTCACTCAGGTTCCTAGTGGCTGTCAGACTCACAAATAGGCAGAGCCACGATTCCAGCCTTGCCCTGTCTGGCACCAAAGATACGATCATACAGAGCTTTTACAGATATAAAAAGTGATATAATGATACCACTTACAAGGGTCTGTGGGTTATACATTGTGTAGTCTGAAGAATTAAAGGATTAATTATTTTATTTTATTAAAGAATCAAGGAATTCATAAAGGAGACATATTTGAGGTGAATCTTGATGATGGAGCCTTAGGAGGGGCAAGGGACATATATTTCAAACAGAAATATCAGAAAGTAAAATTTTAAAGGATGTTGGGGGAGGGGACTGGTAGGGCAGGAATACAGAGTAGAGGGATGGGTCCTAGCAAGAGGTGAAATAGATGAGTGACAGAGTTTTCAATAAATGATGATGAGCAATTGGATATTCCTGCAGGAAAATAAGTTATACCTCTCATTCACATCATATGCAAAACCAGTTCAATGTGGTTTAAAGGAATAAATGTGAAAGACAATTCTTTTTGTAGATTGTAGGAAATTGTAGAGGGGAATATGTACGGTCAGGATGGACAAGCCAATCAATTGCCTATTAACTGTCATAAACTTGTGAGCAATCTGTCTTTTCTCTCTGGTTGCTTGAAGATTTTGTCTTGTCTTTAGTTTTCAGCAGTTTCCCCAAAATGTGTTTAGAATTGTGGGGGGCTTTAAAATTTTATTTATCCTGATTAAGATTAATTGCACTTCCTGAATCTGTGAATTGGTGTCTTCCATCAGTTCTGGAAAATGCTATCCATTGTATCTTCACATACTGTCCCCACCTTTTTACTTCTTTCCTCTGCTTTGGAACTCTGAATACATACATATTGTGTTTTTACCGTTCATGTTTCACGTCAGTCTTCCTCCCATATTTTTCCATTTCTCTGTCTATCTGGGCTACATTTTGGATAATGTTTTCAGATACATATTTCCGCAAACTAATTAGCTTTTCATCTGTGTGTAATCCACTGCTAAACCATCTGCTGAGTTTTAATTTTGATCCTTTCTACGTTTTCACATTTGTAATTGGTTCTTTTCCAAATGTGTTTGGCCATTTTATATTCTCTCACTTTCCCCATATTTGCAATCCTTTCATTTATTTCCATAAACTAAGTAAACATAACTTGATAATGTTAATATCTAAATTTCTACATACTTATTATACTGTCTGTTGTTTTGTTGGTCCTTGTTCACAGTGCCTGGTGTCCCTGTGAGTTTACAATTTTTGAATGAGTTCATATGTATTTAGAACTTTATCTATGGCAATTCCTTGTGCTCTGTGTTGAAGGTGAGATTACTTCCTTTTGCTTCTACACGTTTTTGAGAACGTTACCAACTAGGACTACATTAGACTACATTCTCCGTTTGAGGTTCTACAGATTCAGTATTAATATAAATTCACCCACAACGCTGAATTCTCAAGTTATCAATTTCGGGATAGATTTTCTCTTTCTCAAATCTGCCTTGAGGTTTAAGAGGACAGTGGCCTTGCAGCCCCTGAGGATGGATTTGTTTCCACGTCCCCTTATATTGGGTGCAGCCCTTTGGGGGCCCAGGTTTATGTGGAAAGGACTCTTGGTTGACTTAGCACCTTGGACAGATGCCGAGCTCTGCTTTCTCTTCCTTCACCCAGTGGCTCTAAATGAAGCTCAGATGTGCTTGGTTGTCAGACGCCCTCAAGGTAGAGCCAGCTTCCCTGCTCTTATCACCTCTCTGGGTCCCGAGTAGTAATCAGTTGCCGGCCTCCACGTATAATTTACTTTCTTGACCGCACATCATGCATTTTAAAGGTTTGCTTTTTTTCTTTTTCTTTAATCCATCATTTTTGGTTGGTTTCAGTGGAATTTGTCATATCTAGCCACCATTCTGCCAGAAGGCATTCTTTGTAATAGCTGCATAAAATTCCGTATTATAAATGTCCCACTTTTTAATCATTGATGGATGGTTTGTTTCTGGATTGTTTTGTTTATTTTTGATGCAAAAAGGGTCCTTACGCATGCATTTTTATGAGTGTGTGCTCTCATTTCTGAAGGACTGGTTCAAAATATCAGAATGCCTATATCCATAGGAGACCTGTAGTTGTAGATACACAGACATATTCATACACACACCTGCAACATCTCACAATGTACACATTTACCTCTTCTTTTGTCCCCAATTTTTATTTTGAAAACTAGGTGCAAGACTAGTACAATGACAAGTGCACACACACACAGACACTGATCCATGTTCTTGCAGTATATATTGTTTTATTGAACCATTGGGATCATATAGCCATCAGGACACTTTATTACCAAATATATCACCATGTATTTTTTAAAAACAACCACATAACTACGACATTGTTATCATACACAGGAAATACAATGTTAAAATCATTTTATTATCTAAAATGCTATCCATATTCAAATTTCTCCAATTATCCCAATAACCCTTTTTACAGATGTTTTATTTTTTAATCCAGGGTCAGTTAAGGATCACAAATTGCCTTTAGTTGCAAAATTCCCTTCATTCCTTTTTAGTCTGGAACAGTTCCCTTGGCTTTATTTTTATTTCTGTCTTTCATGGCATTGATCTTTTGATGAGTCCAGGGTAGTTATTTTACAGAATATCCCTCAAATGTATTGATTTGATTATTTCCTCATGATTTGATTCAAGATCATCATTTTTGGTCAGAACACCTCGTAGGAAATGTTTCCTTCCCTGGGCATCACATCAGGGCATAAGTGCAATCACTGTTTCCCATTATTCACCATGTTAAATTAGAGCATTTGTTTAAGATGGTGTCCGCCAGTTTCTCTCCTATTAAGTTATCCTTCGCCCAAAGCAATGAATAAGTAATTTATGATACCAGACTTCGATCATGTGGATACCCTCTTCACCAGCAATCTTTCACCCAGTGAGTTTAGCATCCATTGATGATTCTTGCCTGAATCAGTAGTTACTATGGTAGCTGTAAAGTGGTGATTTCCTAGTTCTTTGATTCCTCTACATTTAGTCATTGATATTTTTCTGTAAAGAAGAGCTTTCCCATGTACCCCAACTTTTCAAATGTTCATTCATTGGATTCTTTGTTTCTTTCTTATTCAGTGTGTTGTAACCCATTTCCTAGGCCTGGCCATGGTGTCCTTTTCTGTCTCCAATAATTTTTGAGCGCTTCCTGAATTGGGGCACAAGAGCATGTTCTTTCCATCCCTCGTCCCCTAATCCATGGGGTCCCATAGGCCCTGGCTCCCTAATCCATGGGGTCCCATAGACCCTGGCTCCTTTTGGAAAAAACCCTATTTAGAAGCCAACATCTTGCTGTTAGTTGCTGACACTCTTCCCCTTGAATTTTACAGCTGCACTTTCCCCAGCCCCGCTGCTGCCTCTGTGCTTGTTTTGCAGGCTTGTCTTGTACACACGTCTCTGCTGTTGGTCCTTCCGTGACGCCAACACGATGTTCTTCTGGTCTCTCCTTGGATGATTTCACCCACTCCCAAGGTTTTAGTAATAATTTATACACTGTCAATTCCCAAGCTGCCATCTCCCATTGCAGCCTGTCTCCTAAACTCTAGTCCACTATTTACAAGTATATCCTCAACGGCCACCTCAATGCCCTGCAGACACTTCCAACCTACTCACTTCAGTTTCAGTTAAAGGCATCACCACCCACCCAGTCTCCCAGTCTTAAACGTGTCACCTTCTTTCTCTGTCGCTCAATTTCTCTATTTAGCAACCAGATTCTGCCAGATCTACCCCAGAAATGTCTTGGGCACTGCATTTTCCTCTCCAACCTCACTGCTATGTAAATATCAACTCTCACTCAGACGACTGTCTCTTGTTCTGCAATTCTGTGACTTGTCTGATTTCTATGCCAGAATTGCCTCCTGTGGAATAATGAGATGACATGTGTGGTGTGCATTCTTTAACCATATACCCCTGTTCCTTCTTAGAAAAATATCCTGGTGTTCATTAGCATACGTAGACACCTAACCACCTGGCTATGTTCTCTCTAAAGAGACACAAGCAAAAGTGTGATTTGGGATTTGATGAAGGACACCTCTCTCTCCCTCTCTTCTTTCTTCCAGACCACAGCTCAGAAGGCTGCTACTCCAGCAGTCATCTCGGACCATCAGCTGATCTGAAAGATGAAACCCATGTGCTGAGCTGATGGGCAGAAAGATGGAACCCAGAACCCCAGATGACACCATGGAACTGTTTTCTACCACATCCTTGGAGGTGTCTTCCTCCAAGCTTCTGCCTGCAAAATATCAACTTTGATCTTTCATAAGCCATTGCTTTTGGGTAGGAGAAGAGTATTTTTCTTTTGAGCAGCTACCCCAATTCCAGCTGATACCATGTGGCATAGTGATGGAGCACATCACCTGGGGAATTAGCCACCACTGCCCTTACAATTAGCTGCAAGGTCTTCATCAAGTGACATAACTACTTTAAGATTCACATTATTCTCCACCAAACATACACCTTTTCCATTCTTCAGTGGCCACTTTCTATCCTTGCTTCAATATCTAAGTTAATTGTCACCTCAAGAGCAGAGAGGTTTCTGGGTGCTGGGCATGCTCTACATCTGGACGGGGATTCATTGAAGAAAGCCATAGCTTTAAGACCCACACATTTTGATATGTATCTCTCTGTGTATAGATGATGTGGATATATATGTAGAGGCAAAGCTAGATGTAGATGTAGGGGTAGGTGTAGGTGTAGATGTAAATGTAGGTGTAGCTATAGATGTAGGTGTAGAGGAAGACGTAGGTGGAGGTGTAGAGGTAGATGTAGGTGTAAGGGTGGATGTAGTAGATGTAAGTGTAGATGTAGGTGTGGATGTAGTAGATGTAGGTGTAGGTGTGGATGTAGTAGATGTAGGTGTAGGTGTGGATGTAGGTGTAGGTGTTGCTGTAGGTGTAGGTGTGGATGTAGATGTAGGTGTAGGTGTGGATGTAGGTGTAGGTGTTGCTGTAGGTGTAGGTGTGGATGTAGGTGTAGGTGTAGATGTCGGCGTAGGTGTGGATGTAGTAGATGTAGGTGTAGGTATAGATGTCAGTGTAGGTGTGGATGTAGGTATAGGTGTAGGTGTAGGTGTAGGTGTAGGTGTGGATGTAGTAGACGTAGGTGTAGGTGTGGATGTAGATGTAGGTGTTGCTGTAGGTGTAGGTGTGGATGTAGATGTAGGTGTTGCTGTAGGTGTAGGTGTGGATGTAGATGTAGGTGTTGCTGTAGGTGTAGGTGTGGATGTAGATGTAGGTGTGGATGTAGGTGTAGGTGTTGCTGTAGGTGCAGGTGTAGACGTCAGTGCAGGTGTAGATGCAGGTGTAGGTGTAGTGGTAGATGTAATCACTGTCATCTTAGGGAAGGTGTCCTTAGCCACCTAAGGCAGGATCAGCACTTTGCTCATATCTCTGACCTTTGACCCCTTCCTTACTTATCTATAACCTACAGGTTTCCCAGACTGGCCAGTAAACTTGAGTGTCCCCAGGACCAGCCACGCCAGGACACACACAGAGTTCTCAGCAAATGTTCCTAAACACACTGGTGAATTGAAATTCTTTACGAATAATGTGTATTTTGGGCCTTTAAGAAATGACTTCCACATGCCTGATTCCAAATTCATGAAATCACACTTCCTTTATTTAATCTAAGACAATTTTCTTTACATTGCACAAAAATACCTCCTGAAATTGGGAACTGGGATTTGGAAAACAAACTCTCCTCCCTCCCTTCATTCCCTTCATGCCTGAACACATTTCATACACATACCCTGACCTTTCCATTTGGGAAATGATGCATCCTCTGGTCCTGTCTTCTGGGGAAGCCACAGTCTCTGCTCCATGTCAGGGTGACAGCCTTGGGGATTCCCTGAGCCATGCTGACCAGCACCACAGATGGCACCCAGGTGCAGAGACCACCACCTTCCTGGACACTTGGAGAAGAAAGAAGACAAAGCCTCAATGTGGAAAAGAGGGAAATGTATTGGACTTACATAATGATCATAGTAAGGTTGCCAGATTTAGCAAAAAAAAAAAAAAATCTAGTTAGTTATATGTCAATATCAGATAAACAGATATTTTTTCAATATCCTAGAAAATCATTCCCTGTTTCTCTGAAATTCAAGTGCTTTGTATTGATGGGAGAACCTGAGATCGTGGTGCATTTGCCCAACCTGTACTCACCAGCGACAAAATGCCGTGTCGGATAATATCGTTCTACTCACTCCTCACAAAAGCCCAGTGAGGTGGGCAGAGCAAAGGTCACTGGCTGCATTGAAATGAAGATAGTTAACAACAATTACAACATAGGCAGCAAAACGTTTACCAGACTCAGGCCTTCTGGCCTTTATTTTACCCATCTCCATGGCTTTACTGGTGTGACAGGTGACCCTTCCCACAGAAGAAGGTGACTCATGCCTGCTCTCCACAGTTTACCATCAGGGCACCATTTTTCCTTTGGGAAGGAACCTTGCCCCATCCTGAGTCCATGTGTTCAGCTGAGACTGATCTCAGACCCAGGCATGGAGTCTGCAGAGCTCATCTCCACAGCCACAATTATCAACTCATTGCCCACACCTAAGACACACCAATGAGACACTATCACAGCACTTTGGCTGGACATTACTGAGAAAGAGAACTTTCTTACCAACTTGGTAGCCATCATAAAGGAAAGAAAAAAGAGAGAGAGTGAAACTTGACAAAGTAATTTGATCACCTGGATCCAGCCATACCTGAAGTCTAATGGCCCTGGACTTCTTTTGCACATGAGCCTGTACATGTTTTGTTTTTTTTTTTTTGTTCAGTCCAGATTTACGTGGATCTCTGCCACTTGCCAACAAAATGGTCCTGAACACCTACCTCTACATTTAAATGTCAATTATTGAAATCTGTCCTGGCCAGAAATTGGACAATCATTTATGAAGTGCTTGCTATGTTCCAGGCACTGTGACAAGCGCAGAGACTCAGCGTGAGCAAGACGAGCATGCCCTCTGCCCTCGTGGAGCTGACTTTAATGCCACACAAGCTCTCAACATGCCGTGGCCATGCTGTGCTGCTCGGTCTGAGAGAACAAGACTCTCCTCTGGTCTGGTTGGGTTCCTGCCAAATGTCCGAATCCCAGGTAGATCAGCACTTCTTTCCCCCAGAGAGCAGAGCACACAGCCAGTGGTTCGTAAGAGAGGCCCCACCCCGTCCCCGCTGTGCTCCAGTTCGAGCAGACGCCACCTTCCAGCATCACTCACCGATCTGCCCATTCTCCAGCTGCCAACTGAGGAATAAACCATTCTGTTAAAATACGTAAATGCCAGACTAAGACCCCAGAAGGCGAGGAGTCCTACCTAGTCCCAAGATTTATATTCCGAGTGTGAAAGTCAATAAAAACTAATTAGATGTTTACCTCATTTCCTTGGTAATGACCCTTACATGCCGCTGATTGTCAAATGGAATCTACGTACAGGCACTACCTCTCCTGGGGTCAGGGCTGCTTTCTGCACACACAAAGAAACAGCGCTGCGGTTATTTATACCTGGGCCCCGGATGTTCTGTGCAGAAGCTGGTAAGCTCACTTCCACAGGAGGAGGAGCTGCAGCCCCGATGTGCGTGCGCTGAGCAGGGAATTAAGTATGCAACACCCATTAACAATAATGAGAGTTATGCATCTAATTCCCCAGCATCATTTAAAAATTTGTTTTATTAAATAATGCTGTAATGTTAAGTAATGCAATGTTAAGTAACATTGACTTCAGCCTCATTAAATAATCTCCTTAACTATCATACTGGAAAACTAGTATCATTAAACAAAGGCGATTTGTCATCAGCCATGATGTAATTGTTACAGAAGGTTCCAGGCTAAGGAATTAATTAATAAACAAGTTACCACATATATAATGCCATCAGTGTACAAAAGAGAGTGTGGGCAGGTCTGAAAAATACCTTACAAGAGAGAGAGAAAATGCATAACCCTCCCTAATCATTAGCTCAGAAAGGGGAGAAAACACTCACCACCACCTCTGGTCTTACTCCTTTGTGCCTGGCTGAGGGCTGGCATCTGGGGGAGGCCTTATTGTGATGTGTTTCTGGGGAGGAAAGGAAACATGACTCAGTTGGTTTGTTTGTCAACCCTCCTCCCTACTAGTAAGAAACTGGAAGAAACACAGTGGAGTTTGTCTCAACATTTCCACCTTTGACATGTCACGATGGTCCATTTTACAATTAAAGCTATGATACCATAAAGTAAAACACTGAGATTTTTGCTTGCCTTTTACTATCTTCAGTAGCAGTTATCAGAACAATGCCACCCCCCTCAAAGATGGCCACATCTTAATCTTCCAAACACGTGAATATGTTAGGGTGCGTGGCAGAGGGAAATTAAGGTCACAACTGGAATTAAAATGGCTAATCAGGGGCTTTCCTGGTGGCGCAGTGGTTGAGAGTCCGCCTGCCGATGCAGGGGACACGTGTTCGTTCCCCAGTCCGGGAGGATCCCACATGCCGCGGAGCAGCTGGGCCCGTGAGCCATGGCCACTGAGCCTGCGCGTCCGGAGCCTGTGCTCCGCAACGGGAGAGGCCACAACAGTGAGGGGCCCGCGTACCGCAAAAAAAAAAAAAAAAAAAAGGCTAATCAGGGGACCTTAAGAAAGGGGGAGGAGCCTGGATTATCTGGGTGGCCCCAGTGTAATCACAGTGGTCCTCAGAAGTGGGACAGGAAGGCAGAAGAGGGAGGTCAGGGTCACAGAAAGCAATGTGCGGATGACAACAACAGAAGCAGTGTCCGAGCCATACGATGGGAGGGCTCAACCCGCATGGCTGGCTTTGAAGATGGAGGAAGAGGCCACACGCCAAGGAATGCAGGCGCTTCTGGAAGCTGGGAAAGGCAAAGAAACTCATCTTCTCCAAGAGCCTCCAGAAAGAAAGTCAGCCCTTTTGACACCCAGGTTTTAGGCCAGTAAGACCCATGTCAGACTTCTGACCTGCAGAGCTACACAACGATAAATAGACTTTTTAAGTCGCAAAGTTTGTGGGAATGTGTTACGGCAGCAGGAAAAGACAAAAGCATCCACTATCTGGAACATCTTACTGCACTTCCCAGGTGCACTTGGACAGTTAATACACCACCAGGGAGACACCCTCCACCCACGAGCCAGCTCCTGCGATGGCTGGTGAGAGTCGGCTGCCTCGCCATAGACATTTCAGCATCAGAGGAGAGAGAGATTCAGGAGCGCGAGATGGGCTGACAAAGAGCACAGGGAACGAAGAGAGGCCGATATCTCCTGGGGCTGAGCCCGTCCCCGGGTGCTCTCGGACCAGCTTCCTCTCCTCACCCAGCCTTGATTATAAGGGAGGACTCTCTTGACTTTACAGCCTAGGAAATAGATACTTAGCTGGTTCAATACAGGTTCAGAACTCTTCCTAGTAAGAATCCACGAGCAGGATTTGAACCTCCTTGAGTTTCGGCTCCCAAAACCAAATCCTGCCCGCTGTCCTGCAACACCTAGAGTCCCAACAATTTTCAATAAACTTCTCACTTCAGTAAGAGGTCATTGCAAGGTCAGTCTTCTGTATGGGAAACCTCTTCCCTCAACTGTGGTTTACTTCTTGCATTGTCCCTGTTAAGGGATCTTACAAAAGGGATCCTGAATTCACATCAAATTCTCTGGAACAGAAGAATAAACGTGAGAGCACTTTATCACTCCTCCAGGCTCATGGCTGTACGCGTTGATAGTGACAGAATTCTGAGAGGGGTGCTCGGTTACTAACCCAACCTTTAAATATGCAAACAGAAGTGCAATCCGCTAATTGCCCACTGGCCGGTGGACATCAGCTCATCAGGGATCTTCGACCAGGTCTTGTGCACTCACGTGTGTTCACTCCAGAGTAAAAAAGTGTCAGTGGTACGTACGTATGAGAAGTCCTCCCCCGCATTGGCAATCGCCCATTTTATTACAGCCGTGGAAGATAAAAGTGCAAAGATTAAGGAGACAAGAAAAGGGCATGATTCGGAGGGTTCGCTCTTACTGTCCAGTAGAAATTTGGGATGCTGGAATGTTCTATATGTGTTCTGTCCAATATGTTGGCAACTACCAAGTGGCTAGTGCAGTGCGCCCAAGGAATATAAAAGTTAGGTTCGTTTCAGTTAATTAAATTTAAATACCCACCTCTGGCTGTTGTACTGGACAGCATAGAATTGAATAAACATGTGTGAACCTAAAACATGTCCATGACACTGGCCTTGGGATTGGCCATTGGTCTTCAGATGGTCAGCCTTGTGGTCAGGCTCGTCCCAACCTCCAGGATCTAGATATATAATCCTTCCATGAAAACTGTGCTCATTCATCCATCACTCTGTCACTGTTTTTTTTAAAAAAAAAAACCTTTAGTCTGAATGTCTTATATCTATTTCTTTGGCTATTGTACCTGACAATTTGCATTACACATTGTACCTCAACTGAAATACATACCCTGGGGTACTTCCCTGGTGGCGCAGTTGTTAAGAATCCACCTGCCAATGCAGGGGTCACAGGTTCGATCCCTGGTCCAGGAAGATCCCACATGCCGCAGAGCAACTAAGCCCGTGCGCCACAACTACTGAGCCCGCACGCTTAGAGCCTGTGCTCTACAGCAAGAGAAGCCACAGCAATGAGAAACCCGCGCAACACAGCAAAGAGTAGCCCCCGCTTGCCGCAACTAGAGAAAACCCACACGCGGCAACAAAGACCCAATGCAGCCAAAAATAAATTTAAAATAAATAAATAAATTTATTTAAAAAAAAAACATACCCCAGGGGGGCCCACTTGCCGTGCCTTTTTATTGCACATGTGGAATTAATATAAGGGCTAGTTAGAGCCAGCAATTAAAACATCGCTGGTAATGAAAAATAACCTTGAACTTTTTGGAGTTAACAAAACCACATGTAAACGACATCTTGTCAAGTAAGGACCGTCCTGGGCGCCGCTACCCGGGTCTCCTCACTGGGCGTGGGGGGGCGGGGGGAGGAGGGCTTTTTCTCTCTTTCAACTCCTGGAAACCGATGAGGAGCCTTGTAGCCACTGTCGCCCTGGCAGGATAAAGACCATTCCAGATTCACATTTTCAGCTTCACTTCAGCAGCAGTAAATATCTCCTGATGCATCAGAGCACCCAGGCCATAATCCAGAGTGAATGACATTTTTAAACGAGGAAAACAAGATTTATAGATTCACTTGCCAGTTTCAGCGTTTTGATCCTCGTACTAAGAGCCCTACATTTGACAAGTGTTATTTAGGATGCTGTCCGACTGGGCTTCCCAGGAAATGACAGCCCAAGATTTTCTGGCCCCTACGGGATGGCGGAGATTAGCCACGCCCGTCCCATCGAACTCAATGGGAGGATATTGTCTTTTCTCCTTGAGAACCCACATCCTAGTCCAAACACTTGCCCTGAGGTTATTGTATTGATCGCAAGGGAGCGGAGGCCCTACTGAAACGTGATCTCTCAAAGGCAGCCCTGCACCCATGGGGTGTGCAGCTCTTAAATATTTGTTCCGCTAAGGCTGCCGCTGCTCCTAGACCAGCGAAAGGGCACCGGGTCAACACCGCAGGCCAGTTACATGCTCTCCCAGACATTCAGATCCTCATCTGGGGCCTCCGCATGGGGAAGGGAGACGGCGCCCTGGGAGTTCCAGCAAGAGGAAGTCAACACTCATCACTCCTAAGGAAAGACAAAAAACCAAAAACCAACCAGGGCTGGCCCAGCCTCCTACATCCAGGCACAGACTGGTTCCCAGTGTGTATTCCCGGGCACACTGCAGCGTTCTTCCTTTACAAGTCAAGAGACTGATTCCAACCACATTAAGGGAGAGAAAAGGGGTTTAGTTTTGGAGCGGCAGCCTCAACCCTGGCTATATGTTAGAATCACCTGGGAAGGTTTTAAAACGTCAATACCCAGATCACACGAGCCAGTTAAAGAATACTTTCTGCGAGGGTGGGGCTGTGGGAATCAGTCCCTTTTAAAAAATATCACCAGGGGATTTTAACAGGCAGTTGGGTTGGACACGACGGACTGGGGTGTCTGGAACGTTCCCAGTGGGAAGGTGGCCGGAGAAGCAGCTTAGACAGAGAAGATCCCGAGAACCTCAGGCGTGGTCCCGCCCACAGGGCCCATCCTTCCTGCCATCCTCAAGCCACAGGCCCAAAGGCCAGAGTTCATGGAGAGCAGGCTGACGGCGCTCAGACGTGGCCAGGCCCTCGGATGGCAGGGGGTAAAGGCAGAGGGAAGCCACCCCGTCCCTCTGGCCTCCTGAATAGGTGGCGGGCGCTGGCTCTGCTTCCTGCCTCAGCCCCACCCGACGGGGCAAGGGTCGCTCCCTGGAGGGACGCTGGCGTAAGGCCAGGAGGAGGAATAGATGTCGGGCCCCCCAAATGACCCCAACAGCCTTCATCTCTGTTATCCATAGGGTGGAAATCATGCGTATTAGTCTGTGGGTTAAAAAAAATTATACAACCTCTTTGAATGCAAGAAGAGGATATTCCACATTTTTCCAAAATATTTTTAATAACCACAAAGCCCTTCTCCCCATCATATGTTCTAAATTTACTGTTTGAATCATTTTAAAGAAGACAGTGCGGTGGCATTAAGCGTAACATCACCGCTATGTAGTTCTAGAACTTGTTCACTTGATGGTGATTTGTAGAGTGTGTGGGGCAGGCCAATCCCTTCGAAAGACACCAGGAGCCCAAGAGGGTGGATGCCAGGGGGCGGATGCACCTCAGAGCATCAGTCCATCTCCTGGGGCCGCGGCCAGGACAGTGGCCATCCCTACCTGGGCTCCTGTGTCTCTCAGGGTTGGTGGGTGATCCTGTCTAACTTTAGAAGTTACAGCCCCACAGCTGGGGCCCAGCCAAGGTCCGGGTAGGGTGTAGGAGGCTCATGTGTGCTCTGCCCAGCAATGAGCTTGCGTGGTGGGGGGATGAGTCTGGCTGCCCCAGGGTCAGTTCTACTCACTCACTGCTGTCTGACTGCGGCCACAGTCCACTGTGGCCTTGGGTGTCTCACAGAGGAGATGGGGGTGCTTCCCACAGCACGGCTGGCTGGCAAGTTAATTAAATTAAGGAACTCACAAGGTGCCAGGAGGTGAGCACGTGTATTGTGTCCTTCATCCTAACATGAGGTCTAGCAATTGAGTAAATGCTAAATAAATATGTAAGAGCAGGAAGTATGCTAAATCCCTTCCATTATTGCACGGAATTACTTTTTTCTTTTTTTTCTGCAGGAGTTTAAGCCCTTAAAGCAAAACAATTCATGCACAAGGTTAGTATGTGCCTGTGTCTGTGTGTCTGTGTGTGTGAGTCTGCATGTGTCCGTACATGCATCTGTGTTTGTGTCTCTCTGTGTGTCTGTGTGCAGAAAAGAAGACTCACACTTGCGTGTGCGCGCAGGAAAGAGAGAGGGGAGTGACAGAGGATCATTCTGGGTATTTTCTTTGCATGTCTCTCTCTGCTGGGTCGGTCTTTCCTGAAACCCTTTCACCTTTATACTCCCAGAACCTAGTGTGCTCCTGGTGTAAATCGGCACCGGCAGCCGCAGGTGTATTTCAGCATCCTTGAGGTTGGAGGAGAGCGAGTGAGAATAGACTTGGCTAAAAGAGGTGGAGCTGAAGGCCATAAAAAAGGATGAAATAGTGCCATTTGCAGCAACATGGATGGACCTAGACGTTATCATAGTAAGTGAGGTAAGTCAGACAGAGAAAGACAAATACCATATCACATCACTTATATGTGGAATCTAAAATATGACACAAATGAACCTATCTACGAAACAGAAACAGGCTCACAGCCATAGAGGACAGACCTGTGGTTGCCAAGCGGGGAGGGGTGGGGAATTGAGGGATTGGGAGTTTGGGATTAGCAGATGCAAACTATTATATATAGGATGGACAAACGACAAGGCCCTACTGTAGAGCACAGGGCGCTATATCAAATATCTTGTGATAAACCACAATGGAAAAGAATATGAAAAAGAAGGTATATATTTGTACAGCTGAATCACTTTCCTGTACAGCGGAAATTAACGCGTTATAAGTTAACTACACTTCAATAAAATAAATTTTTTAAAAAGAGGTGGAGCTGAAGCCCATCCAGGTTCCCCACTTATAAGAATCCCCTGGACTTTACCCCGGCCCGAACCTACACTTTCTGGGGAGCGGCCCGGGCGTCTGCATCTTTCACAATGCTTCCAACTTAGGGAAGCACGGACCTGCCCCTGAGCTTTGGCAGGCTGCCTGCGATCAGAGTCCTGCCCGAGCTCTCTGCTGCCCACTGCGTCCGCCCCCTCCTCTCCGTGTCAGCATCTCAAACTGTCTTCACCCTCCAAGGCAAACAGCGGGTTCTGGCTGAAGGAGGGTGTATTTTCCCATCCCCACGTCCCCTCTGCCCTCCACGCACAGGCTCACGCCGTTTGCCGCTCAGAACACGCTCAGGGTCCACGCATGAATTTCAGGTTGAAAATTTATCTCACACACACTCTGAGCAAATTAAATCCGATCAGGCAGAAATTGTCTTAAAGGGAGTTGCTATTCTGGCGAAATTCCTGCATAAAGTGGCCACATTCCCCAGGCCTGCTGCACTTAACCTATTATCTGGATCAGATAAATGAGCAAGCCAGCGGCCCTTGGGGTGGGGCATCTTTTTTGGAACTGGCCCTGGAGAGCCCCACTCACCTTGGAGCTCTGGGTTTGGATTTATGGCAGAGGTGAGCTGTCCACCAAACAGTGGCAGACGTGGAGGGGCTGTGAATGGGGACATGGGGTTGGGATACTGTCTATTCAGAATGTGCGAAACGTACACATTGTTTGGGGAGCATTTAACGTAGAGGCAACAATTTTTACAGCTAGAAATTGGAAAACTCTCAAAAGCCAACAGCAGAGGGTAGGAAGGCAGATCATGAGATGCAAAACGGAAGTGAAATCACCATCTGAAATGATGGTTGTAAGGCTTGGGCAGACGACTCGGCAGCTGTGGTCACTTGCGGTCAGCAGAATAATGTGCCCCCCCAAATATGCCCACCTCCTAATGCCCCAAACCTGTGAATATGCCACCTTCCATGGCAAAGGGACTTTGCACCTGTGATTAAGGCTGTCAGCTTTGAGGTGGGAGATGGTCCTGGGTCATCTGGGTGAACCCAATGTCATGGGTCCTTGAAAGCAGAGAACCGTTCCCCGCTGCGGTCAGAGAAAGAGAGATGCGATGATGGAATGGGTGTCAAAGAAGGTGTGAGAAAGACTTGACTCACTGCTGCTGGGTTTGAAGACAGAGGAAGGGGCCAGGAGCTGAGAGACACAGGCACCTCTAGAAGCTGGAAATGCCAGGAAATAGATTCTCCCCTGGGGCCTCCGGAAGGACACAGCAGTGTGGACACCTTGATCTTAGCCCCATGAGACAGATTTCAGACTCTGACCTCCAGACTGTGAGATAATACATTTCATTGTTTAAGCCACGAAGTTTGCGGTAATTTGTTCCAGCAGCTGTAGGAGACTAATGCAGCTCTGGAGTCAGGTTGCCCACCTTTACTTCTGCGAAGTGGGGGCAGTGGACGTGTCTACTCTGCAGGACTGTTTGAAGGGTTAAATGAGATCTGCCATGAGGAGAGCTTGCCCCGGGCGAGTACTCCTTGGGAGTTAAGCCACGATTTAGAAAGGAAGTTAAAAAAAAGGAAATAAAAATTTTAAAGGACTGAAGAAGGGAAGGGGCTATGAGCCACAAAAGGCGAACTTTAGAACTCATAATGATAGGATGGCTGTAAGGAGACAGAGGCCTATGGCAGAGTTCTTTTTAATAGTTACAGATTTGCAGGTCACTTATTCTCTGGTGAGGGGAGCTGATGATAATTTTCTGCCTCTGCCTCTGCACCACTGGCCTCGCTCTCTGGCCCTACAGCTCTACCCTGGCTGGACCCTGGGGAGACTCGGGCCTCACTGATCTCCATGCAGTGCCCAGACGGGAGCCTTCAGCCGATGGAACAGACACAAAATATGAAGAGGAAAAGTGAGAAAACCGTCTCGGGCCCCTAATCTGAGGTCAGCCCTTTGCAGTCTCTTGACAGTGCTGGCAAGGGCGGCATTGTTCCCTACACGAGGGAAAGATGTTTCATTTCCCACACGCCAGAGCTTTTTGAAATGTGAACTATTCTATTTTCTTCTTACTTCCTGGAGATAAAACCAAAGGTCTTGTATTTGCGCCTCACAATCTCTGCACTTTATTTGCCCTTCACCGCTTTTTGCAAGCAAATTCCTGCCTCTTTTCAGTTTTCCCTGCAACCCACCGCCTTGTGCATCTCATATGTCTTCGTGGCCTGGGGAAGGACAGGATCCATCACTGCTGGTCGGATGACAATGCCCAAACCTCTAACCTCCCGACAGGCATGGCTACCGCTCCAAACCCAGCCGAGCTGCAGACAGCGCCACTTAGCGGCTGAGAGCCCCAGGCGGGCCCGGCTGCCAGTCTGGCGGGTTTCGGTGACGGAGGGAAAACCTTTTTTTAAAAAAATTTTTGTTGGAGTAGAGTTGATTTACAATGTTGTGTTAGTTTCAGGTGTACAGTAAAGTGAATCAGTTATACATATACAAATACCCACAATAGCCAGGACATGGAAGCAACCTCAATGTCCATCAGCGGAGGAATGGATAAAGAAGATGTGGTACATATATTCAATGGAAAAGCGGGTGTTTTTTTTAAATCACTTTTTCGTTTTGTCCCTAGAGCTCTCTGTATATCCTAGAGCTATGTTGGCATTCACAGACGGTAACAAACTATGAATGAAACGGAATTAGAGAATGCACACGTGTCTGTATTAATGGGTTGGCAGAACCATGTGAAATGATGAAATGGTCTAGTGGTCCAACCTAATATTTGTGTGTGGGAGGTGCTGACACAAAAGTAAGATCTATCTATCTGTCTACCTACCTACCTACCTACCTACCTACCTACCTATCTATCTGTCTATCTACCTACCTACCTACCTACCTACCTACCTATCTATCTGTCTACCTACCTACCTACCTACCTACCTACCTACCTACCTATCTATCTGTCTATCTACCTACCTACCTACCTACCTACCTACCTACCTATCTATCTGTCTATCTACCTACCTACCTACCTACCTACCTACCTATCTATCTGTCTACCTACCTACCTACCTACCTACCTACCTATCTATCTGTCTACCTACCTACCTACCTACCTACCTATCATCTATTGATGGATCTATCTTACCTATCTGTATGCACATATACAAACATTCCAAGGAAATAAGTGACCATGTATTTAAGAAAAAGTAATAGAGCTGCACGCTCCTGAACTTAAAGATGAAGCGCTGGACCCAAATATGTATTGTATTTAGAGCCGAGCACATGTATTTCTCCACTCAGGTGCTTTTGCAGGCTGTGCGGTGAGACCCTGGATGTTCAAAGAGAAATGTAGATCCCGATGGCTGGCTTTGGGGTGAGGGTGGGGAGTGTCCCTTTGCCGTGGGGACAGGGCACACCTTTGTCCCTCCAGCAGCCGCAGAGCAAGTTGTCCACAAATGAGGAGCTCTGCTTAACCAGAGGCAGAGAGTCGTGAGCGTCTGGCCGACAGTGGCCAGCATCCTTCTAAGGAGGGGTCGGACCACCTCTTTTCTTCAGTGGTTGACTTGATCGTCACACCGACTGTTTTTAAGGCAATGTCTTGCTGTTTCTCATAAGCGTCAGGCTCCTGCTCTCTGTCTGAGTCACATCTGCTTCCTTCCTGGCCCCCTTGTCCAGACAGGACTGGGATTGCCTGCCCCATGCCCACCACGTGTCCGGCTGGTTTCCCAGCTGCCGGCCACTGACCTCTGGGACCCATGTCCATCTGTCTGCTCAGCTGAGGCCAGGAGGGGCTGGCCAGAATGGGCCCCTCCCAGCTTTGGCCTGGCCACTCCCTCTGCCTGGGATGCTCTGAGGTCACCTCTTCGGGGGGCCTTCCAGATCCCCCAGCAAGGGTGGGTCCCCCCCACACAGATATTCTCCCCCAGAAGTTCTGTCCCCTGTCCTCTCAGCAAGGGTCCCCCAACTGCAAGCCTCTGGTATATGCATCCCATGTCTGTCCTCGCCTCTTCCACCAGAAGGGAAGGCCCCTGTGAGCCGGGCCTGGGCCCGACTACTGTTTCCCCATGTGCCAAGCACAACCAGCAATTGTTAAAGTAAGGAAAGGCAACGCTTCCAAAGAGTGTGCTTCTCACCGTCAAATGCCCAGAGAGGAGCAAAGGTTTCTGTGGTCGTGAGGGAACGGCTGCTGCTCGCCGGTGGGGCCCGCGTCCATCGCCCTTGGCCTTCAGCTGGAGGTTAGGAGGTGATTCTAATTCTAGCCCTGCTGCCCACACACGGCGCTTTCAGCAGCTTCCCAGCCTCAGCACTAGTGGCCCTTAAGACCCAATTCTTCTCTGCAGTGGGGTCGTCCTGTGCACTAGAAGACGTTTAGCAATATCCCTGGCCTTTACCCACTAGATACCAGTATTGACCTCTGTCCCCACCCCTGCCCTGGCCCCAACTGTGACAATAAAAGGTCTCCAGACATTGCCAAAATGCCATGTGGGACAAACGCACCTCTGCCCTACACGTATCAAATTCACCGTTCCTCACCATCTGCCTGCACGTGAGTCGTCATTATTTCTCTACAGAACAGGAAGCTGAGCTCAGAGAGGTTAACTCACTTGCTCAAGGTCACACAGCAAGTAAGCCAAGGAGCGGGGAACTGAACCCATGCCTCAGCCTCCCTGGAAGTCTCCAAAAACGTGTCTATGTCCCTCCACCCGTGCGGACGATGCTTTCATTGAGGTCCTCCATGTTGCAACCCCAGGAGCTAGTATCAGCCACGTCCAATCTAATGGACCAGGTCCGGGTTGTAAGTTATCCCTCTGATGCTGAGTGACTGTGATGCCGTCACTAACTGAGCAGGTGAGCACAGGGTCTCAAGTTAGAGCTCAGCTCCTGCCCTCACTAACAGCCTGCTTCTCACCTCATCGCAGGGCAACGTGAACCGAGATTCAAGTGAAGGGGGGCGCTGCACATCCCGACCCTCCCACCAGTGAGAAGCTCTCATCCGTCATCACTTCTGAGGCAGTGTGCCAGCAGGCCCCAGACCGGGGTGAAGCAAGTTAGGCCCTCAGGATGTAGGCCCCCCAGGGATGCCCCTGCACCTGTGGAGCCCTGGAGTGACGGCTGCCTCACACCTGCACCCTGGGCGCCTCCGTGATTTCCCCTGGTCCCAGTCCCAGCTCTTAGTCTTGGACTCACGGCCCCTGGATTCATATTCATCCCAACTGCCCTGCTGGAGCCCCTGGCGTCTCCCATGCCCACCCCAAAAGCTTTCCCGGGTGCATTCAGAGAAGGGCGTGTAGCCTCAGAGCAACCCTTCCCAGGAGAAATGCCCATCCTCCAAGAAGCCTCAGGGGAAGCTGGGCCTAGAGTGAATGGTCAAAGTCAGGCCAACCGGGGCCAAACCCAGGCCAAACCCAGGCCAGCCCAGGCCAACCCAGGACAATCCAAGCCGAATCCAGGTCACCCCAGGACAACCCAGGTCACCCCAGGCCACACCCGGTCAGTTCAGTCTGAGTGGCCTTCAGCTACTTTGTCACCAAATGAATAGGTCCCTGAGCTCCAAAGATGGGGGAAACTGAGGGTACAGACCAATTCTATCCTGTTCGAGGGTCTCTCACTGCTCGTAAAAAGCACCTATTCCCCAATCAAATGCTGCCCATTGAAGGGTCTGACAGAGATAGGCACCTAGTAGTGGCCAAAACAAAGGCCCCACCAAGTCCGCACCCCCAGCTCCACTGTCTGACAGCACTTCCTGCCAAGGCGTCATTACGCTGCCAGCAACTTGATGTCACTTTCAAACCACTGCTTTATTGCAATAATTATAAAGCTTTCTGGCCTCTGACAAATAAATGGGAATCCTTCCCGCGTGCCGACAGAGCTGGGAAAGGGAATGGCACCCCAGCTGGGCCACCCTCCTGCACGGTTTCTGTTCTTCCTCATTTGTGTTTGCTCAGAGCTATGGGAAACCCAGAGGCTGGCAGACGTGCTGCTCACCTTCCACCCCTGTCAATCTTGGTAAGGTTTCACATGGATTGATTGGATATGAGTTTGGGTGAATTATTCAGGTTTCATATTTTGATGAATGGGAAAAAATGCCCATAGAGCACACGGAACTGTGTGCATTTGCACGTTTCAGGAAAACAAACATCACCTTTGCCAATCCCCACTTCTACCTCCTGTAAAGGCTTTTCTGCAAATCTTCTGTGCTTGGTGAGCAAAGATCGCCCGGTGGGTGGGCGCCCTTTCTGCCCTGAGCTCATGGGGAGAGACTTGCCCATCTCTCCGAGCACCATCTACCTCCTCATTCATAAGTGGCAGTGAGAGTAATAATAATGCCCTGCCCTGAGCTGTGGGACTGTTATTTACAACACGTGCCCTCAAGGACTGGGCAGACGATCCGCCATCCGCCCAGTGGCGAGGCGCTGGCCTCTCCCAGCACCATCGGGGAAACAGGGTCGCCATCACGAATGAGACTGGAGACCTTCCCAAATCTCACGGAGCTTGCGTGTAGCTTGGACCGACATTGGAGCCCCTTTGTGATGCTCAGCTAGAAGCACGGCTTTGTGGTTATTTTCACGTGACAGCTCAGGATCACCAACCTCTCACACCGTCACCTCGGAGAGAAGGGGAGATGTACCCACAGATGTCGTGCCTACGTTTCTCCATCTGTAAATGAGGGGCAACCTCCTGTTTCCGTAACAGCCTCCTTGGCAAGAAGACTGGACATCGAGGACCCTCAAAAACACCGCGATGGAGGGACGTGACTTTGTTTGACAGCTTCGCCCTCCCGGATTCACCCACTAGCTAACCACGTGCACGAGGCAGCCCCTCCTCTCCCTAGTCAGGTAACCCCCAGGGCGTCTGGGTCAATTGGCAATACACCGCAGTTGTTCGAAACCTCCCTCTCTTGGAAGCTGATCTCTGGTCTCCAAGCTTAGCCAGCTTCAGTGATGTGTTATGACTACACCTCCTCCACCTTGTATTATTAATTTCATTTATAGCAGAACCAATAACTCATACATTCAAGGCAGTTTGTCATGCATACCTGTAAATAGATTGAAAGTCTACTGAAGCATGCTGGGTAAACACGAGGCCCGTGTCTACTCATCTCCTGGACCCGCGCCACGTCCTTTAGAGCCAGGCCATATTTTTCACAATGCATATGAATTTATGCCTCCCCCAGCCCTTGCCTCCATCGCCCCTGAAATTCCATTTAGTCTCAGCGTTACTGCTCAAACCCGCTCTGCTGGAGCCTCACCCTGTGAAGGTGAAAAGTCGCAGCCGTCATTTTCCTATTGATTTACAAGAGACGCCTCGCTCCTCGGGTCTCTGTTCAGTGACCTGAGCTGAAAGCACTCCACTCCGTGCGAGCGGAGCACGTGCAGGCTGGGCTACCTGGGCAGAGGGGCTGAGGGGCCAGGGTAGCAGGAGCCGCGGGGCTCGGGAGGCAAGGGTGCACCCCCTCCACGCTGGCCCCGCGGTGGCCTGGAGTCACGGTCATGAGGAGGGTCCGCTGTGCGGTAGTCTGAATAATTAAAGTGGCTCGTTCTGGCCAGAGACGCAAGTTGCTTGCTTAAAGCAAGTCTTTTATTTATTTATTTATTTATTTTCTTTTAGGGCTGCATCTAAAGAGAGCAAAATGAACGTTTAGGAATTTTACAAATATATGGACCTTTTGACAACAGCCCATTTCCCAAAATTTATGCTTAGATATACTCATATATACACTCCCAGAGGACATACCTACAGAGTAAGGGCTGCCCTGGGCTGCGAGGGAGGGACCCCAGACCCAGGCCTGAGCGCTCAGGCTCAGTGTTATTGTTTTGTGGGTGTCTGTGGCTCCTGCCTTCCCAGCATCCATCCCCCTTCTCCTGGTAACAGACCCTCAGTGTTCATTGGGGGTTAACTTCCCCATCAGTGAGGTTCAGGTGGATTGACTCAGCCCCTGTCTCCAGTGTGGTCATGTGACCCAGACCTGGCCAATCAGAGCATCGAATCAGCCTGGCACAATGACTAGTTCAGAGAGCTAAGATGACCAGCTTAGTCCAATGAGGCTCATTCCAGGACTGTTGCTGAGACGGTTGAATAAGGTCAGTTATCCTGCTGCTTGTGTTACTGGGAAGGCAGGGTATGAATGTCGAGCTGCTAGTGTAAACATCTTGCTACTAGAAGGAGAAAGCCTCATTCAAAATGAAGCTATTCATGCAATACAGAAGGGGACAAGTGAAGTCTATGCAGCACCTGGATCCAGCCATGCCTGAAGCTAATGATGTCTTGGCTTTTGGGTTACCTAAGCCAATATATATCCTTCTAGTTTTTTAAACATAAGCCAGTATGAGTTGGGATTCACTCTCTTCCGACTGAAAAACAATAGCCTGATAATACAACTTAGAACCCAAATACCAAGAATCAGAGTCTCCCCAACACTTTGCAATTGTTTAGATTTCCTTGCAACCACAAAAGTCTAATTCGAAGTTAGTGGTAGTTTTTGAATTCCTTCAAGTTCTGTCCTTTGTAAATCCAATGTCTCAGGCTGTCAGCGTGCAAAGTGATCAGCTTGTATGGAAGAAACGCATCACTTTAAGATAAAAAGGGAGAGCAGACTTTCTCCGTGGTCTTTTCTTTGCAGCTGTGTATCGCCTATTCCTCTCGGCATTTTATCCCCAACCCACTTTTTCCTGCTTTAGAGGCAACCCGATATCCTCCCAGCCTCTAGATGGGCTTTAGTCCCAGCTCTCCCAGCTCCTGACCTTGGATTCAGAGAAAGGGTCAGATGACTGAGATCTCTGCCCAGCTGGCTGCCATGGGCTCCCCTCTCCCAATGGAGGGAACATGTGTAGATAATATGCATGAACACACTTAAGTTGAACTATTAATTTCACTTTATTTTACATAGCTGGAGTCAATGGCATCTTGAACACAACAGGAAAGTCTATGTAAATGAGTACACACAGTTACGTATAAGGCCGTGCACACATGCCCCTGGATGCGGCAGGGCTGCCATTGAACTTTGTGACACGTGTGGCCACCGTCCTGACTTTGTTCTAACCTCAGGAAAGTAGCGGGGAGCTCAGAAAATACCTGCGTTTCTGATTACCATGAAAAATGCTGGCTCGGCTGGAGGCCTGCGTCTCCCATTGAGTGGAAGCTTTCCTTGATTCAGAGGCGCCTGGGAGGTAAGAGCCCCATGTCAGATGAGTGGTTGGAAAACCAGGACTTGGATTTTTATTTTATGTAAGTGTGATTTAAACTTTCTGTCTGCCTCTGCCGTAGTTTTGTGACTTTCAGGGCAGCCAGCAACGTGGTTTTGCAGAGTCGATTGCTGTGGTTGTGCAAGGCACAGGGCCAGTCTTCCTTGATGCAGGGATGCTTCTGGGGAGGAGGTCCTGCTGAAAATACACGCGGACCGCATCTTGGGTCCTCTGGTCTCAGTTGGATTCCCTGAAAGTAGAGCCTGAGACAGAGACTAAGGTGCAGACAGTTTATTTAAAGATAATCTCAACTGATTTCTGTATGTTGTTTTTTATCCTGCAATTTTACTGAATTATTCATTCTAACAGGGTTTGTGTGTGTGTGGAATCTTTAGTGTTTTCTACATATGTGATCATGTCATCTGCAAACAGAGATAACTTTACTTCTACCTTTCCCATTTGGATGCCTTCTTATTTCTTTTTCTTGCCCAACTGCTCCAGCTAGGACTTCCAGGGCTGTATTGAACAGAAGTGATCATCCTTGCCTTACTCCTCATTGTAAAGGAAAAGCTTTTAGTTTTTCACCCTTGAGTATGATGTTAGCAGTGTGATTGTCATATATGGCCTTTATTGTGTTGAGAGAGTTTCTTTCCATTCCTAGTTTCTTGGGAATTTTTA
The DNA here is from genome assembly GCF_949987515.2 of Delphinus delphis. Classification (NCBI taxonomy): domain Eukaryota; kingdom Metazoa; phylum Chordata; class Mammalia; order Artiodactyla; family Delphinidae; genus Delphinus; species Delphinus delphis. The sequence continues at coordinate 2,287,320 of NC_082697.1, read as the reverse complement.
CCATGAAAGGATCTTGCATTTTGTCAAATACTTTCTCCAAATCTACTGATATAATCATGTGATTTTCCCTTACTTCTGTTAATGTGGTGCATCACATTAATTGATGTTTGTATATTGAACCATCCTTGTATCCCAGGGACAAATCCCTGGGATGGATTATTCTTTTAATGTACTGTTGTATTCAGTTTGCTAGTATTTTGTTGAGGATTTTTGCATATGTTCATCAGGGATAGTGCCTGATGAAAATAACTTTCTTGTGTCTTTTTCTGGCTTTGGTATCAGGGTATGCCAGCCTCACAAAATGCATTTGGAAGTGTTCTGTCCTCTTTAATTTTTTGGAAACATTTGAGAAGGACTGGTGTTCATTTTTCTTTAAATGTAGAATTCACCAGTGAAGGCATCTGCTCCTGGGCTTTTCTTTGTTAGGAGGTTTTTGATCACTGATTCAATCTCCTTAGTCATTATTGGTCCATTCAGATTTTCTATGTCTTCTTTATTCAGTTTTGGTAGGTTGTATATTTCTGGGAATGTATATGTTTCTTCAAAATTGTTTAATTTGTTGGTGTACAGTTGTTCATAGTAGCCTCTTATGATCCTTTATATTTCTGTGGAATCATTGTAATGTCTTCTCTTTCATTTCTGATTTTATTCATTTGACTTCTCTCTTTTTTTCTTAGTTTTTTTTCTTAGTCTAGCTGAAGTTTTGTCAATTTTGTTTGTCTTTCCAAAATAACAACACTTAGTTTCATTGATTTCTATTTTTTTAAGTCTCTATTTCAATTATTTCTTCTCTAACCTTTACTATCCTTCGGTCTGCTAACTTTGGGCTTAGTTTGTTTTTTTTTTTTTTTGTTTTTCTAGTTCCTAGAGGCATGATGTCAGGCTGGGTTTGTTTGTTTGTTTGTTTGAGATGTTTCTTCTTTTTCATGTAGCCATTTATCATTATAAATTTTCCTCTTAGTACTGCTTTTGCTGCATCCCATAAATTGGGTAATGTTGTGTTTTTGTTTTCATTTGTCTCAAGACATTTTCTAAAATCCCTTTTGATTTCTTCTTTGACCCATTGGTTGTTTAGGAGTGTGCTGTTTAATTTCCACGTACCTGTGAATTTTCCAGTATTCCTTCTGCTATTTATTTCTAGTTTCATTCAATTATGATCAGAAAAGATACCTGACATGATCTCGATCTTCTTAAATTTGTTAAGACGTGCCTTGTGACCTAATACATGATCTATCATGGAGAATACTTCATGTGTGCTTGAGAAGAACGTATATGCACTACCATGATCACTGCAGCATTATCCACAGTAGCCAAAAGGTGGAGACAACTTACATGTCCATCCACTGAAAATGTGGTACATACAAACAATAGAATATTATTCAGCCTTAAAAAAGAAGGAAAACTACCATATACAACAACACAGATGAACCTGGAAGGACAAATGCTGCATGATTCCCCTTATATGAGTTATCGAAAACAGTCAGACCCACAGGAATAGAGAGTAGGCCAGTGGTTTCCAGGGCCTGGGGGGAAATGGGGAGTTACTGTTCAATGGGTGTAAAGTTTGAATAAGTTCTAGAGATCTCCTGTTCAACATGGAGCCCATAGTTGCCAGTACTTTATTGTGTCCTTAAAAATTTGTCTAGAAGGTAGATGTCATGTTAACTGTTCTTATCACAATAAAAAAAAAAAAAGAATGAATGAGCCAATGAGTGAATGAACTTGCATTCATAAAACAATAAAGATGGTCTCAGGAGCAGGGAGACAGGGAAGATGGAGGGTGTGTACAGAGCTCGTTTCTGACTGAGCGCCTGGGCTCCCGCTCCAAAAAGTGCTGCTCTCTGTTCACTATTAAGTGAAACGTTTGCTCTGTACAATGGGACCACTTTGCACTCCAATGACTTGAGAAGTTGTCCTGGCGAAGGATGGGAACGGGGGCAGGGGTAGTTATCCACTAAATCCCACCCACCACTGGTTGCCGGTTTCCCCCAGGAAGTGATCTGTACCCCGACCTCCGTGCACACACTTTGGGCTCAGCTGTGTGGGGCTGAGGCTCCCCTGGAGGTGGAAGAAGGCCCTGCAGGGGCTTGAGCTGGGCAACCGCCACTGGCTGCTACGTGCACCTGAGTGGTGTGACCCGACCAGAGCGCACACTTCAGCGCAGAGCCCACCACAGGGCCCCCGAGACCCCGGCCAGGACCCTAAACGTGTCTCTGCTCTTCCAGGGTCTGGGACTGCATTTGGCAAATGGCACGTCCCAAACGTCCGGGGCAAGGTGAGCTTGTAGAGCAGGGCCAGTCGGGACAAAGCCTCCTGCTGCTGCTCGGGGGACAAACCAGCTCCCCGGAGTCACCTTTGGAAGGTTTTGTTCCTTCCTTGGCCGTGCAGCTGGATTACTGGGGAGCAAGCCTCACAGACGCCACCCCTCCAATGCAGGGGTCCCTCAGCAGGGGCTCGGGCCAGTGTCACGGGGTCTGGCCTCCGATGTCAGGAAAACCAGGAATGATAGAAACACATCCCTGGCTTGGTTCCCACATTTACCCTCTTAGAGATGGGTTATACCCCATTTTCCCCAACAGATTTTCCCGTCACGGTGCATGTCTATTCAGGGAGCAATAAGAGGCAACTAGTGTCCCCAGCTCTCTCTGCGATTGCTCCAGACCCAACTCACCACAGCCGACCAGCATCTCCCAGGAACCCTCTGGCCTCATCCCAGGCTGCTCAGTCTTTAGGAAAACACCAGGGCAGAGTCCCAAGGAGGGACGTGTAACCTGTATTTCGTCTCTTTGAAATGTATTGTTTCACTCTTTTTTTTTTTTTTTTTTTTGCCTTTCCCCTCCTCTTCCCCGTCTCCTTCTGGGGTTGGAGAAAACATGAGTAGAGATGCAAGACTCCCGTCTTGCTTTTCCCCTGCAAACAAGAGTGTGAGCAGAATGACGCATTTCATATGTGAAGTGGGGGATGTCAAAGGGCTTGCGCGCTGCACTGAGGCCTCCTGGGAACGGCTACTTCCTTCCGGCTGCGTGAGGGAAGCAAACATCATTAGGCACACGGTTGGATTTCCAGGGTCCAGGTCCTGTGATTGTGGCTGAATCAACGAGATGCCTGGCTAACTCTGCTGTTGTGGAATGGCTGTTCCCTGCAAGCCCAGGATGAGCACACCCCTCCTCCCTTCTGCACATCAAAGGGCAGCAGTGGGACGGCCTGCGAGCTTACCTGCAACACGGCTCCTAGAAGTGATGTTTCCTCCCTGTGTCTCACCCATGAGCAGCTAAGTGAGCAGGCACTGGAGGCAGCTGAGGTGGGTGTGCGGTTTCCCAGCCTTGAAGGTGGGTGTGTTACAGCTAGTTATCCACTGCTGGGTAACAAATCACCCATAACTCAGTGTCTTAAATCATTCACCTCCGATTGCATCTCACCATGTTGCGGGTCAGGAATTGGAACAGGAATTCTGTTCCACGTGATATCAACAAAGGTCCCTCGGAGCTACTCAGCTGGTGGATGGACTGGTCTGGTGGGTCCTGGGGAGTTTCACTCATGAGGTGGGCACAGCTGGAAGGCCCCCTGCACACGGCTTTCTCAGCAAGGTGGCTTCAGGTGGTTAGACTTCTTACACGGCAGCTCAGGGGCCCAGAGAGGGGGGTTCCCAATGGGCCCCCTGGGAGCTGCGAGGCTTCTTATGACCTATTGTCAGAGGTCCCAGAAGTCAGTTCTATCACGGTTGCCCAAACAAGTCAGGAAGGCCAGCCGGGATTCAGGGGAGGAGAGTCCAGCTTCACTTCTCAACGGAAGGAGAACAAAGAATTGGCTGCCACCTTTAATCCCCTACAGGCAGAGTGGCTGCTTTGTCTATAAGCCTCGTTCCTTCCTGAGTAAATGGGGATCACGATGGACCCTCCTTCAGAAAATGGTCATGAGAATAAAATGAGATGATGCGTTTAAACCACTTTGGCCCAGGAATAGGGTCAGTAGCGAAGGCTCTTCTTTCCTGGTTCCATCTGGACCACGGGAGTGGCTACTGCTGGCCAGTGACGCCAGCCCTCCTCCGGCTGCATTATGTCTCTGGTACTTTCACAGTATTCCTCTGGACACTGAATTTCCAGTGCAGTAAATTGGCTCCTGGGTGGGGAAGGCCCTGGGGCCCAGCGAAGATCATTCTCTCTTAAGAGCAATGAGCATTTATTGAGAATGTGCCTTCCCCAGCAGTAATTTATAAACGAGAGAGCATTGAAATCCCCAGAAGAAGGAGACTGTTTATAAACGCAGAGTGCTTCGTGCTCGCCGCTTCCCAAGTGGGAGAGGGTGAGGGCAACTTTGTAAACGGTGTCTACAAATCCCTGCTGTGAACGGTGCTCACCAGGGCTCAGGAGACGACGGCCGTGACCAGCAGGGTCCATGGCAGGTGGCTCCCGCGGGGCCAGAGGTTATCGCCCTGGAGGGGGCAGTGATGGGAGGGAGATGCCTGAGCACCATGACCGCCGGCCCCACCCGCAAGCTCACGCCAAAGGCTGGGGGGGGGGGGTAACCCAACCCATCCACCACCTCCAAAGTTGGGATCATAGATGCAAAGGACCACGTGAGTCAGGAAGGAAGCCGTTGGCTTATCTGAAATTCACGTTGGGGGGAAGTGGGAGAGAAGAGCCTGTAGTCGTCACTAGTTAAAAACCCAGGAGTGTCGGAAGCAGATAAGATGTCCTTAAATAGGTGAATGGATAGTTAAACTGTGGTACCTCCATACAATGGAGTGATAAAAAGACGTGGAGGAAAGGTAAAGGTAAACGCACATTGCTAAGTGAAAGAAGCCAATTTGAAAGGGCTACATCCTGTATGATTCCGGCATCCTTCTCCACCAACCCACCCAGCACCTGCCTTTTCCGAGTGCAGCGAGGATCAGTCCTAGGCCACGTTCTATGGTAGGAGCCTTGTTCCTGGGGATCGATTCCACGGAGTTTAGCTTCAGAGCTGGGTCGCCTGCTGCGTAGACCGGTGCCCATGTCTGTACTGTGCCCCCCCGCCTCCTTTCTTTCTTCAGGGCTTTTCTCATTTCACACACAGAGCCCAGCAGCCTTGAGACCCTCCCAACCATCCTGAGAATCCCCTGCCGTACCCCACCTGGACAGGTGATATCCCTGCCACCTCCAGACCCCTGGCCACATTTCCCTCCCTCAGATCACGCATTCATTTGGCCAACCCATGGGAGCGCCCTTTCTAGAAAGTTATCAGAAATCAAGTCGCCTTTCAAGATGGAAACATTCAGAAGTGGTTCCATGCCTTACCCTCCGGCGTGCATCCTATCTCAGCTGGGGACGTGGGGAGCAGAGTTGCTCAGGCCCCACCTGACATTAGCTCAATGGGTATCGCCGGGGCTGGCTGGGCTCCATATTTTGAGACACTTGTCAGGAGGTCCTGTGGCTTGACTAAAGTTTGAGAATCCCTGCCTTATCCCAAAGAAGTGAATCTCTAATCGGGGTTGTGTTTTTTGAGCAGGTGGCTTCGTCCATCTTCCTCTGCAGACTCTTCTCCATTACAGCTTCAGCCACAGACCAAGAAGCAAAGGCAAATCGAGGGCTTGCTTCTTGAAGACAGGACAGCCTCCCTGGCCCCCGCACTTAGCAGAATGCCCCCACTTAGGCCTCCGAGGCACGTCCCACTGCACCTGCGCAGAGTGGACCGGGGCTGTCACCCCCTGCCAAGGAATCCAGCCACCTCTCAACAGTCCTGAGACTGGTGTTCTGGAGAAGGTGATCAGTGCTAACCCCCCAAAGTTCAGTACTAAAACCAGGTTAGACATAACTTGAAAGGATCCGACCAGTGACTGTAGGTAGAAGCCGTTTCCCCTGGGAACCCAGAAGAGCTGAAGCCAGCAGGACATCATCCAGCTCAGAGAAGCTCATAATTCCAGGCAGATGGTTTAACTTGGGAAGGCCGCTTCCCACTTCCTTTCCATTTTCTTGGTCTCTCCTGTGTTTTATTGCCACTCTCAGTCTACTCACATTTCCAGCGTCTCCCCCGTTTTCTCCTTCCGCTTGAATCTAATATTATCTATTTTACTGTTTCATTGGTTTCCTTTCCTCAGACATTTGTTTTTATCATCCTCCTCGCACTCCCTCACCCACCCGCCTTCCAAATCCCTTGCTGTTGGCGCCCTCACGCTGAACCACCTCCTCTGGCCCCAATTCTCGTCCTTCTGCCCCAGAGTTTATGAGAAGAGAGAAGGGAAACCACCCGTGTTCCTCCCTCCTAGGCGTGGGGCAAGTGTTCGGTTGCAGCATCACCAGACCCCTCCCCGCTCCTCCAAAGTTGCCCAGAAGATGCTTCAGCCCTCCCGGATTTTCTGATCATCCACTGAGACGTTTATTTATTCAGAAATTTGCCCAGGCTGGGCTGGCACTGTCAGGGCTGGGGAGAGAGCCGTGGGTCAGGCAGAGGTGGCCCTGCTCCACTGCAGACATGAGACAAACCAAGAATCGGGTGTGAAAAGTCCTGGGTGACTGGGAGGTAGTTCAAGCCCTCTGCTTGCTCCAGGCCTCGGTTTCCCCTTCTGTCTAATGGGGGCGTGTAGGAAGGTACCCAGACGCTCAGGGGAGCTGCTGATTCGAGCCAGAATTGTCGCTGCTTTATTCATCCAGCCACTGGGACTGGATCCTGTAGAGAGAAGTGACTGCACCGGGCCCCCTGCCCTCAGACTCCTGGAGTTTCGGGGGGTGGGGGGCATAAAGCAAAAACCTCCATGACAATAGGACAGGGGGATAGTGTGAGGTGTATATGCAGTCGGAGGGCAGCCAAAGACAGCCCCTTGCCCCTGAAGAAAGGCCGGTTGGAGATAGAGGGGTCGCCTCCCACACGAAGGCTGGTGGGTTCCCGACGGAGGGCACAGTGCGGGCACAGGCGCGAAGCCGGAAGGACGCACGTGCTCCCTGACAGGGGTCCAGGGTGGTGGCGGGCTTGGCGTGACTGGCCTAAAGTGGGAAAAGGAAGAAGATGGGGTGAGGCTGGGAACGTGGGAAAGACCACCTCCTCTGTTCGCGAGGATTACAGGAGATAACAGTTCGAAAGCCCTCCACGCAGGGCCCGGCCCACCCTAAACATCAACGCGTGTTAAGGGAGAGGTGATGTCAATGAAAACAAAAACAGTAATAATAGCGGCTGTGGGGGGGGTGCTGTGATGAACTGGGCGATTGGGATTGACATGTATACACTAATATGTATAAAATGGATAACTAATAAGAACCTGCTGTATAAAAAAATAAATGAAATAAAATTCCACAAAAAAACCCCAAATAATAATAGCGGCTGTTCTCTTTCTCCCCAGCATCAACCTTCTCCGGGGGTGAGAGTCAGTGGAATTGAAGGCAGAGAGCTGTCTGTGCTGGCCTGTCTCTCTCTCTCTCTCTCTTGCTTTTTCCTTTAAGATTGTTCTTCTGGGTTCCGTGTGGGGAGGTTTTCTCAAGCGGGTGGCAGGCTGATTGCACTCCTTTCTGTAGCGCCTGAATATCTTCAATTGTCCACAAAGATTCTGTTTTATTCTAGGGACCCGCCTTTTGCTAACTTCTCCCTGCTTTCTTTACAAAACAGTTTTTTGTCTAACATCGAAGTATCTAAACAATAATGATAAATGGAGGAGAAACAAATGAACATCAGAGGACAAGGCAGGGAAAAGTAGCCCCGATGCAAGCATTCAGTTTGCTTCCAAAGCTGAAGCCCTTCCCACCAGCAACCTCAACAAGGAGTCTTAGCAAACATCTGCAGGGCCATCAGTCAGAGGAGACCGTCACTCACAGGCTACCCTCTCCGTGGAATTTTCTTACTCTCTCTTAGAAACAGAAACACGCTCTTCTCTGGGGGCTCTACCCAGCAGCCTGAGAGGATAGCTCCTCGCCAGGTGGGCTTAGCCTGCTGGCACTGGGCAGAGCCGGGCGGCTGGAGCCCTCCCTCACGGCAGCTGTGTCTCCAACCCCAGCTCCGCCCTGAAACACCCAGATTCAGTAGGTCCAGGGTGCGGCCCAGGAGGTAGCATTTATAGATGCTCCCAGGAGCCGCCTATGGCCTTTGGGTAGGCCAGTGGTTCTCAAACACTAGTGTGCGTGAACACCAACCTAAGAGGCTGTTAAAAGGCCAGGTCCTGGGCCCCATTCCCCAAAGCTCCAAGTCAGTGGGTCTCAGGTGGAGCCCAGGAGTCTGCATTTTTCACAAGCCCCGCTAGGATTCTGAAGCAGATCACGTGAGGACAGAGGTGGGCTGGAGGGAGGGTGGGTTCCCATGCAGACTCCCGTTCAGGAGGCCTGGCGTGTGGCCTGAGGGTCCGCATTTTCAACAAGTCCCCGAGGGGAGTCTGTGCTGCTGCTCTGGGGACCGTCCTCTGGAAGCCACTGCCCTGTATTTCAGACGGTCTTTTCCTTCCTCTCAGTGTGCCCTCTGCTTCATTCACAGCAAGCCTGATAAACCAATGCTCTCTACTGGACTTGCATCAGTTACTGCAGTGTTTCTGAAACCATATTCCTAAACATGCGAGTTCCCATAAGACATCGTATTCAATATATTGTATACGAGGTCTCCTCCAGCAAATGAGTTTGGGGAAGAAAAATGCTCCCCAGGCCAGGGGTGCAGGGCCGGGGTGAGAACACTGGTCCTGCAGCCTCCGCCTGGCCTCCCCACGCCTCCTCCTCTCCTGCCCAGGGGAGCAATGGGTATGACAGCAGACCCCACTCTGGAGTCAGGACGGCTCTAGGAGTTAATTCACACAAAGCTCCCCCATGTGCTCCTCCCCCAAGGCTGACTGGAGTCAGGATGGGCCTTCCAGGTCTGCAAGTCATCACGCACTTCAGCGGACTCAAGACTCTGAGACACTCAGTGGCAGGAGACGGTGGGGGGGAGGGGGAGGGGGAGGGGGTTTCCCCCCAGTGTTTGGGCCTCAGGACCCCCCGACCCAACACCACTGTTTTTGTAATTTAAGTTGGCACACGTGTTTGCACGCGGAGCAGTTTCAGGAAGCACAGCAAGCAAGTGCTGGGTTCTGGAAGCCTCTCCCGAGAGCAAAATCTGCATCATACTCGGACCTTCTGAGACAAAGGCAGGTCCCCGTGATGGACATTTCAGAACTATTGCAAGGACCGTGGCCGGCCTCTGTCAGCTCCCTGCTGTGCTGAAGTACCCTGAGTAAGGGGGTAATTGGAGAGGTCTTAGCACAGCGCTGAGGAGTGGAACTTCTCCCAGCGTGGGTCTTGGGTGGGTCTGTCCATGAAACGTCACTGGTGACAAAGGATCTGTGCTGAAGTCTGCGCGTAAAGGTAAGCCAGGCACACTCAGCCACTTACAGGGGCACCCTGGCCCTATCCCGCCAGGCTGGGAACCGATGGGGCTCTGGCCAGGTGTGGCAGGCCGTTACTGATGCAGTGTCCCCTTTAACTGTCACACAGTTACTGGGTGAGAAGCCACAAGTCGCCGTGCTCTCAGATACACACTTGCCTTGCCCCTCTGCAGTTGTCTAGACCCTGACTTCCTTCAGTCCAAGGCAGCGCGTTAACCAGCAGGCCCCCCAGCCCAGGTGCAAGGGTTCCAGGGGAGGGCAGGGCTGTGCTACAGCTCTCCTGCTCTCCTGCCCAAGTTGGCCCTGACCTTGGAGCTCAACAGTTCAGTCAATCTTCTTCCCCCTCCTTTGCAGCATATTTCTTAAACCAGAACTAATGTATTCTGGACACAGAGCTCTCCAAACCAAGACAAAGAAAATTTGAAATATCTGAGCAAACAAAACCACTTTTCTTAAAATCTCCAAACCAAAAGGGAACGTGCAGAAACATTTACTCACTTTCCAAGCTGTACACATTTTTCACTTGATGAGCCCTTAAGGAAGTGTTCCCCCAGTTCAGAAATCGCCCAAGCAGGCCCACCTGGCCCGTCCGGCTGGCGCTCCTGCCCGCTCTTCTGCGGGGGAGTTTCTGTCTTTTCTTCCTGGGGCCTCTAAATTCTTTCTTCGCTTCTCAGGCCTAACAGTGTATTTTGATGCACAAACAGGAATTAGCCCCTTCCTTGGTCCTTAAGGGTCCACCACAGCCAGGGCCCAGACCTGGAGCTTTCCCTCACCCTGGGTGTCCATGCAGCCTGCAGGCCCTCTCTCTGCGCTTTCCGCTTTCCTAATCGGCTGGTCTCTCGGGGCTAATTCCTGGGAGCCCCAAAGATACGCAAGGCCAGGAGGTGGGCCTGGGACAGGAGAGTTAGTGGGAAGACACCTGAAGCATACAGGACAGATGGGGGTGCCTACCCCCACTGTGGGCCCAGGCAGGGATCTGGACTAAGGCATCAGGGTCTCCCCATCCCCAAGGCGTACCCATAGTTTGGGATCTGGGACCACCATCCCTTGTTCAGACCTCACAGCTCCCCCCGCCCCTTTTTCCCCAGTAGACTTTGTGTCCTCGGCCCCTTCGGCTGACCCGGGTTCCAGATGCCCTGTCCGGGCCGAGTGGTAAGGTGGGGCGCGGCGGCTGGGCGGGGACGCGGGGTGCGCGGGTGCGGCGCGGAGGGCGCGGCGCCTTTAAGGCCCGCGTCAGGCCGAGCGAGCGCAGGGGCCGGGCGGCGGGGCGGGGCCTCGGCGGGGCCGCCGCGCGGCTTCACCTGCAGTTCCGAACGCGCGGAACAGAGGCGCGGGCGGCTGAGAGGCCGGCGGACGCACCCGCCCGAGGGAGCCCGCCGCCGGCCGGACTTGGCCTCGCTCCCGGAGCCGGGCGGCAGTCGCGGCGGCGCAGCCTGGCTGCAGGAGCTGGGCCCGCTTGAGCGGCGGCGGCCGCGATCGGAGCGGCGCTATCGGGGCGGCGGCGGGGAACGGGCTCCGGGCGCCAGGCATCGGGCGGGCGCCGGGGCGCGGCGCGGCGCGGCGGGGAAGATGACCGTGGGCTCCGGCGTGCTCCTCGTGCTGCTCTCGCTCTCCGGCGCGCTCCGGGTAAGTTGCGCCTCGCGTCCGGGCCGCTCGGCAGCCCAGGCAGCGCGGGGCCGCCCCCGGAGCCGGCGGGGCGCGCACTCGCCCGGCGGGGCTTTCCCGGGCTTCCCCGGCCCGCGCCGGGCGTCCCCGGCGCGCGCACCGCTGCATCCAGCCGGCTCCCGCGCTCCGCGGAGCCGCCTGCGGTCGGCAGGAGCGAGGAGCCGCCGGGTCAGCGGGGAGCGGCGGTGCGTTGCGGAGTGCGGGACGCGGGGAGCTCTGCCCGAAGCGGACCCGCCGAGCATCCCTCAGCCACCCCAGGTCCGCGGCCGCTGCCCCGGAGCTTGGCTCTCTCGCGCTGGGGCAGGCTGCCCGCTGGCGGAGCCGGCGAGCCCTCCGTCGCCCTCTCGCCGCGCTCCTCCGGAGTTGGCGAGCCCAGCCCGGGCCAGGGCTGAGAACGAGGGGAGCTGGCGGCGGCCGGCCGGAAATCAGGGTGTTGGGGACACCGGCTCTGGCCGCCCCTGCTGGGGGCCGGTGCTCCCGGCGCGGCGCCGCATCCGTCCTCGTTCTCTGGGTGCTGGCAGGGACCGCCGCTGCTGGTGGGCGGCGGATGTGGACCGAGGGGCATTCTCGCTGCGGACTTCCCGCGGCGCCTGCTGCAGCCAGTGTTCGGCGGGGCCCTCGCGGCTCGGAGCGGGGCCGGAGAGCCAGGCGCCAGGCAGGAGCATGGTGAGGTGCACCGGGGAGCACGGTCCGGGCACCCGCCTTCTTCCTGCGGAGCCCCGCGAGCTCTGTCCCCAGCCCTGCGCTGCGCCTGCAGGGTGCAGGTCCCGAGGGCAGCGTGCAGGCTGCGCCGGGGGGCGCCCCTGGGGTAAGGCAGCGGGGCCGCGAGAGTTGCAGGAACCCCCTCTCGTGGCCGATCGGCCTCGCTGCTCCTCCAGGGCCTCGCTGTTGTAACCTCGGAAATAAACAAGTGCCCGCGGCCGGAGGCCCGCCACTGAGGCTCCGGGCGCTTCGGTGCGCTCGACCCACGCCCGGGCAGGTGGAAACTTTCCTGGGCGAGTTAGGTATCCCCGGGCTTCGGTCGTATTTGGAGCTTCGTTCTCGAGGCACGGAGCCGCGGTGCGGAGCTTTACCCGAGGAGTGACCCTGCGCCCTGCCCTGCCTCCCCTTGGTGATTTTTGATGGGGGCGCCGCGCCCAGGCCGGCGTCGGGGTCCCGGGAGCTGCGGACTGGGGCAGCCTCCGGTGCCGAGAACGGGCGGGCGTCGGCGCGCAAGCCTGGAGGAGGCGGGGAGGTGCGTTCCGCTTGGTGGCCCCGCGAAGGCGCGACTGCGGGGCTCGGGCTGCGCCCCTGCTCCTGCGCTCGCTGCGGAGCCGGGAGCTGTGGCGCTCCTTCTTCTGACGCGGGGCTGGCTTCCCGTCGCACATGCAGCCTCTCCTTTCGTTCCCCATCCCTACGCAGCTGACCTAGCTGCCACTCCCCGCAGCCTGGGAGGGGCTCTTCGCCCACCTCCACACTTCCCTGCGCTCCCAGCGATCAGGGTTCTAGACCTCACACTGGGCAGGATAGCCCAGGGTGCGCCGGGGGACAGGACAGGAGGACACCCACCTTCTTTGGTCAGTTAGGGAAGCTCTGGCCTGGTTAGGCTGGAGATGAGGGCTCCAAAAGTGGACAAGCGTCCAAGAAGTGGAGGGGTAGGACTGGAGGGTGGGCGGAAGCCTCGGCCGCCTCCCTGCAGCCTCCCCGAGAGCCAAGCTCCGAGGTGGAGCTGAGTCTTGGAGAATCTCCTTTGCTGCCCTGCCCCTCTCCTTCCTCCTGGCCACCACAGGGAGGAGAAGGCCTGCTGGCCCACCTCGGCCCAAGCCTGAGCACTGGGGTGGGAGGGTGACACGGCCCGGGCAAGAGCCTGCTCCCTTGGCCGCCCCTCCTCTGTGTCTGCATTTGCGAACTCCTGGCTCTGGTGCTGGACAGTCCTCAGACCTTCCCTTAGGCCACGTGTGGGTGAGGCCCTGACAGGCCCTCAGCCTCGCCATCGGCCGGCCCTCCCTCCCTGCTGCATGCCCCCTGTCCCCGGCCAACGTGGAGACCACAGGGGCAGACCCCAGATTATGTCTGGGAGGAGGCTCTGGTGGACCAAGGCTTGTCATAGCTGGAGACCTTGCATGCAGGAGGCCCGACTAAACGTGGGTTGGATGCAATTTCTGTGAACCTGTGTTTTTTCTGACCTCTCTTGTTTTTGTTCTCAGGCCCACAATGGAGATCTTACAGCCAGGGAGACCTGCAAAGCTGGATTCTCTGAAGAAGATTACACGGCATTAATCTCCCAAAATATTCTGGAAGGAGAGAAGGTCCTCAAAGGTAAGGCAGACATGTAAATGAAATGGCATACCATGCTCTGGATTAGGGAAACATTACCACCCACAGAAAAAGAGGCTCGGCTGGCTTTGAGCCAGGCTCTTTGCAAAAAAAAAAAAAAAAAAAATGGTGGAGAGGTCAGTGGAGGTGCAGCTCGGTAGACCTAAAAGGCCTTTTGCAGCACAGGTGAATGATTCAGAATCCCTGTCATTTTTGAGTGAGGTGAATCATTTCCTGGGCAACAAACTGGAATTCGGATGTAGCGTCACCCAAATAAGGTGCAGAGAGAGAGACCTTCTTACCAAGTATTTTTGTGTATGAAATTCTGGATTCTCAAATTATCCCTGCTTTGAAATGCATGATAAAGCAGACGATGTTGTTGGGGACGCAGTAAATAAGCCCACAGACGTTCTGTTCGCAAATGTGCCATGAGTTTTCATTACTGTCCCACTGACAGCACGGAAACACACGTGCAGGAGGGAGCTGCCGATTAGCTTTATTGTAACCGCAGGACGATATCCACATTTGTGATGGGGAAGTCAGAGGCAGCTTCAGAACTCAAATGACAATAGATCATTCTGCATATCGACCTGTTTCCCTCTCAAGACAAACTAACTAACCTTTATTTGCATGGGAGGGGAAATAAATCAGTTCTTTCTTCCTTGAGGTTTCAAATTGGCACCACAGACACCTCGGCGCGTGCCTTCCCTCCCCGCATCGGCTTCCCAGAAGCGGCTGCGTTTAGCCGATTCCAAAGTGATGGAGGGAACAAACTTTAGTGGAAGCATCAAAGCTAAGTTTCAATATTCAGGGCAAAATCATGCTCAGGCTGCTGACTTCCTGCCCAGTTTTCTGTTTTAGGGAATACGGCGTCCCCGCCACGAGCACTGACAGCAGATCCTTCGTGTGCGGGGGAACGCTCACAGAGTTGGTTGATTCTTCACATCCTGTCTGTGGAGACAGCTCGTTGACCTACTGTGTGTGCCTGGTTATGTTAATCAGGATCTTACTTTGCACCGAGTCCAGCTTTTCTAACTTATTTGTTGTCATCTGAGTTGACTATTAATATAGGGGTGTGATACTATTGACTCTTTCATTGATTATCAAAAAACAAAAAACAGCAACAAAAAAACCCAACCTCTTGGCAGTCGGCCTGGAAGCGGGCTGGGTAGCTGTGGGAGGGAGCATCTATGGTAAGAGTTTTCAAGAGATGCTTTGTTAATTGCACAGTGTGTGTCATTTTAGACCGCCTTTCAGGATCTGTGGGTTTATGAGAATCCCTGTGTGTGCACAGAGAAGGCCCGGAAGACTCTCTCACTCTCAGTGCAAATCAGGGGCGGCTAACTGCGGTCCTGCTGTTTGTGTGTCCTGAGGCTGGCATCCTTGCCACCTCCCCAATATGCAGCTAAACTTAAGATCTTGGCATATCAATTTTACTCAGGAATTTAAGAAAAAGTACCTCTATTTTTGTAACAGCAGATGCTACCTACTATGGAAGAGAATGACAGATGATTCTCTTACTTTTCTTAATAAAATGTAAGATTTCCAGCTAGCATCTCCTCTCTCTCCTGGTGGACCGTGCGGGTCCAGGCTGACCTGCCCTCTGCTCCTAGCCCATGTGATGGGGAAGCCTTGGTCGCTGGCTGGATGCTGGCCTGCCCCGTATGCCCCAGGAGTCCATCATCGTACGTGAACTTGGACCAGCTCACGGACTGTGTGGATGCAAGACTCATATTCTCTGCACTTACTTGTACCCGCGATGAGGCCCAACCCAAACCTGGTTGAGGGGGAAATCACAGAGTATCTCCCTCACCTGCGTGTGCCACTCCCTCTGTGTTCTCAGGGACAGAGAGGTTTTATCTTAGAAATAATTTTACACATATGGAGGCAAAAGCTACCACTGCATACACTCAAGCCACGGCAGATAAAAACCTCTGTTTATGTAGAAAACTTTGCAAACGACAGGGCCACAGTGAAGATGCATGTGTCGAAAATAAATAAGTGGCCCAATATTTCTGTTATCCTGGTAGGAATCAAGTTAAATAGGTAATGACTACTTACAATTGAGTTATGCCAGCGGAGAGAGCTTAACCTTAATTTGACAAGCAAAGCTTCACAGAGTCCCCGTTTTATTCTAAATGCGCCGTAAGCCGTTAATGACTGCTTTGCGGTTCCTTCTCTTTGCCGGAGTAAGCTCACCGGCAGCCCCAAACATCCAGGCTCCAGAAGGAGAGATTCGTTACACAGTAATTAACTTGTTGATGATAAATGGATGGAAGAAATGTTGTGGCATTTTGTTTTATGTCTAAATGAAAAAGCATTTGCATTCAAAAAATTTCACGCTAATTAGGCTTAAAACCGTTTTCCCCAGTAGGGTAGCAGATACTATGGTATTGGGATCCTTTTGAATGGCGGGCAGAACCGCTACGTACGCCGTCTGGAGTGTTTGTTTAGCTGATCTGTAGTTCCTAGATCCCCTCCGCGTTGCATTTCCCGTCTGTGCTCCTCCTGGCGAGCGCTCGAATGTAACTGCGCACGCTGTTACCCCGTGGTTTGTTTCCAGGATCATCCACTGATGGCCACGATCGCTGGTGCATGGTAATGTCTAAAATAGGATGGTGGAGCCCTTTTCCTTACGTGACAACCGCGCGTTCTCTGCACCATAGTTTAGCACTGGGTAGTGGCTAAGCTGGTGTCTTTTTCTCGGCTTCGTTAATAATTAACGGTCAGCCCGGCCCGAGGCTGCAGCTGATGCGCTGACCTGCATCGCTCTCTCATGGCGGGCAGAGTTCTGCGAAAACCCAGACCAGCTTCAAGGTAAAACCCCACAAGGATGGGAGATTGAGGGGCGGCTTTGTGGGAAACCAGCACGGATGGGTCGTATCTGTCCTCGCTCCTGGAGAAGAGGGTGATGTGTGTGAAAATGTTGTCTGCCAGGGCAGGGGAAGTGGGGTCTGGACATTGCCCCACGAGTTCAGAGAATACAGAAAGAGGTGCTTTGTTTCTGATGACTTCATTTACTGAGACTGCCTCAGAAAAGCCTTCCCTCTCCCATATCCCAGTGAGTTTATGACCATCTTGTGCCCTTGACCACACTTTGCTTTCTCATTGGAGAATTTATATTATCTGGTCAATCATCTTTCTTACTTAAACTGTAAGGTTCATGAGGGCAGCAGCCCCGTCACTCTGGTTTAACATTTAGAATGTTCTGGGCCAACAGGATAAAACCCAATTAACAGAATCTTAAATGAATGGGGTTTAATTTTTCTCACATAACCGTGAAGAGATAGGTAGTCAAGGACTGATCAGGTCAGTGGCACCATGTCATGCCTAATCTTTATTCTTATCGTTCTACCATCTTTAGTTTGTCAGTGTATTGCCTGATCATTGTAAACTGGCTGCTGTGGCTCCAGGCATTGCATTTGAGTTCACAGCAAGCTAGAAAAAGGAGGGAGTAGTAGCACCATCTTCATCTCTTCCCTGTATCAGAAAAACAAACACTTTCTCAGAACCCTTGCTGAAGTTCTCACTGGCAAGGACTAGGTCACATTCCACTCCCAGTGGAAAGAGGTGGGGAGGCTGGGAAGCAGAGAATTGCACAGTCTGACTTAGACCTGTTATGATGCATCACCTGGTAGATGAGTAAATTGCTACTTGGAGCAGAGTTGGGCGTCTTAGGAAGGAAGACGGGAGGAATGGGTACCGAGGAGACAAGCATCAGTGTCTGCCACATAAAGGTTTCCCCAGCTTCCAGCGCCCTACCCAAAGCAGAGTAACAGGCAATGCCTTGTAGAACGAATGACTCATTTGTGTATCAAGTCACACAGAGGGAGGGATGGTTGAGGAGAGACCAAATGCATGCGGGGGTCTGGAATCGGCATCTAAGAAATCGCCACAATGTAATGACTGTGGCCAGAAGTACCGCTATCTTGTCTTTACAAGTATGTTGAAAATAGCCTCTTTACCCTCCTCTGTGAAGACAGGTAACACTCTTGCCAGGGTGGAAGGTGTCGCTAGATGCATGGACCAGAAGCTGAGCGAGTCTGACTGCACACCTATCACCCAGTGTCATGCCTGCCTTGTGGGGCCGTGGGTGTGCAACCAGTGTTGTCAAGTGAAGTCATGAATGAGCCGGAAAATGTTGACACTGTGGTGTTTCTGAGTCCCCTCCGTCAACTCACAGATAAGCGGGAGCTGCTCGGAATGTTCAAATAAATGGCACACACGACAAAGCCACCCTGTGTGCTGTGAATCACTGGACACTTCAGGTTGCCTGTCCAGTATCCATTCTGTCCCTTTTCCTTACTAACAGAACCTCTTCCTTACTAATGAAACCTCTTCTGTCCTGATCCGGTTGGCTCACACTGAGCCCTGTTTAATATACTCACACCTCTGGTAGACTTTTACACCAAGGTGGCAATATGGCCCTTTTCTGGTTAATGGGATCTGACTAGGTTTTTCTGTTAGATGAGACTTGTGGGAAAGCTGTTTTTTTCATGGTAAAGAGTAACAGACTCAGCTGGCCATGCCTTCTTTCTTTTGCCCTTACCTTTTTCTCCTGCCTGGAATATGGATGTGATGTCTGGGGCAGAGCAGCCATCTTGTGACTGTGAGGATGGTGGAGTGGGAACTGGATCTCAGGTGGCATCCTTGAAAAACTGCAGACCTTTCACTGTCCCCTGAGAGATGAGAAAAATAAGGATAAAACACCACAGTCGAGTTTCTTGTGACGTGCAGCTAAATGCAATCCCTGCCTTTGGGAAAGCAAGAGCTGTGCATGCTAGCAAGTGCTTGTCTTTCCCTCTGGAAGCTCAGAGCATGTTTCATGCTCTGCCCTGAGCCTCTATCCATCCTTTGTTTCTTGGGCCTTGGCCTTACTCTTGCTCTAGCGTCCTTCTGCTCCTTTGTAAATTAGTATCCACGTCCAGCACACTGGATCGCAGAGAGCATGTCTGGGCACTCGGTACATATTTGGTGAACAGACGAAATGAATAGTCACCACTTCAGACTTTCTCTTTGGCCAGGATATGACTGAATCATTACATATATTAAGTCAGGGCTGTCTATCTCATCCACCCATCCCAGAATGTGAACTCTCTGCTGGCTGTCTTAGCCACCCTCTTCCAGGAAGCCAGGAGATTATGCACTGGGAATCTTGGTCTTAACAAAGACATGGAGTTGAGTGGAGGTGAAGCAGGACTGAGCCCCAGCGGGTGGCTTCCACTGGCTCTAAGCCAGGACTTTCCTTGCTCTTGAAGCCAAAGGAGGCTCCTTTGAGCACCCAGACCTCACTGCCTTCTATTGGTGGTACCTCAGGTGTCCCCTGAAAAGGAGCACCCGGAGCCCGTGGTAGTGGTGGAGACCATGGTACCCCTCTGGCTGTCTTTGGGGCCAGCCTCGCCTTTTCAGGGACCAGTGCTGTTTTGGGTTTCTCAGCAGCCTTTCCCTGCTATAATTTTGCCTGGTCACAGAGTTAAGAGGTTTAGAAAGAGTTTATATACTTAGAAAGTGGCTTCTATCAGATAAGAGGTAAGAACAGCACAGTGATAAAGCACGAAAAGCCTGCTTTATGCTCTGCCCACGCGCCAAAGCTCACGCCGATGGAGGGCCCTGATAGCCGTGTTTAAAACCAGAAGCAGGCCAAGGACTGCGGCCCCTGCCCTCGGCCACCGCACCGCGTGCGGGCCCGGCCCCTGCTTCTGTTGCTCCCCCTGCAGCCCGGAGGGAGGTGCTAGTGCCTGGCCTTCCTCACTGGGTCCCTAAGGCCACGGATCAGGAGCGCCCCGCAGCACCCTCTACCCCCTGTGCCCTCTCTAGTCAACTGTCATGAAATAAAAATCCTCATCTCAGAGGCACACACACCAGTTAGACGTGAGGATGACGGACTCGTCCACGCTGCAGTTTGAAGATTAAGATTTTTGCATTTCAGAAATATGTATTTTAATGGAGTCTTGGGATGAGGGAATGTGAAACTTTATATACTTATAACATTGCGTCCCAGCTGGGTCTGTGCCAGCCTCGGCACACGTCCCGTGTAATCCTCCCAAAAGCCTTTCTGGGGAGGTAAAATTATTCCCATTGTTTGGATCAGAAACTGAAGATTGAGGAGGTTGAGAGATTGGCCTAAATGCATGCAGTTTGCTGTTTTCCCTCATGTTCAGACCCACGCTCTTAGCTTGTTTACATCTCCCCTGTAATGTGAACGGAGATGGTTTCTAGAGCACTTGAGCAGACAAGAGACACCCCAGATGTTCAGGGGCCCCGTCATAAAACCGGCAATTATCAGGCATCCAGACATGCTCATTGTTTCTCACCTTGAACGTTTGGAACAAACAGAGGCCCCGTTTTTCCAGAAGTGCTTGACTGCAGTTGCTGATGTGGAAGGGCCCATCTGAAGTGGCTCCAAACTTGGTGGACACCTTGGGTTGGCAAAACTGGCCTTGGTTTTAGAAGAGCAGGATTTTGCGATGCCAGCAGGAATGTGCGATTCCGGGCATGTGGCAGACAGTCCCAGAACCACACTCTCACTCAGCTCTCAGACTCTGCCCACGTTGGGGACACAGCAGAGAAAGCCTACAGGAGCCAGCCGTCCTGGCACACACTTGATGGGGGCAGGGCTGAGGCTCGGGACAGCGTCATAAACCACTCCTGCTGCGGCTCAGAGCCTGGGGGACCTCGATGAGGCTCCCGAGAAGAGGTGACAAGCCTGGTCTGAAGGAGGCCGCCCACCTGACCAGGCCGGGCTTCCTGGCACCACCTCTGTGGTATGCGGGGGCTGTGTGGGAGAGAGGGCCCTCCGTCTGCAGGTGGTCCTTTCTGCCTGGTTCTGGGGTCCTCAGTGTTTGCAGGGGCCCCCGATTCTAGGTCCTTCCCTCCTTCCTTCCTTGTGTCCTTCTTTCTTTTTCCTTGGAGCATGGTTAGGTGGATGCCAGAACTAACCACAAACTGAGAGCGAGTGAGGAAGCCAGCACTCATTTTTTCAAAGAATGTTCCTGTTATTCTGACTTTGAAGAAGCAATTCTTACTCCGATGGGGCTTCCCTGGTGGTGCAGTGGTTAGGAATCCACCTGCCAATGCAGGGGACATGGGTTCGAGCCCTGGTCCGGGAAGATCCCACATGCCGCAGAGCAACTAAGCCCGTGCGCCACAACTACTGAAGCCCGCGCTCTAGAGCCCGCGAGCCACAACTGCTGAGCCTGCGCGCCTAGAGCCCATGCTCCGCAACAAGAGCAGCCACCGCAATGAGAAGCCCGCGCACCGCAACGAAGAGTAGCCCCCGCTCGATGCAACTAGAGAAAAGCCCGCGCACAGCAACGGAGACCCAGTGCAGCCAAAGATAAATAAAATAAATAACATTTATTAAAAAACAATTCTTACTCCAAGTGAATTCCACTATACAAAATACTGTAAGCTGCGTGACTGTCTTTCCGTCAAGGGTGGAAAGTGTGCTCTTGTAAAACCTCATGGCACTTGTTTTGCTTGTAATCTTCAGAGAGGGCTGTGCTATGCTGTAAGACGGGCTGGTAAAAGCCCTCCCTTTTTGCTTAAAAACTAAGAATTTTGGTGACTTTTTGCCCAGACTCTAGGCTGCCCTCTCCTGGTGGCCTCTGGTACTGTCTCAGCCACCTCTCCCCACCTCCACTCCTTTTCTTAAACAAAAGAGAACAAAACTGAACAAAACCCTACTTAATTATCTTGGACTAGTGTATGCTACCAAAGGCCCTTTCCCTTCCAGCCTGCATCAGGGGCACGTGGTGTTTTTTGAGGACTTATTATATGCTAATAGGTACTCACATTGAATGCCTTCAAGACACCTGTGGGCTCAGGGCAGTCAGAGGCCACGCCCCCAGACCACCTGGTCTGTATGGGCTGTAGGACTTTCCGCTCCCACACTGCCTTTTCCAGGGAGGAATTTGCTTAGATTGAGGACTGTATGCGTTTCTCAGTGTGGTACAAGTGACCCATAAATGTAGCAGCTTAAAAGACACCGATCTTATCAGCTTGTTCTTCTGGACATCAGACTCCATCCAACATGGGTCCCCCTGGGCTGCAGGCTGGATCCTTCTGGAAGCTCCCGGGAGAATCCGTTTCCTGCCTTTGCAGCTTCTCGAGGCCCCACTGCTGTCCTTTTCTCGTGGTCCCTTCCTCTACCTTCACACCAGCACCGGTGCAGCTCCCCACGGTCACATCACCTTCCCTGACTGCCTCTTCTGCTCATAAGGACCTCGTGAGGACCCTGGGCCCCCCACCCCCGATAGTCCAGCATCACCTCCCATCTCAGGTCCTGGACTTGAGCACATCTGCAGAGGCCCTTTTGCCACGAAGGTGACGTACTCGCAGGTTCGGGGATTCGGACATGGGTGTCCTTGGGGCCTCCCGCAGGCCGCCGCCTGCTGAGGACCTGCTGTGTCTCGGGCGTTGTGCTGTGTTCTTCACTCGGCTCCTGTGGACCCGCAGCGATTCATGCGGGCACCCCCGCTTCACGGAGAGGAAAGTGAGGCCCAGGGCGATTCAGTAACCCAGTGGGAGACGGGTCAGGGAGACCGGTTTGCATCCAAAGCTGCAGGCCTGAGCCCTGCCCCCCATGGCCCTCAACCCACCCTGCCTCACTCTAGGAGCTCCCGCCTACGGTGTCTCTAGTTAGGACTCTGGTTGGCAGCTTCCTCGTGGGTCCTGAGACGGGGACTTGCCGCTCTGGAGACTCTGAAGGGTGACGGGGGCCACAAAACCCGTCCGAAGCAGCTTCCAATCCAGCTGCTTTAGCTGCGCCTTGTTTAGCTTCATTGTGTTTTCTTGCCTCGTGTGGAGATTTAGGAAGGCTTAAGGTAAGCCTTCAGCGACACATAAATATCTGCAGGGCAGGGGAGTGCCACCCCCTGCCTGTCAGGTGGGAGGATGGGCCTCCTGGAGGTGGGAGCTTACCTGCCCAGGGAGAGGCCCCGGGAGAAGCTGCAGGCCTTCCTGGCCTGGAACAGGTGTGCTTTCCATTTAGAATACAGTTTAATTCAGTTCCAGCCCCGGGGTTGGGGTGCAGACCCCGTGTCTGTCCAAGGAGGGGGCCTCGCTCTCCTTATCCTTGAGCCAGGTACAGAGGACGGCTCGCCTTCTGGACCGGCCCCCTTTGGGAGTGCGCACCCTTGCGTGTGCGTCTGACTTGGAGAAATGTTAGAGTTTCGTTTTGCTTGGTTTTTGCTGCCCAAATGTGTTTGAACACCTTCAGTGTTGATCTGCCTGGAAAGCCGAGAGGGACCCTAAGCTTCTTCCCGTCCCAGTCTTCTGCGTCCAGCGGGGCAGGGGAGGAGTGAGGGTGGGGAGTTCTCCTGGGAGAGGAGCTGAATGGGGGCGGCCCTCCCTTCTCTAGGCCTTGGTTTCCTTATCTGCAGAGGGGCAGGATGTCCAAGTGTGGTCCAGGAACTGCCTGCCTGGGGGACACTGTTAAACCCGGCAGGCCCCTGGGTCCCCTCCCACACCAACTGTAGCGGGTTGGATGGTGTCGACTTTAAAAAAATGCAGTGTGAGAGTCGTGAGTTAAGTTTTACTGGGGGCAAAATGAGGACTATAGCCTGGGAGACAGCATCTCAGAGAGCTCTGAGAAATCGCTCCAAAGAAGTAGGGGGGAAGGTCAGTAGAGATGTGATTTTGGTGAAGGGGGAGTACGTGCAGTCAAACACATATCTTTTGGCAGAAGGTTTCTGCTAGTCACGAGGAGCAGACGTCACCATGAAGGATTTTAGTGCTTTTCTAGATACGAGGAGATACAAGAAGTGGGCTCTTAAAATTGGCTCCTGAAAATATCTAACTATCTGAAGACCTGTTCTGCCACTTTTTCCCAGAGCACAGAGTCCCTCATCTCTGCTCTCCACCCTGAACTCCTTTCAGGGGGTGTCGAAGGTCAGCAGCTGCAGCAGCATGTGATTTAATCCTTGTAGAGGTGGATGGCAAGTGCCCCTGGCAAGGGCCAATTCGTGGTTGACAACAGTGGCCCCAAAAGATACATCAACCCAGAACCTGTGACTGTGACCGTGTTTGGAGAAAGGGTCTTTGCGGGTTCAACTAAGCTAAGGATCTTGAGATGAGATCACCCGGGATTATCCAGGGCCCTACATCCAGTGACAAGTGTCTTTATAAGTGACAGAAGAGGAGACACACACACAGGGGAGAAGCTGTGTGACGATGGAAGTAGAGCCTGGAGTGATGAGGCCACAAGCCAAGGACACCTGGGGGACCAGGAGCTGCAAGAGGTGGGAAGGACGCTCCCCTGGAGCCTGTGGAGGGAGTGCAGCCCTGCCAACCTGGATTTCAGACTTCTGGGCTCTAGAACTTCAAGAGAATACTTTTTTTTTTTTTTTTTTAAAGTCTGTGGTCACTTGTTACAGCAGCCCCAGGAAACTCACACACGCACTGAACTAGAAATCCTGGGTCTGTGCCCTAGGACTCTGCCTATTTAATCCAACTGCCAGGGAAGCTGATGTTCCTTGAAGCCTGAAGGCTTCAGTTCTAGAGGACGTTTACCTTCAGAATTCCAGCGCTCAGCATCCCTCGTGAGAAAGTGTGTTTTCCATGAGGGGCTCTGCCAGGAGGTAACCAGCATCCTAAAGTGCTGCTCAGGTGGGCGGTGGGAAGGATGCTGTGGTTTCCATCTCCCCAGAACAGTAAATGGGGCACGTCAGTATAGAAATGTAGGATCTCGTACTATAAAGCCTGACATGGAACAGTTTCATTGGAATTAAAATGTATGTGAACATTTGCTCTCCTCCCATTATCCTTCCCGGTCAAATGGAATTTTAACAAGGATTATAGCTCAGATAATATCACATAGATACACTGTAAATATTTTGTTAACCTGAAGGTCTGCATTTGGGAATGTATCGTTGAACCACTGCTGCTGCAGAAGGAAAGGCACGCTCCCTCTGCCACTGTGGAGATGCGTGTGAAGGAGCGGGTGCCCTCCGGAAGGAAAGCATTCATCGAATATGCCTCTTCTCTCCCCAGAACTGCTTTACTCTGCAAATGCAAAAAGGCATTATTTCTGGCTCCCAGTGTCTCGTTTCCGTGTCTCGAGCAGCCGCGTTTTTGCTGCCTGGCCCCTTAGCTCTCCGGAAAGCAGAGGTGAGCGGGCTTTCCCCAGGAAGGCAGCTGCTCAGCTCAGGTTCCAAGGTCCTGACCCTGTCCCTGTCTGTCTGTGGCTGCGTTGCATGTAGCCTCCTGCATTCCTGGGACCAGACTGTTGCAAGCCGCCCTGCCTGCTGGGTCTGTGTTGACGGGGAGCCCTGGGTATCCCAGGGGGCTCCAGGTCTTAACTGGGAGGGAGTGGCTGTGGCCATCCTGTCTTTTGGGGTTGGGATGGGCAAGCAACCCAAGGGCCGGTGACCGGCATGGGAATGGGCCTGGCCTTTCCATGACCACTGCCACTGGGCACCAGGATTCTCAGGCCCCAGGTGCTGCTCCAGCTGGCCCCTCGGGCTGCATGCGACACATCTCCCCAAGAGTGACCCAGGGCAGCCGGAGCAGAGGCGGAAGGGCCCTTGGGTTGGAACGTTCTGGATCAGCCATGTCGTTGCTTTCTCTTGATGGTCAGGCTGTTTGCACGGCATTGGGTTATGGACACTGTAAACTGGGTGAGCTGGGTCATGCAGCCCCTGTGGTGAGTGCCAGGCTCCCACGGGCGCCCTGTCCCATGCCTGCATCCGGTCCCATCCGAGGAGTTGGGAGGACCGTTGTTCTGTTTTCTAGTATGTGGATCTAGGCTTCCCCTGCACCAGGCACCTTGCCGGTGCCAACCACCACCCTCTGAGGAGAGCGCATCATTAGCCCCCTTTTACGAAGCAGGGGACGCTGATGCTGGATGGTTTGGGGACAGTTGTTTAAGTGGGGCAGCCTGCCTCCCGAGGCCTGCCCTTGCCCTGTTCTGTCCATCACCTTGGCCCCAATTCCCCCCACGGAGACCGGGCACCCCCGAGGCAGGGGGTCTGATAGCCTGGGTGGTGCAGACCCGGCGGCCCCGTCATCAGGTCTGCCAGCCTGCATCGTGGTCACTGCTCTTGTTAGATGACCAGACTCTCCTCCTCCTTGCCCCTGAGATGTGATGAGCTGGCCTTTGAAGCAGTAAGTTTTCCATTAGACGGCAGCTTGATTTGATATTTTTTATGGTTTTGTTTGGGGGCTTTTTCCCTTCTTGACCTTTACTTACATTCTTACGTGTGGCCAGAGACCTTTTGGCAAAAGGCATGTTTTTAAAATTGAACAAACAAATGATGGAGAGGCTCATTTAAAGCTTTGTAGGCTCCCGGGGAATGGAGGCCGCACATGAACATAATTTCACAACCGCTATTTATTAATAGGGCTGGGTATGATTGGATTATGTCAAATCACATTTAATGCTGGGGCGTGACGAGCTAATGGAGTCATTAGGCAATGAGTGTCCAAAGATAGCTGTCACCATCCTGCAGGCTCCTCACTGTTTAAAGCCGGAGGCTTTTTTCTCAAGTTATCTTACTCTTTCCCACCTTCCCTCAGATGCAAAGAAGGGATTATACCACTTGTCTTATCTAGTTCTTACATTTTAAGATAAAAACAGAATACCAGCAAAGGGCTGAAGGCGATAAAATTGTGATCAAAAGTCCGTAAAATTATAGAACTATATTTTCTTGAGAACAGAGAGGTTTCACAGTGACTTTTAAGGAGCTGGACAGCTTAAGGATTTATCTGCAGAGAAGTGTAAGGTATACTTCCATGTAAGAAAAAAAAATTGTTCCGTGCTTGAAAGGTTAATGGCTGGTAAACGTCAATTTTCTACCATGCTGCCAAAATTGCAGCGGCCTTTGAAATCCATTTTGAAGTCTTGGATCCTTTGAAAATGACGAGGGGCAGGGGTACCGCCTGAACCTCAAGTGTCTTTCCTTCCGGCTGAGCAGTGGCACCTTTGCTGGAAGGGAGAGTGTCTCCCAACTGGTGGGAGTGTTTCACTGGGGTATTTTTGGTTTAAACACTTAACAAATGCTCTGGATTTCTAGTCCTAGAAACTGCAGATGCGTCTTTATGACATAAGATCTGTCCCCCACCCTGATAAACCTGAACTGTATTTGTAGGTCGTCCTGGGATATTTGCATTTGAAATACTATAAGCATAGCCTTCTCTAAAGATCTTTGATTTTAAATATGATGACAGCGACAGACTTTTGTTGCAGCCCCTGGAATTAGAATGGGGTTGTCTCCACTTTTTGGAATTCCAGCACACAGAGGTTCTGGAACTTTCCAGAGTTTCACAGGCTAGACTAGGGTATGGGATGGGAGAGCCTTCTCATCTGAGCCTCTCCCACCTCTCTCCACGTCTTCTGTGCTTCACCTGGGCTGCAGGTTTGCTCGGGCAGAGCAGATGCCTGTAATTAGAGGAAACTCGTAGGGCCCGGCTTGAAGGATCATCCCTTGTGTGTCAATTTCCCAGTGCCCTTCGATTCCCGCATCTTCCGCTGTATTGAATGCAGCCCACTGACAGGGGCGCTCCTTCTTCCTAAGTGATAGAAGACGGTCCTCACGTCCAGCCTCGCTGAATCAGCGCAAGGGAGGGGCCAGGGGGCTGCCTTTCTGATTTCTTTGTGAGCAGGACTGAATTCCCCTTGGGCTGGCGTGGAGCCACAGGCCTGGGCTCCAGCATCTTCCACCGTGAGGCTTCAGCCTGGAGGGTCACGTGTCTGTGTCTAAATCCTCTATGCTCACCTGGTGCAGCATTGGCGGTTCTCACCTGTCAGCCTCACACAGTGGGCGAGGCCACGTGAACCTAAAGTAGGAATTTGATTTTTCAGCACCGTCAGCCTGGAGGTTGTGCCTTTCCCCCGGAAGAGGTGCCGCTCACGTGATGGTTCCGTCACGATGTAAGAGAATCTTGGTTTTGCCTTTTCCCGCTTGAAAGATAAAAATGAAAGGTGACAGGTCTCCCCTCAATGCGCCAGGTTTGGTGGGGGGGGCAGGTTGGGACTCAGAGGCTGTTTAAATCAGGCAGCGGATTGTGGGCGGGGATGGGAAGGGGTGCAGGGCTGAGGGAGAAAGACCAGAAGAGAGGGGACTTGGTTGCTTCCTTCTTTAACATAAAATTGTGTCATGAATGGCCTTTCCTCCCCGCACAAAAGAGGCACCAAGAAGAGAATTCTTTTTTTTTTTTAACATCTTTATTGGGGTATAATTGCTTTACAATGGTGTGTTAGTTTCTGCTTTATAACAAAGTGAATCAGTTATACATGCACATATGTTCCCACATCTCCTCCCTCCTGCATCTCCCTCCCTCCCACCCTCCCCACACCACCCCACCCCTCCCCTCCAGGTGGTGCCATGCGGCTGCTTCCCACTAGCTATCTACCTTACGTTTGTTAGTGTATGTATGTCCATGCCTCTCTCTCGCCCTGTCACAGCTCACTCTTCCCCCTCCCCGTATCCTCAAGTCCGTTCTCCAGTAGGTCTATGTCTTTATTCCTGTCTTACCCCTAGGTTCTTCATGACATTTTGTTTCTTAAATTCCGTGTGTGTGTGTGTGTGTGTGTGTGTGTGTGTGTGTGTGTGTGTGTGTGTGTGTGTGTGTGTGTGTGTGTGTGTGTGTGTTAGCATACGGTATTTGTCTTTCTCTTTCTGACGTACTTCACTCTGTATGACAGAATTCTTTTCAAGCCAGGCCTGTGTCCTCCTGGCAGCCCCTGTGCTGGCAGACATGCTCCACTGTTGGGTTCTAAAAGGAGGATTCTGGAAGGATGTCACTCGGTGACATGCAAATAGAAAGTCCCCCAGTGGCTTTCTAAGGTTACAGCTTCAAGGAGGCACTAATTAGTCACCTCGTCCAGCCCCAGGGGAGCAGAAGGGCTGCTCCCAAGATAAGGAGGCTGCCGGCCCCCTCCCTCTAAATCTGCTCCTCTCCGTGGGCAGAAAATCCCATTGTTTTCTCCCTTTGAAAGGTGGTTATTTTATCAGGGAGGCATCCCCTCCTGCAGCTGTTTAGGCGTTGCCTTACTGCACTTCTCTCTTTTCAGTTTTGAAATATTATTTCCTTCTTAAATGCCACGCGGGTAAAAACTTTTGTTGATGGGAAACGGCATCGTGGGTGAGGGTGTTGTTTCTTGCCCAACTTCCTGGGCTCTCTCCTGGGTGGTGAAGGCTGATGGTGAGATCGGGTGCGACTCTGGACGCTTGCCTGTATTTTTCTGAAGGAGTCTTGAGCTCTGAGTGTCAACCAGCAGCTGCGGAGGCAAACGCTTATCTGTTTATTTCCTAACATATTGTGCTGTTAATCTCAACTCAACTGTCTACCAGTGGAACTGCTCCTGGTGAGACTGTAGCCTCTCTCCAGGAAGTTATTTGATTTTTGATGTAAGGAAAAGGATTAATGCAGTTGGGCTTTGATAAGGCTGGCCGTCTAGCGTGGCACAGACACGCTCATCCCAGCCATATCACTGACAGTCGGATGGTTACAGGAGCACTGCAGGGCGGCGATACAGGACGTGCAGAGATAATTGTAGTTTCGCTATTTAAAAAATAAGTCTAGTGCTTTACAATGTTAAAATGATAACCTGTTTAGGGAAACTCGCGGTGCCTGTCTCTTGGCACAGAAAAACCTCTTCTAGCAGCTTGACTGGGCCCTATTAACCTATTTTTATTTTCCCGAGCAAAAATTAAAGTCTCATTTCTGTTTGAACTCTTAAGCTTAGAACATAGGACCAGAAGTGCGTATCTGCAGTTTTGAACTGAACATAATTCCATAGATTTTGTACCTGTGATGTGTTTATGCCTTTGCTTTTAAATGATCTGAAGGGTTGAAGTTAGATGCACTTGGTTAGACTTGGGATAAGTGCCTTGATCTACGGGGGCATTTTTTTTTTCTTTTTTTTTTTGCGGTACGCGGGCCTCTCACTGTTGTGGCCTCTCCCGTTGCGGAGCACAGGCTCCGGACGCGCAGGCTCAGCGGCCATGGCTCACGGGCCCAGCCGCTCCGCGGCATGTGGGATCTTCCCGGACCGGGGCACGAACCCGCATCCCCCGCATCAGCAGGTGGACTCTCAACCACTGCGCCACCAGGGAAGGCCTACGGGGGCATTCTTGATCCAGGTGCTGATCTCGGGGCTGGGGGAAGAGACGATTAGCGGCCACCGTGGAGCAGTAGATACTTGTGACCCCGTGCTTCTGCCATCTTCCTGTCCCCACGCTTGTCACTAATACATTGCGTTGTTCATTTTGCCGTTGGTGATGGTGATTCACTTCATAAACCCTGTGGGTCTTTGGATTCCTAGATGTCAGAGTAACCACAGCTATCCTTGACCCATTATCAATGGATCCCGGAGAGTCTTAGGCCCTTCGTGCCATGTTCCCCACGGCTTTTTCCCTTCTTCCCCATGGCATGCCCACCGTGCCAGGCGCCAGCATTGAATCACCTGCCCAGGTAGCTAGAACCTGCCAGCCCTCCCCTGCTCTGTGCCTTTGTCTCGGCCGCCACCCTTCCCAGCTTGCCCCTGCATCTGGGGAATCTTCCAGGGCCTCCTGATCCAAATGTCGTCTCTCCACTGGGCCCTCTTGGGGTCTTCTCCCTTCCCTTCTGCCTGAGCTAAGTGAAATTAATTCCCTCCACCTCCCTTGTCTGATAGTTTTATTAAAATATGCAATAATGTAATGTTGATTGTACTCTCCTCTATGGCTGCCCCAATTATGGTCTTACTCTGAGTGTGTGTGTTTTCTAGGTACCTGTGTGTTAGGTCTGGAGAGAGAAGATAGATGGCCCAGCGCACGCCCAGGGAACGCCTTCCCAGGAAGGGATCTTTGCAGGAGAAAGAGATGAGCTTTTCCCACCTTCTGGAGGAGGCGGAGGCTGGAACTGATAAGCAAGAAAATATGAAAGTGAGATAATTAGAGAATGAGGGGCATAAAATGGAAAAGCCAAAGTATTTTTCATTTTGCAACTCTGTGTTAGGACTCACGCAGTTTATTTATTAAGCCGTTATCAAAGTAAAGTGAGACAAGTGGGTCTCAGTCTAATGGAATTGCCCCTCTGTGGGCCGTGTTAGCTTCAGGTATTCCGAGCATAACTGGATAACGACGACAGTTATTGCACCGGGAGTTTAGTGCCGGCCAGCCTCCCCCTCTGTGCTTTTTTCTGCACAGAGGCTCATAGGCCTTCTGATGAAGCGGGGGCAGGGCTGACTGTTCCAGCTCAAGTCCAGACCAGGAACTGCAGACTGGGTGCCCATCAGGCCAATAGGCCCTCACATTTCAGCTCCTGGCGCTTTTCTCTGTGTTGTAACCTGGGTGAAAAGCACCTCTGCTGTCATCTGGTAAACTACTCAGCAGGCTTTTGGCTGGTCTGGGTATCTGTGAGGCAGGTGGTTCCTCACCCGGGGCTCAGGGCGCCAAGGACAACCACCTACTGACTTCTGATTTGTTTTTAAAACTGTTTGACCTATGCCCCCTCCCTGCCACCTCCACCCCTCCCCAGGTAGGCCTGTCTGCCAGTATCATTTCACTGCTGAGAATCGGGCCCCTCTGTAAAAGTATGCTGACCTGAGGGGATCGAGATCCAGAGGTGCCTGTGTGCTTAAATGTGCAGGAATCAAACCACTTGGCTGATAACTTGGTATCGATTCATCTCCTTCCCCTGCTTTGCTGAGCCCACGGCCTCCCAGATGAGGTAGTGATGTTTTGGGGCTGTAGTTAGGCAGGTAGTTCTCATTCTTGATGCTGAAATGACGTGTCCGTGGCCTGAGGACTGGCTCTTTATCAGGGCTCGGCTCACAGGGACCCCAGGCAGCAGCCCACCTGGCTGGGGGTGGCGGGGGAGGGCATGCCTTTCCAGCGCGAGAACCAGAGGCCCTATCCTGGGGCTCAGTCCCCAGGAAACAGCTCAGGGCTTACAGTAATTGTTCCAAGAGGAGAACGTTCAAAGTGCAAGAGAAACAGAGGCTACGGGGCAGGAAGGGAATGTGGGAGGGGATGGAGGGGGTCTCCTCCAGGAGCGCAGAATTGAGACTCTACAGGTCACCCCTTGCTGCTCTGGGTGATGAGCCTGTGGGATGCTGGAGGCTCTGAGGAAGGGCCTGGGGGCCCTGGGGCGTCACCTGCACGGGGGGCCAACTGACTCAGTGATCCGGAAGGCGTGAATCTGATGAGCTTCACTTCTTAAGCGGGGGCTAGCTTCGGAGTCCGACAGCGAGGCTCCTTCCGCGTGGAGACTGAAGACTGACCCGTGGTGTTTGCTGCAGCCGGTGCCGTAACAGACACTGGAGGCCGTGGAAGTGTGCTGAGCTTGCTGGGAGCTGCGGACCTGGGGTGGGTCTGCTTCTGGCTGCCCCCGCCTCTCGTTCTGAGGGCCGCCCACACTCCTGCATTTCTAGGGATGAGAAGCCCCGTGGCCCCGTGACTACCCTTCCTGAGAGCTGTCCCCTCTGGGTCTCCACTGCAGCCGGGCTGCACGGAGTGCACACCCAGGAACACTCGCTTGCTGGGCAGGCGGCCGGGCACAGCCGGGAGGGTCCAGGCTCCTGGGCCTCCTGCCTGGTGGATGGCTCAGTCCTCACAGGGGCCTTGCTGCCTCTCAACTCTTGCTTTCAAATGCACCCTTTGCCAAAATGCCAGAAGGAGCTTCGGAAGCAGAGCCGCAGCCACCCTCAAGGCTGTGTTCCCTCGCTGGGCTCCTGGCTAAGCCACGTCCCCTCTTGCCCCTGGTTCCCTTCTCTTCTTCATCCTTGTCCTGGGGCCCCTGCGAGGGACCCTCTGCTCTGCTCCGGGCACTACTTCCTGTCTCAGGCACTGGGCTCCTGGCCCCTCGCCGGGGGGGGTGTCCCTGTCCACCCGTCGCCCTCCTGGCCTTCCTCTTCTGTCTGCCTTGGGGCACTGTGGCTGCCCAGAAGCCCCTCCTGTTATCCTCTTGGCCCGTCACGCCTCCCTCTGCTGCATCATGGTTCTGAGAGCACACAGGGCCTGTGCTGGCTGGGCTCAGAGGGACACTCACGGCCGGTCGCTGAGTGGGTGACAGGTCGTGTCCCTGCTCTGCTCTAATCCCCACGACGTCATCCACAGCCCTGCCTGCGCAGGTTCTCGTGACTGTCACACTCCTTCCCACTCCCCCACTGCAGCTCCCTGCCCCCCTCTCGCCCCCATTGCTGGAATTCCTTGGCCCTTCATCCCTTTACTTTCTTTCCTTGGGAAGGGCCTACCTCTTCTCCCTTCAGGCAGCAAGTCCTCTCTGGAGGCCCCCTGCCCCTCCTGAGGGGCCTGGGCCCCCACCTCTCCCCTGCCCCTTGGCGGTCCCTGCCGTAGAGACCATCATGCGGCTCGGCCTGGGAAGGTCAGTAGCTGGAACTTCCACCCCCCCCCCCCAGTGCACCTGCTGGGGCCAGTCATCCACGGGTGCTGTCCTCCTGGGTGGGAGAAGGATCCTGCCCCCTGAGGCCCCCCAGGGGCCGGGGGGCAGAGGGGAGACAGTAAGGGGTGTTGAAGACTCGGCGCCTCTGAGGGTGATGCCCTGGCCTGAGCGCTGGGGGGATGCAGACTTGGCCTTGTTTCCAGTTGCCGGACACACAGGCAGTCTGGACCCTAGTGTGAAAACTCCCTATCTTGTAACATGCCACGAGCCAAGCACAACAGGTCTCTGGGCCGAATACCAGGCCGACAGTCCGTGACCGCGGGTTGGACTCTGCTCTATGTCACAGGCCAGCACTCCTGTGAGCCTGCGACACCGTCTTGAAGCTGCATTGCTGGATAGGAGGGGACACCTTAACCAGGGCCCACTGGTGGCAAGGAAGAAAACCTCTCTGGGGAGGAGGAGACGGCCCGGCATCTTTGGAATAGGGCCCCGTGCTGACCGCAGGCCAGAGGAGGCCCGAGTGGACGGTGGTGCCCAGGGCCTCCAAGGTAGGACCAGCCTCCTGCTGGCCGTGAGCCTTGCCTGCTGGGGCTGGGTGGGCAGGATGCGTGGTCCCTCGGGGCTGGGCCGCGGGGCTGGGCGTGGTGCAGGCAAGCAGTGCTGTGAGGACAGCTTGTTTTGACCAGAAGCCCCCACCGAGGTGGGAAAGCGGATTTTAACCGCACTTTGCTCACATACAGGCTATCGGAGTCTTCAGGCTTCGCGTCGGGCTCCGCGGTGCCTCCCCGCATCCAGAAGGATCCAGGGTTCCCGTGGCGCATGCAGTGTAGGAGAAGCCACCGCCCTTTACATTCTCTTCCAGCATCAAGGCCTCAGGTGGGCACCAGGATGTCCTCACTGTCTCACAGAGGGAGCCAGCACCAGGCACGGAGCAAGAATTGAATGATATTATTTTGCTCTCACTGTGCTTGTTTACAAGCGCGATGTTAGCCGGCGATACAGATTTTCCTTTTAAATGCAAGTACTTCCGTAGAACCACAGAGTCAGTTAACATAAAAGCCTTGGGGGGGACCGCAGTTGCGAGACTTGGTGGCGTCGCGCGTGCAGTGTGCCCCTGCCGCCCTGGTGAGGACCTTGGGGCCAGGACGTCCTCGGCAGCTTTCCAGTCGTGCTGCTCTCCCTGGGAGGGGCCGGGGGCGAGGGGCAGCAGCGTCCACGTAAGATCTCACAGCATCACTGTTCCCAACATTTTGACAGCTCTTGACGGTTGCTTCTCCTTGTGGTACGTGCTACCGGTTTTCCATTTTCCCTCGGTGATGAAATGTTTCCTTGGAAGTTGTGAATTTTTTTAGAAAAATGGGAGGGAAAATGGTAAGATGGTCCACAGATGGGGCAGAGAGCCTGGGCTGGGCCAGCTGTGGAAAGAGCTGCGCTGGAGTCCTAGACAGCCCAGCGTGTGGGCAGGCCTCTCCGGTGGCTCGGAGCTGTCAGAGTTCGCGGTGGACGAGGGTTTCCCTCCACCCACCCCTGCCACCCCCTGCCGGCTCCAGCACTAACGTGAGGCCTTGTGGGGACCCAGGCGAACCCCGTGTACACCAGGACAGCACCAAAACTCATGGTGGGAGTCCACATGGCCAGCACCGAGGCCCGACGGGACATGTGTGTCTAACGTCCATCAGGGGGTGGACCCCAGAATGTGCATCTCTCACAAGAGGACCCAGCATCTCCTTGTCCACCAGCCTGGCTGCTCCCAATAAACCCAAATAAAACACCCTGCCCCTGCAGAATGAGTGATCCCTGGCCCCATTCTGGATCTGTTTGGATGTTGCTTTGAAAATTCCAGCTGCTGTGGAGAGAGCCACACAGAGGAGGAGAAAGACAACTGGGGAAGAGGCCGGTCAGGAGCAGAATTAA
Organism: Delphinus delphis; assembly: GCF_949987515.2. Lineage (NCBI taxonomy): Eukaryota > Metazoa > Chordata > Mammalia > Artiodactyla > Delphinidae > Delphinus > Delphinus delphis. The sequence goes on along the minus strand of NC_082697.1, from coordinate 2,252,810 downwards.
TGAGGACATAACGCAAGAGTTAACCTCTGGGAACACATGTTAGATAAGATGCTTCTTTCTCAAAAGCAACAGCTTTTCATCCTTCTCTCTCTTACTTTAATAGAACATTTTGTATTTTTAAAATGTCAAACAATTTACTTTGGAAAACTTGATAAACTGAAAAACACACAAAAAGTAAGTTAGTGTAAGTTTGTCTCCCTCCCCTGAACAGCCACATTTGGCATGTCAGGCGTGTGCGTGTGTGTGCGTGCGCACACGCTGTGTATAGGCATGGTATGATATCACGAGTACACGTGTGTGTAGTCATGTGGGCACCCTTGTGTATTGTTATGTACCTGTGTGCAAGCATGTGGGTGCTGCTGTGTGTACATACCACACGTGCACACACATTCAAGTGACTGGTGTGATAATGTGTGATCATGGCTATAGCGTGTGTTCGTATGTGCACACGTGCTGGATGAGAGTGGTACATGCATAGAAGCGTGTGAGTGTGGTGTGTGCATATGTGCAGACATTTGGGTGTTTGTGCACGTGTGCATGCATGTGGCACGTATGCATATCTGGTACATGTGGGGTGCCTGTGTGGTGAAGGACTAGAAGGACGTTTCCAGTTCTTTGCTGCTGAAAATGATGGATGCTGAAGAACATCTATGTAAACGCATCTCAGGGCACATCTCTCATTACTTCTTTATGATGAATCATTAGAGGCAGAATTCAGAATTTCTGGCTCAGAGGCTCTGTTTGTTACATGGCCCTGGATCCACGTGTGTAAAGGATGTTTCAGGGGAGGTAGTGGGAATTTGTGCTCCCAGCCAAGACTTGGGAGATACCCGTGTTCCCGGGCCTCCTTGGCCTGAGGCCTGTCGTATGGCCATTCTTTTAAAAGTGTTTTGTGGCCTGACAGATATGAGACGATGTCATTTAATCTTGCATTTATTTAATTAGCAATTAGTAGAGTGGTAGGGAACTTTTAAAAAATCTGCTTTTCCTTCCCCTTTTTTTCTTTTGCAAATTATGTGTCTGCGTTTGTCAGTTTTTCTCTCAGGGGTGATTGGAGTGGCCTCATACAAATGCTTTCGTGTAGCCCTATCACCACTGAGATCCCTCAGGAAAGTTTTGTAATTTTTTGCAAGTAGTTTTGGTGTATTCTTAGAGTTTGTCCCTAAGTGCGTAACATGTGCTGATGTGTGAGCAGTGTGTCTGCAGGATGGAGGTGTCACTAAAGTATGCTTGATGGAACCTATTTTAACCAGGGACCATTGTTTACAGGCGTAAGTAAGCAAAGCCCATGCAAACTGGCGGAAGTCCCAGCACAGACTCTTGGAAAGGCAACAGGGCTTTCTGAGGGCCTGAAATCGAGGGTTGAAATCTAAGGCTGCCAGGACAAGGCATTGGCAAGCTTCTTCTGTAAATGGCCAGATGATAGTTATTTTAGGTTTTGCAGGATAGGTCTGGCGGGACCTGCTCACCTCTGCTGCCGTAGCACAAATGCAGCCGTAAACAGTTCGTCATGAATGGGGTGGCTGTGTGCAGGTTACACACACAGTGCCCCTCCTTTCTGCATCTCTACCAGACAGCCTATTTTTCTGTGCATGTGAAGGAAAACTGTTCCCGGTTGAGAACCGTTGCTCTGAGTCATTTTTCTTTAGCCCTCATAGCCACATTATGAAGCTTGGCATTGCAGCCCCATTTGACAGATGAGCAAACTGAGGCCAGCAAGCTTTGATACCATAGCAGAGGTCAGGTAGCTAGTAAGTGGCAGAGCTGGGCTTTAAACCCACGTCTGCCTGACGGGCACAGCAGCCACATAAGTGCCGTTCGGAGCAGGGCCAGGCACACAGGTCAGCGGCCACGGTGCTGGCCTGGGGGCTGCAGTCCTGGGTCCAGAGAGGCCGCAAAGAGGGAGCAGAGGAGGCAAGGATGCAGAGAGCTGGGTCCTCCCAGCCCCGCCAGGAGCGCTTTCTGCTGGCACATAATGATGCCACCATTAGGATAGCTGTGATAATGGAAAAGGAAGTGAAACATGATGAGCCCTTGGTGGATGGTGTGATCAGCCTTCAGTGTCAGATCTGCATGTGAAACTAGAGTTAAGAACGGACGACTGCTCACCTCCTTTGTGCTCTGTTTATCCCAGGTGTGGACACGGAGAAGATGCTCCACATACTGGGCCCCGAACGCCAACGTTCGGTCTCATTAGAGGGACCGTGCTCGGGGACGTCACCGTTCACCTGCTGGGGCCTGGATGGCAGCGGAACCCGGTATGGGCGCGTGTCGTCCCTTCCGGCGCAGGCGCAGGTCGTCCCTCCCGGCGCTGGACGCCTGCGGCCTCCAGAGGCCGCTCCTGCTTCCCAGAATGCCCACACTTCCGGTTCTGTGCGTTCCATCCGGGTCAGGGAGCGTAGGGGGGCGTCAGGCGGGGTCAGCCACGAGCACAGGGCACCATTTTGAGCCGAGGAGGCGTTTCTGTGGTGGAGTCCACTCGGGAAGCCCCCGCGTGGAGAGACTGAAAGGGCCCTCAGGTGCTCAGATGGGGGGCGAGTTGACCACAGTGGTCGCATCTGGTCGCCTCCCTTGCGATGCTCCTGTCCGTGAAGCTGAGGCTGGAAGCCGGGGCCCGCAGGTCCCCTCAGTCCTGCGAGTGGCCTGTGGCCGCTGGGCGCCTGCAGCGCGGGCGGGGAGGTGCTGGGGGCCCTGCACCAGGGACCCTGAAGGCGGGCAGCTTTCGAAGGCGGCTCTCGGTGGCACCTCCTGTCAGCCGTCCCGCCCCGGCGACGGGACCGTGGCCCGGGTGGGCGGGTTCTGTTCCTGGACTCGGGCTCGGCCGGCGGGGAGGACTCCCCAGTTGCCTCAGCTTCGCGGTCACCCGTCTACGGGCCATGTCAGCGTCCCACCTGCCGCCCGGGGAGCTCACATCCTCTGCCTGGTTGATATGGACTCTGTGGGACAGACGCTCGCCCCAGGTTTAAGGTCAAGCGCACCGAAGAGTTAAAGCCGGAAAAGCGGCCGATGACATTGAAACACGTCCGACGTCAGACTTGTCCACGGCGCCTCCTGAATTGTCAGCTTGGTGGCTCGTCGTGTTCGGGGGGACCCGGAACCCGAGAAGGAACGTGCGAGGACTCCAGGCCCGACGCCCAGCGCGTCTGAGCCTCCGTCTTCCCGCCTGCGAATTGGGGTAAGAGTCGCAAATGCCTCTTAGTGTCCTATAGGGTCAGGGGAACGTGGGTGGCGGTGACCTTGCGGGTACTTGGCAGGCGGGGGGTGTCGCTCAGCCCACCGCGGCTCCTTTTGGGAAATAAGCCCAGTGAAGGGCGCGTCCGGGGGTGCCGTGAGCCCCGGTCACGTCCCACGGTGGCGAGGCATTCTCCAGAGATGCCAGCTCCCTCCCGGGGCACCCAGGTGTGTGTCAGAGCCTGGAGTCAGGTGGACAGTCACGGGCGCGATGCCCAGCACGTCAGGGAGCTGCCTCACCTGCACGGCCTCCCTGTGCTCACCTGGGGGTCCTTCCAGAAGGATGTGCTGGGGACCCGGGCGTCACTCTGGGCCGTAGGTGGGCATCCTGGCATCCAGCCGGCTCCCTGGCAGGTGAGGGTGTTGGTCAGACCCATACACACGACATCCCACGTGGGGAGCACGACCGTGACCCGGGCCCTGGTTTCTGGGGTGAAAGGCGGTCCAGGCCCGGGTGCCCGATGGTAACTCAGCGCCGACCCGTTGTCTCCTGGGAAGTGACTGCTTTGTGGCACCTCCAGGGCGGGCAGCAGTCCATTTGGGGGTAAAATATTTTCAGTGACGTGGAGTTTCGCACAATGAAAGAAAATCACAGCCGGTAGGACTTGGAAGGACAGTGGTCAGCATTTAATTATATTTATCCAGATGCACTTGGTGAAGGAAGCTGCTGGTGTGTTTCTATTCTCACGATTTCGTTCTTCCCAAGTAGAATGCATTCCCTGGTGGAATTCTCAGGTTACGTTTTCCCAGAAAAATCTCGTTTCGCGGATTGGCCGTACTTCTGGCTGATCCATAAAAATGGGATTTTCCCGTCTCTGGCTCAGGCCCCTAAAGTTGAACTGTGTAACCTGTTTTAGCTGAAAAAATCGCGTTTGTCACTCTTTTTTCTCTTGGATTTGTCACTCAACTGACAGCCACATGCCCTCACCCCCTGTGTTTAAGGTGGCGGCTGTGGGTTGGGGGGTGGCCGGGGCCACCTGTGGGGATGTGGACGCCTCTCCTTGGGGCCGGGGCCTGGGGTGGGGCGGACAGGCAAGGCCTTGCCTGTTAATCGCACGATCTGCTCAGCGCTGTCACGAGCCCCGGGAAGGGAGTGGACGCCGGGCAGCCCCTGATTAGCAAGGCTGCTTGTCCAGCAGCCCCAGGGCCCTGGCCGCGGTGGGCAGGTGCAGCTGCGGGTGCCAGGGGCCCCGGGGCAGCTGCTGTACGCGAGGCGACACCGCCAGTGAAGGCGCCTGAGACCCGGGCCTGTCTGCCCAGCTGCCCCTGCAGGCTACCCAGCAATAAAAATATAAGCAGTTCTGGCGTTTCTCTGTGCCGGGAGGGTCAAGGTGTTCGTCGTCTTCAGGCAGTAATAAAATCATCATGTTCTGAGGCAAAAGTCACAGACTTAGGCTCGTTGCAAGTAAACTGCGGCTTAAAAGGCAAGTGGCTTATCGAGATCCTGCTAGGAAAGGACAAAAAGAATTCAGAAAGCCAGGAATTAATTCTTTCTCTCCAGCCATTATAATGGGAGAGTGGTTTATGTCATGCGCACCTGCTTTAAAAGGGGCGGTTGCGTTTGCTCCCAGGCCAAATGGAAAATTCGCAGGTGCTCCCACATGGGGTTCTGGGGTGATGGGGGGCGCAGGGAAGGGGTGGCTCCACTGCCCCCCCGCCCTACTTGGCGGGCCTTGTCTGTTCCCAGGGTGACTGTGCTCAGGGCCTCCTCCCCACTGGCCCCGGCTTGTGGGTGCAGTGGCCAGCCCAGAGGGACCCCAGGCTCTGCCCTGCCCTCCAGGGCAGGTGGATCGGGACTCTGCCAGCTTTTGTTCCCCTGCCTTCCCACAGTGAGGGCACTGAGCCCCACCAGCTAGCAGCGCTTGGGAGGAGCCTCCCTGGTGCCGGCTGGGGCGGGGGCTGCCTGGAAAGGATGGCCACGGCCAGCAGCATTTCCAGCTTTTGCATGAAATAGGCATCAGACGCTGGCTCGGTGACCTTGTGTGAAATAGGAAGTGACACCAGAATATCCCCAGGGCCAGCAGGGCTCCCTGGGTTTAGAGCCACAGAACCCCGGCTCAGCGGAAGCGGCCAGTGTGGCAGGGACGGTGCTGTGCGTTGACCACACGTTCTGATCCTTCCGCTGGTGCGGAGGGGATGTGGCAGTTAGGAGCTGGGGGGGGTGGGCTCCTCCAGGCTGACAGATGACAGAGTCGCAAGATGGACACAGCCCCTGTCCCTGTGTCACAGGAGGGAGAGGACCCAGCAGCCCACTGTGGGCTGGGACATGGGGTGAAGGCGCTCTGTTTTTTAAAATGCAGTTAAAGTACTCCCCCGCTTCGTGGAAAGAGTTTTAAGTTTGCTGAGGTTGGGACATGTTTATCGATGTTTTAATGCACGTTTTTCACAGAGACCTGGCGTTACAAATCCCCCTGTGGGGCTCTGGAGTCTGGCAGCCTGGAGGCACACTGATTAAGTGTGTGGCCTCAGACAGGGTACCAGGCCTGTTGTCTGCACAGGAGGGTCATGATATTCGTCCCCATCCCCTCTAAGACTGTAATGATGATAAGATGCTATCATAAATGCAAATGCACTTTGCAAACATCTTTCATGAACTTTGCAAAGTGGACCTACCAGTGATGGTCAGAATGTCCCTTTGGTTTTTGGAATCTGTGATTTCGATGTTCGAGCCCACAGTATATCGATATTAATTCTAGGAAGTTGCAGACTTGCAGATAGCCTTAGGTACCTTCTGGGGGTCTTGTATTTACACAGGTGAATGGCATGTGGCCAAGAATAAGGAGACGATAGTCCAGAAGGCCCCTCACCCTCAATCCAGCCCCTCAGGCTGGTGGCCACCACCCTACCTGACATCCGCTCCCCTACTCCTCAGTGCTCAAGGGGGTGGTCCTGTGGCGGCCATGGGGCAGGGGGCAGGCTGACTGCCTTTATCCTTAACCTTGGTTATTGTCCCTGACCACCCGCTCTGGATTCCCCGCCCTCATCCCAGCCCCTGTTCTTGCTTCACGCACATGGTCCGCCCCTCTGGTATACGGCCCTACTGTCACCTGTGCACCAGTGCTGGGCTGGGCTGGACTCAGAAAATAAAGCAATAAACATGGCACTCGCCCCTCCAGGTCCATTGGAGGGAGCAGACAAAGCAAAGGACAGCTGCAGAGTGAGACGGGGCTATGGGATTGCGTGAGTGGGGGCAGCAGGAACTCGTGGGAGCGGGGACACGCCAGGACGCGGGAGGTGGTGGTTGGGAGGTTAAGGGGGTCGTGGCTAAGCTGATACTAAGGGACGAGACAGAGTCGTCTGAAAGGAGAGCAGAGTGCAGGCAGCAGGTAGACCAGACGACTGGTCTGCTCCACACTAAGGGGTCACCATGCTGGAACCCTCAGGGATTGTATGAGACAACAAGGTGTGTGTGTGTGTGTGTGTGTGTGTGTGTGTGTGTGTGTGTGTGTGAGAGAGAGAGAGAGAGAGAGAGAGAGAGAGAGAGAGAGAGAGAGAGAGGGAGAGAGAGAAAGACCGACCCACCCACTGCCTGCCAGACACAGTTCCCAGCTCTGGAGCTGTTCTATCAATAGGTAACAAAACAATAGGTTTCCATGAGCTTATGGAACATAGAGTTCAGACAGGGTGGGTTCTGCAGGGCACAGGTTCTCAAAGATTTTTGACCATAACTCAGAAAAAAATGAATTTTAAAATGGAAGGCAGTAAACACCCCCCCATGCCCCCATACAAACATAAATAAATCTTACAGAATCATATTTGCCTTCCTAGCGCAGGTGACACCATTACCATTCTGTTGTACTTTGTTTTAGAATGTTTTTCACAGCTCACTAGGTTGTTGGCCACAGTTAGAAAAGCACGTTTTGGAGGGCAAGTTCTGGTGGGTATTCAAGCAGTGTTTGGAAAAAAACAGGTTTGGCTGAAGGTCCCTGAGCTGGATATTTCAGGCCAACTCAGATGAAAGGATGAGTAGATGGATGGACAGATACACAGATTCATAGATGGAAGGATGGATGGAGGATAGATGGATGGGTGGATATTAGGATGGGTGGAGGGAAGGATGGATGGATTAATTTGAGTTTCTTCGTAATGGTTATTACTCAGCAGATTTTTTTCTGGAGCTGCTGGTGTTGGCAGGACTTGGGGGCTGATTTAAGTGAGCAGGACCTGGGAAGCTCACCTGAGCTTCCATTGGAGCAGCTCTCTGTTTACCTACAGTGTATTACGGTGTTCCTAACGTGGGTCCCTCTCTTTTTAAAAAGACATGGAAAAGCACTGGCCTTGTAGTGTGAAGAGTGCATCTGTATTTGGTATAAAGCAACGCCATGGATGGAGGGCTTGCTCACCACAGAGCATCCTTAGAAGCTGACTTTCAGTGATCAGTTGGTGCCTTTGCGCACGTGCACGTTATCCCACTGACAGGCCAGCTCCCCCAGGGGTCTGTCTGCCTCGGCCACTGCTATTCCTGGGGCCAAGGACAGGGCCTGATTCACAGTAGACGCTTGACTGTTTGTCCATTGAATGAAGAGATGTGTCTTTCCGCCTTGCTGTGAAAGCTGGGTTCTGGAAGGCCATGAGCACGTTCTCCACTCCCCAGGTCTCTTGTGTGATAGAGACATTAGCGCATGTCAGACCCTTTAGCAGGGCTTCCCATTGCTGTAGCATGTTCCTTTAATCTAGTAAATATGCGCCCTTGGCTGAACTCTCCTGAATCTGTGGGGAGGCCAGAGGGAATGTGTGATGATTATGTGGTTTGAATGGCAATCAGGAGGTGCTTCTGGTCGCTGTGGAGACACCTACACTGTTGGAAACTGCTCCACTTCTTTTGGGTTTGGTGGTTCCGGCTGGCTCTGAAGGCCCACTATCTGCTTCAGGCACACCTGCACAGAATCCCAAGATGGCTTTGGCTCTCACAGGGTGGCTTCTGTGCGGCAATTTCAATAGCTCTGCTATTCGGGGAGCTCCCTTGGTGGGGCTTGGAGAAATGGGAGAAGGTAATGCCGTCAGGGTGACCCGTCCAGGAACGGGGCTCCTGGCCGGTATTTGACGGCTGCCTGACCTTGGACACCAGCAGAGTATCTTGGTCCTGGGCCACCACAGGCATCCCAGTCACTGGCTCTGAACCGGCATGGAGATCAATTAAGTTGAGTGCGTTTATGTTGGTAGGATTAGATTGACGTCCGTGTGCTTTATTGATTTTATTGATCAATCATCCTGGACAATCAAGTTCCCTCCTAGCACCAAGGACCCGCAACCCAGGGAGGCCTGGCTCAGTCTCTCCCTCGCCCCTTCCGCTCGGCTTCCCTGCCTTCCTCTCTCCTGGGTTGTGTTTCTGGAACATTGTCACTGGCCAGGTCCTATTCAGTCCTCCGAGTATTGCAGGATGACAGGCCTGTGTGCATTTCCACAGACCGTTGGAGGATCTGGGTCCTGGTGTTGACACGTCAGCACCACTTCTGCTTTGAAACATAACACATTATTTGTGACAGACGCTCTGAGCCTTCTGGCAACCGCAGGACCCTCAAATTCTACTATAATCATCACCTTTTTCTCTTGCCAAAAAAAAAAAAAAAATTTAAAAGAACATGTAGTAAAGAAAATCATTTCCGAGTCAAGCTGCAAAGGAGTCTGAGATTCATAGTGGCTAAGAGTCAGTCCCCCTTTTTCTGTGGGAATGGCAGAAGCAAGTGCAGGTCTGTGTACGTGGTGAACATAATGCTTTGCCTAAATTCGGGAGCTAGAAATGCTCTGAAAGAGCAGCATTGGTTTCTGAAGACAGTGAAGTTGCAGCCCTAGTGGCAGCATTTTGAATAAGAATATCGCTGAGTATTATGGGTTGAATTGTGTCTCCCAAGAAGATATGTTGAGATCCTTACTTCTTGGTACTATGAGCATGGCTTTATTTGGGGGGAAAAAGGGGGTCTTTGCAGATGTAATCAAGGTAAGATGAGGTCACACTGGATTAGGGTGCGCCCTAAATCCCATGACTGGTATCCTTATAAGGAAGGAAGAAGACATTTAATCCAGTTTTGGGTAGAGACCCACAGCAGGAGGGTGCGGACAGCGCAGGCAGGCAGAGAGGAGTGATGTGTCGGCAGGCCCAGGCCGGCCTGGGAGCGGCAGGAGGCTCCCTCCCCCACACGCTTCAGGGGGAGCCTGGCCCTGTCCACACCCCGAGGGTGACTTCAGTCCTCCAGACTGTGAGAGAGTCACCATCTGTTGTCTGAAGCCCCCCAGTTGGTGGTCCTTTGTTACAGGAGCCCCAGGAGTGGAATACACTGGGGGATATGCAGTTGTGGAGGGGCACAGGAAAACACGGTGGAACAAAAGTGTTGGTTCAAATGCATGCTGGTGACTACCTTCTCTGTGACACCCAGGAGTGACTTTTTAGGGAGGAACTTGTGCTCTGGGTGAGTTTTCTGTTCCCAGCTCTCTTTATGATGGAACAGTGGTGTCACTGCAGGAACAGGGTTGGCATCAGGAGTCTGGGTGTCGTTTTGCTGATGTCTCAACATTGTGAGCATCACTCCTGAAAGCCCCTCAAACACTCACAGCTCCCCAAGTTGCCTTCTTGCCTTCATCCCTCTTCACCCTGTCTTGTGAGAGTTTCATAAAACCGTATTCTGTATGCAGATGATGATGAGGCCTAAAGCCGAAAAAAGCAACCTATAAAAGTGTTAGGGGCCCTTTGAAATCAGCCATGAAAATCAGCCTGCGTCTTCCCCTCAGGGTGTGATGCTTGCAGCAAGCGTCCAGGGCTGGCTGTTTTGCCGGTGTGACCATTTGAAGTTTTAGAAGGAGGACCGGGTTTGGGACCAGTTCTCATAAAGGATCATTATTAAAAATAATATTTTATGGAAGCGTGTATGTCTTAGTTCACTCAGCAAACAAGCATGGCCTGTCCTGGGTACTGATAATTTATTGGTGCATAAACAGAAGTTCCTTCCTTGGAGAGGGCATCGAACAGGAGAGGCAGGATTGACAGTCATGTGAACCAGGAGATCCCAGGGGGAGGGGTTGGTGCTCCAAAGCCAGACAAGGGGCTGAGGTCAGAGATGGGATCGGGGGAGTGCCTGTCAGGTGAAGTGACATTAAGAGGATTCCTGAGTAATGGGGAGGAGAGGAGCCTGTCACGTGTGGCTCTAAGGAGACAGCTCTGGGCAGAGGGACAACACACACGTGCAAAGGCCCCGAGGTAGGGCGCATTCCAGGAAGAGGAAGAAGCCCAGTGTGTCTGGGGCAGAAGAGTCAGAGGAGGAGAGGGGGGCAGTCAGAGCCTGTTCTGCAGACCTTGCAGGTGATGGAGGTCTGAGCCCAGGGCCTCGTTTGTCAGGACCAGCTCTCCCTCTTTCCGCAGCCAAGAGCCTTCAGCTCGCCCCTGCTCCTAAGAGCCTTGGAGTGTAGGCTGATGGGCTGCAGCTGGGCTCCGGCCCCCATGGGTGGGGAGAATGCCCAGTTCTTACCGGGTGCAGGGCTCCCCTGCCTCTGGCTGCCCTCTTCCCACCCCCCACACACTCACAGGTCCCCTGCAGTGGGGTGACACAGACTCTTCTGCTTCCCACGATGCCATTTCTTTTGGGTGGAAAAGCCCTGGTTTTCTGGCAGAACCCCCAGGAAGGCAGGTGCCCCCGGGAAGCAAACCCCTCCGTGTCCTTCATTTAGAACATTCTCAAGCGGTAGTGATAGGCCTCCACCCCTGCGGACTGGTGGCTGGGCCCACGCTCCTGCCCATGTAAGCCATGGGGAAGCCACGCGCACATGTCCTCTGTCTCGACTCCGCTACGCCTCCCAGGCCTCCAGAGTGAGGAGGGAGACGGGCAGCCAGCAACCACGGCTTATGATGTGCACGGTCTGTGCCAAGGGTGCATCGCGGGGTCCGAAGCCCCCCACCGGCCGCCTACATCACAGACGGGGGAGCAAGACTTCGCCGTGGCCCCTGGACAGTGAAGGGACAGACCCCGAGCCTGCCTGTCTCTGAGGTCATTCCCATAACTGCCTCAGGTCTCTGCCATGCAGACACGGCGGCGGGGGTGGTGGTGGTGGTGAGGTGTGGCGGTGTGTGACAGGGAGCAGCCATGTATGTTTGCAAGGGCGCCCGTGTCGACACACTTGAAGTACATTGACCGTCCCGCTCGGGAGAATAGCCCCGCGCCTGGAATCAAACTTGATTTAATTGAAGCGAGGTCTGCCTGTGCTCCCTGCCTTGGCGGGAGGTGTGTCACCGACGTTTGGGGCAGACCTGGTCTGCTGAGTCCATGTTGTTCCCGACGCCACTCAGCTTGGGCCGACGCCCTCTGGGGAGTTTTCCTGCTTCTCTACTTGTTTCCAGGGATGATCCTCAGACAATAAACTTCATCTCTAAAAATAGGTCACATAAAGGCCTTGATATTTTTTCTAATTAGTGTAAGAATATATTGAATATACATCATACGTGTAGATCACAATATTATTAAAATTACTGTGAAGACTTTACACATCAAAATAGTTCAGGCAGTGGGGACACAGGCAGCCCGATGTTCCCTGAGAATCATATCTGCATTAGCAAGATAAAGGACAATTTAGGACGATTACAAAAGTGATGATTCAGAGTACAACATAAAACTCTTCTGAGAACGAATTCGTAATGCCAGCTGCTGCTAAGCTGCTTAATCTTTATCTAGTTCAATTAAAATCTGAATGTTTGGGATTTCATTAACAGCTGGGGGTTTGGAAATTACATGCGCTCTTCCACTGTATTCCATTGCTGACGTACAATAGTGGAAGTTTCCCAAAACGTCTTCAGGTAGACTTAGGTATCATTAAAACTTAAGTACGTAAAGGACGACACAGAGGTAAGAGAAGATTAGTGTAGTTTTTCGACCAGATCCAATTGGCAAGAGTAGGAAACCCCATCGAAAGCAGCGCGACTTTTGTCGGGGAGAGAGAAGTATCGGAGCCTGGCTGAGACGCCGTCTGAGCCCTTTGGCCATGCCTGATGCTTCAGTTTAAGGACCAGGAGCTGGTCCGGGTGACGCTGGCCGTAGCGGTGTGTGTGTGGGGTACCCTGCCGATGCCCCTGCTCCTGCGTCCCATGCCTGGTCCTCACTCCAGTGCACATGGCTGCGCTGCCTGTCCATTCATTATGCATTCTTCAGACTTTGCAGGCGGGTTTTTCTAAAATCAAACCAGCCAACGTGATGAGCCAGCCTAATGTATTACTTCACATTAAAAACGAAAAGCAGAATGAACGTTTCATGTGTGTGTTTTCCCTTGACCTGGGTGTCAAGGTCTGTTGTCGTGAACTTTATTCTCCCAAGAACGGGAGGGTCCCTTTTTCCTCCTGCAGAGGATCTGACTGAGGTCAGGGTGGGGACAGGGAATCTGCATTATTAACTGCGCCCCCCCATGTCATCCTGAGGCAGGTGGTCCCCTCGCCAGGCCCTGCACGCCCCTGAGGGGACGTTTGAGGTTTGGGACGTACCTGCTTTCTAGACTTGGATACCTGTGTGTGTGGGGGGGGGGGGTTGCTGAATGATGGCCCCCAAACATGTCCAGGTCCTGATACCCAGCACCCACAAATATGTCGCCTTACATGACAAAAAGGACTTTGTAAATGGGATTTGGTTAAGGACACTGAGGTGGGAGTTGATCCCGGTGGGACCCCTATGGCCCTGAGGGCCCTTCTAAAAGGGAGAGAGGAAGGCAGAGTTAGTAGGAGATGTGACAGTGGAAGCAGAGGTTAAAGTGATGAGAGGAGGGGACCATGCACCTCCAGAAGCTGGAAAAGGCACAGAAACAGATTCTCCCAGAGCCTCCTGGAGGATGTAGCCCTGCCCACACCGTAATGTTCACCCAGTGAGACCCGAGTTGGACTTCTGACCTGACGAGCTGCAAGATGATAAATCTATGTTGTTTTCAGCCATAGGGAACTAATGCTCTGTGGGACCTGGAGCAGGCCACTTCCCTTCTGGCCTCATTATTCTCACCTGGGAAACGGGCGTGGGAGGGGGCACGTCAGGGGGCTGAGCGAGGGTGGGACGGGACGTGGATGCTGAGGGGAGCCCGCTGAGAGCGAGGAGCTCTCCACGGCACACTGCTGCTTGGTTGGTGCAGGTGCTGCTTTGAGGGCCCCCAGGGAAGCCGGGGGAGGTGGACGGAGGCCTCCCACATAGGCTCACGTCCACGGCCTCTCCGTGTCTGTTCTCTCAGCACCTCCGGCTGCCTCTTTGCCCTCCTTCCCGCGGCTTCCCGGGGAGGTGCCTTGGGCAGGAGCAGAAAAAGGGTCCCTTACCAGGTGCCCTGTGATTTGGGGTCAGTCCCCTCCTCCCCATCTCTCTGGGCAGCGATGGAATGGCTGAGCCAGCTCTGCAAGGTGCCCACTCATCTGGGTCCTCCCCATCTCCTCTCTGCTCTCTGTCCGTCCGCCTCACCTCCAACCAATTCCGTGCCTCTGTGTGCATGGAAGAGTGGGGGAGGAGCATCCCTGTTCCTCTTGGGCACACTTCGTGACAGGGAGACCCTAGGATGGAAGTTCTGAGGGCACCAGCTGGAAGGAGGACTTTAGAGGCCGTCCTGAGTCCCACAGGTTCAGGGGGACACATGGCAGTTTCCGTTTTCGTTAGTGTGGGTGACATTTCCCTGCCCTTCAATACTTCAGAGCCCACTTCGGAATCGAGTTGGCTTGACGCACTTTCTGAATTTTCAGAGAAGCCAGGTCTCCCACTGACAAAGGGGCAGCATACTGCAGGGGCCCCCAAGGGCTCTGCCCCGCGATTATGAAAATGGGGCTGCAACCCCGTTCTCCGGGACACCCAGGCACTCGCATCCTGCTGTATGAGACAGACACCCGGACACTGCTCTTCTCAGCCACTGACCACCATCCTACCGGCCCCACACTTCCTCCACGTGTATTTTGTTTTTACTCCTTTCTCCTGGCATCCTCTGAACCCCTTTTTTGAGGTCGATATTTTGGGTGGAATAGAGTGGAGAGCACAGTCTTTCTCTAGGGAGGGTGATCTCATGAACGGCCCCCCTAGGCAACAATTGAACTATTCAATATTTGTCATTTCAAATCATCCTAACGCTGTGGTTTTCTGTGTCCTCATTTTATTATATTTATGTTTTTCTGCCTCACTGTCTTCTCTTTAAACCATGAGCTGGAGGCTTGTGTGTGTTCTGTGTGTGTTGTGTGCACGTGTTGTACGTGTGCTCTGTGTTGCATGTGTGTGTTCTGTGTGTGTTGTGTGCACGTGTTGTACGTGTGCTCTGTGTTGCATGTGTGTTCTCTGTGTGTGTGTGTGGCATACAGATACTGTATCTGATACCGAGTTTGACAATCCATGAGTATATATCACATGTTTTGCACGTAAACTTGTCTTTTCATTTGGTGATTTCTTCCCTTTGTCCTGGTGGTGGGAAGTAGGGGGAAAGAAAGAAGCCTTATATCTACAACCTGTGATGCAGAGTGTTGGGTGTAACTGGGACATCTAATGCCACATCTTACTTTCTTCAGATTTCTTCTTAATTTCTTCTCACACTTAATGTGTTGACAAATCACATCAGAGTCCTGTCAAAATACTTGTCCTGATTCAGAGGATCTGGGCCGGGGCCTGAGGGTCTGTACCTCTGCAGGCTCCCAGGGCTGCCACCACTGGACTGGGGACCACAGTTTATGGAGCAAGAGTCATACTCCGCCCACCCCCTGCCACGCACACACCTGGTGGCCTTCTGTCAGCCAAGTCCCTGCGCCAGCTCCTGAGGTTGCAAATAACCCCTTGATGCCTTCCTGCTCTCCCACCTCCTCCCCTTGGTCTGAGGGCGTCCCAGGACGTAGACGGACACAAGCTGGCACCTGCTCAGGAGCCCGGCTTGTTGCTCAAGATGAGAGTGAGCTGCCACCTTTTGGTGCTTGTACAGAAGAAAGACGTGAAGGAGGAATACTGCCATGTCCCACAGGGCTCCAGATAACCCGCAGGATGGGGTGTATCTGACACCCGGCTCCCAGTGTGGAAATCTGGGCCTCACATTGATCCGGTGGGCAGTGAATGTCTATGGCCTGTAATTGCTCTTGAACTGGGTAAGCCTTCTGATGGCACCCCTGCTGTTTTTGCTCTAGGCCCTTTAATGTTTCTACAAACAGCAGCCGCACTAACACAGGTCACAGTCCGAGACAGGAGGGGCCCTGTGTCTGCTCAGTTCCTGGCTGTCCCTCCTGAAAAGCTGGGAAGCTTCCCCACTTCCCTCTGTTGCTGAGGGTTTCATTTTCATCTGTTGACTTCAAGGGTCTTTCCAAGGTCTTGGGAAGGACGGTGATTGAGAATCTCGATTCCGCAAGTTGCTTTAGAATATCGTAGGCAAAATGTCCTAGGTTCCTCCAAAACTTCAACTTATGCTACAGGAAGTGGTTGATGGGCTATGTTGCTGCAATGCCATTGGCTTTTTAAAAACTTTTGATTGGTCTAAACTACACGCAGAAGAAGCACACAGGTGTGAGCATCCAGATGGCGAAGCTTCTTAAACTAAGCACATTGTGCCACCGGCACCAGCCTTTCCGAGGGGCTGAGTGGGACCCAGGCTCCGGGGCCTTCCCTAGTGGTCACTCCCTTCCAAAGGGGTCTGCTACACGTCGGTTTTGCCTGGTTTTGAACTTTAAGTCAGTGGAACCCTGTAGCATCTACCATCACGCATCTGGCTTCTTTGAGCTCTGTGAGTCAGCAGACTGTGGCTTCCCCGCAGCACGGCTTGTGCCCCCTCCTCCCCCTAGAGCTTTCCTTCCCGTGAGTGTCCACATTTTATTTGTCCAATCTATGCTGATGGGCACCTGGGTTTTTCTAATGGTGCCACGCCAGGCAGTGTCGCATGGGGCCCACCGAACAGCCACGTGCCAAGCTTCTGCACTGGCCTTTTGGAGCACAGCTCTCCTGTGTTAATGAAAGGACCAGAATTTTCATTTACAATGAAAGCTGGCAACAGTGGAGTGTGTCAGGGCGGAACTCAGCGCCCAGGGGAGAAATGCAAATATCCCTGCATCTTTTAGTCCCTTCCAAGTGAGCCTCTTGGTTCTAAGTGTACGTAGTGTGTTTTCACATGGATTCGTACCATGCAAGGGGCAGTGTGATATTCAAGGGGTCTGCAGACGAGTTCTTTACTATGAAACACCGTGTGCGTGCACACACTCACCCAAAGCTGTCACAAAACTACCCTGAGCTGCACGGTTGGGCGGGTGGAACTGGTTTTCTGCAGATGGAATTAGTGGGTTCCAGTGTCTTTTGCGGGGGCGGGGAGGCAGGGCGCGGTGAAGCCCAGTGACACCGTCTTTCGAGCTGCCTTGTGCAAGAAAGCATGGCAGACAATTAATCCTTGTCCACCTGCAAATCCTGGCAGAAGTCAGACACGCTGGCAGCCTCTGAGGTTTTTCTGCTGAAACGGCTGCTGCTTCTGTTCGTCAGAGTAATTGCCTGTGCTGGGGGCTGGAGAAGGTGCGGGGAGCCGGGCGCAGCATTTAGCACAGTCCAGACAAAATGCGAGGCGCCTCTGCTTCTCCAGTGTGTGGTTTTCCTCTGCTGATGGGGACCTGCTCAGGCACCACTCCCAGCCCTGAGGTCTTGTCTCTGATGATTGCAGGTGGAGGAGAGCTG
The DNA here is from genome assembly GCF_949987515.2 of Delphinus delphis. Classification (NCBI taxonomy): domain Eukaryota; kingdom Metazoa; phylum Chordata; class Mammalia; order Artiodactyla; family Delphinidae; genus Delphinus; species Delphinus delphis. The sequence goes on along the minus strand of NC_082697.1, from coordinate 2,235,966 downwards.
GACACCACGATCTCTGGGGCTTAGACTTTGCTGCCAGGAACCTGTCTTGGTGCCTGAAATAGCCCCTTCCTGTACATCTGAAGTTGCTCAGAACCCGTTCAAAGGCTGGTCTGTGGGAGCAGGGCTTGCAGCCCACAGTTGGCAGGAGGACTGATTCCTTCCTGCTGGGTCTTGATTCCAGCAGGTGAGAGCTGTGCCCAGACTGCCTGCCCTGACAGCCCTTGGCCGGGGCGGGGCTGGCTGCAGATTTGCAGGGCCCAGTGCATGGTGACAGTGTGGGTCCCCTCGTTCAAAATTATGAGGAGTTTCAAGATGGTGACAGCAGAACATTGAGCCAAGCACAGGCCCTTCCAAGCGCCGGGTGCCGTGGGACTGTGAGGGTCACGCACCCTGAGGCCAGCCCTGCTCAGGGGGCAGCTGGGGCCCAGAAGATCCTGTGACTTCCTTGGAGCCGGTTCTGAGATCTGGCCGAGTGCTGGGCTGTGGGGGCCGGAAGGGGCTCCCCCCATTCTTGGGAGCTCAGGCGAGTGCCTCTCTTGAACATCCTGGGATGCGGGGAGGGGCTCCCAGCACGGGCCACGCCTTGCAGAGCTGTCCTCTCCCCTCTTCAGCTGCCCTGGACGTGGGCACCTTCCTCTCTCCTCTGGACGTTTATATGCGGTGGTTTGTGTAGCATTGGGTGGGCTGTTGTGAACTGACAGCAAAGTAAAAAAAGGAAAAACTAACATAACAGAATGAAGGAAGAGAAATGGCTGGTAGATGTTATAAAACTTCCAGAACCATTTCCCCAAATCATCAGTACCTTTCTTTTTATTTATTTATTTTTACCTTTTTTTTAAATTTATGTATATTTATTTTTGGCTGTGTTGGGTCTTCATTTCTGTGCAAGGGCTTTCTCTAGTTGTGGCAAGCGGGGGCCCCTCTTCGCGGTACGTGGGCCTCTCACTATCGCGGCCTCTCTTGTTGCGGAGCACAGGCTCCAGACGGGCAGGCTCAGTAGTTGTGGCTCACGGGCCTAGTTGCTCCGCAGCATGTGGGATCTTCCCGGACCGGGGCTCGAACCCATGTCCCCTGCATCGGCAAGTGGACTCTCAACCACTGCGCCACCAGAGAAGCCCCATCAGTACCTTTCATACCACTAGTTGCAGGACACACATGACCTCGATTGTAATATTTAGTAGAAGATTTGAGCAGTAGAAGGACTGATTTGTAGATTGCCTTATTCATTCAATAAATATTTCTTGAATGTGTACTAAGTGCTGGGGCTTGGATATAACAGTGAACAAAGTCCAAGAATGATTTAGGGAACGTAGTCATAGTGAGTGTCTTACATGGGAGTCTTGGAGTTGAATGTGGCTAACTCCAAACCCGTTTTTAAAAGTCCTTTGGCCGGAAGAAACATGGGTGTGAAAGCAGTTTCCCGTGAGGGAGGCTGGTGCAGGTAGTTGCAGTCCTACCTCTCAGCCACCCTCTCCACTCTGCTCACCTCCACAGGATGACTGTGTCTGCAGGGGGACCTTCCTCTTGGTCAGAGAGACGGCACAGTCATCGTCAGGGCTCATGCCTATGGGTTGGCTCAGGTCACCAGCCGACCTCTGCTGACCTCCGATTGTGCCCACACAGGGCCACGTGCAGCTGGCTTGGTCTCAAACCAGTCCGGGCCCAGGGTGATGGGCAGGCCTCATGCCCCCAGCCAGTGGGGGTTCCTCACTCCAGTGGGCAGGTCCTCTCCTACCAGCCGGGTCGGGAGGGAGAGTCTTCCTATATCCGTCTGCTCAGGCCACCCATCATAACAAAGGACCACAGACTGGATGGGTTTAAACCACAGAAATTTATTTCTCTCAGTTCTGGAGTCTGAAAGTCCAAGATCAAGGTGTCAGCAGGGCTGGTTTCTCCTGAGGCCTCTCTCCTAGGCGTGTACACAGCCGACTTCTCCCTGTATCCTCATCTGGTGGTCTCTCTGTGCATGTCTGTGTCCTCATCTCCTCCTCTTATGACGACAACAGTCCTCTTGGATCAGGGCCACCCCAGTGACCTCATTTTACCTAAATTACTTCTTCAAAGGCCCCATCTCCAAATGCAGTCATGTTCTCAGGTAATGGGGTTGGGACTTCAATAGATGAATTGGGGGGACGGGCACAATTTATCCCATAATACTTCTTCCCAAGGTGCCACTACTGGGCTTGGAGAGAGCCTCCCCAGGTCACAGCTGGGCCAGACTCACAGAGGCAGGTAGGAATTCTCTAGAGACTCAGGGTCGGACCTTCTGGGTGAGCTGAAGATTTAGCTGAATCCCAGATGTGTTGGTCAGACACTTAAAGTTAGCCAATTAAAAAAACAAAACAAACAAAAAATATGGTGGAATGAGTGTTTATTCAGGCTCTGAATAGTGCTGGGAACATGCTTGCTGAACAGAAAAGCAGGAGATAAAATCAGAAAGGAAAAGATGGCCGGATCTGAAAAAAATAAAGATTTTAAAAAAATTTTAACAAAAAATTTTTTCACAATGAAAGCCAAACAGATTGGGAAAAATCATTGCAATAAATAGGACACGGAATTTCTCACCTTTAAATATAAAGAGGTAATATAGAGCGGTGAGGACAATGCAAATTAGAAAAATAAACCAAACCTTAAAGAAAAATTACAGAACAGCAGATATTTAATAAACATAGTGGAAAAAATGTTCAATTTCACAAGTAACCAAGGAAATGACCTGAAAACAATGTGTTGCCACTTTTGTCTACCAGTTCTACAAAGTTTTTTCTTTTCAGTGATATTACTCAAAACTGGCCCAAATCTGTTGAGTTAGCGTTTTTACACTGCATCCAGAAATGTTAAATTGAAATAGAAAAGGCATTGACGAAACGTGCCAAGAGCCACAGAAATGGTTGTGCACTTTTACTTGGTGATTCCAGATGTAGTCAATACAAAAAAAAGAAAACCAGGAGAAACCCACAAGGGTGGGTGGGGACCTGTAGGACGCAGCCCCCTGGGTGGGCAGGGGCACCTGCACTGCAGCCTAGCTTTCTGTGCTCTGTGGCATCCATGGGCGAGCGGTTCTGCTGTGCCCGCTGCGCCTGCCCCAGGCCACAGGGTCAGGAAAAGCCGTGGTCTGGCCGGCTGCACTGTGGCTCCTCCTTCCTCCGCTTTTTCTCCTTTGTGTTCCCCGTCCAACTGCCCTATGAGCTGGGAACCCCGGGAGACGGGGCCCGTGTCCCTCTGTCCCCCTGTTCCCTGTCACACGCAGCAGATCCGCAGAGAGTACTGACTGAGTGGAGGGAGGGGCCGAGGGCGGCGGTCAGTTCTGTGCATTGCATGGGGCCACCTTCCAGAATGGACCTCAAGTCCCTGCACCCCGGGGGGACACGTGGGGCAGCCGGCACCACCCAGCTCCTGTCCCGAGCCTCCTCTCAACCCAGCACTTCCTGCGCTTGTCTTCTGCCTGCTGCGACCCCCCAGTGCAGAGTAAAGAGCTCGACCCCCGGGCCACGTGGGAGCCGGCCAGGACAGCACCGCCCTCCCTCGTTCAATGTCCAGTCGGCTTCCCCCTCCCCCGACACACACACAGCCTCATCCCCCCGGAGTTGGGGTGAGCGCGCTTTTCTCCCGCTGAGCCCTCACCCCTCTGCTCCCCAGGGCAGCCCCACCTCGGGCCTTCCAGAGGTGAGACGGCGGTCCCTGCACAGTGCACACCAGGCTGACGACACAGTGAGGAAATTCTTACTACAGGCTGGCCCTAATCCAGGATGGCTTTCATGTTGTGGCTTCTTAGGGCCTGGTTGTGTTTAGAATCTACTTATGCCTCCCTTCCTGATCCCGTGTACTACACGGGCCTGGTTTAGCCAAGTGTGGGATAACGGTCCTGCTAAGATGGTGTCCTTACTGGTGCTTTGCGATGAATCCCCTGCCACCCGGGCCAGATGTACCAGCTGGGGCCCCGAAGGCCGGGCCGGAGCCCAGGGGCCGGTGGGGAAGTGGGTTTAAGCGAGAACCCCAGGTGGCCCCTGTGAACACTGCTGAAGTTCCTTCAAGGAGGGCATACGTCTCTCTGGTTTCTTAGCTCCCACCAGGTTGCCCCCGGCACCTTTGTTTTAGTGCAGACAGACCCTGCCAGGGAGCCAGCAGTCACTTCTCACGGTGCATAGACCTCGGTAAATATGTTTTTAGAACCAAACGGAGGAGCTGTTAATATCGTGTGCAAACAAAGGCAGCCTTGGTCGCAGCCTGCGTGGGATGGGCTAGGACTGTCCACCTGCGGGGGCCATGGCACGTCTAGGAAGTCGTTTTGTCTCCATATATTTTAGGTAGATGGGCCTCTTTCCTTCCAGATAGAATCGGTGGCACATGGCTGCTGAGCCCTTGTGTGGGAGAAAGGCCTTCCATCCCGGGGGCCCCACTGGACCCTCTTCCAAGCACAGCAATCTTCCAGTCATCTATGCTGATCTGAAGGACCTCAGAGGGAGGAATTAACAGTTACCAATGCCTGGGGGACACAGGCAGCTGTGCCCTGGGTGTGCAACGAGCTTACCTTTCGGACCTCAGGGGATGTGAGGGCTACTTGGGAAGCAGAGGGTCTGTTTTGTTAGTCTGTCCCTCACCCATTCAGGGATCTTCGGTAATAGGACCTTCATTCGTGTCTGAGGAAAGTGCCACGTGCTCTACAGAGGGTCCTCCCAGGCTCAGGGTCCTCCCAGGCTCAGGCTGTGTGGGGGCCAAGGGGGCCCAGCCTCATCGGCAGCACCTCACCTTCCTGCGGCCGTCCATTGTGATTACACGGGGTGGGCTCGTGATCACACAGGACCAGTAAAACGTTTGCAGCTTTCTGGATTCCTGGACAAGAGAAACTCTTCCTGGTTGCCCGGCAGGAGTCTGGTGTCCAGAAGGAGAGGAACCTCTGGAAGTGGTGCTTCCGGGGAGCACGGAGCTCAGAGCAGAGAGAGGAAGCTGACCCTGGGGACAGTGACCCCAGCAGGTGAGGACATGGTCAGACTCCAGACACCCAGCTGCAAAATCACACCAGTCCCATGTTGCTTAAGCTACTTGGTGTGAGGCTTTCCTTCTCCTGCTGCAGAAAGAGAAGTAACAGGTACAAGGGCTTGAGAAGGAATCATTCCCAAAACTACCAGAGCCAGGCAGCGAGGGACGGGGTGAGGAGAGAGTGTGCTGGACCTCGTCCTTAGGATGCCACTCTCTGTCCTTGGGGTAGGTTAGGGGGGAGCAGATCTAGGGAAAGGTGGGCTTCCTGAGGCCTGGGAGGGTGGACTTGGGATGCGGGTGGCGAGGGTCATCCCAGGGGAGGGAAAGGCCAGCGGCTTCCCCCACCTACATACCCGCACCCTTGTCCTCTGGCCTCCCCAGTGCTGGGTTAGGATTGGCGGGCTTCTGGGAAGCCTGTGACACAGAAAATGGAAGCTCATTTTCAAATGGAAGGGTGTTTTCAGATGGGCTTTTTGATGGATCTGCATTTTTCAAAACCCATTCCATCAGGAGAACTTAAGAAAAGGAAAATCTGATTTTCTGGAACATCGGAGATGGAAAAGGCCCAGGTCCTCGCAGATGGAGACCAGGCTTAACTAAGTTTATAATTTGAAGGCGCTAACAAGTTTGGAAAAGTCCCCTTGTCCCCTTAAATCAGGTTCAGGTGGCAAAACTGATGTGTTGTTCCAGCAGAGATGGAATAAACCTTTGGCCGGAAGGAAGAATAAAGCCATCAGCCCTCTTACGGGTTTCTGCCTCTCGCCTCTCCCCATCCACTGTGTGCTGCGTCTTCGGAGTGGGATCGCTTTGCCTGTTACAGGAAAAGTGGTTGCTTTTCAGCACAATTAATTTAGTAGGACACAAATGTTGCTGACTGCTGGGAGTAAGGTTTGATCAAACAGATTGGCTAATTGGCAGTGAAGAAATGTTGACCATGTGAAAGAGGAGGAAAGTGAAGTTGGACTCAGCTGTCATTAGGGCGGCCTTGCCCCCCCATTGCGTGAGGCAAGATCCTCAGAGGGATCTGAGTTGTTGCCCAGAGCTGGAAACTGGCCACCATTTGTTTTATAATCATTTGTTCAGTGTGATAGTCAGAGTTGAGATGCTGGCCGGGTGGGGAGACACCTGGACGTGGGTCCTCCCTCAGGCGGACATGGCCGCCTCACCTGTTCATTTCCCAGCAGTCTTCAGAGCACACACCTTGACATGGAGCTGGAAGTCTTCCACCCACCCCATTATTTCTGAAACTGGATAAATGAAGGTGCCTGAGCAGCCCAGCCTCTGGGCGCCTGCGCTGTAATTCTGTTGAATCATGCTTGAAATGAAGCCCCGAGCACATGACCTGTTTGGGGGTGGGGAGGCTGCAGCTGCAGCGCATTCGGCTAAGGCACATGCAGGGCCACAGCCCCGTCTGTCTTTGCCCTAGACCAGATGCTAGGTACCCAACCTGGGCACTACTGGGTGATTCTGTTTTGGGGTCTGTCCTGTGCACTGTAGGATGTCCAGCAGCACCCCTGTCCTCTACCCACTCCATGCCAGTAGCACACCCCCTAGTTGTGATAACCAAAAGTGCCCCCAGACCGTGCCCAGTGTCTCCTGGGGCAGAATCCCCGCTGGTCAAGAACCACAGCTCTAGACAAAGGGCTGATGTTGGTTCAAAACCTGGCCCCGCACACAGAAGGCCAGGAGAGGCCTAAGAAGGGAGCAGCCACTCCAGATGGGCAGGTGGCAGGTTTCACAAGCAGGGAACTTATATACGAGGCTTGACTTGGGCGCCACAAGATGAGTAGATCTCGGCCCCGCTGGCCAGAATCTTAAAGTTTATGTAGAGGCCTTAACGGGGTTCAGTCGGTCCACCGTCCACATGGTCTCAATCATGTCATCACATAGGATACAGTCTTGCCTTGTGTTTGGTTTCATCCAGGATCTGCTGCTTTGCATGATAAAAACCTGAGTGTGTAAAAATCCTCCAGATGGTGCTCGTTTTCCCTTCCCCTTTGCCCATTTGTTTATCTCTTAGAAGTAATGTTGACTGTTTCCTAACGAAGGCTTGTCCACTCAACAGCTTCATTATTAAACAATGAATCAGGGCATCAGGGTGGCTTAGTGATGTGGATGCATCCTCTATCGGGACACAGCAGGACAGAAGAACGGGGGTGATTAGGTCACCCCCACTTACACGCTCAGCTCAGAGCATTGCTCCTGATTAGAAAAACAAGTTCCATGAGGTCAAGGAGTGTGTCCTGTTTGGCTTCATGTCATCAGTTACTAGATGGCCTTTGGCATAGAGAAGGAACACTGGAGAGTCATTGACTGAATCGATGACCTAGCCTGCTCCTTTCCCCATGTACTGTTTATTATCATTCGTCCTTCACTCCGCAAACATCTGCTCGTCCTCCTTGTGCTGGAGGGCTGAGCAGAAGACCCCCCACTCCACCCCCGAGGCCTTGGGCTGGTGACCTTGGCCTTAGCCATGGCTGATTCTGCATACAGGTGTTGCTCTGTGTGTAAGGTCAACAGGACAAGTTGGCATTTCTGATACTTCCCAGGTTGGAGCATTCAGCTATCAAAGATTTCCTTCTGTATTATACCAGGAGGTAGGGCTAGGTTGCATTTTTCTTACTGCAGATTTTAAGTCGCCTGTACCCATTCTTCCATCCGTGGACACTTGGTTTGTTTCCACACCTTGGCTGTTGTGGATAGTGCTGCAAGGATGTCAGGGTGCAGATACCTCTCTGAGAAGCTGATTTCGAGTCTGCTGGGTGCATACCCAGCAGTGGGATTGCTGGAGCTTGTGGTAGGTGGTTGCCGGGGCTGGGGGAGGGGAGGTGGGATGAAGTTTCAGTTGTGCAAGATGAGCACCTTCCAGAGCTAGCCGCCCACGGTCCACAGACAGGTGCTGTGACAGTCTGTTCAGAGAGCAGATCTCATGTTAAATGCTCTCATTTTTTCAGTGTCTCTGGGGCGGTGTTCACGCCTGGGTTTATCTGGGGCCCGTGTTGCTGGTACAGCAGCACCTAGGTGTGTCCAGGGAGCCCGTGAGTGAGTCGCTTCCTGAGCATCTCAGGTGTGGGCGTGTGTGTGTTCTTCTGGCTGTTTTTTCTGTTTTTGTCGTGGTCGTTCATTCATTCAGCCAGCATTTGGGGGCATCTACCAGAGGCCAGCTGTGCTTGGCACAGGGACTCATTCGGTGGTTCTCATCCGCGGTGGGCTACCCGAGCTCCAATCCCGTGACCTCGGAGGAGAAGGCAGGGGCAGCCGTGGAGGCCGGAGGAGGCCGAGCTGGGGTGGATTGGGGGAAGGAGGACCTGGACAAGGTGCAGCCTCTGCCGGGGGTCTCAGCCGGGGCTGGTCTGCCCCCACGGACTTGGCAATGCCAGAGCCTTTTAATGTTTGTCACGACTGGAGGATGGGGGTGCTGTTCGCATCTGATGGGTAGAGGCCAGGGGGCTGGTTACACCCTACAGCTTATCAGGGTGGCCCCTCAGGACAGGGGGTTATCCAGCCAGGCTGTCCCTAGTGCCGAGGTTGGGAAAATCTGACTTTAGCTGAGATCTGAACCGTGAACGGGAGCCAAGCAGGTGAAGAGGGAAGAAGGTCAGGGCGGGAGGAGCAAGGGTGAAGAGGAGCTGGGAGAGATGCCGGGGCCCAGGGGCGGCAGGACCGGCTTGAGAAAGGCCCTGGGGGAGGGGCTGGTGGCCGGGACCTGGGTGCCTCCGAGGGGGCAGGGTGGGCGTCGTCCTACTGCCTGGTCTGGGGAGGTGGCCTGCGGCCTGGCGCTGGCCGCTTAACCACCAGCTCCTCCAGGGTCTCGACGCTTGGATCCCCCTTGGGGCGGTGTTGACCTGCCTTGTCTAGCCTTTGGCTAGTGGTCAGAAAATGAAAGCAGCCCCACCGCACATTTCCGGGGAGAGGGGTGCTCTGTGGGTCTCGGTAGTCGTCGATTGAGGCCAGAGGGCTCTGGCGCTGATTTAACTCTGCAAATTAGACCAGTTAATTTCCTGGGAAGTGAATACAGTCGTCTTGTTGATCCGGGAAAGGCGGGTTTCACCTTAGCAGCAGAGGGTGAGGTAGAGCTGGTTTTTTGGATTCTGAAGGTGAGGTCGCATTTTAACCAAAACACCTCGATCATCTTCGCTTTTTTTTTTTCCTACGTCTCCTAAAATGAGGGCCTTGGAGTGCTGATGCTAAAATTTTCCTTAAAAAATATGAGAAGTTGCATATGCATGTGTGTGTGAGTGTGCGTGCATGTATATGCGTGTGTGAGTGCACGTGAGTGCGTGTGTGTGCGTTGAAGACAGGAGTCCCCAGAGTATGGTTGGGAGACACTGCGTATCCTCACCTCCCTCCTGGCGTTCACCGGCACCGCCATTGGAGGCTCTGCAGTGAGCAGAGGCCTCTGGGTTTGTCACACTGGGCTGGTGCCGTGATTTGCTGGCAGGGCCCCCGCCTGGAGCTGTCATGCAGAGGTGCTGCTGCTCAGGACGGGCTTTGGTGAGTGCTGGTCTCCTCAAGGATCACATGATGCTGTGATGAACGGATGACTTGGTTACAGTAACCTTGGCAGCAGCCGCCGCTCACCTTGCACCAGACCTGCTACAAATGGTCACCACGCATCGCTCACTCGATTCTCTCCATGACCTGATGAGAGCTGTGTTAGCAGCAGCACTAATCTCTCCGCATTTTACGGACGGGGAGACTGAGGCACAGAGACACCAAGTCACTTGGCAGGCGGCTGGGGGCAGCAAGGCTTCTCACCGTGAGCTCATGTCCCGGGAGCGGTTATCGGGTGTGCTCCACGCGCCAGTTGACATGCTGTGAGTTCACGAACATCATCCTCGTTGACGACCTCAACCTGTCAGGATGCTCATCACCTGTGTCTGACAGGTGATGGGACCGAGCTCAGGAATGTCTGGGACCTCACGCCCATCCCATGGGTACAGAGGGTAGGAGTTATGGCCGGCTCATCTGCCCGTCCTGCCCTCGCCTCCCCAGATTCAATGTCAGTAGTGACAGTGGCAAGAGGGGACCAAGAACAGGGAAGATTCCCTTCAGAGTCATCTGAGAATTGAGCTGAATATCCCCCCATCTCGTGTGGGTCCAGAAATGCTCTCTTCCTTGGCGGTGACTGCTGGCTGTGCTGTGGGGTGACTGAGTGGATGGCTAGGTCAGCCCCTCCCCCTTGCCTTGAAGTCGTCGGCATCATTCATTATCCTGACATGCCAGGAGGGTTGGGAGTCCTTCGTGGAGTGACCTCTTCATGGGGTGGCTGCTCTCTTGGAGTTGATTGGATGGTCTGTCCAGTTGGCTGAATCCACCAGGAAAAATGATGCATCACACACAAAATAATGCACAACATGTACTTTGAAGCTACCCCTGGTCAGATCCAGTGACACTTGACTCGTTGCCATTTTGTCATGTCACCGGGGGCTTCTGACACCCCCGAGTGCCCTGACGGTGGTGATTTACTGAACTGGTCATGGCATAGATGAGTTAGTCGCCAACTTGGATAAAGTGATCAGAGCTCCTTCTGGATTCCCGAACTGCTACCTTGGGGTCACTGGGATGGGGTCCAGGTCCCTGAAGGAGGCTCCCGGTGCAAGGGGGGAGGTGGTATGCTCATCACGTGAGTAACAAAACGCCATGACCTTTGGCACATGTAGCTGTGTTTGTGATAGATCTTCTGGGTGTCTCAAAGAGGCTTGTTGCAGTTAATGCCTCCTTGTTGGGGAAACAGTGAACTCAACAATTTATGATAGAGTGGAGAGAGGAGATTATCGCTGTGACTTGCTTGGAGACACAGCCTTTGTTCCTGAAATTATGGGAGAATATTAGCTCTGCCATCAGTACACTGAGGGGAGATCACAGAGGTGATTTCCAACAAGCTGGAACTTTATGTAGCAATTATTCCATTTACCTTTGTATAAAAATCCATCTGTCTGTCCTCATCGGCTGCCAGGTGCCTGTGAGAGCGTGTGTGGTGCTAGGTGGAATTCCAGGATGTTCTGATGTGACCCTGGCCTTCAGGTGTGTCACGAGTACCAGCCCTGGGGGTAGATTTGGAGAGGGCCCCTGAGCCTTGCGGGGAACCTGATTTGTGGGGGGGTTGGGGGGCATTCTGTGTGTGCTGCAGGTCCAGGAAAGCTTCTTGGAAGAGTTTGGATATTAAATTGAAACTGTGTTAGTGTCCCAGGGCTGCCGTAACAAATTACCACAAATCGGGTGGCTTAGGACCCCTCACAGTTCTGTCTGAAATCAGGGCATCTTGGCAGGGCCTCACTTCCTCCAGAGGCTCTGGGGGAGGGTCCTTCCTGCCCGCTCCAGCTTCTGGGGGTGGCCAGATGTTCTGGTGCTCTTTGGCTACCAGGCTCAGCACTGTAACAACTGCCTATGTCATCACATGGCCTCCCCCCACCCCACCCCGTGTGCTTGAGTCACCTCTGCTTACAAATTTCTCCCTTATATGGATGCGAGCCACTGGATTAGGGTCCACCCTAATCTAGTATGACTTCTCCTTAACTTGATTACATCTGCAAAGACCCTATTTCCAGATAAGGGCATATTCTGAGTTTCCACGTGGACATGAATGCGGGGAATGCTATTTAACCCAGGACACTGCTCGGCAGTGAATATGAAAGAGGTGCAGAGGGAGAGTTTCTCACACCCAGAAAGAGTCACATTTATTCATTTTTTCATCCTCAGGGGCACGGCCTTGAGGCACTGTGGCTGTCTGTCAGTGTGCACATCCCCCATTTATAGATGACACCACACCAGGCACTCTACCATGAGAAGAACTCTGGGACTCGGAACTCCCCGGGAGGTGCCAAACAAGGAGGTCCAAGATCAGCTTCCTAGACCATCACCTAGCGTCCCTCCTAAGCGTGGAGGGAATACCTATGGTCACCCCGGTGTGAATCCTGGCCTCCACCACTTGTGATCCCAGAGGTTCTGGGCAGGTGTGTAACCTGTGGCCTCAGCTCTGCCATCACAGATACACTTTGCTCCCAGTGCTCCTGTGGAGGTTAAGTGAGATGATGCTCGTCAGGTGCTTCGCACAGTGCCTGGCACAGAGCTCGCTGTTGGGAGGGTGTTTCCACTGGCTTCTGGAGCAGCATTCCTTACCCTCCTTGAGGGTCACAAAAAGAGGTCGTTGGAAGAAAGGGCTTAGCGTTTAAATGCTTTCACGTAGAAAGTCTCCTGAAGATGTTCCGAGGAACCCAACATCCCCAAATTGCGTCTCCGACAGCCGGGAGGCAAATCCAAAATAGCCTTCCCTTTCTGGTGTGAAGCTGCTGTTTTAAATTCTGTTGGTGTTTCCTTACCTGTACAGAGCAGGGCCTCGAAACTTCTCATTTTTCTGACAAAAGGTACGAAGAGAAGATGATGAATCTTTGTTGAGGGGTGTCAGGATAGGGAGGTGGGTGTCTGGGGAGCAAGGAGATGTCCTTCCATATCACTGGGTCTGGGGGGAAGAGAGCAGACTGCGGGGTGGGGTGGGGGGACAGAGTTCAAGTTCCTTGGAGTAAATGCAAAGCCAGGAGCCCTGGTCCGGGTGGAAGTCTTGACAATGTGCTCTGTCTGCAGACGTGTCATGGGTTTATTTCTATAAAGGGCTCCATGGCTGTCAGCTTTGGAGGGCAGCCTCCAGTGGTTAGGAAATGAGATGAAAACCTGCACACAGTTTGTGCTCTAATCCCAGATGCTTGATCTAATGGGTTTGATCTCCTTTTCCCGTTGGAACCCGTCCAGTTGGCCTCGTCAACATAGCGCCCTGTTACAACACCTCTCAATGTCCCTGATGATGGGGTCACCCTTCCACACCCATCAGGAAATGAGAAATCACCGTTCCTAGTAGAGATCTTCCTCGACTTACGATGGGATTATGTCCCGATAGACCCATGGTAAATTGAAAATATTCTAAGTGAGAGACGCATTTAATACCCCTGACCTACCGACCTGCCTCGCCCACCTTAAACCTGCTCAGAACACTGACATCAGGCTTCGGTTGGGCCAAATCGTCTAACGCAAAGCCTGTTTCATAACAAAGTGTTGCACGTATCACGTCGTTGATTGAACGGTGTACTGAGTGTGAATAACAGAGTGGTTGTTAATGTGTTGGTTGTTCACCCTCCTGGCCGCGGGGCTGTGGCCTCCACTGCCCAGCATCTCGAAAGAGGACAGGATTGCATACCGCCAGCCCGGGAGAAGGTCATGAGTCAAAAGTCTAATAAGTATGGTTCCTACTGGATGTGTATTAGCACCATCCTAAAGTCAGAAAATCATAAGTCGGGGACCATCTGTACCATCTTTTCCCAGAGAGAAACTAAGTTGAGTGGAACTAGTTGTAATTATGTTTTCCCTTCTGTTTGCAGACACTAACTTTAGGTGACAAATATAGTGAAGGAATGAGGTAACTCTTTTGAGTTTCCCTCATGGGATCTTTATTTAGGCAGGTAATTAATAGTTACTCTCCACAGACTTCTCCACTTAAGTGATTTGTTTTAGGAAAAGTTTAGCCCAAAGTTGAGTTCACAGCAGGTTTCTATGAATATATATCAAATGAACAAATGACTGAGTGACATGTTTTGAACTATATTGTCTCACGGCTGCAAAATTGCATGCATAACAGGAAACTTGCTTAGGGAAAAAAAAGGGTTATTCTTATGAAATACATGATTTTCTCCCGAGTGTGCTGTGTGGCTTCAGAATCTCCTGGAAAATGCATAGCACACGTGTTATCTGGCCAGCTCGGAGGGTGTGGAATTTGGGCTAATCAAATGGGGTGGGGGCATGAGAGTGTCACTCTATGCAAACTAGATGACCGTTTTTCAGATTCCGTGTAAGACAATGTGATTAACATTAAATTACACTTCATAGATTTCAATTCCTCCTTGATCCAGAAGGCTCACAGGCATCGTGGAGGATGCCAGGGGGTCATTGGAGACCCCAGGTTACTGCATGTTGGGGGGGGCGCTGACCCGCTGCCTGCGAGCATTCGGGGTGAGATTCCATAGGACAGAGGCTTTTCTCTCTTAGGTCACATCCATCAGGAGCACAAAATGAGTTGTTTTTCATTTTCTTGGAGGAGAAATTTATTTGGTTTTCAGTGGTACGAGGGCACAGGTAAATGCAAGATATGTTCCTTCTTAGGACTTTTCACCTCGGTAATCCTTAAGCATCTGAAGGACCAAGATATCACTGCTGTGAAATACAGTGAGATAGATGAAATAACCATTTCTGGTATTGCCTTCCTGTATGTCATTTCCAAATAACTTGTTTGTCGGGCACATTTTTACGGACTGTAAGACAAGATTTACCTCTACCAGCACGATTAGGGCGTCCTCTTCATCCTTGCTCGCAGAGCAGTTCTGTGGCAAAGGAGAGGGAGGGTGCAGCCCTGGGATTCTGTGAGCATTGCCTGAAGTGGTCTGCTGGAAGCAAATAATTGCTTTGAAGTTTCATATTTTATCTGAAAAATTCATGTGCCCAGAAGCCATATAAGAAAAGACAGTTACATTTGTATAAAAATTAAAGTTCCTGATTGTCAAAAGCATACCATTTAAATCTTATAGGAAAACATAGGATCCTAGGGAAAATGTTTTTTAATGTGTTTGACAGTTTTCCTTAATAAATAAAGGGATTTTTAAAATCAGTGAGACAAAGAGCTCAAATTGGTGGGGAAGGGGAGCAGGCGTGTTGAACTAAATTATGTGACTTTATAGCTAAATTATGGGAACAGGCAGTTAATGGGAAAAAAGGATTTTAGATGGTTGAGAAACATTTTCAATGCGCTCACTCGCATTCACGTAAATGCAAAATAAAATTCTGACCTACCATTTCACCACTAATATTGGCCAAGATTAAAACGTTGGTGCACAGGGTTGGGAGGCTGTGGAACTCTGCCCTTCATACAGGTGGTGGTAGGAGATGTATAGTCAATGTATTGGGTGGTCACTTGACCACATCCACAGGAGGTAAGATAGACACACCTTTTTTTCTGAATTATATACTTTATTTTTTTATAATTTTATTGGAGTATAGTTGCTTTACAATGTTATGTTTGTTTCTACTGTACAGCAAAGTGAAGCAGCTATACATATACATATATCCCCTCTTTTTTGGATTTCCTTCCCATTTAGGTCACCACAGAGCACTGAGTAGTGTTCCCTGTGCTATACAGTAGGTTCTCATTAGTTATCTGTTTTATCAATAGTATCAGTAGTGTAGATATGTCAATCCCAATCTCCCAGTTCATCCCCCCCCCTTCCCCGCTTGGTGTTCATATGTTTATTCTCTACTGGACACACCTTTTTTTTGAGTAGCAAATTATTATTGGTATGATTCAAGGGAAAAAAGGAAAGTTTAGAGGTACAGTTTCTGGAAAAGACATATTTTCAACCAAGTCTTTTTGCTGTTTATTTGGCACCTCAAACACATACCCATCTTTATCCTTGTATATTAAAGAATTTAATATACTAAATCCTCAAGAATTTTTTTCAAGAATTTTATAATATTCTTTAATTAAAATCTCCTTGGGAGTGGATGTGTGTTCATGTTTGTTGCAAACACACACACACACACACACACACACACACACGCACTACAACTAGTACAGTGTTCTGCACGTAGTGAGGATCTGACATGTACAATTACATGAGCAATTAGATATTAACGTTATTAATGGTGTAACGAGGTAGCACCTTGCATTTAAGTAATAAAACGAAAAATGAAAATGATATCTTGAAAATTTAAAAATCCAAATTTTTAAAAGTTATTTTTATATTTTTTTGGCCATGCTGCACAGCTTGTGGGATCTTAGTTCCCCGACCAGGGATGGGACCCGGGCCCACGGCAATGAAAGCGCCGAGTCCTAACCACTGGACCGCCAGGGAAGTCCCCCAATTTGTTAAAGTATTACTATATTAAAGAAAGCTTAATGAACATTCAGAAGCAACACGTTTAGGACCTGAACACTATCAATTTGGAGTATAAAAATACAACCACAAAGAAGAAAGGCTGGAAGGATGTACACATGCCAGCCCTGTGTGATTTGGGCATAGTCCTAAACAACAGCTCTCAATGGCATTTTGGAGGGCTACAGGCTTTGAGTCTGTTCAACCAATTTTGTGCTTATAAATTACTTCACCAAGTCACTTCAAGGATCTAGATATTAACCACTGTAACAAAACAAAACAAAACCAAAAAACATCAGCATGGTTGGGGCACAGTGAGGGGGAGAATCAGGGAGAGGTGGTTAGGGGCCCCCCATGCAGGGCCTCACGGAGGGTGTGGAATCTGTGTTTTGAGTGCTCTGGGACAAGGGGGAGCAGAGGTGCCGTGGTTTGTGTCCTCCAAAGATATGTCCAATCCTAACCCCCAGTACCTGTGAACGTGACCTTATTTGGAAAGTGGACACACCTTTGATGCAGCAGTTCCACTTCTGGAAACTTATTCTGTGTCTGTACTCCCAGGTGTGCAGGTGTGTTCACTGAAAGTTTATTTATTATAGGAAACTGGAAACAACATCTTTATCAGTGGAGAACTGTCTCCAGTACAGAACAGAAAACCTGCCAGCCTTTATGGAGGATGAGGTATAACTCTATGAATGGCCACGGAACTTTGGTTAATAACTAACCGTATGTGAAAAAAGCAAATTTGTAAGAAGATACATTCGGACCCTGTTTGTGGGAAATAGGGGACTCTATTTGACATTTGTGGTTGTGTATATCTGTCGAACATTTTTGGAAGGACATACAGAAAATGTCACACATTCCCCTGGGGGGTGGGAGAGGGGAGCAGGGAGGGGAGGGGCTTTTCCTTCCTATTATGAGTTGTTTATGGTGGACTTGGATTGGTTTTTAACAGAATTGCTAATTTAAACAGTTGGTTCAAGGAGGAAGCTTACCTTTTCTATTAGGTGTAGAGAATGATCACATTCCCCATTATACATTGAAGTAATAAAAATATTTACAGACACTTTGCATTCTAATTCTCAATGCAAATTGTGGCCCTGGGCCCACATGCAGGAGGCTGCTGGTCATGCTGCCGTTGCTCCAACGTTGACCCTCTCTTGTGCTCTCCTGCCTTTGGAGGGTGTGCTGGCCTCCGGGAAGCTGTCCCCTCACGCCCACAGGCCCTGGGCAGTCACTTTTAACTGTTTGTTGTCACCCACGTGGTCTGTGCTTTGGCTTAACAAGGTTCAAGCTGTAGTCACAGGTCCTTCAGGAATGCTGGTGTCTTGACCTCAGCTGCCTGCCTTCTGGGCAGTGGCACTGCTGCCTGTCCTGGGATCCTGCGGGTGTCCTGCAGCCCCGCTCGCCACCCGCACAAGCCCCTGCATATATGGCACAAATGCCAGCAGGACCCCTGCACCCGTTGGCCTGAAAAGGTCTCTACTGATGGGCACAGGCCAGTAGTGGACAGTAACATAGATGCACGTAGAAGTATGAACAGGTCAGTCCTCCAGCCCTGTCCCCACAACTGTGCCCATTACAGCAGAGCCTGGGATGTAGGCTTGTCTCAGGGGGATCATTGGAAAGAGGCTGGAACATGTAAATCTGTGTCAGAGTGATGATGGAGAAAGACCCCAGATTTCCTGGCTGGAATAGGTTTTCATCACAGTTATGGCTTCAGAGCCAGCCAGGTCCGGCAGCATCCCTAAAGAATCCAGGAAACTTCCTGTGATGTGATGCTGGCCTGCAGGGCATGGTTCCTTTCACAGGGATGCTCCTGCCTTTGCCCTGGGCAAGTGCAAGAGCTCAGAGGCCCTGGGCCACCCGCGTGGGGGCAGACGTCCCTGTTGCCCTGGGAAGAGCACTTTTCCCAGCCCTGGGGTCTCCTTCCTGTTTCTCACTGGTGCTGGGGGGATTCTTGGTGTACCCCATCATCCTGCGTGTGTCTGAACTTCCCCGGCCCAGGCTCAGACCCTTTCCTGGGTGCAGGGAATGCTGTGGGCCTTGCTTCCCTCTGCCCTGCGGGGGGTGATCCAGGGGTCTCTTAGCTGCACAAAATCCCATTCTAGGCTAATTCAGAGACTGACTTTCCACGGTCCCTCCCTTGGCTGAGAGCACCCTTGTTTATACTCATGGCTCTCGCTTGGCATCTTGAGGTAAGAAATCCGCCTTCTCCAGATGCTACTCGCCCTGCCCACGGTGGCCCTGGCCCTTCCTGGGCCTCACTCTGTTAGGGCGTATTTCGGGACAAGGCTGCAGTCTTAGTGCTTGTCCCATGGCGGCTTCTCCGCCCCGCCCCGTGGAGATCTGGGCCCCTCCCCTGCCAGACCCAGGTCCTTTCAGAGCCTCATCCAGGAAACAAAGCCTCAGCCTCGCCTGCCCCAACCTGGAGTCTTTATTTTTGGACTAAGCTGGACTTTGTTTGTGAAGGGCGGTGCTCTTCCCCTCTGAAGAAGCTACCTGGGCGTTGTGGACTGCCTGCTTGGCCTTTTGAGAGTGGGGAATTATTTCTGGCGGCGTTTCAGCAGCTCTCTTAAAGAAAAGACACAGAAGTAGGTGCAACCAGCGCTCCAGTCACACAAACACCTGGGGCCGGGGGCCTATGAGGCTCCCCTTCCTGGTTGGAGTTTTAGGGAAGATTACAAGGGGGTGGGCTTCCCTTGCAGGTGGAAAGTTCTGGCCTTTCTTGTCTAAACCTTTCTGTTTCCTTGCTCCCCCCTCCTGAAGCACCCCTGCAGCCCGCCCAGCTGGCCCCTCCTCATCCCTGGGGTGGG
Source organism: Delphinus delphis (assembly GCF_949987515.2). Taxonomy (NCBI): domain Eukaryota; kingdom Metazoa; phylum Chordata; class Mammalia; order Artiodactyla; family Delphinidae; genus Delphinus; species Delphinus delphis. Next base: position 2,217,263 of record NC_082697.1, on the reverse strand, counting down.
AGCTGCCCCTCCAGGCAGGGCACCTGTCCTTCACTCCCCTCCCAGCAGTCGCCATGGTTACTGTGTCCTCCCCTTGCCCTAGAGGGGAAGCACCAGGGGCAGCCACCTTGCCTGCTGTGTTCTGCGGTGTGGTCCCAGAGCCCAGAGGCTGCCGGGGTGGGAGTTCAGTGGTGAGCTGGTGAATGTGGAGGTTGGGAAGGGTGGACGGTGGCCTGCTCCATTGCTGCCCCAGGCCTCGGGATGAGGGACCTTCCCCCTCTGGAGGACACAGCCTGCCCAACTCAGCCAGGGGTGGAGTAGCCCAGGGGTAGGGGTGGGGGTGGGGGTCTGGCCGCAGCTCAGAGTTGGGTGGAGAGGGGCAGGGGAAGATGGGAGCTCCAGATGCCCCCAAGAGGGGAGCTGACCCCAGGAAGCACTCCCAGCCGCACCCTCTGAGGGCCCATCGGAGCCGTTCTCCAACCAGCCCAGGCTCCCTCCCTTTCCTCCCAGTTTTTGAAACCGTGTTCTGTTCACTATACAAGCTCCTCTGACCTGAGAGCAAGGCTTATGGAGCCCATGCTCTGTCAGGCTGTGCCACACGTATAGTCCCTGGTGAGTCTCGCCAACCCGTGAGACAGGCACCGCCACTAACCCCACTTTACAGGTGAGGGTCAGGCTCAGAGAGGTCGAATCCCCACCCAGGGTCACACAGCAGTGGATGGTGGAGCAAGATGTGGGCTTTGTCTCTATTCCTCCCCTTATGCTGGCAAAGCATGGCCAGTGCTCTTGACCCAGCCTGTACCGGGTATTGCGTTCATTTTTCATAACCTTTGGCTTCCTTCCCGTAATAGATGTGGTTGGATTTGCTGAGAGACCCCACCCTTGCCTCCCTCTTTCACTTGATGGCCTGAGCCTTACGCACAGGATCTTGAAACCCTCCGTTTCCTGGGCCAGTGAGCCCCGCTGTCCAGGGACGTTCCTGCAGCCACAGGTCTGCACTGCCCAGCACGGGGTGGGTCAGCAGAGGGACCGGGCTGTGCGCACTGAGCCATGGGTGTAGAAGAGGCTGGATTCCCGAGACTCGGAGTGGAAAAGCCTGCACGACATCCACTAATAACCTTTTGTGCAGTGTGCAGGTGTAAACAATAGCATTTTGGCTGTATTGGGCTACATAAAACATATTAGGGAAATCAATTTCACCTCTATTTTTACCTTTCTAACATGGCACTAGAGGTTTAGGATTGCACACGTGGCTCGCCTTATCTTCCTACTGTACGGAGCCCCCTTCCAGCTGTTTCCTCCTGGCTGGCCGGGACTTGGGGTCACTTTTACTGTGGTCAGTTTCATGGTGGGGGAGGACTGCCCACCGGACGCTCCATTCATGAATGTGACTGGATTCCTTGGGTGGGGAGGACCCACCTCAGTGGCTGTGAGGGTGAAACTCTAGCTGAGAGCCTTAAGGCGGGTGAAATGCTAGAGCCCCTTTCTCAGTCTCATCCTTTGGGATGCCCATGTGCCTTTGCACCCACTCGGCCCTCCCTGCCCGATGCCCAGCACCGTGTTCCCCCAGCCTGTGTCTGCAACCAGGTTTCAGTCCAAATGTCCTAAAAGCTCTGGGTTATTTAAGAAGAGGCTTGGCCATCTCACAAGTTGATAATTCCCTCACCCAGCAGGTCACGGGGCAGAGGTGGCTCCTGTGACTTGGGGATGTCCCATGGCCCCAGAACATCAGTTTCCTCATCTGAGAAAGGACGGGGTCTGATGCCATGTGGCTCCCATGCCTGGCTGTGCTTGACAAGCCAAAGAGTGTGGACTCTAGGACCCTTGCAGACCCACTGGGTCAGAATTCATAAGGCGGATCTGGGGATGTACGTGTGTGTGTGCGCGCGCGCGTGCGCGTGCTTGCATGTGTGTATTACATGCACATATGTGCACATACACATACACAGTCTCCCCTGGAGACCTCATTGTCCTCACTCCCTCAGTTTCCCTCATACCACAGCAAACTCCATCACTTCCAAAATGCGTTTGAAATCCACACACTGGGCTCCTTGTCACTCTAGACCAAAACAGGGTCATCTCCCAGGGTTCTGAATGGGAGTCTGCCCACCACCCACACCGCAGGTAGCAGAGCTGGTCTCCACCCAAACATCGCTCCATGGGGGTAAACCTGGAGTCACCATACCGCCCAGCAACCCCACTCCTTGTATCCACCTGAGAGGATGAAACCCACGTTCCACAAAAATGTGTACACGAGTGTTCCTAAAACCATGACTCATCCAACAAAGCACACCCAGAAAGAAAGCAAGGACGTTCCTTCTCACCTGCCGAGATGAAGCCGCCAGGCCGCCCTCCCTGGTTGAAGGGACCGCAAGGAAGTGGCAGAGCCTTCAGTCACTGTTAAGATCTCAGAGTCCTTTCGACAAATGTGAGCGGTATTGCGTGTCTTATTACTAAGCGTGATGGCGGCAGTAATGCTGCTGCAGGACATTAATGAAATAAGACATCCAACAACTCCCTGTAACGTGGTGGCTCCACAGACGAGGGAGTGGGGGGCATGTGGCTGTGCACAAATGTCGAGTGTTTGCGTTGACTCGCTCCTTACTGGCCCAGCCGAAGTGGAAGGAGCAGGGCCCAAGTCAGCAGTTTTCTCTCTTCCGTGTAATAGCTAAAGTCGCAGTGTTTCTGGTCCAAGGGAGATCGAAGGTAATTATATTCACTTTGTTCAGAAATTTAGGAATAAGCCACACGTGAAGCTTTTAAAGATTCCAGACACGTGGATCCGATATTTAAAACATTTAATTGCACCTTTTTTGTGATACGCAAAGTGTGATTATGTCGCCATGGATACAGCACACCTGGTTTGGATGCCTGCTTGCCAGGTACTCAGCCAGGCAAGGTGGTCTGTCCGCCCAGAGGTGGCCCTGTGAGGGCCCTGATTACACAAACGATTGTTCCTGATAAGACAGTAAAGCATATTGAATATCCATGACTCAGATTCCTGTGAAAGAATCTGCAGAAAATTCACACTGAGATGGGATTCGTACATCGTGCAAAGTCGGAGAACTCCCTGTGTGGAGAGCATCAAAGCAGAGAACACAGTGGGTCTCACCCAAGCATCACCCTGGCCAGGAGCCACAGTGCAGGGTTTGGTCCTGGTGGCTGCTGGGGAGTGGGCTATAAAGGGTTTTTACCTTCTGACTGGGCTGCCAGGGATGTTTAAAGAGTGACTTTGGTAAGAGCTGGCTCCCTAAGCCTTGTTTCTCTTACCTATTCAACGGGGTAAGAGCAGTGCCTGCCTCACTTGCGGGTCATTTTGAGGATGAAGTAAGATGACGTATGTGTGAAACGTGGCGCTGTGCCTAGCACGTAGTAAGGCTGTGAACTCCTCCTCCTCCTCCACCATCAGCATTGTTGTGGTTCAGTAGGAGTGTTTCACTAATTCTCCTGGCCTGTTATCTCCTGGTACCTGTTCCCAGCATACTGAATGGTCTTTTTTCAATTCCTTTTTGTTCCCTTCCAGGAAGGCCTTTTCATGGGCCTCTTCCAGTCTCCCTTGGTCAGGGCCACTCCTGTGGCCACAGTAGGTCCTCACTAAGTGTTTGGTGGAAGGAGGCCAGTACCTCCCATGTGCAGCCTTGTGTGTGTGTGTGTGTGTAGGGACCAGCTTCTTTTTAACCAAAAATGGGGGAGGTTGTCAGTATAGAATCTCCAGTCCTCACTGCGGAGGGCAGGTGGCCCAAGTCCTGGAGAATCAGATGGAGCCCCTGAGGGCCTGGAGCCTTTCTCGCTGCCCTCCTTCCCCCACTGGGCCTTACAGGGAAGGGTCTCTCTTCCCTCCCTGTCTCTCTTCTGTGGAAACAACACCCAGTATAGAAACACATCCACTCACAGGTAGAAGTAAGGACAGGCCCTCTGGGTGGAAGTTAGATTTTGGCCTCAGTCTGGCTGATTGGGAACAACCATCGTCCTTCTCTCCATGAGGCTCACAGCAAGAGCTCGAGAAAAACGGGCCTGGGCTGGAATCCTGACTGCGCTTCTTGGCCCCAGACAAGTTACTTCTCTCTGAGTGGCAGGGGCTTTACTGTTAAGTGGGGGTATTTTCTTGATTGTGGTTGGCAGAGTGCATTGTCAGGTGATGATCATGATGATGTAGGTAATGATGAGGAAGAAGAAGATGGTGGTGATGATGGTGAAGATGATGAGGATGATAGTGTTGATGAAGAACATGATGATGATGATGAAGAAAATGATGGCTGTGAGATGATGACGTTGATAGTAGTGATGTTGGTGATGATAATGACGAAAAGATGATAATGAAGATGATACTGATGATGATGAAGATAATAAGGATGAAGATGATGATGGAGATGATAAAAAGAGAGATAATGATGATGTTAACAGTGATGCTGCTGATGACAAGGAGGGTGAAGTTGATGAGGAGGAGGAGGAGGAGGATGGCCCTGGACAGGTACCCCCTGGGCTAGTCCTAAAATTTCTCCAGTGTTTACATTCAAGAGGCTAGGTGGGTTGTTTTCAAAGCCTTGTCCCTGAGGGCGTCCACCTCAGACATTCACACTGTGCTGCCTTGTACCCCGTGTTTGGGAGGTTTGACATCTTGTTCTGTGACCTTTGTCATCTTTAAGATTTCTCTGTCTTTGAGCTGGGATTTTTCCTTTACTGTGTGTGCAAAGTTTCCTGCTTTCCAAGCTGTGCCACACCACCGAGTTGCCCTGCTGTGAAGAAAGAAACGGCGCTTCCTTCCTTCCTTCCCCTGGTAATTTTGAAATGTGTGAGTTTCTGCCCCCGGGGTTTTTAGTTTTCTCCAACTGCAGGGGGTTAATTAGTTTGCTTATTTCACAGTAGCATTTACAGTTTTCTTATTAACTGGGCAGCTATCCAAGGACCCCTACTCCTTCCTCACTGGGGTCTTCTGTGAGGTTTTACTCCCAGGGCTGGGCGTGAGTGTGGGGGGCTTGCAGAGAAGCCACAGACAGGGAGAGATTTCGAATAGCTGGAATAACCTCTAGCCTCCCAAGAAAATCACGGGCTAGGTTTGCCTTTTTGGTCTGACCCAGGAGAGAAATATCAGCCATTTTGCAGACCATGGTTCAACTATTCCTTTTCTACAGACTTTGCTTCAAAACACTTTAAGAAGCCCGTTATCAAATACTTCAAGAAGGGAGATTGGGAAGAGGTTGAGGAGAAGAAAATCAGGGTTTTAGAACCAGCAAAAAGTTTTTTTTTTTTTTCCTGCAACTAAAAATTTCAGAGGAGAACATTCTGTCTTGGCAGACTGAGCAGTTGTAAATAAGACTTGGGCGAGAATGGGGGTGGTAGAGTGAGGGAGGCTGGTTTTCTCGCGGTGAAGACGTGTTCTCTGGAGAAAGGGAACCAGAGAACGGGCAGGCGGGCTGGGATCTAAGACAGGGCTCTCACCGTATCTTTTACCCAGACACTAGCTCCTCCTTCCTCTGTCCGGTCCTCTGACCACCCACTTTTAACTGCCCTGTACTCAGGGAGTCAGACCCTCCAACCTCATCAGTCCCTGATTGACTTTTACTGTTTATTTTCAATAATAATGTCAAACACTTGCCCAATGCAAAGATTTAAGTTGGAATTGGAAGGGAGCTTTGTAATTATACTAATGGCTCTCTGGAAAGTGTTTATTTTTTAATTGTTGGACAGTCCTTAAAGGCCATGATAACATCATCTTGGAGAATTTTAGAGAGAATCCTGTCCTTTGTCTTATGCTCCTGGAGGTCCTAAAGTGAATTTGCTGTTTCTATGTATATCCTCCAGAGACATTCTTGAACAAGTCCCCAAGGAAAATACACAGGAACATTACTGTCAAATCGTTCATAATGGCAAAATCAAACAAAATAAAACCAAAATGTCCAATGATAGGAGAATAAATGTGTGAATTGTGGCATATTCAAACTGTAATTGTGTGATAAACTATTTCTATATACATATCCCCGTGGATAAATCTCTAACATAATGTACACAAAAATTGCAGAGCAATATTGATTAAATGGTATCATTAATATGATGTTTCAAAATGCCCTCAAATACTATATTTTCTTTTTTTATGCAAAATTGTAATATTTTTTATTCTTTTCATAACTGTTTATCCTAATACCATTTTGTTTTTGTTTTTTTAATAAATTTTTATTGAAGTATAGTTGATTTACAATGTTGTGTTAGTTTCCACTGTACAGCAAAGTGAATCAGTTGTACATATACATATATCCACTCTTTTTTAGATTCTTTTCCCATATAGCTCATTACAGAGTACTGAGTAGAGTTCCCTGTGCTATATAGTAGGTTCTTATTAGTTACCTATTTTATGTACAGTAGTGTGTGTATGTCAATCCCAATCTCCCAATTTATCCCTCCCTACCCTTTCCCCCTTGGTAACCATAAGTTTGTTTTCTACATCTGTGACTCTATTTCTGTTTTGTAAATAAGTTCATTGTACCATTTTTTTAGATCCCACATATAAGCGATATCATATGATATTTGTCCTTGTTTGACTTACTTCACCTTCACTCACTGTGACAGCTCTAGGTCCATGAAAGTATAAACATGAGGAGAGAAGACACACAAACCAAATTCCAAATAGGGGCAGCTGATGTGAAGGAGGAGACAAGATGGAAGACAGTGGGCAGCAAGGGCTCCCACTGGGATGTGTGATCGTTCCTGAGATCAAAAGCTAATGTTTCTCGTTTCTTACATTTAGGTGGTGCGTGTGTGTGTGTATGATTATTTCTTGCGCTTTTTTGCAGGCTATGAGATATTTCATAGTTAAGTATACACTGCTGGTCATGTTATGGATTTGAAGAGATCTTACATAATTGTTTTTGAACATCAGAATCTCTCAGAGGTAGAATTCTTGGGTCTAGATAGAAATTGGGGTGTGCTGAATAGGACTTTGTAGAGGATTCTGAGACAGGTCGTGACATACGTTTTCTGCCTGCACCTTGCCTTTCTCCAGACCTGTGACATGGACACTCTGGTGTTTTCTCAAGCTCTGTTCCCTCCCAGGCACAGCTGGACATCATATGCCTTAGAGGGATTTATTATCTGATGGGGAATTTGAGAAGGGACCCTCCACGGGGCTCAGATCAGAGCAGTGAATTCAAAACCCCATATAGAACAGCCAGTTTAGAATGTTTGAAGGGAAAAGCCCTCTGAATTCGTCATACTCTTAAAGAGTTATTTGCTTGCATGTTATAAATGCCATCTTATTGCTTCCGAGTTCATTATATGAATATAAAAAGAGTATTACCGAGATTAAAAAGATGAGTTAATTAAGAAATCGTAATTCCCAGAAAGCCTCTTTGACATAATTTAAAAACCCAGGTAAATGTAATCCCATCATTTAAAACCTTAAATCAAATGGGAGACTAGAAAATACTATTTAACTGTACAAGTAATCCCAACAAGAGGGTCGCCGGGTAGGGAAAGAAAGTTAGCAAAGGAACGGAGGTCAGCCGTTTGGAGCACGACAGGTGGATGAGGAAGGAGGCTCGTTCTGGTCCCGAGGTCACAGAAACCAGCGGGGGCATCGCGGAGATGGTTTACGTGAGCATATGGATGGCGTTAGCCACGACCGGAGCCTTCCAGCAGTGGGCCACCAACCAGCATCCCTCTGTTCACCACATAAGGGCGTCGCCATCTTGGGTGGATAAACAAAGGCCAGTCGTCCATCTCAGGGATCTTGCCGGAGGGATGGTGTTTTGGATTTTCTAGATCAGATTCTATGATGACTCATATTAAAGTTATTCATCCTAAAGTAATTGCTGGGCCAAGAATTTAGAGCATGTCGTAAAACAAATGACGTTTCTTACCCCTTTGGGTTTGTGTTTGATTCTGTTTCCCTAACAAGCCCCAAATATTGAGACACAAATCATCACATCTGGCATTTGCCCAGCAAGGGCTCCATTGGCCAGATGCGTGATCACAGTTTTGGAGTGCGAACTCTAAGATGTAGATGTGTAAGTAAGATGTGTCCTTATGTCTCCCGTGGAATGGAAAGTAACCTTTCCGTTGTAGAGCAGCGGCCCGATTCCCTCCCATGTGAGGATAAAACCCCAGATCTTCCCCTGAAAGGCACGATCCCGGGCTCCACAGTTAGCATGCTTGCTGGCCCAGGGTGATGGAGGATGAGCACCGGGCAAGTGCATCCCAGTGTGTGACCGCTGTTGCAGGGTTGCTCTGTGCACCATCCCACCGTTTCCAAGACAGAAGTCACATGGTGGATGATACTGCCCTTGGTTGTGATTCAAACGGAGGTGAAGTGAGCGCTCAACACAGAATTCAGCCCGTGGCTTTTTCTCAATGAATGTTCGTCGTTGTTACTACTTCTGTGGAACTTTTGCTTCAACTACGGAAACTCAGGGGAGGCGTTAAGGACTCCACTGACAAAGCGAATCGTATGGCCTACCAGTGACCAAATTTAGGAGTTGTGAAGCAGTCCCCACACAGCATTCCCTTGGTCTCACAGAACTGTCGGGAGCAGATTACATGGTTTCATTCACTTAACGTATGTGTGTCTTTATTTAAGACAAACTGGAGTTGAGGAGGGAGATGGGGATCTCTAATCTTAGCCGTCTTGGAAACTAGCAGTGAGAAGATTGGTGAATAATGCGATTCCTCAGCCAGAGCTCCTTCTTCTAAGATGATAAACACCTTTGTTGGTTAATTGCCATGTGCTACGAATAGGAAACTGAGTAATTGGAAGTGACTGGCAGAGAGTCTTGTAAACCCATCTGTTTGTTGCATTTTTATGACCGTTTTCGGTGCAGAACATCTTTAAGGCAAGAGGGAGAAGCATGAATGGTGACGGACCAAAGACCAAGTTTCAGGGCTCTTAGTGGCCAGCCCTCACTTGCTTACTCCCTTGGCCTTGGGGAGAAGTAGCATTGTAAGGATTAGTAGACTCGGGGAGCACGCTGAAGCCTGGTTGTTAATCCAAGGTCTAGAGCTCATAAAACTCCTTGAAAATGCACAGGCCACAGTCTGTGAGGCCTGCTGGCCCTGGTGACACTGTGACAGGATCACGGATCACTGCCAGTTCTGCGTTTCGGGTCTGAAGGATGGTGAGCTTTAACTCCCTGGAAGAGCACAGATTGTGAAGATTCAGCTGCGTGATTTAGACCGTTTGTTGTGCTGTGGCGGGGAAGGTGGATGGCAAGGGTGGACGCCCTGTGTGACCGCTTCTCTCTCTGGGTATCTCCTTGACTCAGAAGTGGCTTCCCCCAAATCGCCCAGGCTGTGGGAGCTGGATTAGGGATAGCAGATGGATTTGGGAAATGGGAAGTCTCTGTTTTAAAATTCTGCATGGCAATTCTGGCCGCATGTAAAGATGGCATCTTAAGTAAAATGTACATTTAGCCTTTTAAAAAAGGTAACACAAGGAACTGAAGAATCCTAAATATTTGAACCAACCCTAATGCTGTCAAATGTACCTTTCCTCTGATCCTCACCAACGACTCACCAACTATGAGGAAAAGGCCACTCTGCCTGATGTCTGGAGGCACCCGTATTATTAGTCCATAGAACTTCTAGTGGCTCGTGGTGTCATCTCTGAACTTTGCTTGCTGGTGAAGGTGGAAGATGCGCTTTGTGCTGTAGCTGGGGGAGCGAGCATTTGTTTATACCTCTTGTAAAATATATTATGTTCCTGAAGAGTTTTTTCACTCAGCCAACGTCATGTGGACCTAAGGAGATGAATATCTGTTCTAGGCTAGAAAATGAGATGCAAATGATTATGAATTAAGGTAAAATAAACTTCAGGTTCATAGTCCTTGCCAAAAAATAATTTCCATTCAGCTTATCTCAAGAGATTGGCTGGGAGCCAAGAACATAAAAAGAACAGTATTTAACTAGAATATTTGAACAGTTCTGTGAGGAAATGTGTGTGCAGGCGTGTGTGTGTGTGTATGTTGTGTCTCTGTGTGGGAACCCAGACAGATCTCAGCCAGCAGTTAGGATGTGTTCAGGGGACTAGGTTCGTGCGTGTGGATAAGATTCCAGCGAGAGCTTGTGTAGTTGCCTGTCTTCTTGCTCCTCCCTCCCCTGTGTTCCAGCATAAAAACCTTCCACGGTTCTGGTATCAATCAGCATCGGTAAGTTATGGTTGCAGTAACAAATGACCCCAGGCTGTCAGTGTAAACCTTCTGGAAAGGTTTACATTTTGCTCAGAAAATGTTATTGTGGGTTGGCTTAGTGACTTCTTTTATACCAGAGTCCTGGCTGAAGATGTTCATTGCTCTTCTGGCACCTGTGCCTTTTAAGGCTCTTTTCAAAGCTCATATTATGAATGGATGGATTTTTTGATGCAAGTTTGTTAGGCTCTCAGCTCCAAGACTGCATGGGCCATTGTGTCAGCATCATATAGTAGAGTGCCCATCACAGCAATGACAGTTGGTCACGTCCGCTGGGCACTGTAGGGCTGAGATAAAAAGCAAATAAACAGCAAAAGGCTCCCTGAGAAACTGACTTGACTTAGACCTAAAGGATTGTATCTCCGTGAAGGACGAAGAGGGCATATTCCAGGAGGAAGAAGAACTCTGGACAAAGCCACAGAGGCATGATGAATCTTAACATGTACCAAGGACTTCCTGGAAATTCCCTGGGAGTGTTCGGTGTGAGGCAGAGAGATGCCCGATGGGGAGAGGAGGTGGGTCATGCTGGCCTCGTGGGGTCAGTAGGACAGTGCTGGCCAGGGCCGACAGGGACACCTCCCTCTTGGGGTATATTTTTGTGCTTTTCTTGGAAGGGACCTGCTGTAAGGCTTTCCTCCCACCAGGGTCACACGAAAGAGAGAGTAGTCATATGTCCTCAGTTTACGTGTTTGTTCTGGAATTACCTCAGGTTTGGAAATTATTTAGCTACTCTGTTGGGTTTTCCATATTTGTTGCTTGTCCTTATTCTTCTGTCCATATTCAGAAGGGATCTGATGTGATTTTCAATAAAATACCATATACACTAAGAGTTAAGATGGAAAGAGAGAGGGGTAACTCATTGAAATGTCTGTTACTTTCTTGTGGATGCTCTCAAGTATTTTTGTTTCCTAGCTTTGCTGTTTTTTCCAGTGATGAGGTAGCCAGGGACTGACCTACCTGTTCATAAAGAAGTAAGGAGTTGCTTTTCCCTGGTGCTTATTAATTTACAAGGTCTCTACATTTTGACATTTCCTATATTAATTTTTCATTGTAAATTTTGTCTGAGTCCTTATTTTCCAGTGTCTTCTATTCAACTTTAATTTTTTGGTGAGAACTGTGATACCAACACAAATTCATAGATACACACTCAAAAGAAGACTTTCCTAAGTTTAAAATTGATACTATGAAGTCACCCTATAAAGGGACAAAATAAGTAGAATTATATAACAGTTAATCATTAGATTCTAAGGGACACGGTATAACTCCTTTGAAACAAAGTAGTTTTCTGCTCTAGCCAGTTATCTGTAGAATTGGGGTCCAGGACCTATCGTGATGCTCAATTCTGCAGTGTAGTGAGTGGGATTATAGCAAGAGTCTAGGGTAGGACTACTTATGCTCTGATAATGTTAGGGGCAGAAATCTTTTTATTTTGGTTCCTACCTGTCCCTTCTGGTAAATGATCAAACTCTACCAAGAGTCAGCATTCTCCTAATGAGAAATGTGAATAGATTTGTGTGAGTATTTTGTGCCAGTCCTAATTTGTTTCCCTCATTGTTGACATATTGGTTAGACACATTCATCTATAAAGGTGCTGTTTCTCCCCCAGTGAAATGGAGATGGATGGCATGCCATTTCTTCTTTAATTTCTTACCTGCAGTAGCTGTGAAACGTCACGTGACACCTCTGAGCAAGTATTAGCCCAGTGACATCCAAACCCTCCCGTTCTTAGAAGCAGTGTTAGTCCCTGTAATTAACTAGCCACATTTCATTGGGAATATGTTTCATTGAACAGTCAGTGTTTAATTTTTACTTAGCTTAACATAGTGTGGGCTAAAAGAAGGCCACACTGGTGGAGGAACCGTGCCTATGTGGGACGCCTGGATGTCAAATCTGTAATAACCGTGGAAGGCAGCCTAACTGGGACAGTGCTAATAATTTATTCATCTTATTCAACTGAGCGAGTGTTGAGTAAACTGTCAGGTTTACTGTCACCTTTAACTACAGTTGGGAGAAGAGAGAGTTTGGTAGTCGTCCGTGTGCTTGGGACCTAAGTGGAAGCAGGAAAGGAGGTTCAGGGACCATCTACCACCCAGTTCTCAGGAGGGGACCCTGAGCTTTGAGTTACAGGCTCTGTGCTGGGCAGGTGGACAGTGCTGCTGGCAGGAATGACAGGAACTGTGGAGGGTGCTGTCCAAGGTACTGTTTCCACCCAACACACATTTACTGGGCACCCACTTTGGACCGAGTACTTTCCTCGGCATTTCAGCTGTAAATTCTCCTTTCCTCATGGGGATCACATTCTCGGGGGAGAGGCAAAAACACACAAGGAAGAACCTGAGTGAGGTGATTTCACCTAGGAGGGTGCTATGAGGGAAACAGAGCAGGCGGTATGACAGGAACTGCTTTCTGCCTCAGACTGAGTGCTCAGGACGCGTCTCTCGGGGCCAGGAACAGGCATGGATTCAGTCAAACTGTGGGGCTGTTCCTGGCAGAGGGAACAGCAGGGGCAGAGGAACTGGGACAGGGATGGACCAGAAGTCCTAAAGGGACAAGAAGGTCCTCGTGTCTGGGGTACAGTGAGTTGGAGGAAGGATGCTGTTTGTGGTTGGAGAGGTCGGGGCCACAGCAGGGAGTCTGGGTTCCATTCTGAGTGAGCAGGAAGGCTTTAGAGGCTCTTCAGCAGGAGCTGTGTCTGGAGCGTGGGTTACAGGAGCAGGCGTGGAGTGGGCGCCGGGGGGGGGCGCGGTCGGGGGGAGCCACCATCGCCGCTGTGCATCCTGCAGGGGAGAGGCCTTGGGGAGGTGTCTCAGGATAGGATGCAGGTCCTACTGGTTCCATATTCAGGTGGCAGCCAGTCTGTCCCTCATCCCCATCACACATCCACAGACGGGGCAGCCCTCCAGCTTTTCTGGTTCCCACTGATTGGCACACGCAGCTAATAAGCCACACATCACACTGTCTCATACTTTGGTTTCCTCTGTCTCCCTCACCAGCCTGTGGGTTCTTCCAGGTTGGTAACCATGTTTTTCTCTTTTATCTCCAGGACCCCATGTAGGTCCTGACCTCACAGCAGGATCCCACAGCACCCCTGACTCGCCGACTCCGGTTATTAGAACCTGACATTCATGAAGCCAGCCTCGCAGCTTCATCCCCTGCGTGGCCCCAAGACCTTAGCTTTAATCTAAAAGAACCATTTCCCAACCCATCCTTGACCTGGCAGAACACTCAGTGGATGTGTGTTATTAGTTCCCCCTGGTTGGCGTGTGGTGGCTGACCTGTGTTTAGCAATATGCCTGTGATCCAGTTAGAAAAGCCTTCTGTTTTAGATTGTTCTAAATGTTCTTGGATTTCGCTTAAATGGAAAAAAATCAACACATTTTTCCTACTTCATACTTTACCAAAGGGAAAAAAATGACAGGACAGGGACCTCCCACAATTCTTCCTGTGGTGACTGAATACAAATATCTATGACAAATCTCAGAAGGAATCATTAATGGCAGCTGTCCGTGTTATTGAAAATGAATTAGACCTTCCTATTTCCCCTCTAATGAACACTGCGAGAGACAATGAAGGTTTTTCCCATTCATCACACACCTGGATGTATGCCGTTCAGCTAAGTCAGGCATCTCAGGTGCTTATAAAGCAAAATACACCCAGCTTGAGTGTTTGTGAAATGTCAACTCACCTCCCTTTGTCTTAAATAGACTGTCTTTGTCTCAAGAGGATAGGCTGTGCTTTCTTGGTTTGGAAAAAGACCTCGGTCTCTCTGACTCCAGCTGATTTGGCCTACGGGGGTGTGAACCGCTGGTGCCTCAGGGTATGTGAAGATTCCTACGGAGAATCACCAGGTTATACTGGAGCTCTCAAGTCTTATCCGCCAGAGTGAATAGCAACTTTGTAAAATTAGGGATAGCCCTTTACATGATTAAAGAAAACTCCAGAAACCCATGTATGTGTTTATCAGAGAAAACTTTCTTCTGTGTACAAGTGAGCCTGTACCATGATGACTTCCATTGGGCTGTTTTCTCACCATAATGGTAAAAATTTCTACATTGGAAGTGGAGGAGTCAGGAGATAGTAGAAAATCGTTTGCCCCCTTGACCGAGGAATTATTGCAATTATTGCCAATTATTGCCAACAATTCTCTTTCTCTTTCTCTTTCAAGAAAGCCCAAACTTTCCCGAACCTTAAAACCAAACTTCCAATGAGAACGTCATTTTCACTTTCTTTCATTTTCGTTTACTTCCTGCGCTGCAGGAATCCAGGATCAGTTTACAGTTGATGGTCTCTTCTTCTGAAGATTTGGCCCAACCTCTCCAAATGGCATGGAGGTTATGGCTCCCAGCAGGACCGGCAGGTGTGGAGAAGGAAAAGTAAGACTTCTGGAAACATAAAGGCTTCGGCATTTCAGAAGTCACTTTCTTCATGGCTTTGAAATAAGCAATCCGATGACAGCTAATAACTGCCTCTCACTTCCTATAAGGAAGAGAAAAACCATTTGGATTTTTAAATATAATAATTAACTCAAGGTTTCTAGGAACTCCTAGTTTTTGCTTTTTGTTTTCAAACTAAATTTTTTTATTGGAGTATAGTTGATTTACAATGTTGCCTTAGTTTCAGGTGTACAGCATCTATCTGTAGATATAGAGATAGATATTCTTTTCCCTTACAGGTTATTACAAGGTATTGAATGGAGTTCTCTGTGCTATACAGTAGGTCCTTGTTGTTCACCTATCTTATATGTAGTAGTGTGTATATATACATTAATCCCAACCTCCTATTTCATCCCTCCCCTCCCCCTTTCCCCTTTGGTAACCATAAATTTGTTTTCTATGTCTGTGGGTCTATTTCTGTTTTGTATATAAATTCATTTGTGTCGTGTTTTTTAGATTCCACATAGAAGTGATATTATATGATATTTGTCTTTCTCTGTCTGACTTACTTCACTTATGACAATCTCTAGGTCCACCCATGTTGCTACAAGTGGCACTATTTCATTATTTTTAATGGCTGAGTAATATTCCATAGTATATATGTACCACATCTTCTTTATCCATTCGTCTGTCGATGGACATTTAGGTTGCTTCCATGTCCTGGCTATTGTGAATAGTGCTGCAGTGAACACTGGGGTCCATGTATCTTTTCTAATTATGGTTTTCTCTGGATATATGCCCAGGAGTGGGATTACTGGATCATACGGTAGTTCTGTTTTTAGTTTTTTAAGTAAACTACATTTTTTAATAAAAAGCACAGAGATGCCCCACATGCTTCCACCTCCCTGGAGGACACAGCCCCCATCCTTTCTTGGCCATCCAGGGCTTCTATGACTGATGAGGCGGGGACAGGGGAGGGCCTTGCTTTGTCCCAATCACCCAGTATGTATTCCGCTTTCTGTCTTGCTTTATGCTGTGTCACCCTGGCATCCAGGATTTCTTGCTGGGAAATCACACTCTGTCATGGGCTACACAGGACATGGACCAGATCTCTGGAGCTGGCCTGGGGTCTCGAGGATAGATCACTGTCATCACGAATCGATGATGGGGGGCCCACTGTTCTCTCTGGGTGTGCCCCGCCCAGTGGCTGCTTTGTACCAGCAGGGGTTGGGCAGTTTGAAGGAGATAGCAGAATGCAACGAGGGTTCATCCCACCCATCCCTGCTGTGGGTGGGATGTGCCATATCTACTCTGGGAGTTGCCCTCTTGAGCACTGGCTAACGTTTGCTGTGAACTGAATCCTGGGGAAAGACCAGCCACTTGAAGTGTGAGTCAGTTAATTTACAAGGTCGGCGAGGAAGAACCCCCCAAGAAACATGGGGGGCGAGCAGGGTGATTTTTCCACCTCCTCCATCGGCCGAGATGTGGGTGTGGGGCTGGGGGCAGGAGCAGACTCCGTGCAGACACACTCTGGTCGGGAGGCTGGTAGGGCCAGCAGCTCCCAGAGCCCGTTTCCATTTCAGGAGCTTGGGAATGTGCCCCGGTTGTTTTGAAGAGTAATGACATTTACATTCATGAACAGCTCAGGGGGAAAGTCATGCCCATTTGTCTGCAAAATAAGACCCCTTGGAAATGAAGCATGAGCTGAAGAGAGGGAGACCTGGTCAACAGACACTTTGCTCCAGGGGAGCAAACCGTGTCCAGGTTGGGGTTGGCCCAGCGCTCGTCCCCTCTGTGCCTGGGACAGTCTGTTTGGAGACAGTCACGTAGGAGAGGGAATGGACATGGCCCCACCCACTAGTGCAGCCCAAACAACTGTGGCCCCATTCTTCCCACACCCGAGGTCAGTGGAGACCCTGACCAGGTGCATGGAGACCAGCCCTGTGGCTGATGCATCTCTGCCCTCCTCTCTGGAGGCGGGGGGTCCTCTGCGTGTGGCCTCAAGGGAAAGGCTCAGTTTTGAGTGACTGTGTACTGCAAAATAAATAAATAAAATTAATTTCAGAGTCTCCAGCGAAGTGCCAAATCATGGCAGTTGCATGATGCCTATGACTCTGGCCTGTAATTTCACTTCACCACTCTTATCTAACCCATTCCCTCGTAAACCATCTTAGTGTACTGAGGGTCCACGGAATACAGTCTTCACAGGAAGCCAGAGTTTATTCCACAGCTTGAGAGTGGACACCGTTCAAATCAATCACTCCCCCTGTAGCCCATCTTTTAATTCTGGTTAATTCTGCCTTCTTTGTCTTGTTCTTTTTTTTTTTTTTGACCTGTAAAAGTTGCTGAAAGCGCAATATTTATGATTTGTCCCAGTTCACCTTCCAACAGACGGGCAGCCCTGCAAGTCAGAGCCGGGATGCACCACTTTAGAAGCATCTAAACTGAAAATGCTCTTTAGCTTGGCTGCATTCATGAGATTGATCTCTGGGCACAGTGGAGAAAGGTGGTTTTTCACCCCAGTGGTCCTGCCGTGTGTTTAGAGGACTTATCTCCGGTTTCAGTGTTAGAAGACTTTGTTTTCCTATTTCTAGATATGGGGAGTATGGAATTTACAGCAAGCGCAGTGATTCTGAAAATTCTATGGCACTGGTTTTCAGCTAGGGGTGATTTTGCTCTCAAGGGACACTTGGCAATGTCTGGGGACATTTTTCGTTGTCGTGACTGGGAGGATGCGGGTAGAGGCCAGGGATGCTGCTCAACAGCCTCCGGTGCCCAGGACACCTCCCCACACAACCAAGTGTCCATGGTGCCAAGGTTGAGGCTCGATGCCCCACAGGCTCCGTGGGGGCAGGAAGAGCACAGGTTTTGCCAGCAGGCACTTTGCTGGACTCGGGGTCCCATACCTGTTGAGTTCCAAGCCTTACCTCTTATTAGCAACTTAGCCTCTCTGAACCCCAGTTTCCCGTTATGTCCACTAGAGATAACTACCCACTCTTGTTGGGTCCTTATGAAGACCTATCAATAGGACCACTCACATTTAGAGTTTAGCAAAGTACCTGCAAATGGCAGGCGTCGAGATGGTACTTTCTGCTGCATTGTTCGATATAAATCATTGTCCCAGATTTGATGACCACACTCCTCATCAAACTAGGAGATTGTGAAACGGGCTAGGGATGCACTGGGTGGAGGCTGAGGAGGGCTTTTTGCGGGGGATAACAGGGCCCAGGGACCCTGTCCCTGGCTGTGCTCTGGCAGCTACCACACCTAAGCACACCCTGTTAATGAGGAGTTGCGGCCACGTTGAGAGTCATGCATTAACATTTTATAGGCCATTTGCTCATAAAGGAAAGCAAAGCCAACTTAATTCTTGCTGGCTTTGAGGTTTTGGCTTCACACTCGGCATATCCAAGGCAGCTCCTGTGAGGATAAAATCCCTCAAATGTGGCCGTATTCATTGAGCAGGGGGGCAAGCGCTCCACTTGGGTTCCTTTGACAAAGGCTCCCAAACCTTTAATGTCCAGGCAGTAAAAACTGAACGAACCTTCCCTGGAGAATTGCAGACCCCGAAAGGAACAAGAAAGCAGAGGTTGAGGGAGGCTGGAGCAGAGGACTTGTCTCCCTTTCTGCCTTTGCCAGGTAAAAAAATGTGTGTTTAGATGGGAGGGAGGCATAGTCATTCAGAGAGCTTTGCATGTCTTCGGGGCTCATAGGGACTTCGGCAGGACCAAGGGGAGGATGGGGAGGGGATACAGGTCAATCTTGCTCTTGTGGGGACTTTTACATCTAAGGCAAACACCAAAAATGAAGCAAAAGGCCACCTGCATCCAAAACAGAAAACAGAGTCCATCTGAGCTCTTGCGCGGGCCTCACCGAAGACTGTTCTCTTGCACACACGTTCAGCCGTCTGGTCTTCTGGTTTAAGAGAAGAAACATAGGGCTGAAGACACACACTGGGAAATAGTAGCTGATGGTTAAGACACAGGGAAAATCATGTAGACATGTGTACGTCTATGTGTGAGTGGGTACACAATTCTATGCATCTATCTATGCATTATATATGTGTATCTGTTTATCTTCCATCTATATATATCGGTCTGTCATTTATGCATCTATGTATCTATCAGTACACACACACACACATTCACACACGCAAACATACAGCAGTCACAGAAACTGAAAAGCATTAGGAAATTTGGAAAATCCCCTCCCTTCTTCATAGCCCGTAAGGTGGGAACTAGATACTGATGGATTGTTCTGGAAATGATCAGGTTGTCAGGAAAGCATCCCAGGGTTTCAGAAGGCATGAAGCTTATCGTGAACTTGCTAAAAGTTTGTTTCCAGAAAGGTTGAATTTTTTTTTTTTTTTTTTTTTTTTTTACTATTTTTCACTAGAGGAATTTTTGTTGATCTGGGCATTCCACTGAGGTGGAATGATCAGATACTGCAGTGACATTCATGGAGCATTTATTGTGTGCCCGGTGGGGAGCTGGGACATGCTGTCTCTCATTGGGGATTGTCATTATTCCCACTGAATAGATGAGGAGCCCATCTGCGTAGAGGGTCGAGCCCCTTGCCCAGGATCCTGCAGCTGGAAGGTGACACAGCTGGTCTCTAACGGAGTCTGTCCTCTTATGGTGCCCACACTCTCCCACCTGGCAATACAGCCATTTCCTGAGTTGAGAGCCACCGTTTCCTGGGAGATCCTGGGTAAATGAGGTCTTCTGCGTTAACCCCACCCGTTTCAGCCAAGAGCCCCGAGAGTCTTTATGCCCAGTTGTTTACGAGTTAAGCCAAGTGGAGAAATGCCACGGCCCGTACTTGCGTTAATCCCCTCACCATTAATTGTCTGACTACATTTTCTTCAAGAGGCCATGCAGTTGCTTTTCTGTTTAGCTGGTTGTAAATATTCAGCCAGAATTTGATTGGCAGTGCAATGTTATATTCCCCAAAGCTTGTGCCGTATGTGAATATTTTAATTAGGATTGTAACAAGCTATTGAGAAAGTTTGAGCTAAATTGGTTCAGCTGTTTTTGCATTAGTGAAGCATGAAAAGGAATTTTTTTCCCCTCTATTAGAAAATATCCCTTTAAAAAACATTAAGCCAAAGCAACTGAAAATCAGCCAGTTTGGAATAGTTATGTAAAGTCAGGAGATTGGATTGAGGCTGGGATTAACTGGACAGATTTTTAAAATGTAAAATGAAGTTCAAAGCGGTTACTCCTGTTCAACCTCTTCCCTTTCGCAGCTGTTTGGAAGGAAGAAGTGGTTCTTACAAGGACCCCATGTTCTAAGAAAGGAAGGAATCTAGCAGGTTTGGATTCCTCGGGGTAGCATCATCCAGGAAGGTGTACTGCTCGCCACCAAGTCCTCAGCACACAACCCTCACCTTCATCCGACAGACCCCCCAGACAGCACATCTCCAGCGGTGAGGCATGGCCAGATCCGCCACCTGGGAGCGCTCTGCTAGAAATCCTGTGCTGCTGGGTGGAAACATGCCTCCTTGTTCGTGCCTCTCCTTGGACATCGAGCATACCTTTTGGCTTTGGGGGAGGTTGAGTGAGACAGGAAGAGAAGGACATGGCTGACCGATAGCTCATGTTAATCCTACATGCTGCCACTACCCTGGGCTGTTGGGAAACCTCTCAGCTTCTCTGAAGCCATCCCTCTCTCTCCTAGGTCTCAGGTGTGAGGAGTTGTTCTCCATTCTGGTGGTGGTGGGCTCTTCTTACCCATCATGGTCCTATGCTCCCACTTCTGCAGGGACCAGACGGTCCCCTCAGGGAAACCGGAGAAACTGGGCAGCCCAGGACCCATCGTAGGGTCACAGCAGCCCTGAATGTGGGCCCAGCTTGGCCAGATCTTCATGTTTTTCAGAAAAAGCCAGAAATCTGGAATTAAATGTGAAATCTACCATTATCAAATATTGGCAACAGTTCACACGTTTTTAAAACACTGTGCAGGCCCCACAAAGCAGAGCCCGCTCCAGCAAGGACCGCAAGCCCAGCAGGCCTCTCCCGCTTTGAGTCAGTGATCCTTGAGAGCAGGAACCACGGTTCTCCGTTATTTTTCTCCTTGGTACCCGCTGCAGCACCTACATAACTGAGCACTTGGTGGTTGTTAATAATTTTTTTGAAAAAAAAGTTTTTTTGTTCTGTTCAACATTTAGAACAGTTTTACCTAATGCACAGTGTTTATAGATGTTAGCGTTTTAACCGTTAGTTCCAATAAGACGTGTTTATGTTAATAAATAGGAATCGCCCTGATTGTCCTCTGCCTGGATATGCACACTCTGAGAAATTCCCATGAGCTAAGCCACAGGAGTCGCTCCTGCACAGAGGTCTCAAACCCCTGGCCCTAAATCTCTCCTAGGGCTGTTAGTTTGGGATGGTCAGTGGTGCTGTCTGCTTCCCTCTCCCACTGCCCATCAGACTGTGAGTTCGGTGGGGTCTTTATCCTGCTGCCCCCTTGCTTCCCGGAAGCACCAGGCCCCGCACTCAGCACACAGGGGCATCGGCCACGCCTCACTCCCACAGTCCTGTGGTATTTCCCGTGAACTGTAAGCTGCACGAGGGCAGGGCCCAGGCCTGGCTGTTTCTCCGCCAGATGCCCATGCCTATCAAAGGGCCCTGGGCGGAGTAAACACTCCTTAAATACTTGTCGAATAAAGGCTGAATGAGCTATAGGTTTCCCATCAGCTCCCTTCCAATTGCTCTGCTGTTGAAACGAGGACGTTTTAAATCATCAGCCTTATATTGTTAATTGGTAAAACCTGAAGTCCAGCCCCTTGTAAACAGATGGACCTGTATTTCTCTAGGAGAGGGTCAGGTGCATGGCCCTTCCCTATTCTGTTGCAGACCTCGTGCAGACGTTGTCTGGAAAGCACGTTCACTTCTGTTTTTAAGGGCTGGTGTAGAGGCTGAGGGCAGCAGTGAGCCTGGCCTCAAGACGAAGACAGTAATTCTTACCAAAGGGAACAATCCCATTAATGCAGGAAGAAGGAGAGGAAACCGCATGAAACCACGTAAACCAGTGTGCCCCGCAGGGAGCCGTCCTGCCGAACGCACGCCATCAATTTCAGCCTGGGTGGGATGAAGGGACAGGGCTTACTCCATGGCGCCCCCGGCCTCTGGGCACAGGACGCCCCGCACTAGAACACGGCAGGGGAGGGGGTCTCTAATCAGAGGGTCTGCCGTGCTGCCGTCCTTCCCCTGTCAAGTTCAGATGGGGCAGCCAGGATGTGGAGAGAACGAGGCAGAGGTGCCCAGAAGGCAACCAGCAAAGAAGCATGCCCATATTTTACTCCCTGGCAGCCTGAGTTCATTAATTCCAAGAGAAGTTTCTGGGTCAGTGACTTATCTTGGCTTTCTTTTTGTAAAGAAACAGTGAACTCACACATCACCCCCACAGGAAGGGCCCTCTTAAACCTGGCGAGTTATTTACTCTGTGTCCTGGGCTCACTTTCATAGGCGGTGAAGGGGGGCTTGTTACGAGGGTCAGTCTGCACATCCCTCTTAAATTAAGTGTGTGCATCAGTGTATGTGTTCCTGTGTGTCCATGTGTGCACATGTGCGTGTGCATATCCATGTGTGTGCATGTCTGTGTTCATGCCTGTTCCTGTGTGTGTCCATGAATGCACATGTGCATATGTGTCTGTATCCCTGTGCATGTGTGTGCCGGTGCTTGTGTGTGTGTGCACATGTCCGTGTACATGTGCTCCCCGCCTTCCCTTTCCTGGGAAAACCTGCAGGAAAATGCATCTGGATCCAAGTGCCAGGTTCACTCAAGAAACACTCGCCTTTAAAACTCCCGAATTCCCAGCACTCAGATGGCCTGTGTTGTGATGAGGCTGGTTTGTTCTCACCGCTTCCTGCGTGGTGTGTGTGAAGGGCTGACAGAGGGCTGGGCTGGGGTCTTTGTTCTGCCCCACAAAGTGGTAAATGAAGCATGCGGCCCGCGGCCCTGGCGCTGGCAGACCCTCCGTGCCTTTCTTTGGGGACGAGGGATTTGGAGCCATCATCTCCTTTCCCACATGCTTCATCTTTCAGCTTTAGAGAGAAAGGCAGAAGGGAAGGGAGGGAATATAAAGGATTCGTTTTGCACTCACTGCTCCCATTAGAGTCTGCGGCATGTCCTGATGAAAGCCGGTTGTGATGGAGGGAAATCAAGAGGACGACAGCGATTCCACCCCACGAGATTGCACTTTACAGGGAAAGGCCTTGGAAAGAAGTGCTTTATTGAGTAATTAGCCGTAATAAGCTGAGATAAGACAGCAGATCAAACAAATCCTCTGGAAGGAAAGTGAACAGAGACGATGACTTTCTGGAAGGAACAACAAATAACGTCCAAAAGCTGAAACCTGGAACTCTTGGTGAGATCCAAATAGAAGTAGACTGCCACACACAGTTTTCTTCTCCCATTGAACCCAGATTATAACCAGCGTCATTAAAATCCGAGCGAGGCTGCCTTGGAGACAGTCTCTCTGTATACGTAGTATCTTGGGGAAATGAGACTCCGGATTTGTTGGGAAGAGCAAAGGACACTAACGTGCGCCCCATGTGTGTGGCATGACCAGAGTTGTAAGACAGTGAAGGAATGAGTTCCTTACCCTCGAGGACCTTTCAGAGGGATGAGGGGTATGAGGTGGAAGTGGGGAGGACCCTTCAGTGGGAGGAAGCAGAAGAGATGCCGGTGGGGCTGGCGTTTGCCCGTGGAGGGGCTGCGTGGGGATCTCTGGATCATTTCCCAGTCGAATCCCTCCTTCCATCAGCCATTCATTCCAGGATGGTTCCCATTTATTTGTATTTGCTGTGAGCCAGGCACAGGGCTCTGCCCAGAGCTGCAGAGATAAGATGCTCCCTGTCTAGGAGCTCGCGGTCTAGGGTGCCATGGTCAAAGCAGACTGTGAGGAACACAGTGATGAAGGTCCATTTGGAATGTCACCGGGGCAGAAAGAGGCCACCTGGGGAAGGAGTCCAGGAGGAGGGGAGTCAGAAGGACAGAGATACTCCTTAGGGCTCAGTTCTGCCTCAGATACTGGTGAGTCACGGGGCTTTCTGCATTTGACACAAAGTAGAAAAAAATCTTTACACAATCTGTTAAAAAGCAGCTGGAACGATCAGATGCATATAAACTCAACTTTGGGAAGAACATTTTGATAAATAAGAGCTGTACACATGTAAACTGATGATTTTTTAAACCTGCTGCCCAAGAAGAATGTAGCCTGGCCATTCCCATCTCCACAGAGTTCCAACAGAAGGAAGGGAGGTGAAATGCAGCAGGAGGAATCCTGAGCGAGGTGTCAGAGAATTTAGATTCCAGGAAGGGAGCATCCTGTGAGCTCTGGTCCAGCCTCAGTAGATGAGAAGCTCATGGAACCTGGTTAAGAGGGTGGCCAGTGTCAGAGTTTAGAAGCAGCGAAGTTGAGATTGAAACTTTCCTGGGGGCCTGGGGGTGTTTGTCATGGTGAGATTTGGAGAGAAGAGGCCACCGAAAGCTTAAGTCTCCATCTGCATGGAGCATGGGGCTCGCCGGATGCTCTGGAGACCCTTCCAGGTCCTTCTAGACTTTTCTAGAGTCACGAGTGGATGCCTCCCTTTGCCAAGAAACGTGTGCACACATGAGCTCACGAGTGGGCTGTGGCAGGGGAGGAGGAGGAGGAGAAATCATTTCTTAGCTTTCGGGACTGAATGTGTCAAGAAGAGGAAAGCGAACTTGGGGAACTGGAAGGTAAGAGAAGGTCTTGGCACGTTGTGTATGCAAATCCCTCCAGAGTATGATTTTCCGGGGGGAGGTGCATGCAGCGCTGGTGATCAAAGCAGATGAGTCCCAGACACGTTGGCTGGACCTCCTCCTTCTAATCCGCACAGCGTCTGTCTGTCGGCTTTCGGAAGAGAAAAATGCTCCCATGTTAACTTGGTTTCTGATGATCGCGTGTGAAGGAGGCTAGCCGCGATTCCTTCCTTGAATGGACATCTGCTCAACAGCCGGTGCCAGACCAACAGGAGCATAGGGGCTGAGGAGAAAGAGCCAGCGTCCAGCCGGGAAATGGTGCAGGTGCGAAGTGAGGGGAGAAAGGGCTTTGCATCCATCCACTCTTCCACGTGTCCAGCTCCAAGCCCCCAGCGTTCAGGGCACCAGGTCCAGGGCATCCAGAAGGGGTGCTGTGATGTGGGACTGGCGGTGTCTCCCCTCCAGAAGGTCAGCCCAGCATCTGGCCACCCCTCACACACTGTTCCAGGCACCAGGGATTCTGAGCATGGTGTGCGAGTGGGCTCCTGCCTTCATGCAGGCCACAGAGGGGTGACCAGCAAGCACGTGACTAACCCGATGGGAGCAGCTCAGATGCTGGAGGGCAAACTCAGCAGGGCTGCCGGACTCCCTTTAGCAGCAAGATCAGTGAGGACCCAGCCGGGGAGCAGCCGTTTGGGCTGAGTCCTGAGGCAAGAAAGAGCCAGGCAGGCAGCATCTCGGGAGAAGAGAGGTCTAGACGAGGGCACAGCACGTGCAGGGGCCTGAGAGGGACGGGACGTACGCCGGGCCCCGTGGACAGCGGGAAGGAAGCCCTGAGCATGGTCAGCAGCAAGGGAAACGTGCAGACTCAGGGGAGCTTGGGAAGCACCAGGAAAAGGGTGATGGGTGAGCAGAAGCAGCCAGGGAATGTTTCTCCTGGTGAGTGAGTCAGAACAAGCAGATCTGGAAAGCTTGAGGTCTGAATTGTCCAGGGCCAGCATTTCCATGTGTCTCTTATACACTTACCAGGAGTTAACCGACAGACCAATATCCAGCCTGAAGCAAGGCCTTGAAAAAGCATGGTGCCTGGTTCTGATAGCACTCTCTCCACCTCCTTCATTGGGGCCTTTCCGATCAGTGGCTGGGCACCCCGGGAGGTGGCATCTCCCAGAGACGCAGCCTGTGGGCTGGGGACAAGGCAGCAGCACCCTCAAAGCCCTTTGCCTTCCTTCTGCTGATGCCTCTGAGGGCTCTCCCGCCTTCACATCGGAGACAGGAACATTCATGGCCCCACTGAAGCCCCAGGAGCCCCCCAGGGCCTGGCCTCTGTGGGGACTCCTCCAGCTGTGTCTGCAGGGCTCAGCCCGGGCTCCTCTCTCTTCTACAGTCAGTACAGAGGTTCCAAGGGGAGCTTGGGGCCCATCTAGCCAGGTCATAGCCCACCATATTCCTGGATTTCAGGCTTCTGTGGGCATCTGCGTGGCGTATATGCTGTCCGTAAGTGGTCAGGAACATGCACAAAATGTTGCTTTCTTAGAATCCAAGGATGGCAATCTGACCTATGCCTTGCTTCTAGTAAGTGGACTTTGAAAGGAGGGGAACATCTCTGGTTCAAACCCAAGCAATGGTGAGGCTGTTTCCATAAGAGATAATGAAGAACAAGGAGGCTTATATGATTCCCAGCGGTTCTCAGAGTGTGGTCCCCAGGCCAGCAGTGTCAGCATCACCTGTTAGAAGTTCAGATTCTCTGTGGACCTACTGACTCTGGAACTCTTGGTGTGGGGACCAGCATTGTGTTTTAACAAGCCCTCCAGGGGTTCTGATGCACTCTGAGGTTGACGACTCGCTGCCCTGGACTACATGTACATACTTGCCCCATCCTGGTTGTCAGCTGGGACACTTGTAAATACACTTTCCAGGCTGGATCAGAGGCCAGGCTGGTGACCTTTTCTCCTTTGATTTGGTGTGTGTGGTTGTTTTTATTTTAGTATTTTTCCCCCTGAGATGGTTCCTGAACAATATCTGAAATATTAATGCCAACAAGAATGTATAACTGTGTTTTAAAGAATAGAAAAATAAGCTCCCAACATAAAGATAGACCCTTACGTGTCCAATAGGAGCCCCTGCCTGACTGAATTGTGTGTTCATCATTTCCTGTAACACTCATTGTTTTGTTTTGCTTGTTGATTGAGCTTTACAGAAATGGAAAATCATACCAGATGCTCTGTGATCTGGCTTTTCTCACTCAGTGCTGAGAACCAGCCTAGAAAAAGATTAACCATGTAGACTCTGGAGCCAGCCATTGGGTTCAAGTCCCAGTGCTGCCCCTGGGGTCTGGAGCAAGCCCACCCAGCCCCCTGGGCCTCTGCTTTCTCGCCTGGAAAACATACTTCTGGTGCGTTTACAAAGTGCAGTTATGTGCATCTGGTTGTGCCTGCAGCTTTTTTGTTTTTAATTTTTGGCTGCGTTGGGTCTCAGTTGTGGCACGTGGGCTTCTCTCTCCTTGTGGCACACAGGCTCTAGAGTGCGTGTGCTCCGTAGTTGCGGCACGCGGGCTTAGTTGCCCTGCGGCATGTGGGATCTTAGTTTTCCGACCAGGGGTCCAACCCATGTGCCCTGCATTGGAAGGCAGATTCTTAACTACTGGACCACCAGGGAAGTCCCCTGTGCCTGCAGTTTTTTAAATTAAAAAATACATGTTTTACGTGACTCCCTCGTGTTGCTGTTATAGTTGTGATTTGTTCATTGTCACTGCCCCACAGCTTGTATGAATATAGTGTAATTTATTCACCTGCCTGTTGATGGACATTTGATTTGTTTCCAGTTTTTTTCCTTTTATGAATGGTACTTCTCTGAACTTTTTAATTTCAGGTTTCTCGTGTCGATGTGTAAGTTTCCCTTGTTAACAGACCCACAATGAAATTGCTGGCTTGTAGACTAAGATCTGCTTACTTTCAACTTTAATAGAAAACATCACATTGTTTTCCAAAGCGATAGGGAAAACGGACACTCCCATCAGCAGTGTATTAGAATTCCTATTGCTCCAAGTACTTTTCAGTCTTTGGTCCGATATTTAAAAGATGTTTGACTTGTCATTGGGTGGTATCATTTCCATTTCCAAAATTCTTAATGAGGTTGAACATCTTTTCATATGTTTGCTTGACCTTTTTCTTTTATTTCTGTTGTTAAACTTTCGTTTGGTCTTTTACTCATTTTTCTGCTATCATTTCCTTACTGATCTATAGTAGTTTTTTTATATACTCTAGATACTAATTCTTTATTAGATTTGTTTTGGGAAATATTTTCTCCCTACTGGTATCCTGTCTTTCAGCTTTCTTTATGGTGTCCTTTGGTAAACACAAGTTCTTAATTGAGTGCTGGGGAAGTTATCAGTCATTTTCTGTATATATTGATTCTTTTGTGTGCCTTACTTAGGAAATTCTTCCAAAGTCATATAAATATTCTGCTACATTTGCTTCTAAAATTTTTCTAAAAGTTCAGGTTTAAGTTCTTCATCCTTTGGGAACTGGTTTTGTCAATGATGTGAGCCAGAAATCCAATTTCACTTCATTCTTTATGAATAGCTGATTGTTCCAGACAGTAGATTGGGTAACTATTCCTTTTCCTACTAATTTTCAATACCAGTTCTTCATATGGAAATTTTTCATATGTGTGTGGATGTGTTTCTGGATTTTTTATTTGTTGAAACCTGCACCAGTGCCACC
Organism: Delphinus delphis; assembly: GCF_949987515.2. Taxonomy (NCBI): domain Eukaryota; kingdom Metazoa; phylum Chordata; class Mammalia; order Artiodactyla; family Delphinidae; genus Delphinus; species Delphinus delphis. Next base: position 2,189,282 of record NC_082697.1, on the reverse strand, counting down.
CTAGGTTAATGAAGCCCTTATTCTTAAGTCTCGGAGTCGTGTAGGCACAGTTCCCCCTAGTTCTCACCAAGACCGTCCTGCCTCTTCTTGATCCTTTGCTCTTCCATAGAAAATCTCTTTCCACAAAAATACTCTGAACTTTTCATTAGAATTTCTTTGAACCTAAAGGCCAGTCGGGTGAAAACTGACATATTTATGCTAGAGATCTCCATTATGCAGATATTCTAATTTTTCTGTAATATTGTATAATTTTCTCCCTAAAGTCCTTGCACATTTCTTGTTAGAGCTACTTATGGTTACTTCATATTTTTTATGTGATTAGAAACAACATCTCTTATTAAATTACATGTTCTACCCATTCTGTGGTATTGAAAAGCAATGAACACTTGTAAAATTCTATCTAGCAATCTGTTGTTTATTATTTCTAATAAATTATAGGTTAATTGGGGTTCTTCCAAGTGGATAATCATATCATCCATGAATACTGTTATTTTTGTTTCTTCCCATCTTTGTATCTTTGACCGTCCTTCCTTACTAATCAGTCAGTGTTAACTGGAGATATCAGTAGCAGGTGACTTTGTCTGGTCCCTCATCTGAAGACTCTAAGGACTCATCATTAGCTGGTGTTTGCTGTATGTTTAACAAGATTATTCTTCATGAGCTTTAAGAAGGGGCTCTTTCATTCCCAGTTTGCTATGACATTTTCTTGGGACTTTTTTCCTTCTGTTGAGATAATCTTGTAATTTCCCTCTTTAATCTGTTCCCGGAGAAAATTGCATGAATACACAAATTTGTGTCGCTGGGATAAACTCTGCTTGGCCATGGGAGACAATTTGCTGGATTTAGTTTGCTGAGTTTTACATCTCTGCTGAAGAGGAAGATTAACTGTAATTTATCCTTGTACTTTTGTGGCTTGATTTTGGTATTAAGGTTATACCAGCTTTGTGAAACCAAACAGGGAGGGCTCCCTCGTTTTCTGCTCTCTAGGGAAATTACATAGGATTAAAATCCTCTCTTGATTGCTGGGTAGAACTTACCTGTAAATCCCCCAGGCCGTGTTTGCATGTGTGTCCTCACATGTGTGAATGTGCGGGCGTGCATGTGGACACATGCATGTGTGTACCTGTGTGTATGAACACTGTTGGTGACCAGCGTGTTTTCCTCGGTGATTAGAGGACCAGTAGGTCCTACTTACCATCTTGCTTATTGCTGAGCTCCTGCATCTAGTTCATCTCTAGCAAGTGTCTGCAGCATTGGATCTCATCTTAAGGTGAGGCTCCTGTCTTGGTTGAGAGTCCCCTAAAAGGAGAGCCTGCCACAAGGATGGGGTGCAAGCTGCTTATTTGGGGCATGAGACCAGGAAGCTTAGGGTGGGGTGACAGAGCAAGGAGGAAAACCAAAAAAGGATGTATTAATGGGGGTCACGGACTTGAGGAACTTCAGCTCAGTCTCTCTGGGGACCCCCTAGGAGGCCAAATAGATCCCACTGCAAGGAAGGAGGAGGCCAGCCTTCACCCAGCACCCCACCCGCCAGTCACTGGCTGGGGTGTCCACCCGGCAGGCCCAGTCTGCCCAGGCACTGACTCACAAGTGTCCCAGCCGCAGTCACACTGGGGCCCAGGGTTATGGGCAGGGCTCCTGAAGTATCCTCTAGGGTTCCCGTGAACACCTGGTCCCGCAAGCTCCCCGGGTCTGAACACATCTGATGCTTGTCTTTGGTTAACTGCTCGCTCTGTGCCAGATACTTTCCAGAGCTGAAGGCGCCCCAGTAAATGAGGTTGACATTAAGACAAGCTAGTAGCTAAGGAGGTAGACACACAAGTCAGCCTCAGAATTCCAGCTGCTTCTAAGCGAGGCCGGTTAGAACAGCCTTGTATACACTAAGGGAACATGGTGAAGAGACACGGGACTCAGCCTGAAGGGGCTCCTGCTGGCCCCATCTGGGGACATTTGAGAATCAGAAACGAATGATGAATGAGGACAGTAGTGGGTCATAACCTATAGAATAAGGTAAGAATCCTTGAGTCCACACTGACAGTTAAAAAAAAATGACGGTGGGCAGGGTCAGAGGCTCCTTACAGCAGAACATCAGCTAATGAATGAGGAGTGAGTGACGGACCCAGAAAATCACCGTTTAACAAGCACATAATAATAGTTGATATAGGGAGGAGGCGCCAGTAGGTGCCAAATCTAGTTGGTGAAGGTTGAGGAGCAAAGGATGTGTATATAATACCTCTCTGAAGATACTGTTTATAAGATAAACAGTGAATTTCATGGGAGAAACCTGGCAGACACTGTCTTGCGAAGTGATTGAAGTTAACATCACCAGAAACAGAGCAAATCGTGACCGCGTGCCTCCTGGCATAAGGCACTGAGAAGGACACAGCATTCTGTGGTATCCTTAAATATCCTGAATTTACTCATGGGGAACCATCACACAAACCCAAATTGAGGAACATTCTATAGTAACATTTACATTCTATACTAAGTGTCTTAAGTCATGAAACACAGAAACTGATTAAATTTCCAGTCAAACAAAATTTGAGTGGAAACAACAGAGTACAATGCCCGATCTGGGATTTTTCTCTTTTTTTTCTTTTTTTCCCTAAAAGGACATGCTTGGGACAGTTAGTGAAATCTGGGTAAGGTCTGTAGATTAGATTATAATATTGAGTCAACGTCATCATCCTGATCTTGATATCTGAATTGGGATGTGTAAGAGGATGTGCTTGGTTCTAGAAAATATACATTAGAGTATTTATTAGAGATCAAGCAAATGGGGGTTAAGGAAATGTACATGAAGGGAATATGGGAATTATTTGCCATATTCTTGTAACTTTTCTGTAAGTCTGAAATTATATTGAAATAAGAGTAAAAAAAAAAATGTAAGTGAGCAATGTCAGATTCAGAGAGATGGGATCCAGGGAGCTCTTTAGATCAGATGGTCAGAGAAGACCCCTGCAGAGGCACCATTTGAGTTGAGATGTGAATGAGGAGAAGGCAGCGGCCACACTGATCAGAGAGAGCAGAGGTGCAGGTGGCCACAGCGGGAAGCTTTCCAGAGTCCTGGAGACACAAAAAGGCCCTGTCTTGAGGCTTTAGCTCAGGAGGAGGAGGGATAGTGGGAGAGGGGCAGGAACCAGAGCACGGGTAGGGTGTGGATTCTATCCTGGGTATTGGGGAGCCTGGGGGAAGGTTTCTAAGCAGCACAGTGTCTGGTGTGTCACTTGTCTGCTGCTGATGGGAGAACTGATTGGGGACCAGGTGGGCCTTCCAGCCAGGAAGGCCATTGCTGCCATCCAGGTGGAGTTGCCATCCATGCTGGAGGCCCACACCTGGGAGAGCAGTGGGGGAGGGACGTGAAGAGGAGTGGATGGTTCAGATATGTTCTGCAGGTGGAGCTGGGGGGCCCCGGGGGGAGACGAGGCTCAGAGATGACCCTGTCCTTTCATCTTGAGCGCCTGGGTAGAGAGCTGGGCTGAATCCGTAGTCTCCGTGCTTTCAAGGAGCTCCTGGCTCTGAGATAAATGCCGATGGTGGCCTGTGTGATGCACGCAGGATGGGAAGGAGCTGGTGGCGGGCATGGGGCGTTGGGGCGGGGGGGCATTCTCCGAGGCCAGGGCATCCAGGGGCCTTTATACCTCCCATGGCCACGCCTCCTCCCTCTGACTGGCGGGCCTCTGACCTCTCGTGGGTCATTGTTTGCACCAGGACGGGGCATTTCATCCTCAAAGGTCCAGGACCAACTATTTGTTGGTTCTAAGTCCTGGAGAAGGAGTCAGACGCTGCTATCCCGGGCTTGTAACATGACCACGTTAGGATAAGACAGATCATTCCAGCGAGTTGCTTAAATACCGATTGCATCTCTTAACTTTGTAAATAAATCAGTGGTAAATTTTTACAGTATTGTTTTTACAGAGGCTATAACGTGAAGGCAATTTTTTCCCCGTCGCCTGGATATCAAGCTCTTTTAATGAGAGTACCCAAAACGACTCCGTAAAACTTGGTTTGGGGTAGGCTGCGATGAGGCTTAGTGCTGTGCCCAAGCGTGGAGGGGGCCAGGAACCCACGGCGACCCTCTTGCCAGAGCCAGGAAACAGCAGAGCGCCTGCCTTGGTCCTGTCTCTTGGCTCTGCCCCGCCTGTCCCCCCAGGATGTCAGCTGTGAGGGTGGTGGTCACTTCCTGGGAAAGATTGGGAACGCACAGCTTGGGGGTTTTTATTTGGGAGCTTGCCTACTTTTTAATTGGCCTCGGTGTGAATGAATGGATTTGTTCTGTGTGCAGCGAGCGGGGCTGGGCGCTGGAGCGTGTAATCTGATCGCAGCCTGGTGCACTGAGCCCTGCACAAGCCTCTGGAGCCGCCCTGATTGCTTTGGCCGCGGGCTGCACAGGGCCTGGTAGGGACTGTTCGGGGATGGTGGGGGGAGGGGAGAGGAGGCACACTCGGCCCTGGAGGGCCTCCACTCTGAGTTTGGAGGCCAAAGGGCACTTTTGTCAACTTGCAGCGTCTTCTAGAGACCACCTTGGGGCTTGTCCTGGGGAGAGGGCGGAGAGACAGTCTCTTCCTGGGACAGCGCCATATACACACACAACACACACCGCCAGCATCCAGGAGGCATCAGTAGACTCCCTGCTTCTCGCTCAGGAACTGGGCGACTCTGCAGACATACTTCAAACTGCCAGGCCGCAGTCCAGCCAGCAAAGGCCATCCAGCTAGTGTGGTGCAGACAGACCATCTGGTCACCCTCCAGACTCCTCCTTGTTTCTCTTTCGGGGGCTTCTCAGCCCTTTGGCCATTCTGCGCTTGAACACCTCCCTGCCCCCGCCCCCCAGACCAGCAGGCCTTCGTTGCAGGGTCCACACCTCCAGGCGATGTGGAATGTGCGTGCTTCCAGCTTGGTCACTGGATTGCGGCCCTGAGAGTGAGGGCTGTGTGTTCCTGTGGGACCCCAGAACTGCACTGCGAGAACCCAGCGGAAGACTCGGGTGCCGGAAACCAGCTTCACCGCAGTGCTGGGCATATCTCGGAGGCAGGTTTAGCATCTGAGATCTTCCTCTGCCGTGGTGTGGCTCCATCTTCTGCCCCTCGCCTCTGCCAAATGTTTGCTGCTGTCATCTGTGGACACACAGCAAGCCGGTCTCGTTAAGATGACTGAGAAGTGGGGTTTGATCCGGTGTTTGTAAACGCACTGCCCATTTCAGGTGAAGGAAATCACTCTACGTGAATCCACGTTCCCACGCTGGGGTTCCACGTTCCCACACTGGGATCCACGCCTGAATTCAGTGCTTTTGTTCTACGTCTGTGATCCTGTGTCCACCTTTGACACTTTGTGCTGGCTGGGTCTTTTGGCCCCAGAAGAAGCACGTGGCCAGCTTGGCTGCCCAATCGTCCCTGAGGGCCAAACACCACACCCTCCCAGGCCCCATCCATCCTTTGTGTCTGACTCAGCCCCTGTCCTGCAGTCACACGGCCAGGGTGTGGCCGGAGTCACACGCAGCTGTGTCAGGACCTGGTACCCCAGCCTTTCCTGCCCAGTATTCATGTCCAGAGAAAACCAGCAAGGCCGGTGCCTCAGCACACAGGCTCTGTCTGTCTCTCAGTCACCACAGTCTTGCCCGGGTACTATGCTCCGTGGACACTGTGCTCCACGGACACCGTGCTCCGTGGACATTGCTCCCTGTAGTTTAGGAAAATCCACGTGCAGATACAGTGGCTTCACTTGGACCATGAGTGGCAAATTCCTCTCTCAATAAAGTGGGAGCAACCAGGAGCAGCCTCCAACCTGGCTGGACCACTGGCACCTTGGCAACACTCATGAGCCTGCAGAGATCTTGGTCACCCTGGCACCACTTCTGGGGGACCCCCAGGCTGGGCCTCCCTGGCACCAACCCCAAGCCAGCCAGCTATCAATGTCATCTCACATGAGGAGCAAACCTTGTCCCCCAGGCCTTTGCCAGGTGGAAGGAGGGCCAGCTCTTTAGTAGTAGGACACGGTCACTGGGTTAGAATGCAACATCGCATGTCTAGGGTCAGGCCAAAAGTGCATTGCAGCTCCTGGCAATGAGATGAAATGTTCTAAACCTGCAGCATAAAGGCGCAGTCAGGCCAGATCCCGTGTCTTTTATGTGCCTCGTGCAGTGTTTCAGATCTTTGTTTTTTCATTCAGATGTCAACACTTAATCATATTTTTCATAAAAATCATTATTTCTGGCTTGTTTTCTAACACAGTGGAGGCTCTGGCTGCGGGACCCGTTCCTGCTGGCAGGGATGGCCGGCTGGGGCATCAGTGGCCCTTGGTCAGGATGGGTTCCCTGTGTCTTCACCGCTCCCACCCAGCCCTGTTGCCCGGGGTTAAAGTCGTGTGCCTTTGTGCACGTGACACTCAACACCAGTCAAGTCCGGGGCCCAGGACAGTCACAGCTCTGAGGGGAGAGCCAGCAGAGATCCGTGAGCAGGAAGGCTGTCTGCACCGTTTTGCACCAGATGAGTGAAACAGGCTGTGCCCTTTCAATCGCTCATTTTGAATTCTTGGAGACTCATTCAAGGGCTCCTTTTATTGTTCTAAAAACAGCAGTGATATTCTTTGTTCTTTGCAGATAGTGCAGCAGAATTTCGTCCTGGGCCTCTCAGGACCATTTGGACTTAAATCGAGAAAAAGCAGCAGATAAAACTATACAAAACCCTCGCTGTCTCTGACCTCCCCGCTAAACAGGACTAGAAACCAGAAACCAGGGCCATCACTTCTCATACCAGGCTTACACCTGAATTGTCTGGTGACCTTGGCCAGTTGTGGGCGGTATCAGGGCTATTTTGTCAACTGTGAAATCACAATCGTAATTCTTCCCTTCTGGATGCTATTGGGTTGAAAACATCAAGGGCACCGTAAGTGCTCAGTGTGATTTATTCAAATGCGTGGTGGCATGAAGAGGTGGAAATACGTGTGTAACTGTGTAAACTCTTGGGACTCACATTAAACACGTGGGACCCCCTGGCCTCTGCAGAAATGACGGAAACAGACGTGGATGCTGCTACTCACAGAGCAGGGGGTGGTCCCTGGGTGCAGGTGCAGGCGCCTGGGGTGCACGTGGCAGGTTTGGGGGAGCCTAGAGCTACGAAGATCATGGTGCTCCTGATGGCAGGGAGTCAGCCAGCTTTGACAGCTCAGCCCCTCTGAGTTTCTAAACATTTGTCAAACACCTGCTGTGGATTAGGAATGGACCTTGGTGCTGGCTTTCTGACAGTAGGATGGCATGGCCCCTCCTGAGGAGCTCACGGGCTAATAGGGGAGGAAGAGTTAGAAAGGAGAGGTATGACCCCTTCACACACAGGATCCGGGAAGGCTGCTCAGAGGAGCTGATGGCCAGGCTGGCAGGTGGGGAGGGCGTGAGCTGTGAGGTCGACCAGGGCATCGCTTCACAGCAGCGTGGCATGTCAGGGCACACCTGGGGAGTTCCCAGGGAGTCCAGAGAAGGGGGTGCTCTCGGGGTTGGAGTTAAGAGTGTTGACTTGAGTCAGACTGCCTGGACTCAGGTCCTGGCTCCTCCACTACTTCCCCTGTGGCCTTGGACAAGTTACTTAAGTTGTCTGGGTCTCTGTTCTCTCATCTGGAAAATGGGATGAAAATACCCACCTCACAGCGTTTTTATAAGGTTGGTACTTAAAAGAATGCTTGGCATCTGTTAAGTGCTCAGTAAAGTTAATGGTGATGGTGGTCCTTGTGGTAGAGATGGTGCTAGGTGATGGTGGTGACCATTACGGTGGTGGTTGTGATGCTGATGGTGATGAAGGTGATGGTGGTGGTGACGACCAAAGTACTGGAGGTGATAGAACTGGTTGTGGGCTGGGGGTGGTGGTCATAGTTCATAGTGGAGGTGATGGTGGAGGTCCCTGTGGTAGAGATGGGATTGCTGATGGTGGTGATTGTGTGATGGTGCTGGTGGTTATGTGGTTGTATGGTGTTGATGATGGTGCTGGTGGTGGTGATGTGGTAGAGATCGTGGTCCCGGTGGCGACTGTTATTGTGTGTTGGTGGTGAAGATGGTAGAGTGGGTGGTGAGGTTCTGTTGTCTGCACCCCACTGGTGTTGGTGAGGTGAGCATAGAATCCGTGAGAAAGTGGCCACGAGGATGAATCACCCTGGAATTCTGTGGTGTGGAACGTGAGTGCTGTTAGAAAAAGCCTCGGGAGAGGGAGGGCCAGAGTAGCGGGGGTCGTCTTCCTGGAGAGACCGAGGCTCGGACCGGGACTAGGAGGGGAGGCCAGCTTGCCCCGGTTGGAGAAACGGCCCCAGTGCAGGTGTGGAGGCTGGACAAGCCTGGGGCCAGCAGAGCGAGCGGGCGAGATCGAGGGGGTAGGGGCGGGAGCCATGGACTTGGGCATGGTGAGCATGGGAGACGCCTACCCGGGGCAGAGTTCAGATTAGCCGTCGGGGGAGGGCCTGCCCTGGAACAGCCGCTTCCTGTGTGTTCTTCCCCTGTGGTTCACGTGGTCCCTCCTTTCTGTGGGACCAGCACGGACCCTCCGGCCAGCCCTGGGAGGGGTGCTGAGATTTCCACGGCACAGGTGAAGGACACAGGCTCAGGGGTATGGTGAAACTTCTCCGAGTCACCCAGATGTGTGCGCCAAGCCAGGACCGCAGGCGGCATGAGGCATCCCCACACGGCCCCTCTTCCCAGAAGGTTCCCTTGGCGGGTATCCTGGAACCACTGGCTTCCTGGGTGGTCCCCATGGAAAGACGTGTTTCCTGAGTCGAAAACCCGCTTCTCCTGCCTGTAGGGCTGCCTCCTTCATCCCCACCCGGGAGCACTAGTCAGGCAAGCTCGGAGCCGTAGGACGATCAAAATACGAACGTGCACCCACCGCCAGTTCGTGACGGGCGGCTGCTGTCGTTCATGTCTGCGTTGCCAAGGTAACTGGGGATTTGGAAGGGACGGCTGGTGACATATTTTGCAAGCAGCGCTCTGTAATTATTGAAGACTTTGTGGCTTGATCTAAAACTGAGCAGGGAGCGTGGCCGTCTCTCGTGGCCTGTTCACCGAGGAGCTCGGGCTGCCGCTTCTGCTTTTCCCGCTTTCTTTAAAGAATGCTGCGGGTAGGGACTCCTGGGTTCTGGCAGGTCCAGAGGGTCCGGCCCCGTGTGTGCCAGTGGACGGCCGAGTTGTTGGGTGGCCTCTACCCTTCTGTCCCTGTCTCTCCCACTTGCACCCCTGGCCTCAGTGCGAAACATCCTGGCACCAAGACTTTGCCGAGTGCCACTTGGATGAGAAGTGATCGTTAAGGTGAACTTGAAGTGTCATCGATCCTCGGGGGCGTGTGGGATGCTCGGGATGGTACTGGGCCCAGGGGGCCTCCCACCCTGCGCAGGTAGCGACCTTGCTGCTTTAGCTCCTCAGTGCATGTAGGGACGGAACCCATCCCCATCCAAAGCCCCGATGCCCCTGGGAGCTTTGAGTAAGACTGACCTCATGCGAATTCTAAGAGCCTCTGGAACTTCTCTCTGGAAGGAAGGGAAGCTGGTCTTTCTCCTCTCAGCTCAGATCTGAAACAAAACCTCCTGCCAATGGCTTTCCGTAACCAACTGACCACCTTCGCTTCCAAACCTCAGAGTCTTTAATGAGGTCCAAAGGGCGTGCACCGAATTCTCAGAAACAATTCCGTGTTAAGCTCATTTCGTGTCCCTTTCAGAACCAGAAGCTCCTAGGCTGTTACAACGTAGGAATCACGGTTTAAGGTTTAAGGCAACCCTTCAGTGCCCTGTAAATGGCGCTACCATCCCTCCCCATCTGACTTCTTAAGGTGGCGCCCCACACAGGTCTGGACCTCACTGGGTCGACCCCTAGGACTGTGGCTGAAGAGCGGTCAGCATGGACCCCGTAAGGAGTGGGTAGGCAGGTCCAGGGTCCCTCCTTGTGTCCCCGTGTGTAAGCACTACTGTGACTGCTCTGTCTTTTTAGTTCTTAATGTAGTGTTGGCTTTGCTTGATCTGAATGAACATGTTTGGGGAAAATGGTTTTACAAGTTTCATTGGGCTACAGATTTCCTTCCTTGAAAAGTTTGAACGTACAGTGGACTAGGTTCCTGAGGCTGCTGTAACAAGGTGTGGGCAGGGTTGTGCCCCCTGCAGGCTCTCGGGGAGGGTCCTTCCTGCCTCTTCCAGCTTCTGGGGCCTACGTCCCTGGGCTTGTGGCCGCATTCCTCCAAGCTCTGCCTCCGTCTCCACAGGGCTTCTCTCCTCTGTGTGTCTCTTATAAGAATCCTTGTCACTGGATTTGGGGCCCAACCAGATAACCCAGGATATTCTCTTTATCTCCAGATTTTGAATTATGTCTGCAAACTTTCTTTTTCTAAATAAGGTGACATACACAGTTTCCAGGGCTTGACATGGACGTATCTTTTGGGGAGGGAGCATCATTCAACCCACCATATGTAGTTTTGGATAGAGGAATAAAAGATGGCTTAGCATAACTGATAAACTTTTACTTTGAAGTAATTACAGATTTACAGGGTAGTTGCAAAGATAGTACAGAAAGGTCCCTTTACCCAATTTCCCCTACCTGTAACCTGTCCCATGACTCTAGTACAACATCGCAAGCCAGGAAGTTGACGGTTGGTACCGTCCTCATATTGGAGGCATAATCTTTCGAGGGCTTAATTTCAAGCCAGAGAGATGTGTGTTTACATCCCAAGCCCCCGCTTCATAGCTGTGTGACTTTAAGTAAAGTCTTCACCATCCTGACCCCAGGGTTTTTTTGGGGTTTTTTTACTTATGAAAGGGGAGTTTGAGAATGCCAGGTAGGGTGACTGTGAAAATTAGGAGGTGATACGGATGCTGGGCTGCACCATCTCGCCTGCCTGTGGCATGGCGGGGGCGCTTCCTTTTGATAGATTAAAGCTGGAGCTTAGAACATGGTGCGTTTCAGGATCTGCTCCTTGGGAGGGTCTGGAGGTCAGATGTGAAACACATAGGTGGTTTCGGAGTGAGCCCCTCGGCTAGGTCTCCGTGGCTCCAGGAAGAGCTCTGCTCTCTCAGCCCCTGATGGGCAAGCCCACAGGATAGAGCTACCTTAACTGGCAGTCAGCCATGCAAAGTATTCCCGCCCTTCTCCCAAATACCAAGCAGGACAGAATAGTTACAATACATCCACGATTTTTATAGTTATCAAAGTTAGTCCAGCGTAGGAAAATCCTGAAGGCCATTAAGCAAATCCGGAACCTCCTCTCCCCGAGGGAGAAGGCACTGGTGGAGGTGCTCTTATTTAAATACCCTGTCCCTCCCTGCAGTTTACAGCGTAACTATCACTTTTTGCAACCTAAAATGGAGGAGAGGGATGGTCCTACTTTAAAAAAAAAGGATATTCAAATGCCTCATTAAAATGCATTGATTTGGCTAAGGATCCTTCTAAGGAGCAGTAGAAAAATTGCAGTGACATTCTTTCCCGTTCTCACTGTTGAACCAACTCTACTCACCGCCCCTGTGCTGGAACAGTCTTTGCTTAAGTCCCCACTGCAAGTTTTAGAAGTGTAGTGTCAACTTCAGGAATATAAAACAAGAAGAATCGCTTCAGGTAGCATTGCTTAGAGCGGAGACAAATCATTCAAAGAAAATCAGACGATAATTGGCCTTTGTTTAAAGTGGAGAGTTATGCAGATAAGGATGGCGTAGATAATTTTGTGGCAGACTTTTTTTTATTACACAGTCTAATTTGATATTGTCCTGGGAAGCCGTCCCTTTGAATATTCAACAAAAGCAACAAGGCACCCAGAGAGAAGGTATTAAGGGTATTATTTTTGCATAATTTATATTCAGTGACAGCCATTGCCTGCTTCACTTCATCACACATTTATGGGGAGACTGCTCAATTCTTCCGATCTCATTAAGCTATTTATTCATTGTAATGAATGGTTTTAATGTACAGCATTAAGGTTATGCCACACTGAACTGTTAAAAAAATCCACCTTACTGTACATATTTTAATGTTTGCGGCTAAATTAATACCTTTATTGCTGCCTCGTGGTTGAACGGACACCGTGTGGATGAATCACACCCTCTGCCTTGCCTCCCGGTCCTGGGCCACGTCTTCATGGAGTTGTGATCCCCTCTCACAGACGCCATGTCTGTGGACAGATGCATTGTCCGTTTTGCATAAACTCACAAGGTTCAGGGGCTCCTCTTTGCAGACTCTCCTTCTCCTCTGCCACCTCCCACCCACGTACACCCCTCCCTGGATCCCTCAAGATGTTGTTGGCAAGTTGCGAAGACAGGAAGATGCGGTCTTTCCGGAAGATGGAAGGGCAGTTCTAATAAAAAGCTGTCATTCACAAAACCAGATCCACTGTCACACGACATGCATTTTAAAGACCATATGAACTGTTAAATGGCTCAATATGGGCATGCTTTTTACAACTGGGAGATTTTTAATGGTAAGAAAAGGGGGCGTGGGGCCTATCATAGCTTTGGCCAAGGAGAAGTTTGGGGTTCTACAAAGAAAGATGGCATCAGAGCTCCTTCAGAGTTCTCCCTACTGCACCTGCTTCAGAAGCCACCAGCGGCAATCACCCAGAGGAGGGAAGGACGTGGGCAAATGTGTATGTAATGAGAACACTTTTTAATCTTTTATAACCTAGCAAATATTTGAAAGCTACAAGCCATGCCGAATGACATCGCCACCATCTGAAAGCGGCAGATGGAAATTCAGAATGGTGCTTTGCAAGGGGAAGCTTGGGCGGGCCTCAGGGTGGAGCATCCTCACTGTGGAGGGCAGCGGGGGGCCTGCGCTCCCAGCGCCCGCACCACCACCTCCGCATGAGCTGCCTGATGCCTGAGCTCTCCCTGATGTGTCCTTTGAAGGAGCCATGATGGTTTCGCCCTGAAAGGTCACTAGGACATTTGTGAGTGCCACTCGATATGAGATCCTGCTCATTTTATAGATGATATCACCAGGGCCCAATCAGGAACTTGGGCTTTGAAATTTAAGGGAGAAAAATACGTTCTTCGGGAGAAAGAAAATGCAGAAGTTTATAACAATTACTCTGGGCTTGTTTTAGACCCTGCGGAAATAATTAGTCCATCTCACATAACCCAGCAGTTGACGATAAACAAAAACGTCCACGTAGAAGATTCTTTAGTTTTAGAGGAGGAGAAATGAGGGAAGAGTGTGCTCCACACCCGCCCCCCACTACCCCCTACCAGGTGGCTCGAAGCTCAGAACAAAGTGACATCGTTACTAAGGAGGAATCCAACAGAATCAGTAGGGCTTGGACCTTGGAAAGTCCCACTTTGAAAATTTGAGCCACCCACCTGCCCACTCAAAGGAATGTGAGTTACAATCTTTTTTTTTTTCCCAATCTGATTTTTACATAATCAAGTAAAGGGAAAAACCTCAATCAGAAAATGTCTTTCAGAGAATTGTTGGAAAACATCACTGTCATCAGCAGAAATGTCTAATAGAAGGGATACCTGCTACCTCTGGCCAAATCCTTCATTTAATTAGAGGCTCAAATGTAAAAATAAGAAATGAGAACTAGAAACAGATTTCACTTGCTGCTTGTTAACTCTCTAGATGCTGAATGGAATTTTCAAGCTTGGTGGTGCTAACTTACTACGTAAAGACCAGGGGTGGGGCATGGGGTCCCTTTTTCATCGGGATGAGAAGAAGGAGAGGCGCAGGCTCTGGAGGGGGTGCATGTGAGCACACAGACAGGAGACCCTGATGTGGAAGGAGCCAGCCCAGGCATGGACGTCCCCGTTAGCAGGTTACCAGGGTCTCCTTCGCCACCCCGTAAAAAGGCAGAGGGCATGACAGTGGTGTTGGTTTCCTGGGGTCATAATGAATTATCACAACTGGGCGGCTTACAACAAAAGTGTATCCTCTCACCATTCTGGAGGCCAGAAGTCTGAAACCGAGGTGTCGGCAGGGTCAGCTTCCTCTGAACGTCTAGAGGAGGGTCCATCCTGCCTCTTCCAGCTCTGGTGGCCCCAGGCATCCTTGGCCTGTGGCCACATCCCTCCAAGCTCTGCCTTCGTCATCACATGGCCTCCGTGTCCTATCTTCTGTCTTATAAGGACGCTTGTCACTGGACTTAGGGCCCACCCCAGTCAGGATGATCCTTAGCTCGATCACACCTGCAGAGACCCCTTTTCCAAATAAGGTCACATTCACAGGGTCCAGACATGATGTATTTTTTGAGGGGACACCATTCGTCCCACCAGGTCGCCCAAAGTAGGGACAGTGGGCGCAGTGGAGGGGTTGTCGGGACTGACACTGGGGCAGAAACCTGAGGCTGGAGTCAGGGTCACTCCACAGCGTGGAAACTGGGTCAGAACCGCGCCACAAGAGGCCCGGGTAGGGGTGCTGAAGAGGTGGCGTCTCATCCAGGCCCCATCCAGGGATGGAGAAGCCCCACGCCCGCAAGGGGCCGGGGGTCAGTTTGCTGCCCTAGTTCCAGGAGCTGGCCAGTGAGCTGGGGACCTGGGGGTCCCGCGAGTCTCCTTGAACTCATTTCCAGAGGTCTTACGGCTTCTCCCTCCTCCACCACCCCATGCCTCCTGACGTTCTGTCCAACCCTTTGTCTCTGCACAACGTTCTAAATAATCCCTTCCGACCTACCTTCCAGCTCACTTTGTCCTCCCACCAGTCCTCCTGCTGTGGTCCTGGCATGCGCTGAGCCTACGCTAAGCGCTCATGCCTTTGGGGGAGCAAGGAGGGAGGGAGGGTCTTGAGGTCTCCGATGGGCAGACAAGACAGGGTGGTGCTGTGAGGTCACGGGGGCCCGGGTTCCCTGGCTCTGCCATTATGCAGGGGCTTGGATAGATTCTTCCACCTCCGAAATGCTTAACTTCCCCCCCCCCAGGGACGGTGCGTGTGCTTCCAGATTGCTGTCAGGGTCAAATGAGGGAGCTTTGCCGAAGTGCTCAGCACGGAGCCTGGCATGTAGCACAGAGCTCAAGTCAATAAACGGTAGCTGCCGACCTTGATATTTGTGTCTTCAGGAAACTTGATTTTTGAACTGCAGGCACCAAACGGCTTCTTGGAAGAGGTCAAAGCTGGACCTTCCAGGGAGACCAGGTGTGGCCCGTGGTCCCCAGAGGAGGGAGCACTGGCTGTCCTGGCAGCCCACCCGCATGTGACCTGAGAGGGGCAGAACCCACCCAGCCCTCCTGTGACTGATTTTCCAACCTCTGATTTGGGTGGGATTCTTTTTAAATTTTGCCATTTTGTTGAAAAGAATGATAAAAGGAAAACATACCCGTGGTTAGAAGAAAAAGAAAAACCTTGCAGGTCAGAATGGTTGAAGGTGAAAGATGTACGTCCCTTGTCCCATCTCCAAGTCTGCTAGTATACCCCACTGATAGAGCAGACACCCCATTCTAGCTGACACGTAAATTAAATCAAGTATACCATTCAGTTAATCCTAACACTTGACTCATGGAACGTTCTCATTTTTATAAATTCATTTTTAGTAATAACCCCCTAAAACAAGAACATAGACAGCGTTTGCACCCGCCTTCATGACCCCTCCCCCATACCCTATCCCCACCTCCCACTGCCCCACCCCTCACCTCCCCTGCCAGGGAACCGCTGTCCTACATCACGCTGTCTTCTGTTCCCAGTTTGACTTCTAATATGGTTTTATCACATCTGAATGTTTAACTGAGAAGTATATATTCCTTGGTTTTGGTTATTTTAATTTTAATAAATGGGCATCTTTGTACGTAATTTTGGGGCACTAAGTGTTTTTCACTCAAAATTATTTTGATAAGGGTCAGAAAGTGTACCTTTTGACCACCATCTCACTCTCCGTTATGTGAGTCCCCAGTTTGTCCACACCCCCGTGTGTGGACTTCAGGGTGTGGTCCACGTTTCCATGGACACATAGGTGAGTTTCTCTCACTTGGGTAGAGGCTGAGGAATTCGAATGTTCCACACGTCGTGATCATGCCCGATTACTCTCCAAAGTGTAAATAACAAAATATACTCCCATGAGTCCCGGCCAAGGAGCCTGGTCCTCGCACCCCCATCACATGTGGCAATGCCGGGCTGCTTAATTTGTGCACTGGGACGGGTCCAAGATGATATCGTGACCTCTGATTTACATATTATTGACAGCAAATATGGTTTACCATCTCCTCATGTACTTAGCAACATACGTGTTACTTATGACACTCCTAGTTATCTCTTCTGACCATTTTTCTTTTTGTTATTTTTTAACACGAATAGATTTACTACATACTGTGCTACAACTTGATTTTTAAATATATCATGGACAGCATGACAGTTGATGGAGGTTGCGTGTATATAAACACACACACACACACACACACACACACACACACACACACACACACACACACACGAGACCCATTTTGCTCTTTTATGGTCTGCTTTTTCTCATTTAACAGCATCTCCTGAAGCAGTTTCATAAAAACAAATTATACCAAAACATAACTTTAATTATGCTATTGTGTGAGTACAACATCCTATATTTAACTAATCCTTTATATTTTCAATTTTTCACAATTATAAACAGCTTTGGGATAAAGAGCCTTGAAGTTAAATCTTTTTACATTTGAATTTCTCTGCCCTCAGGAGATATTTTAAGTAGTAGAAGTGTTGAGTCAGGGACATACTTTAAAGGCTTTCTGATACATTTGGTAAATGGGTGGAGGTGTTTTTTGGTGGCAGCGTTTGTTTTTGTTTTCAGAGAAAGAAAATAACCAAAAGTTCCCAGGGAAGGCGGAGTGTGAGCCATGGCCGGGCCAGGCTGTGACTGTGCTCTGAGTGTGGCTTTCAGCAGGGAAGACAGAGGGTGGAGGCAGGGCTGGTCTTCCTCTCCCCCTCCCTCTGGCTGGCTCCCCCTCGTGGTACAGCACTGGCTTTTCCACCTTCCTGGGTGGGGTCTCGCCCCAGATACTCGTTATCCCATGGCCCCGTGCGTTTCCCAGGGAGCACTTGCTAGCACTTGGGGCAACATGTAAATATCTGTTTGTTCCCTTAAAAAAGTGAGCTTGTCTTTCTCACCACAGTGTCTCTCATACCTCATTCCAATGCCCGGCACATAGTAGGTGCTTCACAAGTACCTGTTGAATGAGTATTTGATTTGATATGATTTGATTAACGTGTAGAGCGAAGATGAGAAGAGTGCTGGCCAGCGTGTTAGAGTGGTTGTGTAGGTCAGGACGGGTCAGGACTGGCCAGCTGGGCCACATCTGGAGACATTTTTGTTCGTCACAAATCAGGGGTCAGGGGAGAGTTGCTGCTGACATCTAGGGGTGGGGGCCAGGGATGCTGCTAAACGTCCTGCAGTGCGCAGGATGGCCCACCACAGGCAAGGATCCGCCCAGGATGTGGGCAGCGCCAACTTTGAGAAACCCCATTCTAGGTCACGAGGTCATTTCTTCTTTTTCATTGTGTCAGTTTTCCAAAGTCTCTGAAATCATTTTGTAATTAAAAATTACTTATTAGAGAGGTGTTTTTAACTGCAGTGAGCTGGGAGTGAAGCAGCTGGGAGTCTCAGGAGCTCTCTGCCCACAGCCACCTGCCGGCTGGCTTTGTCCTGCAGGGGAGTCTCTGCACTTGCCCTCAGGCCTCAGAGCCCGGGGGTGCTCAAAGCATGTGCCAGAAAACTCCCTAGAGATGTGCCCACTCTGACCTGCCACGTATGTGAGCCTCAGAAAGCGGTAATTCACCCAAACGGACAGAGCCAGCATCATTTAGGGAGGGAGGTGGGGGGCCCAGAAGCAGGTGGGTGGACTGGGCTGGGCTGGGGTGCGGGAAGAACACACTCAGCTGACACCTGCAGCATCACAGGTGCCAGTCAGGCAGGGCAAGAGGCTGCCCGCTGGACCCCATCCACTCCCCGAGCCCCTCTGTTGGACTAAGGGCCATCGTCTGGGCTGGACAGTGTCCCCACCACTCGAAACGCCATTCCTACAGTCTCGAGGGAAAGTCCCATCCCGCGCGCGGGGCTCGGGGCCTGGGGTGTCTGAGCTGAGACAACGCAGTGTGTTCTACATCCGTCCGTGTTGTTTCCTGTGGGAACGCCCCTGCTTCTGGCATGTGCCTGTGCCTGGGTAGTAAGGGCAGTAGTTCCAGCTTCCCTCCTGTCTCCTTCAGGGGACATAAGCACAATAATCCTTAGGTAAAAGACGGGGAGATGATATTTTTGCGCTAGTGGACTGCCCTCCTCCAGGCCTGAGGGACAGGCAGTCACGGTGTAGGACACGGTCTGTCCCTGCGTCTGACCTGCCTGCATCGGGTAGCTCTCCTGGGCCTTCCCCAGGTGCACAGAGCCGCAGGAGAGAGAGAGGCACCCTGGCTGCAGGGTCTGGGGGATTCATTTCTGCTGGGCACCCTCCCTCTCCCTGCAACCAGCAGAAGGTGACGAGGAGCCAGCGGAAGAAATGGCCCTTCAGGAGCGGTGCACAGAGATAATCCTGGTAAACAGGAAAGCGAGGAGAGCAGGCCAGTCCCCGCCTTCCCCAGGCCTGGCACGCAAGGAGGCTGTCCTGGGAGCTTTGGGTGCCTTCTAGGGTCTGAATGTAAGGTCAGGGTGAGCTTGGCTTTAAGCTTCACGGGGGGCTTTTGGAACACACCCTTGCCGAGACCCTTGCCGAGCAGATGTGGAGACCCTCGTGCTGCAGGATGTGAATTGGGGATGGCGTACAAGAGCCCCTCTGTTTCCAAGCAAGCCTAACATTTGGCCAGCGTGGACTTTGGCAGCAGAGTGTCAGCCGGGCCACGCTCCCGATGGTTGGTGGCGACGTGACGGAGCCCCCGTGGAAGCTGGTCCCCATCCTGCAAGTCTCCGGAGCAGCTGCCCTCCCAGTGTGCGCCCTCACAGGGAGCTGCCGGCACGGAACACGTGAGACTCTGACGTTATTTTCCAGAGAACTGAGTTCCTTGCATATGAAAATTAACCTTTTTTAATAACAAAAATGATACAGTCCATTGAAGTAGGGCTGGATTTATCTTGTGACAGTGCTTGTCATGGCCTTGAGTATTTATCGAGTAGTTTTAAAACGTCATTAAACTCCAGAGATTAAGTGTTGCCCTGAGCAGTGTCCCATAAAGGGGAAATATGGTCCTATTACTTGGTAAAATGTTGTGCTCTGTGGTTAATTCAGCTCCCCTGAGCTCCCATCTTCTGATTCAAAAGACATTTTCCCATGCTGTTAAATTTGACATTTTCAAAGAACCTGGGACTGTTTCTCACAGCACTCACCAAAAACTCAATATTGCATATTTATTTCATGGTGGGGGGCAGGGCTGGAGAAACACTAGCCCCCCAGTGTTTCTCCAGAAATGTCAAATGCATTAGCCCTCACTTTTCTCCACCGCTGTCTTCCTGTGTCACTTAGCTTAGAAATAACCAGTTGACCAACACAAAGTCTCCCCAGTGGGGAGCAAGGTACAGAGGCCCTGTCTACCCTTGGGAGAGACTCGGGGCCCTGGCTGGACTTGCCCACATCATCCACTGGAGGACGAACAGGACAGAAAGTGTGAGGGGGAGAGGCACATTTTCTACCTACTGGGCCCAGTCTGTGATTAGTGCCATTTATTTTGCTTCTAATTTCTTTTTGAGTCAGTTCCCACTGAATCTCTGTAGGAATATCCTTTTTATTATCTTATTTGACCTGAGGGCCTTTGTTTGCTTTCTACAGTGAGGTCTTGGTGACATTGACAGCACTGTTTTAATTAGTCCTCACGTAGGCCAGCTGGGGCGGCTGCGTCTCCTTTTCCCCTGATGGGGGACCCCGTGTTCCTCGAGAGAAAAGCCAGAGCAGTGCTTGGCCTCCCATCAGTGTGTGGGGCCGGGGGGCCTTCCTTACCAGTATCTGATGCAAGGATGAACAACCTCCAGCCTCACTGATCCAGACGACCCCCAGGCACTGGCAAAATTCAGCCTGGAAGCTTTGATTGGCAGCAGGGGCATCCTGAGACGAGGTGCTCTCATGGAAGTGATTCTGAGTTAGTGCCCAGCCTGGGTCCATTCCCAGCACATCCATCACTGAGCAGGTGTTTGCTGAACAGCTGCTGCAGTTGAGCCCCATGTTAGGTGTCAGCCCTGTGGCTGTCATGCAAGGACGCCCCATGGCAGAGCAGAGCCAGCACGAGTTTTGGAGGGACTTCCTGGCTGTGTGTCCCAATCACTCCAGGCCTCTAACTCCTCCATCACATCAGGAGAATAAGAGCTCAGCTCACTGGGCTCTTGTGAGGATTAAATGAGCGAATGCATGTATGGAGGTAAGCATCATGCCAGGGATAAATGCTCAATAATTAATAACGACAGTCACCACCACCAGCAGCAGCAGTGCCAGCGTTCATTAAATCCTCGCACGTGCCAGGCGGTGGTCCAAGCAACACTTTACTATTAGCGCGTACAGTGTTCAGAATATTGTAGATACTCTTACAATATACATAACAGGAATATTGGGCTCAGAGAGGTTAAGTAACTTGCCCAGGGTCACACAGCTAAGAAGCAGCAGAGCCTGGATTCATACCTAGGCTGTCTGACCTGGCGATTGTGCAGCTGACCATTATAACAACAGTGTCAGCTGCTTCCGCCCTTACTGCCAAGATGGGCCTGGGGTCCACATCCACGGAACTTACATCACCTGTAAGATGGGTACGTAATGCACCAGGCAGAGTGTGCACTCAGTAAGAGTGAGCCATCACCATCCACATTGTCGTCGTCGTCATCATCATAAAGACTGTTACTATCTTACTATATTAATGTGGTCTGATAACAGTCTATGTGCACGTATCACACGTGTCATATCGTAATATAAAACACTTATACGAGTAATCGCACTGTTATTATCATTGGGGTTGTTATCGTTACGAATCTAACGTGGTGTGGTGCGTTCTGAGATATGTGAGAAAGGGGATGGGTCACCCTCCACCTGGAGGGATTCCTAGGTGGTGTAGGCTTGCGTCTCAGGTGAAGCCAGCAATTCCTGGAGAGCGTCTCTCCTCTCGAACTGCCCCCATACCTTCGACCTCAGGCCCCCTCCATCAGATGTGTCCTCTCTCCCCTGAGGTCCTCCTCTTCGCTTGTCAAGGCTCGACTCAAGGATTTACTCCTCACCAGAGGCTCTCCCACCCCACCGGCCTCTCTTGGGCGAGTGAGGGAAGCGGTTCTGGGAATCGCTGTATGTCCATGAAGAAAGATTGTGCTCTCCTGGACCTTGGGAGACTTGGCTTTCTAAAGCCCTTTCATGTTCCCACTCTGATGGGGACATAGAGGGACAGAAGTGAGACACTGCGCCTGAACACTGCTGTAAGGAGTGGGTGGAAGACACTGGGGAGGGTTGCGGACTGCAGCAAAGGGTGGATGTGCCTCAGTGGGAGCGGTCAGCTCTCCTCCCCCCAGCAGATCCTTGAGCCAGAACCACCACGTCTACCAACTTCTCAAATGGATTCAAATCCAGATTTTATGTGAAATCTTTCCATTTTTAAATGTTGGAAGCTTCCTATTAAAAAACAGAGAAACCACAACAGCCATCTTGTGGGCCAGATCAAACACTTGTGTAGTTTGGAAGCCTCAGCAACTGCTGGACCGTGAGCGCCTCAAGCCCCCTCCCCTCGCTTCCCTGACACCCACAGTCATTCTGCAGCCTCCCCAGGGCCTGTTGTGAAAGTCTGCCCCCCGGGCTCAGAGCCGCTGGCCCGGATCCCCAGCCATGGATTCAAGCCAGGGGGTCAGCATGTCCCAGAGAATTAGGGATTGTCACCTCTCTATCTGAAGCTGGGCTCTCCCCCGGGAGGGCAGGACATGCCAGGGCAGGGCTGGGCCTTTGGGGAGCCCCTGGGGGTCCACCTTCAGCTTCTCAGTCGCTCGCCTCTTCCTAGGCCTGAAAGTTCGATGCTTTGTAAAAAGAAGATGTGCTGGGAAGCTTGTCACTGGATCAGTGGCTCCCAAACCCCAGAGGAAAATATCTGACCACTTAGCCCATATTTGCTATTTTATAAATTATATGCAGGAGCTCCTGTATTACTGTTGTTTAGTAAAAACACACAGCATAAATTGACATGTCAAAGGATGAGGAAAACAGATGTTTACTTAATTTATTAACAGTAGAAGAACTTTTCGCACTATTAATATGTATATGGCGTTATTAATAACTTTACTAATATTCTAACACAGCTTTTGAAGGTCTTGCTAACTCTGCTGTCAACGCAAGGCTCAGTGAACACTTAGGGCAAGCTCTGTCACTAATGAGGTGGGGGTAAATCCATATTAAATCCAGAGTCTCATTAACTTCAGATGTTTGGCATGATTTCATCAAGTCTGCTTTGTTCCTCCATGGCCTTTAACCTCTTAATGTGGCTGACAGACAGCTTGGTTTAGGACTATAAGTAGGGCCGCTCTATCTGGCCCTCTGCCTGTTTTTATAAATAAAGTTTTATTGGCATAAAGCCTGCTTGTAAGGTATCGGCTGTGGCTGCTTTTACACATGACCAGGGTCTCTCGAGGTACATCTGTCCTCAGACCATCTACATAGGAAGAGTCCAGCTCACAGGGGTGCTCACAGCAGACGCACATCCTGCCCCTACCCCCACCGCCTGGTGGGTGATCTGTTGTTTTAACCACGTCTGAACCACGGCTGTGTGGCAGGGTCCACGCCAGGCACAGCCTCGGGGCAACCCATCTTGTGTCTGGTCTCTCCCCAGCTCAGCCTTTCCAGGTCTCTCAGGCTCAGAACCCTGAGGGCCGTGCGGAGGCACCAGAGGGGTAATTGTTCCCCCTTATCTCTGTCACCGCCCCACCTGTAACCCCATTTGAGCTTGGGACACAACCCCAGGGGGCTGGACGCCCCAGGACTGGGGAGTGGGTGATAGGGGTCTAGCGGGTTTCTTGATATACTTTTTGATACTACTTAAATCTTTAAACTAGGTGAAAATTATTTTGATAAAAATATTTTTTGAAATAAGGGCCATCTAGGAAGTCTTTGAAAATGCGGCCTCTTCTGGGTGATTCCTTTGGGAGGCGGGAGGCCGGGTAGTTCTAGGAGGCTGTCAGGATGCTTCCCCGATACAGGCGGGGCTTTCCAGGTGGGTTCGCTTTGTGAAAATCCATCAATCTGTACATTTATGACTTCCATGCTTTTCTGCATGTATTATGTGCTTTCTTAAACACACTTTTTTAAAATACAGGCTTTTGAAGGTAGGCCCAAGGTGACCTAGAGTCACCTTGATGTGCTGACGGGATTGAACTTGAAACCTGTGCCCTGGGAACTGGTACTTTTTAATAGGTCCTGTCATTTTCTTCAGAAAGGCATTGTATTCTTTTCTTGTTTAAAATGTTGATGTACAGAATATAAATATTTAAATTACACTACAGTTTTCATTTGAAAGAGAAACAATTTCTGCCCAAGTAGGAATCCCATTTGGTGGGTGTGGGCAGTGCTGGCGGGGCCTCTGCACCTGCCTCAGGAAGGAGCTGTTACGTGGATGGAGGGAAGGAATGATGAGATTCTTTCATGCATCAAAGTTTAGGAACCAGGCTACGAAGACAGTCCCGTAAGGGCCTGGCTGTGTCACGGTTACTATTTTTTAAGCACCCCATCCACAGAATGAATTTTTTGTTGAGGGGGGAGGTTTACTTGTGTGATGGACAACCAGCTGTTGACCAGTGGGCAGCTCTGCGCACCATGTACTGTGGGGAGTGAGCTCAGAGTGTTTGTGCAGGATTCACTCGCTGTTTTCATTTACAGAGACTTGTATTCTCACGTTAGCATTGAATGAGCATCCAAGTAGATCAGTCTTGCTTATTTATCTTGGGATTGATGATGTACCTCGAAAGATTTTCAGCTTTAAATATTTACGGAGGCTTGATTTTGCATTATGATAGATTTGCATCTATTTACAACTTACGTAGAGAAGAGATGATGTTCCCAAGAGTGCTATTTAGAGATAAAGAAGACGACTCGAATCATGTTGTTTGAGACTTATAAGGGTAAAGGAAACAGGAAGGACTTTGCATTAGTGGCTTCTCCAGAGAAAGACAACTGGTAGGATGTGTATGAGTGGAGAGAGAGAGATTGACTGTAAGGCTTTGGCTCACGCAAAGATGGGGGGAAATCTGCAGAGCAGGCTGGAGACCCAGGGAAGAGTTGATTCCATGGTACGGTTGCATTGGAAGGCAGTCTTCTGGCAGAATTTTCTCTTTGTCGAGAGACCTCACCTGATTAGATGAGGTGAAGCCTTCACCTGATTTGTGAAGCCTTCACCTGATTAGATGAAGCCCATCCACATTATGGAGGACCTTCTGCTTTATTCAAAGTCTACTTGTTTCGATGTTAATCTCATCCCCAGATACCTTCAGCCACCTGTAGACTGGTGTTGGATGGGACATCCGGCCCGAGGTGACCCACAGCATTAACAATCACAGACCTGGTCTGCTTCATAGGTTCACTGATGGCTGCGGGTGGGGGAACCACCTGCCTCTTGAGAAAAGCAGGTCGTGTTCTCCATGAGCCACTGCGACCTGCTCTAATAGGAAGAATTGTGCCTACCAGTGGGCAGGGAATGCCACTTGCCATGCATGCCGGGAACCCTGTCATTTCTCCTGGAGAGGAAACCAGAGCGATTAGAGGCACGAGGATGGCCTTCCTCCTCTGCCGGTGTCCTCTTGAGAGTCATGCACTCTTCACCTCCCCAAAGCCCGAGGCGTGGCACCCAGGCTGCACACCCATGCCTTGGGCCAGTAGAATCCAGCTGAGCGAGGATTAATTTTGACACATTTCTTGGGCATCATACATTCTATCCTGATGTATTCAGATACAGGTCCCAGAAAAGCACTGGATTTGGACATGTTCCAGACTGCCTTTCTCATTAAGATTCTTTTTTTTTTTTTAACATCTTCATTGCAGTATAATTGCTTTACAGGGTTGTGTTCGTTTCTGCTGTATAACAAAGTGAATCAACTGTACATATACATATACCCCCATATCCCCTCCCTCATGCATCTCCCTCCCACCCTGCTTATCCCACCCCTCTAGGTGGTCACAGAGCACCGAGCTGATTTCCCTGTGCTATGCAGCTGCTTCCCACTAGCTATCTGTTTTACATTTGGTAGTGTATATATGTCAGTGCTATTCTCTGACTTTGTCGCAGCTTACCCTTGCCCCTCCCCGTAACCTCAAGTCCATTCTCTATATCTGTGTCTTTATTCCTGTCCTGCCCTTAGGTTCATGAGAACCTTTTTTTTTTTTTTAAGATTCCATATATATGTGTTAGCATACAGTATTTGTTTTTCTTTCTGACTTACTTCACTCTGTATGACAGACTCTATGTCCATCCACCTCACTACAAATAACTCACTTTCGTCTCTTTTTATGGCTGAGTAATATTCGATTGTATACATGTACCACATCTTCTTTATCCATTCATCTGTCGATGGACACCTAGGTTGCGTCCATGTCCTGGCTATTGTAAATACTGCTGCAATGAACATTGTGGTACATGACTCTTTTTGAATTATGGCTTTCTCAGGGTATATGCCCTGTAGTGGGATTGCTGGGTCATGTGGTAGCTCTATTTTAGTTTTTTAAGGAACCTCCATACTGTTCTCCATAGTGGCTGCATCGATTTATATTCACACGAACACTGCAAGAGGGTTCCCTTTTCTCCAGCAATTATTGTTTGTAGATTTTTTGATGATGGCTATTCTGACCGGTGTGAGGTGATACCTCATTGTACTTTAGATTTGTATTTCTCTAATTATTAGTGATATTGAGCATCTGTTCATGTGTTTGTTGTCAATCTGTATATCTTCTTTGGAGAAGTGTCTATTTAGGTCTTCTGACCATTTTTGGATTGGGTTTTTTTGATATTGAACTGCATGAGCTGCTTGTATATTTTAGAGATTAATCCTTTGTCAGTTCCTTCGTTTGCAAGTATTTTCTCCCATTCTGAGAGCTTTCTACTCGTCTTGTTTATGGTTCCCTTTGCTGTGCAAAAGCTTTCAAGTTTCATTAGGTCCCATTTGTTTATTTTTATTTCCATTTCTCTAGGAGGTGGGTCAAAAAGGATCTTGCTGTGATTTATGTCATAGAGTGTTCTACCTATCTTTTCCTCAAAGAGTTTTATAGTGTCTGGCCTTACATTTAGGTCTTTGATCCATTTTGAGTTTATTTTTGTGTATGGTGTTAGAAATTGTTCTAATTTCATTCTTTTACATATAGCTGTCCAGTATTCCCAGCACCACTTACTGAAGAGGCTGTCTTTTCTCCATTGTATACTCTTGCCTCCTTTATCAAAGATGAGGTGACCATATGTGCATGGGTTTATCTCTGGGCTTCTATCCTTTTCCATTGTTCTATATTTCTGTTTTTGTGCCAGTACCATACTGTCTTGATTACTGTAGCTTTGTAGTATAGTCTGAAGGCAGGGAGCCTGATTCCCCCAGCTCCATTTTTCTTTCTCAAGATTGTTTTGGCTATTCGAGGTTTTTTGTGTTTCCATACAAATTGTGAAATTTTTTGTTCTAGCTCTGTGGAAAATGCCACTGATAGTTAGATAGGGATTGCACTGAATCTGTAGATTGCTTTGGGTAGTACAGTCATTTTCACAATGTTGATTCTTCCAATCCAAGAACATGGTATATCTCTCCACCTGTTGGTATCATCTTTAATTTCTTTCATCAGTATCTTACAGTGTTATGCATACAGGTCTTTCATCTCTGTAGGTAGGTTTATCCCTAGGTGTTTTATTCTTTTTGTTGCAGTGTTTCCTTAATCTCTCTTTCAGGTTTTTCATCATTAGTGTATAGGAATACAAGAGATTTCTGTGCATTAATTTTGTATCCTGCTACTCTACCAGATTCATTGATTAGCTCTAGTAGTTTTCTGGTAGCATCTTTTGGATTCTCTATGTATAGTACCATGTCATCCACAAACAGTGACAGTTTTACTTCTTTTCTGATTTGGATTACTTTTATTTATTTTTCTTCCCTGATTGCTGTGGCTAAAACTTCTAAAGCTATGTTGAATAACAGTGGTGAGAGTGGGCAACCTTGTCTTCTTCCTGATGTTAGAGAAATGGTTTCAGTTTTTCACCATTGAGAATGATGTTGGCTGTCGGTTTGTCATATATGCCCTTTTTTATGTTGAGGTAGGTTCCCTCTATGGCTACTGTCTGGAGAGTTTTTATCATAAATTGGTGTTGAATTTTGTCAAAAGCTTTTTCTGCATCTATTGAGATTATCATACGGTTTTTATCCTTCAATTTGTTAATATGGTGTGTCACACTGATTGATTTGCATATATTGAAGAATCCTTGCATTCCTGGGATAAACCCCACTTGATCATGGTGTATGATCCTTTTAATGTGCTGTTGAATTATGTTTGCTAGTATTTTGTTGAGGATTTTTGTATCTATGTATCTATGTTCTTCAGAGATATTGGCCTGTAGTTTTCCTTTTTTGTGACATCTTTGGTTTTGGTATAGGGTGATGGTGGCCTTGTAGAATCACTTTGGGAGTGTTCTTCTGTATTTTGGAAGAGTTTGAGAAGGATAGGTGTTAGCTCTTCTCTAAATGTTTGATAGAATTTGCCTTGAAGCCATCTGGTCCTGGGCTTTTGTTTGTTGGAAGATTTTTAATCACAGTGTCAATTTCAGTGCTTGTGATTGGTCTGTTCATATTTTCTATTTTTTCCTGGTTCAGTCTCGGAAGGTTGTGCTTTTCTAAGAATTTGTCCATTTCTTCCAGGTTGTCCTCTTTCATTGGCATATAGTTGCTTGTAGTAATCTCTCATGATCCTTTGTATTACTGCAGTGTCAGTTGTTACTTCTCCTTTTTCATTTCTAATTCTGTTGATTTGAGTCTTCTCCCTTTTTTTCTTGGTGAGTCTGGCTAATGGTTTATCAATTTTGTTTATCTTCTCAAAGAACCAGCTTAGTTTCATTGCTCTTTGCTATTGTTTCCTTCATTTCTTTTTTATTTATTTCTGATCTGATCTTTTTGATTTCTTTCCTTCTGCTAACTGGGTTTTTATTGTTGTTCTTTCTCCAATTGCTTTAGCTGTAAGGTTAGTTGTTTATTTGAGATTTTTCTTGTTTCTTGAGGTAGGATTGTATTGCTGTAAACTGCCCTCTTAGAACTGCTTTTGCTGCATCCCATAAGTTTTGCGTCATCATGTTTTCATTTTCATTTGTTTCTAGGTATTTTTTTATTTCCTCTTAGATTTCTTCAGTGATCTCTTGGTTATTTAGTAGCGTACTGTTTAGCCTCCATGTGTTTTTATTTTTTACAGTTTTTTTCCCCTGTAATTGATATCTAGTCTCATAACGGTGTGGTCGGAAAAGGTACTTGATACGATTTCAATTTTCTTAAATTTACCAAGGCTTGATTTGGAGAATGTTCCATGAGCACTTGAGAAGAAAGTGTTTTCTGTTGTTTTGGGATGGAATGTCCTATAAATATCAATTAAGTCCGTTCTGTTTAATGTGTCATTTAAAGCTTGTGTTTCCTTATTTACTTTCATTTTGGATGATCTGTCCATTGGTGAAAGTGGGGTGTTAAAGTCCCCAACTATTCTTATGTTACTGTCAATTTCCCCCCTTATGGCTGTTAGCATTTGCCTTATGTATTGAGGTGCTCCTATGTTGGGTGCATAAATATTTACACTTGTTATATCTTCTTCTTGGATTGGCCCCTTGCTCATTATGTAGTGTCCTTCTTTGTCTCTTGTAATAGTCTTTGTTTTAAAGTCTATTTTGTCTGATATGAGAATTGCTACTCCAGCTTTCTTTTGAGTTCCATCTGCATGGAATATCTTTTTCCATCCCCTCCCTTTCAGTCTGTGTGTGTCCCTGGGTCTGCAGTGGGTCTCCTGTAGGCAGCATATATACGGGTCTTGTTTTGTATCCGTTCAGCCAGTCTGTGTCTTTTGGTTGGAGCATTTACATCTACGGTAATTATCAATATGTATGTTCCTGTCACCATTTCTTAATTGTTTTGGGTTTGTTTTTGTAGGTCTTTTCCTTCTCCTGTGTTTCCTGCCTAGAGAAGTTCCTTTACCATGTGTTGTGAATCTGGTTTGGTGGTGCTGAATTCTCTTAACTTTTGCTTATCTGTAAAGATTTTAATTTCTCCATCGAATCTGAATGAGATCCTTGCTGGGTAGAGTAATCTTGGTTGTAGTTTTTTCCCTTTCATCACTTTAAATATGTCCTGCCACTCCCTTCTGGCTTGCAGAGTTTCTGCTGAAAGGTCAGCTGTTAGCCTTATGGGGATTCCCTTGCTGCTTTTAATATTTTTTCTTTGTATTTAATTTTTGATAGTTTGATTAATATGTTTCTCAGCATGTTTCTCTTTGGGTTTATCCTGTATGGGACTCTCTGCGCATCCTGGACTTGATTGACTGTTTCCTTTCCCATGTTAGGGAAGTTTTTGACTATAATCTCTTCAAATATTTTCTCAGACCCTTTCTTTTTCTCTTCTTCTTCTGGGACCCCTATAATTTGAATGTTGGTGTGTCTAATGTTGTCCCAGAGGGTCTGACACTGTCCTCGGTTCTTTTCATTCTTTTTTCTTTATTCTGCTCCTGGCAGTTATTTCCACCATTTTATCTTCCAGCTCACTTACCAGTTCTTCTGCCTCAGTTATTCTGCTATTGATTCCTTCTAGAGTATTTTTAATTTCAGTGATTGTGTTGTTCATCACTGTTTGTTTGCTCTTTAGTTCTTCTAGATCCTTGTTAAATGTTTCTTGTGTTTTCTCCATTCTGTTTCTGAGCTTTTGGATCATCTTTACTATCATTACTCTGAATTCTTTTTCAGGTAGGTTGCCTATTTCGTCTTCATTTATTTGCTCTTGTAGGTTTTTACCTTGCTCCTTCATCTGTAACATTTTTTTTTGTCGTTTCATGTTTTTTTAATGGGTGGGGCTGTATGCCTGTCTTACTGGTTGTTTGGCCTGAGGCGTCCTGCACTGGAGTTTGCAGGCAGTTGAATAGAGCCGAGTCTTGGTGCTGAGATTAGGACCTCCGGGAGGCCTCACTCCAATTAATATTCCCTGGGGTCTGACTTTCCCTGTTAGTCCAGCAGTTTGGACTCTGAGCTCCCACCACAGGAGCTCAAGCCTCACCTCCAGCCTGGGAACCAAGTTCCTGCAAGCCTTGTGTCGTGTTAAGAAAAAGGAGGAAAGAACAAAAGGAACAGTATAATATCAAAGAATAAAAAAGAAAATAAAATTAGAAAGATAAAAAATATATTAGGAAAAGTAAAACTATAATTGAAACAACTGCAACAAGGTAAAGTAACACCACAACAGAAAAAAGGAAAAAAAAAAGGGGGGGGGAACAAGCCCAAAAGAGGGATCACTAACAAGGTATAAAGAATAAAGTAAAATTAGAAAAATAAAAGATTTATTAGGAAAAAGAAAAATATAAAAGAATCAACAACAATGAGCCAATAGGGTAAAACAACCCCAATCTAAAAGAGCAAAAAAGAAAAGAAAAGAAAAAAGCCTTGGCTCTCCTGCCGGAGTTTAGGTTGGGGGTGGAACTTAGGCAGGGGTGGGGTTTAGCGTGGGGCGGGACCTAGGCGGGTGGGGGGTGACTTTTGAGCGTGGGGCAGGGCCTAGGCTCAGGACCCGTGTAGCTGGATAAGGCCATGGGGGCGGGGCTGAGGTGGGGTGACGTTTGAGCATGGGGCGGGGCCTCTGCTTAGGACCTGCCCGGAAGGGGAGCAGCAGCACGTGGAAAGGTGGGCCTCTGGAACGTGGGGTTCTGGTGTTTGGGGCTAACGCCCAGAGTCGGGTGTGTGTGTGTGTGGAGTTTAGGCCCAGAGTGGTGGAGGGCGTCTCCGAGGGTAGACGTAGGGCCCCGGGTAGGGTGCAGGGGCGGGGTTTGGGCTCTGCGCGGCAGGAGGGAGGCTCGGAGGGCAGAGGATTAGGTCCCAGCAGCCTTCCCGCACCTGAGTGGACAGGGAAAGCGCTGGCCGCGTGCCCTTCCGATCCTCCGTGCCCCTCCCTCACTGTCTCCCCTGTGGTCTCCCCCAGGGTCTCCCCCGTCCCCGCTGCACCCCTAACCGTGGGTGGGTCACCCTGGGTGTGGGAACTCCTCCCCTCCCCCAGCCGCCCCTCAGGGGTGCAGGCCCCGGAGGTCCGGCCTTTACTTTTGCTCCCCCTTCCCTCCCTCCCACTCCCTCAGGACCCCGTGGCTGGAGGGGTCCTCGGTGGGCAGAGGATCAGGCCCGGGCTCTCAGCAGGTTCCCGGGGGCCCAAGTGGGCAGGGGAATCCTGGCCACGCTCCCTTTTGGTCCTCTGCCCTCCCAGTGGTTCCCCCCATTTCCCCCTTCGGGCATGGGATCCCTTCCCCTCCCCCAGCCACCCTGCAGGGGCGCCAGTCCGTCCCACCTCCACTTCTCGTCCCACCTCCACTTCTCCTCCCTCCTCACTCCCCCCACGCCCCACGTCCTACCCGGTCGCAGGAAGTTCCTCCCGTCCCCTTAGGTGTCTGCGATCTCCCGCCGGTGCCTGGTAGGTGCCCTAGCTGTGTGGAGACCGAACTCCACATCCTCCTAGTATGCCATCTTGACTTCGCCCTCACTCATTAGGATCCTTACCAAACAACATCCTTGCTCTTGGAAAAGCTAGGGAAGTGTACATTTCCTTGCTTGGTTTTCTTGTCATAAAGTTGTTGCATAGACGTTTGTTTAGAAGTGACCTGGAGCTGTGGCCACAGTTCCTGACCATGATGGTTTCAGTCAATGAAGCCAACTCTTCTGAGTCACTTGGTGAAAGCAGCTGAGCTGGTTTTTCACTCGCTCTGGGTCCCAACAGACCACCTCGGCTCAGCCACTGACCCCTCATGAATCAGGATACCCCTTGGGCCACTTAGTCCACTCTTGGAAGTTGGGCTACAATCCCCCTTTCCTTCCACCTACTGGCCTTTTCTCTAGAACAAGGAAGAGGGGCAGCATTTATATTTGCCTTGTACACACAGAGAGAAACCTTCCCCTCCACTCCATGGCTTCCTTGTTTCTGGGAAAACTATTTTACTTGCATTAGCCATTGTTGTCCCTTAATCATAGTGACAGTTGTAAGCAGAGTACCTAGAACAGAACACCCACCTTTAGACCCCAGGATAGAACACCCACCTCGGGTTACCATATCACCCTGCAATCCCACTTCTGGGCATATATCCAGAGAAAACTCTAATTCACAAAGATACATGCACCCCAGTGTTCACTGCAGCATTATTTACAATAGCCAAGGCATGTAAACAACCTAAATGTCCATGGACAGATGAATGGATGAAGATGATGTGGTGTATATACACAATGGAATATTACTTAGTCATAAAAAGAATGAAATTATGCCATTTGCAGCAACATGGATGGATCTAGAGTTGATCAAACTAAGTGAAGTAATATAGACAAAGACAAATGTCATATATTATACGTGGAATCTAAAAATGATACAAATGAACTTATTTATGAAGCAGAAATTCAGACCCACAGACACAGAAAACAAATTTATGGTTACCAAAGGGGAAGCGGGGGAGGGATAAATTAGGTGTTTGGGGTTAACGTATACACACTGCTATATATAAAATAGATAATCAACAAGGACCTACTGTATAGCACAGGGAACTATACTCAATATTTTATAATAACCTGTAAGAGAAAAGAATCTGAAA
The DNA here is from genome assembly GCF_949987515.2 of Delphinus delphis. Taxonomy (NCBI): domain Eukaryota; kingdom Metazoa; phylum Chordata; class Mammalia; order Artiodactyla; family Delphinidae; genus Delphinus; species Delphinus delphis. The sequence continues at coordinate 2,156,630 of NC_082697.1, read as the reverse complement.
AAGAATAGATATATTTACATATGTATATATATATAAAAAACTGAATCACTTTCCTGTACACATGAAACGAACACATTATAAATAAACTATACTTCAATAAAAAAAATTAAAATTAAAAAAAATAACACCCACCTCAGACTCCGACTGCGCAGGGCCCATTCTGCCCCATCACCCCCGCCGTGGCCCCTCCTGTAAGCTGGCCTGCACGTCCGTTCCAGGATTTCTAGCTTGTGCAGCCTCTTGTAGTGGAGGCATCCCTCTGGCCTTGACTGGGGTTAAATTTGTTATCAGCTGAACCTCAAATCTTTATTTATACTAATTTCTTCCAAGACTGGACCCTCTGAACAGGATTGTCAAGTTTGTTGTTTTTTTGTTCTAAGAAAAAGGAACTACCCATTTTTTAAAAAAGATCTGTAATGGAAAGTTTCAAACATACTCAAAAGTAGAGAGGAGAATATTCTGAGCCCCCAGGGTAAGTCTCGGCTTTCCAACCTGCGACATGTCTTTTGCATCTGTGCCACCACCGAATCACCTGCCCTCCTTCGCAGAAGCAGCGTAAAGTGCTGAGACTGACCCACTGTTGTCTATCAGGCCACACGCCGCCTCACTCACTCCTGACATCCATTGTTAAATCCTCCACATGGCCGGTCTGTGGTTTGATATCTTTTAGCCAGTGTTGTATTTGGTGCCTGCTTTCATATGTGATGCTGAACCTTGAGAGGCTGGGATGAAATGAACTCTGCACCTGCTCTGCAGGGGCTCCCAGACAAGTGATGGCCTTCCAGGCAGGGGCTGAGGACAGGGGTCATGGGCTGACCTGTGCCATTTAGGGTGAGGGAGCTGTGAGCCCACGGGGCTGCCCCCGAGGCCAGTGGTCCTCGCACAGCCCCCACTGCAGGGACCCCACTGGACAGCTGCATTCAGGTGCCAGGGGTGGAGTGAGGGTTTGCTGGGTGGCCCTCCCACCTGGACCCCCTCCTGTCCTCTTTAGACAGGTGCCCTTGCAGGGACAACTCTTCTGGAGGTGGGTCATGGCCTGACCCTGACTGCGGAGGATGGTGACATGGAGGACGGTTCACTCCATGCTCACGGCTCTGGTCGCAAAGCAGAGCTACCCCTCCATCTTCAGGGGGCTTCTCCAGGGGGGTTTCACTCCCCTCAACTTGCAGAAACCTTTGGAGGCCAGAATGTTTTTATACCTGTTTAACACAACGCACTGGGATTTAAGGCTGTTAAAATCTTGCTTGCAATTAGCAGCATCTCTCAGAAGCCGTAGTTGAATACAGAAGTACCTGTTGACAGGAAGGAAAGGATGGAGCCCGTTAGTGTTGATACAAGGTGAGGTGGAGGTGTTGCTGAGCTGTGGCAGCCCAGGGGAAGGGGTGGAGTCCCGCTAGCAGCCTGGACGAGCTGGGGTCTGCTTGGGGGACAGACACCCCCCAAGTCTCAGGACTAACATCAGAGGTTACATCTTATTCCTCCTCCCCGTCCCCATGAGTCTCTAGGGCTCTGCTCCACACAGTCAGGCAGGGATCCAGGCTTCACCCTCTCCTTCCCATCCAAACCCGGGACTCATCCGTCACCACTGCAGCGACCCGCCCACTGGGAGGAACCCAGGGCCAGGGCGTCCATTGGGCAGAATTAGACTCACGGCCACACCAGAGAAACTGAAGTCACACAATATGGGGGAAGGGCCGGGGGTGGTGGGGACGTGGGAGCACCTTCAGGTCCATTGGTGGGACAACGTGTCTCCTTTGGCATTGATGCAGCCCCACCTCACAGACCTGTCGTGGGGACAGCCAGTGGGGGTCAGATGCAGTTTACGCAGCCTGGAGATCTCCCCTATAATGTCTACCCTGGTTATTTAGCTCTTGGATGTAGCAGGGAGTTTTTAATAATGAATATTTGCGAAGAGCTTTAGTCTTAAGGCACATACTTCTCTTACCTGAGTGAGTGTTAGACCAATTTACAGATGAGAAAACAGAAAGGTTAAGCCACGTTCTCGCAGGGCGCCATGGTGGAGTCTGTTGGAGAACATCCTTTTTCCCTCTCTTCCTTTTTTACAGATCCACAAATTTATCCAGGAAAAATGATATATCAGCCAAAAAGCTTGTTTCCTATGTTCCATTGTAGCCAGGTGTTGCCATGTGACTAAGTTATCACCAAAAATATTTCGTGGGACTTCTGGAAAGTTTTTTTTTTCTTTTTTTTGCAAACTTTCCCTTATGCCTCCCCCCTCAACCTCCTTCCTTCCTCCTTTTTTCCTGTGTGGAACATAGAAGTGATGGCTGGAGATCCAGCAGCCACCTTGGACCATGAGGGGACTTTGAAGATGGAAACCCCACGTACACAGGGCAGAGAAATACACCATCCTGCCAGCAACTGTAATCCTCTGGATTGCCAACCTCTGGGCTTCATTTATGTGAGCAAATACACCTTTACAAGTTTGAGGGAGTGTCTGTGTGTACAGTTGAACGTAATGCAGCTTTTCCTACAGCATAACTTTTATTTGTGCTGGGGGAAGGGGTAGTGCTTCAGTTGGAGCTTCACTCATCTTGGGTTGTTGTCATACTCTGTAGTATGTTGTCACCTCTCTAGAAGTCAGGACATTCTGGAAAGTGACCACTTTGTGCCACCAGCACCATCCCCCGCCCCCATGCAGGTGCAATGATTCCAATCAAATAATCTCAGGGAACATGTGTAAGCCGGATTCAGAGAACAGGAAAGGGTCCTTCTCCATGTCACTTATTTCTGCCCCATACTAGGGTATCACTTTCCGACTTATTCTCCAGGTGTCTGTGCTTCACATTACATGTTTCCGTGTCTGCATCTTTCTTCCAGCAACTTCTGCCTATGTCCCGGATTTTGCATGGGACACTTTTTCTGCACAGATAATAATAGACCTTGAATTCTCTTTATCCCCTAAACCAAAAGGGCAAACGGGAAAGCAGCATTTTTGACTGTGGAATCACTTCCCCCTTTAGCTAAATACGACAACGAAGTGGGTGGCAGGACACAACTTATCAGGAAAAATCTAGAAATCGCAGTGTGCTATCTTCAGCTCATGTAAATATCTCCACATGTTATTCTTAATTAATTATATTTTATTGAAGCAATTAGGTGAATGACAACCTCGGTTAAGGGCTAATGAGAGGGCCATGTCTTTTCACGTGCTACTGATCAGAAGGTGCAGCCAGGAGTCCCAGTGGCCGGGCGCCAGGTGGGGAGGGTGGGGAGGGTGCCCAGATGCTGCTGGGAAGCCAGGCGGGCAGGGGCCCAGGACCACGACTCCCACCGTCCCGGCTCAGGGAAAGAGGCCCTGCACTTTCCCCCCCTCATTCCTCTGCTCTTTTTCCGTTTGTTTTAATTTCCAAAAACAATTAAGACAGCTGCTGAGTCCTAAACAATGGCGCTTCCCTGGAAAGTTGCGTTAATTTGTCTAATTTTCACACCTTTCGCTGTCCTCCACAGTGGTAGAGTGTTTTTGTGTCAAGGCATCAGATAAATTTCATGCTTCCTGCCTTTTCTCAAATACCCAGTGGCACCAAAAGCACCCAGTGCACCTGGCCCTGCCCCAGTGCCTCCAGACTTCACTGTGATTATGACTGTCAGAGGAGGAGACGTGATGATCCTTGATGTAGCTGAGATTGAGGGAGGGATTTGGGTGGAAATAGCACCCTGTTCTCTTAAGGTCAAATTTCCTATTAATCTGCATCCTTTCCTAAGGGAAACACCCAACATCCGGGGCTTCAGGGATTTGCGATGGGGGAGGTCTCGTTCCTTTTAGGAGGAACATTGATAAGAAAACCATGGGTTGTTTTTACTTGTACCGTTGATACATCATCTAAATACCTTTTCAGGCTGATTTGTTTAGGGGTCTGGTGACCACAGTTAAAGCTTTCAGTCCCCCTGTCTTTTGCACCTGCCTCCCCGGGAGGGGCAAGAGCTCTGGTCCCACTTCCCAGAAGGTATGCCAACCTCACTGCTCTGCACTGCCCTCCTCGGGCCTGGCGATTTCCTCTTGCTCTGTCCAGTGAACACTGTGCTGCTCCCACACCCGTGCCACGAGGAGATGCCCAGGCTTTAATCAAGCACCCTGGAATCACCCATCCCCGTGGCACTGATATTTCCCAGCGGGGCACAGTGCCACATCTTAGAGATGGACCTGGGTGCCCATGTAGGATCTTAGGGGATGGAATCTACTCTGTGTTCAAAAGTGAATAAGAAATTAGAGTGGTTGAACCACGTACATGTAGCTATGGCCCTAATGCCTCATGTTCATATTATGAAAGTAGTTAATATTCTCACATCTGCAGCAGAGGGGAAGAGAGATCTGAAGATGAAATGAAAGTATAATCCAAGGGTCTCGACCCCTGTAGTTGTTCAGATAAGTCGTTTTCAGTGAAGAAGAGGTAAAATTGTGTTTAAAAGTCATGATGAAGGTGTGGAAGAACTGTACTCTTGGCTGTGTTGGGTCTTCGTTTCTGTGCCAGGGCTTTCTCTAGTTGCGGCAAGCGGGGGCCACTCTTCGTTGCGGTGCGCGGGCCTCTCACCGTCGCAGCCTCTCTTGTAGCGGAGCACAGGCTCCAGATGCGCAGGCTCAGTAGTTGTGGCTCACGGGCCCAGTTGTTCCGCGGCATGTGGGATCTTCCCAGACCAGGGCTCGAACCCGTGTCGCATACATTGGCAGGCAGATTCTCAACCACTGCGCCACCAGGGAAGCCCAAGAACTGTACTCTTATTCACGGCTTATGAATAGTGGTAGAAATCAGTGCAAACACTTTGGACAAGGATTTGCCAGATTTCCCTAAAGCGAAACAGAGACTTCTTTATGAAGTTTCTCTAGAAATTCTACCCCTGGGTATATTCCCAGGAGGCATGAGTGCGTATATCACAACAAAAGATAATTTTTAAAATGTTCAGGAATGTTCCTAGAAGCTTTATTCATAGTCGCTCAACACTGGGAACTGCCCAAGTGCACACACAGGGGAGAGTGGGTAAAAAGACCAGGGCACGTGCATCCCGTGGGATCCAGCACAGAAGTGGAGGGAAGGAACTATTCACGTGACATAGATGAGGATCGTCACCCGGGTGCTGAGCAAGGGAAGCCAGACTCCAAAGGGCACATGCCGACCACTCCGGTTACGTGATGCTCGTGAACAGGCCAAGCTAAACAAGTTGACACCTACACGTGTTTGCTTACAGTCCTGGGGTTGGACACCTAGTGTAGGTCAGCAGGGTCCTGCTCCTTTGGAGGCTCCAGGGGAGAATCTGTTTCTTTGCCTTTTGCAGCTTCTGCAGGCGCCCACACCCCTTGGCTCCGTATCACCCCGTCCTGTGCTTACATCATCGCGGGTCCTTCTCTGACTCCGACCCTCCTGCCTTCTCCTTAAGAGGATCCTCGTGATTACCTTGGGCCCACCCAGAACCCGGGAAGATTTCCCGTCGCAAGGGCCTTAACTTAATAGCATCTGCAAAGTCCCTTTTGTCATGTAGTCACATCTTTACAGCTTCTGGGGACGAGGACGTGGACGTCTTTGCAGACCATCCTTCTGCCCCCTACACTAACGGACGGCCACAGAGCAGCGGGCTGCCGGTGGGGTCTGTGAACGGAGAGGAGGGAGTGTCCAAGGTCTGCATCTCGGTGTTGTTTACCCGGCACCCGCATTTGTGAAACTGATCAGGCTGTTGCCTGAAAACCAGTGCACGTTACTACTGTATATATTGTTACACATCGGTACACATTTTTTAGAAAAGAAAAAAAGTTAAGGTCAGCTTCCTTGCAGACACTACACTGTGTGGAGCTGACACCCCCATGCTCAGCAGGATAAAGGAAGAAGGAGCCAGATTCTGGTGTGCGTTCGCCCTGATGGAGCTTGGGGTCTGGAGCACAGGGTGGGTGGAATGAAGCCCTGTTTTATGGATCCTCTTTGGTTCTCTTTCATTTTTGCATACCATGCTCATGGAAGCAACAAGCTTCTGGAAGGTGGGATAACTTACTTTTGTAACGGGGCCCCTGACAGTCTGCAGTGTGGGCCTTCCACAAATGCCTGTGGCACAAAGCTTTTTGTGATCATGGGTGCCCCAGCCACTTGTGTGTCTTCAAGGAGCCCAGCCCCATGTGGACCAGGTCCACTGGGGCTGGGGCCACACGCAGAACGTCTCCCTTTGAAGACACCGACTTCCGCTGGCTTCTTCACTCCTGAGTGTGACATTTAAGCTTCTGCACATTGAGCAACTTAGAAAACTGCCGGGTAGTTGTGTCAAAAGCAAAGCACCATGGACATTTGCAGGATGTTTTTGGTTTCCAAAGCCCAGTGTGGGCTGGCACAGGCATGGAGGACTTGCCAATACTTCACTGATCTTGGAATAGCCCAAGCTGCCCCTGCAGCCGCCACGGGGAGTGTGGCCTTGACCTTGAGCTTCTCCCTCATTTGGTACCAGAGTCAGAACCGGCAAAGAGACGTTGAAACAGATGGGATTCAGAGAGAAACACACCACACCCCCGTAATGCTCTTTAAATAACTTCCACGTTGAAAGGGGTTCCCTCCCTCCCCATAAGGAACTAAAACGTGTTCTTCACAGATAAATATTTCAGACTAGACCAACTCATCTGGATCAAATGTTACCTTTTTAAAGATGCAAATTGAAAAGTAAACATCGGACTTCCCTGGTGGCGCAGTGGTTGAGAATCCGTCTGCCAGTGCAGGGGACACGGGTTCGAGCCCTGGTCTGGGAAGATCCCACATGCTGCGGAGCAGCTAAGCCCATGTGCCACAACTACTGAGCCTGCGCTCTAGAGCCCGTGAGCCACAAATACTGAGCCCATGTGCCACAACGGCTGAGCCCACACACCTACAGCCCATGCTCCACAATAAGAGAAGCCACTGCAACGAGAAGCCTGTGCACTGCAAGGAAGAGTAGCCCCCGCTCGCCGCAACTAGAGAAAACCCGTGTGTAGCAACAAGGACCCAATGCAGCCAAAAATAAATAAACTAATTAATTTAAAAGAAAACCGAAAGAAAATTAAGCATGAAAACACAAGGGTTCGCTAGGGCCTAGGGAGGGTTCCATGCTCAGCAGAGCCAGTGCATGTCAGAAATCGGGACCCCAGCCACCTCCGACCTGAGGTGGAGCTCAGGGCATGCTGTCGCTTCACTTTGTGTATTTTAGAGTTATTTTAAAGAGGAAATAGGATAAGACCTACTAAGCATGTCTCAAGCAGGTGAAAGCTGCCGTATATGAGAGACATGAGTCCCAGAAATCATTCTGGAAGGATTTTAGGAGATGTTCTTTAACACTGCAATTTCCCCATGGCCCTGAAATGTCATTTATTTTTTAATGTTCCTAGTTTAGAAATTTTGAAAGGGGATCAATCAAAGCTAGCAAAGATATAGCATTAAGTAGCTAAGAATATTCAGGGGTTTTTTTTGCTGTACTCGGGCCTCTCACTGCTGTGGCCTCTCCCGTTGAGGAGCATAGGCTCTGGACGCGCAGGCTCAGCGGCCATGGCTCACAGGCCCAGCCACTCCGCGGCATGTGGGGTCTTCCCGGACCGGGGCACGAACCCGCGTCCCCTGCATCGGCAGGCGGACTCTCAACCGCTGCGCCCCCAGGGAAGCCCTGTTCGGTGTTTTAGAACACTAATAATCTTAGTTCAGGTTTGGGAGCTTACAGACCACAGACCATCCTTGCCCAGACCTTAAGGTTAGTGTCATTTCACCCTCTTTTCCCAGACGAGAACTAGGAAACTCAGAGAAGTGAAGCAACCTGCTCAAGGGCACACAGCTCGAAACTGAGCAGGGATCTCAACCAGTCAGTCTAGGCCCTGAGATCAGGCGGCTTCCCCTCCTATGCTGAGCCAGGACGGGCTGGTGTCGTAGGGAAGCCTGGTGACACTTTAATGCCTTTCCCATAAGTTATTATAAAAGAAGAATACCTTGTGACCATGCATCCATACATCCACTCAGCTACCCATCTGTTTACCCACCCACCCATCCATCCACTTATCCATCCACCCACCCATCCATCCACTTATCCATCCACCCACCCATCCATCCACTTATCCACCCACCTATCCATCCATCCACCACCCCACCTACCCACACATCCATCCACCCATCAGTTCACTTACCCATCCATCTATCCATCCACCCACCCACTCACCCACTCACCCATGCATCCATCCATCCATCCATCCATCCATGCATTCATTCACCCACCTATGCATTCATGCCTCCGTCCATCCCAGATAGTGAGGATTCTGCAATCAAACAGGCTGACAAAGTCCCTACTCTCATGAATCTAGTGTTCTTATTGTTATTCTTCACCATCCTATACCACCCTCAAAACGGGAGACTGAGTGGTATCCTGACGAGGGTCCCCTGTGCCTCCACCTTCAGGCTCATCTAGGATGAGTCTGATTTCAAAACTGCGTTAGTCACTCCCTCGTGCGAGGACAGGCTTTCAGGGTGTAAAGGCCTTAGCAGAGACTGCACCTAGGTGATTGCTTTGGCACGGCCTCAGGTGAGACTCTTTCATCTTCTCTATTTTAGTTTTCACAGGGACAGCTTTCCCACAGGGTCAGAAGGCCCATCTTCCACACGGAGGCTTAGCTGCCAGCTGGGCTCACTGTGTCACCACCTCAAAGATGCCGCCAGCAGCAGCGCTCCGACAGGGCCCGCCATATGCTCTGCATCTGCGCTGGGCGGCTCATTTCCTGGAGCTCTCTCAGGTGCAGAGTGAGTTTTCAGCTAAAAGAATTAATAAAAATAAAGTGAGCAGTGAGTGCTGGGCCTGGAAGGGAAGCAGTATGTGGATGGTGGGGCATATGTGCGGGCCGGGGTATGTCCACACGTGAGCGGACCAGGGCAGACCACCAGCTGGCATGTGCAGGGGGGACAGAGGCTCAGACCACGAACTGGTCAGCGCCACCAACACGCTCACTCCTCAGCGTGGTCCAGCAGGAGGACCATGGATGAGGCCACATCTCATTGTGTGACCACGGGTTCATCCCTTCCCCTCTCTGAGCCTCCTGCCTCATCCAGAAAGAGGTGGACAAGATCACCCCACCCTGAGAACACAAGAGCCCGGCCCCCTCGCTGTCATTCCTCTCAGCAGAGCAGGTGAAGGGCGCTTGGGTCACTGAGACAATCGACCCTCCCCTGCAGCCACCACTTTCTCTTCTGGGGTTGCCCCCCCGCCTGGTTCATCACCTAATCCTGGTAGGCAGATGAGTACTGTCTTTAGCCTAGTTCATACTAAGATGAACCAGGGTAATTTCAGTGACTGTTAACAGGAAAATCTGTGTGCTGGGCATGAACCGGGGTGACTGGAGTTGGCTCGCAGCATCTCCCCAGAGCAGCCTCTCCCGGACTCTGGTCAGTAGAGGCACATAGGGGCCTGAAACTGGCGTGGAGGGATCAGTTACACCAGGAGACTGGCAAATGCTACACATCAGCCTCCTCCCAGAGGGCCAGCTGTTAGCATCCACCAGCACCTCCCTGGCTTGGCCTCCTCCAGTTCCTTAGTGTTCAAGGCCCCTCCTACTTTTCTGACTCAAAGTGACGTAAGGGCGAGAGGGGTATGGGGAAGGGATTTATTGGCTCACATGATGCATTTCCATGTGTTGCTGCGTCCCTAGATCTGGGGGCTCTGACTGTCCTTAGACTGGTCTGGCTCCACCCCAGCCTCACCTCCCCATGCCTGCAGCTCCGGGTCCAAACCCAGAGAAACAAGAGCTCTTCTTGCCAGGAACCCTAGCGGAAGTGCTGGGATTGCATCTACGTCTTGGTTTTCCCTCAAACCAATTAGGGCCTGGGTCGTGTCCTCACCCCAGAGCTGTAGGGGCAGAGTCAGCCCACTGAACTCGGGGCCAAGTCAGAGGGAGCCGGGGGCCCGGTTCCGAGGACGGGCCGTGGGTGCTGGGCAGGCCGGATCCTGGATGCTGGGGTCTCCTCTTCGCCTCTGGAAAGTACTGCATTGAACCGGTTGTATGTCATACCCGTGTCCCTGGCTGTTTGACTTTGATGTTACTTCCGTGCAGAAGCCCTTCTGGCTCTGCCTGGTTTTAAACCCTCCCTCCTGAGGGCCCCCTGCGGCGCCCTCCCTGCCCTTTCCTTTGCAGCAGAGGCCCCACGCCTGGAGCCCACCCTGCACCACCGCCTGGATCGCTGCCCCTGCCTCGTTTCCTCCTTGCCTTCCTTCCTTCTAGACGAGGGAGCTCCCTGACTTGTGTCTGTACCCCTTCAGCTCCCGGCGTTGCTCTGTCCCCGGGGGGAGGGCGTGAAGGAGAGAGGGGGCCTGGCACGTTCTTTTCCTGCTGCAAGGTTGGGGAGCTGCTGGGAGCCGCTTGTCCTCCCGACGCACGTGGGCCACTCCTCCCTGGGACCAGGCTCTGCAGAAGCCTCAGGCTCCTCACCTGGAAGCCGGGGTGGTGACAGCACCGCTGCAAGCTCAGACGAGCCCAGTGTGCGCCCACACAGCGTAGGACCCAGGTCATCACTGTCACCGTGTACTGATGAGGTCACGGCCTGGCACACAGTAGGGACCCAGATTGTCACCGACGCCCCCTCCCCCACCCCAGGAACTTTCCAGCTTCTCCCCGACACCACCCATTTGTGACCGGCTGCTTCCTGACTCCCAGCCAGCACTTGCCCCCCACCCAGGGAAGCTGTCAGAAGGTCTTTCCTATGTGTCCCCTCGAGCCAGCGAGGTGCGGACCCCAGGCACGTTTATGTAAATAGACATTTATCTACTCCTAGTCCTGGAGGCCGGAAGTCCAAGGTCAGGCTGTAGGCAGTGCTAGCTTCTCTGAGGCCTCTCTCCTTGGAATGTGATGATCATCTTCTTGCTGTGTCCTCACAGGGTCATTGCTGTGTATGTTGTCTGTGTCCTAATTTTTCCTTCTTGTGAGAACATAGTCCTATTGGATTAGGGCCACCCTAGTACCCTCATTTATCCTTAATCAGCTCTTTAAAGACCCTGTCTCCAAATACAGTCACATTCTGAGGTCGTGGGGATGAGGACTTCAATGTATGAAATTTGGGGGGACCCAGTTCAGCCCATCACATTACCCACCAGCCCCTTGCTGCACACGTGTCACACAGGGCCCCTGGAGTGGGCACACCCCCGAGCCCAGCTCAGCCCTGATGCCAGCAGGCAGGGAGGGGGCAGTGGGTCAATGCATTGACCACATGTGTTTTCCCTGCACTTGGTCAGCTCATGCAGCTTGCTACTTCGGCTGCAGTTATGAGACCATCTGGGAGGAGAGGGGTTCCCTCTGTGGCCCGCAGTTCTAAAGCAGAAGCCCATCCAGCCCACTTCCACGCCAGCTCGTCATAAACGCCGTTCACCAGCAAGCTCCCGGCAAAGCTGACGCCCAGCATTTCCATGTGATCTTATTGTCCTCCTGGCTGTGGTACTGATAACACTCGCATCTCGCAAGGGCAGCAGAAAGCCAAGCGGCCGTGCTACGGTGGAGGGTGGGATGGCTCTGCAGTGGCCGAGGGGCTCCTCTCGGCCGGGTCACTTCTCAGAATCAGAATTCCAATTAGAGCCACAGTTGGGAGGTTTCCCCGGTGGGAGAGGACTTTGAGAAGCCTGTTGCTGTCCTCTTGTTAAAGTCAGTTGGTCTCCTGTGAATCAGGCTTGAGCAGCTGGGCTGGACCTGCCACCCCCAGTAAATGCCGACTAGAGAACAGGAGGAGAGGCCTGTTGCAGTGGGTGCTTTGGTGCCCGTGTGCCCCTCTCCTGCCAGGTTGGGGCATCACGGTCCTGCGTCCCTCAGAGGAAGCTGGACCCTCTGCCAACTGGAAGTTTCAGAGCCACTGGGAGGCAGGTGGCATTTGAGATCCCCTCCAGCCGTGGTTCTGAGAGCGGGGTCAGTGCCATCAGCATCACCTGGAAAGTGTTGGAAGCTCACCTTCTCAGCCCCACTGGAGACCTGCTGAATCGCAGCCTCGGGGTGGGGCCCAGAGATCTACGTGTGCCCAGCCCTGAAGCGCTGCCCAGGCCAAAATGAGGTCGTCACAGCGATTTTAAATGGTCTCGTAGCCACATCAGAAAAAGAAAAAGAAACCGTTGGAATTGATTTTTTTTTTACTGTGGTAAATATACATAACATGAAATTTACCACCTTAACCAGTTGTAAGGGCCCAGTTCAGGGGCGTTAAGCACATTCACGTTGCTGTGCAGCCATCACCACCATCATCCCCAGGATGTTTCCATCTCCCCAGACTGACACTCTGGCCCCGTTAAACACCAGCCCCCACATGCTCTCCCCCCCGCCCCTGGCATCCAGCACTCTGCTCTCTGTCTGTGAGTTTGACTCGTCGAGGGACCTCCTGTAAAGGGAATCATGCGGTATTTGTCTTTTTGTGACTGGCTTATTTCACGTGGCATAATGTCCTCAAGGTTCGTTCACGTTGTAGCCTGTGTCCGAATTTCCTTCCTTTTTAAGGCTGAATAATATTCCATTGTGTATATACCCCACATCTTCTTTACCCATTCATCTGTTGATGGACACTTAGGTTGCTTCCATGTCTTAGCTATTGTAAGTAATTCTGCAATGGACATGAGAGTGCAGATACCTTTTCAGTATCCTGTTGTCATTTCCTTTGGATAAATACCTAGAAGTGGAATTGTTGGGTCACATGTTAGTTCTACTTTTGACTTTTTGAGGAACCTCCATACTGTTTTCCATAGGCGCTGGACCAATTTATATTCCCACCAGCAGTGTACTAGGGTTCCCTTTTCTCCACAACCTCAACAATGCTTGTTAACTCTTGCCTGTTTGCTGGTAGCCATTCTAACAGGTGTGAGGTGGTATCTTATTGTGGTTTTGATTTGCATTTCCCTAATGATTAGTGATGTTGAGCATCTTTTCACATACCTGTTGGCCATCTGTACCTTTTCTGGAAAAATGTCTATTTAGGTCTTCTGCTCATTTTTTAATTAGATTTTTTGTTTGGTTGTTTTTGGGTTTTGCTATTGAGTTCTGTGAGTTCCTTATATATTTTGAATATTAACCCCATATCAGGGAAATTATTTTAAATATTTTTTCCCATTCAGTATGTCACCTTTTCATTTTGTTGATTGTTTCCTTTGCTGTGCTGAAGGTTTTTAGTTTGATGTAATCCCACTTGTCTATTTCTGCCTATGCTGTCAAATCCAAAAGTATCATCTCTAAGACTAATGTCAAGAAGCTTACCTTCTGTGTTTACTTCTAGGAGTTTTATGATTTCAGGTCTTATGTTCAAGTATTTAATCCATGTTGAGTTAACGTTTGTGGATGGTGTAAGATGGTGTCCAGTTTCATTCTTTTGCATGTGTCTGTCCGGTTTTCCTAACACTAAGAGATTGTTCTTTCCCCATTGTATATTCTTGGCTCCTTTGTCATATATTAATTGGCCACATATGTGTGGGTTTATTTCTAGTGTCTCTAATCTATTCCACTGGTCTCTCTGCCTGTTTTTATACCAAAAATTACCTTTTTGATTACTACAGCTTTGTAATATAGTTTGAAATCTGAAAGTATGATGCCTCTAGCTTAAGATGGCTATTCAGGGTCTTTTGTGGTTCCATACACCTTTTAGGATTGTTTTTTTCTATTTCTGTGAAAAATGTCATTGGAATTTTGATAGGGGTTGCAATGATTCTGTAGATCACTTTGAGCAGTATGGAAATTTTAACAATATTAAGTCTTCCAATCCATGAGCACAGAATATCTTTCCACTTATTTGCATCTTCTTCAGTTTCTTTCATCAACGTCTTATGGTTTTCACTGTACAGGTCTTTCACCTCCTTGGTTAAATTTATTCCTAGGTATTTTATTCTTTTTGATGTAATTGTAAGTGGGATTGTTAATTTCTCTTTCTGTTAGCTCATTATTAGCGTAGAGGAATGCAAAAGATTTTTGTGTGTTGATTTTGTACCCTGTGACTTTACTGAATTTGTTTATTAGTCCTAACAGCTTTTTGGAGTCTTTAGGATTTTCTACATGTAATACCATGTCACTCAAAAACATGATGGTTTTGCATCTTCATTTCTGATTCAGATGCCTTCTATTTCTTTTCATTGCCTACTCGCTCTGGCTAAGACTTCCAATACTGTGTTGCCTAAAAGTGATGAGAGGGGGCATCCTTGTCTGCTTCCTGACCTTAGAGGAACCGCTTTCAGCTTTTCACCATCGAGTATGATGTTTGCTCTGGGCTTGTCGTGTGTGGCCTTCACTGCGTTGAGGTGTGTTCCCTCTGTGCCCTCTTTCTGGAGAGCTTTTATCGTGAATGGATGTGGGACACAAGGTTTCTGAGTATGATTTGGGGTGTGTGGGTTTATGCATTTTAATTAAAGGCAGTTTTTTTGAGAGGGTAAGACCTGGACAGTTTCTTCCTGACTTGCTGCGTCGGGGCAGATTGCGTGTCTGCACATAGACGTGGGGTGCGTGTCTTGGGAGCTGGCCCAGTTGTTGGATGGGAAGACTTTGGACCCAAGGGGAGGCTGAATTGAGATGTTTGGAAACTCTCATTTGGAATGCAGCAGGACTGGCCCAGGCCGGCACTACTGCTCAATAGAGAAATACGTGGCCCACAGAGCTGAGCAGAGCTCTGTGGATGAGACCTGGATTCTGCGGCCGCTTCCTTCTTCCTAAGAAAAGGCCTCGCTTGTGGGGGCTGTGCTGTCCGGGCCTCTCTGTCCGTGTCCTCCCTCCCTCCACCCCCTCCTTCCCCCTCCCCCCATACCAGCAAACCTGCTGAGGTGGCCTCTTCCGCCTGGAACCAGCTGTGGGGTGTGGGACGCCCACTGAAGCGCCAGCTGTTGCCTCTAAATATACCGCGGGTGTGAGCAGGCGCCGCAAGAGTGATGCGTCAGGCAGTCAGCGCATCCCCTCTGAGCCGATTGTTACCAACAACTGTCTCCACACACCCGTCTCTGGCCGCAGTATCTTTATATGTACTGATGTCTCAGGATGCTGAGATTGGCACCGCGCACCCCGTAGCGCATCTCTAGCTGTTTACCTCTCAGAATGTCGGCCAGTTTTCCAGACTTGCATTATTTGTTTTACTGCTGAAACAGCTCCGGGAGGGCTGGAGACAGACGCTGTGCATGTGCAGTGGGGGGAGGGGGACACACGCGTGGACGTGACCCCGTCCCTGTGGCCTCTGATCTGAAGGTGCTGCCAGAGGCCCGACTCCCTCCCCATGTGCTGAGTGCTGGCCGTCTTGGTCCAGCAGTGGGGCCAGTAACAGCCAGGCCATCTTTATACTCGAAGGCACATTTGGAAAGGACAGGCCCCAACTATCCATTAGACTCTCTGTCTGGACACTTTCTGCCCTGTAGGAACCGCACGGGTCTGGCCCGTCCACCGCTCCTCTCTCCTCTCCGCAGGCCTGGCTGTCTCTCTCTCTGTCCTCGAGCCAAGGCCGTCCCTGCTCCCAGCCTTTGCCCCCCGTGCTGTTCCCCTTTGTCTGGCGAATGCCTGCTCGCCCTTCAGGCCGTGGCCTAACCGTCCACCTTGCAGAGGTCCCTGCTTTCTGTGCCCTGTGAATCCCCTGTGGTCTGTCTCTCCGCACTGTCCCCTCATAGCTGACGTCGGCTCTGAACTACACAACCATCGGTGTCACCTGCCCCGTGTGGCCCTGAGGGTGGGGATCAAGCCTGAATGTTTGCAGCCTCCTGAGAAGCACCCAGCGTGGGAGGCGTCTGTTGTGTGCACTGTTTGCAAAGCCTGTGAATTCTCATCGAATTCTAAGCTTAACCCTCTGAGTGGGCATCCATGAGCCCCATTTTACCAGGAAGCGTAGGGAGATGAGGAGGCCTCGGACCCACAGCGGTAGAAGATGCCAGGTGCTGACCCAGTACTGTCTGGCTCTTTCCCAGCGTAGTCCTGATGATGTGGTCCTAGGAGTGTGCGGCTCCTCCTGCTGCAGGGAGACCTGCAGGGGGCCTGGAGGCCTTGTTGGTGGGAGGGGACAGGTCAGGGCCAGGCCTGGTGGGGGTGGAGCTAAAAATGGCTGAAAGAGTGGGAAGAGAGAGAGGGGCTGCTTGCAGGTGCCCCTCACTCTGGGTATGATCCCGTCACCATGGCAACGTGGGTGGACATCTCAGCAGGGAGACATCATCTGTGTCCTGTGGGCAGCCATCCCCACGTGGGCCATGTGAGAATGTCCCTGAAAGGCTGGGAAGATCTTACTACAACTTCCATTAACATTTTTTTTGCCAATAAAAAGAAAAGAAATGGCCCAACCATTTTGGAAACCCACATGGCAGGTCTTTTAAAGCTGAACGTGTGCATTTCCAGGGACCCAGCTACCCCCCTCCTAAGGTTATGCCCAACGAAAACTTGTGGTGTGCATGAAAATCACATCCTAGAGGGTTCACAGCAGCATCTTCCTAACAGTCCAGACTTGGGAACGACCCATAGCTGATGAATTGGGATTTCATGGAACTGAACAATATAGACAGCGATAAAGAGTGGCTGCAGGTGAATCTCAGAGATATGATATCAGTGGAAGTAGCCGGCCTCAGAAGAGTACATGGCTCCATGACCTGGAGCCCGAAATCAGGCAAAACTAGCCCATCGTGATGGAGGTCGTGAACGGCTCATTTTTGTGGGAGGGTTGACCTTGTGGGGCATGGGGAGGCCAGAAATCTTCTCTAGCTTCACTGGCTGGCGGTTACATGGGGTTGCACAGCTGTGAGATTTGTCGTTAAGAGTGTATCCTTTACTCCAGCAATGGTACGCTTCAATTTCAGAAAATTACCCTTGGAACAACCTAAATGCCCCTTGAAAGAGGAAGGGATAAAGAAGATGTGGTGCATACAGACAATGGAATACTACTCAGCCATAAAAGAGAATGAAATAATGCCACTTGCAGCAACATGGATGGACCTGGAGATGATCATGCTAAGTGAAGTCAGTCAGAGAAAGACAAATATGATATCACTCATATGTGGAATCTAATTTTTTTAACTTCTTTATTGGAGTATAATTGCTCTACAATGGTGTGTTAGTTTCTACTTTATAACAAAGTTAATCAGCTATACATATATCCCCATACCTCCTCCCTCTTGCTTCTCCCTCCCACCCTCCCTATCCCATCCCTTTTAAAAAAGATACAGATAAACTTATTTACAAAGCAGAAGCAGGCTTACAGTTATTGAAAACAAACTTATGGTTACCAGAGGGGAAACGTGGCAGGCAGGGAGGGATAAATCAGGAGCTTGGGAGGAGCGTACACACACTGCTATATATAAGATGGATAACCAACAAGGACCTACTGTATAGCACGGGGAACTCTACTCAATATCCTGTGATAACCTATATGAGAAAAAAATCTAAAAGGAATGAATATATGTATATGTATAACTGAATCACTTTGCTGTACCCCTGAAACTAACACAACATTGTAAATCAACTATAAAAAAAAGAAAGATAATTACCAAGAAAATCACCAGGAAATCTTCCTTAAATCCAGTAGTAAGAGGAGACTTCATAATTCTAGACAAAATGGAAGCCACCAGAAGGGACATGGGTGAAACATGTACACAAACTTTTGATCAAAGGAGCCAGACACCAAAGGGAGCATCTGGACGCTTCAGTTGATAGGAAATACTGAACAAGGTAGAATTTGTCTACACGGTTAGAAGTTGGGGTAACGGTGTCTCTTTGGGGTGGAGGGTGTTTCAGGGCTAAAGGGAATTAAGGGGGGTTTGGGGTGGTGGTTACACAAGAGAGGTAAGGTGGTTTTCACAGTGAAAATCCATCAGGCTGGGTACTTGTGATGTGTAGACCTTCCCTGTTGTACTTTGATGTCTACTTCAAGGAAAAACAGAAGACATTGAACTTGACTGATGTTCATGATGGGGGTAGAGGAGAACGCTCTGCCTGTGCCTGGATCTGAGGAGCTGAGTTATGTCAGGAGGGGAGCTGAGGGGAGCGCAGAGCAGGTGGGGCAGGCTTGCTCACTGCCTGCAACCAGCCCGTGGAGGCTGGGCTCATTGGGAGCGCACTTGGTGAAGTGTATTTATGAATTATTGCCTAGTTTTAACTAAACTCGCCTTAACACAATAGACAAGTGGCTTTCAAATATTCCTACAGAGGAACCTCAAGCTGGAGACAGTCCTCATGGCATCAGTGTTAAGTGAGCCAGAGCTCCAGAGCTGACACCCCTTCTGGGTGAGGGCCAGCCCCTTCCCGGCGAGAGTCAGGGGTGAAAAAGCAAAAACAAACAACAAGTGATGATCCCATCACATCTGAGAGAAGTCAGCCCCAAACATGCAGTGTTACCAGGAGGACTTTGCAAAACGTAAATCTATATGCATTATCCTTATGGAAGAAACCTCGCCCAGCCTCCCCTGAAGGGAACCCTGTGCCTTAAACTACTGAGTACTGACGGCAGCACGTTTACAAACATGTAGATATCCACATAATTAGGGTGCATGCCAAAACGTCCTTCTGTCCACGGGGTACCTGAGCACAAAGTTTGTGGCCTCTCATCTGGAACATCCAGAGTCTGGCCACAAGTTCCGAGTTAGGACAAGGGCTGCAGCCGGGGTGCAGGTGGGAGGTGTGTGCCCACCACAGACGCAGCAGCCCCTGCCCTTGTGCCTCTGAATCAGTTCCCTCCTGTGCCAGCCCTGCCCCATCCGGGCAGTGAGGGAGATTCTTCTGTCCTGGCTGCGCTGGCCAACGGCAAAGCTTCCACAGCGTCCACAACAGAGACAGGGCGTGTGGAGCCCCGGGCTCTTTTCCTCTGGCTCTGGTTTTGTTTTATTTCGCAAATGGACTCAGATGAACTTGGTTCGCATCGACTCAGATGACGCTTTGAGAAATTTCACTTGCGGGAGACTTGGTGGGGGATTTCTCTGCGTGTGACTTGCATTGGATCCCTTCTCTTACTTGGCAGGTACATTTGTCATTTGCTTTTTTTTTTCAGTTTGAGATCTACATACTTACACTCTCTGATTTCTGCATGATGAATAGTGCTTTACTTGGTCCTTCCCTCTCTCTGCATCCAGGCAAGCAGTCCTGAATGCATGGTCCTACCTTATTGGAGGCTAGACTTCAGCAGCTTCTGGAACCTTCCCCCACCTGGCCTCTGCCTGCTTCTCCAGCTCATACCTGATCACACGCTCATGCACGCATGCACACAAATTAACATCCGTGTGCATGCACATACCACGCATACCCATGTGCACACATGCAGGTGTGTGAATGTGTTCGTGTGCACAAATGCACATAAAAACTTACAAACACACATGTGCAGTCACACAAGCTGAAACCTGACCCACAACCCCAGAGCGCAGGGGGTCCACTGCAGGAGGGGGGCCTGCGGGCTCGGGCTCTCACCCATGCAGGCACATCCGAGGAAGGTTCGCAGAGATGGGCTCTGTGTCAGGCCCTGGGGCACTAGCATCAGACAACCTCTTCTCAGGGAAATGAGAGTCAGTGCAGGAGACAGTCAGAGAGACCCACAAAGTAGGACGAGGCCGTGCTGGGCTGGAAAACCACGCCGGGCATTGTGGGGCTCCAGTGCAGAGGTGCAGAGCCCTGGAGGCCAGGGGAGGCTCTGGAGGACCGGCCTCGAAGCTACACCTAGAGGGACGAGGTTCACCTGTGAGAGGTGGGGTAGGAGAGATGGCATTTCAGGTGAGGAGGCAGAACAGGTTTGGGGTCAGGAAACCCCAAGGGTGGACCCTGGACAGTCCCTCCCTCTTTGGGTGTTTCTTGCTGCTGCTGTTGCTCTACCTGCCATCCAGGTGAGGCCCTGGTGCACCCAGTACGCGGCCCAGCCCAGCACACGCAGTCCTTCCCCGGCCCTCAGGCCACGAGTGTCCCGTTTTACAGCCAACTCTACATCTGTGCTGTGTGCGGGGCTCTGACGGCGGTGCTGGGATCACGCTGGCCCCTCGGACCGCATACCCTCTCTCTTGAGCGCTGCTCTGCCCACAGGAGGGTGGGGGGAAGAAGGCGGCCAGGATAGCAGCTCAGCCCTGACGCTGGAGCAGCCACTTGGCCCCCTTGGGCACTTGGGGTGAAACGAGGAAGGGATCTGCCAGGGAGGGTCATCGGAGGCCTGGGCGGAGCCAGGGGGAGGGGGCAGGGCTCTAGGGGAGGCTCAGGACAGGGCGGTGGAGCCCGTCCCTGTGTGGATATGCAGAGCCCAGGTCTGCAGCAGGCACCTGCTGGGGCGCAGTCCTGAGGTCAGGCCCAGGAGAGACCCTTGAGGAGGGAAGACACTGCAGTGATTGCCTGTGAGATGAGGTGAGAGCCCGTGGAAGGCCGTCCAGATGCAGAGACAGGGAGCAAGTGGCACCAGAACCCCAGTCGCCCCCCTAGTCGCCTAGTCCCCATAGCACCAGGGCCAGTAGTTCTGGTTGGCACTGCCCAGGAAAGGACCAGGACCACCTGCTGCTGATCACATCAGTGGCCTTGGCCCAGCCGTGAACCCAAAAGCATGCTCACACCCTCTGTGATCATTCAGGGAAACACACAATAGACAATTAGCAATACATCCCTCGGGGGAGATCCCAGGGACTTTCATTCTGTGCTCTTTGCAGTTAAAAAACTGATGAGTTATTTTATGAGAAAACAAAAAATGATAAGACAGAGGAATGCATAATATATTTAATAGAGGTTACTAGTTTTTTTTTTTTTTTTAATCTGACAGTTAAAGGAATGATCTTGTTTTTCCACCGAGCAGTGTTTTAATCCCGCTGATTGTGATTGAAGTTTTGCTTGGAAAATACTCTAGCTTCATGTATTAAAGATGAGAAATACAGGAAAACGTAGGTGTATGTGGTGAATAATGTTATGTCCTACAAAATGTTATCCGTAGCTCATACACACTATTGCCGTTTGACTTAAGTTCAGTGAATGTACGTTTACATCATGTTGATAGGATTGTGGGCTACCTGGATCCTGGTGTGCCAGGTGGAGAATTGCAGAACCTCCACATCTTCCTCAGGTCTGAGCTTCGGAGACTGCAGAGGACATGTTTGCCTGTTTGCTAATTCCGTCCCACCACCTGCATTTCTGTTTCATGTGTGAGTGGCTCATATAGATCCCAATTATGATTGCCGGGAACATGGCCGATGACATTGTGATTGTGCCGGGCAGGCTTGGCCTTCCCAAACTTTTTGGGATCACGGTGTTGCCTCGCTATCCAAGGTCGCCTGGGCTGTCAACACCAGCGAAGGTGGCAGAGGGTGTTAGCCGGGAAGGTTCCCAGGGAGGATGAGGCAAGAGCAAGTGTTTGCTGCCTGGTATTCTTTCTGGGTTGTCTCAGAAGCACGGGATGTGTGTAGGGATGTGTTTGTGTGTTTAGGATTTCAAAATAAAGATACTCTTCTACGTAAAGATCTTGCTTGTGAACTTTTACTTAAAACCAGCTGTCGGCTCCTGGCTAATTGTTAGTAATTTTTCTGTTGCTGGTTACCACATTCATTGTAGGTGGTGTTTTCTTTAATAATGTCCGTGTCACTCATTTATAACCGAAGTGAGCACTGTACATATGACGGCAACTCCGGATCTAATTAGGGAGAAGAAAAATCAGAGAAGTGGGGGCTTCACGGGCTGGCATCTTTGGAACAAGCAATTAACACAATCTTGAAGCCACTACCTAGCTTTCTGCTGCATTTTCAAACAGCGAGGTGGAAACACCCTGTCTTCCCCTCTCTTCTTTCCAGCTCCGTGCTCCCAGCCCTGCAGAGGAGACCTTGGCCCTGCATTGTGTGAAGAGCACTGGTTCTGTGTGGTGGCAGCTCGCCCTGTTCTACCCAGCTCCGTCTGTTCTGCACAGCTTTGCTGATGGGGCTCAGTGGCCTGTTTCTCAGTGGGCCAGGAGGGAGGATGTGTCTTTCTCCCGGCACAAACAGATCTAAAGGCCAAGGGCGTTCCCAGTTTTCCTGCAGGGGTTTTAGGGACTGTTGCATGAAGTCAGAACATCATCATCTCTGATTCTCGATTTACATGTCATCCTGCATCAGTCAGAACTGTTTTCCAGCTGAGGTTGTCTTTGGACCGCCTGGCCCCTTCCAGCCCCTCCGCTCCACCTCTCATCCCCACACTGTCCACCCCTTACATGTTACTCTCCACCTTCCCAAACTGCTGCTTCCAGGATCCTGAACAGGATCATCTGCGTGGAGCCTCTGGTGTGTGCAGCCCCTGCTCCGTCTTCTGCCTGGAGTGCCAGTTCCAGACCCCGAATTTTATGACAGGCAAATGGCTATCCGGTCATTATTTACTTTTCTGCTAGTAGCTCTTTCCCACCTGCCCCTCGCACCAGGCAGTCAGTCCATACCTATCGACCGGGACCTCCAGGTCCAATATGTCAGAGCAGCTGGTATCCAACTAAGTCACCGAAAATCAAAGGTTGCATTAGGTAGGAAGAAAGAAGGAAGGAAGGAAGGAGGGAGGGAGGGAGGAAGGAAGACTTGAAAGCATCAGAAAGCAACCAAGGCAGCTAGGGCCTGAAGGGCCAGTATCCCAGAGCAAAGAGAACTACAGAGAACAGGGGCCAGCATCTGCGTGGCATTTTCCCGGTGGGTGCTGACTTCTAGGCTACACATTCTGGGATGGGAGAGACGCCAGGCAGAAAGCAGCTGCTCAGGGCGTGAAGAGTGGGGCAGAGTGGGAAGGCCTGTGGTCCAGAGCCTCTCAAGGCCGGGAAGGTGGGTTCATTCAGAGTCCTCCTGAAGGGGAAACTCGGACACTGCCCACCGTGGGCAGAGGTGTGCAGCACCTGGAATTCTGACCCACTGTGGGGCGGAAGGGAGTGTCAGCCGGTCCAGCCATCAGGAAAACTGTTGACAGTTGCTATCAAAGCTGAGTGTGGGACTTCCCCTGCGGTCCAGTGGTTAAGAGTCCGCACTTCCAAAGCAGGGGACATGGGTTTGATCCCTGGTCGGGGAACTAACATCCCGGGTACCTCATGGCATGGCCAAAAAATTAAAAATTAAAAAAGAAAAAAATCTGAGTGTAAGCATATCCCATGCCCCAGGAATCCCACTTCAGGATGGGTCCCTAACAGAGATGCATGTGGATGGGCACCAGGAAACAAATACAAGAATGTTCTCAGCAGCACCATTTGTGATTTTCCCAAACATCCTAATGCCCATAGGTAGTAGAATGCACAAGAAACGGTGGGATGCGTATGCAGTGGAATACTACACAGCATTCAAACACAGTGAACGCTGCCTTCCCTACAAGGACGGCTCCCAGACTTGGTGCTGGCAGAAGGCATAGTAGTGGTCACCTTTGCAGGTGGGCACTGCACTGTGGCACGAGGGGGCTTCCGCGGTCCCAGTGATGGATGCTTCCAACAATGTGGGTGTGTTCACTCTGAAAATCCATCGAGCTCTACACTTACGGTTTGTGCTTTTTACCAGATGTGTGCTTTAGTATAAATCTTAGCTAAGCAGATAGATGATGGGTAGGTAGGTAGGTGGAGAGAGACCATGATTGCTGACTGTGTTCCAGGGACAGCTGTACACAGAGCCATTCCCCCATGTTCTCAGCACGTGTGTATTCTTCCGCTTCTCTAGAAGTTTTGTTGTATTGTACTTCTTTGCATTTTTCAGACTCTGGGTTCCTTGTTCACAGGGATGACAACAGAGTGATGAAAATAAACGCAGCTTATATTTGACTGCTCGCTCTTTCCAGATACTGGTCTTCATTTATGAACTCACATAACCTTTACAAACAGGTCTTGAGGTAGAGACCGTTATCACCTCCATCTCACAGATCTCACAAATTTGAGCCTCAGAGAGCTTGTTCAGCTTGCCCAAAGTCACACAGCCACGCAGCGTCAGGGTGGCATCCCAAGCCTCACGGGCAGCCTCGGAGCCCACTTGTGCTCTGGCCATCAGGCCTTCTCACCCCTCCTGGTGATGAGGTAGACTAGGCGTCAATTAGTTTAAGGCCAACTGTGGGCTGGAGACACAGAGGGTACAGCACCCAGTGGGCCTTCTCATCCCTGGGTCTGCAGTCCCAGGCAGGAAATCAGCGCCCAGTATCTGTTGGTTGAGTGGATGGACGGATTGGATTGGTGGATAGATGGGGTAGGAGTGGAGGGTAGGTGGATGGAGGGAGGGATGAATGAATGAAGGGATAGGTGGATAGCTGTGTCAGTAAGTGGGTGTGGATGGATGGATTAGATAGGATTGGATGGGTGGGTGGATGGATGGATGAATGGATGAGATTTTCAGTAAGTGTTTCCCCTGAAGCCTCCCGCTGAGCCTGTCTGGCATCTGTGTCTGCAGGTAAGTGATTCCTGAGAAAAGCACCAGAGACACAGGCGTGCTTGAGAGCCAAGAACAGGGCTTAGAGCTGCACTTCTCACGTGAAGGTGCCCGTTAAAACAGATCTTTGGGTCCACCCCCAGAGATTCTGAGTCAGCAGGCCCCTGAGGGGTCTTGGGACCCTGAATTTCTAAGGAGCTCCCAGGAGAAGCTGCTCTGCTCAGCTGTGGGCCACACTCGAGGCAAGGTGGCAAGGGCGTCGAGAGCTCTCCAGCCCTTCTGGTGCCCATGGCTCTTGCGACGACACTTCATAATGTTTCCCTAAACCCTCTGTTAATTGGACCAAGCAGCGCTAATGGGAGGACGATTTCTAAGGCGTGTCTTAGGGGCTCTGCAGAGTGGGTGCACGCAGAGAAGGGAGGGATACGGATTTTCGGCAGCCCCCCACCTCTGCCCCGAACGTGAGTCTGCGCTCAGCTTTGAAGCCCGTCCATCAGCGTGCCAGGCAGCCTTCTGCCTCGAGGCCGTTTATAGTGCCGAAGTCTGTGCAGCGAAAGCAGTTTGATGTTAACTGCAGGAGGAAAGGGAGCCTGCTGAGCGCGGCAGGATGCGGTGCCTTATCACGCTTTATGTGCGGCGGCTGCTTGCCGGCGTCGCCAGCAGACCCGCACCAGGGACACAACGGTGACACTGTTCATGGGCCGCCGTGTTCTGAATCAGCACTGCAGCAGTGCGATCAGAGGGAGGGAAGGAAGCGCGCAGTCACCGGCCGCTGCCGACAGTCCGGCGCGAGGCCTGCCTCTCTTATTACCTGCTGTCTGGTGTGGTATGCAGAGCAGCTTCTCCAGAAGCACTGCACCTTCACATCCCCTGAAAATTGAGTTTTAGTTGGTGGCCCGCATGTAATTTATAGCACTCCTCCCATACACTTCAGTTCTCATTTAGCTAAAAGTGTATTCTGTATTTCCCACCGGCCAAGAGACGGAGAAAGAAGCCCGAGTGTTCCTTTGTGCTGACACCCCCCAGGCCCCGGGTTCTCTGCAGAAGTGGGTTTTAAACTGTTCTGCCTCTTCGTTGACAAGAGATGCCCACGCTCCACAATGCCCCGAGACGAGGTGCCTCCTTCTGAGGAGATGCCGCCATCAGCGTTAACAGAAGAATGTTCTGGAGCTGTTGTTTTTCTGCTTGGAGTGAAATGAGTCACCTGATAGGAACCACCTACCAAGTACAGCACTTCAGTCAGGGGTGGGGTGGACCTGAACCTTAAAGGCTCACTGAAGTATTTTTCTTTTAAACAAGCAAAACCCCCCACCCCGACTATTTCAAATCATAAAGTACTGAATGGGGAAGATCTCTTCGACAAATCTGGAGTGTCAATGTAGGAGAAAATCTTGCTTGGTCAAAATTACTCTTTTTTTAAATCAAGTTTATCGAGATAAAATTTACATACAGTAAACTCTACCCCTTTAAGTGTACATTTCGATGAGTTTTGACAGATGAACACACTCGTGAAACCACCACCATAACCAAGATTTAGAGCTTTTCGTTCCCTCCGAAAAGCTCGCTTTGCCTCCCTGCAGTCAGCTTCCCCTCTGCCATCCCCTGGCAACGCTGATCAGCTTACTGTCACTGTAGAGTAGTGGGCATTTTCTGCAGCCTTATAGAAGTGGAGTCCTTTGGTGCTTGGCTTCCTTCCCCCAGTGTAACGACTCTGAGGCCCGTCCGTGTGGTTTGTGTGTCTGTCGTTCCTTTCTGTTGCTGAGTAGCGTTCCCTGCGTGGAGGCGCTTTTTGTTTATCATGCACCTGCGGATGGGCGTTTTGGGTGGCTTCTAGGTTTCTGCTGCTGGGAATAAAGCTGCTCTAAGCACTTGGACTCAAGGCCCCCATGTTCTGCCTGTCTGGGGTGAGCCCCTAGGAGTGGAACAGCTGCTGGTAGGGGTATGTTTACCCTTCCTGACAGTTTTCCAAAGTGGTTGGACCATTTTACATTCCTACAGCAGCCTGAGAGTTCCACATCCTATCCCGCAGGTGGTGTGGTCAGTCCTTTAAATTATGGCCATTTTGGCGAGTGTGTCATGGGATCTCGTGGTGGTTAATTTTCATTTCCCTGGAGACTCATGATGTGGGGGACCTTGCCATGTTTTCATTGTCATTCATACCTCTTCTGTTAAATCTTCAATCCATTCTTAGATTGCATTGTTTGTCTTCTCATCGTTACCAAACCGAACTCGGGTCGCTCTCCTGACATGTGGTACAGCCAATCTACTGACACCAGGTTGTGGTGAAGGAAAGTTCAGTGTTTATTGCAGGGCCAACCAAGGAGAATGGGCAGCTCGTGCTCAAAAGACCCAAACTCCCTGATAGCTTTTAGGAAAGGGTTTTTAAAGAGAAAGTGAGGGAGGAAGGTCGCAGAGTATGTGATCAGCTCCTGCACAATTCTCTGATTGGTTGATGGTGAGGTAACAGGGTGATGTTTCTGGAATCTCAATCATCAACCTTCTGATTCCAACTGGTCTGGGGTCTACATGCTTGTGGTCAGCACGCGGTTAACTTCTTCCAGCTGGTGGGAGTCTTAGTATCTGCAAAACGGCTCAAGGATATGGCTCATAAAATTATCTATAGCCCTTGAAGAGGAACTCAAGGTCCTTGACTTAGTTTTATGGCTAAACAATTATTGTTTTGTCTTGCTTGACTGTTTTCCTTTGTTTCTGAATTTTCTTACTTCTCTGATTAAATTTGCTCTTTGGAACTTGGGGAAGGCCAAGGAAGCTAAAAGTTTTCTACAAATGAGAGGTGGGGGACATGGGAGGAATCTGTCCCCCGGAAGGCCCCACAGGGTCCTGCATGGTTTCATTATCATTGTGTTGAACTGATCTTTATATCCTAGATATAATTTTTGTCTATATATTAAAACATTCTTTGCCATTCAGTGGCTTGCCTTGTTTTCTGGGGCATGTCTTTCAAAGAGCGAAAGATCTCATTTTGATAGAATCCCATTTGCCGATTTTTCCTTTTGTGGATCACACTTTCTGTGTTCTCTCTAAGAAATCTTGTCCTACCCTGAAGTCTCAGCATCTTTTCTCCCATGCTTTCTTCTACAGGTTTCAGAGTTCTAGCTTCTGCATTCAGATCTGTGATCTGCTTTAGGGTGAACTTTCTGTATGGAGTGAGTTAAGGATCAATGTATCTTTTCCTTAGGGATATCCAGTTGTTCCAGCACCTTTTGCTGGAAAGACCTTCCTTTTCCTATTTGATTACCTTGGCAGTTTTGTCACATAACAGGTGATCTTGTGTGTGGCTCTGCCCTTAGACTTTCTGTTCTGTGCATTGTTCTACAGGACGTCTTTCTGCCAATACCACCTGCCTTGATTACTGCATCTTTATAGGAAATCTCGAGATCTGGGAGTGTAAGTCATCCAATTTTATTCTTTTCAAAATGTCTTTGGTTCTTCTGGGCAATTTGCATTTTCATGTAAATTTTAGAATCTGCTTGTCAATTTCTTTAAAAAAAAAACAAAACCTGCTGGAATGTTGATTAGGATTGTCAAAATCACTCTTGAAAATCACATAAGTTGACTCTAAAGAGCCAATGCAAGGCTTTGGGTGTGCCGCCCTTCATGTTGATTAATCCTCATGCGTGCAAAAGTGTGAGAACCACTGTGTTTCCATAGTGTAGAGGTTACACATTTGCCTGATAGAAGTGTGAGAACTGGGGAACTAGGCCAAAGGAGATGAAGAAAAGAATGAAGCTGTACGGCATTCTTGAAGGCCTCAGTCTGCCTTCCGAGAGCTTCCTTTTCCTTGGAGTGACCCGCAGCTGGATGGAGGGGGATTCCGTGGCATTCCTGTGGGGCCTTCCTACTATCTTATCTGTTAGACTCTTCAACTTTAATAAGAGTTAAAAGAGTAGCTTATGGTTGAGAGGATTAAATAAGATGCGGCAGCTTGCAGGTGAGCTGCAAATGTTTGTGGATTGCAATCTAAACCCAGCTGGTAGACCCATTTACCATGTTTCTCGGTTGGTATTTCTTCAGCAGCATGGCTTTCTTGTGTCGGGGCCATCAGTCTCCTGACCCCTGGGAGGTATGATGTCTCTACGACGTGCCATTCTTCAGGGACTTCTGTCCCGGGGTGGATGCTACGTGGCTATTCTTTGGTCATTTCTACCTGTACGTATCAGGTGTCACATCAGACAGGAGCTCATGGAACTAACATTTCACCCCTGGATACCTGCCCGGTTAAGAGTTGGCTTGCAGCTCATACCCGCCATAGCTCCGTCGTGTTTCTGAAAATCCTTATTAGATATGCGCGATGTAATTCATCCCGGCTCTAAGAAGCCCCGAACGAGCCCGAGCTCTCTCTCTGAGTTTGAGAGAATAATAGATCCATAGGAGAATTCATTTGTAACTCTAAGCCCCGAGTTAAAGACGTCTCGGGGGATAAACGTGGGTGATTTGTGGAGCATTGCGATGCATTTATGAGATAGATTGCGTGTTGGCCGAGCGCGGCGAGACCAGATCAGCTTGCAGTAGAGGCACCAGGCTGTTCCCCACCTAAGGCAGCTCTCCTTTGGGGCGAGAAGGGAAGCTTTACGGAGCGCTAAGTGTGAAGAGCAGCAGTGGAAATTGCTGCCGTGGCACCGGTGCTGGGAGCAGGTCCTGCTCCTCCCTCATTTAAGCACATTAGGGGACTTGATAAATTCTTACGTGCCTCGCGGGATGCTTAATTTCTGGGCCCAGCCTCACCTCCTCTGCCGTCACAAGGAGGCCACCAGAAAGCGCGTCTTGTGGGTGTGACGGCGGGAAGGCAGCACCAGGCCCATGGCAGCATTGAGACATTGAGACAGCCTGTGAGAGGCTGAGGGCTCTTTCCTCAGTGGCCACCCCTCGGTTTGCCCCCCCGCCGTTCCTTTTTATGCCCCTCCCACACCTTCTTTCTCATGCTCCCCTTGTTAGGGACTCAGATGATTTGACCATTTGCTTTTCTGGAGCCCCACCGGGACGTAGAGTAGGTGAAACAGTGAGCTGGTTTGCCTTTCTCCTTCTTGATGCACAGATGCCATGCAGCCTTTACCCCAGCCCCCGCCCACGTGTACAAAGTTGGATTAACTGTCTCTGCTCGAGCCAGCTTGTGTAGGCAAACATGGTTTTTTCTTCTGACACCGTGAAGCTCCAGGATTCGTGACAATCAGTTTTTGTAGAAGCTACGGCTTACTGCGTCTGCATGATCTCTACATCTTCGGAATCTTCAGAATGCCCGGGGGTGTGGATTCCATTGTGTGCCCATTTCCAGCAAACTGAGGCTCTGCCCAGGTCTGCAGGCAGAGGCAGAGGAAGGAGGATTCGAACCTGCATCTCCGAGACCCAGCCTGTCTCCTGCCCTGAGCACAGCCCCAGGGATTCACTTCCGAGGCTCCTACCTGGGGCTGGGATCCCCAGGAGGGCTCTGCTGGGCCCGCAGGCCCTCCAAGGATATCCAGTCTGGCCTCATCCCGTACCCTGACCTGGGTGCACAGAAGGGGGAGAGGTGAAGGATGTAAAGTGAGGTTTCAAAGACACGAGTGGAAAGGGGAAGTTAGACAGAGGGGCCTGGGAGAAGGGAGTAAGAGAGGCCAGGAAAGGCTTGCAGCGGACACAGGCCCAGCCCTGCCCACGCGGCAGCTCCCTGACCCTCTCACCTCCAGGAGGCCTGGGCTGCTCTTATTCCAAATGTTAGCTGAGGGCTGACACCCCAACAGGTGACAGGACACAGGGCATCCACTCCCCTGTGGCCTCCCCGACCTCGCTCACTGTCTGTCCCCAGCCTGGCTCGTCCCTACTGTCCTGGTGACTCATGGCTTTTTGCCCCTAGCAGGGCCTGAGCCCATCCTTTAAGTGGATTTGCCACTTTCCTTCTAGAGGCTTGTGCCCAAGGACGAATTCACAGCCTCGACAGCCACTGTATTGAGAGATCACGGGGTTTGTGTGACCAGGGGAGGAAGCTTTCCGATTAGCCACGAGGACCAGCCGCAGGGGTCGCAGGTTCTAACTGTGGAGGTGAGAGGACCTGGGGCGCCCATCTGGGTGTTGGGGAGAGTCTTTCTGGGCCTGTGGTGCTGGGAAGGGGCTCCTAGGGGGTGGGAACACCTCCTCCCTGACCATGGGGCCGCCTCCTCCCTGACCATGGGGCCGCCTCCTCCCTGACCTTGGGGACATCTCCTCCCTGACCTTTGGGGCCACCTCCTCCCTGACCTTGGGGCCACCTCCTCCCTGACCTTGGGGCTGTCTCCTCCCTGACCTTGGGGCCGCCTCCTCCCTGACCTTGGGGACATCTCCTCCCTGACCTTTGGGGCCACCTCCTCCCTGACCTTGGGGCCACCTCCTCCCTGACCTTGGGGCTGTCTCCTCCCTGACCTTGGGGCCGCCTCCTCCCTGACCTTGGGGCCGCCTCCTCCCTGACCTTTGGGGACATCTCCTCCCTGACCTTGGGGACATCTCCTCCCTGACCTTGGGGATGCCTCCTCCCTGACCTTGGGGCCACCTCCTCCCTGACCTTGGGGCCATCTCCTCCCTGACCTTGGGGACGCCTCCTCCCTGACCTTGGGGATGCCTCCTCCCTGACCTTGGGGCCACCTCCTCCCTGACCTTGGGGACACCTCCTCCCTGACCTTGGGGCCGCCTCCTCCCTGACCTTTGGGGACACCTCCTCCCTGACCTTGGGGCCACCTCCTCCCTGACCTTGGGGCCATCTCCTCCCTGACCTTGGGGACACCTCCTCCCTGACCTTGGGGCCGTCTCTCTCCACTGGGGCGATACTGTCTCCTCCCAGTCCTGCCACGGGGCCTTTGCACTCGCTGTTCCTTCTGCCTGGAAGGCCCTTTCTGGGCCTGGTTAGCCCTGCTCGCCTGTCAGATCCTGAGGGAAGCTGCCCCAGACCTCTCCTTCTGGGTCAGACCTTCCTAGTCTCAGCTTGGACTCACGTTGTTCCTCTCTGCAGTACTGTCACCATCACTGTTCGCGCAGGTCAGCCCATCCCACCCCAGCCAGGTGTCTTGCAGTTCAGTTCTGACACTGCCCACCCAGAGTTAGCTCAGACCCCATAGGTTACGGGCAAATTCCTCCAAAAGACACCCCCGATTCTGATGCCAGTTACAAGTCTTGAGGGGTCCGCAGGTCACCTGCACTTCTAGACACCGGATTATAAATTGGAGACTTCCCCTGCCTCCCACCCCGCCCCGATTCAGTATTTCAGGAGAAAGACTCACAGAACTCGGGAAGGCAGCACTTCTGGTTACAGTTTTACCATGAAGAGTGCATGTGGGGTGAGGTCGGGAGGCCGAGCACCCCTTCCATCCCCGTCCCCTTGGAGTCAGGGCCTCACCCTCCCAGCACATCTGTGTGTTCACCAACCAGGAAGCTCACTGAGCTTCTGAGTCCAGAGTTTCTACTGCGGTTCATTACCAGGCATGGTTGATTGCATCATTGGCCATGTGACTGTCCCCCCTCCCCAGAGGTCAGGTGGGCTCAGAGCCCCCAGTGCTCCAGGCAAGTGGTTAGTCTTTCTGATGACCAGCCCCCCTCCTGCAGTAGGCGCCCACAGTGAGTCACCTCATCAGCATAACAAAGACACTCCCATCACTCAGGAAATCCCCAGGGTTTTAGAAGCTCCCTGCGAGGGACCAGGGATGACGAAGACCTAATTCTTATTACACAGCAGTGTGGTTGTTCCATTCTTGTCTGCGGCCTCAGTGAAAGCTCGGGAAGGGCAGGGCCTTGCCTGGTTTTCCTCTCTGCTGTATCTTAGCCCCGCACAGTGCCTAGAACTTGCGGGCGCTCCCCAAATATTAACATGAGAAGGGGGTGTCAGTCTGAGTGATGGCAGAGAGCCGGCAGCAGACTCGGGAGGAGACAGGAGAAAAACTGTTCACCAAAACGCACTGGCACCTTTGAAGGCCAGAGTGCAAGCCCCGGCCCCGGCCCCACCCTGCGAGCACCCTGCTCTGTCCCTTGCTCTTTTTAACTGTTTCTCATTCAGAGAAAAAGTCCTAGGCCCATGAGAGGAGTCTGTTTGTCTACCTTGATGTTGATTTTTTTTTTTCCCTTTTTGGTGTGTTATAATCTTCCTCTGGCAAGGTCCCTGTTTTCTTTGGAATGGTGCTTAAAATGATAGCATTTAGTGGCAGAAATAGCAGCTCTCTCTCCATCTCCCTGTGACACCGCAAAAATGCTGGGGCCAGTGGAAACGCCTCCTTCTCTGCAAGCTCATGCCGGGCATGATTGCTGAGTGAGGCTTCCTGGCCCACTAGTTTCATCCTGAGAGCAGTTGTAATCAGAGTTTCAGGAACACGGACCACGCTGTGGGGAGAGAGCATGCAGGCCGGGCTGACTTTTAAAAATGGATCTTCTGTGTGTTCAGGTAACAAAAAAATGAGAGTGTTTTTCTTTTGCTCCCAAGTGCCACTGCCTGGTGGTTTCGATTGTGTAATTCAGGTCCACTGCACTCCATTTAAGGGGAACTGAGTTGCTAGGGGTCTTAGAATGACGGCTCTGCTGTAGATCTTCTCATTGTGCAGACACGCCCCACGAGACTGATAGGAAAATTCCACCGGGCCTGTGCCATCCCCTTAGAAAACTAAAGTCACAGTGGTAATTCCAAAGGGACCGGCCGTTCTCAGTCCAGAAGTCAGCAACCTTCCTCCATTAAGGCCAGACAGTGAATGTCTTCTGCTTTGTGCCCCTCCCTCCGTCACGACTACTCAGCTGTGCTGAGGGAAACAGCCACAGGTGGACGGTCTGGATTCCAGGAGCATTTCTTTCCCACAAGCAGTGCAGACCTCTGTGGGTGGTGGGTAGGAGTTTGCCAACACCTGAGCCAGTCTCTGACAATTCTGATTCAATGTCCCAAGCTAGACAAAATGTACCACACATTTCCCTAATTTATGGATCCAAGTTTACCAATTATGCTTTGAATGAAAGCCCCAGCACTTGAGAAGATTTCATGTTTTTTCAATTTATACTATCATTAAAAATGAACATACCCACCAGTAGGAGAGTGCAGCGTCCACGAAGAATTCACATTAGAAAATACAAAAACCCATCCCCCATGTCACGTGTTATTCTTCTGAAAAGCCAGGAAACCTTTCTTTAAGTCCCAGTTTTATACGTGTGTTTTGTTCTGCCACCGAAGACCTCATAAATCAATTGGACACATTTTGCTATAAAAGAAATATTTTCTGTGTGAAGTACTTTCTTCAAGATTTTCTCTTTTATCAGGGGTTTGTAAAAGTGCAAAACGACACGTGGATGTAATGGGTCGGCCATAGTCCTTAACTGCGGGTGCCTCACATCTCTGCTCGTGCAAAATGTATTTGAGTGTCAGAACTTTAAGTGGACAAGGTGGGGAAGCTGCCCTGAAAACATTGTATATCAGAAAGAATGTTCTGTGCTTCAAAAAACTTTTCGCAAAACTTTGCAAACCTGTTTTGATAGGATGCTGAAGTAACCCACCCCGACCCTGTCCTGAAACACATCCTGGGTAAAAAATAAATCCTGCTATCTTATTACATCAAGAATGTGCCCAATAACCTGAGAGCAGAAGCCCAGTTCATTTCCAAAGCCCCAAACAGGTAGCAAAAATTGGTAAAAACACTTAACTCACTTAAAAACGTCAAGAAAACAGAATTCCATTATTATTCACACAGTGGAAACATGCTGGGTGAAGTGTTTGAATGCTTCTTTTATTTTTCCTCTCAGCCTAGCGTTTGTCTTCCGTGTTGACTGTTCTGACTGAAAATATTTTTAACTTTAAAAGACTTGTCTCTTAACTGGAGAATAGTTTGACTTTTTGTCAAAATGGTCAAAACAATCTTGGTGCTTGAAGTCATGTTATTGAAGATGCGGGCCTGTCTGTCAAAAGCGAGTGCCCAGGAGGAGTGTTGATGTGTGCGTTTCAGTTGCCTATCACTGCAAACAAACCCCGCCACCCCCCACCCCCCCGCCCCCAGACTCGGAGGCCTGAGACAACCTCGTACTGCTTCCTCCTTGGTTCTGGGGAACTGTGGTGGGATGTCCATCTGCGGACGGGCTCGGCTGGACGGCTCATCCTGGGCTCCCAGGTACTTGCAGTCGGCTGGTGGTTGGGACTGGAGTCTCCCCAAGCCTGGATGTCCAAGATGGCACACGTATGTGGCCATCACAAGGGAGATTGGCTGGGACTGTGGGCTGGACGTGGATCAGGTTCTAAGGGGGGATGTGTCCCAAAAGAGAGTGTTACAAGAAGCCCAGGTGGAAGCTGGCTCCTGAACCGGCCTCAGGAGAACAGGAACATCCCTTGCTCTGCATTCTACTGGTCAAAGCAGTCAGTGGCCAGCTCAGATTCAAGGGGAGGAGCTTAGCAGCCCCCTCTGCGGGGAGAAGCAGCCTGCAAGTATAGAGAAGGGAGGATCAGCGGTGCCACCCTTAGGGACCACCTACCACAGCCCCAGTGGGCGGGTCCTCACGCCCTAGCTCACTCTCGGCCCCTGTTACGAGGCTGTCTGGGGGAGAGATGGACACCCTGGTACAGGCCTCTCACGCACTGAACTCCCACTTGAGTGCCTCTGCTTGTCAGTGCATAATGCGCCCTCTTTTTAGGTCAGTCTTAACTGATTATCCAGTGTTGGAAATAGCCCATAAGAAGCCACAAACGCAGTGTCAATTGATAGCAAAGTGACAGTGCAACATAATGCAAAAATGCAGGATTTCAGGAAGATGATGAGGGTGTTTTTGGAAAACTGTAGAAATTACACTCACAATCATTGACAAATGAAGAGAAGGTGAAGTTCAGCCAGAAAATCATTGAAGAGGTGGCAATCAACTTTTTGCCAATGATAGTGTATGTTCATACAAAGAGAAGTATCAAAACATTAAATGATTAAGAGCACGCCTTTGGGAAATTAATGAGATTCTAGACTAGTTTTTATAGAAATCACTGTCTTTACAACTGGGCTCTAAAAGTTGTGTGTAAAAGGGAGTAGCCTATAGGGGCTGCCATAGACTTTTGTTAGCAAGCTATGCTGAGGAAACAGACACTTATCGAATTATTCCTTTGCTCTAAAAATTAGCATTTAGTTGTAATTATAGTTGAAATTTTATTAAATGTAAAATAAAATCGATGTACTTTTAATATATGTTAGTTTTGTTTTGGATATTAAGTACTCGATTTAAGTGTCTCTCTGAGCGTTTGAGTTGCCTTCCGTGATAAGGATGTAAATCCAAGTGACCAGGGTTGGGATTCTAGCTTTCAGCTTAGGAATGTCAAGCTCCTCGGAGCAGGTGCTGTTGCTGGTACCCACGTGAGGGTCCTGCTGTCCCAGGTTGCCACGTGCTTTGCTGACACAGGGTAAGGAGTGCGAGAGGTCTGGTTCCGTGTCAGGACAGAGGAGCTGCTCCCGCGAGGGTACAGTCACGGGGAGCGCCCAGGAGAGCCCGTCTGCGGCAGATTACCCACGGGAAAGGCGTCGCAGCCATCGGCACAGACGTGGGTCTGAGACGGAAGTTTCTGTTGAGTTCAGATAGAGCTTCAAAGACAATTCCTTTCTCTAGCTTGTCTTGGGGTGAAAAAGATCCAGTTGTTTGCAGTTTTCAAAGTAGGGAGCACCTCCTTGGAGCGGGCAGACCTGTGCTTTGTGACTTGAAATGCAATCTCAGACTGGAAATGCAACGTCAGAGCAGAAGCCCTGGTGTGGTCCTGCCCCTCACGGGTCCTGTCCATCATCTGGGAAAAGTAAAAAGAGACGGGACTCGGTCTGAGCATCGGGGATTTTAGAAGGAATGGAAAGCAGAAGGAGCATCCTCACCAGCCCCTTGATTTCAGAGTGAGGCCGGGGGCCCAAGGATGGGGCCGGGACCACTCAGCGAGCTGGCCGGAAGTGGGCAAGGCCCTCATGGCCAGTCAGCAGCACCAATCGTACGGACCCAAACTGGGAGAAAAGCCTCCCTCTTCCCACTGCCATTTTATCACCAACTGGTCCATAAAAAAAGAGAAGAGTCAGAATTGTTCATTTTGTAAAGTGTGTTGACTCAGGTTTCACGGCATCCTTCTCAACCAAGAAAACGTGGTTTCGGGAAAATGCGAGCCCTGTTCAAATACCATCTTTGTGTATCTGTGTGTCCTTCTGAATGACAGTACGGGGCATTCATCTGACCCACACAGGGGATCACCTAGAAGCAAGTGCAGCCTGGCTTCCAGGAACAGTTATCACTGTTTCGCTGCTGCTAATTAGCAGGATGGATTTTATCAGTCTTTGCTAAATTGAGCAAGTAAATGCGGATTTATTCAAGATGTGTTTAAAGGCGTGTTCGTGCACTTTTCGCAAAGACCACAGGCAAGGAGAGCTGGCAGGTGCTGCGTCCAGAGCCTGCGTGTGAGCTGACTTGGATCGAACGTCTCCCTGACGTGAGACCCTCCACACACTGTACCTTCAGAACATATTGTTAAACCAACATCATCGCTGTCAGATCGATGAAACCTCTCTGTATCCTTTATGCTTATCCTGCTGTGAAAATGTTTGTGGTGAAACTAATAACAGATTTTGAGAACTCCAATAAAACCACTGCCGAACTAACCACCATTTTAAGTAAAAGTGGCATTTCCGACGGGCCTACTTGGGCGTTTCCGGGCTTCACTTTGGGGGCGTGCGTGTAACTGCGTTTAAGCTGCCTGCTGTCATAAGCGGGGCTTTGCATTCTGGAGAATGAGACACAAAACCCTGGACATGAACTCGCGCTCATCAGCACCTCAGCCACCGCCGGTGACTTCCAGACAGACATGAGGGGGCCGAGGAGGCTCCAGGGGATGTGCAGATGCAGCCCCTTATATAAAATAAGTAACAAGGAAAAGCTTTAACCCTCTTTGTGCTGATTAGAAGAAATACACGTTTGTGAGAATGCGCTTCCTGGGTTTGAGCACTGTGGGGTTTCTCCACTTGGACACTATTGACATTGGGGGCTGGATCATTCTCTGCGGGGGGGCGTCCTGTGCCCTGTGGGGTGTTCGGCAGTAGCCCTGGCCCCTCCCCACCGGATGCTTGTAGCACCCCGCTCCGCATCCCCAAGAATGTCTCCAGACATTGCCACATGTCTCCTGGAAACCAAACAGCACCTGATGGAGAACCACTGCCTTAGTAATACGCCTTTTTTAAAATGTGCTTTATCATATGAGCCATGGTGGAAATACCCCAAGCCCTACCTGTGTGCAGAGCACCTCGATTTACCTGGAAGGCTCTGCACACTGAAATCTCACTTCCCAGGACTCTTATTCGCCACAGGAGTTGTTCCTGCTCTTTAATTGGTACAGTAAATATTCCTTGTTATGCCAGAGTCATTAGAAGTCAGCTTTGGCACGTGGCTGCTCTTTTAGGGATCATCACACATCATCTGCTGTTTGGTGTCAAACCCAGAGCCACTGTTATTTAACACTGATTAATAAATGGCAGGTTGTCAGTACCGGTTGTAAAGACACTTGAAGGCGCCATTGTTCTTTTAAATTAAAACATTTAAACATTTAAATCCAGGGCTGGTTCTGGTGCCTCACTGTGATTATTCCTTTTGTCTCTGCGCACCTTTCTTCTCCTGGTCACACAGCTGTCAGCTGACAGCACCTGGAGTGGGGCGCATGACAGCCCTTCCTGTGCACTGACATTATTTTCACGAGGAAAGCTGGAAGCCACTGGAGCAGATACTAATTTTGTGGGAGGACTGCAGCTTAAGTTATTAAAATGAACATATCTGAAGGCTACAACTCATTTCATTTCTGTTTCGGGCCGGGCTTGCAGGGCTGGGCCGCGAGAGTGTGTGTGTGTGTGTGTGTGTGTGTGTGTGTGTGTGTGTGTGCGTGCGCGCACGTGTGCTTGGCGCTGGGAATGCTTCGGCCCATTCTTTTCTTTCCCTCCACTCCTTCCCTGCTCCTGATTGCAGGAATCACAAGCGACTCTGGTGTCTCCAGCAAACAGGAAATGCTGCAGACCATCGGGGGCTGTGGAAGTGGCAGGGGTTGGCCTGGCCTGTCTGGAGCCTCGCATTGCGCCCTTGGCCCTCCTGCACAGAGACCAGTTAGTGTTCAAGACTCCCATCTCCTGGAGGAAGGGTCCGGCTGGCCAAGCCCAAGCTGACTCTGCCTGGTCACCCTGGGCCAGCCCCTTCCAAGTGGGTGGCAGGAGTACTCCGTACCAGGACTGAACCTAATGTGGGTCCATAAAAGGCAGACCGGAGTGCTCATGATAGGAGGGTCGGAATTCTGGAGAGAAAATTGATGGGCACCCACCTCCTTCTCTCCTCTCCTCCCCACCTGTCCGTCTTCCTTCCTGTCTCCTACAAGTCAGCAGTAAGCTAAGGGACCATGGCAGCGTTACTTTTAGCTCTAAAGATGCAGTTTTCTCACCAACTTCAAACCCACCTGGTTCATGTTATATTTAGCTTGCTCTAAATTTTAAAAAGTGGGGGAAAGAAAGACACATTGCAGAATTAAACTGCTGCAAAATGCAGGACGTTCCTTGTGGGTTATTTATATGTTCCCTGAGTCTGGTGTTCAAGGCAGTGATTCCTGGCTTGAGTCACACTTTCTGGATTTGATGCGGGGGTGGGGTGGCTGGCACTACCCCTCGTCTCTGGCGGAGGGAGCCTGGGAAAATCCGTGGCATCTTTCTCTTCCAGAAGAACCCTCACCCCAGCATCTCATTCCCTCTGGCACCTGGAGCTTGGTTGTGATGCAGCAGACAGACAGCAAGACTGATACCAGGGAACCTTGGGCAGCTTACTTACAAGTGCTGAGTCCTAGCGCCACCTGAAAAAAGACTAACACTTTAAATATATACAATTATATTTGTCAATCATCCCTCAATGATTTTTTAAAATATAAAAGATAACAAATTTTAAAACAGTGCAGTCTGTATGTCTAAATAAAAAAGAGACAAAATGCAAATATATTTAATAAAGTTTGACACTGCATACTAGACTATAAAAAAAGAGAGAGAGGAGGAAAGGCTGCTAAAAATGAAAGATGACTAAACTCACACTTTTTCAGGGAAATGATACAGCTCATATTCCCCCCTTAAATACAGTATAAAGGTTTCTTACATTGGGAAAGTAGTAATTTTCATAGGCAGAACAATTAATTAGATATTTACTTACAGCACGTAGAAACTTGTGATATTATGCACACCCAAATAGATCAGGAAGGGTGGGTGATTATCTGGAGGAGTGAGTTTTACTGAGATCACCTCAGAACACAGACTTCCATAATCTAATTAGGAAGGAGAAAGCTTGCCACACACCAGGCAACACTGGCCAAAGAGGATTACTTACAAAAACTTTCTTAGACCAAAACGGCTAACTCCTATTTCTCTAAAAACTAATTCATAAATTTACCTTGGTTTCAATTATGTATTTAAAAAGACGTTGGAGAGCAAGATTTAATGTTATGCAAGTAAATATTTGACTAATTGTTTTGCCTATGAAAGTTACTTTTCCAATTAAAAAAAAAAACTTTACACTTTAGTCACACCCATATTATAAATTAAAACAATTTTAAGCCAAATCAGGAGTTACCCTTTTGAACAAACATCTTTATTCTGCTCGTCTCACAATGTTCCGTACCATCAAATATGCACAGCTCCGTAAGTGTCCCATCATACGGATTATTCCTGTTTAATGGATCCCCCTTGTGCTAAACAGTTAGCTCGTTTCCACTTTTCATTAGGGAGAGAGGAGCGCTGACGTGTGCAGCCCTGTGCATGTTTTTCGTGAGCTTCTGATCATTTCCCTGAGGTTGAGTCTGTTTAAAGATTGTCACACCTGTTGCTGAACTGCCCTTGGAAAACCCAGCAGGTGTGTATATTCACTAATTGTAGGAATCCCAGGGTGGGGAGCACACAGGTGGGGTGCCTACCTTTATGCATATCCATTAATAAAGATATCCATTTCTGCCCGTTTGTAAGGGGAAGGTCTGAATCTGTTGTTTACATTTTTATGTGCCATTATTACTGAAGCTGAACTTTCATTGCCACTAATCTATTGACCATTTGTTTTTTCCTTGTAGATTAGTTGTCTTTTTGGATTTGCTTACTTATTTTTTCTCACCTAAATACATATCTTTTCCTGTTTGATTTGTACGAATTCTTCAGTGCTGTTCATGAACCTTTCTGCCTCCTTTACCCCCTGCACATATAGCCCCCAATTTTTCTTCGGTCTTTCGGTTTTATTCATGTTTTCTGACTTAGAGTTTCACTTATTTTTTTGTCATGTCTGTTCATCTTTTCCCAAGTGCATCTCTCTTACTTGCCCTTTATCATTCAGTGTCTTTAATTTTCCCCCTTTCACTCTCTGATCTGTTTTCTTCCCTGTTCTTCTTACTTTTTGTCACTTATATTTTCCCTGATGCTCCACTTCTTCATTTTTCTTCTCATTTTGCTGACACCAGAGAGTAACCTCCCTTTTTTGATCTCACTGGCTTTCCCAAGTTTCTGTCGTCAGCTCTGCATTCATACCCCTTTCCTTCAACGGGCACTGACTTCCCTACGTAACCAATTTAGAAATGGAGCCGAAGAATCTTAAAAATGGGTGGCCCAGTACCAATGCCAGAGAAATTTGTCCCTAATCCTTCCGTGTCCAGGGTCGTGGGCACCTAGGGACTTGTTTCACCTTCTGCTGACGATAAAGAAGGTGCTTTTATAGTTTCCATAAGAGATTTTTTATTAAACAAACCTGCACTCTCCCACACTAGAAGGGCATTATGTGAATGTTTTATGAGCAGAAGGTAGAAATTAATGGAGAAAAAACATACTAGAAATTTGGGTTGTTTGGCTTGTTTGCCGCTCGCACCCAATGGAATACAGTTAATCGTGAATCACGTTGCAGGCTCCTCTCGTCTCCTCCAGAATGTGTTTTTTATTTTCATTTGCGTTGGGGGTTTTGTAAAATAAACACATGTTGTGTTCTCTGGGAAGATAATGGGTGCTTTGAAAGGACAGAGGCGGCTCTGAGCTGTGATAGGAGATGGAGGCGTGGTTGGTCCTGC
The DNA here is from genome assembly GCF_949987515.2 of Delphinus delphis. Classification (NCBI taxonomy): domain Eukaryota; kingdom Metazoa; phylum Chordata; class Mammalia; order Artiodactyla; family Delphinidae; genus Delphinus; species Delphinus delphis. The sequence continues at coordinate 2,115,355 of NC_082697.1, read as the reverse complement.
ATTATCACCGTGTTGCGGGGGAAATGACTTAAATAGGCCGAGCCTCGGAAGCCACAGTTGTGTTAAACCTTGTTATGGTGAACTTTCCCTGCGTGGATGTGCAGTTCTGTTTAATTAATATACAAATAGGCACTCCACACATATCCGAGGGTTTTGGGTTTTTTTTTTTTGATACTCTGAAAAGGCTATTCTGTCTTTTTGTAGGTCAATCTTCGAGTTTAGTTATGGAAAAATAGCAATAATAGTAACAACAGCACACACCAAAAAACAAAGCGAAATCAAAAAGCCCTGAAATATTTAAATTTTTATTAGGAAACAGCTGCGGTGACTTGATTATGCAGTAGGTCATGTGGAGGGGCTTTGAGTCTTGAATATGCAGTGCTTTTCTCTACCATTTTTAAAAACCTGGGCTCTCATGAACTTCTGTCACTTCACACACAGCCTCCCGGGAGGGCAGTGGGGATTGGGGTGGCATCTGCCCACCGCGACTTGCAGCACTGGGGCTGTGGGGTCATCCAGGCTTAACCTTTGCTGCCTCGAGGGGCACTAGAACCCGCGGTGCTGACGTTTTTAGCCCAAGCTAAGGCCGTCCTTGGAGGCCTGCAGCATGGCACACTCATCTCCACTGGGGGAAGGACCTGGCAGCAAGGGTCAGTGCAGATGCTGGGCGGGCTGCCACCAGACCCAAGGAAAGGGGAAATTAAAGCCATTCATTTTCGTATCCTCCAGAGCTTGGTTTTCTCCCAAGCTCTTTGATGGGCTAGTCTTTGCTCTGCTCATTCCCCAGGTCCCTCTGCTAATAAGGACCATCTATCCCTGCCTTCTTAGTCTCAGGCGCCATCTCATGTGACATGGAGGGTATTTTTTAAGTGAACATACAGCGCATCTTGCTTATGATGATTTTGCACAGTCTCCTAATAAGGGCAAAAGAAAGGACTTCAACTTTTATTGCTTTCTAAAACTGATTTTAATAGTAGTGTATATTGACGGTAGAAAATTTTAATAAAAATGGATAAGAATTAAGAGCATAAAATCACCACCGTTGATGGTTTGATCTACAAATATCCTTTCTAGCCTTTTTCTTTAAAGTGAAAAGTGAGATCATTGCCCAACTTGTCTGTAAGCTGCGGCTGTTTTCCATGTTGCACACAGATTTCAACAATGTTTTTAAGAGCTGCATAGATTCCGTAGTACTCCGTAGTAGTGTTGTGAAGTAATTGCTGTCACCAATTCAGAATATGCTTTGTTTCAGTGCTCCTGTCATTAAAGGGGGAAACGGCTCCATCAGGACCTGTTTAGGCTTTGTTTTGGGGAGTGGGCAATTTGCAGTAGGGTTGCTCTCTGCACCTGTGGCTGAGCCACACCCTTTTTTAGATTGGGAAACCAGGGGGTGTTAATTTCTACAGTCTTGACAATGATGCCATTATGACCGAAAGTGTCTTAGTGGAATCTTGGAAGTCTTCCAGAACGATTCTCTGTGGGCCGTGTTTGTAAATGTTGAACCTGAGTCTTTGAGTCAGGGCTGTCTCTGAATGAACCCCCTTCATGGGGTCACCCCCGTAGGACTGGCCCTTTGTGAGACCCCAAGCTTCAATCTCTGGACCGATTGGGGATGGGGAACTGGTGCTTCCCAAGGAAGCTAAATAAGACCCAAGGACAGGAGACACACACACAGGCCTGAGCCCAGGGCAGTGCCCCACCCCCGCAAGCCGTCTCAGGCAGAGGACCAAGCACTGGGCCTGTCCCCAGATGCTCGGTGCTCACGTAGGTTGGTTTTTGCCTGCAATGGGAGAGTGGTTTACACCAACCCCTAACCTCTAGAACATGACTTGTTTCAACAAACCCCAGGGCTGTTCTTCACTTGACACAGGATTTATTGAGGGAGACTTCAGGCGCAAAAGGTGGCACTTATATTGAAATATGCTTTCAGTTTTGAAAATATGGCCCGTAGTGTGTCTATTAATGTCTGGGTTTCCTTGCACCTAGAAGGTGTCCGAGCGTGCTCTGATGGAGGACATTGGGCATTGTTGTCCTGAGCAGAGACCCTGGGCTGCATGGGCACCTCCCTCTACTCTGAATGGCTCTGTGGGTCTAAATGTTTTCTCCCTGGTCCAAGGGTGGAGGCCCTGGAGTGGAGGTCTCTCTGGCATCATCCCAGTGTCCTGGCAGCTACGGCCACCCAGCGGTTCTGAAGGAATCCTGGAGCTGTGGACCAGCACCTGGGCAGTGCTCGATATGGCAGGATGCCACGTATCTATATGAAATCCAACACGGCCCATTTATGAGAAATTCCACGTCCCAGCGTCACATCCCCCACTGAGGGGTCTGCAATGGTCAGGAGAGACAAGGTGGTGTTCTGAGTAAAGAGCCTCGTGGCACATCTTCAGAGATAGATCGTTATAGGGCCAGAGGGACGTGCGTCTCCAGACCTAGGGTCCTACAGCAAGGATGATTCCCAGGCGGGATCTGGCCCAAAGCCCCACGATGGGGAGCAGCCCCAGCCCGGCCACCTCCAGCTGCCACGTTGGTCTGAGCAACAAGATAGCTGTTCCCGGTCCAGGTCTAGGTCTGTCTTCCGAGGAGCCTTACCCACAGCAAGCAGGTCTCCGCTGCAGTTTGTTCCCAGAGACCTGATCTGCACAGCCAGGTTTGGAGGGAATTCACTCTCCTCCTCCAGCCTCTCCCTCATTTATGGGCACTTAGATGATTTAGGCAGAAACCATTTGAAGGTTAATTATCCACATAATTGCCCAACACTTAACTTCACTTTATAAAATGTAAACTTGATCATCAGCCTAACGTACACTCATTTTGCATCCTCCGGAACATCGCTCTGGCCCCAGCCTGAGGACTGGGCGCCCTTGGGCATCTAATGCCATTTGTTTATTTGTTTGTTTGTCATGGGCTCAGGCTCCACTTAGATCTGTGGCTGTCGCTGTATTGTGCCCAGGTTGGGCCCAAAAACTGGTGGGCGGATTTACATGTCGAGCTTCAGGCGTCTTTGAAATTAATCTCATGGGTCAGAAAATTATACGAGATGATGCCTGATTCTGCTGGCCTGTAATGGATCTTAGTTCCTCGTTTAGAGATTCCCTTACACTGTCTGATGGAGGAGATAAGCCAGACTTAAGTAGCTTTATGTGTGTCATTTGATTTCTGAAAAGATTGCCAATCCTAGTGGGAGTTTATGTAAAAGCACTCAGACCCTGCAGAATAGGCGAGGTTTCCATATTTATCAAGCGCGGCTCTTCTCGCGTGAATAGTGTATTCTGGGGCAGGCTTGGTAAGTTGCCTTGGTTAATGAATTTCAAAGGCACAGGTGGTTGTTGAAGCATCTTATCTGGTGGGCTTGCTGTGTGAGTTTTCTGAGGTACTCAGTTTCTAAATTTCTGTGATTGTGGAAGGGTTTTCCACCATTCCGCATGGAAGTAAGGCAGGGAAAGCAAGAAATGTTGCTTGACATTTTTCTCTTCACAATTAATCCTCGAGATACATTCTTTTGATATGTGCAAAGGGCTCGCTTGTCATGCACGCATGTTTCAGTGGGTGAAACCTTGAGAAAGCAGAAAGGCAGAGGTAGACTGGGGGTGTGATGAAAAGAGAAAAACATGGACTTGTATTATTTCTTCCCTTTCTTGCCCTCCATCCAGCCACACCCCACCCCCCAGCTGTAACTCATCTTCCTTCTGTAATAACACACGGCAGCAAACGCAGAGCTGCCGTTTAATTTAATTGCAACGTCTTCAAGTTCGACTCGTGATGTGTCCCCTCCCAAGCTAACTGTATAGAAAAAGGTTTTATTAAGAAGCAAATGAAGAAATGAAAATCAAACTTCCTGGGAGGTAATTATCCCATTTTATAATAAGCCATAAGAATTTTGAAAGGAAGGGGGAGAGAAAGCAACAAAAGAGTATATTGAGGATGTTAGATTAAGTAATTTTAATGCCACCATTTAATATCTAGGAACACGAACAATTTATAGTTCTCGAAACTGTCAGGTTGAAGCATTCGTCTTTCAGGGGTGGGATGTTGGCATTGGTGGGGGTTAGAGAGCTAAGTTCATGGGGAGGGAGCTCGGATTTCACTTTGGAGATCAAGTTTGGAGGGGAGAGAGCCGGGCAGAGCGGCAGCCTGTGGTCTCTGGGTTCACACACCTCCCACCCTGCTCACCGTGAGGTTCGGGGCAAGTGGCTGGACCCACCTTCGCTCGGGGTCCTGTCTCGACTTGAGGAGGGTGCTAATAGCCGTTTGGGGCCGGGTCCAGGGGGGCACTCGGCACCGTGGAGGAAAGGTGTGCCGGCTGTAGATTTGTTTGTGTTTAATTTAGAAACCAAATCTTTTGCCTGTCACCCTTGATGGGATTATAGGATGCAGTCTGAAACACCGAGAAGTGCATCCCAGTGGCCTGCGTGTGGTCCCACGACTCTCATGGGAATGACCTGCTCGTGGCTGCAGCCAGGGGCTAACTGGCCAGGCTCCTGGCTTCCATCCCCGCCCAGGGCTAGTTACCTTTGCAGACAAGAATCTGTCTTCCTGGCAAGAACCCCCTCTGCAGGCCTAGACCGTGGCTGGTGTGTGCTCAGGGCCTCAGCTGCTCCAGCTCTTCACCTGCCCCTGGGGGACCCCGCCCTGCCCAGAGCATCAGACACTTGTTCAGAATCACCCACCAACGTAGGTCAGCCGTGACCTCCCACTGGGCCCCTCCCGTTGAGGTGCCGTCTCTAACTAAAGACTTCAGACTTCGGCCCATGTGTGGTTGTGAGGGGAAGAGCTCTGGGACCCCGGCCTGGGCGCCCCCCGCCCTCTGTGAAGGGTCCCCTGACACCCCGAGGAGGCGGAAGCAGAAGGCACCATTTAGCACTGGGGGCAGCTGCTCTCAGCCCTGATCATATTTAGGGACGTTTATTTTGCGTAATTGGAAAAGGCAGATTGGTGATGGGCTCGGAACATACGTTGTAGATTTCCTATCATTTTCCCCCAAATAAACTCTCTGTTTATGGCAAGGAGGCCTTTTCCCTGAGAGAAGCTGGGCCTCACCTTTCCTCAGTCGCAAGGCGGCCCTGGCCCTGTGCCCGCCGGGCAGCCTGCAGGACCTCCCTTCCTCTCCGTCCTGTCTGCCACCATCGAAGCATGGCAGATGGGACGCCGTGGATGACGCCAGGGCTACATGATCTCATCTAATGTTCTGTCCACTCAGACATTATAAGAGTGTCCAGCCAATGACAGCGATGCACCAGACCCTCAGGAGGTAGAGAAGGTGAGGCGAGGGGCCTGTGGCTTGTCCAGGAGGGTGACAAGGGCAAACGTTTATGGACACGGATGCGTTAGATTGTTGATTCAAGGGCCTCAGGTCAGCGTTGCTGTCGGTGTTGTAATTCTCTTATGGTGAAGAAAGTTCTGACAACCCAAAGGAAAACCTTCCTTCTGTTTCTGTGGCAGTTTCACTCCTGAAAAATTCATTGTAGATTAAACTCCTGCAAAACCAGGTGATGTTTATGTGTAAAACAAAATTAAGCTCTGGGCTCAAATAATTCTACACTTACAGGATGCACCAGTGGGCCATACCGCTGTGTACAGATGTAACTTCTCATGCTTTGTAGGATGCCTTGGCATCCCTAGCCCTTGCCCACAAGCTGCTCTTGGCACCCAGACATTGTGATAACCAAAACATACCCCCTATATTTCCAAAACTGCTTCCTGGGGTGGGAGAGCCACCCTCATGAGAGCCACTGTGCCCGACTGTGAGTTAGTTCCTCAAGGACCCTGTATTTAGTCCTTACATCTCATCTGTAGCATGGGCCCTGGCAGGTGTGAAGTAGCCAAACAGATGATGGATGGATGGACGGATAGATGGATGCATGGATGGAGAGAGAGGAATGGATGGATGCATGGACGGATGGATGGATGCATGGATGGAGAGAGAGGAATGGATGGACGGATGCATGGATGGGAGAGAGAGAGGGATGGGTGGATGCATGGACGGATGGATGGATGCATGGATGGGAGAGAGAGGGATGGGTGGATGCATGGACGGATGGACGGATGCATGGATGGGAGAGAGAGAGGGATGGGTGGATGCATGGACGGATGGACGGATGCATGGATGGGAGAGAGAGAGGGATGGGTGGATGCATGGACGGATGGACGGATGCATGGATGGGAGAGAGAGAGGGATGGGTGGATGCATGGACGGATGGATGGATGCATGGATGGAGAGAGAGGAATGGATGGATGGTTGCATGGATGGGAGAGAGAGAGGGATGGGTGGATTCATGGACGGATGGATGGAGAGAGAGGAACGGATGGACGGATGCATGGACGGATGGATGGATGCATGGATGGGAGAGAGAGGGATGGGTGGATGCATGGACGGATGGATGCATGCATGGATGGGAGAGAGAGAGGGATGGGTGGATGCATGGACGGATGGATGGATTGATGGATGGAGAGAGAGGAATGGATGGATGGATGCATGGATGGGAGAGAGAGAGGGATGGGTGGATGGATGCATGGATGGGAGAGAGAGAGGGATGGGTGGATGCATGGACGGATGGATGGATGCATGGATGGGAGAGAGAGAGGGATGGGTGGATGCATGGACGGATGGATGGATGGATAGATGGAGAGAGAGGAGTGGATGGACGGATGCATGGATGGGAGAGAGAGAGGGATGGGTGGATGCATGGATGGATGGATGGATGGAGAGAGAGGAACGGATGGACGGATGCATGGACGGATGGATGGATGGATGGAGAGAGAGGGATGGGTGGATGCATGGATGGATGGACGGATGCATGGATGGAGAGAGGGGGACGGGTGGATGCATGGACGGACGGATGGATGCATGGATGGCTTTAACTATCACTGCACCTGGGAAATCCTCAGGAGCCACTGCCCAGCATATGTGCTGAATTCAGCATCTCTGGCCTTTAGGGATGGACGGACCTCCCCACTCCTAAGTAGTGTGTTGATAACTTCGTGGGTGAAAATCATCATCTGGCTGTTGTACAAGCACCAAGTTATGTAAAGATCTGAGGTTTTACTGTAGGTCAGGTTCTCGAGAGCTGATTTTGCCCCCAGGGATCATTTGGCGATCCCTGAGAACGTTTTTGGTTGTCACAAGGTGGGGGAGGGTGCTACTGGCATCGAGTGGGTAGAGACCAGGGACGCTGCTAAACACCCTGCGAGCCCAAGGTAGCCTCCACATCAAAGGATGGTCCAGCCCGATGGTCGGGAGGGCTGGGCTGAGCGTCTGCTCAAGGGGCTCAGCCGTATTATTTTTTAAAGCCACCGTAAAGTAAATTAATTGACTTTGGAATACTGAAGACGGCCTTGAACAAAATGGATACACAAAGAGCTTGTGCATCTGTAGGAGACAAGAGACATGGGAGAGGCAGATCCTGAGGTGAGGTCTGCGAGGAAGTTTCTCCAAGTGTCTTTAGCGCGGAAAGTGTGCCCTGTATGTTGGATGCACCATTAGCATGATTCTGTGTATTTATGTGAAGACAGGTGTTCTATAAATGGAGCGACGCTTCTGAGAATAGTAGGGAAACCTCTCCTGGGGCGAGCAAGTTAACACCTAGAGAAGGAGAAGCCTGGATTCACAGTGGGGTAATAAATGGAAACTCACTGCACAAAGGAAAATCGGTGTTTTAATTTGTCAGAAAATTACTGACCAGCAAGAGGCTCTTTGTACCAGAGTTGTCTTTTCAGAGTGTGAATTTTCCTTAAAAGAGAACAAACCAATGTGTACAGTCTCTGCCGAAACAAAGTCATTTGAAAACAATTGGTACCTACATGGAGTTCGTAGCCTCCGTGTTGCAGCCACCGCCCGTGCTGAGGCTGCTGCAGCCCAGCTTCTCCGTGTACCTTGGAGGTTGACAACATCTCCAGTTAGTTTCTCTGCTCACCGGGGCTTCACATCTCCCTGTGCTTCACATCTCTGAAGGGGTGGCTTGTTTATCCTTCTTCAAGGAACTCTGTTAAAGGTAACACCAGGAGAGAGCGCTGGAGACAGTAGCAGGGATAGAGCCACTCTGAGAAAATTAAGTGGCGGCAGTCATGTGACAGTGAAGGTGGCAGTGATGATGATGAGAATGATAATAGTGCTGATGATGGTGGCGACAATGGCAGTAGCAGTGATGTGACCGTAGAGGTGGCGGTTTTGGTGGTGATGATGGTGATGGTGACGGCGGTGATGTGCAGATGGAGGTGGCGGTTTTGGTGGTGATGATGGTGATGGTGACGGTGGTGATGTGCAGATGGAGGTGGCGGTTTTGGTGGTGCTGTTGATGGTGATGACAATGGCAGTAGCAGTGATGGGTGCAGCCTTGTCAGGGTCAGCAGAATGGTCCTCGGGCCCCACTTCCTCCTCAGCGATCTGCACTATCCCCCCGCACACCTCCTGGCTGCAGCTGCCCCCAGGCATGACCTCTGAGCACCGGCCATTCCCATTCTCCTTCCATCCTGGAGCCCAGCAGGCTTAGTCCAGCCTCTGGGCTTTGCATTTCTGTTCTCTCTGGAAGTTTCTCACCCAGACCTCCTCCTGGCTGTCTCTTTTTTTGGATCGGTTTGCATCTCAGACCGTCCCCTGGAGAGGCCCCCTCTCCATGTCCCGTCACCGTCTCCATGTCTTTGTGCCTGGCATCGCCTGATGGGCGGGTTTAGCGTCTCTCTGGCCTGTCGGGCCATCGCCATCCGAGAAGGTCAGTCACTGAGAGCAGGTGATCGCGCTGGGCATCACTGTATCCCAGCTCCTGGTCAGTGGAGGTCAAACGGGAAGTCACCTCTGAGAACCCCAGCCTAGAGCTTTCTGTGCCCTCGCAGGGTCGCATCAGCATTTGGGTGGCTGTTAGGTCAGATCCCACGGGGACCTCCATGCGGGGGTGTCAGGCTCAGGAACCACCACGGGGTGGGGGGAAGGAGGGCGGGATTGCTGGGCGGGGAAGCCAGGAAACGGCCCGCGTATCAAGCAGGCGGCAGGCGCTGGATCCAGGTCACGCTTTGCCAATCTGTGGATATTCTCCATTAGTAGGAATCAGTGACGTTTGCTAAATGAACTCGCACAGGTGTAAAATTCAAGGAGAAGAGTGTCATGAGCGCTTCGCCACGTGGCACGCAATAAACACTGAATAAGCGCCTGCCCCTGCTGTCACCCTGCCGTTGTCTGTTGGCGCCTCTGCTCTGTTACGGGAAGGGAGAACGTCATCGGCTTCGTGTGGTAGCAGAGAGAGGGCACTGCCCCGCAGGAGTGCAGATGTGCCTAGGCCACTGGAAGTGCGACCTGCTTCCCTACTCTGGGCCCAGGAGCCAGCAGGTTCCCTTGCTGCCTGGCCTTGTTGGAGTGGCTGGGAGATGTGGGTCCCAGTTTTGCCTTGAACCAGTGCCGTAGGCGGCCCCAGAGCCCTGGACTAACCTGCCTTGGGAGCCGCCTGGTCTGTACGTGGGACAGAGACTGCTGGGACTCCTGTGTAAACAGAGGTGTCCCCAGGTGCGGAATGGGAGGCGACCACTGTAAGAAAGGCACCTCTGTTGCGTGGGGGCCCCAGGGACCCCTGAGGGGTGGCAGAGCTGGCTCAAGGGAGCAGTGGGTGCTGAACTTGGCTTCGAGGGGCAGCAGGCCTCCGGGGCTAGGGGAAAGGGACCAGGTCATCCGTGGGAGCGCCCTGCTGAATCCATGGCAGCGGTCCCTCTGTCACTGCTGCATGAATAATACCACTGTCATTCCTCGGTGGCCCTCCTGGCAGCTGAAACTCTGCACTTCAGCAACCCTATCCCATTAAGGGGACCCCCTCCACCTGATGCCCCGACAAGAGGTGTCCTGCTCCAGTCTGTTTGCACCTTTTTCCAGGGACGTTACCTTTGAGAATTCACAGAGGACCCTGTTTCTGTGAGAATTCACAGAGGACAGAACCGGGCTGCGTTTGTAGACGCATGTATCTAAATCCGAAATTTAAAAAGTGAAGTTGTATCACTCACTTCTCCCTCCCCCCAGTTTTATGCAAAATATTTTAGAGGAATATTGGCAATTTCAGAAGCAAATTGGATTAACAAATGTGAAATCCCTCAGTCTGGAACTCTGAGCACATCAGGGAGGAAGACAGTCTTGCATACAGCCCCTCCGCTTTTCCTGCATTTAAAAAGGGTATTAAGAAAAGCAAAGCTTTTCCGGCACTCTCCCTTAATGGTCAGTTGTGCAGGGTTCATGAACTACATTAGTTCGTTGAACGATAACATACTGACTCTCAGAACTTGACACACCAGCACTGGGATGGAGCCTCCGTAGAATATCTTTGTAGGAAATTAGAAGTGACTTTCCTTCCTCTGGAAGGATGAGACTGAAGGCCTGGTGATGAGGCATCTTCCAAAACAAGCTTCTTAGGTGCCCGGGACTCCAGGCAGAAGGGAAACACTCCCGAGGCCGGTGCAGATGCCTGGGAAACGCAGAGGCCCCAGGTTGCGGGGAGGCACTGCAGGGGGCGGCGGCTTGATTACTTTTCCCCTAAACTGCTGCTCTCTGGAATTGGTGTCTTGTCCTCCTGTGTCATTTCTGCATTTGTGAGGTTGTTCACTTAACCCGCACGCTGACCTGGAGTCGTCCCCGCCGGAGACGCGTGCTGTTTGCAGAGGAATCTGATGGAAGAAGCACAGACTCTTTACACTTGACTAGCAAGTGATGAGAGAGGGATTATTCAGCACTTTGCTGCCCAGAGCGCCGGAAGGCTGTGTGAGTTCCCGGGGCCAAGGAGTCAACGTGAAACCCAGTGGAAAAGTCCATGAAAAATTAAGATGCCATTAAAAATTGAGTTGACAAAAGGATTGCCACTGTTCATACTCCTGGTTCAGGCTCCAAGGTGGCATCCACACACACCTGAAATTATTGTGTGATAGTGAGGCTTTCTGATGAGAAAACTGTCAGGGACTAGGTGTTAGCTGGATTAACGAATAAATCCAAAACTAACCCAGGACTCGAAGTGCTGTAGCTTTGCAAGGCCGGCAGATGAAATGCTCTCCTCCTTCAGCCTTTCCAAAATCTTGTTACAGATTAGAACTTCTGGTTGAAATTCTGCCTTCATTTCCCCTGAGTCCTCGTGAAGACAGAAACACCCTGAGAACTCAGTAATTCAGACACCGCTCTCTCTCTGAATCCTGCAGAGTAACACTCAAAGGTCCAGCCCAGTCGCACGCGTGACTGGGGTTCCCTTTGCATCCTCTGTAGGGAAGGATTTGCCTGCAGGGGTGGAGGAGACCGTGTGTGTGCCAACAGTTGGGATTCTGAGAAAAATTTTTTCTTACCTGTCTGTTAAATCAGAGGATCCAACAGTCCTGATTCTAAGGGTTCCCTAACCTTTTTCTGCATCTTTGTTCTGAAAGTAATAAAATTACTCAAAGTAAACCGTTATATAGATGTCTTGCCAGGTTGTCAGAAGATCCAGATCCGGAGACTCTGCCCCACCTTCTCCCTTCTGAGCCCAAGGCTCTAGGCACCACGCACATTCCTCTCTCCCTTCGTCTGGCAGCACATCTGGGTGCATCATGGGTCCTCCATCTCTCCCTCCCTTATCCCATCGGCCCCCGAGTCCTGCTGACCGTACTTCCTGAAGTGAGCTCCACACCTGCCAGGACCCCGGCTTCCACTCCATCCTCCATCCTTGCCATTGGGCTCACCTTTCCCAAACGCAGAGTGGAACAGTTCTCTCCTTCCCTATCATACTGTCCTTGCTCTGTTAAAGCTCCTGATTATTTTTAGTAAAACCATGCCAAAGCGGAGGGAAGTGGACACAGTTGGCACCATAGTGATGAAGCAAGAGTCCGCGGGGGAGGCAATCAGAAGAGTGAGGTTTCCTGTGGGGAAGGGAGGCACCAAAGTAACAACAAAGAAAGAAAATCTGAACGAGGTCTGCACAGAAAAAGCATCTGCTAAATACCAAAGAACTGAAGTTCAACCCAGTGAGATCTCAGTGAGCATTTCCCATGTTCTAAACCACTGGTTCTTCTCAAACAAAGATGCCCAAAACTCTAACCCAGCCCCAGGACTGTACTCAGAATCGTAAGAATCAAAACTGTCCCAACCGTGTTTCAAGTGGACTGCCGTCCAGGCCACTGAATTAAGAGTCGGACTCACCAGTGGATTCGGATCGGTCAGGAGGGAAGACAGAGGCTTTAGAGATGCTGCCCTGGGCTCCTGGGTGAGAGATCTGAGGGTCCAGTGATGAATCCCATCCTGCCTGAGTCACAGTGCCAGAACTGCAAGAGAAAAATTGTACCCAGTGGCTGAAGCAGGCAAGAGAGGCTTTATCCAGGACTCTTGTAACAGAGGAGAGAGATTTGAACTTAACTCTGCTGGAACGTCAGTGGGGGTGGGGGATTTCAGGGCTGAGCCTGCAGGGAGTCCTGAAAAGCACTGGAGGTAGGTGGTCACTGTGAGCGGACCACGTGGGTTTGCTAATTGTCACTTACGGAAGTTAGGCTCCTTCCTCCCACACAGACTGAGCTGGCCAGTCTCCTTCAGGAATTCATTTCATTCAGGTCCTTGATAAAGTCATTCCTGGTCTGCAGAAGATTTACCTCTCAAAGGGGCAGAAGAAGAGTTTACAATAACAAGTTTCCTAAAGTAGATGCTCTAAGAAAAGGAGAGTCAGGGGCCCATAGTCAGGAAGAAACTTGCCTAAAGTTTGGTCCAAGGGTGGAGTCAAGATGGCGGACTAGGAGGACACGGAACTTGTGTCTCCGCACAAGTAGGGCACCTACCAGGTGGGGGACCATAGACACCTAAGGGCACGGGAGGAACCCCAGCCACCAGCTTGCAGGAGCTTGGTTCCCAGGCCGGAGGTCGGGCCTGAGCTCCTGTGGTGGGAGCTCCAAGTCCAAACCGCTGGACTAACAGACAACCTCAGACCCCAGAGAATATCAATTGGAGTGAGGCCTCCCGGAGGTCCTCATCTGAGCACCGAGACCCGGCCCTATCCAACTGCCTGCAAACTCCAGTGCTGGACGCCTCAGGCCAAACAACCAGTAAGACACTTTCTTCTCAAGTGCTCATGGAACATTCTCCAGGATAGATCATATCTAGGGTCACAAATCAAGCCTTGGTAAATTTAAGAAAATTGAAATTGTATCAAGTATCTTTTCCGACCACAACACTATGAGACTAGATATCAATTACAGGAAAAAAAAAAAACTGTAAAAAATAAAAACACATGGAGGCTAAACAATATGCTACTAAATAACCAAGAGATCACTGAAGAAATCAAAGAGGAAATCAAAAAATACCTAGAAACAAATGACAATGAAAACACGATGAGGCAAAACCTCTGGGATGCAGCAAAAGCAGTTCTAAGAGGGAAGTTTATACCAATACAATTCTACCTCAAGAAACAAGAAAAATCTCAAATAAACAACTTAAGCTTACACCTAAAGCAATTAGAGAAAGAAGAACAAAACAACCCCCAAAGGTAGCAGAAGGAAAGAAAACATAAAGACTAGATCAGAAATAAATAAAAAAGAAATGAAGGAAACAATAGCAAAGATCAATAAAACTAAAAGCTGGTTCTTTGAGAAGATAAACAAAATTGATAAACCATTAGCCAGACTCATCAAGAAAAAAAGGGAGGGCTTCCCTGGTGGCTCAGTGGTTGGGAGTCCACCTGCACCAATGCAGGGGACGCAGGTTCGAGCCCTGGTCCGGGAAGATCCCGCATGCTGCGGAGCAACGAGGCCCGTGAGCCACAACTACTGAGCCTGTGCGTCTGGAGCTTGTGCTCCACAACAAGAGAGGCCGCGACAGTGAGAGGCCTGCGCACCGTGATGAAGAGTGGCCCCTGCTCACCGCAACTAGAGAAAGCCCACGCACAGAAACGAACACCCAACACAGCCAAAAATAAATAAATAAATCAATAAAATTTTTAAAAAAATAATAATCTTCCAACAAACAAAAGCCCAGGACCAGATTGCTTCACAGGTGAATTCTATCAAACAGTTAGAGAAGAGCTAACACCTATCCTTCTCTAACTCTTCCAAAATATAGCAGAGGGAGGAACAGTCCCAAACTCATTCTACGAGGCCACCATCACCCTGATACCAAAACCAGACAAAGATGTCACAAAAAAAGAAAACTACAAGCCAATATCACTGATGAACATAGATGCAAAAATCGTCAACAAAATATTAGCAAACAGAATCCAATAGCATATTAAAAGGATCACACACCATGATCAACTGAGATTTATCCCAGGAATGCAAGGATTCTTCAGTATACGCAAATCAATCACTGTGATACACCATATTAACATATTGGAGGATAAAAACCATATGACCATCTCAATAGATGCAGAAAAAGCTTTCGACAAAATTCAACACCCATTTATGATAAAAACTCTCCAGAAAGGAGGCATAGAGGGAACCTACCTCAACATAATAAAGGCCATATATGACAAACCCACAGCCAACATCATTCTCAATTGTGAAAAACTGAAACCATTTCCTCTAAGATCAGGAACAAGACAAGGTTGCCCACTCTCACCACTATTATTCAACATAGTTTTGGAAGTTTTAGCCACAGCAATCAGAGAAGAAAAAAGAAATAAAAGGAATCCAAATAGGAAAAGAAGTAAAACTGTCACTGTTTACAGATGACATGATAGTATACATAGAGAATCCTAAAGATGCTATCAGAAAACTACTAGAGCTAATCAATGAATTTGGTTAAGTAGCAGGATACAAAATTAACGTACAGAAATCTCTTGCATTCCTATACACTAATGATGAAAAATCTGAAAGAGAAATTAAGGAAACACTCCCATTTACCATTGCAACAAAAAGAATAAAATATCTAGGGACAAACCTACCTAAGGAGACAAAAAACCTGTATGCAGAAAATTATACGGCACTGATGAAAGACATTAAAATGATACAAACAGGTGGAGAGATATATCATGTTCTTGGATTGGAAGAATCAGCATTATGAAAATGACTGTACTACCCAAAGCAATCTACAGATTCAATGCAATCCCTTCCAACCAACATGGCATTTTTCACAGAACTAGAACAAAAAAATTTCACAATTTGTGTGCAAACACAAAAGACCCTGAATAGCCATATCAATCTTGAGAAAGAAAAACGGAGCTGGACGAATCAGGCTTCCTGACTTCAGACTATACTACAAAGCTACAGTAATCAAGACAGTATGGTACTGGCACAAAAACAGAAATATAGATCAATGGAACAGGATAGAAACCCCAGAGATAAACCCATGCACATATGGCCACCTTATCTTTGATAAAGGAGGCAAGAGTATACAGTGGAGAAAAGACAGCCTCTTCAGTAAGTGGTGCTGGGAAAACTGGACAGCCACATGTCAAAGAATGAAATTAGAACACTTCCTAACACCATACACAAAAATAAACTCAAAATGGATTAAAGACCTAAATGTAAGGCCAGACACTATAAAGCTCTTAGAGGAAAAGATAGGCAGAACACTCTATGACATAAATCACAGCAAGATCCTTTTTGACCCACCTCCTAGAGAAACGGAAATAAAAGCAAAAATAAACAAATGGGACCTAATGAAACTTAAAAGCATTTGCATAGCAAGGGAAATCATAAATAAGACGAGAAGACAACCCTCATAATGGGAGAAAATATTTGCAAATGAAGGAAATGACAAAGGATTAATCTCTAAAATATACAAGCAGCTCATGCAGCTCAATATCAAAAAAACAAGCAACCCAATCCAAAAATGGGCAGAAGACCTAAATAGACATTTCTCCAAAGAAGATGTACAGACTGCCAACAAACACATGAAAGGATGCTCAACGTCACTAATCATTAGAGAAATGCAAATCAAAACCACAATGAGGTATCACCTCACACGGGTCAGAATGGCCATCATCAAAAAATCTAGAAACAATAAATGCTGGAGAGGGTGTGGAGAAAAGGGCACCCTCTTGCACTGTTGGTGCGAATGTAAATTGATACAGCCACTATGGAGAACAGTATGGAGGTTCCTTAAAAAACTAAAAATAGAACTACCATATGACCCAGCAATCGCACTACTGGGCATATACCTTGAGAAAACCATAATTCAAAAAGAGTCATGTACCACGATGTTCATTGCAGCTCTATTTACAATAGCCAGGACGTGGAAACAACCTAAGTGTCCATTGACAGATGAATGGATAAAGAAGATGTGGCACATATATACAAGGGAATATTACTCAGCCATAAAAAGAAACGAAATTGAGTTATTTGTAGTGAGGTGGATGGACCTAGAGTCTGTCATACAGAGTGAAGTAAGTCAGAAAGAAAATCAAATACCGTATGCTAACACATGTATATGAAATCTAAAAAAACGATGGTTCTGATGAACCTAGGCTCAGGACAGGAAAGAAGACGCAGATGTAGAGAATGGACTTGAGGACACGGGGAGGGGGAAGGGTAAGCTGGGACGAAGTGAGAGAGTAGCATGGACATATATACACTACCAAATGTAAAATAGATAGCTAGTGGGAAGCAGCTGCATAGCACAGGAGATCAGCTCGGTGCTTTGTAACCACCTAGAGAGGTGGGATAGGGAGGGTGGGAGGGAGACACAAGAAGGAGGGAAAGTGGGGATATATGTACACATATAGCTGATTCACTTTGTTATACAGCAGAAACTAATACAACATTGTTAAGCAATTATATTCCAATAAAGATGTTTAAAAAAAAAAATTTTGGTTCAGCTGAGGGGAACATTACCGCCATCTTGGTCAACAGGGAAGGGATGAAACAAGGGTTTGAACTTGAGCCTTTCTGACTATAACCCCACAGCAAGTGACCCTCCCCTTAGCAATTAATTTTCCATTCTAACGTCATTATGCCCATGAGCTTATGGTTCAGGTAACAGAGTTAGTGGAACTATGAGTTTCTGGGAAAGCTGGTATGCTGGGGGCCCTGATTTGTGTTGGGGAGAAGGTGCCTGGAGGACGGGGTAAGCCTTGCTGCAGTCAGTAGCTGAGCAGTATTCAGTGAGCTCCAGAATATTACATTTTTTAAAGTCCCAGTAGGTTAGTTTCCAGGTATAGTATGAAGGATGTGATCTGACTAAGCTCCACTTGGAATCCAGATTGAATGTAAAGAGTGAGTGTTTGGAGTATGTTCCTGGCCATTTTCAGCTTGTAGGAAGGTTAATGCCGCCCTATAATTTACTTAAGAAACGACCGTCCGTGTTGGGCTGTTGACCAGAATGTGCTGGTTTATTATTACCTCTGAGGGCCTGGCCAAGACCTCATTTTGCCTTTGAACACAGCATTTTGTCCCTGAGTAGGCAATAATACTCGAGAAGGTTAATTGATTTGGGCAATTTTGGGCACCAACGGCTTTCCCGGATCTTGGCATTGAGGATAGCGCAGCCAGCTGGACCACAGGGTCTCTGGGATCTGGCTTTATTAACAGTCCAATAACTAACTTGGATGTATCCTCTGTCCCCGGAGGGAGAAGCAATTCAGTCTTCCTGCTGCCTGAGCCCAGTGCCCTCCCAAGCAGAGTGGACCCTCTCACCGGTATCTGCCGGTGGTGGAGGGGAGGGGGGCGGGCGCCGCTTGCTGTGGACTCGGAGCTGTTACCAAACTAATTTTCACTGAGAACAAAGAAGCCGGCTTCAAATCCAGGAGCCCAGTGAGAAGAATGGCTCCTTTATCCAGGTCATGCATTTTACATTTTTGCTGTTTAATAAGCTAAGAGTCTGAAAACGTCAAATTTGGATCATTTATTAAGCAGGTCCTGAGACCTGAGGCCTTCAAACGTGCGTGCGTGCGAGTGTCATATGCCTTACACATTTAAAGGATGCGTTTGAGCGTCCCAGGTGGCCATCAGCAGGGACTTTGATCAGGCAGAGAGAAAGGTAGAAGGGGCAGCGCATTGTGTGTTTTCTGTCCCTCTGGGAACGAGGAAGGGGTCTGCCAGA
Source organism: Delphinus delphis (assembly GCF_949987515.2). Classification (NCBI taxonomy): domain Eukaryota; kingdom Metazoa; phylum Chordata; class Mammalia; order Artiodactyla; family Delphinidae; genus Delphinus; species Delphinus delphis. The sequence continues at coordinate 2,097,411 of NC_082697.1, read as the reverse complement.
GAATTTGTAGGAGAGTCTGCGTTTTGATTATATGAGAATAGCTAACCTGCAGCTTTCCAGTTTTTATCAGAGCATTCAGGAAGAATGGAATTTCTGTTGGAATTATGCATGAACAAAGAAAACTTTCCAGGGAGATACGATAGTGGGGAGGGGCAAGGGTGTATCAAACCAGGGTGGTTTTTTTTAAACCTCTGCTATATTCCCTCTATACAAACATGTTCAGTATTTCCTAGCAAAATGTACTTACTCATGATACTGAAGTTATCCTTTTATTGTCTTAAAAATGATTATACTTGGCGCAGGGAGACTCTGCCTGATAGATGACATGTGACACCTCTCTGTAGAACATACGTACATATTGACTTGACATAGAGATGGCTAAGTGCATCTGAAGGAATTGCATCTAGGTGGACATTTTTTTGAACTGCTGTTGGCGTGAAGTTAAATGGCTGTACTTTAATTTTGAATATTTATCTCCTGGTGTTTGTTTCTGTAAATTCTTGCACATTTTTAACTCGATTTTCATTTGTGAGCAAGTCTTATGCTTGCAAAGGTTCCTTTCAGTTTTGACCTCAAGGAATTGTTAGAAACTACAAACCAGAATCACACATTCTCAAGTCTGGTGTATTCGTTTATGGGGTATAAAATATGGCCTCTTTTCTTTTCTTTTCTTTTTGGACAAATGTTGACTTTCCCGTGTTCTCTATAGGCCAGTTTCCAAATGACTTTGCCTGTGTGAGTTCACTGATGGAGGAAGCGTCTTGTTTGGGATGGTGAGGAAGTAGGATCAGATCTCCCCTTGGGACAGTCTTTAATTTTGAGAGTGCATCAAATTTAGCGCAGCGTGTAGATGGCATGTAATGTGCTCCTGTCCACCAAAGGAGATGTGAATTTCCATTAATTTCTCTCTGTGGCTACCCCTGTACTACCACAACAGCAGGCTGAAAATGTAAAGATTCAGTCAGAGATTTGCAAAGAGCCAAGCAGCCCAGACGCCAGACGGTTTGATTCAAATGATTTATTTTAAGCTTCTCTCCAGATGTTTGACAATATGTGAACACAGCTGGATTATCTTTACCAAAATAGGTGATTTTGCTGCAGTCCTATTAGATAACATTTCCTCCCATGCTTTCTTTTTCTTTTAAAATATGGCTAAGAAGGGAAAGGCTACACCACAGTTGTAATAAGAGAGCAAACAAAAAGTGTATCACATAGGACTTCCCTGGTGGCACAGTGGTTAAGAATCCGTCTGCCAATGCAGGGGACACGGGTTCAGTCCCTGGTCCGGGGAGATCCCACACACCGTGGAGGAACTAAGCCCATGCGCCACAACTACTGAGCCTGTGTTCTAGAGCCTGCGAGCCACAACTACTGAGCCTGTGTTCTAGAGCCCACGAGCCACAACTACTGAGACCACATGCCTAGAGCCCATGCTCCGCAGCAAGAGAAGCCACCGCAATGAGAAGCCCATGCACCGCAATAAAGAGCAGCCCCTGCTCACCGCACCTAACGTCCATGCCCAGCAACGAAGACCCAACGCAGCCAAAAATAAATAAATAAATTTATTAAAAAAAAAAAGTGTATCACATAACCAAAAGAAGAAAAGCATAGTGGGTGACTCAGCACCATCCCAGAATCACCATCCAGGACTGACAAACTCATTTCCCAAGTAAAAGATTGCAGCATCCTGCTTACAGTGATAATGAGCTGAGGATTAGTCCTCTCCGAGAGGCAGGGCTCAGCTGACCAGTCACACTGTTGTTTCTTAACAGTTGCTGAAAACATTTATTCAGGTTTGAAATTCCCATCTCTACCTACTTTTCCACTGAAGCAATGATATTCTCAGTGATTTTAATAGTATATGATGCCGTTCTGTGATTGCTTCCTCTGTGCCAGGTTCTTCATAAACCCTTGCAGAGTTGTTTCCGTTCATCCCCATAGATAACCTTTGGGGAAGTTGGACTCTTCTCTGGTTTGTGGATGAGGAAACTGGCCTGGGGAAGAGTCACAATGTGTGACCAAGGTCACATTCTCCTTATTACAGGTTCTCAAAACCACCACCAGTTCACCTAAATCAAGCCCACATCAAACCAATAAAGACCTGTAAAGGATGTCTTACACATGTTAACTCACTAACATTTGTTAAACACTAAGTACTGGATTTCCATTTCAATTGGTTCTTTTCGAAAGTTTACATTATGAGGTCTTGATGTCAGTTCTTTTGAGGGGCTCTGTGGCCAGTTCTCTGAAACGTTGTCATCTTGGATAGGGTAAGAATGGGATGAGAAAGGCTGCCAGCGACAACTTCTACCCCTGTCGCCCCCTGAGGGCAGGGTGTGTGGAGTTTGACTCTCCCCCAGCCATGCCTGCCCCCATCAGTCCCATTCGTGGTCTGTGCAGAGGTAGACAGCTAGGAAGTTAGAGGACAGCCCACGAGACCACCCTCACTTCGAACACCAAGTGCAGAGTTTGGGGGCCCCCGGGACTACCCTCAGTTTTGATAATTTGCTGGAACTCACTGTTATGGTTACGGCTTCTAACCTCAAAAGAACACAGATTAAAATTAGTCCAGGGAAGAGGCTTGTGGGCAGAGCGTAGGAGGGCACCAAGTGTGTGGTCTCCATTGGTTCCTCCCGGTGGAGATGGAGCAGGGCTCTTCTCCCAGCATCACTGAGTGGTACCCGGACTACTGCCAACCCGGGAAGCTCGCTCAGGGTCCAGGATCTTGATGTGGGCTCCATCACGTAGGCATGATTGACTGCCCCGTGGCTGACCTCATCTCCAGCCCCTCTGGCAGAAGACTGATAGCACGTGACCCAAAGCCCCCAGCCTATGTAAAATTGTTATTCTCTGGCTGGTCCAAGGTCCCCAGGCAAAGAAAGACTTCTATCAGGCAGGACCTTCCAAGGGCTTAGAGATCACCTCCCAGGAGCCTAAGGCCAGACCTCTCCCTGTGTAAGGTTAGTGCCTTATCACGCCGCGTAACTGTCAGAATTGTTCAAATACTTTTGTAGTCATGACTTTTTCACTTCCCAGGAAGCCACCATTATTCATGGAGTTTGTGTGGTTTGTTCTGTGAAGTCTACATTTACCGATGAATTGCTTTAGCAAACAATACCATTGGCTCATATTTTCCCAGTAAGCAGAATTGAATACGTGTCTGCTCTGTGCTCAAGTATGAATCATCTATTTCCCTTTTGCTAGAACAGAGACTTAGCAGTTCTCTTCAGGATTAGACTGCATGGTGAAACTTTGTTTTTACTTAATTCTCTTACAGCTAGAAAGTGTGACATAAAATCGGTGAGCTGTACCCAGCAGTGTGCTGGTAAATGGTTGTTGACAGGCCCTGATCTCTCGGGACAGGAGAGGTGAGAGTGGAGAGTCCTGATTCCCAGCGCTTGCCGATTACCAGGATGTCATTCTGTGCTCTGTTTCAAGCTATAGCATGACATCATTGGACATGAAATTGAGAAGAGATGAAAATAATACATCATCATATGGTATTTCTAACCTTAGGTAGAATAGACTGAAACAACCTCGGTAGCATAGATATTAATAGAAAGTAGTAAAGTTATTAAAAAGTGAGAAATTTTGAGTATTCGTTACCTCTGTTTTTAATATAATGTATTAATTGTGAGTTTATACAATTTAATTTTTAACAGTGGCTGTGATTAACAACAGGCTGACACATTTTCTAGGTATTTAACAAGGGGCTCTGTCATGTCTGTAGGAGTCAGCTGCACACAGCTGGCTATGCCCCACCCCTGGGGCCTGTGGCCAGAGAGCTTGTGGGCTGGGCCCCTCCTGTGAAGAGCTATGGGTCTCCCTGCCTTATCTCAGCCAGCATGTTATTTTCTCCGACCTAAGTAGAAATAACCAACTTTTAGAGCTCACATTTTAACCAATAGGCCCCATAACTTAACTCATGAGCAGAAAGTTGAATTTCTGGTTCATTTAGCAGATTGCTTGCAGTTCTCGGTTCTGTGCACTTGTAATGAAACACATTGTGGGAGAAAAGTCCACCGTGTCTGTGTGATGTTGTTAAAACAACTTTAATAAGGCAGTGAGCGTGGAATAGCTAACACAGGCACGTGCAGGCACACACACAGCACTTCTTTTTACATGCATGTCAGGGCAGAGACAACAGTGATTTTGGAATCAGCTCTGAATGCACAGCTGTGTACCGGTGGTTTTTCTCTCGCCTCTTTTGCTGGACACCAGCTCATGTTTTCATGGTGCTTCTTCTGGACTCCATCGTAAAAAGCACCACAGAATATTGGACCATATTGGTTCTCTGTAAAGATCCAGGCTGTTTTGCTGAGGGTCACAGAAGATGAAATTTAAAGTTCCTCTGCTTTCCGGATCTTCAGAAATATCCATTCAGTGAGATGTTCTTTTGTAATGGAATAGTACATTATTATCGGTATTCCTTGATATAAAAGAAATGCAATTCTTTTGGGGTTGTAAACATCACGGAGTCCCAGAGGTTGGGAGATGCAGCAATATTTTTTAGATTATTAAGAAGGCTCCTCTTCCCTGAGATTGGAAGAGAGATGAGTTTTACAATCATTGTGCCCTGGGTGACTTAGTGAAGCAATCAAACCCTCTCTTTAAGACATAATTCTGATTGCTTTCAACATTCTCTTTTCTGGAAATATCCTTTCTTTTTTTTCTTCTTTTTACCTTTTTTGATACCGCCTGGGGCATTTTTATGTGTTCTATTAAGGAAGTTCCTGCTGTGGCAGATGCTCCCAGCAAATAGTCTGGAGCAGTCTGCTGCTTCTGCCTCGGCTGAGATTTTACAGCGTTACTGAGCTTCTCAGAATGTTGTATCAGGGGTGCGAGCTGCAGGGTTTGGCTGTAAACTTAGGGCTTTTCGTTGTCCATTTAGAAACCTGCTTCCCGATATAATTTATTTCCAGCATCTCTGGAAATACGACGACTCCCAAGGCAAATAAAGCACAAACAGTATCTTCCTGTTCACTTTGGATTTGTGCTGCTCTTTGATTAGAGCAGCCCCCACGTAATTCATGATGTGCTTTATTTGCGAAGCCTGCAGTGTATAAACCAGCTGCGAACGCGCCGCACAAAGGGGAGATGTGTGCTATGAAGTCAGAGATTGCACGGCCGCTTCTTTTTCTTTGAGCACAGGACTGACAAGCCCTCACGCACATGTAGTTGTGTCTGGAGAGAAAACTCAGCTGAACTACGGGGATAGAATTTAGAAGTGCCCACTACTCCCACCCCCAGCCTCCTTCAGACTCAGTCACCTTCAAATGCCCAGACCGATATTCTGCTCCACCAAAAAAAACTGCCCGGAGGTGCGGGAGTTCCGAAATGAAGCCTTCAAAGGCCAGGCCCCAGCCCCATCCTCGCCTTCTTTCCCTGTAGGATTTATGTCTCTCCCTCCCTCCCTCCCTCTCCCTCCCTCCCTCTCTCCCTCCCTCCCTTCCTCTCTCTCCCTCCCTCCCTCCCTCCCTCTCTCTCCCTCCCTCCCTCCCTCTCTCCCTCCCTCCCTCCCTCCCTCTCCCTCCCTCTCTCTCCCTCCCTCTCTCCCTCTCCCTCCCTCTCTCTCCCTCCCTCCCTCTCTCTCCCTCCCTCCCTCCCTCTCCCTCCCTCCCTCCCTCTCCCTCCCCCCTCCTCACCCCCCCACCCCCACAGCCGTGGGCTCTGAGAAGCTAGCGCTGAACTTCACACCTCAGGATAAACCTCCCCACTGCTTCCATGGGGGCCTCTCAATGTCTGTGCGTTGTTATTTCATCACAGACTACAAATGAACACCACTTGTGAGATAAATTTACAAGGTGTTGATGTACTGATTTTGCAAGAAATCTTCCTTGGGCAATGTGGCTTTTGCATCTGCTTATGAGTACTGTGGCCAAAGACGGAATTCCAGGTAATGTCAGAATTATGAACCTGGTCTGAGCAAGAGTGAGAGTTAATGACTGAAGGGACCTGGTGTTGTTGCTGCCGGCACAGTAGTACTAGTAGTAATCAGTGTTATTGGATGGACAGTACCGCTACCAATAATAGTCATCTAGAAGCACTCAAAGTGCATACTTGATTCTGGTTAATGGCTCTTGGCTGGAACATTACTCAGAGTTAAAAAGACCAACCGCACGATTTTCACATTAGATGTAATTTTGACTCGAGTGTTAATATTTTGTCGGCACTTCTTTGAGTTCTTATTCCAGTAATGGTTTTTTAGTTTCAGTCCCGTGTTGGGCCTTTTTTTTAAAATTTAATTTTATTTTGTTTTATACAGCAAGTTCTTATTAGTTTTCTGTTTTATACACATTAGTGTATATATGTCAATCCCAATCTCCCAGTTCATCCTACCACCACTCCCTGCCCCGCTTTCCCCCCTTGGTGTTTGTACTTTGTTCTCTACATCTGTGTCTCTATTTCTGTCCTGCAAACCGGTTCATCTGTACCATTTTTCTAGATTCCATGTATATACGTTAATCTACGATATTTGGTTTTCTCTTTCTGACTTACCTCACTCTGTATGACAGTCTCTAGGTCCTTCCACGTCTCTAACAAATGACCCAATTTCGTTCCTTTTTATGGCTAATATTCCAGTGCATATATGTACCACATCTTCTTTATCCATTCGTCTGTCGATGGGCATTTAGGTTGCTTCCATGACCTGGCTATTGTAAATAGTGAGCTGCAGTGAACATTTGGGTGCATGTGTCTTTTTGAATTATGGTTTTCTCTGGGTACATGCCTATAGTGGGATTGCTGGGTCATATGGTAATTCTATTTTTAGTTTTTTAAGGACCATGTTGAACCTTAAAATAGGAAAAATCCCAGGAAAGTGGAGAGGTATGAGTACTTGTTTCTGTCCTTGGGAAGACAGAAGTCAGAGCAAACATTTCCAGAACATTCACTGCCTGCCCAACGGATCAATAAGTGTGTGTATGTGTTCTGAACATATGCTCCAGACACAGAGGTGTGTATGTATTTTTTCTAAACAAAGACACGACACGTGTACATATACAAATTTATACACATAAAGATGGACACAGGCGGTGAGGGGCCCCTCCCCCCACCCGCCTGGCACCAGCTCTGCAGAAACGCAGATTGTGTCCAACTAGCCAGGTGCGTCGGGGTTAAGAGTGGCGCGTGAGAGGAAGCAGGTGCTGGAAGCTGCTGGGATGAGGAGGAACTAGGATGGTGGTTGGGGCAGCTGTGCCAGTGACAGGTGTTTGCAAGCACTGTGCTTGAGGAACAGCGGAATGGAGACTGGAGCGGGCGGCGGGGAGGCGTGCATGTCAGGGTATTTCAGGATTCTTCTTTTGTTTGAGGTTCTTTTGTTGAACTTCTTTAATCTTTGGATTTATATATTTTATCAAATTTGGAAACTTGTCTTTATTTCTTCAAATATTCTTGTCCCCCTGCCCGCATCTCCTTTGGAGTTTCTAATTACATGCCTATCAGGCCACTCAAAGTTGTCCTACAGCTCACTGATTCTTTGTCCTTTTAATTCTTTTTTTCTGTGTATTTCGTTTTGGGTACTTTCTATTAGTATATCTTCAAGTTCAATGTTTTATTTTCTCCTGTAGTGTCCAGTCTGCTATGAATTTCATCTGGTGTATTTTCATCTCAGGGGCTATAGTTTTCATCTATAGAAGTTTGATTTGGGACATTTCTGTGTCTTGACGTGCTATGCTTTCCTCTACCTTCCTGAACGTATGGGATAGAGTTACAAGAACTTTTTAACGTCCTTGTCCACTGCTTCTCTCGTTCTGACCTTTTTATTGATTTGCTTTTTCTCCTCATTATAGGTCGTATTTTCCTGCTTCTTCTATGCCTGATATTTTTTTTTACTGGATGCCAGGTGTTGTGAATTTCGCTTTGGTGGGTGTGGGTATTTCTATATACCTGTTAATATTCTTTTTTTTTTTTGCGGTATGCAGGCCTCTCACTGTTGTGGCCTCTCCCGTTGCGGAGCACAGGCTCCGGACGTGCAGGCTTAGCGGCCATGGCTCACGGGCCTAGCCGCTCCGCGGCATGTGGGATCTTCCCGGACCGGGGCACGAACCTGCGTCCCCTGCATCAGCAGGCGGACTCTCAACCACTGCGCCACCAGGGAAGCCCACCTGTTAATATTCTTGATCTTTGTTCTGGTACGGAGGTAACTTAGAAACAGTTTAGTCCTCTGGGATCTTGCTTTTAGCTGTATTAGGCAGGACTAGAGCAGTATTTAGCCCAGGGCTAAGTTTGCCCCACTCCTTAGGCAGGTTTTTTCTGAGTTACCTGTTCAATGTCCCGTGAATCACGAAGTTTATGCATGCTGGCTCGTGGGAACACAGACCATCACCTGTCATATATGAGTTCTGGGTGTTATTCTCTCTAATGCTTTCAGGTGGTTCTTACAGGCTGGGGTAATCTTTTCACATGTGTCCTCTGATCATTTTCAGCTAGAGACTGAAGGAGACCCTCTGCTGATCTCTGGAAGTCCTGGCCCCCTCTCATATTCTGCCTTATTATGTCTATACCCTGCCCCCTCCCAGACCCTCACCTCTATCTCCTCAACTCGGGGGACCCCTGGGCTCTGCCTAGCTCCCCCTTCTGGTGCCCCAGCCTGGAAAATCTTTTCGAGACAGTGATCCGGGGCACTCCTGGGATTCCCCTTATGTGTGTCCCTTCTGAATAGATCCCTGTCCTGTGCGCCATAGCATCCAGTGTCTGAACACCGTGGCCCATATACTTTGTTTAGATTCTCTGATTCACGATAGGTGGCATCCCCCCGCCAGCAGGAAGCCTCCTCCACCGTCCAGACTCTGGGTCCCATCGGAGGGCCTGACAAACAAATGCAGAATTGGTAACATCTGCTGAAGATCCTCAGCGGGGCAGCTCCCTGCTCTTCCCAGGAACAGGAATCCACGTAATGATCAAGTCTTGGTGGTTGACTGGTGCCAGGGTGAGGAAAGTGCAGGAGGCTGTGGTGGAAGCACGGAGGCGGGAGCCTGGCGGGGCAGGCGGGGAGACGCCCACACTCCCCCGGAGGTCCAGGCGGCGGGGCTGTGGGAACAGAGGAGAACATCTGTGTCTGGCGGTCTGGCTTCCACTCCTGCTGCGCCAAGAGGTCAGAGAACTAGAATGCGAGTCGAGGTTTCTGGTTCCTGCACCTGCTCATTTGAATGTATGGAAGCCAGGCCCCTCCTCTGCACCTCCAAGTGTTAGGCTCTACATTGGGGTTAATGCTACACGCTCTGTCCATAGAGCGTGGGTTCGTAGAACAAAGATAACGCAACTCAGATGCTCCTGTTCATTTTAGGTGTGTTCACCCTGATTTTTCTACTTGATTCTCAGACGTCTTCTGTGAGAGGCAGGGGGGCAGGCAGCTTTTTGTCTGTTCCCCAGATAGACCAACCCAAGTCCACGCAGTCCGAGGCAGTGCTCAGTGCACAGCGGCCAGAGGCCACAGCGAGGCAGTAGCCACCTCGGTCTAGAACTCAAGTCTCTCGATGCCAGATCTCTACACCTGTCATTCTCAACCGAAACCTTGCCCCCCAGAGAACATTTGGCAAGGTCAGGACGCCGTTTTGGTTGTCACAGCTGGGGTGGGGCAGCAGGATGCTACTGGAATCTGGGGGGTGGAGGCCAGGGACGCTGCCCAGGAAGCCGCCAGAGCGGAGGGTGATGCACCCCAAATGCGGAGGAGCAGGGTTGAGGTGGAAAACCCTTAGTCCACGCCTCCCTGTGAAAGTGCTCTGAAAACCAAGAAGCGCCTTGAAAATCATATCTCACGATTCCAGCCCGATTATGCAGTAGCCGTCGAATTCCTGGCTCTGTCCCCCTCACCACAGCTAAAGGAGATGCATCTCTTTAAACCGCTTCTGCTGTCTGGGCACTCACACAGGGGGATTATGCTGGTGGTCCAGGTGTATACAGTAGGCATTTCCTTACAGGGTGTGCGGAGGCTGAATAAAAGCAAAAACCATACCTCCTTTCTGAAGCACAGCCTCGGCTAAACTGTGCTGGCTGCAGGCACCAGCAACAGATAAGACCAATTTGCTGCTAAAAATGCAATAGCAAGTTAAGAGAAGATGTAGTTTGCCTTTCATTCTAGCTCTTTGTGCATTTCTGTGTGTAAAAGAGAGCATCAAAATGGGTTTTTACCTCCCCAGGAACCGAACTGCTTCAGCAAATGCTTTTCAAATACAGTAAAATGCTCAAATTTTCAGTTGCAGTGTTGTCGTATGGTTTTTTGCAGGTCCATCCGTATCCATGACTTTCTGTTTCCCTTCTCTGTCTCTCTTTCTGTCTCCCTCTTGAGATCTAGCTGGCTGGTCCCGGGCAAAAGGTCTGTGACTTCATTTTTCAGGAAAGTGTGCCCCAAAAGTGTGCTTTTGAGCCTCTGGAACTCTGCTTCCTTTGGCCCCATCATGCCTGCTTATTCCAGTTGCTTGAATTCTCTGTGCTGCCACCTGCTCTGCAAAATGCGGATTAACAGAGGAACGATTCTGTTGGGCCCTGAAAATGTCAGGTGTTACCAGAACTCTGGCAGTGGAACGAGGCCGAAATGCCCTCATACCAACATTTCTCAGAATATTGGTGTATGTCTGTCCCCAGTTTGCATTTCTTTTATTCATAAGGAGATGCTCATGAAAACAATTGGTCCATTTCAACCGCAGGGATGGCAGTCAGAGCCCCGTTAGTGCATGCTGGTGACAGGAAGGGAGGTGGGGCTGATTTCCCCCTCCCCAGTGCCCGACTCTGGGGCCTCCTTGGGTTCTCCCCACCCTTCTGCTCACGGGCCGAGATGTTGCTCACCTGACTCCCCCCTTCAGTGTGGTTGGACATGGGGAGATGCATCATGTGACCCAGAGCCAGCCAATCAGTGTGCACGTCGCCCTGACCATGGCCCTCCACGTGAGATGGGCCATGGCCCACGTGGTTGATGGAAGACACTGACAGCAATAGCAGCCACGGATACTGTACGCTTACCCAGTGCCAGACGCCATGGCCACCCTGTGAGATCCATTGTGCCAACATCCCTGTTTTACAGATGAGGAAACTGAGGCACGGGCTTGGACAGCCAGGGAATGGCCGGCCGGCGGCCTCCACCCCTGTTCTCGCCACCCCACTGAGCCGACCAGTCTCGCCCGCCTCTCCAAACTGGTCACGCCGCAGCCCTCAGCGCAGCCTCCTCTCAAATAAAAACCTGCCACCACGTTTTGTTCTTTGGCCCGAATATTCCCTTCTCAAAATTGTATACTCTTGTCTTCCCTGAGATTCTACTAACTCTTAAGACCCAGCTCCTACCTCCTCCTAAAACCTTCAAAGACCACGTCACTGGGCAGGTTCTGCTCTTCTTGACCGGTGTACCCAGGGCGTCCACAGTGGGGCAGTCCCGCCATCATTTGTCCATTCTGCTTGCCGTTTCATCAGCACCATTTGTCTTCCACTAATTCGCCACCTTGGACGCAGAGCAGCCTCTGGCTTCTGTGTCTCTCCTCACCACAACCAGGCAATAAGCAGCCTGAGAGCCTGGGCTGGCTTTGTACGTGGTCCGCCCACAGTAATTTTAGTCGCCAGTATTTGCTGGGTGCACCCGCCCTGGTGGGCACCCTGGGCAGGTGTCGCATCTATTCTCATCAGATCCTTAAGACCAGTCCTGGGAGAGGAGCTGTTACAACCCAGTTCCCCTGAAGTACAGAGAGGTTAAGTCACTTGCCAAGCAGCACAGCCAGGATCTGAGTCCCACGTCCTCACGGTATGGAGCCAGCTCCTAACCACTGTGCCACAGTGCCTCCTGGCGACTGTTTTATCTCATCTCTTTTCAGAGCAGGTCTGATCCGATCAGAGTGTGGAGTCATCCATGCTTCCTCCTGGGGCTAAGAAAAGACTCTTGGGCAGCACCCATTAATTTAGCATGAAAAAATTAATGTGGTAGACCAGTTCCCTGCTAGGAAACAAGCATTTCATCCCTTTCCAGCGGGCGGTTTCATTTCATGAAATGCGTTGGCACACCGAGCCTCATTTTGATGATTTTGGCAAAAGAGTTGGGTTCTTCAAAATTAAAGTCAGCACCCCTGTTTCATCGTGGGATGTCTTTGGCAGCCATGAGCTTCTAAAGATCTCTCTGATAGAGAATTGTATTCAGTTTACTTTTTAAGTATGATTATAGGGTGACAGGGAAACCTGCCCAGCTTCTCTTACTCCGTCCCCTGAGCTCCGCCTCTTTGGCCGCGTCTCGGGCAGCTCCTGTGCATCACAGCTCCACAGTCCTGCCCAGAACATCCAATGTTATGAAGGAGGCTGAGGCTAGCACTCCAGACTCTTGCAGACTTATAGTTCCAACCAACAAATGTGAGTTGAGCCTGTCCACTCTGCCAGGGGTGGTGTTGGGTCCGGGAATGTACAGCCTGGGGCAGCTGACCCCAGGGCACAGGTCTCCCCTATACGCTGCCAGACGTGGCCAGGTGTGAGCGTGGGACATGCAAGGTCCCCGCGGGAGGGCTCGTCGGCCACCTCCAGGGCCTCAGTGAAGCTGCTTTGTGCCAGTGGTCAAGGATACCCCTGCCTCTTGCAAAGGGCACGGCGGCTGTGGAATGAATCAGCACTGGCTGCGCACTGCTGCCCATCTGGACACCATTCCTCCCACCAACTGCCAAGTGCGGGTTTCAGCCGACATCCCCCCGCCCACTGTCCAAGGCCTCGGGGAGCAGCCGCTGAATTGCTTCCCTGTCGGTCCTGGTCCCCACGTCCCTCTGGGTTCTTCCGATCGAGGGAATCGACACAGGGACGTAACACCGTTTCCTCTGTCTACACCTTGACGCACAAACCAACGATGCATCAGCTCACGCTCACTTGCTTAGATAATTCTCTCTGAGGAGTTAGCTGCTGGAAAGCCAGGGTGTGCATCTTGCAAAGGGAAGTGTCAAGTATTTGCCTCCATGATGAGCAGTGCTTTTCATTTCTGAGATATTATGAACCAGAAAAATCCACAAAACATAAAAGAAACTCAGCTAAAGGCAACACGTCTAATTCTGCTGTGTTCCTTTGTTCTCCCTTCTCCCCCATAGCATGCTGTGAAGTTCATACACCGCAGACACTTCATGGAGGTACAAACAGGTTTCTCTGCACAGCAGCCCCGCGGCCCAGGTTTGGGAGGACGGGGACGTGATGGGTCAGTGCCCGCTGCTGGGGTGAGGACCGAGGGGGCTGGGTGAGGGCCAAGAGCTCTGGAAGGCTCACATTCACCTGACGTCACCGTTCAGTCCCAGGGACACGTCCCGATGCCCTGCTGGACACCTCATCCCCGCGCCCTGGTTCCCACAGTGGAGAAGGCGTTATCAGGTTGCAGGTGGGAGGGTGAACGCAGGACTCTAACGAACACCGATCTAATGCAGACAGAAGCGATCACGTGCCATCCTATGACTTGAGCTGTTGTTAGAAGCAAACGACTTACGTTACTACTTCAGCTGGGAATCTGCTTTCTAAGATGCAGGTTTTATTTTCCTGAATAAATATTGAAGGTGCTTGAAGGGAGTGACCGTGTCTTACTGTCGTTTATACGCAGAGCTGCCTGGTACAGTGAGGGGCACCGGCGTGTGGTAGGTCTATTCCTTCATTTCCTAATCCAGCATTATTTACTGAGCATCCCCATAGGCCTGGTGCGGAGAATGTGGACCCAAACAAGGGAGGTGACCCCTGCCCTCACGGAAGTTACAGGCAAGAGGAGAGGCCACAAGTAAATAATGTCATGAGTCAATGCATATATAAATGTGAGAATGCCATGCAAGAAAAGAGATGCTCGGAAAAGGTGTAATGGCGGGGGGGCTTGTTTCATTGGGGAGGGAAGGTCGGGAATCCCTCTCTAAGGAAGGGCCTCCTTCAGGGAGGCCCCTGAGGAGGGGGAGTTGGGTGTGTATTAGTCACAGCACAGGAGACAGGCCTTCTCAAGGGAACGGCACGTGCAAAGGCCCTGAGGCGGGAGTAGGCATGTTTGGAGAAAAAGTTGAAGCCTGGAGAAAGGGGGACAGGGTGGTGGAGAGGGTGGGTAGGGGCCACATCCCACAGGGACTAGTGAGCCCCACTAAGGGTCGGGGCTTTGACCTCAGGGTGTGGCCTTTTGAAGCCAGGGAGCCACCTGAGTCAGACTGTGGTGTCCACTGAGGTCATGGGTGTAGACAGGACCGGACAGAGACCAGTGGGTGGGCTAAAGGCCTATGTGGAGGAGGAATTGCCACCTCCTGTCACGGTCCCCGGGGAGAACTCAAGGGGACTCGGCGTCTGGCTGTTTGCACCCGGGCGGCATTGGCTGGGACAGTGGTGCCTGCAGGGGGGTCGGGACAGGAAAGATGGAGAGTGCGTTTGGGGGCCTGTGAACACGGGGGCACCTCGGGGTCTCCAGGAAGGCTTGTCACAGAGATGTTTGGATATAACCCTGGAGCTGGGAGAGGGGGTCGGGCTGGAGTGAGGGGCATGGATGCCCACCTGGCCACAGACACAGAGGAAGCCGGCTAGGACGCCTGCCTGCCAGGCTTTCTGACATCCCAGGGGAAGGGGCACTTTGGTCCTTCATGGCCTGGAGGAGGGAAGGAGACTTGAGAGTGAGAGGGTTCCCAGCAGGGTGGGGGTGGGGAGGGAAACTGGGATGGACTGCCGCCTTGCGCCCTGCGACCGTCAGTGACTCTGGGCATGATGGCGATGTCTGTACTTACTTAGCCTCGATAGTGGGGCCTCCATTCCTTCCACAAGCACCAAAAGCTTTGGCCTCCATACAAACGGGACCAAGATTTCAGGGTGACACCCTCAAAGAGCGCAGGTCTCAACTTGCCCTTTTTTTAATTTTTATTTTATATTGGAGTATAGTTGATTTGTAATATGTTAGTTTCAGGTGCACAGCAAAGTGATTGTTACGCATTTACGTATATCTAAATATTCTTGTTCAGATTCTTTTCCCATTTAGGCTATTATAGGATGTAGAGTGGAGTTCCCTGTGCTCAACAGGAGGTCCTTGTCGTTTACTTTACATACAGTAGTGTGTGTATGTTAACCCCGAACTCCTGATTTGTCCCTCCCCCCATCCACTTGCCCTTTTCAGCAGCTGGGCTTGCAGTGCTTTTCCGGTCCTCACTCTTCACCATTCCTCCCAGGACAAGCCTCGGAGGGAAATGAACTGCCTGCTGACAAGGCAGCCCTTCAGCACGTTAATTTGTTCTGGCTCCTCGGTTTTCCAGCCGGAAACCTGAGCCGAAACGCCCTTCCCAAACAGCATCCGTCAAAGCCCAGCACCGGGGCCACCCAGTGAGGGTGCGGCAACGTGCCAATCTGCTTTGCGATTGAAGTGCAACTCAAAATGGGTAAGCCCCATGCACAGAAACGGTGTGCGTGTGGTTGCAACCCCGGTCAGAGGTTGCCTTTCCCAGTAGGAGGACCCGAGGATACCTGAGTCCTCGGCCACCATTGGCGTGTCTACGTTTGTTCCTTACGTTTTTTCCTTCCACGTCGGAAGGAAAAGCGATACGATCAGTGATTCTGTGGGGAGAGAAGGGCTTGGTCGTTCGGCAAACTCCATGTGGTTTATTTCTTCCAGATGGCCCAGACGCTCACCACTAGTCTTCGCCTGGTATTAACAAATGCGATTTGGCGTTTTTGAGAAATGGATCGGCACGTGCTCCCTTTCCCGTGGTTCACCACCCTGACCTCCTGCAAAGAGCAGGGGGTGGGCATAACAAGCCGCCATTGCCGAGACTCAGAGTGTTTTAATGGAACAGAGCCGTTTTTAATTTCTTTAAAGAGCATTCCAAATTAACTCATTTGTTGAGTGCCTCTATAAACAAACACTTGGAGTTCACATGGGTCCCCCCGGAATGATCCTTCTAAGTGGCTTTGGCTAAGAGACGTCCTGCAGGGGTGATTGCTCTGCAATTGCTTCTGTTGGCGTGAATTATACTTGCGGTAGAATTTGTACTGGGCTAATTTATTTTCAATTGTAGGTTAAGTTCTAAAGCACAAGGAGCATGTGCTCTGTGAGAAGCATCCTGGGGCCTGACTGGTAGCGGGAGGGTTGCTTGAGTGAGGAGAGGCCAAACATAAGAGAAGTCAGGGGCTTCCCTGGTGTCACAGTGGTTAAGAATCCACCAGCCAATGCAGGGGACACGGGTTCGAGCCCTGGTCCAGGAAGATCCCACATGCCGCAGAGCAGCTAAGCCCGCGAGCCACAACTACTGAGCCCCTGCGCCACAACTACTGAGCCTGCATGCCACAACTACTGAAGCCCGCGCACCGCAACAAGAGAAGCCACCACAATGAGAAGCCCGCGCACTGCAACAAAGAGTAGCCCCGGCTCGCTGCAACTAGAGAGAGCCTGTGCAGAGCAACAAAGACCCAACACAGTGAAAAATAAAATATAAATAAATTTAAAAAAAGAGAAGTTGGCTGTTGATATTTGAGGACCCTGTTCCTCACTTTCCCAGCTTGTAAGGCTGGAAATGTCTGTGATAACTGTTTAAGAATGGGACACCACCCTCCTGCTGGCTCTCCTGTGTTCCTTGAGCATTCTCTAAGATTATGAGAATTTGGAGGTGCACGCACAATGTTTACTATGCACCCTGCTTTCTGGAGTGTGTCCTCGGACCAGTGTGCCTTGGGGGCACTTATCAAGTTTAAAGGGACTTCCCTGGTGGTCCAGTGGGTAAGATTACGTGCTCCCAATGCAGGGTGCACGGGTTCGATCCCTGGTTGGAAAACTAGATCTCACATGCTACAACAAACACCGGGCGCAGCCTGAATAAATTTTTTTTTTTAAGTTTAAAGATGCAAAGACAGGAAATAAGTGTGTCTCGCTGTTTTATGTGAGTCAAGTTTACTTTTTTAATTCATCCATCAGTTTGGAAAAGTAATGCATTTCATCAGTTCGTGCTTTGATGTGTTACCTTGAGATCCATCCTTTGGTGTCCCTACTGCAGAGAACAAGTGTTTCCCAGATCTTTGTTTGGAGGCTCTGGGTATCAGTTTCTTGTCCTTCTCCTGCCCTTTGTGATTGATGGCTGTTACTCCATGGAGCTCCCAGCATCTCCTGGGAGTGCAGACAGACCCATGGTGAGACTCAGACACAACAGAAGGATGACTTGTTTCATAAGTAAAGTTGTGACAGAACAGCGCTAACTTGAAACCATGCTTGACTCGTTCTTGCCTGTTCCCAAGGGCTGAGCACCTACAGCCAACGGTCACAGCCGGGGTCGAGCTGAACCCTTGACCAGGCTTGAGTGGACAGGCCAGTTGGTTCTGATAATGATAGTGACGTGTTCTGGGCTTCATGGTTAGACTCTAAGCACCGGGTGTTTATTAAGCTCTTTCATCTTCAGTTTACAGGTTAAAGTACTTGCTGATGCAGGGTGGTTGAGTAACTTGCTTTTGGAACCCAATCCAGCTGGTCTCAGAGTCAGAATCCAACCCCAACTAAATGGCTGGTGGTCTCCAAACATGGCCCCTCATCAGCATTATTTGGGGAGCTTCTGAAAAATACAGCTCCCTTGGGCCCCTCTCAGGGAGCTTCTAAGTCAGTAGGTGGAGGGCCCAGGAATCTGTGATGATGGACCCAGTTTGAGAACTGCTGTTTTAGCTCACAAATTCCTGGACAGCAGTCATGTTATTTGTTATCAAAAAAGAAAATCAAACCTACACTCACCCTTTGGCTCAGCTTTTCATCCCCTAAGTGTTATCTAAAGGAAACGAAAGGCTTGTACCAGAGTGTTCACTGTAGGCCAAAACCTGGAAGCAGCCCAAGTGACCACAAACAGACAGGTATATCCGTGCAGTGGAATTCTGCTCAGCAACGACAAGGAGCAGACTGCTAATACGTGCAGCAACGTGGATGAATCTTGAAAGCACGCAAAGTGGGAAAAGGCTCACACAGTGGAGTGCACGCTTAGTGTACGGTTCCGTTGATGCGCCATCTGAGAGAGACCAAACTAATCGATGGTTTGAGAAAAAACCATCAGGGTGTTTGCCTCGGGCAGTGGTGGGACTTCGAGCGGGTGGTGAGGGGACTTTTGGGGACAGTGACGATGTTCACTGTCTTGGCCGGGGGCTACCTTACACAGGGGTCTGCCTTTGTCACCCCAAAGATGTTTGCATTTCGTTCCAAATGCATTTTACATCAAAAAAGACCACAAATGAAATATTGAGCTCTTGTTAATAACGTGCCTGGTAAAATGGTTAGGGATGAGTCATTCTGAAGTCGAGCTTGCTTTGATGAATCCCAAAATGAGCTGGATTGTCTGGGGAGCAGAGGGATGGATAAATATGTGATAAAGCAAATATAGGCTGTGGTCCAGTTGATATCTGACTGTCTTCTGATGCAGGAGCAAAGGGGTCTCTCCCTCGTGGAGCTGCCCCGGGATGCAGGACGGTCGTTTGTGATCCCCTACTTGTGGGGGGTCTGAGGGACGCTCATGGACCAAGGAGTCGTCGTCTGTAGATTCCAGCCGTTGCTGAGATACGGGAGCCCAGTGGGGATTCGAGTAGTTCGCACTTCATCACTGTAAGGCTGGATTGGAAAGTGGGACTGCCTGTCCTCCCCTGGAAGTCTAGACTTTGGCACAGGAGGAGCCCCCGGAAGATGGTGGAACCCCTCTGGCATTCTTTTCCCAGATCCAAATGGCAGGTAGCGGAGAGAGAAGAGGCAAGTCAGGTGACACTTAGGACCATGGTGTCTAGTTGTCCCAGGGCACTGAAGTGGCCCCAGACAGCACAGCCCTGCAAAGGGTCCTCTTTTCCTCCTGCCCCAATTAGTTCCTCCTGTTAGGACCAGGTGCCGTTGGTCTGCTGAGAGCTGCTGCCCTTTTGTAATTGGAGCAGTTTTAACCAATAACAAGGATCGCTAGGGTTTTCTTTCCATAGGTCACTGTAGAGTGGGAATCACTCGGTAGCTGATTCTCCTGTGCTTATCCTGTGAATGTTTCTTCTCCTGTCACGTCCTGCACAGGAGTTGGTGCCCAGGCTGGCATGGCACACCTGCACCAGGTGAGTGGGCTCTGCTCTCAGTGTGACTTGGGCTCCGGTGACTGTTCCGTGCCCAACTTGCTGTCACTCCTCACTCTCTGTGTCCTCTCAGTGTACAAGGTGTGTCATCAGCATACATCATATGCCCCCTTACCAATGACATTTCAAGAGCACTGTGCCAGGGGACATCAGAGGACATTATGTCCCGGGAGACAAGTCTTCAGGAGCAAGGTCTGAGTTTGTCAGAGGAAGGATGCAGGGCTGCCAGTGGCTGAAGCTGTCCGGTCTGGAAGGAGCAGTGTGGGCTACGTGTCACCATCACCCAGAGCTGAGCACAAGGGAAATCCCAGAATATTTATTTTCACCACCTTTCTCGGTATCGTTACTGTACCTGTTGACGTGAATTGGCATATTTTTACGTTCGCAATAAGGGGAGGTGGCACTCACCGGGACTTCTTGACTAAGTGGGCCCTTTCATGCGTGCAGCACATGGCCACATAATTGTCATGGGACAAGCCCACTGCAAGGATCCTAAAATACTCCCTGAATCATTAACAAAAGAGAAAATGACAGTCAGGACAATCAAAGTGCTATCAAGGATGGCTCATTGGACTTTAATTGCCCGCAATGGACAGTTCCTGTGAGATTGGTGTGGTTGCACTCGAGGTATATTTGACTAATCGGAAATCCTTCCCTGCACTGAATTACTGTTTACCAGACCTCTGCTGCCTTGAATCCTTGGGGGTGAAGGGCCTACAGAAGAACCACATAGAATTTTATCGCTGGTCCATTGCAGTACAGCATACGGCACGTGATATAACCAACTGCACGTTACCTCGAAGCTCTTTACACGGGGCTCTCCAAGCACCAGCGTGTGCATCAGAAGGATAAGACCAGAGGGAGAACACCGGTTTTCGGGAGTTTTCTGTGTGACGGGCTGGACCACGGCAGCTGAGACCCAGCCTGCTCATTGCTGTGTAGATCACTGATAGGCCAGGCGTTTGGCCCTGATGTTCATCACTGACACTCCGAGGTGGACCGTCCAGAGCTTCACCCCAAACTTCTTGCGGGACAGGTGTTCTGAGCACCACGTGTGTGACTGGTGTTGCTGGTAAAAAGAGGGACAACCCAGAGTGATGTATGTCGAGTCACGTGTGTCCTGTGGGGCTGATAAAGTGGGTGGGTTTTTTTTTTGTAGTTGGGAAACTCTAGGTTTCCCAATTTCTTTACTTTAAGGCTTTTCAGAATTTTGTTATACATAATGATACGTTATTTTTCTAAATTATAATGCTATGACTTTCCATGAGGGAGATAAAATATATAGTATTTCTCAAACGTATTTGACCGTGGAACCTCCCATCTTGTTTTGTTTTTTTAACATCTTTATTGGAGTATAATTGCTTTACAGGGGTGTGTTAGGGTGGGATGTTAAAGACACACAAAAACTGTGATGGAGAAAGAACGTCCTTCCGGGGAATTTTCAGACAAGTCCACCCTTTTTTCTCTGTTCTTTGACCCTGTGTATATGTGTTTCCTCTGTTTTGTTGGTGATGTTGGCGTAGGAGGGCTTCTTTATGCGTTTGTGCGTTCCTGGTGAGAGACTCTTTTGGATGGATGGGTGGGGCCCACTGTGTGCCAGGACCAGGGGGCTGGAGAGACCGCGGTGAAAATGTCAGATGAGATGTTGTCCTCTGCAGCTCCCTTGCAGTCTTGGGAGGGCAAGCATATAATGAACAATCAACATACAATGACAGTATCAGAAGGCAAGAAGCACTAGGTACACAAGAAAAATGTTAAATATTGGTGGGTTGATGGAGAGTTGAGAGAGGGGCTACTTTCTTTTCTTTTTGAAAAACAGATTTGTTGAAGTATAATTGTCATGAAAATACTGTACATATTTAAAGCATACAATTGGAAACTACATTCAAGGTAACGAATATTTGGACTTCCCCGGTGGCGCAGTGGTTACGAATCTGCCTGCCAATGCAGGGGACACGGGTTCGATCCCTGGTCCGGGAAGATCCCACATGCCACGGAGCAACTAAGCCCGTGTGCCACAACTACTGAGCCTGCACTCTAGAACCGCGAGCCACAACTACTGAGCCCACAGCAAAGAGGAGCCCCCACTCGCCACAACTAGAGAAGGCCCATGCACAGCAGCGAACACCCAGTGCAGCCAAAAATTCATTCATTCATTAATTTTAAAAAGATAGTGAATATTTTCATCACCCACAAAAGTTTTTATTCTTTTTATTCTTTTTTTATTGAAGTGTAGTTGATTTACAATGTTGTGTTCATTTCTGCTGTACAGTAGAGTGATTCAGTTATACATAATCCATTCTTTTTCGTATTTTTTTCCATTATGGTTTATCACGGGATACCGAACATGGTTCCCTGTGCTGTATGGTAGGACCTTATTTTTTATCGAGAGGAGCTACTTTAAATTGAGTGTCAGGGAAGGCCTCTTTGGGAGACCACAGTTACGCCAAAACATGGTGGGAACGAGAGCACAGACACTGGGTGCCGCAGTGGGAGGCCCTGTGAGGGCAGACTTATCAAGTGCAGCAGGACCTGAGAACCTTGCCGGTGGGCGGGGTGGGGGGCGGGGAACGGAGCGTCATTTCTGGCATTGAGTGCTGGCGAGTGTCAGGCTGGTTACCCAGGGCCTGGGTTTTGACCCGGCCTGGGGAGATGAACAGAGCAGGCAGAGCTGAAGCCCAAGTGAAATATTTGAGACGCAGGCAACTCACCCAAACCCATTTAGTTTTAGCTCGGGAACTTTTCTGGAAGTTCGCCATCTCTTGACCTTTTCCTGGGAGAAGGCTGGTGTAAGCCCACCCAGACCGGCAGCGCACACTCAGCGTGGACCCTCCTGAGCCCCTCAGCACAAGATGGGCTGCACCCGCTCCACGTACACACCTGTTTTCCCCACTCCTGGGCGATGCTCAGAAGTAACCTGTCGGTTCTCTGAATATTTTTGCTTCCTACAGAGCAGTCTTCCCCGCCGGGGGTCACTGCCTCTGTCGTCACATAAAAAGGTTTTGGGAAACCAGAAACTGAGTGCTGATGAGTTGCCATAGGGGATGCCTCATGGCCGAAACCCTGTGCACCATTGCTTCTCTTCCCCTTCGCGATGGTGGAGGCATCGACGCAAATGAAATGGCCTGGAGCCCGTGTGCCTCTCTGCATGGAACATCCCACAGGATGGATCCCCACGTAGAGGATGGGTTCCCACTCCATCCTCGGAGCTGGGCAACAGAGAGACCCGTGGTCTGGCCTGGTTGGGTCTTTCCTTCCCTCTCCACCTCCCTCTGCTGTCCCCCTCCCCCTCCCCCTCCCCTGGTGAGCCTGTCTCCTTGCTCAGTCTTCTCGGGGAGGGCATGCAGGCCAGAGTCATGATAACATCCTGCCCCGTGAGGTTGGTCCCCCCTCCAAAAAGAGAGCAGATCCAGTCTGCATTCCTCTAAGTGGAGCCCCACCCCAGTCCCGGGAGGACAGGGCAGGAGGCTGTCCCTCAGATCCTGCTCTGTGGTCCTCTGTGACCCACGGACTCTCCCTCTGAAACAAGACCCAAAAAAACCGTGATGTGAGACTCCAGGCTTGTGTTTAGCTGGTTTAGCTGGATAGTTCTCCAGTAAATTGCCAGGACGAGATGTGGGGTGGGAGGAAAATGGCCATTGGATTCCAGCTCATTACAGGTAACTCGATCCCGGAGCCCGTTAGCGAGAGCAGTGTCACTGGGCCGGTCCCCGCACACTGTGCGTGAATCCCCACGCGTCCTGGAGGCTACGTCCCAGCTTGTGATTATTTTAGAAATCATTGCTCCCATTCATCCTGAAAGTTTAGAGAAGTTTTGCGTCAAATGCTGTCTTCATCTTCCTTATTTTTTCTAAGCTTGATAACGAAATCTCCCTCTCTGCCCTCACATGCTGTGTGCAAATCACCAAAATCCATAAACCTTGAATAGATTTAGAAAATCATGCTCTGCTATGAAAGAAACCCGTAAATGAATCTTTATATTTGAAGTTTTGACATTTAACAAATGCATTGTTATCCATTATCCCTTCGGTACTTAACAAACAGAAATACAGAAAGACACAATTGGAAGGGCTTTTTTCCGTTCCATTCTTTCAAAAGCAGCTATTTCCTTGCAGGTGGTAATTTTGTTTCAAGAAGAGGGTTGTTTAGTACTAGGCTTTTTAATAAAATACGTGTGAGAGAATAATTCTTCTAAAACATTCTGTATCTATAAAAATCTATATGTGGGAGAACTTGAATTATTCCCTAATAGATTTTATTACATAGCAGTTAAGAATTTTTCTAAGGGACATCTAGTCAAAGCCATCAATTTTGGGTAACAAAGCATGGGAGAGAATGGAACTTACTGAAAACTGACATTATTCCCTACTTAGTGAATGCTTTATCTGTTCTCTGGCTATCATTTTCTTTAGAAGGTAGAGCTCTTTAGGCTGTTAGGTTAGCATGATTAACCACAAATAAGTGATTGACATTTATTCACTTAACCCACATTCTCTGGACGTGTTCTGTCTGCCAGATGCAGTGTCTGCACTGGGAAACTGAGGCAGGAAGGGGACTGCCCGGGGATCATACCTTGAATGGCAGGAGGAACAGACAGAGACTTGAATTCATAAAGCGAGGAGTGGGGAACCAGGGTAGGGAGACCCCTGGCAGGGGTTCACCCGCTGTTTTAATAAATTAACATGTGATCCTGTACGACCAAATGCCAGTCACGTAGGGGTGAGGTACAGAAAGAGAGGGCCACTTATTCAGTTGTTTCATTCAAAACTGATTGTTGCACACCTTTTACGTGTCAGGCGCGGCTCTGGCCCCAAAGCTACGAGCAGGAGATACATGGCCCCAGGGCCCTGGAGACAAAAAGCACTCCACCGTTACTCACGAAACATAACAAGAAACGCGGGACCAGGGGTGCGAGGGAGTCTGGAGCTGTGGACCGAGGTGACCCAGCCTCATTCGGGGAGGCCACCGGTGCCCCCTGATAACACGGCATTGGAGGGGGTGGATGGTCAGGGATTGGCCAGGTGTGGGAGGAGGCCAAGGGGATCTGGGGTCCAGGAGGCAGAGAGCTGGGTGGAGTGAAGAAGCTTAGAGGAACCTCCCCTTCTCCTGCAGGGAGCCGGGGGCAGAGACGGAGAGAAGGGAACATGGCAGGCACCTGCTGCGCAGGGGACAGCGGCTCCAGGGTTCTCCCCTCCAGTATGTGTTAAATGTGTTAAACTTGCAGAAAGCTGAGCGAATTCACCCTCCGTGAAAATCCTGCACTTCACAGGCTGCCGTCTTGCTTCACCTCGTACCTGTCCTCCTTCCGTCCATACAGCCGTTGTGCTTCTTACGGATTTCAGAGTGAAACTGCGGAAACCAGTATCCTTCCCTCCTAAACACTTCAGCAGGTGTCTCGTGAAATAGAGTTCACTATTTGTTTGCATTTTGAGTCAAAATTTATAGAGAGGAAAATACACACGTTTTAACTTTGAGGAATGCATACACCTGAGTAACCAAAGCTCCTGTCCAGGTCTAGAGCCTCCTCGTTGTTCCAGAGAGTCCTCTCCTGCCCCTTTGGTGGCCCATCCCTGCCCCCGGGGCCCAGAGGCAGTCCCTGTGCTGTTCTGGTTTTTTCAGCGTAGCTCCTGTCCAGGTCTAGAGCCTCCTCGTTGTTCCAGAGAGTCCTCTCCTGCCCTTTTGGTGACCCATCCCTGCCCCCGCGGCCCAGAGGCAGTCCCTGTGCTGTTCTGGTGTTTTCAGCGTACTTTGCCCGTAGTGTGTATACCAGTCCTGCCCCTTTTGGGGGGTTTGGTGTGCGTTTTGCCTTTTACCAGTTGAAAGGCTACAGCCAGTCTGGGGTGGCTGTGAAGAAAGCTGCCGTGGATGCCGCCGTGAACCTGTCGTGAGAAGGTGCTGCTCTCCCTGGTGGACGTCTCTTTTCTCTGACGCTGGTGGAGCAGCCCTGGCCGCGCATGCTCACCGCGGCCCGTGCGTGTCTTCCCGTCTCTGCTTTGCACCCATCTCTGTTTTTTTTTTTTTTTTTTTTTGCGGTACGCAGGCCTCTCACTGCTGTGGTGTGGTCTCTCCCGTTGCGGAGCGCAGGCTCAGCGACCGTGGCTCACGGGACCAGCCGCTCCGCGGCATGTGGGATCTTCCCGGACCGGGTCACAAACCCACGTCCCCTGCATCGGCAGGCGGACTCTCAACCACTGCGCCACCAGGGAAGCCCTCTATTGGATTTTTAACTCTCCCTCTTTACATTATGTTGCAGGAGTTGCTCTGGGGATTTCTAGGGAACCAAAGTCTATTCCAAAGTTCCTTAAAAGGCAAAGTCGAGGCAGCAGCCGTGGGAAGGATAGGTGGGCAACAGGAATAAGGCAGATGGGTTAGGAGGTGGCTGACATCGGTTAGCTGATTTCACCATTAGCTGAAGGAGGACATTCAGAACGTTCTGGGCTGGATGACCAAAAACATACAAACTCTCCCCACCTCGTAAATTTATCAGCATCTTAATAATTAATGGTAAGCAAACTCAGGGGACAGCATGGTTCCGGCTTTTAGTTACCTCTTTGAAAATAATTCAATCTAATAACCGCTGAATTTTTTAAACCACTCAATATCATTGGACAGTCAAGGGAGGACCTCCCAAAAACCCGACATGGTTTTTTTGTTTGTTTTGTTTTTGTTTTGCGGTACGCGGGCCTCTCACTGTTGTGGCCTCTCCCGTTGCGGAGCACAGGCTCCGGATGCGCAGGTTCAGCGGCCATGGCTCACGGGCCCAGCCGCTCTGTGGCATGTGGAATCTTCCCGGACCGGGGCATGAACCCGTGTCCCCTGCATCAGCAGGCGGACTCTCAACCACTGCGTCACCAGGGAAGTCCCCGACATGTTTTTTAACCGTTATTACCGCAGCTGTCTTGTGTAAAGAGGACTCAACCTGGAGTTAGGGCCCTGGGAGTCTTGACTCCTCTGGAGGACCCCCTACCCCGGGTGTGGACAGAGCCATGGGCCCTGAGCCCGGGACAGCAGACACGGCACATGGGCGCAGAGGCCGTGCCACGGGGGTCAAGTCTCCAGGCTGCCTGGGGAAGGCTTCCCAGCTTGCCCAGAGCAGCTGGGGGCGGCCTGGTGGTCTGCACTGCACACGGGAAAGGAGTACAGGCAGTGCTGTCTCTGGACACCCCAGTCCCTCGGGAACACCCTGGACTGTGGCTCAGGAGGTGGAGATGTCGTCTTTGTGTTTGGTGTACCTGAGGTCACCGAGCCAGGAGGTGGCAGAGCCGGAATTTGGGCATCGGCCTGCACACATCCTGCAGCCTGGCAGGGCCCCCTCCTCCTCTGGGTGGGGCTGTGTGCGCAGGGACCCCAGGCATCGTGCTTGAGTGCATCGCGCATCCACTCCCCGCTCTCCCCGGGGTGGGAGTGGTGCTGAGTGAGGTTCTGGGGACAGTGATGGACCCTCGTGGGCCGGGGCTACGTGAATTCATCTCAGCCCCGAGCCAGAGGCCTCCCATCAGTCCTGCCTCCCCCGGCACCTCTGAGCCTCATGTGCTCATCCCCAGATCGTGGGTGACAGTCCTGTCTGCTCCACAGGTGACTGAGGGGGTGTCCGTGGGGTAATCTATACGAAGCACTTAGGGGACCACCAGGCCCATCTCGAGTGTCACCAAGTTGTCACCTGGGCCATAAATGTTATTAATTTTATGAGCGCTCTCGTTGCCATGACGATGGCCATCCGTGTGAGGACAGTCACTTTCCTGTCGGGAACCACCAGAGCGTCCTTGACAAGGAGGGGGGTCACCCAGCTGGGCAGGGCCTCCTTTGGCTTCAGCATGGGGGGAGGGGTGTCAGTAATTCGTTTACTGTAACTGCTGTGTTTGTCAAATAATGAAGGTATTATAGGCTGCGCTCAGAAATGGAAATTAAATTTTAATAAGGTATACAGTCATAATCGGAAACGAGGAGCACAAAGGAGGGCCCTTTTGCAATAATTACACATTATAAAGTCATTACTCACACTGGCTTTGGAACTACATTGCGAATTAAAATGCTTGTTTGGGAGCGGAGCCTGCATACAGTACTTGCTCATTAAACTTCTGCGTTGTCGAGTGGAGAGAAGTGAATGCCAATCCCAGTGTCCACCTCCCTGGGCTTCGGGCTCCACCTCAGGCCGCGACAAAGCCGCCTCGAAGGGACTTCTGTGACCATGTCCACTAGCGATGGGGAAAAACACGGTAGAGACACGACCGCATGTTGTGACTCGTGTTCTTTCCCCTGGAGGTGGGAAAGGCCTGCCAGGGCCCCGGTGCCCGAGTGCCCTAAACCCACGTTATAGTGAAAAGAATGGCAGTTTGACAGCATCTCTGTAGTGTTAGGTGGAGGCATTTTCTATAAATGTTCATATCCCATCCTTATAAGTCCTGTTCTCCTAACATCATGGGCCCATGGGCTTGTGTCCTACAGCCTCATGGCCCCAAGTCCCAAACCAGCCTGGGTGCTGAATACGTGGGATGAGGCCCTCGACACGGGCAGTGCAGGTGCCCACGTGGACTCTCTCGGCTTGGACGTGGGAAGGCAAACTCATTATTTCTAAGGTTCTGCAGCATCAGCCTCTCCAGGAGGCTGTGTTATTACTGCATTCACAGCAGTAGGGCCACTGACAGGGTTCCTGATGGTGGGAGAGAAAGAACCTCCTTCTCCCATGGAGAGTTCCTGATCTCCAAGGGCTTTCCTGGTCAGCGCCAGAACAGTGTCCTCTCTAGAGCCCTGGCTGGACCAGGCCTGCTTCTGCAGAACCAGGATCAGGGAGGGGGGCCCACAGCCCAGCATCTTCATGCAAACTGCTTCTCTGTATCTGATGTTGAAAGCTTCATAGCATTGATGTCCTCGGCTGTCCCTTTAAGCCTGCAGCTTTAGATCGTATAGATAACACATTAATTTATCTGGCTTCTGTGCAGAAGAACAGTTACAACTGGTGGAAAAGAGTTCCCTGGGGAGATGGAGAGAAATGGAGAAACGGCATTCTTAGGAAATGCCACCGATTATTGGTATTTACCTGGCTACCTGTGCGGACACTGAGTGTCCAGTTAGGAAGAATTTATTGGCGGGGGCGAGGGCAGGGTGCCGTGGGAAAGAAGCCTGGCTGAGAGATCAGGAGCCCCATCAGCCGGCCGAATCTCAACCTTTGAGCCTGTGTCTCCGGGACCGGCAGACGCCCACCCTTGCCACCCGACAGCTACCGTATGGCCCAGAGAGCACGCAGAGGAGCGTGTTCTGGGCAGCGTGACATGCCGTGCAGAGTGCAGAGGCTGCTAGTCTTGATAACTAGTGCACCTGTGCACGTCAGCCCCGTGCGTGCTGGGGAGGCTCCAGGCTCTGCTAATGACCTTTCCTTTCTCTCCCTCCTAGGTAAGTGATCCTGCTGCTAAGCGAACACGTGTCCTCACACACCTGTTTCACCTGCGAGAACCTGTCTCTGCTCCCCGGCTCATCCTCAGCCCAGGGAAGGTGTGAGTCAGGCAGATCCAGTGAGAGCGAGCGATGGGGTCACATTTCCCAGGCTGTGACAGCATCGCTCCATCTTTCTTGGTGAAACCTGTGCTGGTGAAGAAGGGGGTGGGGGGAGAATGAGACAGCTAAGCCGGGAAGCAGGAAGAAGGCAACTGATGTGGAATCTCTAACTTGAGAAGCCAGCCTGGACAACAGTTCGATTCTACTCCAACCCAAATAAGATTGAGCCCAGCATCTCAGGGGGAACTCCAGAACCGGCTCTCACTGTGAGGCGCTTTTCCTATCTGAGTGACCTGGCGGTGTGGTTTGCGTCTTTTCTTGAGTCTGACCCGGAAGCAACTGCTTCTAAATTTGGCACACTTTCTGGGGGTCTGCTTTCCCCTCTCCCAGGTAGTCCTTGGGCTGGCTTCTCAGGAGACTAAGGTTGCTCTTGTGGTCTGTGGCAAATGGTTCAAAGGTGTTTTCGGTTAAAGAAAATGTTAAAAGTAAATAGCTGAAGATTTTTCTCTGCTTGTGGAAAAACAGCTATGGGTGCAACGTGAGGTGTGTGTGGTCAGGAAATGCTCTCTGACCCTGAGTCGTGTGGGAAGCTCTCACCTCTAACCCTTACTACACTCTCTATCTTATGTGGAAACTTAACTTGCGTTA
Source organism: Delphinus delphis (assembly GCF_949987515.2). Classification (NCBI taxonomy): domain Eukaryota; kingdom Metazoa; phylum Chordata; class Mammalia; order Artiodactyla; family Delphinidae; genus Delphinus; species Delphinus delphis. The sequence goes on along the minus strand of NC_082697.1, from coordinate 2,068,263 downwards.
CTCTCTAAAAAAAAAAGTCCAAGCCACTGGCACGCCCACGACCTGTGATGACATAGGTTCATAGTTACCCAGCCTCGTGCCGTGAAGGGTGTTAGGAATGGGGAAAAAAAGAGAGGCTAGAGGGGCAGGTGTAAAGAAGAAACAGGTGAAGGCCCTTCCTCAGCAACATAGAGGAGCCTCACACTTGGCTGTCAGCTTCCTGGTGTCCAAAGCACAGAGGTAAACATAAGCAATTAACATGGTTGCAGACATCATGAAAGAGAAACACTCATTCTTTCCTTCTTTTTTTTTCTGGCAAAAAATACTCTTACCAGAACTAACGTCTAAAAGAACAATCCCTTATTGGGCAGGTCTCCTGTGTTGGAGACACTGAGTAATAAATATATTAGACAACATCCTGAATGTTTCTGGACAAAACACAACGGAGGGTTCTGTGTGGTGGTTTGACCATTTTATTTAATGAAACAGTGGGAATAATATTAAAATACAACTCATTGAAAGCATTTCTGTAGGCCAAGATGACTAGGCCCAAATGAATATTCCTTTCATGGCTTGGCTGGGCACCAGGAGAACCTCACGTACCTGGAGAAATAATAGATGCCACAGATTGTGTGGGCAGCACGCTCCCTGGTGGAACACAGATGAGGATGGATGGGGCCACCTCGCAATCCAGTCATCCCACGTGAGACCGGACTGCAAGGGTCCTGGGGTTTGGGTACAACAGGACACCCACTGTCAGGTGGGGCCCTTTGGGGAAAAGAAGATGCTCCTTGCAGACCAGGCAGAAGGGCGTCTGTCTTGAGCTCTGAGTTCGGGGAGTCTGAGTTCAGGCTCTTCAGGTGTGAAGGACCTTTTCAAAAAGGACAAAGAGAAATAGAAAAAGAGGTCCTAAGGTATTAGTAGCAGTGAATATAAAATCTCTTTTGAAAAAGCCCTGTTTTCTTGGACAGGCCCACTGTTCGGAGCATGAATGTTGGACACAAGTGTGGTCAGGATGTTCCAGAGGTAAGGGTGGGGTCCACCCCCTGCCCTAGCCTCCCTGGGTCTGTGGAAGGACAGAGGTCATGTGGCATAGGTCATATGTCATAAGGATGTAGGTCATGCTTTACCACAAATCCAGGCATCGTGTTTGACCTCAAGGTGGAAGGAGCCACATGCTGGATGAACTGGTGAATTCTTATTTATTATTTGCTAAATGTTATTTAACATGCCTCATAAGTCTGTGGATAAAGTGGACACAATTTTTTAAACTCCATTTGAATACTGGCATTTACTCTCACAAGGAAACATGTTTTACCATTTGAACTCAGTGTATCTTGGACTCACCCAGAGGGAGAGGAGGTAACTGGACAGGTGGGCTGAGAGCCCTGGCATGTGGCCTGGTTTCTGTGGGCGTCCCCTCATGCTGGCCACTTGAGCCCGGGCTTTGAACCTGGGGTTAGACGCGCTCCCCTCCCCGCTGGCTGCGGCTGCCACCGTGGGCTGCAGTGGCCTCTCGTACGTCCTAACCTTGGGTCAGGCACTGCTCTCCTCGTATTGGAGATCTCATTACTCACCGATGCCTCGAAGGGCACTCTTGTCCCAGAATCCTGGCGCCCAGTGCCCTAGGTGGCACCAAAGAACGGAGCCTGTTCGGGTGGGGACCTCTGTGGCCGGACACCCACCGGGGCTGGGACCTGCGATTCTGTCCAGGTCACTTATGTCTTTGTCTGACCTGAGACTGTCTGGGTCTGAGATCCTGTAAGTCCCTATTCGATGTCTGATTTCAGACCTTGTGTTCTCTACACTCTCTTCAGAGACACATTAGCTACTGAAGTGATGCTCTGACTTGGTCCTTAAACATACATCTTAAGAGGGTTTCTAACCCGGGTTACTCAGTGTGACACCTGGGCTTTCTCTTCTGTTAAGTCAGTGGTTCTCCACAGGGTGACTGACCCCCTGGGATGTTTGGCAAAGTCGAGGCATTTGGGGTTGTCACCATTCGGGGGGAGAGGCACTACAGCATCCAGTCGGTACCAGTCAGGGAAGGGCTCAACTTCCTCCAGTGCACGGGACAGGCCCTCAGCACCAACTCACCCCACCGCCAATGTCAGTAGAGCCGAGGGTGCGAGACCCTGGGTCAACCGATGACAAAAACTTTAAAAAGCACTACTATTAATGCCGCGTAAACACCGACGTAACGATTAGGCGCAAACCTCTGTTCATCAGCTCATTTAATTCTTGGCCCCATGAGGTGCACGTGGTTCCTCCCCTCACCTTGCAGGTGGGGAAACGAGTCCCAGAGAGGTTAGGCTGCTGCCCGAGACCACAGCACGTCAGGGCTGGAGCAGTCCATTCTGTCCTGGCTGCACAGCCCCTGCTGCATCACTTGGCTGTGTTTTATCACCCAGACGAGAATAGGGCCGGTAGGAAACCCGCACGGTGTGAGCGGTCGCTCTGTTCTCCCCAAGTGCAAACACTGTTCCGGGGACACGAAGTTCCAGTCTCCTGCCCCTCCATTTAATAACTGGCTGTGGGCAAAATCCGGCGATCGCAGCCCTGGCGTCTCTGCCCCATGTGATTCTGACTAATGACCTAAATGGGTACCAGAAGCACAGTTACACTGGTTCTTTCCCGACGGCTGCAGGTGGTGACGCTCCCCTTGATCTGGGCGCACAGCAAGGTAGGAGCACACGTCCCGCTCCTGTCCACACAGTGCCTTCTCATCACTTTCCTGGTTCCACCCCGAGGGCTTGATTTAGAAGAAGTGTCTGATTTAATGGTGGGGCGGGGGGAGATGAAACAACAAAAACAGGCCATTGGGAGTCCTCCGAGTACAGGGAAGGTGCTTTTCTTTCATTACACAGCTCAGCATTCTTTGTTTCTCGTTTTAACATTTTGCTTAAGATGTAGGGCTGGAGGCTGTGTTTCTCCTGGAAATTATTTTTCAGTTCGCGTCTGTTTTCATTCCCATCTCAGAAGGAAGGTCTGTGATGGGAGGCGTGTTAGGCAGGTTCCATGTGGTGCGGGGCATCCAAGAGTTTACCGCGAGCTGGTGGCTGACAGGAGCCGAACGGGGACAAGCGGGGAAGGCAGGGCCGCCAACCGCCGTGACTTTCTGTTATGGGCCATCTAAAGGGGGGTTGAGGATGCATCCCGAACCCTCGACCACAGCTTCTGTAACTCCCTCGCCCACCAGGAGTGCGCCGTCGCCTTGGGGAACAGGCTTTGCAATCCAGTCAGTAGAAACGGGATGTGAAGTCCGCCGGGGGAGGACCCTGCTGGGACCCTCATTCTTGTCTGAGCTTCTCGTGGGTGACAGAGCCTGTACCCAGCTTTCGGCTGTGCAGCTGGCCCCTTGACGTGTTCATGAGACCACGTGGGCCACAGAACGTGAGCCTGCTCTCACCTGTCCTGTGAAGCATGGCAAACGCACGTGTTCACGAGAGGCGGTGCAGGGGCCCAGGGGACGTGATTTTGTTGGTGATGCTGGTTTGCTTCTTCTGCTTGGCATCCTGCCTGGCACATGATATGCACTCAGTTAACGCTGGTGGAAAAAAGGAAGCTGGGAAGAGTGAGCGGATGAGCATGACTTCACTCCCAAGAGGCTAGGAGCCTGATGTGTTTTAGGAGAAGCCCAGTCGTCATGCTGACTGGCACGTGATGAATGCGTTTTCTGCTTCCTCCACAGAATATCCAGGGCCACATGAGTTCCCTTATTTAGTTTTCATTCTTAGTTAAATCTTCCCTACTCATAAAGGTGGAAAAACTCTGTTGATAAGTTGACAGAGAAACTCGTACGCATTGGAGAGGTCCAGGTCCATTAGAAGTCCAAACATGGTGTCTAAACGTGGAGATTAAATTGGACACGTGCAATTACAGCTTCATAAATTAACCTCATACCATGTAGGATTTGATATTCGTTTGCTCCCCCATAAGAATTCTGAGTGCGAATCATAGCAAAAATAAAGTGACTTTATTATTAGTGTTAAATATTTACATAGTTTATAGAGGGGCGTAAACAAAGGATGACACATTGTGATGGAAATGAGTTTTTTCCGAAATTATGAGTGAGGAAACTTGCGTATTTGGTGGAGAGTGCAGAAGCTCACGCATCGTATTTTCAAATGTGGTGCAAGCAGGAACCAGAACTGCAGGCAATTCTCTGCCATTATTAAGATCCAGTTACAGTAACAGCGCAGCCTTAAACTTGGAGTATTACGGATGCGATGTAAATGTTTCACCAGCTGGGTTGCATGTGATATTTCTTCACATTTCTCACCACTGGTGATCCTGTTCTCATTTGTAGCTGACTTGGGGTTTGTTTGGTAAAAGAAATGTGGGGGGGGGGGGAATTGGTGAAGCGTTGAGTCCTATCTACGTTACTTTTACTTTTCCCCTTTAGGATAAACCCTCCCTTTTACTGACGCAATGAGTTAGGCCAAAATGTATCAAAGAAATAATTCAGTGAATATTTATATGGCACCTACTGGGGGCAAAGACTTCTTCCCTGGGTGATACAAACACGAGCCAGCCTGCAAGACACGGGGAAAGAAAAAGGCTTTGCGGCCTCACCCACACGCGGTGCTGACAGCAGTCCAGGGAAGCTCTCTGGGGTCCCGAGGTGAGGAGTATCGATCAGGGCCTGTTCTTCTCTAACTCTGAGCGGGACGAGGGTTGGAGGGTGGGCCATGGTGCTGGTTAGGGTTTAAATGTTTTATAAAGGAGCCCTGGTCTGTCGGCCAGGAGGTTCCACATGCACAGAAACCTTCAAAGCCCACCACTGAGACACGAGGCTGTGCACCCCCCAAGGCCACTGGGAGAACAAACGCCACTCAGCTCAGTGGCTCGTGACTACCCCGGTTCCCCTAGGATTTGGCTCTAGTGGAAACCTGCCCCATTTGAGAGTCTGGGGTTTGTTGGTTTTCCTAAGTGAGTTTGTCACACGCTGTGTGAGTTTTTTAGCAGAATGTAGTTTCTTGAGTCAGATGCAACAACTAAGAATAAATGTACAAGTACACACATACACAGACATTTACAAATACATACATTTTCTCCAAAGGTAATTTTTTCTAAAAGCCAGAGTAGCTTTTGGTACCACATCTAATTAGGAGACTGTAGAACAACGCAGAACCATCTTGATTATAATAACCGTCTTCAGATAATGCGCTGTTAAATTAGCTCACTCAACATGTATTTTGTAAGTAGATTCGGTTTATTTTTAGTCCTTGTTTGAAGCCAGGAATGCAAATGGAGAGGAAGGGTTTTCAGTGAGCATGGAGACCAAGGAGACGGCCGGCGGTGCTCAGCCTGGCAGCTCCTCTGAGAAGTTGGCTTTTTCAGGAGGAAGCTTGAAAAAAAGCCCACAGCAAAGGTGGGTTCACCGTGTCTCAGAGACAAGCTTCCGCTCTAGGAAAAACAAACGGTGGTACACTTGGAAATAAAGGGTACCTCCTACAAAATGCCTGATGGGAAATATCTGCAATGCATTTACCTGGTAAGGGGTTCATGCTCAAAATATAGACGTAACTTCCACAATTAAATGGCAAACAAACAAACAGCAACAACAGAGAAACAAGTAATAACCTGATTTTTTAAATGGGTTAAGGACTTGAATAGACATGTCTCCAAAGAGGACATGCAAATGATAAACAGGTGTGTATAAAAATGTTCACTGTCAGTAATTTCAGGGAAATGCAGATCAAAACCACAATGAGATAACAACTGTCACGATGGCTATGATCACAAAAAAGGACAAGTGTTGACAGGGATGTGGAGAAATTGGAACATTTACACTCTGTTGGTGGGAAAGCAAATGGTGCAGTCACTAGAGAAGACAGTATGGAGATTCTTCCAAAAATTAAAAATAGAGCTACCATATAACCATATATCCCACTGCTGGGATCACAAAGAGATGCCGACTTTCTCAATAGACCATCTCTCCTGCATCCCAGACTGCAACCAGGCCACGTGTTCACAAAGACACAAATACCTGATGGAGAAAATATGATTGCATCGGGCAAGCTGACCATTTTTATCACATAAAGCTAGCCTAGGTAGTACCTGTATGTGTAATCGCTGGAATTATTCAGTGGGTGGTAATCAATGGCTAAGGAAAAATGATGTTTTTTTATGGCACTAATGAATTTAGTCATTTAGTTTTTTCCATGTTAGAAATTGACATCAAGGTTTTCCATAAACCACATTTCCATAACCTAGACTTATTAATCCCCAAATATTTCCTTACATATTCACTGAAGAATGCCTAGTCATGATTGGGTTTCATCTATATTTCTGACGGTTGAACCTGGGCTTAAAACAGAATTTAGAGAATAACAAAACGAAAAACGGGTACAGTGAGGGAAAAAAAACCAAAAAAAACCAAACTTGACTGGCAATCCTCCAACTATCAAAGTCACCAAAAACAAGGAAAGTCTGAGAAACTATCACAGCCAGATGGAGCCTAAGGAGAGTGACAGCTAACTGTCGTGTGGGATCCTGGGCAAAAGAAGGACAGCCGGAAAAAACTAAGCAAGTCTGGATAAAGTATGGACTTTAGCTAATAATAATGTATCAATGTTGGTTTGTTAATTACAACAAATGTACCTCTTTAGGGTGAGATGTTAACAGTAGGGAAGTGAGGCTGAGGACTGTGTAGCTCTCTGTGCTGTCTTTGCAACTTTTCTGTAAATTTAAAACTATTCTAAAATAAAGAGCCTGTTTTAAAACATATAAACAGGATGACTTGGAACACCCACTATTCCACCGCTGAGAAGAAAAATCACTGTCGATATTTTGGCATCTTCCTCTGTTTCTCTGCACCGTGCTTCACAGGGAGAAACCACACCAGGCACGAGAGTCCGTACCATGCTTTTTCCCGTTAATGAGGTAGGAACATAAACATCATCCCTGTGTCACTAAAAATGATTGGGTCAGTCAGTCAGTCGGTCAATCAATATATGACTAAATTCAGTCTCAGAGAACATGACATCCTTCTGAGACTGGAAGGAAATTCAGAAATGGATTCTGCATCGCAAAACCCTCCAACCCCAGGCAGCCTGTGGGCCTCACAGTGTCGGTCTTCGTGCTCCAAGCTGGAGCCGAGTTCCGGAGAAGCCACTCTCGCCTCCTGGAAGCTGGTCGAAGAGGCACCACTGAGAGCTGCTGTGAGAATTCAGCTGGGGGGGTGGGGGAGAGGGGAGATCTACCAAGGCTTCCTGTGGGAGGTGGCATGTGAGGTGGGCCTTGAAGGAGGTTGAGGATGCGAGTGACAGGTGACAGGAAAGTTCCTCCCGAGGGCTGAACAGTGAGGCAGCGGGTGGAGAGGGAAGGGTGTATGAGGCACGTGGGAGTCATTCTGCGGAGCCAAAGGCAGAAGGGCGGGAACCCAGGTGCGGTGGTGGAACAGGGAGGGGCTGAGCTTCAGAGACTCTGCAGGGCCTCTGCTGGACAGCACCGGCCTCGGGCAGCGTCAGCCAGCACAGGGAAGGGGAAACCAGGACCACTTAGGTCTGGTCTGAGGGAAAGACGGCACACGACCACTCACAGAGGCTGATAGACAGCAAGCTTGCTGCTCGCAGCTGGTATAGGATGCTAAGGAGAGGAGCGTCGTATTTTAGGGGTGAAAAAGGAGGGAGAAAGGAAAAAGGGGTGGGGGCATCTTCCCATATGGTGAAGGTTCTCATTAGAATCAATTGTAAACTTCACTAATGGCTGGGTTCACATAATTTGAAATCGTAAATATGAGCTGCATCTGTGTTCAGCGTTTGAAATTCCGCTTTGGAAAGCCTGTATGGCTTTGCGTGTGTTTTCCAGTGGAGTGTTGTGCATCAAAGTTGTTTGAAAGTCTGATCACAAAGAACTTCAACCCGGAAATTTAGTGATTTGAAATACGCTAGTGTCCATCCTCTGGGTGCTCCTTCTGAATGATGCTTAGAAAAAGGACAACTAAAAGCTATATCCTTGCTGTGTGCCTCGCAGTGTGTGCTTTAGGACAGGCCGTGACTTTGCGTTCTGTGAGCTTGGATTTGCGCTTGAGGATTGTGGTTTAAGGCACGAGGCTCCTCCCTGGGGGAGTGCGGGCGGAAGTTTACGGTGGAAGCTGAGGCTGACCTGGCCTCTCCCCTTCGCTTCCATCCAAGGGGTGGGGGGCACATTTATTATCTGAAACTGATCTGCCAGAGGGGGTGATGACTCCCCCTGAGAAAGAGAGATGCATCCTGCATAAAATTCCACCCAGGTCGGCTGCTAGAAGAAAAGCCTGTGGGGTCCGGGAGGTGGCCGGCCGCCCCACCTTACTCCCTGTCATTGCTTCATGGTTGGACATCCACGTGGGACTGTTTGGGGGACTACATGAGTGATAAAAGTGGTAGAAAGGAGTTTCCTAAATTATTTTAGAGGAGGCGGACCCTAAGTCCGTGAGGCTGAATACACGAGTCGGGCGGGACATACTGTCAGTCCAGAAGGAAGTGTCCGTGTCACCTACTGTGCTGCTGCTGGTGGGTGGGTGTGCACCGGGCTCACCTGGGGGGCCTCACAGCCCCCAGCCCCTTCAGTTTTCAGAGGTAGAGCCTAGAAATCCGCCCTGGGGACCACTGGCCTGGAAGACACCTTACGTCTTCTTTCATCCCTCTAACATCCCTCTAATTCGTGGCTTGTGCTGTGATTCTCTTGTCCATTCCCCGAAATGAAGAATTCCTTGAAAAAGCTCTTGCACTAAATCAAGTTAGCTTGGATGATACTGTGGACTTAGAAACACACCCCTCCCCAGCCACCAAGAAAGAGAGTCTAAAAGAAACCTTCCCCCCCTGCTCCTCTGACTAGCACTTGCTACTTTCAGACGTGTATTGATACAATCATTAATCATAAAATAGGTTTCTGCATTAAGTGATGTGGTGACCCTTGGGTAGATGGAGGAAGAAAGGGGAGAGAGAAGGTTTAATGCTTAGCGAGTATCTGGCAGATCTCCGAGCTTCCAAATCAGAAACAGAGCTAATCGCTCTGCCGAGATTAAGTCACTCTGGACGCTCAGCGCTGATTTCCTGCCCTGAAGGCATCGATAACACTGGACTGTGAGACTCCTTTTTTTTCCTGGCTGTCCTGTAGAGTAACTGTCTGGAAAATTCCTAGGCTCCCCGTCTTAATGCCTGCAGAGAAAGAGTCCTCTTTATCTGCTCTTGAGAACTGTGAAGCTTGCCCCTGGGACACTGACATTTCACAAAGAACACCCTTCATCTGCACTGATTGCAAACTTTGTAATCAAGCCCGTCACGTAAGCGAGGTTGCTGGCTCCAAGAGAGTAAATCAGAGCCAGGCTCCCGTCCTGCGGCCACCCAGCGGTCCGGCCTGCACGTGTTGAATGCCCTCTCGGATCTGTGCTCGGGCTCCCGACCTGCCTCTCCAGAGCCCCTGTGGTGGTGACCAGGGTGTGCATATGCGTTTAAGTGTATGAGCTGCTCTAAAGACCCCTTGAGTTTTTACAGAGGGACCCCCACGCACAGGGAGACATGAGCCGGGATCATTTAAATTGACCATTCTCTCCTCTGAGTAGCCTGTTTGCAGATTGAATAATAAGCCTCATCCTGTCTCAGGTCCAGAACAGTGGGGGATTAAATGACTGAGTCTACGAAAACATACATCACTGAAGCCTCCCTCCTGTCATGACCCAGTTCTCCAAGTGCTGGCTTATGACAGACCAAAAGTAGGCCATCAGAGGGAGATGAAGTGGATGAGGGGGGAAATAATCATCCCACGAGCAGTCACTTAGAAATGTGCCAGTGCGGGCTTGCAAAGATCCGCTAAGAGGCTGGAGCCCGGTTCTCCAGACTCGCCTCCTCCTTCCCTGCGGTCCCCGGCGGCCTGCTCGGATGCTCCTCTGAGGCAGGTCGCTGGTGACGTGGAGCCTGCAGACAGCAGGACAGTCTGTTCTCGCCTCTCCATGTAAACGCACTGGGTTCACATTCAGCGTTCACGGGGACAGTGCTGGCTTTGTAATTCAGGCTGGGTTTTTTGTTTGTTTGTTAGTTTTGGCAAATTATAAATTCAGTCCATCAAAATCGGATTGTTTTTCCGAAGCAGACTCCGGACACCAGTCGAGTTCTTTTTTCCATGATTAAAGCGTATGTGCCCGCTAAGGGCGGCACCCAGGAGGGGAGACACACCGTCCACTCACAAGGCAGCCTTTGACACCGCAAAGGACTGCATCCCATGAGGTGGGCTTCCTTCCACTTGAAGAGCCGTTTCTGCCAACCCGGGACCACCGTCCTCCTGGAGCTGGCCCGGTCCAGCCTCTTGCTGCCCCTTCAGCCACCTGGTGTCACTGCCTGGGAGGAGGTTCCCAACCTGTGATGCCACAGGGTGCAGGGGTGGAAGGGAAGCCGCAAGGGTCTCAGTGGGTGGCCAGCGCCCAGGGCCCAGGAGGGGTCTTCGGTGTCCACTCCTCCGTCAGCTCCGCAACGCCACAGGCAAGGGTGGGAGCGTCCTCAGAGCCTCCTGCACATCCTCTCATCCCAGCCCGCAGCCCACAGGCCACACACTTACTGCCCCCCCCACCATTTACAGGGAGGAAACCAAGGCACAGGAAGCATGATACCCATAACCACAGCGATGCTTCAGCACGTGGCCACTCTTATGTCCACCTTCAACACGCCTCCCTTCCCTCCAGCCAAATCTCATCCCTGAAACACAACCAGTTTTCTTTTCTCTTAAAAACATTGAAGGGCTTCCCTGGTGGCACAGTGGTTGAGGGTCCGGACACGGGTTCGTGCCCCGGTCCGGGAAGATCCCACATGCCGCGGGGCGGCTGGGCCCGTGAGCCATGGCCGCTGAGCCTGCGCGTCCGGAGCCTGTGCTCTGCGACGGGAGAGACCGCGTCAGTGAGAGGCCCGCGTACCGCAAAACAAACAAACAAACAAACAAAAAACCATTGCAAAGGAAATCTGACAACTCCAGGCCTGCGTCCTGCCGTGGCCGTGAGTCCCTGTCCTGCTCACCCTCCCAGCCTCCCAGCTCTGCAGGCCTGGCCCCCAGTCACTGCCGGCGCCCGTCCTTTTATTTGTCACGGGTCCGTGCAAGGGCCGTGGGCATTAACTGAGTGACCAGGTCTTACTGGAGTCAAATATTTATGGGGATGAAGGTGGCTGCTAGTGTATTGACATGATCCTTGCAGGGAGCTGAATGGAGAGCCATAGATTTATTTTGCCTCGGGAAACACAGACGGAATTTGGTACAAATATTCATCATCTCTAGAGCAGCTCTGGAACTGTGGTCAAGAGGATTTAGATGACCATAAATATGACGTTTTCTAGGAGTGGTGACTAGAGGCACGTGGGCAGCCGCAGGGGGCGGGGGGAGGGGAGGCGGCTCTCTCTGAGGCCTCAGCACAATTGGCCTTGGTCCTTGCATGGCCTTGGGCCTAGACAAGGGCTGGTCACCCCGCTGGGCCTCTACCCCGTACCAGGAAACAGAGGCCTGTTGTCCCTGAGTCCCCATCAAAGTGTCAGGCGCCGCACAGGCTCATAATCACGTGTGGAGGTGAGAGAAGAGGGAACTGGAGTTCTTTTCTAACATGGAATTGGCTCACTTTTACATTTTGGCAAATGGTTGAAAAGCTTTAAGTCACCACGTGGCCCCGCACCCCGCAGGCCTGGCCATTGCCCACCTCCATTTGCGCTCCTGGCTCTGGGGAGTCACCTCTCGATGTGGGTGGGCCCCAGAGCCTGCAGGTCCTGGATTAGCACAAAAGGACACTGCAGTCCATGAAGGTCACTGCCCCGATGGCCGGTCTGCAGGCCGAATAATTAGCCAGGATTGTGGTTTTCTAGCGGACAGAGCAAAACCCTCCTAAGACGGCTACAGAATGACCAACGGCCCGAGGTGTTGTCCCTTCCTGCTTGAGCCGTGCGCGCTCTGTGTCCCTCCCGGGGCTCCTCGCTGGGGATGTGTGTGGGCTACAGGCTCCGTCAAGTCCAGGTGTCACTGCAGGGAAATTCCAAGGACAAATGCACGGCAGTTCCTCGGTCTCCGAGCTGCAGGGCCATCCACCCACTGCAGGGCGCTGCCTTTCTTGTAACTGTCACCGGGAACGGAGACTGTTATGCACAATTACAGATAAAGGCGGAATCACTTACTCTCTTTTGTTCTTCCAGGAAAGCTAAGCTGACAGCCATCTTCCTCCATCCTGTCTCCCTCTCTCTCTGGCTTGTCCAGTTTTCGTGCACACTGTCTTCTGACATCTCCCATTGCTCCTGGGTTCAACCCAGGGGTCCTCTTCCCCTCATGGGCCAAGTCCCTGAACCCCCTAGTGTGATTCCTACTCAAGGCGCCCTCTGCCCGCGTCTCTTCTCACCATGTATCACCAGCATTGGGGAGGTGGGGGGGCTGGGCCTTCTGGCCAACCAGGTGGGGCCATGGGCCGGGAAGTGGGCTCAAGTCTCCTCTTCCCACCACGGGCCTCCAGGCCTGGGGACTCAGGACAGCTGACCGCACAGCCCGCTCTAATGGGGGCCGTCCGTTCAGCGCTCCTCCCTGCGCCGCGATTGTTCAGGTGACCGTGGCTGTCATCGTGGAGCCCAGGTCGACACCATCCTGTCCCTTCTCTCCCCACTCCTCTCCTGCCTTCGAGGTAGAAACGACCTTGGCTTCCATCTTACAGATGGGGAAACGGAGGCACCGTGACCGAACGGCGTCACAGCCGGAGGCGGGACCTGCGTTCTCACCACCCTGGAGACTACGTCTGCTTCCACGCTGTCCCTGAGTCATGGCTTCATGGAAACAGTCCAGAGGGTCATTTGGGAGAAAGCTCGGCAGCTGAGCTATTTTAAAGCAAAATATCAGAACCTCATGGACCGATTCTAATAACCCAGGGCCCCGCCCCGACCTGGGAGGAAGAGTCCACCTGCGGTCCTGACGAGGGCGTCACTGCGAGTAATGGTCAGTGAGAGCGAGTCCAGCGCGCGTGTCAGCTCTTTTCTGGGAACTCAGAGCTCTCCGCTCACGAGTCCCGGGCCCTGGATGGGTGTCTGTAGTGCCATTGCCCCTTTATTGAGCATCCCTAGTCCCCAGGCCCAGGAAACCACATCGTCTCCACAGCCAGCCTGCAAGGGTGGTGGTACAATTCCCATTTTAGAGCAGAGCAATCTGGGGTGTGGGAAAGATCCCTAACCGCCCCCCGCCATGCTAATTCTTTTCCCTCTGATAGGAAAAGGACTGTTGGGGGCAGACTGGAATCTGGACGGAAGCAGAGTCTCTATTATGATGGGACCATTCGCCCACCCACCCTCCCACTCATCCATTCATCCACCATCCATCCATCCGTCCATCCTCCCATCCACCCATCCACCCATCCATCCTCCCATCCATCCATCCATCTGTCCATGGGACACATGCTCCTGGGCCCCCATAGTGCTGCCTCCTGCTGGGCTTTCTGTAAGGGGCTGAGTGTGAGTGTCACCTCTGAAGTGACCAAAGCAATGAAACTGAGGTTCTTTCCTGGAGGTTTCCACTGCGGATTTCTGGGCTCTGGGGGTCCCTCAGTGTCTTCAGCCCCTTAATGTTTAATGACATTTGGCAGCGTCACAGCACGGCATGCTCTGCGGTCTTTGAAACTGACTTCAACTCACTCCTGTTAACACTTGATGACTTTTTGGAAAACTGGATGTCTCCATTCTGGACATAAAGATGTATGATGTATCCCAGCATTCAGCACCCCTGTTTCTAGCTGCTGGGGCTCTGCTTTCATCCCCCTGGATAACAGTCCAGCAGGCGGAGCTTGAAGATGTAATGGTGGGGAGTGCGGCTGGTGGTTCCCTGAGGAGCCTTTTCAACCAACGACCTGCATTTGCTGTCTGTGCTGTTGCTCCTTAAACAGCACTGTTCCTTTTCCACAAAGACCTGACGATGCAGTGGGTCGCGGCTGTCCTCACGTCCCCTGAGCAGCGTGGGCTCCGTCACTGGCAGTTGCCATGTACTGAACGTCAGGACAAGCATGCCCACCCACGGCTCCGTCCGTGCGTTTCTGCCAAGTATCTTATTTGAGAATTATTCTGCCAGGTGCCGGCAAGCAGGCATCTCAAACAGAAACGCCCCTGTGGATGGAGGCGCCAACACGAACCGCCTGGCCTCAGTCTTCTGATCTGTGAAAGGGGGTGGTGGCAGTTGGGAGGGATCAGCCAGAGTGAGGGTCAGGAACCTGACTCCAGAGCCCAGGCCCAGCCCTGAAGGCTGTGTGGCCTCAGGAACTTGTTTTGCGTCTCTGGGCCTCAGTGTCCTGAACTGTCAAGTGGAGTAAATAATAGCACCTTCCTTGTAGAATTGTCTCCGTGAAGTACTCAGAACGGTGTGAGCACAGAACGGTGCCGCCTAGGAGTCACCGTGTGACCGCACTTCCTTGTAAAGTTGCTCAGTTGGCCGAGCCCCCCAGTGGGTCAGGCACCAAGATTGGCATATGGCCTGTGCCGCCTTCTTTTTTTTTTTTAATTTTTTTATTGTTTTAACAGCCTTAAATTTTATTTATTTTTTTAACATCTTTATTGGAGTATAATTGCTTTAGAACAGTGTGTTAGTTTCTGCTGTATAACAAAGTGAATCAGCTATACATATACATATATCCACATATCTCCTCCCTCTTGCATCTCCCTCCCTATCCCACCCTCCCGTCCCACCCCTCTAGGTGGTCACAGAGCACCGAGCTGATCTCCCTGTGCTGTGCAGCTGCTTCCCACTAGATATCTATTTTACATTTGGTAGTGTACATAAGTCCATGCCACTCTCTCACTTCATCCCAACTTATCCTTCCCCCTCCCTGTGTCCTCAAGTCCATTACTACGTCTGCGTCTTTATTCCTGTTCTGCCCCTAGGTTCTTCAGAACCTTTTTTTTTAAGATTCCATATATATGTTAGCATACGGTATTTATTTTTCTCTTTCTGACTTACTTCACTCTGTATGACAGACTCTAGGTCCATCCACCTCACTACAAATAATTCAATTTCGTTTCTTTTTATGGCTGAGTAATATTCCATTGTATATATGTGCCACATCTTCTTTATCCATTCATCTGCCGATGGACACAGGTTGCTTCCATGTCCTGGCTATTGTAAATAGAGCTGCAATGAACATCATGGTACATGACTCTTTTTGAATTATGGTTTTCTCAGGGTATATGCCCAGTAGTGGGATTGCTGGGTTGTATGGTAGTTCTAGTTTTAGTTTTTTTAAGGAACCTCCATACTGTTCTCCATAGTGGCTGTATCAATTTACATTCGCACCAACAGTGCAAGAGGGTTCCCTTTTCTCCACACCCTCTCCAGCATTTATTGTTTGTAGATTTTTTTGATGATGGCCATTCTAAATGGTGTGAAATGATACCTCATTGTTGTTTTGATTTGCATTTCTCTAATGATTAGTGATGTTGAGCATCTGTTCATGTGTTTGTTGGCAATCTGTATATCTTCTTTGGAGAAATGTCTATTTAGGTCTTCTGCTCATTTTTGGATTGGGTTGTTTGTTTTTTTGATATTGAGCTGCCTGAGCTGCTTATAAATTTTGGAGATTAATCCTTTGTCAATTGCTTCATTTGCAAATATTTTCTCCCATTCTGAGGGTTGTCTTTTGGTCTTGTTTATGGTTTCCTTTGCTGTGCAAACGCTTTTAAGTTTCATTAGGTCCCATTTGTTTATTTTTGTTTTTATTTCTCTTTCTCTAGGAGGTGGGTCAAAAAGGATCTTGCTGTGACTTATGTCATAGAGTGTTCTCCTATCTTTTCCTCAAAGAGTTTTATAGTGTCTGGCCTTACATTTAGGTCTTTAATCCATTTTGAGTTTATTTTTGTGTATGGTGTTAGGAAATGTTCTAATTTCATTTTTTTGCATGTAGCTGTCCAGTTTTCCCAGCACCACCTATTGAAGAGGCTGTCTTTTCTCCACTGTATATTCTTGCCTCTTTTATCAAAGATAAGGTGACCATATGTGTGTGGGTTTATCTCTGGGCTTTCTATCCTGTTCCACTGATCTATATTTCTGTTATTGTGCCAGTACCATACTGTCTTGATTACTGTAGTTTTGTAGTATAGTCTGATGTCCAGGAGCCTGATTCCTCCAGCTCCGTTTTTCTTTCTCAAGATTGCTTTGGCTATTCGGGTCTTTTGTTTTTCCATACAAATTGTGAAATTTTTTGTTCTAGTTCTGTGAAAAATGCCATTGGTAGTTTGATAGGGATTACATTGAATCTGTAGGTTGCTTTAGGTAGTATAGTCATTTTCACAATGTTGATTCTTCCAATCCAAGAACGTGGTATATCTCTCTATCTGTTTGTATCATCTTTAATTTCTTTCATCAGTGTCTTATACTTTTTTGCATACAGGTCTTTTGTCTCCTTAGGTAGGTTTATTCTTAGGTATTTTATTCTTTTGTTGCAATGGTAAATGGGAGTGTTTCCTTAATTTCTCTTTCAGATTTTTCATCATTAGTGTATAGGAATGCAAGAGATTTCTGTGCATTAATTTGGTATCCTGCTGCTTTACCAAATTCATTGATTAGCTCTAGTAGTTTTCTGATAGCGTCTTTAGGATTCTCTATGTATAGTATCATGTCATCTGCAAACAGTGACAGCTTTACTTCTTCTTTTCTGATTTGGATTCCTTTTATTTCTTTTTCTTCCCTGATTGCTATAGCTAAAACTTCCAAAACTGTGTTGAATAATAGTGGTGAGAGTGGGCAACCTTGTCTTGTTCCTGATCTTAGAGGAAATGCTTTCAGTTTTTCACCATTGAGAACGATGTTTGTTGTGGGTTTGTCATATAAGGCCGTTATTGTGTTGAGGTAAGTTCCCTCTATGCCTTCTTTCTGGAGGGTTTTTATCATAAATTGGTGTTGAATTTTGTCAAAAGCTTTTTCTGCATCTATTGAGATGATCATATGGTTTTTCTCCTTCAGTTTGTTTATATGGTTTGTCATGTTGATTGATTTGCGTATTTTGAAGAATCCTTGCATTCCTGGGATAAACCCCACTTGATCATGGTGTACGATCCTTTTAATGTGCTGTTGGATTCTGTTTGCTAGTGTTCTGTTGAGGATTTTTGCATCTATGTTCATCAGTGATGCTGGCCTGTAGTTTTCTTTCACTGTGACATCCGTGTCTGGTTTTGGCTGCGCCTTCTTCTTTAATCCTCCGAGCAGCCCTTCGAAGGGGGTGCTGATCTTTGCATCCTTCCCCAGCACAGGAACCGAGCTGTAAACAGAATGTACACCCAGGCTCCCCTCCCGGGTCCTGAAGGCCTGATGACCCTCCTGCCTGCTTAGTAGAAATCATTAACCTCAGGAAGCGTGCAGCCTCGTTGGGAAGATGAGATTATAATCATCCAGACTACTGCAAGAAAATGAAGGGGATGATTAAGTGTTCAAATGGGTAATGGGTCCTCGCCTGTGCTGGAGGCCCACGAGGATTTGTGGGGGCTGCAGCTTCTTAGGGGCAAATAGAATTGATATCATACTGGGAATGCAGGGGGGCCTTCCAGGCCAGAGAAGGGCCTGCACCCGTTATCAGGGATTGAATGTGAACCCCAGCACTCTGGTCTGCTTTGATTTGAAGAACACTTACAAGATGGTTAGTTTCTTTCGTGATCATTCCATCAGAAAGGACTTCCACTCCACCAAAGCTTGCTTTTTATGGTTCTCCAAGTATGTGCCACCATTGCTGGTTTCCAGGACCGTGGGGAGAGTCTTGTGTCTCTGCACACCAGCTGGACCCCCAGCTGCTGCTCGGGGCAAGGACAGCCCGGCCATCCTGTACCCTCAGCACCTTGTGTAGCAGAGTGATGGAAAACGGCCTCTGAGATGAGGAGGTAAATCGACAGGTGAGTAACACATGATTTTCTCCAACTGGATCAAACGGACCTCTCAGGAAACCCATCTTGGAAGGAAGAAACAAGTCCAAAGGGACAGTGACAAGAAGTGGGGGTGCTCAGCCTCACCTCTGTGCTTTGCTGAGGGCGTTGTAAGCTGAGTTCCGGACAAACGTATCACTGAGGGAGCTGGCCGTGAGCGCACAGCACGCATTCCCTCAATCTTCCGAGGACCTCAGAAGGATGAGCACGTTCCCACTTTACAGAGGGGAGACCCAGGCACAGAAAAGTAGGTTCAACGAGGTCTTGGAGTGGCCGGGTTTCAAACGCTGTCTGTGCCCGGCTCTGAGCCACATCCTGACCTGCCTGACCTGGGTTTGATGGGTGGACACTCACCGTTCCCAGGAAGCCATGTGGAACAGCAGACTAGAGGACTCCGGGATGCATTTCCTACGGAAACACTGCCAGAGCTCCAGGCCCCCTGAGTGTATCGTGTGAGCTGGGGCCAAGCTCAGCCATGCAGCCACCTGTCTGCCAGAGCTCTCACATGGTGCCTTCCTAGAGCTGGAACACTTGGCAGGTGGGCGGGGCCTGAAGGCGGTGCTTCCAGTTGTGGGGGAAGGAGAGCCAGCCTGGCGAGCAGGGGAGCGGGGCAGACCCCCTGCCAAAGACCCCGCCCCGCAGCTGGAGAGTTGGTGCAGGTGGAGTTGCAGCCTTGAACTCTGAACATGTAAGCGAGGCGCCTTGCCGTTTCTGACACCCGGTGTCTCATCCATTACAGTTTAATTTGATCTTTTTTAATATCACATTAAAACGTTTCCATCCTGGAATGCATGGTCATAGCAAGCGTAAATCTGCCACACCCACAGTGCTTCATTTATATTAGCTTTTATTTAACTTGGTGAAAGGTAATTTGTTTTTATTAATTGATTCATTTTCCCCCTCCGGTCAGGCAGGCTGTGGCCCTGGGGGCACGTGTGCACAACAGCTCCTGGCGCGAGCCCAGGCTGCCCCTTCGCCTCTGTGGAAACTTTAATTGACCGCCCAGGTGCCTGTGCGTCTTATTATCCGCTCCAGGGCCTCTCCTCTCCCTTCAATTCTTTATTTTTAGGTTATCCTGGCCAATTGATTAGTCGGATACTTGCTACTGAGATGGGCTGCAGCCCTCTTCAGCGTTCTGCTTTAAGCGGAGTGGGAGAGGGATACACAGAACCGTTGACTCGTGGGCATGTCTGGGCAGCTACATCGCATTCAGAATGCGTGTCCTGCGGTCAGGCTGGCTGGCTCGGTCAGCCGCTGGTGCCTCGAAATGAGATGCTTCATAACAAGCAGCCTGGTTTGGCTTCTGTCTGCACTTCCTCTGCTGATGTTTCCTTGGCCCAAGTTACAGATGGGTGAATCCGGCTTCCCCGAGCTGGCTGGCCTTGTCCAGCCACCTGTCCACCCTCCAGCCGTCTCTCTAACCAGAGGTTTCCTCCTTTATGCTGGAACCTTTGCGGCGTCATCGGGAAGCTCTGTCCACTTACGGCCTGTTGCATCCTCAGGGGATTCCTGTTGGGTTGGAGCGTGCTCGGGGGGCTGTGAGGCTAACCCAGCCCCATGTCGGGTCCACCCCTGCCCACGGCCCTCTTCCGTGGCCCTCTGGAGAGCACCCTTTGTGACATATTTCTCCCTCCAGCAGCCTCTAGGTCCAGAGCCGTAAGTTCCACTAACATTCATTTTAGGAACACCTTGACTGATCGCAGGTGCCATGTGGTCTTCGGGGCGTCTCCAGGGCCACTTGCCTTTGGCACAAATGGTCAGGGTGGGAGTGGACATGCACGTTTCTACCATTCATTTGGGGAGGACACACCATCCACCTGCCTCCCCGACCATCAGGGTGGATAACTTTGCTTTCGTCACCTGTAAGCAGTGAGTTCTCCTCTTTACCAGGAAGATATGTACCCGTTTCCCATGTGGGATCCTACTGTTGGGTTTTGCTTTTCTATAAAAGTCAAATCAAACATGGTTAATATTCAGGGAAAATTACTTACGATAGCCAAGAGCTGTTGGTGGCTGTGTGCTAGGAGAAGCCGGACCACTTTGCTTGGGTTTTCTCATGTAAAGGGAGCAGATATCTCATTAACACAATTCTGTCTGCCTATCAAAAGGGAAAGGAAGCTACCTTTGGCTTGAATTTTGAGACAGGCTGTCTCTATAGGGCTGTTGTCGGCATTGTGCTCACTCTTCACTTTCTTTTGATGCAGTAACGCAAGCGAAAGTGATTTGTAAATACCGAAGCAGTACAGACAACGCGGGTCTGTTATTACTTACCCATGCAAATGTCCCGTAATCATAATTGGGACAAATGGTTTTTCGTGGTTTCGATGATGACATTTTATATGTATATAGTGCTTTGAACTCTTCTCAAAGTTTTTCATATCCATTGTGTCATTTAATCCAACTAATTGAACTTAAACTGGAACAAAGAAAAACATTGATAAATTAATTAAATCCAGTCCTTTTATTGGGGGGAGGGAACAGGAAGGGTGGAAAAACACAGCTGTCACAGGTGGTTTGTGGACGCCTATTAAAAATGCGACTTTGGGCTTCCCTGGTGGCGCAGTGGTTGAGAGTCCGCCTGCCGATGCAGGGGGCATGGGTTCGTGCCCCGGTCCAGGAGGATCCCACATGCCGCAGAGCGGCTGGGCCCGTGAGCCATGGCCGCTGAGCCTGTGCATCTGGAGCCTGTGCTCCGAAAAGGGAGAGGCCACAACAGTGAGAGGCCCGCGTACCACAAAAAAAAAAAAAAAAAAAAAGCGACTTTATGGCAAAAACAAGAACAACATACAAGATCTACACCCCTCCCTGCTTCAGATTATTCATATTTTTAAAAAAAAGGAAAAAAAAAAACCAGGAAAGAAATTCAATTCCTATTTTAATATCACGAAATACTTAGGCATTGTTTTCCTATTCTTTTCTCTGACCCACCACCATAACTAATTTTTGAGAATGTTTTTTATTCTCAAAAATACATATTTCTGCAAGTTTGATAATAGGAAGTTTTTATAAGAACCTGTGATGATAAGAAATCTTTTCATAAGAGAGTCAAAGACATAGGTCAGTGTTTCTCAACCTGGACACTGTTGACATTGGGGCTGACTCACCCTCTGTTGTGGGCTGCCCTCGGTGTTCAGAAGCATCCCTGGCCCCCACCCGCTAGGTGCCCGTGGCAGCTCCCCCAAGTTCTGACAACCAAAAATGTCTCGCCCAGTGTCCCTGAAGTGGGAGGGGGATGGACCAGTTGCCCCCAGTTGAGAAGGGCTCACGAAGACCTGATCGTGCTGCAGAGCGTTTGACGGGCCTGCGAAGTCAGGCTCCCAGGCAGGGCTCAGCTCCCATGCAGTGGTCTGGGCGTCTGGCGCAGCGTCTCCCAGTATTGGCTCATCCTCGGATCAGAGCGTCGGGCCGTTGCCTGGATCGTGACATCAGCTCCCGCTCATCACGACCATCCATTACCTCCTCTGCTTCCACGGGGAAGAGCCTGCCGGGGCTCCCAGGGCAGAGAGGAGGCCAGGGTCCAAGCAGGGCTTCATCTTCTAGAAGCTCACAGTATCTGAGGAAGAAAACCAGAGTAATATCCTAGTAGCAACAACTGAGAAGACATCTAGAAATTGCTTCTTAATATCAGATTGTGCTCTGAGGCTCCCCCGCCGAACCTCCCCCGCCCGCCTCTCCTGCTTCAGGGAAGATGCTGTGTGGGCCCCAGACCAGGAGCTGCTGGGGCAGTGAGCGAGCCTCCTTCCCTGCTGTGTGTACCTCGTTGAGGGGCTGGGAGAGGTTTGGCCTTATGCAGTCGTGCCGCTTAAATAAGACGGCTCCTGAGAGGGCGGAGCACCTACCCCAGGCGACACTGAGGCCAGGGTTCTCCGTTCATGGGGGACCGAGGGTAGACAGCCCTCCCCACGGGGTGGTGCTTTGACCCAGGGTGAGGGAGGTTTCCCCACACGCCTCCTGGGGCAGTCTCTTGGATATTTCCGGGCCGCAGGAAGAGAGTAACCGGAGCGTAAGTACAGACCATGGAGACTCCTTCCCTTTGGTCCCGCGGCTTGAGCAGCTGCGACAGGAGACTGAGAATCCTGATTTAGGACACGGACCAGAGGAAGGACGTGATGGGTTCTGCTTGCACCCGAAGGGCCCACATGACAAAGCAGGTCAGCTAAGCGTTTCCCCAGCACCCCGGTGTGGAAGGGTTATGGACACACACACACACGTGTACACACGTGTCCATGCACACAAGTCGCGCATACATATGCACACAGGCACACACACAGGGTTCCTTTCCTACATTAACTCTTCGCTAAATCCTTCAGAGTAGGGATTCATTTCATTTTGATGGTGCAAAGTGGTAAGAGGCTGAAAGGCCAGAGCAGCCCAGGGAGAAGGCTGCTGCTTTAGCTCAGTGCCCAGGAAGACGCCGGGGCCGCCGGCTAAGCTGAAGACCTGAAGGAGGAGAAGGGAAGCAGGCGCAGAGTCCCTTGTGCACGTGTTGTAAGTGGCGCGCTTCTACTTGTCTTACAGAACCAGCACCAAAGTTTTTGAAGAGCCCGTGTTGGAATAGGGCCATGTTCCCGGAAGTCAGCTTTTTGCTTTAAAAAGGGGAAGCTCTGCAGAAGCAGATGGGGAGTTGGGAGGACTGGGCGTTGCTGCGGCTCTGCAGGCCACTTCCCTCCTCGAGGGTCCCCGCCACCCCGCCGGAGCGGGGTTGTCAGGGGGGGACTTGCATGGGGGCCGCGAGGTTCCGCCGGGCTGCTCTGTCCCCCAGGTGCCAGGGGAGGGGATTGTGTGCTCTTCGGTCATGAACCGTGGGGCTTCCCTAAAGCCCAGCAACAGTGTATCAGTCTGTACCTAACATTCCTCTCCGTCATTCTTAGTGCCATTTATTAAAGCTACAAAGAAACAAACTCACTGAAATTCAATAGCTGCTGTAGTCAGTCGTGCTACTTTGTATTTATGCCACTGGAGCTAGAATATTGCAATGAAACAGCCATGTTTCCACTTGGAATTCTCCCTGTTGAATATGTTCAGAATAGATGCATTAACTATATCCACTTCAAAACGAGGGCACTTGGAAACTGGTGAATCTGAACAAGGTCTGCCCCGGGCTTCCTTGTGTTGTGACGCTGTCCTCGCCCTGCTCCTGGGTGTAAGGTGTCATCGGGGAGCCTGGGGAAGAAAGACTCAGGAATTCTCTGCACTGATTTTGCAGCTTCTGTGAGTCTTAAACTATTCCAAAGTTAAAATTTAAAAAGCCCATATTCACCACTTTCAATTCTCATTGGATAATAACCCTAGATGGATTTCTTGGGTTGAACGATAAACAAATTCTCCAGTCTAGCCTTTAATGAAAAGAAAGCAGAGTCTCACATACAAAGGTGCCTTCTCTTTACCGCTCTTCACCCTCCCCACCATTTAAAATTAATCCTTCTTTCTAATGTGAACATTGAAATAGGCATTAACATTGCAAGGCTGGTTCCAATGCCAGCTTTTTATTCCCAGGTCAGAAACGACTTAGGACAGGTCATTTTCTGAATGATAGCTCTGTTGTTATTAAGCTCAAATGGTACCTTGGACAGACCTCTCAGGAGGCAAATTCCCTGGTTCATCCTAATGCCCATTTGCTCACTCATCCCCTGTATAATTTACCACAGCTGGAAGTTTCTGGTGACGGGAGACCAGGCTGGAACAAGAGAGGTTTGCCCGAGGGGTTGAGCTGCTGCAGCTGTGCTTTTGGAAGAGCTTTCGTGGGAGTTTTACTGGGAGTGAGAGGGTCACGGGTTCGTTTCTGTGCCCCACTCGGGTTTGCACGGTGCATCCTTGGGTGGTTCTCATCACTTGCGAGCCAGCACACCCACTTGGGAAGGGCAGCTCTGGTCACTTCTTGCAGATGCCTCTGCAAGATGCTGAGGATGCCTTGGGAGGTGTCTGCAGGCTGCTCAGAAATGGCCGTGACCCCAGCAAACATGTCCTTTGTATCCAGGGTCCACTTCAACTGAACACCCTCCACGTGCAGGAGCCAGAGACTTGCTTAAAGCTAAGACAGAGGGAGAAAAGCAGAGACTGACGGAGCGTCCGCTGGGTGCGTGACACCACGCAGCGGCCACCCCCTGAGCCTCGCTTTCTCTGCAGCAGCCACTGTGGCCTCGTTGATTAGCTGCTGTAACCAAGAAACCCCAGCTCCCCGGGACTGTGCAAGCCCCTTTCTTGCTAGCGTCCCAGAGCTCTGCAGATGTTCCCCACTCACCCTCACGCAGAAACCGAGACTCCTTCTGTCTTAAGAGTCCAGCTTTCTCTGGGTCCCTGGAGTTCTCTCCATCCAACTGCTGGAGTTGAGCGAGACTAAGGGTGGACACACATGTGTCTTCAGGATGGAAGAAAGGGCCGTCCCCACGTGGGCATCTGCTCCCATGGAGGGGCACACGTGCTCGGTGGTCAGCCACCTGGCTTCACACAAAGTTAGCACTTGCATTACCTCCATTTTACAGATGAAGAAACAGAAGGTCCGAGAACAGCCATCTTTCCCCAGAGCACGTAGCTAAGCCAGGGGAAGGGGCTTGGACCCAGGCTGTCCACCTCCAGGGTAAACGTGCATCCCGCCGCCCCCTCCCTCTTGTCTGATGGGCACCGACCGTCCAAGTGTTTCTTTTCTGACTTTGCAGAAGCCCCCACTGAACATGACGCGTTCGAAGCTGCTTTTTCCTCTCTTTGCAGGAATGAGCACAGCCACTTAGCATCTATGTCACGCATGTCACACAGGGGCTTAGCGAGGCTTCTGTCTGAAGAGGGAATCAAAGACCTCCCTAGAGCCCGTGTCCTGTGGTCTGAATTCCCGGGCACTCCTCTGCAGAACAGGCTCACTGCTGGTGTTCTGAAGGCTTCACCAGAGCCAGGAGTTTCCTTCCCATGATGGACTCATCTTTTTTAAAGTTTAAATAAAGACCGTAGCCTCATTTGTTTTTCTTTTTAAAATGTTATGGGGAAAGATGATTTATTTCATATTCTTAGATATGAATGATGGAGAGAGTGGTTTCCATTTCATTATTGCAGTTGTCATATTTCAGAACTTCCTAAATATAGCTTTGTTTTAAAAAAAAAAGCCTACAGCCTTACATCAAGATAAAAAGTTTCTGTCAAAATCAAATGATATGTCAGTTTTAATGAGCAACTGAAAAATTAACAAATGTAACATTCTAATCTAATTATGTTCTTCCGGAAGGCTCTTTGAAAATTGACTCAAGTTTGATTGTCAAGTGCTCTGCCCCCAAGACATTAGCGACAGCGTGTGGGAGACTGGAGAGGGGCCTTCCGGGTGTTCTGAGGGGCTCTTTGCCCATCTCAGTACTTCCTAAACTTTGGGATTGTTGGCTAACATTCTCAAACTTTTCATAAACTACAACACGTACAGAAAAGTGAACAAATTTCATGCAGTATCCCTCTGAATTTTCACAAGAGAATGAACCACATAACCAGCACTCCAGATGCCCCCCTCCCCATGTTCTTCATAAATAAGAGCTGTTTTTAAAAGCAGAGAGCCTGTGTCGTCTGCAAATCCCCTCGTGCTCCGTGTGTTTCTGTGAAAGATGGCTGAGTCCTGCCCTGGCGTCGCCAATGGGCGGGCGCTTGGTTCCCGGAAGTGGCCATGGTTCCCGGCTCCTGCATTTAGGAGGCATCCCGTTCCTTGTCCCACTCACTTGAGCGCCGCATGGATAGGTCGTGACACCCCACCGTGGTCACAGAATGCGGCAGAAGAGCGGCCCTTAACTAGAAGCAGCTCAGCAGACCCTCCCTTCCCTCGTCTCACGTTTGCCCTTGTTTCGTGGCACTTTGGTTTTGGAGAGAGGAAGGTACGTCTTGTGCCATCAGACACGTTGGACAATCTAGGAGTGTGATTCTGAGCTTCAGAGGTAGTAGAGGCTGGAGCGGCCCCTCTTCTTAAGGATTTTACTGATTAGCAGGGGAACGGGGCACATCCAAAAAAAAAGGAGAGACAAGGAGAAAGAGGAGAGAGGGCAGGAGATGCTAAGTAGCAAATGTGGGAGAGAAGAAAAGACCAGAACTAAGGGAATTGAGAGGCGGAAGACAGATTATTTAGCCAATCTAGAAATTACCTAAAAACAAAGCTTAGAAACATCATCAGGACACAGGATGAGGGCAGTGCAAGTCCAGTCTCCTCTTCCTTGTCTCCTGGTCCTTAGAGAGGGAGGTGGTGTTGACCTTGCTTTTTGATGTGGTTTGTTCTCTCTTTACAAATGCAAGGTCTTGGTCCCTGGTTATTAAAGACTGGGTGTGGTCCACGTACTGTGCTGGCTAATGCCGGGAGATAGACAGTTTAGAAAGATTTCCAACAGAGGCCCAAGTAAAAAGGGTTCTCTGTTTCGTGTAGAGTCTTCTACTCCTAATCAAGATTTAATCCTGCAGACTTTGGATTTCATATCTGTAGGAAGGAATGGCTATTTCTTGGTGAGACATTCATACTTGACGCCTGAGACCCAAAGCCACGCTTTTGACCTTCTCTTGAGATCCTTTCTGATTGTGTAAACTTTGGAATTTGGAGATCTTGGATATCGGGAAGATAAATTGACATAGACGTATAGCATAGTTCCCGTTCCTCATATATTTCACATTGCATCGTTTACATATGCTTTAAGTATCCAATGACTTGTAATAAATGGGAACTCATGATAACACTGGCAATAAAATGGCGTATTCAGGTAACGCTGTTTTGTTACGGTCTCATTATGATTATATAAAATCCTTATTAAAATCTGGATCAAAGATGAATTTCTCCCTGGAGGCCCTTCACAAGTACTTTAATAAATTCTATTTATTGCACAGTCCCGGGGTGGATATTGGCTTTTATAATTTCATACAAATGTGTGTGATATGACATGGAATCAATCCCTCTACAGGAAATCTGTGGCGTGATCCCTTGAGAATTTGTAGCTTTACTTTCAGAACTTCCTGTTCTTACTCTAGATTATTTTATTTGAAGAGATGTTTGCTGGGTGGAATATGTTCATAGCATCATTTTTCACATTTAGCTGTTTTGCATGTTGCCCCCAAATGGCCCTTTTCCTTAGAGTCTCTTTCTGACAATAGCTGGGGTCCTGTGGTGTTGATGAAGGCCACAGAGGGTGGGTGGAGGCAAGCTGAGTGGACGTGTCGGAGTGATGGAGGGGCCCGAGGATTTACTCACTGGAGCCACACAGCTGAGAACTGACAAAGCCGTCCCTGACCTGGCACCTCCGGGTTAACTGGATGAGATCCACAGCAAGGCAGCAAGAACGGTCAAAGGAAACGCTTGGAGCTTCTCCAAAAACAGACCCACAACGAGGATGCTTGGCTGGAAAGAGGCTACATTGGGAGTGTCTAACATCATGAAAGAGACGGACCTGCTCCACCAGGCATGGCTGCCTGGTCCAGGAGGCAGGTCCGGGAGCACACATGCCTCACCAGAGAAGGGGGGCCTGCTTTCCGCTTGACCCAGCCGGCGGAGACAGCGTGACAAGAATCTTGCAGCCTTTTCCCTCTGTGGGATCCGTGTCTGCTGGCACGGTGCTGTGCACGGAGGTGGTGCTGCGTACGTGCTTGGAAGACGGACTTGCTCTTCGTCATTGCCAGGATGATTAACACTCATGTCTAGGGGTCGAGGGAGAAATCGAACTGAGCAATCTTAACATCGTTGGAATCACTGCCCACAGCTGCTCTCCAAACAGGGAGGCCCTGGACCCAGCCTGCCGTGTCCGAGTTCCAGACCCAGAACTCCGCGGCTGGGTGGCCTCCTCTTGCCTTGGTTTCCCTGTCTGTAAAATGGGCAGAAGGATCTGCCTCAGTGTCGCTATAGGGACTGAACATGAAACTGCTACAGGGCCTGGCATGTCATGACGTTTGCTGTAAAATGTTTCCCAGATTAATTTAAATGAATAGATTTTTCCGAATGGGACTTGCAGGCCATCCTTGGCGTGGGCTGGTGGAGGGCAGGGTGTCAATCTCATCCACAAGATACCGAGACCCTCCTGGTTCTCCCGGGCGGCCCTCAGGTGCCACGTGCAGACAGTGGAAGCAGCACTGCCTGAGTCCCCGCTCGTGGGGCCTAGGTGGGCCTGAATGAGGCGGGGAGAGGAGCCTTGGCCCGGCTGTGGAGCCCAGGGCTCACGCTGTCCAGATGCAGCCTAGAAATTGGATGTGGAAATGCTTCCACCAGCATCAGACAGGGAAGCCAATTTTAGAACTGCTTATTCGTAAAGTGAGGATTATCCAGGATTCTAAAGTTTGTTCTTATCTTCTGCGCTGCTCAAGTGTGGGGACTTGAGGAGATTTGGGCCCCTGGTTGGGGATCTGCAGCTGGAAAATGCATCAGGTGGCCTCACAGAAGTGGCACCTGCGGCTGGCCCTGCGGCTTCCTGCCACCCTAGGCAGAGATGCTGATGAAAACCAGAGCCAGCAAAATGAAAATAAACCGCAGGGCTCTATTTCTGCGACTGTGGAATACGGCCAGCCCCATCTTGATCACCCGCAGAGAACGGACCCCAGATGGTTCCACAAAGAGGCTGATTCCACAGGTGCCCCAGGTGGTGGAGTCTTTTCTCCATCCCCCACCCCCAGGTGGGACGGTGACCAAACTAAATCTCTGTTCTTACCTGGTCTTAATGCATAAAGGACATTCCAGGTGTTGTGTGATGGTTCCTGCACCCTGACCAGCATGAGGGCCAGATACTGAAATGGAGGCACGTCATCAGGACCAAATATTAAAACAGATCCCCAAACCTCAGACCTCCCCACCCCTCGAGTCAAATGCAACTAGTCTGCGGAAAGACCTGCTTCACATACAGATCAGTACGAAAAAAACCACGCAACAGAAAAAAAAACGGAGAAGTGGGCAAAAGACATAAATGGGAAAACACAAAACAAAGTGGTAAACAGACATATCTAGAAATGTTTTACCTGCCTGGAAATCACTTCAGAGCAAACCAAAGTGCCCTGCTTGCTCATCTAAATAGCAAAAACCTAGAAGTTTGGCATCATTGTTGAGAAGGCCCTGGGGAAATGGGGCCCCCCAGTGGAGCGCCATGGGCCCGGTCCGGGGGGAGATCAACAGGTGCATGAGTACTGGTCTTCTGTCCTGGGGTCGCAGTTACCACAAACACGGCAGCTTCAGACAAGACCCACTGATGCACCCAGGCCTGTGGGTCAGAAAGCCAGGCCCGGCTCTCAGCTCAGGGTCTCACGGTGCTAAGAGCACAGGTCAGCTGGGGCTGTATTCTGTTCTCATCAGGGCCGGGGTCCCCCAGGCTCACCAGTTGGGGCAGAACTCGCTTCCTTCTGTTTCCCACGTGGCATCTTCCACAATGAAGGCCACCCAGCGAGGTGGGGCCGGGGAGAGAGTTCTAGGCTGAGGACCCTGGGAGATTATGGGGAGGGGCCGCAAGGAGGAGGGACGGCCAAGAGGACGGTGTCGCCGAGCTCAAGGGGAAGCACGTTTTGAGGGGAAGCAGGGATCCACAACAGCTGAAAACATCGGGGCAGGTGATGCAGGGCAGGCCAGGTGCTGACAGGTGAGCGAGGCGGCCAGTCCACTGGTGCCTTGGGCTGAGGGGGTGTGCCCGCTGCTTCCCTCTGTCCCCAAGAGCGTACAGACCCTGCAGCACAGACTGGTTAGCAAGCCGTGCCCGGACTGAGTGGCCGGTGTCCCCTGGGCGTGGGAAAACCCAGTGACCTGAGAGGGCAGCTTGGTGCCAGGACCCCCAGCCAGCATGACCTCTGTTAGAGTCTCCCTAGCCACCTTTCTCTGCAATCAGAGCTGCTCCGCTAGTGGAGACGTGAACGGGGCCACCTTCTGCTGCATTACTGAGGCCAGAACGAGCCTCCCAGTCTTCAAAGAGAATAAATAGGGTGAGGATGTGACCGTGGGTGTGAACTGTGCGAGCCTGGGGGCTGCAGACCTCACGTGTGCCAGGCCTAACTACCCCCCTGTGCTGGGAGAGGAGGTGGGAACCCCACGCGGCGTTAGACCTGTGGGGTGGAACCAAGGAAGCTTCTGGAAAATTAACCCCATGTCACCTTGAAGAAGAACAAGCCTCCCCAATTCCCACACGAGCATCTGGCCTTGCCGTCTTTCCACCCAAAACATATTTGGGGAGGTTTTTCTCACCATCCTTTTGCTTTTCAGATGGGAATCCCCGCCTGCTTTGGTTCACAGAGACAAATTGACTGAATGCTAACAAATTTGTTCTATTAAACACATTCAGCGGTAGGCAGGCATGAGGTAACACAACTGCACTTCTATCTTAAATCGTTGTTCTAATCTGGCACTTGAATATCATCATTTAATTTGTACATCCACCTGGAAATACTGATTTTTCAGAGACATTTATTCTATGCATTATGTAAAATTCTATTTGCACTTTGCTATAGAAATATTACTTTGTGGCTTAAAATATTATTGAGATTGTTCGATTTTTTTTCCCTCATTTCCCACGTGCTCTTGCATCTCATGAGCCGGGGCACCGAGTGACTTCCCTATGGAGGTGGGAGAGGTCCAGCCGAAGACCCAAAGGGAAGAATCAGTATCTGCTTGCTTGGTTTCCGGGACTATGTGTGTGCCTAGGTGTGTGCCTTCTGTATTCAATACAGTTGTTGAAAAGCTGGTAAACGGTGAAAAGCAGGCTCGAGACTTGACCGGGGCCGGGCGCCCACCAAGCCCCCAGCCAGCCGTCCACAGGCACCTGCTCTGGAGGCCACAGCGGCTGTCGTTGGGTCGGTTGCAGGGTCTGGACCTGCAGAAGTGGCCCTCGGTGTCTGCGCTGATCAGGTTCTTTTTCTTTCCCCGAACTTCTGAGGTCTTTCCCCGAAGTTGCACCTTGTCTGGTCTCCCAAGGCCTCACCTCATGGGGATTCCATAGAGCAAGGGTGCCACCCCTTGTGACAGCCTCCTGCAGGTGTGGCGGGCAAGCAACCTTCGTCCAGATTCACTCAGAAGTCACCCTGCCTGTCTGCAGGGACAGTCGGATACGGGAATCCCATGCCCACTTCACAATGACGGTTACAGTCTTATCCGTACGGACCATCTGCCCTTAACTGAGTCTTTCGTCCAAGGGGCGTCTTCGGCTTATGTCACTGGAGCCCCCACCTTAGTTGATCTCTCGTGACCCTGGCTGGGTGGTTATAGTTATTTCCATTTCACAGATGAGGAAGTTGAGGCTCAGAAACAAGAGCTAATGATTTACGGACTTCCATGGCAGATTAGAGGCCGACAAGGAACAGGTCTGATAGCCTCCCCTGGGTCTCCAGCAGCCCCACGGAGGGTGAGCTGAGTCACGTGGGGGCCCTGGCCATGGGGACGCCCCCCAAGGGGCCCGCGGGGCTCAACCTTACATGTGCAGATCCCATCCACGGGCCGGTTTCTTGAAAATGGCTGCTAATACAAAGCGGACAGAACTGGACTTAAAATAATGGTCCTAACACCAGGCTTAGGAAAAAAATGAATTTGTAGTTGTCCTGAAAGCCTTTTATGTAACATGTTTTTCGAAATAAATTGTATGCGGAGAAGGTCAGAAGCAGAGCCATCATTGTGGGGCCCAGTGCAAAATGAAAACACAGGGCCCCTTCTTCAGGGTATTAAGAATTTCAAGACGGCAACAGCTGGGCAGTAAGTGCACTGGGAGGCCCTTGGCATCTAGCTGCAGAAGCCAGAGGTGACTTAGGGAGGCAGGAGGGGCCCTGTGTCCCTTCTTGTTTGAGCAGCCTTTTCCCAGGTAGGCGGGTTAGCCTAGTCTCCTCCACCCCTCCCAACCCTCAGCTGCACCTGTCCCACACCCACCCAGCACTCCCTGCCTCTGCCAGGCAGGTGCCAGAAGTGGGGAGATTGAGAGCAGTGGGTCAAGCAGGTTTCTTCATAGAGAGCCCACCCTTTGGGCACGAGCCCTGGGGGAGATGCACCAGGCCAGTAGGACATCCTCTTGGGCCCTGGCTCCTCCAGCCCCTCTGTCCTCATTGGGGGCACCCAGGCCAGCCCCACCCCACCTCTGGGAGGGTGAGTGAGATGCCCACCTCCTTTGTGTGCAGGGAACCAAAGGCTCCGACTCTCCAGCCTCAAGCCCCTGATGAGGACACATGTCCCGTGATTTCCAACAGGGCTGATTTGCTTTGCTGAAGCCTGGGCCAAACTGTGATTTAGGGGCATGTGGGTGCAGACGCACCACTTCTAATTGGTCCAACACATATTTGCTGAGTCCCTGCTCTGGGCCCCCGGCACTGAGCTGGACTAAACCACAGGCAGTCGGGCACATGGAGGCCCCAGATTGGCCAGGGGCCCTTGGTGGGGGAGGGGGGGGTGGGCCGGGATGCTGCTCCACTTCTGGAGGCTGGAATGTGGGATCGAGGTGTCGGCAGGGCTGGTGTCTCGGGAGGCCTCTCTCCTGGGCGAGCAGATGGCCACCTTCTCCCTGTGTCCTCACCTGGTCATCCCTCTGTGCAGATCCTAATCTCCGTCCTCATCTCTTCTTGTAAGGACAGAGTCCTGGTGGATTAAGGCCCGCCCCAAGGACCTCATTTTAATTTAATTATCCCTTTAAGTATTCTGTCTCCAAATACGGTTACATTCTGAGGTTCTGGGGGTTAGGACTTCACTGTATGAATTTGGGGAGCAAAGTTCAGTCCATAACTGTGGGGGCCTCTCCTGGGCAGTTGTTGGCCATGAGTTGGCTCAGAGTTCCTGTGGCTCTTATCACATGCATCTCTCCCCCCGCACCCCATACGTGTGCGTCTGTAATCATGGCAGGACGAGAGGGG
Source organism: Delphinus delphis (assembly GCF_949987515.2). NCBI lineage: Eukaryota > Metazoa > Chordata > Mammalia > Artiodactyla > Delphinidae > Delphinus > Delphinus delphis. Next base: position 2,035,618 of record NC_082697.1, on the reverse strand, counting down.
GCAGAGCCCACTGGCTCTGTACACATCTCATTGGCTGGAGCCGGTGACGTGGTCACACTTCCTTCCAGAGCCTGGAGACAGTTCTCTGAGCGCTGGGACCTCAGCGAGCAGCTCCCACTCCTGCCCTGCTGCCCCCAAATCCTGAGCAGCCTCAGCCAGGGTTGGTGACCCGTTAGTTTGTGGTCAGCTGTGGACATGAGGGCAGAGCAGGACTTGGGAGCCCCCGCTGTGCCCGGCACCCAGACGGGACCCCCCCCTCCCCAGGCGAGCACGCAGGAGGCTGGGTGGGCAGGGAGCAAACGGTAGCGTGCTTCTTATCCAGTTTTAGAAACCACAGTTAGAAAGCTCTTGCATGTGGTAGCACATTTAAAGAGCTGACTTTATTGAAAGGCAAAAAATTACATGAAAAGACCCATACAGTCCAGTCAAAAACGTATCCGTCAATATGGCTTGTGCTCTGGAATTTGGGACAGTGTTGGAAACTATTCATGAAGCCACCCAGAGCCGTGTTTGAAATGGGGGACTGCAGAATACAGGGGCACAAGTGCCCCAAATTTTGTTGTCTAATTCATGGTAAGTTCACTCCCCTGTGACCAGCGGGGCAAGCAAAAGTGCTCTTCATCATGTAACTTCAGCTTCTGGTCTTGGGGTTTTGGTTCCATTCATAAGCTCTGACCAGGGATTTTCAGTGCACCCCATAAATGCTGGGTGCCATGGGTGCCCACAGAGATAACTGGGGGAGTCTCCTGTCCCAGGGAGCATCTTACACAGCCACCAGTAATGAGAGATGATTCAAAAGAACCCTCCCGTCTGGTAGATGTTTCCTTTCCTTTTCTTTTTTAACTAATTACAATGTTGTGTTAGTTTCTAGTGTACAGCAAAGTGATTCAGATATATATATATATATATTCTTTTGCAGATTCTTTTCCATTATAGGTTATTACAAGATACTGAATATAGTTCCCTGTGCTATACAGTAGGACCTTGTTGTTTATCTATTTTGTATATAGTAGTGTGTATCTATTAATCCCAAACTCCTAATTTATCCCCCCCTTTTCCTCTTTGGTCACCATAAGTTTGTTTTCTATGCCTGTGAATCTATTTCTTTTTTGTAAATACATTCATTTGTATCATAATTTAGATTCCACATATAAGTGATATCATATGGTATTTGTCTGTCTCTCTCTGACTTACGTCACTTAGCATGATCATCTCCAGGTCCATCCATGTTGCTGCAAATGGCATTATTTCATTCTTTTTTATGGCTGAGTAATATTCCATTGTATATATGTACCACATCCTCTTTATCCGTTCATCTGTCAGTGGGCATTTAGGTTGCTTCCATGTCCTGGCTATTGTAAACAGTGCTGCTGTGAACGTCGGGGCGCATGTATCTTTTAAAATTAGAGTTTTCTCCAGACATATGCCCAGGAGTGGGATTGCTGGATCATGTGGCAACTCTATTTTTAGTTTTTTAAGGAACCTCCATACTGTTCTCTATAGTGACTGCACCAGATGTTTCCATTTCTAATATCTGATTTTGGGATAAATTCTTCCAGAATATTGATGGAATCCACGCATCTCCAAGGCGGGAATCTTCATTTCTTCGGCAGCCCTTGATGTGTGGGCGCTCAGTGGCTCCCAGTGATTAAGCTGATCCTGAACTGTTCCACTAAGGCAGTAATCAAACGGGCCGCTTGGTTAAACACCCTCCCGGCCTCTCCCCAGGCACTGAAGCCTGGCGCTTCCTTGAGTTTCTCTCCCATCCTGTTCCACCACATCCTGTCAAAAATGGGAGGGTGGGTGGGAGGACAAACTTGACGACTGCTGCCTAGAGTAGCTTATCATCTGCCATTTACCCTTGTGCCCAGAAGGTGTCAGAAGGGGAACTTGGTGTCTTCTCTGTACCTTTCCAGAAAATAGTCAAATGCCCCAGTCAGCATTAATTCCATATGTATTTGCATGGGTTTTTAATCAAAACACAGAACTTTCGATCAACTGCTGTCACACAACTGGCGTCTATAGTTTATGCTTGTGAGTTAATGTGTAGAGAATGTTTGTGAAATTGAACACATTGGGGGGGAATAAGACGCAGAGAGTTCACACCTCAGAACAGCAACGCAGCTCCGCGTGGGGTTCACCAGCCCCAGGTTCAGCCCGGCCGTCCTCAGGCTCTGCTGCGTCTTCCTGTGTGTCACCCTATGGGGTGTGTTTCCCTGTTTTCAGTAAGCATACTGGTGAGCTTTGTATCTGTCCAAAGAATCAATACGACACTGAAAAGTGCAAATGACATAGCAAACACTGGCACGTCCACCATCTAGAGTTAATAGATGTTAATCGATTTTTTACAGAAATAAGATCATTATAGGAAAGGTGACAACCCCTTCTGTCCTCAGAAGCAACACTTTTGAGTGTGGCATCTCTCCACCCATGCTTTGGTACTTTTTCTATATCATACACATACAGAGATTATGCCAAATTTTTATGTTGACTTATTGAAAATGTGTGTACGTGGCATCACACCCTGGCATTCTGGAACTGGCTTGTTTTACGTGTTGTTGTTTCTGAGATCTCTGCAGTGTCCCCACTCTGCTCCCTCCAGGGCACCTGAGACGGTTGCTCCAAATTGCCCCATGGGGTTGGGTGTGGCCACGCAGCTTGCTTTGGGCGATGAAATGTCCGTGGGATCATGTGTGTCACGTGTGTAACCACCCCCATGAGGATGTTCAGGGCCCTGTTTCTCGTATGGAAATCCTCCAGATCAAAGCAGCATGGAAGGCTGAACCACATCTACAGGGCAGCTGCTCCGCAGGGCTGCCTAAGCTGGAAGTAAACTCCTCGTATGGGGTTAGGCTACTGAGACTCGGGGGCCGGTTGTTAATGTAGCAGAACCCACCCTGTTTGGACTAATAGGGCCCGTCCCAGCTCTGTGTCGTCACAAGCAGTGTGGCAGTGAGGAACCTCACGTGCGTGTCCTGGCCCTAGTGTTCACATCTCTCTAGAGCGGTTACCTGGATTTTCTGGGCCAAAGGGCAGTTGCATTTTCAGCTTTCCTGGTGTGGCTGACTCGCTCTCCAAAGAGGCTGAGTCAGCTTACCCTCCCACCGTGCGCAAGACAGTCCTTTCCTCTGAATGACCCCAGCACATTTGCCAGACTGAGGAGGGTAAATCCCATTATTTCATTGCTTTAATTTTCCCTGGAAGCCCTCTTTATAGACACAGTGTAAGTTGTGAGGCTCTGAAATATTAGAATTCCCTGTGATCATGAAAGTAACAACCCTGTTAATGGACAATAATTCGTACTTCGCACAATATTGGGGAATTTTCTATGTTGACATAAGAAAAGAAGAAGCTCTTACCAGTTCAGTGAACTTTTGGTAACACACAGGGGATATTTTATAGGCAGAACATCTTAAAAGCGTCTTTCTGTTCCTTTTAATAATGACTCTTGCATTGGAAGGGCCGTCAGTCAGCACGCATCCTGTCACTCAAGATGAGGGCTGGAGTAGCTCCGGCCCTTTGGAAGCATCCGACATGACTCTACGAATGATGTTTCAATTTCCCAGGATTTGGAAAAGTGACAGTTTCTTGTGTTAGTAGAAGTTTTGATGGCAGGGTTGGGCTGAGCCATAAAACTGTTGCTGAGTTCACGGATGTCACAGCTCTGCTAATTTCACAGCCGTAATAGGTTTCATTTGTCACTCGCGACACTGCCAAACAGAGCACTATTTTCCTTCTAACTTCTGTTATAAGAAGTTTTTTAAACCCAAAATGCAGAGGGCACATCTGAGCTCCATCGGTGCTGAGACAAGGCTGAGATTGAAGTAAGAAGCCGCACAGCCAGGTGACCACACACAGCAGGGCAGCTGCAGACACAAATCGCAGCTTTAAAACACCGCTGTCCTGAACGCCACCTGATTACACGTGATCTCAAGAGTGCCAGTGGGCTTTTGGTAATGGGTCGCAGAGTTGGTACCTTCCCTGCCCTAAAGCTGCTAAGAGGCAGGAAAGCTGAAAGCCGTTTGTCCGGGTGGGGCCCCTAAGGGAACCCCTTCCCTGTCACCTCGCCCCCTCCGGGGCTGTGGAAGCAGCTCAGATGCTGACCTGGGTCATCAGCAAGGACGCCTGTTCAACTGGGCTAAAAAGAATATGGTAGTGTCGCCTCCTCTCGCTCACCGCTGAGGCCCGAGGACCTCGGGAAGGGCCCCTCCTCCTCCAAGACCCGCAGCCGGCCTCGGTGCACATGGACCCACAGGTGTGTGATCCACCTGCTAGTGGGTCTCTTCGGAGGGAGGTTCTCACCCAGGGGCAGTTCTGCGCCCTCGCCCCAGGGAACGTGGGCAACACCCAGGGACAGTCTGGGTTGTCACGACCGCCAGGTGGATGCTGCTGGCAGCCAGTGGGTGGAGGCCAGTGATGCACTCGGGACAGCCCCACGACAGAGAATCATCCAACCCCAGTGTCACTAGTGCCCAGGAGGAGAAGACTGCTTTGGGACGGCCCGCCCTGTGGGGGTGTGGCCTCTGCCATCAGACCTGTGAGCATTCTGGGATGTTCTGGGAACCCGAGTGCATCCCGGAATCTTTGGAAGAAAGCCCGTGTGGGATGCATGTCCCTCAGCTAAGACAGGACACGTGATGGACGGTTACAGTGCCTCTCTCTGTTGACGCTGGAGCAGCCAGAACCCCTGTCCCCAAGCTGCCGCGCGCCGCCCGGGCCCCTCCCGCAGCCAGTACCTGACCGCGCTTTGACCTCCTCCCGTGAGAGCCTGGTGCCAGTTTGGGATCATTTTGGAGGAGAGGGCCCGGAAGAACTGAATAAATTCGGCTTGGCCCGCAGGCTGGAATTCCCACTCTGCTGGCTGTTTGCTTGTGAGACGTGCTTGGCCCCTCTACTCCCCAGGAAGGAGACTTTCTATGAATTATGAACTTGAGTTTTACACTTAGGGAAGGGAAAAGACGACTGGGATCTCGGAGTTTGGCGAATACCGGCGCTGGGTCAAGTCAAAGCTATGAAGAAGGAATTAAACATGTGGATGAATAAGGAGGATCAATTAGCAAATGATTCTCGGGCAGGCCCTCCGGGGGCTCTGGGGCCCTGGCCTTGGCCTGCCTGGGGAGGGAGAGCCAGGCTGGTCTCCAGCATCCCTGGGCCACTTTCAGAGCCTGGGGTGGTGCAGCCAGAGGAAGTCACCCGCGAGCTTGGCCGAGCAGCCTTGGGTCAGCGTGGCGTTAATCGTTCCCACCTAGGAGCAAACACAGCCTTTCTAAAAGGCCAAGCCGACCAACACATTAAAAATTACCTTTAAAATGCTAAAATTGCAGCCATTTCCAGGAAGTGTACATTTGGGAAGTGGTGGGAAACTCATGAAAGAGCAATTAACATCCATCAAAGGGCTGCTGGAAATTTACTAGAACTGCGGAGGCCCAGCAGAGGAAGAGTCTTTTCCCTGGGGTCTCTGCTGTCAGTCTGTCACAGGCACGGGAAGGACGCCGACCGCCCACGCAAGCGTCCCCCCGGCCTCCTGCGCCTGCACCATCCCCAGGCCCTGGCGTCGGATGTTGGGTTGTCTGTCTGGGGTCCCCCAGCCCCCACCCTGTCCTCCGCTGTCTTTCAAGTCCAGCCAAGGACGTGGGTCCCCACTTCACAATTGCGGTTCAGGTTCACTTCTCTGGTCATCCTTCATCGTCCAGCTGTCGGAGCCCCTGGAGACCAGTGCCACCCATGCTCTGTCCTGCACGTGTGTGTGTGTGTGTGTGATGGGAGTGTGTGCGTGTGTATAGCGTGGCATGTGTGCACATGAGTGTGTGCTATGTTGTGTGTTACACACACAGAACATGTATGCTTTGGGCATAAGCCTCAGAGGCACACACTTTGTGTTGTCAGCGTGCACGGGGCTCACAGTGTCTCTGGCATGTGTGACCTCCCGCTGTCTGCAGCATTTTTGAAAAGTCTCACCCCCAGAACACGGTTGACTAAGGTGCTAAGTCCTGCTTGCTTCTCAGGTGAGTGTTTACCTGAAAATCTAGCTAGGTAGGTAGGTTTGTGTTTCCCTCTCTGTTACAACAGAGAAAAGAGATTAACTGTGAAAACGGAGCTGGTAGAGTGATTTGCATGCTGCCTAGAGATGCCATCCTGAACAGGATACGGGGGCCCGTCTGGAAGGCTGAAGTACAGAAACAAAACTCACCAGCAGGACCCAGACCTGCTTTTCTTGGGGGAGTTTGCAGCCTGGCTGGAAATGCAGCTGGGATGTGCTGGCGGCAGCTGCTGTGCCCACGAGCATCCTGCCAGGAGGCCAGGGCAGCGCCTGCAGCCCAGACACAGGTTCAGAGACTGGGTGGGGCCTCAGCTAGGGGCTGTGATGGACCGCACCGGTCAGGATGCTGTTGGATAAAAGGTTACTCAGAAAACCAGCAGCCGCTGCCCCTAACCTCCGTCTTCCACACCCTTCTCTCTAGGTTGGTGGCGTCACCATTTACTCAAGTTCCCCTTCATTCACTCACCAGTTCATTCCAAAGACACATTCAGGGTTTTGTCCCCGGGGCTCCTGGCTGTAGGACATAGGATAGGACAGACACGCTAGCTGCCCTCAGGCCAGTGGACGTTCGTTCTGTCCCTGAGGCTGGAGCTCGGGGCCCAGTCCCTCCTGTCCTGCCACGAGGCTCTGACCCAGGGGCCCCCTGCCCCCTCTCACACGGGCCCAGAGCACGGGGATGCTTGGCCCGTTTCTCACTGAAATCGGCTCCTTGATAAAGCGGGGAGTCTGCAGGGAGGGAGGATCACTCTTCCGCCCTCTGTGATTCCTGGCGCTGTTAATGGGGTTGATGGTAGCTGCCAGTGAGGGTTAAATGATTCATGTGGGCGAGGGGCTGGCTAGCACAGTGCCTGGCTCCGTCACAGGAAGCACCCCATGAATGCCAGCATTGTTACGCAAGCTATTCTTGTGTTGAATGAAACACAATCACCAGTAAACCTTTTCGTTTTTCCTAAACGGGCTACATGCAGACCCTGTGAAGGCAAAGAACAAACACTCCCAGATTTCCTGCTACTGATCTAGAGCCTAATCACATTAAATCTCATGCTAGACCCATTTCACAGACCAGAAGCCTGAGTCTCAGAAAGGCCGAGGCCCTCGAGAGGCAGTTCAGGATCACGGTGAAGAGGCTGCATCCGACTCCAGGCTCAGCCACCTCTGGGCAGGCGGCTCTGGAGCTTTCTCACGGCCCCAGTGCTATGTCACCTCCCTTGTAAAATGGTCCTGCTTGGGGTTGTTACAGGACTGGGTGTGTGTGCACAAGCACGTATATAAGCTTAACGTACATACAGATCTGAGTGCGTGTACGCACATGCATACGTGCTTATATACACGCATGTATCTGTGCCCGGTTCAGATACACACAAAACGATAATGCATGGGGGTGTTAAAAGGACTGAGTGAGGGTGCGTGCACATACGTACACATGCGCATGTGTGTATGTATACAGATATGTAAACGGTGCATCTGTACACACGAACATACACACTAATATGTATGGACACACACCTATAAACATGCACACACACAACCCACATGCAGGCGTGCACACACACACTGATGTGCACATACATGCCTGCTTGTTTGTTTCTATACACGTGTGTGCATTGACACGTATGCGTGTGTGTGCATGCGTGCAGTGCTTGTGTGTGCGCGCGTGTGCATGCGTGCCTGTGTGTGCACTTACACAGGTGTGTGCGCACGAGCACGTACTTATACCTTGTACCTGTGCATATCCTCGTGAGACGCTTGCAGCAGTGTCTGGCTGCCGGGAGCCGGGTTGAGGAGTGCCAAGGCTCCAGGGATGGAGGGTTAAGCCCCTCCCCACAGCTCACTTAGCAGCCTCACGAGGAGGGCTTCCCTGGGTGGATCATCCTGTCAGATGCAGGGAGAGAGGTGAGAGGTGAGAGGCAGCAATGATAAAATGTGATGGGGCCCTGGGCAGGGGTCCCACCAATGAGCTGGCTTCTTCGGGGAGTCTTGCCCTCGGAGCCTGGCAGAGTTTGCAGGGTGACCCAGGTCCTGGCCGCCTGTTAAGTGGGTTAATATTTGAAAAGCCTTCAAACAGCGTCCTGGCGTAGAGTAAGCTTTGTATAAATATTTGTAAGATAAATAAAAAATAAAACAGCATGCCATTTGCGCTCAGGGAGGGAGAGGCCTTGCTGCCAGCTAACGTATCCTGTCTCCCGGCTGGGCCGTGGGCTCTGTGGGGACCAGTGCGCCCCTCTGGGGAGCTGGCGGAGGAGGGGGGCCACGTGAGTGCAGCGGCCATGCCTGCGGCGATGGGCGTCCCTGGACAGGATTCCAGACCCGGGGGATCTTCCATACCGGCCTGTGGGGTGTCTGTTCCTCCAGTCACCTCCACGAGCAGGTGGAGCTGACCCCCATGGAGCCAGTGGACTGACCGCGGCCACCTGAGGGGAGCGGGGATCAAGGCGGGCCCCGGGTGAGGCCTGGGCTTGTGGGGTGTTGTGTGCACCGACCCCTCGCCAGGGCCACCGGCCTCCACAGGACACAGTTCTCTGTTGCTGGAAGGGCCAGGTGCTTCTCCAGGCCTGTGAGGGGTGAGGCAGGAGAACGGGGGTGTAGAGCCAGGAGGGTCCACTTCCCCTCGCCCCCCCGGCACCTGCCACCCTTTGCTCTGAAACGGATGAACTTGGGCACCATGGTTTAGCACCGGGACCCAGCTTGGCTTGGGGATTTCTTTGAACACACATTGCAGAGGAGGTGGTTCCCTCCGTGCACCCCACTCACCAGCCACACTGTCATCACACCTGAAAGGTTCTCTGCCGTCCCCTGGTCCCCTGGCGTCTGCCGCGTGCACACGGCCTGGGGTTCAAATGTCATCTTTAAATATGGATCCTCTGAATTCGGTTCCAGATGGGTCCACACCGTGACATCAGCTGAGGCACTTGTGAAGCGCCTTTTCACTGACTGGTTTTTCTTTCCGGTCTGTGGCTGAGGAGGCAGTGCTCTGCCCTGTAGACCCCCACTCTGGGTTTGCATCTGTATCTCCCACGTGGTGTAACAGGCTCCTCTCCCCCCGAGTGCCCCCGGCAGTGGGAGTTGGACCCAGAGGCCCCAGCAGGTCCACGGCGATTTGTTTTGGGGAAGAGTCCAGCTCTCTGAAGCCGCCAGACCTTCCATCAGGCATGTGAGGTCCGGCCCCCATGCGCTTTTAGAAGTTAGAAATGATGAGGGATGCAGGGTGATGGAGATGCAGTGGGAGAAATATTCCAGGACCTCATAACTAACCACTGCAGGTCTGCAGGAGCTCAGACCTGGGGTCAGAGGGCCCTGGGGGCTCCAGGCTCAGGCTTCGGAGGCAGGAGCGGGGCAACAGAGGGAGGGAAAGGGACCGGCCTTGGACACAGTCCTTGTGGAAGTCAGGGACCGGAGTCGGCCTCAGAGGAGAAGGTGAAGAGAGAATCGGGAACGGGCCACGGAGGGGCAGAGCTGGTGTGTCTGTGATGTTCGATTAATCCCTCCCCGTACAGCTCCAGAATATTTTACATCTTATTGTTTTAACTATCGTGCCAAATTCTTGGGGCAACATCTTTATTCAGATGGGTTGCGTTTTCATGGCTTAACGTCTATTAAAAAGTTAAAGCATGTTTACAGAAGTCTAAATTCTCAGGGTGTAGCAAATAAGTTGGCTCTAAAAGCGCTCGTTTTTAAGCAATTCAAAGAGAAAAGGCAGAGATTAGTAGCTTTTGACTGCGCAGCCCAACCTTGGAAGATATTAAAGAACAGTTATCGGGTACACCTCGACGCTTATTCTTCTAAAAAGAAATGCCACCGATTAGGAGATGGAAAAAGGAGGAACTGGGATATTACAGGAACTGGCGGGTGGTTGGAATGTTATCATCCAAATAATGGATAAAGGTGGCTCATTCGGGGCAATGAATTAGGAAGATTACGGAGCTGAAACCTTCAGCGAGAAAGCGCTGGGTGTCTGGTTGTATGAAATTACAAATGGCTTCGGCTTTTCGGGGGAGAGGCGGGTGGAAGGCGCGCGGCAGGATGGAGATTACGGGGGTAGATTAAGGCCCACAGGAGTTATTTAAGAAGCATCGTCCGGTCACAACAAATCTAGACTTTGCAAACGCATCAGGAGAAGAACAGCAGTATCTTCCCTGCTTTTTAACGGCACGATGAGAAGCCATCTTCCTGCAGTCTTACAAAACAGTGCTTCTGACCCCAAGGTTGAGCCAATAGCAAGCGATATAAAATACACCGTTAGCGCCGCTGGTTAGAGCACCGAGAGTTTCACGGGCAGGATACCAGGTGACAGATGGAGCATGCGGGCGGGGGGCAGGGGGGGGGGTTGCTGAGAGCGCTCCGCTGCCGGAAAGGAGCGTCAGGAAGGCCCTTAGAAACCACAGACGCTGTCTTGGTATCTCTCCAAGAACAAGATCCAGCTCAACGATGCTAACGTGGGCGCTGTTTTTCAAAAACACGTTGGTGCTTTGAAGGAAGGTGGCGGGGCAGGCTCTAAGTGAGGTGCTCGCCCACAGTTTGCTTTCTGTGTGCACAAACTTATAAACTCAGGACTTTCCTCGTGTAATTTCAGGATCTGCAGCCCTTTCTATTCCCCCCTCGTCCTGTTCACTGAAAGGGCATCATCCACGTCCCTATAGCATCTTCTTGATGCTGAGAGATGAAACAGCCAAGCTTCCAGGTCACGGAGGGCTGCACAAGCGACGTGGCCCAGCTTCCCTGGGGCAAGTGCTGAGCCCCCTCCTGCTGCCTAGAGGGGACGAGGGGAGCGCAGAGGGGAGTGGACTCTGAAGTCGGACAGGATGTTGGAAGCCGGGCTCCGCCTCCCATTCATGTGATGTGGGCTGATGGATCCTCAGTTACAAATGCAGGTGACAGTAGTTTATAAACCCCTCTTCCTAGGGGTTTGTAAAGATTTCATGAACGGAGGTGTGTGAAACATTGTAGGCACTGGAGAGTTGTTAGCTGATAAATATGTGATTTTTATTTTGTGTATTTCAGCACACAGCATACGCTAAGCGCCCGATAGATGTGTGCCAGAGTAGGAAGGCTTCTCCTCCCTGTGTTGTCTGACCCTTCATCACATCAACTCAGTCTTTTTTTTTTTTTTTGCGGTACGCGGGCCTCTCACTGTTGTGGCCTCTCCCGTTGCGGAGCACAGGCTCCGGACGCGCAGGCTCAGCGGCCACGGCTCACGGGCCCAGTCGCTCCGCGGCATGTGGGATCTTCCCGGACCAGGGCATGAACCCGCGTCCCCTGCATCGGCAGGTGGACTCTCAACCACTGTGCCACCAGGGAAGCCCGAACTTAGTCTTTTTCCTTTCCTTTATCTGGCAAACTTCGCTGGAGTATAGAATAGTTCGGAAAAGTCCACTGACCGCTGGATTGTTACGGAGTGAGTTTGCACATATAGCCAGCAAGTGGATCAAGGGACGGGACCTTTCCAGCATCCCCAGAAGCCGCTAGTGCTCTTGTTCTGTCAGTCCCAGCCCAGGAGGCAGCCCACTGCCCTGACCGGTCTCAGCACAGGTGACCTTTGCCGTTCATGAGCCCCATGTCCGAGGGAACACCCAGCACCTTCCGTGTTGTACCTGCTTCCTTCACTCACCCAGCCTGTGGGGAGGCATAGCCCGTCCACGCTCTTTGCGGGACAGTGTCCTGTTGTGGATGGGCCGACAGCACTGCCTCCCTGCCCAGCTCCCCCTCTGCCTCAGTCACCAGGCGCCACACCCAGAGGGGAAGCCGTCAGCTGCTTTCCGTCTTTCTGATAATATTCACCTCTGGAGCCATTTGTGCAGGGACTAAAACGGACTTGATGTGATGAATCAAAAAATCGCACCCTTTATTCAAAAACCACGCAAACAGCAATTCCGTTTGGGATGAATTGGACCCATACAATGAGTTATGGGCTCATTAGAGTGGCACAGCGCCTTCCTTTATCATATTAAGTTTATTTAAATCACACAGAGTGTTCATTTTTAGGAACAATTTGCACTCACCTCAAGGAACCATCAGTATTGCTCCAGGAGATACGACACAATCCTGTTTTTAACGGGATGCACGTAGTTTGCAATTGTGTGACAACTAGATTCCATTATGCCTTCCCTATGGGGACAGCCCATAAAGATTGATTACACATTAAAAATGGTATTCAAGAGACAGCCTGTGTCTATTCCTGCCTGTGGCTCTGAGCGTGGCCCGTGCTCTGCCTGGCTCAGACGCCCTCCCTGCCGTGGTGGGATCGCTCTCGGCACCCCTATCCCCAGGGAGGCATTCACATTCCTCTGCCTTTCTTTGGAAGAGCTCTCGTCACCCCAGCATGTGCTTTGGTGACAAGAATGTGCACTAGGGCATCACTGAGTCCTCACATCTTGGAAATAAATGCAGGATGATCTGGGCAGATGCAGGCTTTGTTCTCTTGCTGTTTCCCAATGTGTGTGCCCCGTGGATCCAAAATGGGGTGGGGAACCACTCAGATCTTTTTATGATTAATAAGAAAGAAATCCCGGAGAGAGGCTCTGGGGTGGGGTTGGGGGCATGTGTCCTCTGTGCAGAGACTGTGTTCTGATAAAACCACCAGGACCCCCCGGGTGCTCTTCCCACAGACCTTTATTAAATGCAGAGTCCTTCAAATGAAGTGGCCGGAGTCCAGACGTGAACATGAGCGTTTCTTAACTGAGCCACGATCGAGAACAAATGGACCGCGGGAGCCCTCTTACCCGTCCCAGGGAACTGCTGTGATCTCAGATTCCCACGCTGGGTAGCAACCCCCTGAAAACGTGCGGGCTACAGCTTGCTCACCTAGCAGTACTGTTCACAGAGGCCACGCATATAAATCCTCGAAGGCCCCAGCCTTCCGGCTCACATGCCCCTTGGGTGTCTGCCCCTGAGCAGGTGGGTGGTGGCTCGGCTCTGCCCAGGGATGTCACAGACAGGAGGCGCGAGGCGTCAGGGCACCCCACTCCTCCTTCCGCGGCTCTGGTCTCTGCCTCGATTTGGGGCCCGAGGAATAGAAATGTCACTGGAAATTGATTTTCCATTTAGTCAAAAGAGAAATTTATTTCTGGGTCTCTCCAAATGTAAGGTCATCCCTTGATGAGCTGGTGAAATTTTATTAAGTTTTAACCTTGCTGTTGCGTGCTTCTGGGTGTTGTGTTCCACGGGGGAGCAGCCTCCCTGTGAGCCGTGAGCTGATAGCTACAAAGGTCAGAATTGGCGGAGGGCAAGAGAACTGAGCTGGCAAAGGCAGCCTCACTCCCCAGCTCCTCTGTCACCAGGCAGCTCACTCTGGTTTAGAGGGTTCTGTGGTCTAAGCAGGGGTCGAGAATTGTTTTCCATAAAAGGGCCAGATGGTGCATATTTGAGGCTTTGCAGCCATGGAGCCTCTATCATAGTCAACTCCGTGTGTAGCCCCAAAGCAGCCTTAGACAGTAAGTATACAAATGGGGGTGGCCACCTTCCCACAGAGCTGCTTACAGAAGCAGACAGGGGTTCCGATTCAGCTCTCAGGCCATAATCTGTTGACTTCTGGTCCAAGAGACCTTTAGTTCTGTGTGACTTGACTAAGACAACACTGGGTGTGCAAAAGCAATTCAGTTCCAAGGCTGCCTTTGAGTGGAAGTAAGTTTTATGTACAGCAACGCCTGGATCTGCTTACGATAGGTTCTGCTTATAGACTAATTGAATTTGTTAACGTGATGGCTGCTATCCCGATGGCTTAGAGGGGTGAGAGGAGGTAATTCAGGAGCAATATTGCTGCTCGTTTACGGTGTTATGCCGAATCGAGCCTTCGTTTTAACAGAATCGCCGCACTTTTGGATGCACTTGGACTTCCAGGGTAGAGGGGACCATTGAGCTCTCCTGGATTGTTTGTGAATTTCTCGGATGGATGGCTCTGCTGGAATCCACAAAGTCTTGTTAACGACATTAATGTGTAACTACCTGCGTTTTAATCACGCAAAGACAAACTCGGGCCATTTTGTTCTGGTGGAGCGTCACTAATTCTAGTTACACGATAACTAGGCGATGCTGGATTTTAGAAATTGGGCCTCCGAGATCCATTAGTGGTGTGGTGCGCGTTGCTGAATGGATGTCTGTATTATTATCAAGGTAATTCAAAACAAATTTCAAGCTGTGACAATAAAATGGTTCTTGTAGTAGGTTGGGGTTTGTACAGAAATTGCCAATTTGAAGGAGACCGGTTATGTTTTCAAGTTGGAATTTTGGTGGACTAGTTTCACTTTTACTCACTTTCATTAATTTCTGAACATTATTTTTTACCAGTGTGATAATAGCATACCAGGGCAAACTGTGATTATTGGTTAATAATGATATGGTATTTTTTTCACCCCGTTTAGCCTGTGGTGGTTTTGGGTATAAGATTACACAGTTCTCTTCTATGTCCAGGAAAAAGAGGAATACTCGGTAATCACACCAGGAATCCTGTCCCCGGGAAGAGTTTGTCCTGAACCTAGGACCATCCTTTGGAGATCCTCAGGCTGGCTGTGCCTGGTTCTCAAAGCCCTATTTCTGTTCTCCTTGCCCATTTTCACTGCAACCAGTACCCATGGAGAATTTAAGTTCTGGGGGAGAAGTGTGAGTGATTAGGTTTCCTCTTAAACCCTTTCTCTTGTTCTGATGCTGGAGGGATTGGAGAAGAGCATTTTACAGCTGTCTGTGGTTGTAGGACCATCCTCTGTCCCCCGTACTCCACTGTGCCCTCTGCATCTGCCTTCCCTGTCCCCCACAGAGCCTCTCACAATGTAGTAGATGCTTAGTCAACACATGTGAAATGAACGAAGGTCGCGGTCGGATCGTGTCCTGGGGGTCCCCGAGGGAGCCTTGACGAGAGCACCAGAGCCGGATAGCTCAGGAATCCCGTGCCCATCCTCTCCCCTTGCCCGGTGTCCACACTCACAGTCTTCATCACAAGCCATCAGCATCACTGACCGAATGTCCCCCATGACTCTATGTATTGCATTAACTCATCGAACCCTCCCTGCAACCACGTGGGGCAGATACCGTTACTGTCCCCACTTCACGGGTGAGGAAACTGAGGCACGAGGGGGGCAAAGCCATAGAAAGAAAGTCAGCATCAGTACTGACCGTGTAAAGGTGGTTGGAGAACTTCATACTGACCTACATCCCTACGACATAGGGAAGGTCCTCTGACATGCACCGCAGCGTCCTCATCTCCAGAACTGCCGGAGAGCGACGGTCCCCATGGAGAGGGCTGTGGGGCCTCTGCATGGGCTGCTGGCTGCCAGTTGGCCCCGGCCTCACGTTCCCCTGGCTGATAAGTCACCACCTGTGCTGAGTGGCTTTAAGACTAAATCCTTTTCTCCCTGCTGGGCAGACCTGAGGGAAGCTCAACAGGGAAAGAGTGTCTGCTCATTGGAACAAATGGCCTGTTCGGAGAAGGGAGGACCCGCGTGTCACGAGCAAGAGCCGGCATGCTGGTGACAGAGGAGGGGTGACGTCATCACAGTCTGAGCTTAGTGCCCCCCGTGGGTTTCTCCATCCTTTTGCTGTGTACCGAGGGCCATGCAGCTGGCTTCCCAGGGTCCCCTCGCTTGCCAAGATGGTGCTCGTGGGCAGATGCTGGCCCTCTGGGGGCGCTGAGACCCTCAGCTGCACACACTTCAACTGCAAACACCACATCTGAACCTTTTGTCCATTGACATCAGCTGATTCAGTTTCCCAAACACCTGCTCACCTCCCTACGCTGCCATCAATTGTTAGGTGTCCTGAGTCCCCTGCAGTGTCTACAGAGAAGAGGTGAACCAAGCCACATGAGGACATTTTCTGCGATTATCCGGTCACCGGGTGAAGCAAGACCTCCGCGGGGCTGACAGCCTTGGGAACCCATGTAACGTCAGCACCACAGTCAGCGCTTCCTCACCTGTGGTTTCTGTGGTTTTATCAAGCCCAGGATAACAGGCTCTAAGACCATGTACCTTTTAAATATATATATAATGTCTGGGGAGCAACTCTTAATTGATCCGTGCGGTAAGCGTCGTGGTAAAAGTCGTTCCGTGGATGTCTCCAGGTGTCATTTTATCCAAGGGGAGAAGAGTGACAGCTCACACCGCCTGGGTCCAAGCCGCCGGCCTGCCACTTGCTGGCAGGTTATTTAGCCCTCCTGTGCTTCGCTTTCTCATTTGGAGCATGGAGATGACAGCACCTCCCACCCTGTAGGACTTGTAGGGACTTGTGTATCCCCTCCCTCAGGTCCCACCTGGACAAGTCACTGGAAGGACCTGGGCGTTTAAGGGTAACAGGTGCCTTTGCTCCTGGACACAACTGCCCCTCCAGCCATCCCCAGCCCTGAGACCCTGGGCGCATACGGACTCACAAAAGAATAACTTTCTTTTCGGCGTGACAGTAAAGACAGGAAATCAATATCAGTTCTCTTTCCACCCTCTGGATCCGGTGGCTGTGCGTAAGCCACACGCACGTGGTGGGAATCGAGGCAGGGGCTGCGCTAGGGGCTTCTGTGGGCTTAGCTCACGTTAGTCCTCTCTGCAGCCCTAAGAGAAACCACACTGTTACCCCATTTTACAGACGAGAAGCTGACACACAGGGCAGGTTAGGAATCGCTCCAGGCCACACAGCTAGCAGGACCCAAAGCCTGCGCACCCTCCCACCCCAGCCTCAGCCTGCACCTGTCCAACAGCATGACGAAAGGGATCCCGTTACTTAGGCATTTCCCCTGAAAAGTATTGGGATGGGTCACCACCTTTATTCTGATGGGCCCTGGCAGGGACTGACTGTGGCCTGTGAGCCCAGCCTGGCCTGCTTCCTCTTCTTACAAAGTTGTCTTGGAAGACATAGTGTCCATTTGTTTTCTTACTGTCTTTTTTTTTTTTGGCGTATAATTGCTTTATAACGTTGTGTTGGTTTCTGCTGTACAGTGAAGTGAATCAGCTCTATGTGTACATACGTGCCCTCCCTCGTGGACCTCCCTCCCCACCCCCCACCCCAGCCACCTAGGCCATCACAGAGCACCGAGCTGAGCCCCCGTGCTATACGGCAGGTTCCCACTAGCCATCTGTGTTACACATGGTAGTGTATTCCTGTCAAACCTAATCTCCCAGTTCACCCCACCCTCCCTTTTCCCACGGGTCCACATGTCCATTCCCTACATCTGCCTTTCTGTTCCTGCCCTGCAGTTAGGTTCATCTGTACGTTTTTGTGGATTCCACATATATGCGTTAATATACGATATTTGTTTTTCTCTTTCTGACTTACTTCACTTTGTTTGACAGACTCTAGGTCCATCCACATCTCTACAAATGACCCAATTTCATTTCTTTTTATGGCTGAGTAATATTCCATTACATATATATGTACCACATCTTCTTTATCCATTCATCTCAGTGGCCGTTTAGACTGTTTCCATGTCCTGGCTATTGTAAATAGTGCTGCAGTGAACATTGCGGTACATATGGTCTGTGTTTCTTTCCTGCAACCATGGCAGAGTTGAGTCATCGTGATACAGCCCTTGTTGCCCACCAAGCCAAGAATATTTACTGTCTGGCCCTTCATAGAAAACGTCTGCAGCCCCTGCTCTAATAACGTGGGCAGAAGAGAGAAACAAACAAACAACCCACAAACACTTAAGCTTTTATCCCCGGGCTCAAGGATCAGCCCTTCTCCTGTTCTCGCTGCTGACACTCCCTCTTTCTGGGCAAAGTCTGGGACCAGGATGGTGGCAATGCCATTCCCTGGAATCTTGACCCACTCGGCTGCTGGTGCCTCAGTGTGGGGTGCCCGGTGCCTTCTCTCATTCTCAGAGCAGTCACCACCTGGGAGAACTGGGGGGTCTGCTGGGAGGTGGCCATGTGCACCCTGACCTGCAGCGTCTGGCAGGACCAGAGCACGGGGCAGCCCTCAACGGCTGGGCCTGCAGAGTGGGGAGAGTCACCATGTAATGTGGCCGTTCAGACTTGGAGTAACTGAAGGGAGGGGTCCAAAATCCATCCAGCTCCTCCCACCCTCCCGCAGGAATGGGTCTCTGATTTGTTATTTTAATTAGGGGCTTTTAAGCTTTAATTTTAGAAGTTTAATAAGCTGTCTTTCTGTGTCAATCGTGGCTGAGCAAACTCACACGGTAACATATGCAGGCTCTCACCCGACCTGAGATCACTGTCCTGACGGGACCCCAGTCCCCGATGGGCATCTCGGCTGGTAAGGCCAGGCCCCCTGCCTTGATCAGGGCCGTTCCCACTGGCCGCAGGCACAGCCTTCATTGGCCTGTGACATGTGGGCATGAACCTGTAGGAACCTAAGCTTGGCCGTGCGTGGCGCCAGCTCTGTTTTGTTCCCGCAGTCCTCTTGCTGGCTCCAGGAAGGCAGCGCACAAGTAGCCATTTTCAAAGGCAAACACTCACTGTGTTACGACACGGCTTCTGGTTCTGAGTACCCAGCGGATACGCAGTGAACACGTCGGGATGACGCACAGGGGGCACCAGGCCAGACTCTCTGAGCTGAACAGCACCCTTTTCCTGCTGAGATTCATCAGTGCCAACGTCCTGGCCAAACTGTTCTTCAGGCCCATTCAGGCCAATCAGCATGGATGATATGATGCTGGAGGTGCTCTGTGCGAAGTTCCAAAGGCACAGGGGCCACACACGTGCGGTTCACCGTGAAGCACAGGCGAGGAGCTGTGGGCAGAAGAGGGTAAAATAGTGTAAAAGAAACTTTCTTATTATTAAACAACGATGACAACAAAAAAAGAAGGCTGCTCTTCATTGCAGTGCGTGGGCTTCTCACTGCAGTGGCTTCTCTTGTCCTCTTCCCAGGAAGCGCCTGGGAAGAAGGTCCCTGTGGACCGGAGCGCCAAGACTGGGCTTGCAGGCGCACCTGGTACCTGCCTGCCTCCGCGCGCTGCATCCCACATCTTGCAGTCAGCCTTGAGGGAACATCTGCTCCTGATCGTTCACTGCCCTTTGGGTCAGCGTATATGCACTGACCCAGGGCTTTGAGCTGGAGGGTCTGCTCTGGGGCGGAAGGGGCGCACTTGCAGTTAGTCCTCACAGTCGTCCTGTGAAGCAGACCCTCTGGCCGCCCCATGGGGTCTGAGGCTTGGAGAGCCTCAGAGCTGGAACCCAGGAAGGCAGGTCTCCCTCAGGGAGTTAAACGGCCGCCTTTCCCAGAATGATTCAGTCCCTAGAGGAATGGGATGGTGGATGTTGTAGATCATGGGTTTGGTCCCCATGGTTTATCGCTGAGCCTCTGAGATGCAGCTGTGTGTCAGCATCTGTTGCCATGGGGATGAAGGGAGCGGGCACCTGGGACCCACACCTGGCTCATGGCGGGCTTGCCACGCCTTCACCCATTTGCTGCTGGGCTGCTTTGGCTCCAGCTATTCCTATGCTGCTGCCCTTGCCTCTCGTGCCTGAGCCAACCCACGAGCTCGCCCTGGGGAGTTTGTAGGGAGGAGCTCAGCCAGCTGCTCTCTGCTGTGAGCTGGTGTTTCTGTGGCCACCGGGTCCCGGCCGTCCCACCCACATGCCTGGGCTCCTGGAAGCCCACATCACTCAAGGGTTAATGTCTAGCGGCCACAGGTAAATTCCAGGAGCAGGTGGTGCAATGTCACTGCACCACGCACAAGACAGGAACTTCTTAGCCAGCAGCGGGGGCAGCAGACTCCTGGCCAAGAGGACCGCTCAGCTCCGAGAATAGAGGCAATGCAGACGCGGAACAGAGGGAAGGGCTCCTGCAGGCAGCAGGTACAGCTCCTCCCACAAGGGCTGCCTGACAGGAGCCAGCCACCGCCTGCATCCCGCTAGCACATCCTCGCAAGGTGCCCGCTGGTGGGCGCTGAGCAGGCTCTTCTGCCGTTCCCCTCCCCTGCTGTGCCTCATCAGTGATGGCCCCAGTCCTCCCCCAGTGCCGGATGCCACCACGGTGAGCTGGGAACTCTGCCTCCCAGGGTCCTGTGGCTGCCGAGGTGGCCCCCTGTGAAGGATGGGCCGATTTAGGGTGGCTCCTTGAATTAGGACAGAGCATGCTTGTCGAGGTCATGGCAGCATCTGGGAGCGTGAGAGGTGCCCCAAGGTGACTCACGTTGTCACTGACCATCACGACAGGGTCTGTCCCCCTGGACGGGACCCCCCCCTCCTTTATCCCACTCCCTTGCCTCTTTCACCCCATACTGGGCCTGGGGCCTCCGGGCCCTCCTGGAGGGCTCATCATGACACCCCACTGCCCTTGTTTCCTGCAGATTTGACCCAGAACCTCTGCTTTAGGGGTAGCAAATCGAATTTAGCGTTTCGCCTTTCAGTTGTTTTGGTTCTTCCAAAGATATTGAAAGAAATTGAACAACAGTCTGATTTCCTTAGGGATCACTTTTTAGCTTCTGTACCATTGATGAAGAATTGGATTAGAAATTGCCTCTACAGCGGCTGAGTAACTACCCACCTAGTTACCGAGCGCGAGGGAACTGTGGCACTCGCCAGGGCAGGACGCCGTGTGAGTTTAGCTGCGTCTCCTCCCAGCTGCCCTTCACTGAGGTGGGTGGGACACAGCGTGAGCTGGTGCGGGGGAAGCACTGTTTCTCGGGGCGGGGTCTACAGGGCCCAGCACCCTCTGGGGGAGGCCAGCACGACCTCGAGGAGCCATCAGTGCAGCTGAGGATCCCACAAAACGTCAGCAGGGTCCGAATTTACCCACGCCTCGCTAAGTCACTTTCTCATTTGCCAGTCACTGCTTGAGAGTCTAAGAGATTGAAACCCCAGAGGACTGAGGCTGCATGAGGCCAGGTCTATTCAGAGAAGGGGTCTCTGGGGCCAGTAACAGCTCCCTTTTTTGAAAACTCTGGGCCTGCCCAGACTTCAGTGAGCTTGGGGGTTGCCATAAGAGTCTGCTAAAAGCATCCACCGCGTCGGAACAGAGCAGAACAGACTGTGTGTCTTCCGGACCCAAAGCGCACGGCACTGTCACCAGCCCGTGTGTTGCTGGCCTGGGGTTGCTCTGCCTGCTCCGGGAGAGGTGAACGCCTTCAGTGCTGGGGTCCACAGGCACTTAAATCCAACCAAATGCCATCCAAGAATCGCTGTTCATTTCTCTCTTAAAGCGGCCATCAGAGTCCCCTTTAAAATGGAGTGAACCTTTCCTGTTAGAATGTAGCCTTGTGGACGTGGCCAGACACGAGGATCCTCTTCCTCCCAGAGTCTTCTGGGGGATGCAGTAACTAACCCGCGATCTTGCTGGTCTAGAAGATGCAAGACCAATTTTTCAGGGAAAACACTCGTATCTCTGAGCCGGCGTGTCCCTGTCAGCACTGCTTGAAGGGGTCAGTGGTCACTGTGGGGCTGATGTGATGGGGAGTTAGTGGGAAAATAGGCAGTTGACCTAAAGCAAGTACAGCAAATATTGAAAATACCCAGGGCCTGTCCCTTGGGGAGCCTTGTGGAAGGTTCTAGAAGAGGCCTATGAAACCATAATTCCACTTCAATGATCTGGACCCCATATGACCCATGGTACCAGACGGGACGCTTATATACACACGGGAATACGTGTCTTACTTGACATTCAGAAGGAGAGTCTTCAGGTGCCAAAATGACTAGCGTGGTGTGTGAGTGACACCCGGCACCGCCGCTTCCCGGCCAAATGGGCAATACTGCTTCCATTACACACGCACAGGCCTGGCTGCAGAAGTGGGTCGTGGGTCCTGGCAGCCCTGATGCTACTTCAGGCTAGATCTGTGTTGCTTGTTTCCAGAAGCGGGGTCTTCTGGGGCCGCCTTAAGGATGGGAATGAAAAGGTAGATGACAAGAGGTGGCCTGTTTGGGGTCTGGGCGTCGAGTTCTGTGCTTTCTCAGCACGGATGCTGGGCCGGGTAAGGGTGTGGTGTGTGGACGCCTCTGTTTGTAATGCGACGTTGGACTGTTGATCTGGAGCTCAAGTTCCAGGGGCGCAACGCCAAATAAAGCGGGCTCAACTGGGAGAAATCAGACTCGGTAGAGGAGCTTCTTGACCCATCGTTTGCGATGATGCTCCTGTAATCAATGCTAATTACCTTCCCACTGCACCCTGGGGCTGCTGGCCTTTCTTCCTCTTCCGAGTGTGTTGGCTGCGCGTGTAGAGGCTGTTGAGAAGGTTGACAGCTTCTCCTAAGAAAACGTGGCGTCTGGGTGCCTAAGTGGCTCTGTGCTGGCGCGGGCGGCAGGGAGACATGCCTTTTAAGACTCTCCGTGTGTGTTTGTGGGGCTGCAAAGCGAGCGCCCCGCCCCGCCCCCACTGCCTTGCGCTTCTCTGCTCGGGTGGGGCGCTGCGTCGGTGGCTGCTGACTTCCGGCTGCAGGGCGGGTCAATACCCAGCCTGCGGCTGCTTTCTGCTGCACGAGTGGTGTGTGTGGTCTGAATAGGAATTTCAGCCCCAGCCCTAACAGGACCCCAGGCCTTGCAGTCCGTGGACACAGCAGGTGTGCGTTCTCTGCCGGCTCAGAGGTATTGATCCTGGCGTTCAGTCACCTTTCTTCAAGGTCCCCTTGACGCCCAGGAGAGAGCCGGGCTCATCCAGGGCAGAGGAGCTGGAGACTCCAGGGGCACCTGGGGCAGAGGGTGGGGTGAGTGCAGGACCAGCGGGGAGCGGGGTCCCCTGGCTTCAGGGGCCTTAGGACCAGGACTGGTGAGGTTTCCCCAGGTTCCTGCGAGAGCCCAGAGCGGCGGGCGGGCGTCCCCACTCGACAGGCCCCCTCCAAACCCTCTGCAAGGCAGTTTCTGCAGGAACGGGGCCCAGCTGACGGCTGAGGTCCGGGCCAGTTCGCAGGAGCCCGAGAGCTCCAGCTGCAGCTGAGCCTTTAGAAGCTGAAACCGAGAGTTTCACTGCTGCAAGGAACAGGGGTGCTTTCCCGTCCTCCCCAGCGCCCCCTGCCCCAGGGACCTTTCCGAGTGGCACCTCCTACCAGGGCCTACACTGCTGCAGATGCCAGTGTGTCAGGTGCCTACAGAGGAGGAAACAGAGGCACAGACTCACAGGGTCTCACAGCTGGAAGGGGACAGAGCTGGATTCAGCCCCAGGTGTAGCTTCCCTCAGAGCCAAACCCTAAACGAGTGAAGCAAACACAAACAACGGGCTGGAAGCCCCAGGAGTTCTTGTTCTGGGGCCGTGGCCTCCAGGAAGCAGGGCTGACTTAAGAAGGAGATGGCCTCCCGCACGCTTGGGTGGAGGCGCGTCCCCTGGACTTGGGGTTCATCACATGAGCTCTGAGCTGGGCTCATTTTGCTTAAAAATGGGATTTTCCTTTGTCCTTGATACCTGCGTGTCCCTTAGATTAATTGTGTATATATATCACACGATAGTGTATACAGTACGCATATGTGTATTAAGTTCAACACAGCAAAGGTCGGAGTCTCCCCAGGTGGCCTTGCACAGGTGGGTGGAAGGGCAGGGCACGGGTACAGGAGGACTGGCCTGGGTGCAGTTACCTGAGTGGTGAGGCTGAGGGGAAGTGAGCAATGACGTGAGCCTGGGAGAAGCCTGGAAGGCTCGGGGGCAGTGGCAGAGACCCCCAAATCCTGCCTGCTGTCCTCAGGAAGACTCTCGGATCTGCAGAGGAAGGAAGGGCGGCTCGGAGCCATGCGACGGGGCGCCCCAGGCCCTGGGACGCTGCCCCCGCTTTTCAGGTAGAAGGCCTTTCCCCACACCTCTGTGTGAGGCTGCTAGGACAGCATTTCTCAGTTTTAAACGTTCCATATTCCCACCGTCTTGCCTTGGTTTGCATCTCACCCACCAGTGAAGAATCATTTCTGTGCACAGTAAAGCAGGTGACCTCTAGGAAAAGAACCTTAAGACACACGGAAACGAGAACCGGCGTTTTCTCGCTCTTCCAAGTGCACTGTGTTTGGATGTGTAGTGGTTGTTGAGAAGCTTGATCTTCTTGTGAGGATCCTGCTTAGAAAGTATACCTGGTTCTCCACTGACTGAGGAGTGGATCAACTGACTGTGCTGTAGCCACACAACAGAATATCACACCGCCTTAAATAGGAAGCGGATCCTGACACAGGCTACAACATGGGTGAACTATGAGAACGTCGTGCTGCCGAAAATGAGGCAGTCACAGGAGGACAATTACTGTGTGATCCCACTTATATGAGGTCCCTAGAAGAGTCAAATTCATAGAGACAGAAAGTAGGAGGGTGGGTGCCTGGGGCTGGGGGCAGGAGGGATGGCGGCTCATTGTTCAGTGGGTACAGTTTCAGTTTTGCAGGATAAAAAGGTTCTGGGCTGTGCTACACAGCGATGGGTGTGTAGTTAACACCGCTGTTCACTTAAACACGGTGAGGATGCGAAATTCTACGCCACGTATTTTCTACCACAGGTTTTAAAAAGCCCCTGTTGTAGATGGATGGACGGGGGGCAGGAGCCCACCCTGGATGGGGGGGGTGTGCTCCCCCTGCAGGTCCTGCCACTGCACCGAATCTGTCTTCAGGGAGAGCGAGCTGACTGGGGAGGGGCTCCCATTTCAGCTGAGCTCTGAGCCCGGAAATGAAACCCCTGTCAGGGAGAGACCCCCATCAGAGAGGAAGGTGAGGGAAATGCCATCCCAGTAACTGCAGGGAGGGAAGGTGGAAGCCCTATTCCCGGACCATCCCTAACGCCGGTCCGTGCTCAGGACTCACTTTGGCGTTTACCTTGCGATTCTCTCATTTCAGAAACAAAAAAAGTTGAGGATTTGGAGATTTTTTGTGAAAGTGTCACCTGGTTTGGCACTTTGGGAGGTAGACCGGATGCTGTTGAGGGTGGAACTTAGGTCCGGAGCGCACGTGATCATTCCGGAACATGGCCTCGACCCCGCGGGGTCCCCCTGGCATGTGGTCGTCTCCTGTGGGGGGCCCCTGAGGTCCCGTGGGCAGTTGCGAGCACGCCCAGGGCACGCGGGCAGCCTCTGTGTCTCCTGGCCATGCAGAGCCGTCGGCGCACACCATTCAGGGGGACCCCCAGACCCTGGTGCCCGCCGGGCCAGGAGTCAGCCCCCTGCGCCCCCATGCTCACTGCCAGTAATGCCGTCTTCTCAGCAGCAGCCGAAGAGGAAGCGGCAACAGCGTTATGTGTCCTGGGTCCTCGCACGGCAGAAATTCCCTCGCGCCACAGCTGCGGTTGTGTACATAACTGCACGCAGACACAGTTGTGAGAAACTCAAACCCAGGACGACGGAAGGGAGAGCTGTGTGCTGGTAACAGCCTGAGCACCGCCAAGAACTCCGCTCCTCCCCTCGGCCCGCCCTGCCTGCAGCCTCGCCCCCCGCGAGTTTTAATGGCTGCAGCTCCTGAGTCCTACTCGGCCTCCCGACTAATTGATCAAGGCGCCCATGGGGGCCCCGTGAAGCCAGTGGTCTGCTGGTGGACATTCCAGCCAATTAGTGCCCCCGCCCTGGGCGGTGCCCCAGGAATCTCTTTCTCACTGGCAGCCCCAGCTGGCACCCGTGGCCTGGGCCCCTCCCACACCGAGCCCTCGGGCTCCCCACTCTCCCGGCCGTGGCCTAGAAGGCACCCCCAGCCCCTCGGCTCGGTAGCCCAGCTCGTGTGTTAGATTCAAAAGAGCATCTCCTCGCTCGTAACCATGCCAAGGTTAATATTTTCATTGGGGATCTTGCCCTATCGCCACGCGAGCGGGCAGACACGTGCTCCACCGAGCGACCGAGGTGCTGGGGAGAAGGCACGTGAGCCCCGAGTAGCAAAATGAAAGGAAAACCGATGCAGGTATTTTATGTAACAGGGAAGCCAGGGAGCACACCAGGAAGGGCAGCCACCACCTTTACGTTGCTGCGGGAGAAGAACGTCGTACACAGTCGCATCCTCGGGTTCAGGCTGGCTGCACCCCCTCCTGCATTTCTTCCCCAGGTGTGAATGCCACGGAAATCTTGTGGGTCTTCTTTAATTATAGAGAAAAAGTAATTTTCAGTTTAAGTTAAAAAAAAGATATTTCAGAGCTTCAGCAAATGACCCAAATGAGAGAAACAGTAGATTCTGATCAGATGAGCATGTTCTGACCCGGCAATCGTTTGTCATGGGCAAGATGCCTGAGATTGAGCCCCGGCTTTTCCACCGAGGGATACGGCTGTGTTCACGTCTCTGCTTTAGGAGCTGGTTGTATGCTCTTCTCTGTGGGCTCTGGCCTCACCCACAGCGGCTCTGGACCGAGTCCGAGATTCTCATAGTTGTGCCAACTGCCATATGCCCCAGTGGTGGCCAGTGAAATGCCCGGGCATTGTTCCAGTGAGGGGAGAGCTAACACAGCAGAGCCTTTGCTGGGGGAAGGTCCTCTCAGGACGGAGCAGGGACAACCACCCGCAAGACGGCGCAGACGCCTGTCCACGAGCCCATGGAGAGTTCTGCCACCTTAAACACTGGAAAATTGTGGAAATGTTTCAGAAACAGAGCTCCAGGTTTCATTAATCAAAGTCTTCATTTAGGACTCTTTCAGCTGTAGGTGGCCACGCTGAACTCAAACTAGCTAACCCGAAAAAGTTAAGTAGCAGAGGGTAAGATCCAGGGGGTAGCTTCGGGGGCTGAAGATGTTATCCTCGGGGCCTGGTTTCTCTTATTTTGCTACCTCCAGTGTGGCTCCTTTTAATCAAATCTCTCCCCTCAGTGAGGCAAGTTGGCAATGGTCAATCCAAGCCTACCTGTTCCCCATTTTAAGGAGAGGGGGGAAGAGAGGTTTTTCCTGGCAGTGTTAATGCAGCTCCCGGGATATGTGCTTATGGGTTGCACAGCTCCAGGGCCAGGCTCAGTGCCACATTTCACAAGCATTTATCAGATGGGCTATCATGGTGGTAAAAAGACACAAATTTGTTCTCATGGAGTTTAAATATGTTAATGAAAGACAGACACTAACTGAATCTTGGAATGAAGAAAGAGCAATGAGAAGAAAGGAACATGAGCCTATAGAGCAGAGGTCTGCAAACTATGGCCCTCTGCCTGTTTTTGTAAATAAAGTTTTATTGAAACACAGCCATGTCCATCATCTACATATTGTCTATGGCTGCTTTCATGCTACAGCAGCAGAGTTGAGTAATTGCAAGTGACTGTGTGCCCCACAAAGACTAAATTAATTACTCTCTGGCCCTTTACAGAAAATGTTTGCGGACTCCTGCAGAGCATGGGAGACAGATGCATGCTTCCCTGGGGACACATGAACTGAAATCTCAGGAATAAATAGGATTTAACTCAGCAGAGACGTGGGAGGCAGGAAGAGAAGATGCGGGAAGGGCTGGGGATATACGCCGAGGTTTTGGCTCTAAGACATGGTGCTCCTCCTGGGATTACCTTTTATGAGTGGGAGGGGTGGGGAGAAAGGACACGTGCAGGAGGAGATGAAGGACGGACGCAGAGGGTTTGTGCTTCCCCCTCTGAAGCGGCAGGCGTGGGCACTGAGTCAAAGCTGCAGGAGGAACTGGAGCACAGCTCCTGGGAGCACGGCTTCTCAGTGTGGGTTGTATCTTGACTTTTATTATGTTTGTGTGTGTGAACATAAAACAACGCTTCTTCCTGCAGCAAAACAACTCGTCAGATCCATCCTCACTGGGTTGAACGCCAGTGGTGTCGTTAACCCCCTGCCACCATCCTTCCTCCAGCCAATGGTGTTTGTAGATGGCGGGCCGGGTTCAGGAGAGAATAAAGCACCCCTTGGTGCTGAGAATACCGAGCCTGAAATGGATTAACCTTCTACCCGAACCCACGTTCTTGGCTTCACTAGTGCCTGTCTGACCAGCACCTGGACAGCACCGTGTGTGCGGATGTGGGCTTGCACAATGATGGCATCTGTACAACTACCTCCCCTTCTCCAGCTTGAGGCAGACATCACTAATCAGTCCCCGCTGGGCTGGATGGAGCCTCGTGAACTGCGTAGCTCAGACAGCCACTGCCACCACTCAGCACCCAGAGAAGCCCATCTGCCACCCTAGTCCTGGGTGCTCAAAAACGACGGGTGAATGAAAGAAAGAGGGCTGCTGTGAAGCTCATTAATATCTCTGTGGCAGTAAGTGTGCCCCTAAGCAGTTCGTCTGGAAGATTGAAAACGCAAATCTACAATTAGCCCCATTAAGCCCTGGGACTCTAGGGTCTTGGGAGATTTATTTATTTTTAATGCCGAACAAGAAAGTCATTGCAAGAGCCATGAGGTGCAGTAGGAAATTAAAAAGCAGCATTCAAAACTCAGCTGATGGCTGTAAGAAGCACGAGGAGACGTTTACCTGTGTCATCACGTGGATTTCTTGCGCACTGATGCCTCTGTGCATTGGAAGGACTTCATCACAGTCCGCAGCAGCTGAGCTGAATCTCTCTTCTGCCCGGACGCACCCGTGGGCCTAGGGTCTGGGTCCCGAGGAGGACAGATGGAGCTAGCAGGCTGCGCGGGGTGGCATGTTTGGAAAGCGGCCTGTTGTTCTCTCGGTTCTGGAAGCCTCGGTTGGTGGGAGTAGGCGGCTCGCCTCGGTGATTAAATCTTGCTGATGGTGGCCCTGGGCAGCCCCAGGAGCACTCGAGGAGAGGCGTGTGTCTTGACATAATTAACATTTCTGATCCCTTTCTTCCCTCCCCGGTACCGGCTTAGAAGCAGACTAGCCCGAGGCAAAGCTGTGAATAGGCGAAGCTTGTCTTCATTTCTCTCCCATCTCATCCCTTTTAATTTCCTTTCCCTCCTTCAAGCTTCTCTCCTTCCCCCGCCGCTGCGCCCATGCAGCCTCCCAACACGTCTGGGTCCGACTCCCGGGGTGGCACGTGACACTTCAGATCCACTCCCTGGAGCGCAGAGGCTCCGTCCCAGCCAGCCAGAACAGCTGTGCTGTGCCTGGTCCACCGGGCACCAGGCAAGGCGGGCAGGGTTTGGGCTTGGGCATGAACTGTGTGTGCTGTGTGGCGATGAGCAGACACGGCTCTTCTAAAACGGTGTCACTTTTGGGTTTTGTCAGAAGGTTCTGTACCACAACTTTCTGTGATTTCACTGGATGTAACTGCCGACTTTCTCTTCAAACTAATGCAAAAGGACTGGGTGTGTTCTGGCTTCCCACGGGCTGGGCTTGGAGCCATATGTGACAGGTCCAGAAAGACCATTTACCGCTGAGCAAAGGGAAACAAGGTGTGCGGCTCAGCACTCTCCACCCGCACCCCCACCTCACAGGACGGTCATTGGAGCCGTTCGGGTGGCAGCTCCAGGTGGCCGTCTGCCAGGAACCCTCCTGCAGGTCGGGCCACCGCCTTCTCATCACAGGTCGGTCTCCTACTTGCTGTGCAGTTCAAAGTCTGGGTTGTGAGGGACTAAAAACCAAACTCAAAATCCATCCAATAAGAGCTCATGTCCCCCAAGCATCCTTCCTTCCTCATCCTCGCATGGCATCCCTTCGTGACAGCCTGTTTCCAGTCTCCCCCATGCCCGGCCTGGGCCAGTCCCATCCTCCTATCTGCAGTAAGATGCCACCCCCGCCCCACCCAGAGGCAGAGACAGCAGCCCCCCTGTGGGTCTGGGAAGGAGAGGGGATGCTCTCTCTCCCCTGTCCCTTGGCCAGGACTGGGTTCCAGCCCTGAACCACCATGTGGCTAAGGGGTAGGCAACACTGATCATCCCTTTGGGGCCCAAACATGGCACTGGGGAGGGGGGCCTGTCGCCTGAGAATGGGGGTGAGGGGCTTCCAAAAAGAGAGGCGAGGTCCCAAATGACAAATATGCATTACACTCACTCTTCCCAGGACTCCTCGGACTTGTGTCTGCAGGACCCCACCCCTGTCCGGGGGAGCACGTAGGAGGACCACCCTGAGCCAGCTGACCTGGGAGGACTTCCTCCTAAATCTCCCCCCTTGGCGCAGAGTCCCAGGTTGGGTCCCATGAAAACAGAGCCCCGGTCTGGCTCACCTCCCCGCCCTCTTCCCCACATGCCCACGCGGAGGAGGTACCTCACTGCTGGCACATCTGCACACAGGGACAGGTGACATCTGCCTTCACTCGAAAGTCCAGTCAAATTGATGTGTAAGGCTGGGCTGCTTACTGGGAAGGCTACTCTCCCTCTATAGTAGAGTTATTCAGAAGCTCTCGGAGCCAAAATGTACCTTTTTTAATAAAATGGCTAATTATTTTGCACACACTTTCTGAATAAAAAGAAAACTCTCGAATAAACATCTGTACACCAGAGGTCCATCCAGCCCGTTCCGTGCATGTTGCCTCTTTATCAGCTGGAAAACAGCCCATGTGCTGAGTGTACCCTTTCTGTTTATAACGTAACCCGGGACATAGGCCTTGATTTACAGACTCTTGTGCTGCTATGAAAAGGGGGGAAAATCTGTATAAAGTCAAGGCAAACTCTATTTTTTACAAAAAGATGTTTGAGTGCATTTTTGTTCCCATTTCATGAGTGTGTGGTTGGGACCTGTGCAGCTCAGACCCCATGCCTTAATTGGAAGCGTGTGGGCTCATTTCGGCTACGTCGCCTGTACGCCAAAGGCGATTCATTGGTTTTTGAGCTGACGCTCGAGAGGGGAAATCAGTCCCCTGTATGTCTTCTACTGGCTGAAGCCGAGATGCCTTGTTGTAGAAGACTCGTGCGTCTTTGCCTGCAGACCATCGCCTGCGAAAGGTGCAAGAGCACGAAATGAGATCGTGCTGACCAACGGACGGTGGGGCTTCAGAAGTGGGCCAAGAGGCTCCCCGGCCCCACTTTGTTCATGTGAAGGGTTAAGCGCTAGGGCCTTGACTCCCTGAGAGGTCAAGGTGACCCTGGACCTCACAGAGACCCCCTGAGCCCTGAACCACAGTCAATGACAGGAGGCAGCCCGTCTGGGACCCGAGGGCCTGGGGACATCGGGGTCACCGAAACGAGTCTGTCCAGGGCCTGGGTCCCTAGGCCTCTTGTCCATGCGGGCTTATCCTCAAACCGACAGCCAGTGAACACACCCCAAAGTAAACCGAGGGGCCAACTGCTCTGCTAGAATTAGGGGGAGGGGAGGGGGTGAGTCTTCCAGGGCCATCTTGCTCTTTTCTGGCCTGGTTCTCAGAATAGGCAGAAAGCGTAAGAGAGACAGAGACAGAGAGGGCAGGGGCGCCCACGGAAGCTGCCTGCCAGGGCCTGGCTCCAAATGTCCACGAGTGGGCGTGTTGTTGTGCGTATTAGCTTCCTGGTGCTGCCGTAACAGGTGAGCACAGCGGGGCTTCAAATAACACAGACACATTATCTTACGGTTCCGGAGGTCAGAAGTCCAGGTGTCAGCAGGGCTGGTTCCTTCTGGCAGCTCGGGGGAAAGATCTGGATTTCCCACCTTCTGGAGGCACCCAGTGTCCTGGACTCACGGCCCCTCCTCTGTCTTCAGAGCAGCAGCACAAGGTCTTCCGTTGTCACACCCCTCCTCTGACCCTCCCACCTCCCTCTTAGGAGGACCCTGTGATGACACTGGGCCCCCCGGGGAATCCAGGGGCACCTCCCATCTCAAAGTCCTTAATCCCATCTGCTAAGTTCCCTTTGTCATGGAGGGCGACATCGTCACAGCTACCAAGGGTTCGAACATTTGTGAGGGCTGTTATTCAGCCGCCACGTTATGACTTTGTGTAATGCCTGGAATCTCTCCTTGTTGCTCATGGCCGTGGGCAGCATAAGACCCCTCCCGTCACCGCCCCCCCCTCCCCCCGTGGGGCTGTCTCAGAGTCCCACGATCTCGCCAGGTGTGGGCCAGCCTGTCCTTGGGTCGTCTTGTCATCGCCGTGGACATGACCCTGGTGGTCCTCCCAGCGTTTGTCCTTCGAGTCTCAGCGAAAACATATGTACGCAAGCCCCCTCCTCATGGAAGCCTTTCCGGCTGCCCCATGGAAAGAACCAGGCCCCCGGCTGGTGTGGGGACATCTGGGAGAGGAGGACAGGAACAGGCAGACCCGCAGAGAGGTGGACGCGCGTCCTCTCCTCTCCGGGCAGCCCGGCCTCTCTCCGTTCTCACCGACATCAGGTCAGCGTCACCATTTCCCCTTCTTTTCACATTTAAGTATTTGGGGTTTCATTGTGACATCGTATTACTCGGGGTTTACGAAGCCCCTCTCCTCGCCGGCTTCTCCCCCTTATGCCCGAGTTAGGACAGCGCTTCACGGGTGCCGGCTGTATGCCCACACTGGCCTTCCAGATAATAGACGGACCTTTAATAATAACCTTTAACAAGCATCAGGTCGGGATGCCCTCTGCTTAGGTCCTTCCCCTGGCTTCACCTCTGCTCCTGGAATAAAAGCCCTACC
The DNA here is from genome assembly GCF_949987515.2 of Delphinus delphis. NCBI lineage: Eukaryota > Metazoa > Chordata > Mammalia > Artiodactyla > Delphinidae > Delphinus > Delphinus delphis. The sequence continues at coordinate 2,003,368 of NC_082697.1, read as the reverse complement.
CCTCTAGATGGCCCAGCCCCAGCCAGCCCTGCCCCTGGCCTGGAATGTTCTGTCCTGGGCTCTGGGTGCCCGCGGCAGTGTCCACTCCTGCAGATCTAGGCTGAGAAGCTCCTTCCACTGGAGAGGGCTCGCTCACCCCCTTACAAGTCAGAATGCCCGCCCTGCCCGCCTGCCCGATCACTCTGTTTATTTTCCTCCAGGTTCTTCTCACACTCTGTAATTGTCTGTCTTTAGCAGATTGATTTAGTCTATTTCTCCCACTAGAGAGCCCACTCGGGAGAGAGACAGCCCGTCTCACTCGCTGCCCTGTCCCCAGTGACAGCACATCCCCTGGCCACGGCAGGATGAAGGTTTGGGGGCTTCCTCGGGTGTACAATTTTCACTCGAACAATAGGAAAATATATAGTAAACCAAAGAGACTCCTGCGGGACTGCGCGGGGGTGGGTGCTTGGATGAGGGAGGCCGCGGGCATGAGTTAAGGGAAGAAGCCCCGGGCGACAGAAGCAGTGACCCAGAGCCTGCCGTCAGGTCACTGTGAGGCTAGATGGCATAAGCGTCAGGAGGACGGAGCTCCCCGTGAGGAGCGATGACACTTCCCTGGGAGGTCGCCTCCACGGGTGCCACCGACAGCCCTCTATCTCCTCCTGGAGCCTGGTCGGCCGCTGCTGTGCGCACTCACCCTGGGCTCTCCCCATCCTCCGCCTGCACAGCACAGATAAGGAAAATGGGGCCCAGAGCTCAGGAATCTCGGCTCAGGGTGGCCGGTGTGGTAAGTGGCAGTGCTGGAACCCAGCCACAGGTCTGCTCTGAAACATTCCAGCAAACAGTTCTGCTGGAAAATGCCATCTGTTTGGTTGAGTGTCGTGTGGAGCTGCAAAGGCTCAAATCACAGGGCCGCTGCTCATTTCCAGCTCGCTCCCCTTTGACCTGGTAGAAATTCTCCTCACCCTGGGTCTTCCCTGCCCTTTCCTGCCTCCCCCTTCTTCTCCTCCTATCCTGTCAATTCCAAACCCACCGGCAAATCACTTCTGTTTAGTAGGGTCTTGTTTGGGTGCAGATCTCTTATTTATATACAGGTGTTTATGTCTTGCAAAATATATGTTATTTATGTGTCATTTCCCCTTAATTTTCAGTCTTTGTATTCAGAGGATGATTTTTCTTTCTGATTATTTGGCCAAATTCAATTCAATAGGATTTTATTGAAGATCTACTGTGGGATCCTCCTGGAATTTGGTGGCACATTAGAGATGATGGTGATGATGGTGATGATGGTGGTGGTGATGATGGTGGTGATGGTGATGATGATGGTGGTGATGATGATGATGGTGATGATGGTGATGGTGGTGGTGATGGTGATGGTGGTGATGGTGATGGTGATGGTGGTGATGGTGATGATGGTGATGATGGTGATGGTGGTGATGGTGGTGATGGTGGTGATGGTGGTGATGATGATGATGGTGATGGTGGTGGTGATGGTGATGGTGATGATGGTGGTGATGATGGTGATGGTGATGGTGGTGATGATGGTGATGGTGGTGGTGATGATGGTGGTGATGGTGATGGTGGTGATTATGATGGTGGTGATGATGGTGATGATGGTGGTGGTGATGATGGTGGTGATGGTGATGATGATGGTGGTGATGATGGTTTTGGTGATGGTCATGATGATGGTGATAACAGTGATGATGATGAAGACTGCAGCTAACACTCTTCAGCACTGATGGATTCCTTGGCACAGTCCTAAGACCTTTACACACATTAACTCATTTCATGCTCACAGTAGCCTTATGAAGCATCTTGCTTCTGCAGACAAGGAACGTGAGGCACAGGAAGTTGGAGTGACCTCCAGAGTTACTCGGGCAGTGAGTAGCCGAGCTGCAATCTGAACCCAGGCCGCCTGGGACCACAGGTCCTGCTCTCAACCTCCATCCGACCCACCTTTGTAGAACGCACCAGGTTATGGGAGACAAGACACACTCACATATACACAAGCACACACACCTGCATCCTCAAAGCAATTAAATAACAGTTCAAAAATTATCCACTGTGTTCATTCATTAATTTATTCATCGAACAAACATCTGAGTGCCTACTGTGTGCTAATAAGCCTGGGCATAGAAGTGTGAACGAAGCAGACGTAGCTTACGGAGCTTGAGGCGGGAGGGGAAAGCTGCCCTCGCGCTGTCCCGGGCGCCCCACGACTGAGGAAGGAGGTGTGGAGAGCAGTGCCTGCGGGATTCAGGGTCCCAGGGTGACGCAGGGACTGGAAAAGGTGGGCGTGGCTTCCTGGCATTGCGGTCTTCATCTGATTGCTGTAGAGAGACTGAGAATTGGGAGGCCTCAGGGCTCCTGGGAGGGAGGAGGGAGAAACCCCTGAGGAAGCAGTGGAGGGCCGGCGGTTTGAAGTGGGGCAAGGAGTATGGGGGACACTGCGATGGGGGAGCCTCTCCATCCTGCACCTCGGCCCTTGTCTTTCTGCTCACTTCCTCGTCCCCAGAGACCCCCACTGCAGGGTGGGGTGGTGCGTAGGTGTACAGCATCTCCTCCACTGGACTTTTATACTGATTTCCAAGTCGGTTTAACCGAGGAAATACTGACTCTGAGACCCGGGAAGAGAGCTTCTGTCTTCCTGTCGAGGTCTTGTCTTAGCTCGTCGTATCAGAAGTGAGGCCTGGGCAGAGAGCAAGGGAGGCGAGGGCCAGTGGAAGAAGGCCCACTTCCCCCTCCTCCCCCAGCCGACCCACCACCGGCACCTTCCACATCACTTTGTTCCCGGGGCACCAGCTGGCACTGCCTGGGTGGTTGGGTGTGGAGGACCCCAGCCCGGGGCAGGGGGGTGGGTAACCTGAAGGCTGACAGCCTCACGGTAGCCCACCCAGTTCTTAGCGCCTTTTCTGAACGAAAGCTAAGCAGCAGGAAGCAGCCACTTTCATTGGTATTGTTTTGACTTTAATTCATTTTTTAACTGCACGAGTAGCAGATGAGTGACTCCCCATCATTGAAAAGTCAAGCCACGCCATTCAAGGAGCACCACGTTCGACTGATTCTCCCCTGGGTAACCGGCGCGTCTAGCTTTGAGTGTTTACTTTCCTGCGCGGTTGAGAATATACGTGAAAGTGCACAGATTTGTTTTCCATTTTAGAGATATAAACGATGTCATGGTGCTGTTACCTCGAACTTGCTTTTCTCGCTTCGGGGATCCTTCCGAGGTGCGCGGCCTGAAAAGTTCTTAGCAAAACACCTGCGTGGTAGCCGTTCTGGAAGCATCACCTGTTATTACTATTACCATTATTTGCAGCAAGCCAGAGCTGGGAAGGAGACGGAAATGGGGCTTGCAAACTGGGAGAGCTCCCGATTGTTAAGGTGCTTTCCGAAACGGTTTAACCAAGTTAACACTGAATCCAAGGCCGGGGAGAGGACCGACTCCTTCCTGTAGCCATCCATCTTAGGTCCTGTGGTCAGAGGTGTCATACTGTTTCCAGAAGCAGGGTCTGGGCAGGGAACCAGGGCAGTGAGGGGAGAAGACGGTGATTCTTGCTCTGTTCTATTCAGCTCACACGGAGGATCAGCCCTGCGCTCAGGGCGGTTCCAGGCCCTCGGCAGGGAGAGACAGTCAGAGAAAAGACCCTGGATTCAGCCCTGCGCTCAGGGCGGTCCCAGGCCCTCAGCAGGGAGAGACAGTCAGAGAAAAGACCCTGGAGTCTATGTAGAGGGACCAGTCCCAGACACCAGTGGCCGTGTTTATACCTGAGCAATAGCACTTCCCCCTGAGGTGTTTGGACCTGAGGCACAGGTGGCCCTTGGCTTTCTCACCTGAGGGTCCTGCTTTTCCCTCCCCAGCCGGCCTCCCCCTTGGACACGCACCCACTCTTTTTCTCCTCCAGCTCAGGGCACTTGTACCTTTTATTCAACTTTCCTCCTGAAACTCACTCACCCATGGTGGTTCTCAGTAATCTGGCTCCCCTCTCGGTTCTGCCTTTCCTGGAAAAGCCAACAAACCTTGCACCTCATAAATTTTAACAGGCTTTTCAACTGATGTATTTCATGTCTGAATTGTTTTATCTGCCTCACTTTGATTGTAGGCCCCAAGGGCTGAGACCTCGTCCTGTTTCATCTTTTGTGCAGCTCCGAGCACACTTTTGGCATCCCGCTTGTAAAAACACACGAGACGATAAATATATGCAAACATCTATAATTGTTTTATTTAGAGACGTGTGACAATAGATCAGAGATGTGTGTGTCCCTACACATCTGAGACTTGAACACGACTTCATCTCACGTCTTAATCTGTTCCTTGGGTATTAGTAATTTATAAAGCATGATTTATTTGCTTAGAATGTTTCTTCATAACTTTAAATGTGTGCATACTATAAAGGAAAAATTTAATCTCCAGTGTCTGATTAACTTTGTCGAACACGCTTCTTAGAATTATCTGTGCTACGTGGAGACTTACAAATAAGACTTGAATCATTTGTCTTTAAAAACACAAGTCTTCCTTCTGCCTAAGCGTTAAGTGATGTTAAAACAAAAAGGTTCCATTGGGATTTAAGAAAGATGCAAATTAATCAGGAATAATTTCTTCTTCATCTGGGTTTTTCAGTGTTTGTGGTTGGGAAATAATTGAGCTGGGTTTGTTTTAACCTCTTCATTTAACTTTGTTTCTAACGTATAAACTTTCAGGGTTTTTCTTTCTGCTGGAAAATTTCTGTTGGTGAATATAACATGCCTGTAGCTTATGTAATTCAACAAGTGACATACAGAAACAGGTGAGCCCACAAGAACATCCAAAGCTTACCTGATTTCTTCCCTCAATATGTGTTTGTGGAACACGTAGTGTGTGCCAGGTAAAATAGTAGCTGATGCAGATCCAGGGGTGAAATAGAAAGACGAGGCTTCCAGCCTCAGGGACCCCCTGACTTTCGAGGGAGGCAATTAGAAAGCAGATGGAACACCACCATAAACAGAAACTGTGATCGGCACCACCAAGGGCTCCACCGGCGCTGAGACTGGTTCTCCCTGAGAAGGGGTGGCCAGGGGGCGGCTGAGGTTCCTCCTGCAGGAAGGAGAGCTGGGAGAGTGAGCCTCGGGCAGGGGAAGGACAGGTACAAAGGCCCTGGGGTGGGAGAGAACCGGGTGGCTCCATGGACAGAGACACTGGAAGATTTTATACCAAGAGCGCAAGTAATTTGATGAAACGTTGCTTGTGTTCACTCCAGCTGCTGTAGGGAGACTTGTGTGGAGGGATTAAAGGGAAGGGGGAGAGAGGGTGGCCCCTGTTCAAGGAGATTTGCAGACAGGAGGAGGGATGCGATAGGGCCAGTGTCCAGATTCGGTAAGACAGATGGAATCGGCCAGAAGGCCATGCTGAGCTGGGTGCCCTGAAGGCAGGTTTAGGTTTGCTTTGCTGTGATCCCAGGAGCCTTGGCGCCCCCTGGGCAGGTGGGGATTGTGGAGGGTTCCCACACGCCTTCCTTCCCCGCTGCGTGCAGGGCCTCAGCACCCAGGCAGGCAGGAGGATGCAGGTGTCCAGCCACACCCTGGGAACAGGGCTGCACTCTCTCACCCCGTCAGCGACGGCAGGCTCAGGCGCATGCCAACTCTGACAAGAACCTTTTTTCCTTAGAAAATAAATGGTCTCCATGCTACAACTAAGACCTGATGCAACCAAAAATTAAATAAATAAATAAATGGAAGGAAGGAAGGAAGGAAATAAATGGTCTCTTTGCACATTTCAGTCCAGAACAGTGGAAAGAACATTTGAAATCGGTAGATTTCTGGAATGCCTGGCCAGGAAAGGGGACGGGCAGGACACGGAGCCTTCCGCCTGCTGTGTTCTGACCACTGGGTGTCCCCTCGCCCTGAGGACCCATACAGCTCCGTGGGCCGCCGGTCAGGGGCAAGGACGGTGGTCAGCACACCGCCCACCATCCTGATGTTGTCACTCTAGATGTTGGGGTACAATTCAAATACGTGTGCCTGACCGTGGTGGGGTCCCAAGTCTCCAGGCTCCAACCTGAGGAGTAAGGCCCATCCCTGCGCCGTGACCCCTCGCCATCGGGGCCTGCACTGCCCTGCGGGACCTGGGAGTGGTCCGGGACAACGTCCGTCAGGGTCTCGAGGCTGCGGCTCCCCAGGCTTCAAGGTTGCCTCCTGCTGGCACCTCCACCCCTGCCCCACTGACGCCCCCAGCCCTGCCCCTCGACCTGAGTTCTCTCCGCCTTGCCTGTTCGGTCTGCCGCCCGCCTCCCCCTTCTAGAAAGGTACGCCCCGCTAGCGCGTGCACGGTGCCTGTTTGTCGGTCATGTCCTCAGAGGGGTGCCCGGCGCCCAGGAGCTGCTCACTGAAGACTTGGTCATGGAGTGAGTGGACCTAGTAGGTCCTCCTGGCTCCGGCACTGCGGCTGGCGGTTCCCCACAAACAGCCCTCGTGCCGCGTGCCCCGCTCCCTGCCCCCAGCCTGAAGTCTGGAATGGATGTGAAAGAAATGGGTCCACTCTGACTGCGAACTGCGGGGGTAATTCGTGCAGGAGGGGGCTGCAGAGGGATTGGCTGGCCTGGGAAGGCACCCGTGGGAAACGGCATTTAATCTGCCATCAGAAGGAAGAGGAGCCTTTATTCCAGGTCAAGGAAGTAGCCTGTGGGGGGACAGAGGTGGGCGGGGGGCATGTTCCGGAAGCAGAAGAGCCAGAAGGCTGTGTGTGAGGAGGGTGCCCATTCCCGCAGGCCCCGTGGGTGCCAGTGGGGAGCAGGCTGGGCCGCCGAGAAGTGGGAGCCCTCTCTCGGGCAGGAGGTGGGGTGGGGCGCAGGGGGCAGGGGCTCCGTGGGGAGCTGGGCTGGAGCCGACCCTTGTAGTCCAGGGGCCCCAGAGTCCCGGCGTCCAGAGCCGGCCAGGCGGGGGCGGCGACTACCCCGAGCTGCCCAGACCAGGGGCCGGCACAGAGGAGTGGGAGGCGACAGTCACATCCTCCTGCCGACAGCACAGCGGCCCTGCCGTGTCAGAGCTGGCAAGTGACGCCATCAGGGAATGTTCTAGAAGGACGATTCTGGCAGCTGTGAGACCAGGTTCCTGAGACGAGCACATTAAACTTGGTCTCCCCTCACCGCTTTTCACGCGTCCAGACGGCGCAGAGCCGCCGGCCGCAGCCAGCTGCCCCCGGAAGCCACGTTACCTGACGCCTCTGACTCCACAGGTTGGTTGGCACGGCCGTTCTCTGGGAAACGAGGAATTACTGGTCTTGCAAACGCACGGTTCCGAGGAGGCATTGAAGTGGGATCTACCAGGCAGGCCTCAGCAGCGTTTCTAGTTGGTAGTTATGGGGCTCTTCAGGTTTTTATTCACTTTTTCATGGCTCGGTTTTGGTAGGTTGGATATTTCTAGGAATATATCCATTTCTTCCATGTTATCCGATGTGTTAGCACATCATTGTTCATAGTGTTCTCTTATAATCCTTTTTATTTCTGGTGGCATCCCCCCCTCTCTCATTTCTAACTTTAGTTATTTGAGTCTTTTCTTTTTTCTTAGTCTAGCTAAGGATTTGTCACTACCAAAAAAAAAAAAAAAACAGAGCAGCAAAACACAAAAGAAGGCCGCAGGAGAGGAAAGGAGAGCGATAAGACACACAGAAAACAGTAACAAAATGGCAAGAGCAAGTCCTTCCCCATCAGTAATTACTGTAAATGTAAATGGACTAAACTCCCCAAGTAAAAGACACACATTGACTGAATGGATCTAAACAAAATAAGAAATCCAACCATATGCTGTCTTGGAGCGACTCACTTCAGGCAAAAGGACACCCATAGGCTGGCTTTTTGTAATGATGTGTTTTGATTGCCTTCTCGTTTCCCTTCCTGTCTATTCTATTGATATTTTCTTTGTGGTTACTACTGCAGTTACATAAAACATTGTAAAGTTGTAACGATCTCACATAAATTGATAAGAACTTAGCTTCAGTCACAGATGAAAACTCTCCTCCTTTACATGCCTGCCCACCCCCTGCCGTTTATGTTACTGTGACACAAATTACCTCTTTTTATACTGCGTGTTCATTCACATAGATTTATAGTTACTTTCTATGCTTTTTTTAGAAAAAAATTCTACACTATAATTAAAAGTGATTTATGCTCCAACGTTACAATACTGCAGGTATTTTATTTGTCTGTATATGTACTTCCACCAGGTGGTTTTATGTTTCATGTGATTTTGCATTACTGTTGAGCATCTTTTTCATGTCAACTGGAAGGACTCCCTTTGGCACTTCCCTCAGGGCAGATCTAGTGATGAACTTCCTCAGCTTTTGTTTGTCTGAGAAAGTCTTAATTTATCTTTCATTTTTGAAGGACAGTTTCGGCAGATACGGTTTTCTTGGTTAACAGTTTTTGCTTTAGCACTTGATGCGTCACCCCCTCCCTTCTAGTTTGCAAAGTTTCTGCTGAGAATCCACTGATAATCTTACAGGAGCTCCCTTGTGTGACAAGTTACTTTTCTCCTGCAGCTTTTAAGATTCTCTCTTTGTCTCTGACTTTTAACAGTTTGATTATAATGTGTCTCAGTACAGGTCTCTTTAGAATTACCATAGTTGGAGGTCTTTAAGCTTTTTGAATTTGTGTGTTTGTTTCTTTCCTCAGATTTGGGATGTTTTCGGTGACTGTTTCTTCAGATAGGCTCTCTGCCCCTTTCTCTCTCTTCTCCTTCTGAGGCTTCCATAACGCATAAGTGGTTCCACCTGACAGTGTCCCATCAGTCCCTCAGGCTCTCTTCACTTTCCTTCATTCTATTTTCTTTTTGTTCCTTTGACTTGATCATTTTGAATACCCTGTCTTTGAGTTCACCAGTCTCTCTTCTGACGCATCAAGTTCAAGGTTGAGCTCCTCTAGTGAATTTTTCAATTCAATTATTGTGCTCTTCAGCTCCAGAATTGCCGTTTCTTTCTTCTTTATCATTTCTCCTTGTTGACGTTTTCCTGATTTCATGTCGTTGTCCTCCTGCAGGACCTCTTCGTTCACTGACTGTGCTTATGATGGTTACTCTGGATCCTTTATCTGGTAAATCATGTATTTCCATTTCTTTAAAGGTGGTTTTGGGAGATTTAACGTGTTCTTTTTATCAGGCCACGTTTCCCTGTTTCTTGGTTGGGATTTACACATTTGGAAAAAATGACCACCTTTCTGATTCTTTATAATCTGGCTTTGTACGTGGCAGACCTTCAGCAATCCGCTGGCCAGAGACTCTGGAGACGTCTCAAGACTTTCTGAGGATGACCTTCTCTGGGCTGGTGCGTGTAATCTCCTATTTGAGAATTGCCCTAGTTTCTGTCTGTGGTACTTCAACCTCTCTGGTGCTGGACCGCCATGGAATTTCTTTTGTTTTCAGTGGCCTCCAACCCAGCTCCCCTACCTGTCAGCATTTAGGTTCAGGTGAGGCAGAAACTAGTCTCTCAGCTATTCCCCTTAAAAGTCAGAGTATTGGACCATGTTTCATTCCTCTCTTTCCCTCCCAAAGGAGAAGCCAAGAGTTGGGAGTTTTTACCAATCACACTCCTCTGTGCTAGGGGAGGGGCTGTGGTGAGTAAATGTCATGAATTTTCCTGCCAGTTTTGATGTGGCTCTTCTTGGTTCATCTCAGATGCAGGACTCTCTTAACTGGTTTCTGGATTTTTCTCAAAGGCAGTTGATCTATGTATTGTTGCTAAGTGATTGTTCCCATGGGAGAAGAATGATTTGGGGCTTCCTATTACATTATCTTGCTGATATCACTCTTAAAGAGCTCAGTTTTGAATACTCTATGCTTGAGGGACAAAAGCATCTTCTGATGGATCTCCCAGCACCCACACTCATCCCTGCAGTTAATGCCAGGGGTCTGCAAACTCGCCCTGTCGAGGGCCAGGTAGTAAATATTTTCAGCTTTGCTGCCTGTACTCAACTACTCCACTACTCAACCCTGCCGTAGACAGGATGTAAATGAGTGACCGTGGCTGCATTCTAATAAAACTTTATTTACAAAATCAGATGGTGGCGGGCTGGCCGTAGTTTGCTGACCCCTGATCCTTGCTCAGCACGGCAGTCTGAGGGATCCTGCCAAAGCCTGAGCCGGGCCCCTCACTGGTCAGCCCCCAGTACTTCAGAGAGTCCACTTTTCGCTCAAAGCAGAGTAAGATCTTTGTAGCAGCCACGCCTCTCACCACCCACCCTCTTCCTACTCTTGCCATCACTCTGTCCCAGCCGCCACTGGAGCTGCTGCTTAGTCACGTGCTGTTCCCACCTTAGGATCTTTGCGCTCACTGTTCCCACTATGTGGAATGCCCTTCCTCCTTGTATCTGCTTAACTGCTTCACTTCTTCAAACATTGTATGACCCTCCCGAGTCAGCTTGGGCGGCCATAACAAAATACCACACACTGGGCAGCTTAAACAGCAGAAATGTTGTGTCTCACATTTCTGGAGGTTGGATGTCCGAGGTCAAGGTTTCGTCTTCCCAGGCCTCTCTCCTCGGCTGGTAGATGGCCATCTTCTGCCTGTATCCTCACATCATCTTTCTACTGTGTATCTGTGTCCTGACCTCCTCTTCTTTTAATGACACCAGTCGAATTGGATTAGGGCCGACCCGTATGACTTCATTTAACCTTAATCACCTCTCTAAAGACCCGTCTCCAAATACAGTCACATCTTGTGGTACTGGGGAACTAGGGCTTCAACATACAGATGTGAGGGGGCACAGTTCCCCCCACACACTCCCTCTGAGGTCTGCCCTGACCACCCTATTTGGTCAGCAGCCCATCTCCTCCCCTCAGTGCTCTGAATTTCCTCGTTCTGCTCTCTCCCCACTCAGCATCACCCCTGCTGACATCCAACAGGAGGTACCAGCACTTCTACAGGCTCTTTTATATTCTGAAAACTTATTGACGACCCAAAGAGCTTTTGTGCAGACCGGTGAAATCTTTCCATATTTATCATAGTAAACATTAAAACTAAGACCTTTGAAAACCAGTTATTGATTAATTCTTTTAAAAATAAGAAAAATAAACCCATTACATGCTAAAATAAATAACATATTTTATGAAAACTAACCGTATTTTGCAAAAACAAAGCCAAATTAGTGAGAAGATTTTTGCAAATCTCTTTAAAGTCAGGAAAAAGACTGCTGTATCTGCTTCTGCATTCACTGTGTGATATGTTGTTTGGGTTGAAAAACATGTGACAAAATTTAGCCTCACTCAGATGTGTAGATGAAAAGGAGGGGGTATTTTAATCATCTTTTCAGATAATGGTGGATACTCTCCTTTGATATTATACCAAAAGTTGATGTGTTAGTTCCTTAAAGGTTAGTTGCAGTGTGGAAGCTGAAACCATCTCATTGAACTTTTCAGACTCTGCTAAATTAAAGTCCATTGACCTATGTTGTACTTAGAATGAATCTTTAACCGATGCATAATTTTATAACATCGTGGATTAGTCTTTTGAAATTGTTTTTCTGAGTTATGTATAGCTTCAATTATATTTTAAAAATCACGTTTGTTAATATCAGCACCAGTCTCATCTGAAAGGTCTCTGATTGTTGGGACACTTTCAAGCTCACAATGGCAGACACAAGTTTTCTGAAAATCTAATTTTTGCTTGAAAATTTTCTAACTTTTATCATTGGCAATAAACGTTGTCAGTTGTTTTCCTTGAAGTGACAGACACACTTTGCTCATTTGCGAGTGAATGTCTGCCAAACACTCGAATATGACTAACTAAGGTTTGCCTGTCAGTTGTTCTTTTAAGTAATAATAATCTTCCATGAAAAAAAGTGGCTAGTTCAGCTGGCAACTCAAACAGTCACACAAGTGCTTTACATCAAGACAAACACTTTCCTTTGGTATTTACTTTATCTGTACTTTCCCTTTCATCACACTGAATAATAAAAAACTATGTTTAAGAGTCAAGATTTAGTAAAATTAATTTTTTCTCCTTCTGCTTCATCAAGGACATTCTTTAGTGAAGTAATTTTTTCCTACAGTGAAGGCTTGGTGATGAAAAACATGATGAGTTGATTACCCTGGTTCTTGCCAAGGCACCCACCATTTTACCATTTTATTTTAATAAAAGTTATATACCAAAAAATTTACTCTTTCAAAATGTAAAATTCATAGTTTTTAGGATATTTGCAGAGTTGTGGGACCATCACCATCAATATAATTTTAGAACCTTTTCATCACCCCAGAGTAAACCCCACATGCGTTAGCAGTTGCCTCCCGTTCCCTTTCTAACCCCCCCTCACGGCGCACACGCACACACGCACGCACACACCGCCTAGACAACGGGTCACCAGTGTATTTTTCTGTCTTGGTACATTTGCCTATTCTGGATGTTTTCTGTAAATGGAATCATATAATATGTGGTTTTCTGTGCCTGGCTTCTTTCAGTTAGCACACACACAGTTTTCAAGGTTCATGCACATTGGGGCGTTATCAGTACTTCATTCTTTTTTATTGCTGGATAGTTTTTCATAGTATGATGCCATAAACAGAACAGTGGCCCCCCAAAGAGGTCTACCTCCTAGTCCTGGAACCTGCGACTGAGTCACAATGTATGGCAAAAGGGACTCTGCAGGCTGGTCCAGTTAAGACCTTGAGATGAGGAGATCACCCTGGATCATCCAGGTGGGTTCCGTGTCATCACGAGGGCTCCTATATAAGAAGGAGGCCGAAGGTCAGAATCAGAGAAGGAGCTGTGACAGCGGAAGCAGAGGTTGGAATGGGGTGGGGTCATGAGCCAGGAATGCAGGTGACCTCTAGAAGCTGGAAAAGGCAGGAAGCAGATTCTCCCCCTGAGCCTCCAGAATGAACACAGTTCTGATTGCAGATTCCAGACTACAGAACTATAATAAGTTTGCGTTGTTTGAAGCCAAGTTTGGAGTCACTTGTTACAGTAGCTGTGGGAAAATAGCGCGTATGGATCTATCGGTTTGTTTATTCATTCTTCAGTTGATAGACACTTGGATTGCTTCCACCTTTTGACTGTTATGAATAATACTATTAGGAATATTTGTGTACACATTTTTTGTGTGGACATATGTTTTCAATTCTTTGGCATATATACCTAGGAGTGGAATTGCTGGATTGTATGGTAACTCCATGTTTAACATTTTGAAGAACTGCCAAATTATTACTTTCCAAAGCAGCTGCAGCGTTTTCAGCCCACCAGCAATCTATTAGGGCTCTAATTCATCCACATATTCACAGACACTTGTTATCTTCTAGGGTTTTTTAAAGTTCTTATTACCTCCATTCCTAGTATATGTGAAGTGGTAGCTTATTGTGGTTTTGATGTGCTTTGGTTTTCATTAGTCCATAATAATGATGTTGAGCATCTTTTCATGTACTTATTGGCCGTTTGGATCTCGTCTTTGGAGAAATATCTATTCAAGTCTTTTGCCCATTTTTAATTGGGTTATTCATCTTTTTATTATTGAGTTGTAAGAGTTCTTTATGCATTCTGGATTCAGGTCCTCTATCAGATACGTCATTTGCACGTATTTTCTCCCCAGATGCTCAGACCTCTGATTTATGAGTGGTGGGTGGGGAAGGGAGCCCCAGACCTCTCAGCCAGGAGTAACCCTTCAGCACAAGAGCCTGGGGGGTGGGTGCGAGAAGCGCTGAAGCCCTGCTCCTCCCAGGGAGAGCCCACTGCCCTAAACGGGGAACTGTAGGCAGGGAACCCCCTCTTCGTGGCCACACCCACGTGGAGTAGACTTTTCCCCACGCCGACCCGGAGGGGCAGGGGTGGAGCAGGTCTTGGCTCAAACGCCCAGAGACTCACACTGTTCCTACTGAGATTTAGCACGTTTTCCTGGATGAGTGTTTCTCTACTTGCTCTGTGCTCTTAGGACAATTTCCAGAGATGTTAAATGGTTGCTTTTTAAATACCTTTTACCAGTTCCGTGTGTTTCACTGGGGAAGGGGTCTGTTCAGGTCCTCACACCTCCACTCCAGGACTCTCTGGGTGCAACATCTTAATATTATTATAAAAATCGTTGGACACAGCAGAGCTCCTGAAAGTGTTTTGAGGACAGCTATGAAATCACAGGAAACGGTGTGCCCTCCAGCGCAGACCTCCCCCGTCGGAACAGACGCATCCCGAGGACGTGTGTGTTGTTTGCTGACATCCCCCAGCACACGTCAGGCATTCAGGATTTTATCATTTACCAAATATCCGGATGGCACGTGGAGATGCAGGCTCAGAGGTCGGGAGAGCGGGCTGTGTTCAGGGGGGATGCCTGCAGCCCTGGGAGGAGCCAGAACCCACGGGCACCCAAGAAGGGACTGACTGTGCGATTCATCTGCCATGAGGTTCTAGAATCCATCTAGGTGACTGCCCTGTCGCTGCTCCAGCAGGAAAGGGGCATCACCTGTGCATCAGCTCACTTTCTACAGCAGCAGGAGTTCCCCAAACCGCACGTTACCTGGGGAGCGAACAGGCTCGGGGGACGCCTGGCGCAGCTCGGGGCAACGCTGAGTCTCTCCCAGCCTAGAACGTCTCCTGTATCTTCGCTCTGGCCGCTAAGGACAGAACACGCTCTGGACTCCGCTTGTGTTCATACTTCCAGCAGGAAGGATAAATGGGCTGCTTTAGGAAAAGGACCTGGACGCTAGTGCCAGGTTTTAAACACAGCCTGTGCAGCCGAGCCCCAGGCCCCAGGGCCGACCACACAGACACCTGTGGAGGCAGAGTCATTTTCATTGCACCATAGACACTGATCCTCTTCAAGACCAATAAATAGGATAAAGTTAGTAGCAAAATTTGAGGACTTTACATCCGTTATCTCACTACATCCTCACTGTGGTCAGCCATCCGTCCATCCACCCACCATCCATCCATTCACCCAATATTTATCGAGTACCTGTTTTATGTCTGCATCGGCCACTCACTGAGGACGTAACCGTGACCGTGGGGCCGCCCGCCATTCGGGGACCGTAATTAGGCCCATGTTGCACAAGAGGAAATGGGCTCAGAGGTCAATAACGGTCTGAGGTCGGCTCCCTATGACCTCCCACCCCCTCTCCTTCAGGATTAGGGAACCCAAGTGCCATTGTCGGCCTAAAAGCACTAGGGGTTAACCGACCCCTGCTGCCAGCATCTGACCATGTCCCCGCCTGGTCCCACCTGCCAGGCTCTGCACATGGGAAGGGCGGGATGCTGGGCGGCCTCAGACCCTGTCCTGAGCGTCGAATGTCATCAAAGCCACGGGAAGTTCCCCGAGCAGCTTCCCTCATGCGGAGTGTGCAGGCGGGGCCGCCTTTCCGGGGCTCTGTGAGCCGCCGGCGTGAACTCCGGAGCCCCTTCCCCGCAGAGAAGCTGGAGAAGGGAGGAGGGGACTTGCGATGACCCGTTCCTCCTTACTGTCCCAAACAAGTAAGAACAAGAAGAACAAACAGGAAGAACTACACAGGAGTTAACCTTTCTTTCTTTTAGGAAAATGTTTTTATCGATTCTTCTTCAGTGTTTAAAGAGCATTCGATGAGGTTCCTCGGCACCGTGCAGAACGGAAGAAGCAGGAGCTCATTTAGATTCCAGAGACAGCCCCCGTCTGTCTAAGCTGCGTGGCGCGTTGTACACTGCAGACCTGTGCCGTGTGGATTAATTCTGTGGGCTACTTTGCAGGAGTGCATTGGTGAGAAAGATTGAACTTTCGGGGACCGGGCTCTGCCTCTGATTGAGGAGATGGCTGTGGGCTTGGGTGACGGGCCTGTTTCCCATAAAAGCCTCCCCGTATAATGCCTGCCCGTAAGAATCCAATCCCTGTTGGCTCAGGACAGGGAGAGCCCACGCATTCCCCACCAGAATGTGTGAGCTTGTAGGTCCTCCGGGAGTACAGGCGCTTTCTGTTACAGCGACAAGCCCCAGAACAAATGCATCCCTCAGCGCGAGGGAAGTTTGACCAGGTTGAGTTGAGAAACCTCCAGGGACCAGAACGGCATCAAGCACTGGGATAAAATAGCTCTGAAGTCAACCTCTAAAATTTTCTTCTCACTCCCTCTGAATACTGCCCACCACCGTGAAACAAAGGAATCCAAGGTATTTATATGGACAAGTGAAAGAGGCGCTCACAGGTGCGCTATCAGTAGGATTTCACCCCGAGGCCGACACACCCTCTCTGGGCTTGCGGAAAGGGAGGTGTCCTGGTCCAGAAGCTCACAGGACACAGGCCGCACTAGAAGGGTAACAGCTCGTTGCCGGCGGAGGTGACAAGTCCCAGTGGCTGGAGGGGCTGCAGCAGGTTTCTTCCTAAGGGAAGCTCGGTCTTCTCCATCGTCCTAATGCCCCCATGTCCATAAGAAACACTGGCTGGAGGGGCAGAGGCAGCAATAGTGCTGACTGTAATAAAACCAGTAGCTACCCTTTAATTAAAGTCATTTAACATTTAACTTGAAAACATTAAAGTCATAAACCCTTCTTGGGCCATAAGCACCAGCTCTGGTCTGGGTCTGGGGGCACAGTGGTGAGCTCAGCAGAGGAGGTCCCGGGAGCTCTCGCGTTTAGTAATGATGATGACACATAACGTTCCCAGTGGGGATGGTAAGTCCCCGATGAGGCCACCCGGGCTTCCCTGCTTCGTCCGCACTCTCCCAGCCCCAGCTGCTGCGCTTCTGGTTCTGAGGCGCTTGTGCCCTTGATCTTGTTGGCCGACGGTCGGAGCTGTGCTGTGATTCCCCCTTTCCAGAGCAGTGTTTCCAGATGCATACAATGAAATTCCTTGGATCACAAAGGCAAGCAATTGTATTGGAATGTGGTTATCAAAATAGGAAAAACAAATTTGTGACATAGAAGGGTATATTTTTATTAACCTGCTAAGTAACAGTATCCAGTGGTGGGTCTAACACATTCTGAAACTTCCCTGGGTGCTGACCGTCAGGCCACACACAGCTGCAGTGCAGGATGTGAAACCCGGCCGCCATGTAGGGCGCGCTGCCCACGGGCGTGAGGAGGGGAGTGCTGGGGGCGGGGGCTGGTGTGCTAGCTTGCGCCCCAGGCGCGCGCCCCCGGGTCCGGACCCCTGGCCAAGAAGGCCCTTCCATCAGTTCCACCCGTACCTCCGTCCTCTCCTGCTTCTGTCCTCGCACTGGGCGTTTTCTCGAGCCCTGACAGTGTAGCTCTCCCACGACCCCAGCCCACCGCCCTCCCCACTTCTGCCTGGATTTGTTCCCCTCTGTGCCCTGCTGTCTGGTCCTGGGCGACCTCTGTAGGAGGTCCTGGGGGGCGTCCAGGCGAGTGGAGAGGCTGATTACTTCACTGCAGGAGATGCAAACGTGTGGGGAGACGGGTCCTACTGAGGAGGGAAGAGTCGCGGGAGAGGCCGGGCGCCACGGCCGTGGAGCCCACAGTGTCAGGGTGAGTGCCGGGGCAGGAAGGGCTCTCATGGGACAGAGACCATGTGGCTGCGTACGTGGTACGTGGACAACCCGGCCTGAGCCCCAGCCCCCGAGCCAGCAGGGCAGGCACGCGGCGCAGCACAGCCCCCCCCGGATTCAGGGACGCGCCGGAAGGGACTGCGGGCCACGCTTTCCCTCTGAGAGCACAGACTCCTGTGAAGCAAGCCCTGAGCTAACGGAAGAGGCAGAGACGGAGAAGCACCTAGAATCTTCTCTGTGCCCCCTCCTTGATCACCGCGGCCACGGCTTGGCCTTCCCTCCCCTCTCCCCCGACCTTTCTCCTCCTGACACTTCCTCTCCTCAGTCCTGGTTGAAGCTGAACCCCGCTTCCGTGCACCTCGCATGACACTGGAGCCGCCTTTCATCCTGTGCGCATCACTCGAAAAACAAAGGCAGGGACCCCGGCCACAGGACAGAGCATCAGCCGTTCCAGAGGGACGCAGCCGGTGCTGAGTTGAAGTGACAGGCACATGGGTTTAATGACAGAACGTGTGAAGGCTTTGTTATAATTTAGGAGTGCTCGCTAGTTGAACAAACTGTCTGCCTATCCGGAGATGTTTCTCAAAACCGACTGGCTCCCGGAATTCTGCTAAGAATATGGGGCGGGGGGTTGGAGGGGAGATGTAAGAACGCAGCCCAGGCACGGGTGTACGCGGTGCCGGAGCGGCGAGGCCGTGGCCGTAGAGCAGCAGTTGCGTGAAACCGCAAGGGTTATGTCGTGTCATTTAATTCTGGGCCAAAACGTTGTGAAAGAGGAGGGCAGTGGGGTCGACAGTCAGTTCCTGGATTCGTTGCTTTCCGAATCGCGAGCACACGGCACCTCCTGGCGCAGCAAAGATAGGAGCCGGCTCTGCAGCCGTGCTGTCTTCAGGCGGCGCACATGTGTGTGATGGTTGAGGACGCAGACTTCAGTGCCAGGCAGGGATCTTCCACTTCTCAGCCACAGGGCCTTGAGCTGAGCCTCAGTTTTCCCATCTCTGTGGTGGGGAGCCCAATAGTGCCCGTGTCACCAAACTGCTGTGAGACTCTAACACAGGGTAAGCACTCAGCCAGAGACACCTGTGTTAATTAATATGGCCTCGTGGACCTTTTACTTTACCTGCTCACTTGCTGGTGAACTCCTACTCATCCTTCAACGCTTTGGTCATTTGTCCCTCGTTGAGGCACCTCCCCTGCCTTCCACTCCTCTCCTACCCCAAGTTCCCACACACTCCTGACCTGTGGCCCTGATGTCTGTCTTGCCCTCTCAAGGCCCAGCACACAGTAGGTGCTCACTGTACAGACTCGGGACAGACCCTTGGCTTTGTTCCTCCTGTGGCTGGTTCAGATGCCACTGCCTGCCTCCCTGTACCTGCCTAGGTGCCACCTCACCACCTCTGCCCACATCCAGCCCCGCCCGCTGGGACGGGGGTGGAAGCAGAGGTTGGACCTCTTTGGGTCATCTCTGTGGCAGTAGTTGATGTCCACTGGTTTGGTTCCAATGTTCCATCCTCTGCCATCGAGGTGGTGCAGAAGAAAGTCGAGGCTCCGCCTTTTAGCTCAGCTGCATTCATCCTGGTGCCTGCTGGTGCCTGCCGTTCTCCATGCTGTTCCCTGCTGTGGAGTTCGTATGTGTATTTATTCAGAAAGTATTTGGGCAGCTGCCATGTGCCACGCACTGTGTGTGCCAGGCCAGCAGCAGTGGTGGCAGATAATAAGCGATGCCTGGCAGGCCTGCCCAGGAGCTGTGGGGTCGCTGACTCAGTAAACGTATGCTAAGCCCTCGATGCTCTAAGTGTGATCCCTAGACCGGGAGCGTCGCATCAGCTGGGGCCCTGCCCCACACGTGCCGAGTCGGGCTCTGTGTTTTAACCGGATCCCGGGTGATTTGCGGGCACGGTGGGAGCTCTGGATGCAGCAGCTCTTGTGCACCAGAGGCCGTGTGGGTATAGAGGGCACAGAAGAGGGCAGCGTGGCTCCTGCTCTCGAAGCTCTCTGTCTAGGTGAGGGGTGGGCCACTTCTTCGTTCTTTGAGGCAGCCAAGACCTCGGTTGACCGCTCCTGTGTGTGGGGCCCAGCGGGGGTGCTGGGACGCGGCCGTGGATGAGAGCGCCTTTTTCCAGCGGGAGGTGGATGAGGAAGCCACAGCCTAGAAGTGCTACTGGTGGAAAATCAACCCAGGCCATGGGCAGAGAGCCCTGGAACCAAGCAGCCCCTCTGAGGAGGTGGGCAGGACAGCCTGGCCACGTGCGGATCTAGACAAGGACGCACGAGGAGAGGGGAGCCCTGTGGGGCAGGAGAGCCTGCAGGCAGCATGACGGAGCTGAGAGAAGCCTGCCCCTGGTGGGAGACGGTGCAGCAGTGATGGGAGGGGGAGCCCGGAGGGACCCTGAGCAAGAAGACCTTCCCAGGCACTCACCCCAGGAGGTCCTGTCTCCCAGCCCCTCCCAGGCCCCCCAGGACAGAGTTCCTAGTGTGCAAAGTGCTGGGGATGCTAGTGAGGCTTCCTGGAAGAGGTGGCATTTGAGCCGCATCAGGAAGCCTGCAGAGGAGTTCTCCAGCTGGAGAAGTAAAGATTCCGATTCCTGTAACTATTTCTGACAAGACAGCAGATAAGGCAAGAAAAGCCTTAGGTATATAATAAGCCCAGGGAGTGTCCTATATGCGTGTGGGTATGCAGTACACGCACACACATCCACACGTGTGCACGTGGGCGCACACACACGCACACATGACGGCCACAGTCCTCTGCGCCTGGCCCTGACCGGCTCCCTCTTCTCCGCAACCTAGCAGAGACCGCGCTGTTCACACAGTGCAGCACGCTGATGTCACTGCTTTCTTCCCAATTAACTCTTGTGTCCGAAGCCAAGAATCCAATGTCTTTAAGCCCCAGAGGAAGAATCCTGAGATGGTGACCACCTGAGAGTGAGAGGCAGAGAGCTTCCACGGAGGATGAGGTGCAAACATGATTACGGCGTCTCCCTGCGGCCCTGTGCTTCCCTGTGCAGCTAATGAGCCTTTCTGAACGCTGACGCTGATCTCCAGGGAGTCCTGATACTGGGATGCACCTCAGATAATTGCAGAAGAGCACAGGACCCAGAATGGGCAATATCTGGCCTCAGAAGAAATGCTTCTCTGGCCTCTGCGTGGACGTGCTCCCGGGCAGGGAGGCTGGCCCAGAGCCATGCGAGCTGCTCCTGGCACATTCGGGGTTCAAGGCTCAGGAAAGAAGTGGCCTCACGCTCCATGCTGGAGGCCACGGGGGTGGGTGGGAGGAGCTCTTCTGTTTGGCGTCTGTTCTTCCTGACGCTCCCCTTCCTCCACACGTGTGCACACGCACCCCCCCCCACACACACACACGCATGGACTTCTTTCATTTTTTATTACCATTTTTTGGACAAGGCATTTGACAGACGGCTGCTCCCCGACCCGGGGGCTCACAATAAGGGTGCAATTACGGAGCGCCCGGCGAAAGTTGCTGTGGGCATCACTTCGGGCGAAACGGGGAACGGAGTAGGGATGCTCGTGTAATTGGGGGAGACGAGCCTGGGTGAGGGCTCTGGCCCTGGAAAGCGCAGGTCTCGTGACCCTTGTGATCGGGGCTGCGCTCAGGCTCCCTGCGTCCCGAGTGAAATTCCGGAGTGTTTTGTGTGACCACGTGGAAGGCCAGGGCCTGCCTGGTGCCTGTTTTCACTTCTCCATGAAATGCAGCTCCACACGCTCAGGAAGACCAGGCAGCGAGCCTGGAGGTGATGAGTCCTGCCCGCCCTTGGGCGTGGGTCAGCCCCCCAGGGGAATCACTTTTGATGAAGGAGGGCCCTCGGGGACCAAGGGTGACGAGGCCCCTCCAGGGAGGCAGGACAGAGCTCTGCTGCCAGCTGGGTGGTACAAGGCGTGGTTCATGTACAGACTCTGTCACACACACGTGCACATGCACGCACACACACCCCTTTCCCACCCCCTCCTCCCTTTCCTCTGACACCTCCGTCCCAGGGAACAGTGAGAAGGGCGCCATCAGAACCTGTTACCTGGCAGACTGCACACAGGATACAGGTTTTGCACACGAATCCGACATCGTTGCACCACCTTGATGCGATCCCGGTACAGAGAGGGAGTTAGCACGTAACCCAAGTGCAAACATGCCCCCAGCAGCGGTCAGTGCTGTGGAGATAAAGCGGGAAGTAGGGCCACGGTGAAGGCACTGGACCTGCCCGCTGGGCTGGGGAGGCCCAGGAGGATGTGTTGTGGACGCGGACCCACCGCTTAGAGGGGAGCGGAGTCTGGCCATGATGGTCCCGCTGGCCTCGAGAACAGGTGGGCCCGTGATGCACCTGCACGCACTGTTTGGCAAACGGACGCCAGAACCGCCTGCGTGCAAGGTGGGAACAGCTGCCCTCCCAGCACCTGAGGGCCAGAACGAGATGGAAAATGTCAGAAAGCAGAGTGAAGCTTTGTGTGGCCTCCGTGGCTCAAAGTCCCGTCCAGTCGGTATGCTATTTACCCCACCCCACCCCCATCTCCATGTGGGCTGCCTGGGCGGCGCCACACATCCAACCCGCAGACGAGGAAACAAGCCCCGGAAACTGAGCAGAAGAGGCTAGGCAAATGGCGACCATCACAGTAAGGGCCATTCTGCCTGCGAGTGCCCACGTCTGGCAGTCTGCCAGGCGCCTGGCCTGCTGTCATTCTCTCGACAACCCTATGAGGGGTGGGGGCTACCACATCCCCATCCTTCAGAAGAGAGGACTGAGGCACAGAGAGGCTGCGTTACTCCCCTGGCATCACACAGCAGTGAGAGCCAGAGAGGCAGGATTGGTACCCAGGCCCACCTGGCTCTGAGCTTCATCTTCGTGGCAACGTCTGAGGCTCTCTGCACAGCTAAAAAAGGGCAGCAAGTGTCCCGTCCTCGCTGTACACGGAGGGGTGTCTTCCCCTTTTAATTCTTTTGGACTTGTGATGCTTAGTATTGACAAAGAGACCAGAATGTATCAGGAAATCGGTGGATTCACTGTCTCCTAACGTGGCTTCATCCTCTCCACGGCCTCCCTCCACTCACGTCGCACACGCATTTGCTGGTGCCCAGAGTTATTTCTGGAAGGGAAATGAATTTCTAATCTGACTCGAGTTAAGTGACTCCAGTGACCTTATTTGGAGACGCCAGTGGGAAAGGGGATGACGCTCAGACGCCACCACCTCCAGCTTGGCCTCGGGGTCCCTGCTGTGATACCTAGTGGGGCGGGGGGCATGGTGTCCAGAAGTGATTTTTCTAACTGGCCCTTGGGAAGCTGGGCCAAAGGTCTGACAGGCAGCTCGAGGCAGGACAGAGAAGGGACGGAGCTGCGGGGCTGGCCGTGGTCGGTGGCGGTAATTTGTCCATTTCCTGGTCTGTTAACCTTTACAGTCTTGTTTTAACACCATCGCTGATTTAAGCTGCCTTTGCCACGCGTCCTGAAATGCAGAGGCTCAGCTGAATACACAAAGGTGATGGAAAGCAAACAGCCGTCAGCCGAGGGCCAGATGGGTTTTGAGTGCATACATCACGGAGGTGGAATTCTCCCCCGGCCCCGGGATGCACTGACTGGGGTATTTTCCTTTTCAACATTTGTTTGCTTTTTTCCCTTCGTAAGAATGCTAAGTAACATCATGACCTTCTGGAATGCAAAAAGATTTTTAAAAATCGAAAAGCTTTTTGATTCCATTTAAGAAGAAAAATGTCCTATTTTGAAAACACATTTGGTGCCCACACTCAGTACTTATGATTTTCTCATGAATTATCTTTCCCATCTTTTAAAAAATGGACATAAAACCTAACCAACATGGTCATGCAGAAAGGGGGAGATAGCGCACACAATGGTTGGCAGCCGTGAAATCCGCGCTGATGTAATAAGCTTAGTTAAAAACCGTGTGACTTTTTAAGGGAGTTTTCTGGCACGGGGACTCATGAAAGCCTCAGTGAGACCCGGAGGTGGGGAAGGAGCAGAGCTCTCTTCACCTGGGCCAGGGCTCCCTTGAGACCCATCTAGCTCCTGGCTGAGTTTTCATTTGGGCCCCTCAAGGTGGCCCAGGGAGATTTTTATTAGGAATAAGAAAGGGTCTTCCTGGCGGGGGGGTGGTGCTGTGCATTCATCTGGTGGCCAGTTTGGAGACCTGGCTCTGGCCTGCCAGGTACGCCTCTCTCCCGACCACAGCACTCAGTCAACACCTGCTCCTTCCTCCTTCCCTCCTGCTTTCCCATGTTCCGAGAACTCTCCACTTGTTAGGTTTCAGGCGTCACCGGTGTAAAGACGAGCCTCCCCCCGGCCCCAGGTCTCACCGTCTCCACCCCCGGAATGGCTGCTGTGTCCTGGGCTGGAAGACGAGGGATCTAGCCCTTCTGTGTGCAGCTCGCTGTAACACAGGTGCCCGGCCCAACACACACACTCTGGGGGAGGGCAGATTTATTTTTAAGCCACACCAGTTGGCAGGGAGGTGTCTTGATCATGTCCAGAAAGTGCTAACAGTAAAATTACCCAGCGGCTTCAGTCAAATGGGAAGTTGCAGCTGTCATTTTGAGAACGAAGAACGTCAGTGGGTCTACGAAGTGTCCTTCCCGCCAACAGGCTGGCCTGCTGCTCGTCTGAATGGAGCAGCCATGAACCCCGGCAGGTGGCTGCCAGTGCCTAGAGCTGCAGCCTGGACTCGTCAGCACCCTGGACAGAGCTCCCCAGCCTGGAGCCCAGGGGTCTCCGTGGCTGGACCGTGACTGCCCGTCCCCCCGTCCCCCGCCCCGGCAGTGGAGCTGCGGCCTGATTCTGGAGCGTTGTTCTTTGCCCTTCTCACAGTTCTGCTTTGTGATGTGAGAAGGTTCGACACGGCCCATTGCAGATTTCCTCGCTTCCTCTTTTTATTCAAGGAGTTAGTTCCACGGACCTGCGTGCTGAATGCTCACTCTTCAGTCACGGGTCCCACCACCTGCACGTACTCACCACTGCTGAGGGTGTCTGGAGGTATTTCCCAATGAAGCCGTCACGCGCTCATCCAAACAAGGGACAAGCATGACCTCCTGGGTCAGAGGGCAGATGCCCACGTTCCGTGCAGGACCGGGCCTGGCCACCAGGGCCTGAGGCCCCTGCTGCAACCTTTGCTCTGCCACAGCTGCCTGAAGACCTGTACATCAGGACCAGCTGTGCAGCCCCGTGCCTCATGGCAGCACTGGGCATCGAGAGCCTCGCCCAGTTCCTCCACCTTTTGCTAAATCCCAGGCCACTTGCCCCTCTCGGGCTTCAAGGCTACATGGACCCTTCAAGTGGTCAAGTGTCCAGGGCATGCAAATATGGCTTTTGAAGTTAGTCTAATCAAGCCTACAAAGGGAGGATGTCTCATTCTGTCTCCATTATCACTTAAAACCAAACATACATGAATGTTCTTAAAGCTTCTTATTGCATTCACTAGTACCTACTGACAGGATGGCTGGAAGGACTTGGTTTTACCTGCTTCGAAATCACCTCTAGGGTTTTCTCCACTGAGAAACCTTTGCTTGGTGCCTGTATGTGGTTCACACTAACTCCTGACCTGGGAGATGTGAGCCCACCTCCACCCAGCGCCTTGAAGGTCTGCAGAGGGTGTTCTCTGTT
Organism: Delphinus delphis; assembly: GCF_949987515.2. Lineage (NCBI taxonomy): Eukaryota > Metazoa > Chordata > Mammalia > Artiodactyla > Delphinidae > Delphinus > Delphinus delphis. The sequence continues at coordinate 1,978,370 of NC_082697.1, read as the reverse complement.
TGTTTTATTTTGTTTGTTTTGCTTTTTATGTAGAGTACTTTTTGACAGTGCTTTCCAAGTTGAAGCAGATGCAAAAAGAAGAGTTTGGTGGTGGCCCTACCCTGAGAAGATCTACTTTAACGCAGCTGCAGAGGCGGGGAGGGGACTGAAGGAGAAGAGGTGGAGAGGGGAGACCTCAAGTTCTTGTACCTGATACACAAATATCTCGTCCTGTAGAAACCAGATGCGAAACAAGCAAACCAGTGGCCACGCTTGGGTACCTCTTGTGTTCTCGAATCCGGTGGGCGCAGGGGATCTCTTTTTGCTTTGATGAACATTTGTCTGATATCACATCTTTTCACATACTTAGTTCCCATTTGACTTATACCCCGTCTATGAATTCTCTACTTGTATCCTTTGCGATTTTAAAAATATATGTTGTTCCTGCCTTTTCCTTGTGGTTTTGCAAAGGTTTCTTGGGTTTCATACACATTATTGATTTTACAAGGTGGAATGTCTCCAATACGGTACTCATGGGATGACTTTGTCAATTGTGGACGTTACTGAACGGAAGTCCTTCATTCTGGTGCCATGTTTAGACTCTCAGGTCTTATTTAAAGAATCTCTCCCCACCCCCAAGTCACAAACTGTGCCCTCCTTTTCCCATTAATGTTACAGTTTTCTGTGTTGCACCAAGGTCTGTGACCTGCAAGGACTTGGCTTCTGCATTTGGTGTGAGGCAGGGGTTGCACACACATCTGTTTCCGGGCTCTCCTTTCTCTCGTAGGTCTGTCTGGTCCTTGGCCATCTTTTCTTCTGTCTCATTTCTTCTGCAGAGAACTCAGCTCTCAGGAACCTCTACCACTCTCTCTCTGTGTTGCGTGTGAAGCAGAAAATGATGTGGGAACAGCCCACCACACCTCTAGGAGGGCAAGTAAAGGTGTGATCAGAGGCCCTGCTTTGCCCAGAGAGACGGGCTTCTGAGCTAGCGCTTCTCATGCACCTGTTTAGAGAATGTTCATCTGTCCTCCCAAGTGCTTCCTTGAAAAATACAGGGTTTTTCCTTCTCTGTCTCTCCACCCCCCCACACCCCCACACCCCCCACACCCCCACACCCCCGCTTTCTGTCTCCACTTCACCCTCCCAGCCTCATTACCACAGACCCAGTCTTCACCCCAGTGCTTCAAAAAGCTAACACACCTTTGGAGGGGTTTAGAAATCCGAGCCGGCTTAGAGAGACACAGCTGCCCTCCAGGCAGAGTGAGCCCAAGGCTGTACCCGAGTATCCTGAGCAGCTCCTCTTGAAGTGGCAGGGACCTCCGCCGCCCCCCCCCCCCATTACAGATCCGACCAGACATTTATTTGCGTGTGTCAATCAGCAGGAGAACCTCAAGTGCAAGGTGGCGATGTTCTCACTCCTTAATATTTCCCCAGAAACATGCTTGCCTCCGAGTGAACATTTCCTTTCATCACTTCCACACTGGTGTTAGTGAGAGTCACTTATATACCGTCCATGTCTGAGCAGAACCCAGGATGCAACACTAGAAAAACTGAAAAAAGGGGCTTCAAAAGATAAACAAATCTAGTGAACTGGATACCTGAACCACCAGGGAAATGATTCATTCTAAGAGATTTAAAGGAGAGGAGCAGCTCGGCTAGGGTGTATCCAGCCGCTGTGCCTTCGCCCCTCCTGCCCGAGTGTCTTGGGCGTCCGCGAGGACGGGTGTGTGCGCCCGCCTGGAGGCGGGGGAGGGGCGGGGGACGGGACGGGACTTGTTTGTTTCCCCACCGCAGTTGCCGGTGCTTGATTTTCCAGATGTGCTGCAGCTAAGTATTTGCATGTTTGGGGTCCCTGTGATCGCTGAGCCGGCAAGTCTCCGATGCAGCTGTCTCGCCCTGCAGAGGCAGGATGTGCAGGTCTTACTAAATGTATTTCTTGCCCCTGAAAGTCTTGGCATCTCCTAGTGATGGGAGTGCCTTTTGTTCCTTGTAAGGAGCCATTCTCCATCCCCCTGAGTTTACACTAATGAGGAGACTTAGTGCCGGTCCCTGGAGAGCCTCAGAGGGGGCTGGTCACCAGAGAGACCAAGTGGTTAGAGGGTTGGGACTTTCAGCCCCACCTGCCAACCTCCAGGAGGGGAGGGGATGGGGCTGGAGGCTGAGCTCTATGCGAACTCCAGAACCGTGAGATCCTAAGAGCTCCCCGGCTATGTGGGAAGGATGGGGAGCCCAGAGACTGTGTGGAAGGTCTGCCCGCACCCACACCTTGCCCTGTGCATGTCTTCCATGTGGCTGAGCCAGAGAGGTGTCCTTTATAATAAACCAGCAGATGTAAGTAAGCTGTTCTTCTGAGTTCTGAGCCATTCTAGGAAATTATTGAACCTGAGAAGGGGGTCATGGGAACCCCCGGTTGATCACCCCAGGTGGCAACCTGGGACTTGTAACTGTGTCTCAAGTGGGAGCGGTCTCGTGGGACTGAGCCCTGAACCTGGGGGATCTGTGTTCGCTGCAGGTTATTAGTGTCCAATGGAATTGAGCGGTTGGACATCAGTTCTGTTGTTGGGGAACTGGTTGGTGCCAAAGCAAACACTCCAGAGGGTGTTAGCAAAAAGCCACAGAAAAATTCAACCCTTCGTTTTGAGAGGTGACCAGAGATGTGGGCACTGTTGTGATGAGGGCACTGTTCTCGCAGACCCCCAGGGGTGGGCCACCTGCCCAGACCCCGCCCGATGCTCTCCCTCCCCTCCCTTCCCCACCCTCGCTGTGAGAGCTCCGCACCCCTGTGGTCTGTCTAGTGACAAGTTCAGTAAGGAAACGGCGACTTCTGCCCACCCAGAGAGTGCAGGGGCCGACGGGCACCCAGCCCGCGCTGGAAGAGGCCCTTCGCTGCGTTGGAATTCCGTGTACTTGAAATGTATTCACATATTTTGCATGTTTTCGTAAGTGAGCAACTTCCCATGATGAAAAATATTTATAATCAGTTAAACCTCAAAGTGCTCAAGTGCAGCTGATTTTATGAACTTTTAAGTCTCGGGCATTAATATTTCGTAAAGAAAAATAAGTTAATGAACGGCGGGGAGTTGGAAGCTTATATGCTAAAGATACTGCCTGTATCGCTGATAAGTCACAGTTTGGTGTTTCCTCTCTTCTCTTTGTAGTGTCTTGAGGAGAAAGTATGCATCTGGGCCCAGCCCGCTCTACGTTTCCCAACAGACCTTGTAATTATTAATGTAGGGATTTGAGAGAGAGCAGAATTAGCGATTTCTATAAAAATCATCATGCACGAAAATGAGGGCAACAGAGCCTTGCATTTCCAGACTTAAGGTAATGGTGAGGGATAGTTCATCAAGTTGGGGAACTTCTTCTGCCACTGTCATGGCTCCTTTCTTACCAGCTGAGTCGGGGGCCGTCTCCTCTCCTAGATCCAGGAACTCAGGCCCCGAGCATCTCCATCGGGGAGGAGGGGAAGCATCTCAAGTTGCCCCCATGGCTACGGCCCCACGTGCATGGCTCTGTCACTCCTGTGAGGACTGATCCCCAGAGAGGTGATGGGGGAGGGGCAACCGAAGGCCGAGTGCCCAAAAAAAGGGGTGGGCTGTGTGGCCTGGGAGCCACGGAAGGTTTTGTGTGAAGGAATATCTCGGATGGAGCCCTGCTGCAGGAAGATGCAGGCATGGCATGGTGCTAGGGGCACAGAGCCCCTTGACTCCTGCTTCCTGGGCACTTCCTCCATCTTTTCTGGGATGCCCAGTGGAAAGGGGACTGCAGCTGGTGACATCTCTAGCCCAAAAGTCAGGAGGAGCTGGGCAGGGAATCACAGCTGCTTTCAGTGCTTGTCTTCTTGGGCTTCCTGTGGCTGAATAAGCTCAGGGCTGTGGGATCAGGAGGGCATCCTCGTGGGCATGGACGGATAAAGCTTTGTGCCGTGATAGCGCTAGAGGAGATGGATGGATGGGCGGATAGGAAAGAAGGAAAGAGAGAAAGAAGGAAAAGGAAGCGGGGGAGGGAGGGAAGGAAGGAGAGAATGAGGGAAGGGAAGGAAAGAAGGAAGGAAGGAAGGAAAGAAGGGAGGGAGGGAGGGAGGGAAGGAGGAAGGGAGGGAGGAAGGAAGGGAAAAAAATGGATGGGTGATGACTAGATGGATGGATAGATAGGAAAGAAAGAAAAGGAAGAAAGGAAAGGAAAAGATGGATGAATAATGATATCTAGCAGATGATACATAAATGATAGATGTAGATACAGACAGATAGATGATGAGTATGATGGGTGGATGGATGGATGGATAGATAGACAGACAGATAGATATGCAAATATAGCTAGAAGAATAGAGATAGAGGTTGCTATTTGCCAACATGTTCCATAATTCATTAGCAAAGATGTTTAAATTATTTTAATTTTAGTCCATTTAATTGAAACCAACATCTTCCATTTCCCATTGGGCTGCCTGGAGAGAGATGTTTGTTATCTGTTTGCAGAGAGTGGCCTTATATGCTGTAATAGGTCAGATACAGAAGCGAAGCGTTTTGGGCACACCACCCCAGCAGTCACGGGAGCTACAAGCCCGTTTTCCCAGCCCTCTCCTAGCGAGAGGTCTTCTTCCAAGGAGCAAGGTTCAGCCTCCCTGTGTCTCTGGGTTTGTCCCAGTTCAGTCTGGTCCCTGTCCATCACATCTGCGGGTTTGTGGAGGTTTCTCTGTTAAGTGTGTTTGTTTCCGTATGTTCAAGGGATCCTTAGCACCTGTTTCTGTTTTCCAGTCACACTGTTAATACTTGCTCTCGAGCATTTCTTACTATGGCATCGCTAACATTTCTTCAGTCAAAGGTCAGTGTTGGGAACTGAGGTTTCTGTGGAAAACCCAGCCTCGGGTAGAGTCTGAATGTAAGAAAAGAGCCCTCGAACGGACCACAAGCCCAGACTGGGCGCTGGCTCCCCGGGGCAGCCTGCTGCCCCTCGGCACAGAACGCGGCTGCCGGCTGTGTCTGCCGTCCTTGACTCTTCCTCAGACAGCACTCCATCTCCTCTGCTGACAGGGAACATGCCGCGAATGAAAGTTCATTAGTCTATGGAAACGTTACAGTTAATTGCAAAGCTAGTCCCCAGAATTGTCAAGTTCGTATTTCCATCTGTGCCTGAATGCAGTAATAAAGAATTATTTTGGACAGGTTAATTTGCCTAAAATACCATGCAGTCAGTCAGAGAAACAAAGTTGTTGATGCCTGCATCTGTCAGACAGAGCTTTCATCACTGCTGTCCTCCGGCTGCACAAGTTGGCAGAAATACAGTGAACAAGAGTGGCGGCTGCGCAGGGAAATGTTATTCCAACGTGAAACACCCAGCAGCTGGGGGTTGTGCTGGTGAGGATGGTTTATGGTTCAGGGTCCTTTTTGGAAGCAATATGTAATCATTGAGATAGAAGATGGCTTTCATATGTAATTCGGATTGCTGATATTATTTACATGTGTTAATTTTCTATTTTACTTAATTTGCCAGGGATGAAAACCCTCTTTGAAATGAAGTATGTGTGCTTCTGTCTCAAGATCCCTAACGCACATAGGTGTTTAATTTAAAAATAAAAATAGATTACGTGCATACACTATAATTATTAAAGCAGGCTCCCTGTCAAAGCCCGGCCACATAGAAAAGCGTGCTCTGCAGGTACTGGGCAGCCGGCGTTAATTTGTGGTGATCAGTGAATCATCTCACAATTGGGTCCTGTCCTCTCCGGGAAGGACCAGCCCTCAAAGACTTGCAGCAGGAGAGGCGGGAAAAGGGAAAGTTTCACTGTGATGCTCTGTGTCCATAATTTCATGCAGGAGAGCTGGGAAGAAGTGACAGATGGGTTTGTGCTGTCTCAGTCCTGCTGACTGTGACAAATTCCACAGATGGGCAGGTGAACAGCAGCACTGATTTCTCACAGTCTGGCGGCTGGAAGCCCAAGGTCAGGGTGCTGGCGGATTAGGTTCCTGGTGAGGACTCTCTTCCTGGCTTCTCGCTGTGTCCTTGTGGGGCAGGGGAAGAGAGAGGAAAGAAGCTTCCTCATGTCTCTTCTAATGAGGGCACTAATCCCATCGTAGGGACTCCACCCTTGTGACCTAATCACCCCCCGAAGGCTCTACCTCCAAACACCATCACACTGGGGGTTGGGGTCTCAGCTCATGAGTTCGGGGAGCACATGCTCCGTCCATACTATGCTGCATTTAACATGATGCTACATTCTCTCAGCCCATGTGTCATAGAGGAAATACACTTACATCAACCACCTTAAGTTATCACCAAAAGTGTGTCCAGACGTTGCCATTTGTGCCCTGGGTGGGGGCAGAATCACCCCCCGTCGGGAATCTTTGCATTCGAGTTAGAAGTGATGGGAGATCAGGGGCAGGCTGCAGGGGTGAAGAGCTAATCATGTCTAGGGTTCCGTGAGGGGCCAGGTCATGAGGACTGGAGGCCATCCACCACTTGGAAGCCACTTGGGGCAGTGGGATAAACATGAGCTTTCAGTGTGGACCATGATAAATTATCTAATGTCATTACACCAACTGGGGAGGCACGCCTTTGAGGCAAACTGATATTTAAAATAATGACATAGACATTTGGGTTGAGTGGGGACACAGGAGAGGTAGGGTCAGCTAAGAGCTTGGACTCGAGAGTGGAATAGACCGGGATTCGCATTCCAGCCCAGCCTCGGGCCAGCTGGTAGCCAGGAGATTAGTGAACGTATTTCTGAGACCCAGTTTCCCCAACTGTAAATTCAGCTGGGTTGATGAGAGGATTAAGTGGGATCGTGTGTCTCTCGGGGGCCCCCACAGTGCCTGAAGGTGGTGGAGTGTTGAGGACATCTTATCATTAGCAGACATCTTGTCCTCTTGTACTTGGGACAGGGGACCTTCCTGGGAGAACCCTGGGGATTTACCTTTCTCCACGCCAGCCTGGGACCCCTTCTCAACTCCCTTTTAGAACAGATATTGAAGGTGCGAATTCCATATGTGTCTTCTTTATATAGATCCCACCTTTTGTCCAAGCGTTTAGGAATACCACTACAATAGAAATGATTTCAAGAACAAGTTGAACACCTAAAAAAGCATAATTGCTTTTAATTAAACCATAGAAAGAGCCCAACAGGCTAATTGAGAGCCATATCCAACAGCCACATTGTCTGTTCTGTACATTAGCATCATTTGTTGAAAGTGTTTCACAGCTGATCTTTAGGGAGGTCCTGACCTGTCACCATGGAGCCCTGGGGACCAGCCATCAACAAGAAATCTGTTTTAGCAAATCGTAGAGTGTAAAGTATTTTTGCGAACAGAATAAAATCTACTTAGAATCTAAACAGGAAAGAATCTGACTCTGGCGGGACATACACCCCAGTACAATCCTTAGAGTAAACAGGCAAAGGCGCTAGAATCAGACGGCTTAGGTTCACATCTGGGCCGTGTCCTCACTCTGGGTTTTGGGGAAAGTAGCTTATTCCTTCTGCTGTTGCATTTCCTTATCTGTAAATTGAGGGTGATCATAGTTACTATCTTGGAGGATCTTGGAAGGACGAAACAAGATGCCCCAGGTGCCCAGTAAATGTTCCATGAAGCCATCCTTCTGGGCCAGAGGACAAGTGGCTGTCCTCATCATGATGATTTCACCTCAGGAAAGGTCCCATCCCCATGCAGGGTCCAAACAAAGCACCACATTTATCCTTCTTTCCTAAAACTTGTCCCAAAAGCCATGTCAAGGACTGTTGGACCTACAGTGTTCCATTGGCCAAGTCCCAGCATCAGGCATTGTTGACTTTGGGCTTCTTGGTCTTCAGATGCCACCCTGGGAAGTAGACGTAGCCCACATTGGGGAGCCTTGCACTCTCCCTTCCCAGCTTCCCAAGAAGGTGGTTCCAGACAGGAGTGAGGGTGTCTGGAATTTGATTCCATCAAATGGAATCCAAGGCCAGGTGGGTAGACGGTGAGGCCAGCCCTCAGTGGCCAGACCCAGGGGTGAGAGAATGAGGATTCTCGACATGAGGATAAGGACGATGCAAAAGGAAATGACAATGTCAGCTTCGAGGGACAAAAATACTGCCAGGAAATTGCCCAGGGGGAGCAGTGGGGGCTTCTCTGGTGAGGAGACAATGAAACAAAGAGCTAAGACGTGTTTGCAGAATGGGGAGGAGTGGGTGAGGCCTGGGTGCGAGGGAGCAGAGTGCCACCTTCTTCCCAGGGCTGATCTGGGCGCCCTCAGCGCCAACCCAGGTGACCCCAGCCATGCCGGCTGCAGAACTGCAGCAGTGGAGGCTGAGAGAGGGTCGACCAGTTGGCCAGGACCACACAGTTAATGAGCTAAGCCCTGCATCATTGATGGGATGTTTAAGAATCTCCAAGACAAGACCCACTAGGGCAGGACCAGAGGGGAGTGTCTCTCCCACATGGTGCCCGGAGCCTCTGCAGGATTCTCCTGATTATGCCAAGGTCCCCTGAAGCGCCCACACCAGGCACGAGAACACAGGAAGAGCCGTTTTTAACAAGTTTGTTTTTCTCTGGGTATTTAATTAGTATATTCATTCAACATTCAAATATTTAATGAGAACTTTTTCCTCTTCCATAACGTCAGAAATCTCTGACATTTGCTGAACCGACTTGGCATCTTTATTAAGGGTTTGTATTTGAGGCGTCCACAGTTTTGAGCAGTCTGTGTGGTAGTTTGTTCCAAAAAGATTGTGTGGGAGTGGGAAGTAGAGAAAACACAGGGCTATATTAGGGTCAGAAATAATAATCATCTACTTACCATGAGAAACAAGTATCAGCAGATCAAGGGAAACAAATCTGAAAGCAGTGAAAACAACGTCATTTTAAAGAGGGAAAAAAACAGGGAATTTTGTTTGTTTTTCAGGGTTTTGTGTTTTTTTTCTTAGGCTTGGCTGTCTATGCAGACACTCAGATGCTCACAGCCTCCATGCTTAAAAAAGGCTGATGTTCTCACAGACTTCAGAGGGCCTCACCATGTGCTCATCTTCTCGGCTCTGTGCTTGGCCTCAGGGCAGGGCAGTTTTGGTCTCATCACCCCGTTTATCAGATAAGGAAATCAGGGGATGGCTCCTGGGATGCTCAGCTTCCGCACGCCCTGTCAGGGGTCCCCGTCCCACCTCCTCATGCAGCGCAAAGCGGGTTTTCATCTCACTTTTGGGCCCCCCCGCCCCGTGGCTCTCTGAGCCCTGGAGCAGCTGCCTTCCTTCAGGCATCTCTAGGACTCTCCCATGCCAACCGCCACCTGCCCTCACTCCCAGAGGTCCGTGCGTCTCTCACATGTGCTGTTTCCTCTCCCTGGGACGCCCTGAGCAAGGTCGGGTTGAAAATACCGACAGGTCCTGTGCTCACTGTAGAGACAGGCACCACTCGTGTCACCCTTTTGCTCCCCGCCGCCCCTGCGCATACAGAACCGGGCACCTTCCCTGGACGGGCTCTCCTCGGTTACAGCCTTTGGGGACTGCTCATCGGCATCTGGCTTCCCTGCTGGCCTCCGGAGTCATCAGTTTATTTTTTAGTTCATCCATTTGCCCATGTAACTCAGGCTTCATGAATTCATATTTTATTTGTATTCATTAAAGGCAGAGCATGGGCACGAGTACTCCCACCAGGAGCCTGGTTGGTCTTCTGGGTACAGGAGAGAGACGCGTCCGTGGGCTGGCAGGGCCCCCAGTCCCACGGACCGTGCATCCAGCCTGGACGGGGGCGGGGCTGGTTGGAGAAGCTGCCCAGCTTCCCAGGCCTGGCACTGGGCTTTCCCATTCAAGTGTGAAAAGCACGGATGCAGCAGAATAGTGAGAACACGGGATGGATGGATTGCATCCAGACCCTCCTGGTGCAGCCGCACGACCACATCCACAGACGGATGTGTGAGGTCAGGAGTGCACGACGGACCGCACACCCCCTCTCACCTCCCTGGAGGGCGGGATGGTGTCTCAGACTTTCTTCATCTCTCCATCATGGTTTCAGGCAGTGCACTGCATACAGTGGGGCTTCATAAATGCTTAATGAGTGAGCGCCGGCATGTGCTTCTCCACCAAGGCATCTGGCAGACGTGTCCGGGCTCTCTCTGCGGGCACCTCTGCTCCTGACCCAGAGGACAGGGTCTCGGCTGCAGATCCCGAGGGGCCTGCCTCGTTCGCAGCTACGCGGGAAACAGGAGCGCGGGGTGGAGGGGTGGTTGCCCCGCTTGTCACGGGACAGCAGTGGCTGCCGGGGCTGGAGTCAGGATGCTCTGGCACTCGGCGATGCCAGAAATGAAATAAAAAAAGATAATTCAGAGCCTGGGCTCCGGGGTCTCAGGAATGAATCCCCCAAGACGGAGCGAGCTGTAATCAAAGGCACGGCGGGCCCTCATCTGCCCCCAGTCGTGTCACCGCGGTGCACGCAGGTGGCTTTAATTATGGGTATTTCCTTTTAAGTTAAAGATGGATCTGAGACAGCTACAAACTTGGAAGGTTTATCTTCCAATTACAGGGAGACCTGTTAGACATGATCGCTGGAGGTGGCCGCGGGCTTTCCAGCCATTACCAGAGGTGGCTGAAGCCGTGGGGAAGAACTGGGGGCTGCGGCCTTCCCGAAAACTGCGGTGCTGTCCACCCTGTGCCCTGAGTGCCTGGACGTGCCGGGCACTGTGTGTGTGCCAGGCTTCTCCGCTAGACGGTCTTGGGTCTTTACACAGGATTCTGCTTCTCTTATTGGACAGATGGGTGCACCTTGTGGTGACCCCAGCACGGGAATCAGGGACACACGGTCCCCTGGGATAGGGAGCTCTGTCTCATCCCAGTGTCCGCCTCTCCCTGGGCTCCAAGGAGGGTGACAGGCTCTGGCAGAGCTCCTGGTGCCCATGGAGGCCTGGAAGGAGGCAGCCTCAGCCCAGGACATCCTGCAGAGCGAGCTTGGAGGGCGAATTCACCCCAGACCCTTGAGACCCCAGCCACCATCCCCAGGTTTTCTCACCAGCCCAGCTGGGCTTGGCTGCAGTCCCGCCTCATCCTCCCGTCCTCCCAATCATCCACCCACCATCTATCCACCATCCTCCCCTCATCCCATCATCCCAGCCATCCACCACCCATCTACCCGTCCATCCGTCCATCCGTCCACCCATCCACCACCCATCTACCCATCCATCCGTCCATCCGTCCATCTATCCACCATCCTCCCCTCATCCCATCATCCCAGCCATCCACCACCCATCTACCTGTCCATCCGTCCATCCGTCCACCCATCCTCGCAACCATCCATCCGTCCGTCCGTCCGTCCGTCCATCCATCCGTCCATCCGTCCACCCATCCTCCCAGCCATCCATCCGTCCATCCATCCATCCACCCACCCATCCTCGCAACCATCCATCCATCCATCCTGGTCCCAGCTGCCCAGAAAGGAGATGCTGTGGGTCTCCATTGTCATCCCCAATGAGGCTCGACCCTGAGGGAAGCAGCTTTGGAATTCTGGAGGTCGGAACACAAGAAGGTTTCTCCAGTGGCTCCCCAGCTTCACACACACCCAAAATCCCCTTCTCCTGAGCACTGGCATTGAGGGTACCATTCTTCTGGCTCCTGCACTTCCAGACAACCACCCATATCCCCAAAGCTTACCCGGCTGTGGCCTACCTCATAGACCTCAGGGATGGTGGCTGGACAAAGAGCGGCCTGCAAGCTGCCACAGAGGGGTCTGCTTCTCTACTTGGAGGTGGCGGGGGCTTTGGGAGTTCTGCCAGGGACAGGGGAGGGCCTTCTTCTCAGCCCAGAAACCATGCCCTGTGACAGCCGTGCACGGCCAGCCCTCCTGGGCACAGACAGCAGGGTCTGCTGCTCTGCTCATCAGAGCTGGCTTCTGCCCCGGGACTGAATCTTGGTGTCACTCTGTTATTTTTCTCTCATCTCATTTCCAATATAAAGAACTTGCTGCCTCTCATTCAGACCCTCGTGCTAACGGCCACTGGAGAATTCCATGGGCATTTGCCCTCTGCCTGCACACTAGGGAGGGCTCCTGGAGACCCTGAAATGGAATGTGGGGAAATCAAAACCTTTGTCAAAAGGCAAAAAGTCGATTTCTGTTTAATCTAGGAGACTTTGGCTCAAACCATTAAAAATTAGAGAAAACTTTCTCTTTTAGAGAAAGACTTGCAGGGGCTCTTATTACATTAATAAGTCAAGTGTGGTTTTTAAACTGGGATTTTTGCTTGAATAATTAGTTTTCTCATTTACCAGCTGAAATGGAATCTCCATCTCTGTTGAGTTCCTTAGTCTCCTGTGTGGGGCCCTGTCAGTTCCTGATCATCTGAACACGATTTTTGTGTCTCTCCTCCTGGAGCCCTTTTCGCCACTTTTCACACGGCTTTCAGCCCTAGCTGTGGCCCAGGCTGGAAGGCAGGGGTGGTGGTCACTGGTGCCCACCTGCTGCCACCCTCCCTCCCCCTTCACCACCTCCCCAGGGCCCAATCTCCCGACTTTGAGCCCACCCGTGACCCCTCCCGAGACATCTGAGACCCTCGGTCACTGGATGTGTTGGAGGCCAACAGTCTGGACTCAGAGTGTGACAAGTCAGATGCCCAGGAAGATTTGTCCAGGCTTTGCTAGAAGAGTCTATGACTGGAGTCCAGGTGGAAGGGGTGTTAGCCCCGGGGCAGGGACAGGATCCCAGCCGCACCCCTGCCAGGCCGCTGACCTTCTCTGGGTGACCCCTGCACAACCTGGAGGGGCTAGTTCAGCTGACCCTCCAGTTCTGAGCAACCCATGGTTGCTGGGAGAGCCCTGGACGCTCATCAGCTGCAGACTCCTAGACCCACCCTGGAGACGGGGATCCAGTGAGTCTCCCCGTGGCTTTGGGGTTCTGTTTGTTTTCCGGCTTGTTTCGCTTTTGTTTTTCTTTTAATACTTTTCTAACTTTTTTATTTTGAAGTGGCTGTAGATTGGTAGAAAGTTGCAGGGATAGTTCAGAGAAGCCCGTGCACCCCTCCCCGAGCCTCCCCCAGTGGCTGCACCCTCCGCAGCCATGGTGCAGAAGCACAACCCAGAAATTGACCCAGTTCTCTGCCATTTACCACACGTGTAGATTCATGCAGCCCCACAGCAATCAGACACAGAGCTGTAGAAGGGCCACAGCGACCTTCCTCTTACTGCCCTAGAGTCACACCCGGCGAGGCTGTGGGCCACTCACTTCCCGCCAGATCTCCTCCCAGAGCCCCTGCTCGACCCTGAAGCTGCAGTTCTTCATAGAAACCGGGAACCATCCTCTCTCACTGACCTGTGTTGAGTTTTCTGTTAATTCGCCTTCTTCCTTTCCTCTTTTTCATTTTATTTTTCTTCTATGTACTTTCCTCACGTCTTAACAAGCATCTAAACCTTATAAAATATTAGCTTTGTTCTCTTTCAGGATAGAGCATCTTTGTCATTAGAAGAAAAGTGACATAAAAATAAATAGCATGTTTACTGTATTTGAATTGTTGCTAAACAAGATTGTCCTGCGCTGGGAGATATTGAATCTACTTTGGGGGAATAATCGATTACAAATTATAGATTGTAAAGCCCAGGAGATGTCTCCTGAGCACACAATTTAATTCTTTGTTTCTCTGATGCTCTGAATTGTCCACCATTCCCTTCACAGCCTCGGAATCCCCTGAAATGTGTACATAACGAGATATAGAATCACGTTTTCAGGCTGATTTTGGTTAGGTTTGGTTTTTCTCTATTTGAATTATGATCATTCTTTCCTTTGGACTTGGTCTCTCTCGGTTGGCACACTCCCTTCCTGACCCCTGGACTCAGAATCTCACTAAGAATCAGGTCTGTGACTCAGCGCTTTCCTCGCTCTCGTGTCACCTGCGCTCTCTCAACTGATGTTCTTAAGTGCCTTCGTCTGAGGCTCACCTTTGAAATGGACCAGGTTGCTTTGCATAACTCTGAATGCTTTGTAAGATTCATTCTCTAATTTAAGTCCTTGTGTAAGTTCTCAGTGCCACGGGGCACCTGAAAACTCTGGTGGCCCATAGAATGGATCGTTTCTCTGGCCGTTGTCAGCCACAGGCCGCCAGTGGGGGTGACGGATGCTCTGGGCTTTGGGCCCCAGCCTCCACTCCATGCACTCCGTCCTCCACTCACTGTGGAGACATGATCCTGCCCCAGCCTGGCGCCCGGACCGACTTGGTAATAAGGAGAGCCCGTTGCTGCCGACTTGACTGGCTCCGTGAACATGTAGCCACTGATCTCTCGAGTAAACTGTGGCAGCTGATCGTTCAGCTTACCACAGGCTGGGCTCGTGAAGAGAGAGTTCTGGAACGTTTCCATCCTTTGAGAGCCAGCTTCCCCCTTCCTCCCTCTCCCAGCTGCACTAGCGTGTGTTGGTTTTTCCTAACCTCCTCCTCTCCCTGTATGGTTGTTGTATGAGCTAACATTTGAGTCATATCTTCAAGACATATGGTCCAGTGCAGCACACCCACCCCCAAAGAGGCTTCACTCAGGATGCTGGCACACAGAGGCCTGACCTCAGATTGGTCTGGTGGTGACAAGATTATGGAAGCTTCCAGAAGAGGGCTCACGGCACCCTGCCTGGGGGTGGGGTGTGTCTGGCTTCTTGGAAAGTGGATTGGAAGCCAGATGACAGGGGAGGAGGCATGTAGGTGAATATGATTAGGGGACCCAAACCTTTCAGGAGGGCAGAGCTACAGGAGGAACCCAGGTTGGAGGTGTTGTATGTCTCAATCATTGATGGCCTCAAAGGTCCTTCCATGGAACTTGGAGAGAGACAGTGAACATAGATGGATGGATGGGTGGGTGGATGGTGGATGGATAGATGGATGGGTAGATGGATGGATGGGTGGGTGGGTGGATGGGTGGATGGGTGGATGGATGGACAGGTGGGTGGATGGGTGGATGGTGGATGGATGGATGGATGGGTGGATGGATGGGTGGATGGGTGGATGGGTGGATGGATGAATGGGTGGATGGGTGGATGGTGGATGGATGGGTGGATGGGTAGATGGATGGATGGGTGGATGGATGGGTGGGTGGATGGTGGATGGATGGATGGATGGGTAGGTGGGTAGATGGTTGAAGGGATGGTGAATGAATGATGAATGGATGATGGAGGAAGGTGAGGGTGAGGTCAGACAAGGTCCCTGCTCTCATGGAGCTCGTAGTCTAGTGGAGAGAGACAGTGAACATAGGGATGGATGGATGGGTGGGTGGCTAGGTGGATAAAGGTGAAGAAGTGGGGTCAGGGGCTTGAGGCTATTGGGGGAGTTGCAGGACAGCTGAAGATACGGGAAGAGAACAGCATCCACTGTGGATGAATAGGAGGGGCAAGCAGCAATACGGGCGGACCCCACATATAAGCGTTGATCTATGGACCTCCTGCCCCAAACAGACCCTCTTCCTGATCTCACAGCGCCCAGCACCGTGCTGAGTATTTACTCCTCACTGCTCTCTGGAAATTATGGTTGAGTGAATGAGTCATAAAGGGGCTTTCTAAGGAGAGTGTGTCCTGATAAACAGGAAGCCCTGTCGGTAGAGCATCCAGGTGGATTGGAATATGGCAAGTTGGTCTTAGAAGCAAAGGAGAGCTCCTGGTGTCCTCAAAGAGATGGAAGTTGTCTTAAACTCTGGAGGTACATTTGGGAGGGAAGTAATGATGGGAAAATAGGATATAGGAGAGCTGGGTAGAGGCGTCTGGGGGCGACGTGAGGTTGTCTGGAGACCAACGGGGAGAGAAGGGCTCCCGTGGTGTTGGCTGGAGGACCCGGTGGAGCAGAGATGCCTCACATTCCGTTGAAGCCACACTGTGGGTTCAGACTCCCCTGTCGTCCTTCTCTGCCCATCTTGAGTTCGCTGCTTCCAGAAAGGATTGGTTTAGGGTTTTGCTTTGACATTTGGAAAGATACAGTGCAGAACAGAGGTACTCTGTGTAGACGTGGAAGCAGAGGGGACCCTGAAAACTGAACCTCCCTAAAAATCCCCAAAGATCTCAGGGAAGCTTTGGGCTTCCACACAATGTGTGACGGGGGATTGGAGCCAATTCAGGTCCCAGCAGACGGGTTGATAAAAATAATAGGCGTCGCATGGTGTCATCACAGGAGTGATGTGAACTACCTCACGTAGAGCACAGAAGTGACATGTAAGGACGTCACCAAGTGTGGTTGCTGGTGGAATGAATGAACGCATGAATGAATGAATGAGGAAGACCACCCACCTAGATCACGTTTCTGTGCAGGACAGGTGATGTTCTACAATATTTGGCAACCGTTCTGAAGCTCGTGCAGGGCGATGAATTGGTAATGCAAGAGGGGCATGAATTTATAATGTGGGTACCTTCCCCTGCTTCAGTGGTGGTACTCAGTACAATTATGCTGTCTGCTGTTAAGTGCCCACAGATCACACGGGCTTCCCAGAGCTCTCTCTGCATCATCTTCCTCCCAAGGGGGCAGGCGTCGGACCGACTACCACCTCCCTCAGCCAACGCGGCCACCCAGCCTGGCAAGTACCACGGAACTGATTCCTTCCTCCAGTTGTGTCAGATTGCAGCCCTGCCGTTTCCTTTGTGTGCTCGCGAACTATCCGATGTTCACAGTTCCCAACCTGAAATAAAACCATTGACGATATTAATTTAAGCACATGACCTCTTCAAAGACATGATAAAGACGTCGGGCAGTGGGTCATCTTGATTAAAACTGGAGTTTAACGTGTTGGTTGGGAGTCAAGTATTAATCGAGCTTGTGCTTGTCCAAAATGGGCCATAACCCTGCAACGTTCTAAAGGGAAAGGGGTCGTTTTCCTTAAATCTCCATCTTGGTCTCCTCTGGCAACTTATATCCTTACTGCGGAGCTGAAGGCTTGAGCTTCTCAGGAGCTCTCGCAGCTGTGAGTAGCATCTTTATTTCTTGGTGGACTGGAGGTTAGCCGGCCAATTATTTTATGTCCTTTTTTATATTAAGAATACCACTGTGAACAGAAAACAGTCTGGTTATCTGGGCATGAAAATGCCCATCTTTGTCGTCTTGGAGCCATTTTGTCAGATGCTGAACCCAAACGCAGTTCTGTCTTGTCATAATTGCCTTCTGTTCGGTTTTGCAGTAATTACTTTCTTATAGGAGCTTTTGCTGTTTTATCTTCATGGATGGTTCACTTGGGAGAGCCGATGGGAGAAAGAAAGCCATAGATCTGGCGTCTCTGTGAAACTTTGCAGCTTTTGATGTTTAGTGTAGATTTTGATAGAAAATCCCAGAGAAAATGGCAAGATCTCTCTTTAGCTGGAGGAAGGCACGTGCTCAAAATCATTTACTTTTCTCGGTCTTTGTGACATCTGAACAGTACAGCCAGGCCAGCCTTCCTGCACGGAAAGATGTAAAGCCAGCTCGTCCGAGCACAAATAGTGATTTTAGATGTGTCTCTGCCACCAAGCCCACCACGACCCACACGGCCCCCCTCTGGTCCCGGTTGCAAGGGGCCAGCCTCCAGAGGTGAAGGCAAGCCTGCACTGGGCAAATGCAAATAGAACTCCGAAGGCAGAGTGCAGTGAGCCAGACGGTTAGACCAGCCAGAGGGTAGACCAGCCGCCTGGCCCTGTGCTGGCTGCCAGGGCCAATGCCAAGGGCTGCCACTGTCCAGGACTGTCAGTGAGTTTAGACAAGTGTACAAGCCACCACAACCACCGTGATAAAGATGAAAATAATCTCTAGATGTGAGTCCCCGTCACACCCCGTGGGGAGGAGATGAGGGATGCTTCAAGGGGGAGAGGGATGTGAGACGGTTCTTTAGGAGTTGGCAGGAATTTGCTGGCAGCGTTATAGAAGAGTCTCGAATACATACGTGTTTTTCCTACTGATAGAAAATTCTGCTTTTATCACCCAGCAGACTCAGCAAAGATTAATCAAACATGAGACATTGATTAATGTTTGAAGAGTAACGAGAGTCTGGGCTATGCTGTTGGTCTGTCTTCTGGCGAGTCTTGACTCTGTGTATACTAAGGACTCCTTAATACTGCGCGTTTCAGCTCCGGGTTAGGGGAAAGGAGTGAGAATCCATGCTGGGCACCAGGCAAAGCAGCTGCTCAGGGAATGTTCCGTGTGCATCTCTGTCTCCCTAGGGAGGTCAGCGGGCGGCCTTGTGTCTGCGCCCCGTGGCTTGCAGGTCGTACCAGGAGGCCCACGTCAGTGGGTGTTCAGTTCTGTGAAGCCTCCTGCTTGTGCCACGTGTTTGGGCCACTCTTCTTGCCTCGTTTCGTGCTGCCGAGGCTGGTGAAACGCTCTGGGCAGCTGGGATCGAAGAGGCCCTGGGGGGCAGGTCCTGCAACGTCAAAAGGGGAGGCTGACAAGGAGGCAGCTTGACCAGGGGAAAGTTGCAACGTGCAGGACCTCGCTGGGGCCTTCCACCAGTGATCTGGGGGCAGTTTCAGACTTGTCCCCATTTCATGATTGGAGAGGAGCTTGATGAGATGACGAGGGTGGGGGATTCTTGCTAAAGGCAGGCCAAGGAGTCAGCTATGAAGGGCGGGGGAGTCTCCGTAAACCAGCCCAGCAGGATTCTCTGGTGGAACCTGACTCAGCAGGCCAAGGTCTAGGCCGGCTGGAAAAGAGGGCTCAGAGGACCCCAATGAAAGTTTGGTCAGAGAGGGAGCCCTGGCCCCGGGCACATGTTTGAATCCTGAGAACAGACACTGTCATCAAGCCCTGTAGATGTGGAGACCCACGCCAAGCCATTGGGGGTGGGGAGTGAGGGTTCGGAGCTGGTGGTGGTGACCGCAGTGCCCTGCTCCGTCTCGCCCTGTGCCCTGGAAGTGCCGCTCCCGGATCTTAGTCATGAGTCACTTACTGAGCCCCCCTGCCCCGGATTGCATGAAAGGACTGTTGACCAAGGGCAGCTGGCGGGCATGGCATGAGCTCTAGCAGGAGCAGGAAGGAGAGGTTTTCAGCCACGTAGGTCCAGCAGGTGGGGAGGCCACGCCCAGACCCCACTCAAAGCAGGTGGGGAGGCCCCGACCCCACGCAAACCCAGGGAAGCCCTACATAGGGGCAGAAGGAACTGTGTTCCTTGCACCCGGCCTCTTCCCGCGGCCCTGGTTCCTTGCCGGTTCCTGAGATGCTCTGTGAACAGGCAGCCTCCCACCTTCCAGGAACAGCAGAGCTGACAAGCCAGGGTGGAAACCAACCTCCCCCGTCCTGTGAAGGCTCCAGAAAGCAGGCACTTCAAGCTGGATCCCAAAGAAAGCATTTAGGGAGGACCACTGGAGCTCGTACATTCTGGAAGGAATTCTGCCAGCCGGATTCCAGATGCGCGGTGGCCCCCGCGAGCTGCACGGCTCCCCATAAACATAAATGAATAAAAAACAATGAATAAATTGATTCAGGCCCACTTGTCTTTAAGAAAACTCAATAAAAAATATATAAATTTATAGTCACAGTGGATACCTAGCAGGGTTTTCCTCTTTTTATTCGACAAATAGAGCCCTCCCTGGATTAGTCTGCTCAGGCTGCCATAACAAAATTCCGTGGACTGGGCAGCTTAGACAGACATCCATTTCTCAGTTTGGAGGCTGGGAAGTCTGAGACCGGCGTGCCAGCGAGGTAGGTTTCACGGTGAGGCCTCTCCTCCTGGCGGGTCAGCCGCTGCCAGCCCACTGTGTGCTCACGTGCCCTTTTTGAGCGCAGGGAGAGACAGAGAGAATCGGAGACAGCAAGTGCTCTGGCATCTCTTCCAATAAGGACATGAATCCCATAGGACCAGGGCCCTGTGACCCTTATGACCCCAATCAACCTTAATGACATCCTTAGAGGCCCCATCTCCAAATGCTGTCACACTCAGTTTACACCCAGCATTTCTGTCCCTTCAACCCAACTAGCTTCTTTGTTCCCTGGTATTCCTCTTTTTCTGCGTTTCCTACAATTTCTATGGTCATTTGCTTGTAATACTTGATCACATCTGCCACGTGGAACACTGGTTAAGAGTACAGACAGCCTGGTCTGGAATTCCAGCTCTGTCCCGCACAGCTTTGCTCTGTGACCTCGGGCCTGTTACTTAACCTCTCTGAGCAGCAGTTTCATAATTTAAAATGATCTCTAACACTTCCTGGGTGCTTCACAGTGTGGGGAACTGTTCTGATTTCTGTACGTGCATCATCTCACTACATCACCCCAAACCTGAACCAGAGGGTACTTCAGTCATCACCCACATACACACAGGAGGAACTGAGTCACTGAGAGGTTAGGTAACTTGCCCAAGGACCCACAGCCTGCAAGAGATGGAGCCATGACTCGATCCTGGGCTGTCTGACCCCAGAGCTGTGCTCAAAACCAGAGTCTGGGCTCTCTTTCATAAAATAGAGGGAACAGTGGTTCCTTCCTTGTAAGACCAACCCGAGGCTCAAATGTGATTGTCTGATTCCGTTCTGAAGGGACTGGCCTCGCCCTGTAGTATAGGGAGCACGCTGCATGTTGTAACTGCCTATAGGGATTATTCACAAACCATGTCATCACTCCTACAAGGGTGTAATTGTACCCCTTCCCTCTCCCACCCACCCCCTAAGGCTGTACACGTAGTGTTGTGTGCGCAGTGAGAAGGGGGCTCATGAGGGATTCCGCCACCTAAAGCGGGGTCATTTTCCACCCGCTGCACCCCTGGTAACACACCCAGCTCCGAGGGTCACCCTCAGTCACCCTCCTGGACACTTCCCCCTCATCCTGAGCCCTGGCGTAGCCCCTTCTGCAGGGTGAATTGTTTATTTCAAATCTGCCGCGTCAGCAGAACAAGGGTTCTGAAAACATGACTCATGTGACTGTAAAAAGTCAAGTCAGAGGGGGGATTTGCATAATAAAATGAAAACTGACAAATGCCAGAAATTCGAGCTCCGTGTCTTTTTACCTCAAAGTGATAAAGGCATTGAACTGGGGAAAGGCAGGTGCACACGGGGGGTCGGCGTGTCACAGGGGCAGCTCCAGGCACCACGGGGAATCGGCCATGAGTTCCTCACCCGCCTACTGTTCCTGGAGGGGCGTTTGCTCAGGACACATTGGCGATCTGGCCAGACCCCGTGCAAGTGGCCTCAGTGGACAGTGAAACAGTGGCCGTTACCAGAGGCGGGAAACCAAGGCAAGCCCTGCGGTGATGTCCCTGTCACTGTCTCAGCCACGTTAGTGCTCTCCCCCCACAGGGCTGCTGACCCACAACCTGCAGGGCCCGCGTGGGTGACAGCACAGGTGAGCCAGCAGGAAGCCCGCGGACCGTGACAGCAGAACCACAGAGGTCGAGCACCCCAGTTAGAATGTGCTCACTGTGGCCTGGGTCCCCCCAGCTCCTGCCCGCCCCCCACTGGCCGCCTCCCCTGCCCCTTTGGTGGGGCACAGGCGGGCGGGGCGCAGGTGCAGAACACCGGCCACCTTCGCCCCATCAATTAACAGCGAGTAGCTCCTGCAACACAAAGAGAGATGAAGCCTGTTTCACAGGCTCATTCAGCATCTGGGTCTTTCTGGTGGACCGGCAGCTGGGGAGGGGGCACAGGTCTTCACATAGGAGCCCCCTTCCCTCTCCAGGTACCTGGGAGGAAGGAGAGGGTCAGAGGGCTGGGAGCTGCCCACAGCAGCTCACTGTCATGCATACGGACCCTCCTCCATGAGAGGTGAGGTCTGGGCGTGACGGGGCTGGGTTCCAGTCCCAGCTCAGCTGCTCTGCTCCAGTACACCCACCAGGCAGGCTGCCGTGGGAAGGAAGTGCTGGGAATGTGTGTTCCCCACCCCTTTCTCAGTCTCCTTTTGGTGAGTATCTCGTTACCCTCCTGCGACGGAAACAGGGTGAGGCCAGGGGCAGAGGCATGTAACACGTGCAGAGGTAGTGGTTGGAGCACCTCCCTGGGCTCAAGTCAAACCACGGTCAGACCCCCTTCCAAGTCTTAGTTCCTGCCTGTGTTGAAAGCATCATAATAGTAATAGTAACGGCTCTGAGAGAGGTGTGTTAACGTGCAAAGTGCTTCAATCGCGGCACCAGGGTCCGCTCTTCATTGTATTACTGTTGACAGGCATTTCAGGAAGGAGTTCACAGTGGCGCATAGGGCCTGACTCACGTTTAGGATGGCCTGAGTATAACTGTAGTCACAACTGTGCTGATACACCCCGGTTGAACCTCCCCTGCCAGTGGGACCCGCCCTCCTCTGTTGCTGCGACCAGATCTGGACAAAGCCCACGGGACACAGGGCCTTTTACATTCAACCGCCAACCTCTGGTGGGAGCCCAAGGTCAAGGGGAGAGGGCAGGAGGTGAGGTCAAAGACGTGGGCCAGGCTCGGCCCTGCTGGGGCCTCACGGGCCAGCTGTGCAGCCTGTAACTTATCCTAAATCCTTTAGCTCTCTGTCTGGATTCTTTTTTTAAAAATATCTCCCTCTTGCATGCTACTTCGTTGAACTCATTTTTGAGATTCTAGAAGTTGTACATCCAGGTCACAGTTTATAAGTTGTCATAAAACTCCACTTCAGAAGTGAAGAATTGACATTTTCGCCTGCAGTGGAGACAGGGAATCAAGGAACTCTGCGTTAATTACAGAACATTGCTTCCTGCAGGGAGAGACTTGCAGGCTTGGCACCTGCCAGGAAAGGCTCAGGCTTCAGCTCCTGCTGGAGCAGCTGAACGGGGGCTGTGTATCAACGTGGGAAGATAGGATGTCTCAAAACTATAGGATGACTTGAATGGAGCATCTGGGCTTGTGATTAGTTTGCAAGGAAAGCAGAGAAGCTGTCTGCAGCCTCTGTGATCTCTTACTCCCAGGATGTTCCCAGGGCCAGGGACTCACCTGGCAGTCACGTCCAGGGCTGTGACACCTGGGAGAAGAATGTTTCAGGACTTTTGCTTAGATGTTCTCATCCCCAGCTTGCTGAGAGATGGCCCGGCTGTGGAAGGGCACACAGTGCCCAGGGAGAGCTTCCTGGCTTTGCTGTCCTTGGTCCAACAGTGAAATTCACTGTAGAGGAAGGGGTTTCCCCCTGCCTGTGCTGCAGCAGCCGAGTCTCCCAAGGTTGATGTCCGTACTTAAAGGTACTAGTAACTACAGGCCTTTAGTGCAGCTAATTCCGGAATAAATATCCCAGCCCTGTCCTCCTAGGCGGCTTGTAGCTTTCCTGGTATCCCAATCTCAGGTGCCACCTCTTCTTGCCTTTTCCAATTTATTCTCCACGCAGCTGCCAGACCAGTCAATATTTCTGTAATAAAAATTAGATCAGTCAGTGCTTTGCTTAGAATTCATCGATAGCTTTCCATCACATTTAGAGTAAGTGAAGTGGGCCCCAGGCTCTTCAGCATGACCCGCAGGCCCTCCGTGAGCTGGTGGCTGCACTCGAGCCTGTTTTCCCCCGTGGTCACTGCGTCTCCGGTTTCCTTGAGCAGGCCAAGTGCTTCCTGACCTCAGAGTCAATGGCTCATTGCTGCTGGAATGCCATTTCCCCTGCATTCCACCTGGCAAGCTCCTCTTCTCCCTTCAGGAAGGTCACCCCCTCCAAGAAGTCTGCCCTGACCACCTCAATGTAAATTAGATCCTCCCCTGCCCCTCCATGCACTATGCTCTCACAGGCCCGTCCTTTTCCCTCTGTGCATTTTCCCATTCAGTAATGTATACTTATCATTCACAGTGAATCTCTTCACCAGACTGTCAGCTCCGTGAGGACTGGGACTGTGTTTTATTTACAGCTGAATTCCTATTGCTTAGGATGAAGCCTCGCACATAGTCAGTATATACTTTTGAATGAATGCTGCATTTGCTCTCTATAATGTGACGTGTATATATAGATTTGAGTATATATAAAAGTAGTATATGTCTGTGTACTGGATATCTGGAAACATGGGCAAATGCTGACTGACACTGTCATTAACTAGTTCATCTTAATATTAGCCTGGAAGCTTTATTATTAAATATTTCATCCTTTTTCTCCCAAAAAATATTTATTGAGCGTCTACTGTATGTCAGCCGTTGTGCCAAGCAATGGGATGTAGTCTTGATACGAGAGGCCAGTTGGCAGCCGCATAGCACAGGGAGATCAGCTCGGTGCTCTGTGACCGCCTAGAGGGGTGGGATAGGGAGGGTGGGAGGGAGACGCAAGAGGGAGGGGATATGGGGACGTATGTATATGTATGGCTGATTCACTTTGTTATAAAGCAGAAACTAACACACCATTGTAAAGCAATTATACTCCAATAAAGATGTTAAAAAAATTTTTTTAACTGAAAATAAAAAGTAAAACATGAAAAAAAAACCTATCCTTTAGCATCAACATATGATCACCCACATGCTGTGTTTATACTATATTTTAAAAAGTTTATTTCCATACTTAAAGGTAATAATAATTACAGGTCTTTAGTGCTGCTAATTCAGAAATAGGTAGTATTTTGTTAATTTTTCCAAGAGCTAACAATTAACTTAGTCTCTCTCACTAGTGTGAAATTTATTTCATTTAGACATTAGCGAGGCTTTTAGTCAACACGTTCATCCATAGACTATCTACATAATCATCTTCTTAAATGGCCCTCATATTCATTTCTACCCAGGACCAACATCACACCTTTACTGAGGGAGGTTTTAAAACCAGTAACATTACAGCGAGGACATTCCAGTCCTCCCGTGGTGCGTGAGTTAGAATCGTGCTTTTCCATGGCATTAACCTCTGACTGCGTCTTCATATTCAGGGAAAGACGGCCACTTCCCAGGTGAACTAAGGGTCATCTGGTCAACGTGGCTGTAGGGGACTCCCACCAACCTCCTCTTCTCTAAGTTAGAGAATCCCCAATAATTTTTTTTACCTATGCTAATTTATTTTCCAATAATTCAATGATTTTAGTTCCTCTCTCGGGCTTCTCTCCGTTTCCTTAGTCTTAAACACAATGGTAAAAACATGGTGTTTCCTCTTTTAATTGACTGGGCTCTGAGATTGTGGATGGTAGGAGTTCAGAGCTTTGTGTGTTCAGGGACGAGACCTCAGCTCTGGGGTGAGAGGCAGGTCCCTGTAGTTGTCCTGCTACCCAGATGAGACTCCCCTAGCAAGGGTCGGTGGATGCTGGTGGCAGAAAACAACAACTGATCTTCCACATGTTTACTCAGAGGATGTCCTTGGTTAGGGCTGCAGCCTGTAATCACAGAAAAGAGAAAAAGAGAACTGAATAATATGAGGTTTGAGTCAATGTCAACATTTTTTTTAATGTCACCATTTCTTTAACCTTTTTAAAGTACATAATAGATATTCATGGTAGAAAAAGTGAAAAATACGGAAGAAAAAAGAAAAATCATTCATAACCCAATATCTATGCAAAACCACTTTTACATAGTTCCTTTTATGCATGCTCTTATTCCCATATATAAAAGAATATATATATATTCCTTTATATATATTTATATTCTATCTATATGTTCATTTACTGCAGTGGGGTTGTACTATCTATATTAAATAGCAAGGTGCTTGGTTCGTTAATAAACCATGCGCAGCTGTCCATGTTATAAATTTACATCATCGTTTTATTTTGTTTGTTTGTTTTGTTGTGTTTTGGCAGCATTGGGTCTTTGTTGCTGTGTGCGGGCTTTCTCTAATTGCAGCGAGCGGGGACTACTCTTCATTGTGGTGCGCAGGCTTCTCATTGCGGTAGCTTCTCTTGTTGCGGAGCACGGGCTCTAGGCACGTGGGCTTCAGTAATTGTGGCACGCGGGCTCAGTAGTTGTGGCTTGTGGGCTCTAGAGCACAGGCTCAGTAGTTGTGGTGCATGGACTTAGTTGCTCCGTGGCGTGTAGGATCTTCCCAGACCAGGGCTTGGACCCATGTCCCCTGCATTGGCAGGCAGATCCTTAACCACTGCGCCACCAGGGGAGTCCCTACATCATCATTTTAAATGACTGGATTCAATATTATAGGGAAACTGTAGTATGACCAGTCCTGTGTGATTGATGTTTATGTTAGTTCTAATTTTTCAGTATTATAAATAATGTGATAATTATTTATATATTTATTTTACTTATTTATATATTTATTTATTTTATTTATTATTTATATACTTATTATTTACAATATTGAAAAATTAATGTTATCATTTTTGCATTTGTCTATTATTTCCTTAGGATGAATTCTTAAAGATAAACTTATTCGGTCATCGTGCACGAACATTGGTAGTGCTTTCATTAGATACCATCATATTGTCCTTCAGGAAGAAATGGATTATAGCATCCCCACTGTTAGTGTTTGAGAAAAATCCATTCAAATCCATGGAATCTTGAAATTTAATTTTACCTGATTATTGTCCCCACGGTAAATGCCTCGGACCTTAATGCATGGGGTGATTTTTCATTTGAAAAAAGAAAACACATTTTCATTTCCTGTACTTACTCCAAAGAAAGCTCAAGATTTTCACAGAAACTGTAATTGTTAATTAGTGCATTTATAGTGTGTGAAAAAGAGATGTCATCTGTTTTTTAAAACGGTCGTGTGCGTAATTATTTGATCTTTTCACCTTGCTGTTTTGTAGTTTATTACAGTTTTATTTATTAGGTGTGTCTTAACCCATTGCCAAGGTTCGTTTGGCGTCTATAACACTAAAAACGTTTACCAAAAGATAACATAAAACAGTTAATGAAATCAGGTAAAACAGTAAAATCAGGATATGAAATTTTATAGGGAGTGTGACCTCACCAATGAAAACCTTGACTAGAAAGGTCATCGAACCAGAGGACGGAACTCTAGGTGTTCTGGACAGACAGGGGGACCAGATCTGCCAGGTGGAGCAGTGTCACCCTGGTCTGGCCAACCCAGCAGTGTCGGTACAGATCTGCTCCCGGCCGCCCATGGGAACAGGCAACTGGGGTGGGAGGCAAGTGGGAACCAGGGGCTCAAAGAAGGACTTTTATTTTTATTCCATTTATTTAAGTTTTGCTCGTCTTCTTAATAAGAACGTTACATTTGTAACTGTATAAAACAGCATGCATATACGTACGTGTGTACTTACGTGCGTGTCAGCATAGGGAAGTGGTTGGGAGCAAACATGGAAATACAGGCAAGGCTCCTTCCTGGTGGTGGGATTTGGGCTGAGATTTGTCTACTTCATAATCATATGTGCCCTCCAGTTTTTTAACAGATATATTACTTTTTTAACAGAAGAGATGTATGTGTGATCATTTTTACGGTACACACGCACACGCATGCACACACACACGACTCTTTCCTTTTGGCCTTTGGACGGTGAAATGGCACGCGGGACCCAGTTCAAAGAAGTGTCCGTTGTCCCAGGCACTGCCTGGCCTCCCTGACCACAGGTGCATCCCCTGCTCTGGGAAGAGAGGCCACTTCCTGCTGGGCCCAGCTTCAGCAGAAGGTCTTAGCCAAGCAGGTCACCACATCCTTGGTCATGGGTGGTTTGTGCATTCCGTTAGCAAGTCGTCTCTGAAAGCAGGTTTGTTTGCTCATTCGTTCATTCCTTCGCTCAGGTGCCTGGCTCTGTTCTAGGCACTGGGGCAGCACAGGGGACAGCCAGCCCAGGTCCCTGGGGTCCCCTCGCACGGTCCCCGGCACAGCCTAGGTGAACGCAGGCGGCTGATAAGAGCAAGCAGGCACTGAGCACGCGTCAGCCTGGACCAGACACAGCTTTGAAATGACCCTGTTGCACATGTGTAGGGCCTGGAAGGTGTGGCATTAGCCCTCATGGTGGTCACAGGAGAGAGGAAGGCAGCTCATGCGAGGGCTGGGGAGGCTGCAGGAGTTGCCTCCAGAGTGAGGTCCTCCCTCGGTAGAGGGATGGGGCCCCCGCAGGCCGTCTGACCTGCTCCTGGGGCGAGGCACCCATGGCGGGGGTTTGCAGCTTTGGGGACGGGGTCAGGCCGGGCAGATGGGGAGACGGACTAGGGCTGGGGTCTGCATGTGCTGGCCCGGTTCTCCCACCTCGCTCTCCAAAGGGCCTTGGTGGGAGGATGTGGTGAGATAACTGCACCCTTAGCCACCAATTGCTGGCGCCCATTGTTATTTCTGCCCAGAAACACTCACCGGGGATGTGCCAGGCTCAGCTGACAGTGGCTGAGTCCCGCGGAGGCCGCCACGGAGACGCCCCAGCATCTAGAACATTCTTGGACCAGAGCAGGGCCTAACAGATGTGTGAGTGAACCATGTGACGTTTCAGGGACCAGTTGTCTGGCTGGGATCCTTCCGTGGGTGGCATGCACCACGGCTGGGCCCGGTGGACGCAGGTTTTTCTCTGTCCCACACCATGAAAGTTTTTTTTTTTTTTTTTTTGCGGTACGCAGGCCTCTCATTGTTGTGGCCTCTCCCGTTGTGGAGCACAGGCTCAACGGCCATGGCTCACGGGCCCAGCCGCTCCGCGGCATGTGGGATCTTCCCGGACCGGGGCACGAACCTGTGTCCCCTCATCGGCAGGCAGACTCTCAACCACTGGGCCACCAGGGAAGCCCATGAAAGGTTTCTGACACATGAACATGCAAACCTAATTGCTAACAAAACAAGGCCAGCTCTTCTCCATGCTCTGAATTAGGAAGAAGTAAGTTTGTCTCCCCAGACAGGCTACTTCAGCAGAGTCTCAGATGGTAACTGGTGCACATTTTCATGAGTGTCTTTCTGAGTGATTTCAAGGGTTTGGGGGTTATAAAGATAAACCCACAACGTGACTTTCAAAGCACTTACGAATGCCTATCTGATGCTATTAGTTTTATGCCCTTTTCTCTTGCCTATCAGAAACGGTTCTAAAGCACCTCTGATGAGGCAGATAAGTTGTTTTCTAGTTTCCCAGATTAGGAAAATGTAGGGCAGAGGTGTCTGTGACTTGTTCAAGGTCACAGTAAAGGGAAAAAATAAACCACTACTGTGGAGAGCTCCAGAAGGGCTTAGATGTCTAATCTCTGGGTGTGTGTGTTGCTGGAGGGACGTCAATCGGAGGGTCTCAAAATGAAGATGTTTTCAGAATACTTAATAATATAAACACAGCATTCGCCTCATAGTGAAACGTGGCATGGCGTGGGATTTGTGATAGACCAAAACCAACAGTGTTAAATCCCTGCAAGTGAAAAGAACCTGAGCGTTTACAAACATACTGATGTGCCCGCTTCTGGTGATCCCAGGCATGTGGCTATGGGCAGGATGCGTGGGAGGGAGTGGGGGTCACCCCTACGCACCCACGAGGTTCTGAGTCAGTAGGTCTGGGTGGGAGCAAAACTGTGCGTCTAGCAATTCCCAGGGGCTGGTGGTCTTGGCAGTCGCTTTGAGCACCGCCGTCCTGACGAACAGTCACTCTGTTAGTTGCTGTGAACAATTGGTGAGACCAGTGTGTGTGGATGCTCCGAGCCCGGGGCCCGGCCACAGGGAGGACGGACTCTTGAACGGTATTGGATGAGACTCCGGAGACACCAGTCTTTAAAAGCTCGCAGCGAAGAGCGTGGCCACCTGCCTGCAAAGGGGCGTTTCCCCGCAGTCAGCCGAGCGGTCGGGTCGATCACCCTGGGGGGCTAGTTTGCGCAGCCAACAGTCCTGAGGGCCCAGGGTGGGGGTCGGCGCTCTCGGTACAAAGCCCCGGGGACAGGGGTGGCCGCCGGGGGTGGAGCTCGCGGAGTCCACTGTTGGGGGACCTCCCGGAGAAGCTGGAAGTGGAGGAGGAGGGGGGAGCCAGCGCACCAGGTCGCCTTGGGGACAGGAACAGCAGGGGAGCTGCAGGGAAGATCCCGAACGAAGCCGGAGGAACAGCACCTTCCCGAGAGAGGAACAGGGGCGAGTTACAGCAGCCACCTCCTCGGAAACCCTGGAGGGACACGTTTAAACTGTTGAACGATCAAACCCACCACCCTGGAATTCTGCATCCAGCAAAAGCGCCCTTCAAAAGTGAAGGAAAGGGCTTCCCTGGTGGCACAGCGATTGAGAGTCCCCCTGCCGGTGCAGGGGACACAGGTTCGTGCCCCGGTCCGGGAAGATCCCACATGCCGCAGAGCGGCTGGGCCCGTGAGCTGTGGCCACTGAGCCTGCGGGTCTGGAGCCTGTGCTCCGCAACGGGAGAGGCCACAGCAGTGAGAGGCCCGCGTACCGCAAAAAAAAAAAAAAAAAAAAAAAGTGAAGGAAAATAAAGACTTCCTCAGACAAACAAAAACAGGAAATGTCTCACCAGTAAACCTGTCTTGCAAGAAATGTTCTAAGAAGTACTTCCAAGCAAAGGAAAATGGTATATGGGTCAGACACTCAGATCAGAGAAGGAACAGATGAAGATAAAGTACCATCTTTTATTTTTCTCATTATGAATTTTATGAGTTGACCTCATAGAAGACTTTATTCAAAATAATAATAGCAACGAGTCAGTCTTGCTTGCCTGGTGGAGTTTTTTGCAACCAGCTGCCAACATTTAATCATCTCCAGCAACAACCGTCAGGGGGCCGCTGTGAGGCCTGGCTGGCCTCCCAGCCTTCGGAGTCTGCGGGCCTGCCCTAGGCCGGTCGCCGGCAGGATCCTCCATCCTTGTCTCCTCCAACTGAGAATTGGAGCAGAATCTGAGAGCAGATTCTAAACATCTAAAAGTGAATTCTACAAGTTCTAAAAGTATTTTTCAGAAGACAGCAGCCCAAAAGGAGGCATGGATGGAATGGAACAGAGGAGAGGGGGAGGGGGAGGGTGGGACGGAGGGCCAGGCCTGCCCTGATGCAGAGCAGCCCAGCTGGCCTGAGACTCTGGCCGGAGCCCGGGGAGAGCAGGAGGGAAGCCGGGCTGCCCCACACCTCCCGTGGTTCTCACACAGCCCACGTTCTCTCCCACAGGGGCCAGCTCTCCGGGGCCCGGGCAGCTGGACGGGACAGGAAAGCCCCGTCTCACGAACCTTGGGCTTCAGTTGGGTGTGTGGACGTCAACGAACCACTGGCCTCACGACTTGGAGGGAGAAAAACGTCACCACACAAACCTGAGTTCTGTATCAGGGCCAAATGGCGCCTCTTAGGAGGTCTTTAAATCAACCTGGCTTCTGATGAGTTTGTCTGACACCTTCATAAATGTCAGAGTTGGGTCTGGAAGGAAATTCTTTTTTAATAGCTGGAGAAGTGACCAGTGGTTGACACCATGTACGTCATGGAGTGTGATGGTTCACGGGTCCCCTCATCAACTTCATACTTGAAAAGGGTGGCAGGAGCCTTTTGTGTTTGTCGATCTCATAGCAGGTTGTCACAGAAACGTTCTAGCCACAAAACTAGTTCCTGCTTTGGGTCTGGGCTGACCATGTTTGAGTATCAGCCCGTGGTTCTCAGAACATTGATTTAGCTCTTACGATGAGGCCAGGCCTTTGGCGAGGCCCCGAGGGGTGGGTACACCTTATATTCATTCCCATTTAGAAGATGTAATTTGTTTGATATTGTGCCGGAGTTTGCCTAAGATCAACTATTATAGGAAACCAGGTGACCGGGACGTGGGACCTCTCTCTACTATCCTTGCAACTTCCTGAAAATCTGTAATTATTTCAAAGTTAAAACCGTTTTTAAAGGATTTAATCTGTTAAATCCCAGGTGTGTTGGGCTGTCACATCCTACCTGCCTTCCCAAGCCAGGTTCTCCTGGGACTTACCTCCAAGAAGTCGCCTCCATGAATGAACCCCCAACACACATGCACAGAACCCACTTCAGGGTCTCCCCGGTCCCCTGGGCTCCAGTCTTACCCTGTGCAGAGCCATGTCCGTCTGCCCCTTCCCTGTGTCTCTTCTACCGTGAGCCCCATAGGGAGACCCCCCAGCCACTTTCTACCCTTATCCCAAAGACCACCCTGGGCCTCAGTGGTCCATGCTGGAATATGGTCATTGATCGAATCTACAAACATGTCAGTGGCTGGGCTGGGGACAGATGTCTGGAGGGAGGGAAGGTCACCCCGTAGGGCCACATGGAGCAGAATCCTGCCCTGAGTGAGACGGGAGCAAATCGGGGACCATTTGAAGATAAGCCTGACTCTTTTCCTCTGTAAAGCCCGAAAGACATTGGAGTGAGCCTCCAGGCTGGGAACCACACCCAGAGGGGAAACAGGATCTTACAGCGTGGCCGACCACCTGTGCACTTAGCAAAGGTGCTCAGTACTGAGTACTTCGAGGCACCTGAGTACTTCACAGGGGTGCTCAGTACTGAGTACTTCGGATGCCTGAATACAGAGGTGCCCAGAATTCCCATCACCCCCTCCCTGCCAAGCCCACCCCTCCTGTGACTGCCCTTCTGCAGGGGGCTTGAGGCAGGTCCAGGAGGGGAGCCTGCATCGCTCTGGATGGATAACACGCCAGCGGGCTCGGTGCAGGGTGCAGTGAGTGCATGAACGGAGAGGACCCCCAGGGCCCAGGGGCCATGGTGATGAATAACTCAGGTTCTCAGCGTCTATAAACAGCCCTCACCACAAATACCAGCACCGGCCTCCCGCCTGGGGCCACCTTTGATGTTTCATTCAGGGGAAGCCCTCTCAGTCCGGGGCCTGTTTCAATTTGTTTCATTCCCCATGCTCTGCTGCCCAGTATCTATGAAAAGCTGCTCCTTATAGAACTTGAAAAAAAGTTACATCTTGAGCTGTCTTTGGTGTTCTTCCTGGAAAAATTGTTTCCTGGCCAGGCAGCCTCTGCCTCTGGGCTCCGCGAGGCTGGGACCCCGGGTCACTGGTGTGGGGCTGCCCCCCTCACCCCGCTTCCTGGCAGTCATCAGAGGATGCAAGTGGTAGAACTTCCGACCTGCACAATCACCAAATTAGGAATTTAATTGCATGTGACATCAGACAGAGGCTCCTGAAGATGGAGCCCCTGGCCACTCCAGGAATTAGGATTTGGAGGTGAAATCCCCATTCGCTGTCTTCCTGCTCTGCCAGGGTGGCCCTGGAATGCAAGCTGCAGGCGGCAGAAAGAGGAACTAGGGCCAGGTTCCTGGGCACCTGGGCTAGCTGGGTCAGGACACTCGGCCTTGTCGCCAGGCCACGAGGCACCGCGTGTGGCCTCCAGCCTCTTCCTACCGCCCGGCCCCCATACAGGTGTTTGGGGAGCATCCCAAGAGGAGGAGCTGCGAGGAGCACAAGAATGGCAGGACTTCTTCCAGGACCCCCAGCTCGCCAGGACGCGTTCTGTGGGCCTTGCTCTCCCAGGGCGGGGGGGGTGGGGGGAACGAGGACCCAGGGCAGGCACGGGAAATACAGGGGCACAGATGGAAGTGTTTGCTTTCTAACGCAAAGGCTCTTCCACCTGTTCTGACCACCTCAAGGAGAAAATGCCCGTTCTCAACAAATGTGTCTTTGATACTTGTAATCTCTTTCAAAGAGCAGGAATAGACCTCGGGCACAGAACTTCAGCCAGGAAGTAACCATCACAGCCACACTAGTAATGTAGCAATGACAGTAACAATACCAGGAACACTTATGTCCTTTAGCAGACACTGTGCTAAGCCCTTTGGGGACAAACCCGTTAGTTCACAAGACTCGGTGATGTGGGTTCTTTTATTACCTCCATTTCACAGGCGATGAAACTGAGACACAGAGAGGTTAAGCAACTTGTCCAAGGTCACACAGCAAAAAAATCTCCAGAGTGGAATTTCAGCCAGGCAGTCCAGCCCCGGAGCTCCTCTTTGTAACCATGGTGCACCCTGCCTCCGAGCACTGTCTGGCCAGAACATAGTAACTTTCCTTTATTGCTTACAATGACCCGTTCTTTGTAGCAAGTGATATGATACTGGTTTTCCACCTAAGGGAGATTTAAAGAAGTGATGGAAAAGGGCATGTGTATGTGTACATGTGCATACATGTATATGTGCACATACATGTATGTGTGCACACCTCCGTGTGTGTGTGTGCACGTCTATGTGTGCATTTGCGTGTGTGTGTGCACACGTGTTGCATGCACTGTGTGTGCTGCGTGTATATACACATATACGTGTGTGGTGTGTTTATATGAATAGACAGTGTAAAGAAAAATAACATGCAGATGATGTGGCTGCCATAGCACAGTGAGGTCCTGGGGGCGGTAGGAGAATGCAGAGGCATCTGGGTGCGTAGGAAGTCTTTACGGAAATTTCCACGGCCACCTCTGTTTTCCGTGCATTTGGCAGGCGGGCCATCAGGAAAGTAAGTGGACCACATCTAAGTGAGTCTCTCTCCCTGGGCAGGTTGAGAACGACACGCGTGCTTGGTTCCTGAGTTACACCCCGCCATGAGGCTGCCAGAGGCTGGGGGTCAGTCCTCTGTAGCCTGGCCTCATGCAGTCGCCACGTGGGCACCCACGTCCCTGTTCTCTGTGAGAGGAGGCTGACGCCAAGTCCAAGATCACACACAGAGCTGCAGGGCTCACGGCGCACGTTAACCAACCTAACTGGGTGTCTTCCCCCCTGAGATTTCTCCATTATTCATCTTTAGGGAAGTTGTAAAAACAGGGTCCTTCCAAATCAGACCTGATTTAAATTGCACGTTTAGATCACGGAAATGGCTGGAGGTGGAGGCGGCGCTGGGAACACGCTGGAGCTTGTGCCGGCTTCCCGGAGCCACACTGTCGGTGGGGAACTGAAAGCGTCCAGGGTGTGCTGTCAGCATTCCCAGCGTCAGGCGTGGCTTTGCCATTCGGAATAGACTCAGCTGCACAGAGACGTGGGAAGAAAAGCAGTAAGGAGGCTCAGACGGGAAGGGAGGGGAGGGAGAAGAGGAAGGGTGAGCAGAGTCAGGGCGCGGTGGGCAAGGCGACCTCCGTGCTTAACATCCATTCAGCCACCAAGTCAATTCAGGGGAGGGATGGGGACACTCTTTGTGGTCAAGGTGTGCTACCTCCCCTGCGGCCGTCGCAGAGCTCACCTGGATTCCCAGCGGGGCTCGGGCCTCCTCTCCGTGGTCCCTCACAGAGGGGAACGCCCACCTCTGTGCAGAGAACCTGCCCGTCCTTCAAGGCCCTAATCCTCGCCCTGGAGCTGCCGCAGAACCCGGAATACAGGTCTTGCATCAAAGACTCATGCACCCCCTCCCCAAGGTAAACCTTGGTACACAGACGGAAAAGGGCTTCCGTCTCGGGATCCTTCCGTGAGGTCCACAGAGGTGTCTGCTCAGTCCAGCCTCACCTCTAGCCCTCCTCCCTGGTCCTTTACTCCAGAGAAGACAGCAGACACCCCTAAATGCAGAATCTTTTGTGGCAGCATTGAGTATTGGCTTCCACAATGACGATTCATCTTTTCCATGTTTGTTCAGAGGACAAAAGCAGCGGGAATCGAAAGAAGTTTCTTGAAATTAACAAGTCATCAAATCCGAACAAAAACAGAAAAGAGGCTTGATAATTGAAATTATTTCTAGCAGCTCATTAGTCTGGGGTTGAGTAGATTCAAACCTTTGGTTGCTAAGAGATGGCGATTCCCGGGCACAGACGTCGCTGGCAGTGGTGGCTGCTCGCCAGCGGTCGGGAGGTGGGGTATACGGGACAGTCCCGGCCGGGCTGAGTGCTGGAAGGAATGCGTGCGAAGGCCTGCAGGGCACAAGCTCTCCTGAGCTGATGAAAAGTCTCAGTTGCGCATCGTAAACTAGAAGGCAGTAGCTACACCGTGAGCTTGTGGTGCCTCGGCTTCCAGACCCAAGCAGCGGCCAACAGGGCATCACTCACTATAATCCAGACGCTCTTCCTCCCGGGCACTGGCCAGGATGGACCACTCACTCCTGAAATGGCACCGGGAACTCTGTGATCTTTGATCAGTTAAGTGACCCCAAAAACAAAGCAGTCTGCGTTTTCAGCTGTGGACGTGAGAGAAAAGGCTGTTGATAAGCAGACGGGGTGACTTCACGTTGGGGCTCCTCTTTGAACATGCAGTGAGTCCCTTCCCCCGGGTTCTGCCTCCTCTGAGATGCAAGATCCCTGTTGGATCCGCTGAGTGAGTGATAAACCCCGTGCCTTCGAGGGCTTACGGGGTCTGGAGAGGTCACGAGCAGGGCTTCAGGACGATAGCGAAAGTGAGCGGGCGCTCCTGGGCAGGCTTCTGTTTATCCACTTTTGATGAGGTGTGCGTAGCCAAGGGCAACCGAACTGCTTATGATACACGGGGGTCACAGAACGTCAAATTTATCTCTGACCTTTGAGTGTCTGACGCGCAGGCTGGCGGCCGCCGCCTGCAAAGTTTATACAGTGCTCCGACGTGGACCTCGGCACGCTCCCCAGACTGTCTGCGTCTCCGACGATCTTGGCGGATGACAGGGAGCAGAGAAGACAGCGGTGGCGGGAGAGAGGGGTCCCCAGCGGCCGCACGCTAAGGTCACGGGCTGGGAGGTCGGTTCATGCAAGTCAGGGCAAAGGCCGAGGCAGGAGAGGGGTCCAAGAGCCACCCCCAGCCCAGCCGAGGTGGACGCTGAGGCCCGGGTACCAAACGACGCAGGTGGAAACCAGAAGCCCTATCCCAGCCTTGGCTGGCCGGCCGGCTTGCAGGCGAGGTGACTGCCCCCTGCCCTCCCAGTCAAGCTGTGGATCCCGGCCTCCAAAAAGTGGGGTGGTCTTTGCCACGTGTGGCCCGACGGCCACTGCGCTTCCCCAGAGAATGCTGCACGGACGGGAACAATGGGCTGGGCTGGGAGCTGGGGGTCTGCTGCATAGGCCAACCTGAACCACTCTCCTCCCAGGAGCCCCGAGATGTTCGCTTCTGCCCTCAGTTTTATTTGTAGCCACAAGCCCTGGTGGCGTGACTTCCCCTAGAACGGCATGGGGGCTGGCCGCTGAGGCGCCTGGTGTGCACAAGGGTCTGGGGTCATGGGTGAGACTTGGGGGCACCTGGTTTCATGTCCCTGCACCCGCTGCTCTCAGCCCACTGGCCTCAACCCCCAGGGTCCTCAGCACGTTCACTGGCTGAGCAGGTGCTTAAAAGAGCAAATGACAGAGCAGACGACCGGCTCGGGTGCCCGTCACAGGAGGGAGGCCCTGGTGGGAGCGTTGCGTTTGTTCTGAGGCCACTGGGAGCCTTTGAGGGTTCTAGCAGAAGGGTGAGCTCTGGCTTCGACTGAACTTGAGTGGCCTCTGCTGTATTCTCAAGCCCAGAGGAGTTGGAACATGGTAAGAAAGTGAGAAAGGATGCCCCAGACCCCCTCAGAGAGCTAGCCGGGCGTAATGTTCCCACGCCCCGGAGAGAAGCCCTTTCCTGAAATTTGAATCTGCCGCTGAGCCCGAAGGGATCATTTTCCCGTGATTGCTGTTCCTTTTGCGTGGCAGAGGAGGGCCCGCCCCCTCCCTCCCTCTCCCCTCGGCCACAAAAGGCTCTAATGAGCATAACTTCTGGCAGCTGTGTTTATAAGACACTGATGCAGGGTGGGATGTGACGTTTTCGTATAAATACGTGCAGGACGCAGCTCTGGCTGCTGAACAGGTGGCCCAGGCGGGCTGTGGCCCCTCCCCGGATTATCCAGAGAGGGCAGCGCCTTTCAGGTCAGGGCAGCGCCCGTTGTAGAAGGATCTGCTCTGATGACACGGGGTTGGCGGGGGGACATGGCCGCAGAAGGTGGAGCTGGCGGGACGCGGGCCTCGGGCAGGGCTTTGGGGCTGCAGGCGCCAAAAGCACAGCTCAGAGCAGCCGGGCAAGCAGCACGGCTGCCACGGCAACAGCCCGGGAGGCCTGGTTGGAGGGACGGCTGGACCTGGCGTTCGGGGGGCCCCCAGCACACTATGGCTGCTTCCCCCTCAGTTACTCCATCCTCAGGCAGGTCCCCCCACAGGCCAGTCCCCACCCTGCTGACTTCCGTCCTTGTGCTCCAGCCACCCCAGCGTCGAGAGAGCCTTCTTGCTTCCCCCATAGCTCCAGGCAAACACTGGGAATGACTGTCACAGATCAGCCTCAGCGGAGCCTCATCTCTGGACTGAGACAGGGAAGGGTGGCTTCCTGCACAGCAGTCGAGGTGCTGTCACCAGAAGAGAGGGAGCCATCGAGAGCAACGTTCATCCAGGAAAATGTGCAAAGTGCTTGCTCGTGTGCGTGGAGGCGATGAAGCAGTTCGGGAAGAGTCAGGCTGTGCCCCGTGTCCCTGCCGAGCTGGGCTGTCTCCTCCCGCGGCACTCGGCTGGGTGTGGTGGGACAGGGGCACAGGTGAGCGTGTGGCCCGAGGAGGGAAGGGCTCGGGGGAGACGGAGGCTCCCAGGACGTGCGGGACGAGGCTGAAGACGGCGTGGTAGTCGTGACAGCAGGGGAGCAGGGCGCATACAGGTCACCCGCCTTGTAGCGGGCAAGGGGCTTTCCGGTGGAGCAGAAATGACCCAGATGGGGTCTTGATATTGCATCCAGACTGAAGTCTGAGACACCACCTATGGCAGACAGAACAGCGGCTCTCAAAGGGGTCCACTTCCTGCTCTCCAGAACCTGTGAAGACGTCACCTGACGTGGCAGATGAGAGTAAATTAAGGAGATGATCCTGGGTGATCTGGGCAGCCCCGAAATGCCATCCAAGGGTCCTCGTATGGAAGGAGGGAGGCAGGAGAATCAGAATCAGAGAAGCAGACATGATGGCAGAGGTGGGGGTCAGAGGGAGGCTGGAAGACACTGGCCTTGGAAGGGAGGCAAGAATGCAGGCACCCCTGGAGAACAAGGAAGTGGAGCCCTGCCCCTCGAGCCTCCAGAGGGAACCAGCCCTGCCCGCACCTTGATTTTAGCCCAGTGAGACCCTCGCAAGACCTCTGACCCCGAGGACTGTGGAATGACAAATCCGTGCTCTATTAAGCCGCTGCGTTTGTGGCCAGGCGTTACAGCAGCCCCTCCACACCTGTTAGCCACAGGCCTCCAGCTGCACACGGGGTCTCTAACCTTGAAGAAATGAGGACAGACAGCTCACAACCAGCTTCCTTTTCTCCAGTTGTCTTTTCACTGCATCCTTTTAGAAACTCCACAGTGAGGATGACCTCAGAGATCCCGTTGGCTGCCGTGTGCACCTGAGATCTAGCGGTCGGTCTCTTTACCCCGTGTGCCCGGTGAGGAAGGGGCTGCCGAGAAGCCCGAGGATGCACCGCGAGTGAAACGTCGGATCTGATGCTCCAGGCGGCCGTCTGCATCCTCGTCAAGGCTGCGTTATCTCAAGAGCACATGCCGGGGCCCAGCACAGCCCCCACATCTAGTCTTTGTTCATCCTTCCCCAGTGACGTGCCCTTCGCGGGCTGACGAGGGTCGGTCGTCAGCACAGAGTTCATTAGTTTAATGATGTCTCAGGTTCACGGTGCTTTCAAGAGACATCACGAAATAAATTCAAAATGGACTATGGAGATGCCCCTGGGCAAATAATACACGCAAATCACCTCTCTGCCGAGGAGGAAATCAGAGTCCGTCTCTTGTCCAGACAGTGTGACAGAGCGAGATGGGCGTCAGGGAGCGTGTCCTTCACGAAACTCAGGTCCCTGGTTCCTCGTCACGTGAAGATGGTCTTCAAACTGGCACCGACAGAAAGAGGGCATTTTTCACGCTAAACTTATATCTTAATAGAAACAAAAGGAAGACCCCAGAAGAAGTGCTTGATGAAGAAGCAAACCTGCTTTTCATGCCCCTTGAGAGGACTGTCCGAAGGGGTAGCTGAGGGGATGCTGCCCTCCTTGTAGAGGTGGGAGTTAAGCGAAGGAGAATGGGCGTTAAGTAGGGCATCAAGGACGGCGAGGCAGACTAGGAAGAGCCTGAGACAGATGGCGGAGCGGGAGAAGCAGGCCACCCGGGGCCGGCGGAGGGAGCCCTCCTCGGAGCAGAGCCGACCTGCAGGAATGGAACTTGACCCTCATGCACGCTGCCTCTGCAACTGTTCATTTTCAAGTGGCTACATTTAAAACATAAACACAAGTGAGATTAATTTAATACTATTTAGCCCAATATATCCATAATTTTATTTCAATATGCAGTCAACATAAACACCAGCTTCCCTGGTGGCGCAGTGGTTGAGAGTCCGCCTGCCGATGCAGGGGACACGGGTTCGTGCCCTGGTCCGGGAAGATCCCACATGCCGCAGGGCGGCTGGGCCCGTGAGCCATGGCCGCTGAGCCTGCGCGTCCGGAGCCTGTGTTCCGCAACGGGAGAGGCCGCAACAGTGAGAGGCCTGCGTACAGCAAAAAAAAAAAAAAGAAAAAAAAAAAAGATTATTAGTGAGAAATTTTTCATTCTTTTTTTTTTCATGCCAAGTCTTCAAAATCCAGCATGTGTTTTACACTGACGGCTCACTCAGCTCAGACCAGCCATGTTTCAAGTGGCCAGTGACTGCAGTACCGGACAGCACAGACCTAGGCCACGGTCAGCAGCCTCCCCGTCCTTGAGCTAAATCCAGCCCCTGGCTGTTTTTGTAAATAAAGTTTTATTGGCACAGGGCCATGCCATCATTCACATGTTGTCTGTGGCTGCTTTTGCATTTTGACAACCTGGTTAAGTAGTTGGAAAAGAGACTTCATGACCCACCAAGCAGAAGATATGCTCTCTGGCCTCAGGAAACACTGCAGACCTGTTCTATAAGGAGCTGGAGTAGGGCCTTCATTTTAAGGGCAAAGGCAGGGGCCGCGAAGGGTCTGAGCAGGGGGGGAGGCCCTGCCGTGCTGTTGGCAGGAAGCCCTCCAACCACCGGCTGGACAGTGTGTGGAGGTTGGTAGCAGGTCCAGGCAGCAGCGTGCCCCCCGCTTTGGGGGAAAGGCAGCCACCTCAGGGCCTAAGGTCTGGGCTCAACAAGCCCCTCCCGCCTTTCGGGGTTTGGGGTCAGACCCTGTGCTTCAGGAGGAGCCCAAGTCCGGTGTGGACGGGTGCCTCACAGGCCCTGCCCCTCCCCCACAAAGCCCAGAAGCCCCGCCCTTAGCTTGCCTGTCTGGGACCCTCCAGGCGCCTCAGGATGTAACAGAATGTGATTAATTGCACAGTCAGTTTGGGGACCTGGGTGGCGGCCAAGCGTGGGTCGAGCTCTGGGGTTTCACCCCGTGAATGTCGTGTGCGGATGCCTCTACATGAACCCACATCTTCCCATCCGCCCCGCTCCCACTCACCTGGCGTCGGGAGTGTGTACCTGGCTCAGGTCTGTCCGCCGCCACAAGGCAAGCTCTGTAGCCTGATGGTAACACGCCCCACAGTCCATCAGCATCTCCTTTCCTGTTCTGATTCCATCCTCTGAGGCTTCCACCTTCCCCTGAAAGGACCTGCTTCCAAAGGCTTGGAAGCAGGGTGGGAAGGGACAATGCCAGGTGGGGGCCCTGGGGCTCCCCCCGGGATGGACCCCTCAGAGTGGGCGGAGCGGGGACGGCAGTTGGAAGAACAGCCGGCGGAGGCACGAGGACCACCTGCCTGCAGAGGAGGGTCAGCCAGGAGGCCCTGGCCTGGGCTGTTGTGCTGTCTCCGGCGGCTGCCCGTCTAGTTGGGAGTTGCTGAGTGTGCCTGGCGCTGTTCTAGAGACTTCCACGTACTCTGAGCAAACAAGCAAGTCCGCCCCTGGATGGAGCTGTGTGTCAGAAGGGTTTTGCAATGAAAAGAGGAAAAGGGGAATCAGGGGTGAGGCTGGGAGTGGAAGGGGGGCCACAGTTTCCAGTCGGGAGGCCAAGCCTGGTTGGGGTGACATCTGCGAGAAGTCTTAAAAGGGGATGGGGGTGAGCCAGGCTGCAGGGCCTGGGGGGACCGGGAGTGCTAGACGGTTCGGTGGGTGAAGCACCCCCGGGAGGGCTGGGACTCTCGCTCTGCGTGTCCTGGGCGCCTGGGAGAGGTCACCACCCACCTGCGGTTTGACGGGGTCCCTCTGGCTGCCGGGGGTGGGGGGGTGGCAGAGGTGCCCCTTTGCCGTCGGGGAGGAGGGCAGACTCCCGGTGCAGATTCAGTTACAGGAAATGGGCACGTAACCTGCTTAAGAGGACGGTGTGTGTCAGATACATTAGCAATGCCGTTCACATGCAGCAAACGTGCTAACTGCACAGAACCAGGCAAGGTGCCGGGGAGGAAAACAGACCTTCCCTCTTCATTAGGACAGGTCCAGCCAGGCTCCTACCTGCGGACACCCAGCTCATCTCTGTTCGTGTGCTGTCATCGGTGTTGAGACTCAAAAGTGATAGACTGCTTTCTTCTTTAAGAAAAAATCAACAGCACTTTACTAAATCAGACTCTTCCAGCAGGGCCCCCAGCCCCACCAGGCCCACGTGAAGAGGGGTTAGCGTGATGTGGTCTAAGAACCGAGAGGAGGTGAGAGATGGGTTGATGATAGATGGTCGATAGATACATAGACATGTAAATAGCTGGTTGGTCGGTAGGTAGACAGATAAATAAATAGATGATGATTTTCTGAAGATGTTAACTAGTTAATTAGTTCAGAATCTTGAAAAGTAAGTAAATACTTACAGGGCCATAAACAATGTAGATGAGCTTTAAACAACATAAATTGTGGTGGAAGCCTTGGCATCCAGTAGCCAGAAGAGAGCCGTTCAGCCGAGCAGCTGGGGCCTGCCCTGGGCTGCCACACGGAGTGCTGCACACTTCGGGGCTTAGAACAGCAGAAGTGCGTTCTCTCGCGGTGTTGGAGGCCAGAAGTCTGAAATCAAGGTGTCGCAGGGCTGGTTCCTTCTGGAGATCTGAGGGGGAATCTGTCCAGGCCCCTTTCCCAGCTTCGGGTGTTGCCGTCAGTTCTGGGCATCCTGGGTGTCCTCGACGTCCTGGGCTTGTGGGTATGTCACCCTGACCCCTGCCTCCATCTTCAAGTGGCCGTCTTCTCTCTTCCTGTCTCTGTGTGTCCACACTGTCTCTCATGCGGACACGGCCATGGCATCCGAGGCCACCCTCATCCAGCATGGGGTCCTCTGGGTCCTTACCATCATTATACCTGCAAAGTCCCTGTTTCCAAATAAGGTGACGCTCTGAGGTTCCAGACGGATGTGAATCTGGGGGACACTGTTTGATCCAGGACAGTGCACAAGAGAGCAGCACGCATGCAATGTACATGTTTTGTCCCGTGGGTTCAGCAGGTGCTTGTGCGACTCCCAAGGAGAGGCCCTGGGTGTGTCGTTCCCGCCGCACCTGGTCCTGGCCGGGCGGCCCGGGAGGGATGGACTCGAGGCTGCAGGACCTTCCCCGGCGCCCTTGCAGTTTGCACTCAGTGCTCTCCTCTCTCCCCGCAGTCCTCTGTCCCTCTGTGAAATGCGCCAGGTGACACTGTCATTCATGCCACCCTTCCTCCAATTCCCAACCTGCCAACCTTTCTGCAGCAGCACGGGCTTCTCCAGTTTGAGGGAGCATCAGCGTCCCTGAAGGGCAAAGGCTGGCCTGGACCCCGGAGACTAGGGGTGAGTCCCGGGTGTTTGCGCTTCTGTCCAGTTCCCAGGGCTGCTGATGCTGCAGCCGGGAGGGGAGCGCAGAAGAGTCTGCGCCCTGAGTGAGCAGAGCAGCTCCTATGTGAGAGGCAGGGGAGGGGGACTGGGAGGCGGGACCCCTGCCCTCAAGGGCTGTACCGAGGACAGGGCAGATAAAAGCATTGAAGAGGTCAGCGTGAGGCTGCGTCGCACCTGCACGAGCCGGTGCCACCTCCCTGGAGTCCCCACACCTTACCCTGCCTGAGGCTGGGGCAGCACCTCGCCCATCACAGCCCAGTCACAGCCCCTCCGGCCGGCCGTCGCGCCTGGCACACAGGACGTCAGACGGCACAGCGAGAGCCACAGCTTACCTGGACTTTGAGGAAGAGCAGTGACCTGGGCAGGGGGCTGCAGGGCGCTGGGGTGGGAGGGGGGAGCACGGGCCAGGCTGAGGGACACGGGCACTAGACGGGGTGGGGAGACCTCCGTCTGCAGGTGGCATGGGGGCTGGCGCCCCCGCATCAAACCGAGTCAGTGCCTCCTGCACATTCTCACCTCCATCCTGAGCAGGTGCACAGGCGAGGGAGGCGAGAAAATCAGGTTCAGAGACATCTCCCAGGCGTGGGGTGAGTCAGAAGCAGGACGAGTGCTCCAGCCTGTTGTGACAGACCAGCCAAGGGGAAAACGCCTCCATGAAGGCAGAGGCCGTAAACTCGGGAAGAGAGAGGCAAGATGAAGCCCGAGAGGCGGCCGAGGGGTCAGCACCAAGAGGCTCACGCCGTGACGGTCAGGGCACCGGAAGTGGTGTTGGA
The DNA here is from genome assembly GCF_949987515.2 of Delphinus delphis. NCBI lineage: Eukaryota > Metazoa > Chordata > Mammalia > Artiodactyla > Delphinidae > Delphinus > Delphinus delphis. Next base: position 1,934,388 of record NC_082697.1, on the reverse strand, counting down.
GTCTCATTTCTGAAGCAATGGTTAGATACAGATGTTAAAAGTTCCAACAGCCTCAATCTGGATACATTCCTGGTGGTGCTGGCGGGTCCTGGCTGTCTGGGTAACCCTGTCTTCCACGCCACAGGGTGAGACAGCACCTGCAAGAGCCCTGGCACCACTGCCCCGACCCAGAGTCCTCCGACGGTCAGCTGGAGGGAGGGTTCGGCCTGGTCACCTGTCTCCCAGGGGACAGTCCCTCTCATGGAAACTCAGCAGGTGCTTCTGAGGGACCACAGCCCCTGGGGGTGGAGGCAGGGCATCCTACCTCCTGCCCTCCCCTTCCCTCTCCACTTCTTTGGGAAGACCAGTGGGTCACTTTCCAGAAAGAAAATGTCTTTAAAGCAAAGTGGTCTCTGATACCCATTCAACCCGGGCATTTATTAACGTATCACTTGGCCGTATGATCAAAGGGAGAGGATTCAGATCCCCTAATATCCTTTAAGGAGACTTCACAGCCTCATTGCTTTTTTTCCCTCTTTCAACCACACACAGTCAAATTTGAGGCATAGTTTGATGTGAATTACCTACAAATTGTATACAGTACTTCACTGCTAAGTAGCTTTTTGCAGGGCTCAGGATGCATTGTCCCTTTTGTCCAAGTAATACCACATGCTCTTTCTGAATTGTTAAGACTCTCTGCCACGCATAAAAATGAGACTTAAATCACCCAAAAAGTGGCCAAAATGAGGTAGACAATTCTTTATAACTGTGTATACGTTTAAGAAATCAGTCCCCCACCCTCACTCCCAGGGGTGAGGAGAGAATGGGGTGCTGGCCTGTGCGTGGGAGGGAAGCCGTGGTCCCCTAGAGAGGCCCAGGGTCCTTCCCGAAAGGCATGGGGCCCTGGCATTAGGCAAATTGGGGTGTCCTCCACAGCCTGGGATGGGGTGCCTTTGGAGTGCCTACAGTAGGGAACTCTGTGTCTGCTTCTGGAAATGATTTCTTCATTAACAGGTCTTTGGTTTCCTAGCTGGGGAGAAGGCAGAGAGAGTTTTGAAGTTTGTCTTTTGTGGGTGTGGGTGGCGTGTGTTGTGATGTTGAACCTGGTCCCGTGAGCCTGCATGAGCCGCCAGGGCCCCAGGGTGGCAAGACTGTACATCTGTGTCCCCGACGTAAGGGGGATGCATGGCCCTGGTTCTGCTTGGCTGGTGGGGGCTGAGGACCAAGCACCCAAATCTCCATCAGCACCCACCGCCCACCAGGGGATCATAAAATTGGTAAACAAAGGACAGAGGCAAAGCTGAGGTCTAAAGTCATCGGACTAAGGATGCCACAGTTCTGTGAGATGAAGGAACCAAGTGGATGTCGCCTGCTGCTGGGAAATGAGGACCTCGGCCCCCAGCTCCATGGGGCGTCAGGTCCACCTGTTAACACACACATTTGCGGCTGCATCCCTGGAGTTTCCGACTTAGTAGGTCTGGAGTAGAGCCTGAGGAGTTTCATTCCACCACTTGACCACTGGACCACCAGGGAAGTCCCAGGATTTTCATTTTCAACAAGTCCCAAGTGTTTGAGTCTTCTCTGGCTGCTGGAACAAATTATCACAAACTTAGTGGCCTAAAAGAAAATGATCTTCTTGCAGTTCTGGAGGTCAAACGTGTAAAATGGGTCTCGTGGGCTGAGATCGAGGCGTTGGCAGGGCCGTGCTCCTTCTGGAGGCTCCAGGAGAGAAGCTGACGCTTCCAGCTTCCAGAGGCTCCCGGCACCACCCTTCATCTTCAGAGCCAGACCGTAACATCTGCCCATAGCATCTCCCTCTGCTCTGTCCTCTTTCTTCCACCTGTCAGAGCCCTGTAAGGGCAGGGGCCCACCCAGGATCCTCTCCCCCCTCAAGCTCCTCAGCGCCATCGCACCCAGAGTCCCCTTGCCGTGGACGGTGGTACAGGACAGGTTTGGGGACCAGAACGTTGACACTTTTGTGGGACCATTATTCTGGCAACCACTCCAACTGGTGCTGACACTGGTGCTGTTGGTCTGGGACGAAACTTAGTCCCCGAATCAAAGGAACAGACTCGGTTCTGCCTTCCATTGATGTGATATTGGTCCCATCCCGGTTCTCTGCCTGGCCGTCTGTCCAGTTCCCTGGTCAGGTCACCACGCAGATGGGGCATCCAGACCAATCCCTGCCCCTCCTCCGTGACCAGCCAGCGGGATGCCCCCTCCCCGGGGGGGGTGGGGGGGCGGTTCGGAATCAGCCCCTCCCCTCTCCGAAGCAGGGACTCCACACCTGCTGCCCCCGGCACTCGCGTTCTCGCCACGTTTAAAGTGTTTCATTTACTTTAAGCACAAAACAGGTAGCCTTGAGGAGTGAGATGGTGTGTTCAGATCTGGTTGCCCCAGGCCAGGTCACGTCAAGTTCGTCCTTGGATGAGGCTCTGGGATGTGGCTGTGTTTGTCTAACAGCAGCAGGACAGGATTGTCCGGATAACAAGGACAGTCAGAAGCCGCCCCCCGCCCAGCACTCTCTGAGCCACAGCCCCCGCATGGCGGGAGACACGGGATGCCCGAGCCCCAGCCGGACAGAGCCGGGTGCCCAGTGGAAAGGTGCCAGTCACACCCCAACCCTGGGCCTTGATGGTGATACCCCGCGCCCCCCCAGCTGCCGCAGGTCCCTGAGTGCCCCGATCCTGCCTGGGTTTCCGTAGCCCCAGCAGCAGTTGGGGTTCCGAGGCCACTCCTCGGTGGACCCCATGTCTGTCCAGCTCAGTCACTGACTCCTGGAGAGCAGATAAAATGACATACCCGCGTGGTTTCCAGGAGGAGTGTGAGGGACTCAGTAGCGACAGGGAGGGAGGAAATGGTCCAATGGGTTTCAGCACCAGTGGAGCATCTGCGCTGCTGGTCAACGCATAATTGCCGGGCGTCCGCCTCCATTCTGGGTCCTGGTATCTGGGCGTGTCCCCGCCTTTATGGTACTTACCTTCAGTGGACATAAGAGGGTAAGGGATGGGTGCACGAGTGGATGGATCGGTGGGTGGATAGATGGCTGGACGGATGGACAAGTGGACAGAAGGAAGGAAGGGAAAGAGGGAGGGAGGAAGGAAGGAAGGAAGGAAGGAAGGGAGGGAAGGAGGAAGGGAGGAAGGGAGGGAGGGAGGGAAGAAGGAAGGAAGAGACAGCTGTGTGGACAAATGGATGGTGGATGGATGGATAAATGGAAGGAAGGCAAAGAAGGAGAGAATCGGGCATTAAGGATTCATTAAGGATAAAACAATAGCTGGAGGAAGTGTGGGTTTTATCTCCCCAAGGAATGCCTGATGTTTCTGGCTTATTGAAGAGGAACCTTGGAAAAATTCCAGTAGATTCTAATCTGTGTAACACTGTATTACTGTCAAATTTGTAGGTTTTATGGCATTTGTCATGGAAACCTTTTTTTAACTGTGGGACAATATGCCCATAAACAATATACTGAAAGTAGGTATTAGTTCCTCACCCAACCAGCATTACCCTTTCTCTGGAAAAATGCACCGAGTGAAGGGATGTATAAGAACCAATTGTGAATGGCTCCCTCTTGGCTGGTTTTCTAAAAACCCAGCATCTTTTTCTATAGCTGTAAGTGACAGCTGGGAGTCTATTAAGATCAAGACGAGGTCCCCGTGCCATTCGGGGCTGGCAGCGGGACTCACCTCCTATGATTCTGATGTACTGTTTTCTCCCTGGAATGTGTTCCTGTGAATTTCCGCGCTGGGTATAAACATGCAGAGGGTGAATAAGTACATAGCTGTGTTTTCCACATCTGCGCGGCCTAGGGCACATGATAAATCTTGAGACCCGCATGTTAGTCTTGGAAAATCCTGATCTTTGAAAGTAGTGCGTAATAGACATTAGGATGGCAGAGGGGAACGGTAGTCACAAGAGGAAATAATCCATTTCAGAGACTGTTTCCGCGACACAGAAGAAGGACCGGGCAGAATCTCTCGTCCCCCTGCCCTGAGCAGCGTGTGTTGGCTTTTGGCGAGCTGTCCCCCTGCATCCCGGTGCCCTCACACTGCGGCTCCTGGAGGCAGGGGGCAGACGCCCCGATGAGCGTGGGCTGGGCGGGGATGGGGGGCTGGATACCTGCCCACCTGCGGGCTGGAGGGACGTGCCAGATACCGAGATTTGTCACCGTCCTGCAAACGGGCCAGCGGCTCAGAACCTGGCTTGTAACCTGTCAGCTGCCGACGTGGTGAAACACATACTTCATGTAATGAAATTTAATCTTCAAGCCAAATATTAAAAGGCACTGGCTTGCGCGCAGCGTACCTCTTTCTGGAGAAGACGGGTCACGTGACACCAGCTCCCAGTTACAGGCCTCCTGCTCTGAGCCAGGCCCTGGGCTGAGTGCATGGCCCTGACTAATAGCCCTACTTTCATGAGAAGCGTTTCATGCTTCAGCAGTGTCTCCCGCCTCGGGCAGGTGTGATGAACTCTGGCTCTTGTCTGGCTCTTGTCCATAATGGAGACAGGCTGGAGGCCTTCCCCCTGGCGGGGTGGGCCACTGCGGTCGTCCGGCCACTGGCCAGAGCAGGATGTGTCCACCCCTGTTCACGGATTCCTTAGCAAGAATGGCTGACACCTCGTGTGTGGCAAGGATGTAGAGAGAGTCCTTCCAGACAAGGCCCCCGCTCTCGGACACAGAGCATTCTAGAAACCACCAAACAAAGGAATGAAACCACTGACTTTGGAAGGGTACTGTCGGGAGTGCCGTCACTGAGGGCAGGGACGGCCTGCCAGGGTCCGCGGAGGGCCCCCCACGCAGAGCCCCACGGAACTTTCCAGCTAAGGGAGCAGCAGTCATGGAACGGTGGCTTTGAGCCTCCTTGTCTTAAAAACCCATGAAGTAGGTCTGATTTAACGTGTGTGTCTCAGACCCTTTTACAGAGCACACTTTATCAGCCCAAAATGAGAGCTTGCGCCTACTGCCCCAGCCCGACAACCGCTGTGCCTTCCGCCTCTCCAGGAAAGCCTGCGCCTACTGCCCCAGCCCGACAACCACTGTGCCTTCCGTCTCCACCTCTGCGGGTTCACCTACACCCAAATGCAGTCGCACCACATGCGGTCTTTCGTCTCTGGCTTCTTTTTCATTTAGCACAATGTTTGTGAATCTGCTTTTTAGCTAATGTCGTTTCTTGAGAGCCATACGTAAATTCCCACTGGCTTCAAAACCCGTCTCCACCGACTGATCTCCGAAAGCGTCTGCCACCCCGAGCGTGGGGTGGGAGTGATAGCCCCCCGGCATATGATGGGGATTGACTGTGTACGCCAAGCCACTCCCACCCTGCCGGCCTCTCAGTGAACTCAGGGCGTGTCAGCTGTCCCAGGAGAGAGCGTTTCCCTGGTCCCGCCCCTCTTCCCTCGGGGCTGCCCTCCATCCTGCCGTCTGTGCTGACGGTGGTCCTTCCCATCTCCTTGCTTCCAGGTTGGACACAGCCTGTGCAGCTCGGGCTCTTGATACGGTCATTCCCACCCTTGGACAGTATGAGACCATCTTCTGGATCCCCTTCCACTGCCCTGATGTGGGGCACCCAAGACCCCACCCTCCTAGAGCTCTAGGATCCAGCCCTCCCGGGGTAAACCCTCACCCACATCAGAAGCCTCGGAAGTGCCTGGTGCATAAACCTTCCGTCATCTTGGGCAGCGCAGATGGCCCACGGGTGACGCCCACAGGCCATTTGACATTCCAGATGGCAGCATCCTGGGAGAAAAGCTTTTCCTTTCAAACCCCTCTCCCTCCTTTTATCAGAGATTTTGAAATTCTTGAAGATTCTGATAAATACTGAAGATAAAAATAAGACCCATTCTAGCACCATCAGAGGTGGTGGGATTTTTTTTCCAGTGAAAATAGACCACTGGCGTCTGTACCAATAATTTTACGTATTTTTCTGCCAAGAGAATAAGGGTCCTTCCAGCTTTTCCTAAAAGAATCAGAATTTCCTTGAGACTCCTGGAGTTTTACAGACTGTTCGTGAATTTGATGACAGGTGGTTTCCCTGCAGAGCCATCTCCCTGGCTAGGTGTTTGCCCGTCCCCTCGTCTGCTCTGCTCAGGAGACCCATGAGCCTGCTAGACACTGATGTGTGTGTACCCCCAAATCCGTGTGTTGAGTCCTAACCCCCAAGGTGACAGTGTTAGGAGGTGACCTTTGGGAGGTGATGAGGTGGTGAGGATGGAGCCCCATAAATGGGGTTAGTGCCCTTATAACAGAGGCCCCGTCCACCAAGTGAGGACACAGCCAGAAGACGGCCATCTGTGAACCAGACACTGAATCCTTGATTGTGGACTTCCAGCCTCCAGAGCTGCGAGAAATAAGTTTCTGTTGTTTATAAGCCCCCAGCCTATGATATTTTGTGATGGCAGCATGAACAGACTAAGAGTCAGAAGCAGAAGCCCTTGTGAGTGCACGTGTGCATGTGTTGTGCATGCATGTGCAAGCACCAGCCGAGGGTGATGCGCTGATTACCGACCTCGCTCGAGTCAGATTAAAGCCTCCTTCGAAGCCCACTGGAGGCTCTGCCCCCCACTGAGAAAATGCCGCGTGGTCTCACCATCTCACGACCCAAGCACACAGTGGGCAGTGCTTTCCCCCGACAGTGGCCATAAACGGGCGTCACTGTCCTGGCCAGCCCCGCCCAATGTAACTGGCAGAAGTGGTGCTTGTCTGGCTCTCACTGAAGGGAAGCACCTCCTTTCCCGAGAGCCGCAGCATGACTGTCCCCCCTCCTCAGGGCTCCCCTGCCCATCTGTATCTCTGACACCAAATGTAATCCACTGAACAGAACCGGACGTGTCTTTTTCCCCTCTTCCCCCTGTGGATGTGACTCGTTAACAGCAGTTTCTTGCAAAACCCAGAGTCTCCAAACTAACTGTCCGGACTTGGAGGCATCCCGGGGCCAGGGCTCACCAGATGCACAGATGCCGGCGAGCAGCCCGGCAGCCCCTCTGTCCGTGGCTGCGGGGAGCAGAGGGCACCTGCTGACTCAGGCAGCCCTCTAATCAGCGAGCTTGCTTTAATTCTAACAAACAGCCGGGGAGTTATTTTTTGGAGTCGTTTTAAGCACAAATAACAACCCTATTTAGAAATAGATTTTGAGGGCTTCCCTGGTGGCGCAGTGGTTGAGAATCTGCCTGCCAATGCAAGGGACATGGGTTCGAGCCCTGGCCCATGAGGAACCCACATGCCGCAGAGCAGCTGGGGCCGTGAGCCACAACTGCCGAGCCTGCGCTCTGGAGCCCGCGAGCCACAACTACTGAAGCCCGCGTGCCTACAGCCCGTGCTCTGCAACAAGAGAAGCCACCGCAATGAGAAGCCCGCGCACCGCAACGAAGATCCAATGCAGCCAAAACTAAATAAATAAAACAAATAAATTTTTTAAAAGTAGATTTGATAATGTGAAATAGGCGACGAACTTTCAGGCAAACAAACTCACTTAAGATTCCTTAAATTCCCAAGTAAACGATTTGGAAATTCTTTCTCCCTTAAAGCCTGATCAAAGGGACATCCTGACAGGTAGCATTTATCTCAGGGAGCATCTGCTAGCGCAGGAGCACCTGATGAAGCAGCTTTCATTTGAGAAATAGAAATGCGGTCTGTAGTCACTGTGTGTCTAGAGCATGAAGACATTTCCTAGAAAGAGAACTTGGCCCACTTCGTAACCACAGGAGAAGTGTGAGAGCTTTTCGGTGTGGGTTGGGTTTTTTTTAGTATCTGATCCTTTCTTACAAGGAAATTAACTCCCGTTAGTTAAGGGCTATCAGTTTAGCTATTATTTAGTTTCGATATTGCTAGTGTTTCACTTACATGATATTTAAGTTCAGCAGACCAAGGCCTGGACAAAATGCAGGACCTGCTGGCCAAGATGTAACCGAGTCTCAGAAGCTGAGTCTTCAGGCTGGGGGCCTGTTCTCCAGCCCTCAGAGCTCAGAGACCCTCTCCTAAGCTGGACTGTTGCCTTAACTTTAGGGGTTGATACACGGCCTGGAATATTCTTATCCAACAGGAGTGTCTCTCCACCATCATCAGATTAAGCATTTCTGCACACACAGTCACCAAATCAAGTTAAACTTACCTGCTCTGGTCCTTGTCTCCCTCCCTCCTCCCCCCTCTCCATCTGCCTCGCTCTCTCTGCCCCTTCATTTGCACCCCCTGATACCCACCACCCAGTGCTCAGATGAACTTAGTTCTAAGTGATGTTTGCTGAGCACTTGTGGAATAGCCATCATTCTAATAAAGATTAAAATAACAGCAGACGGAGCTTCCCTGGTGGCGCAGTGGTTGAGAGTCCGCCTGCCAATGCAGGGGACGTGGGTTCGTGCCCCGGTCCGGGAGGATCCCACGTGCCGCGGAGCGGCTGGGCCCGTGAGCCATGGCCGCTGAGCCTGCACGTCCGGAGCCTGTGCTCCGCAGCGGGAGAGGCCACAACAGCGAGAGGCCCGCGTGCCGCAAACAAACAAATAAGTAAATAACAGCAGACAGTCTTGCTTGGGCTTGGTGGGCCTCGCCCTGCTGGCAGCACTCTGCCCCGTGGCACCGTGGGCAGAGCCTGAGTCCTCATGCCCATCCTCCTCGGGCTCAGCATCAGCACCACGCAGTCCTGCAGAGGCCCACCGGCTGCAGGCCTGTCCCCCAGTCACTGCACGACTCTGCCTCTTCCCTAGAGTGCCTCCTGAGAGCCTCCACCGTGAACCTAGAACTCAGTGTCACCCACAGGACCAAGTGCTTCCAAGGAATCAATCAGTCTTTTTAATTCCGTCTTTTCTGATAACAAACGTGACACATATGATGCAGGAAAAGTTGGAACGTGGGCGCGTGTGGCATCCGTGGGGAAATGTCCCTGTAATCTCAGCCGCGTAGAGCTGCCGTGAGCCAGGCGATAGTCCTCCGAGAGCTTATCTTCTGCGTACAGTAAAACATGCGTAGACGTAATGGATTTTATTCTTTCAAAATTGAAATCCTCCCGGACGTACCTTTCAGCTCACTCTTTCACTCCCCAGCGTGCCTTGGGCAGATACGCGGTCTCCGTGTTGGCTGAGTCTCTCCTGCTTGTGGGCCCCACGTGTGGGTGGCCACCACTGACCCCCACAGCCTAATCAGGGCACAGGGGTGGCACAGGGGCTCCATTGGATGAGGACCAAGGCTGGAGGCTGGGTGACGAGTGGGTGACAAGGGTGAGAGGCCGGGCGTCAGCAGTGACTGATTCCTGGAGGCTTCCGGGAGGTGGTGAGGCTGTGTGTGACTGGGCTGGCCAGGCAGGTCTGTGTACTCAAAGGCCGGTGCTCAGCATGGGGCATCAGCTCCAGGGACGGGCGGTGACAGTCGAGGGCAGAGGAGGGACCATTGCATCCCCTTGGCCTCCCATCCGCCAAGCCTTCTTTCTGCAGGACTCTGTGGATCTCCCTGTACCCGCTCCGAGTGGTGGTACCTGAAAGGCCTCTCCAGGTGCACCTGGTGCAGGGAGAGAAGAGCCGTGATGACCCCAGCTCGCCGCCCCGAGACTGTCCAGCTTCCCCATTCGGGCGGCCAGCTGTGGCTCGTGGCCCTGGTGCTTTGATGCCAATGGGTCTGGCCTGACAGAGGAGACAAGAGAAAGTGGCTGCAGGTTTTGCAGGTTTTAGGGACCAGGTGGTGGTGTTGGTACAGATTCTGGGAGTGGACACACTCCCCAGGGCTCGGCCACAGGCTCTGCAGAGCCGCCGTGAGCAGAGCATCCCTCCCAGAGATGAACCTACCGGATGACTCTTAGACTGATGATGACTGTCTCCTCCTGGGGGGATTCCACCTCTGACAGCAGCTGTAGATGAAGGGACCAGACCCCACCCCAGCCCCCCGCCAGCAGATATGAGAGTGTGTGTGTGTGTGTGTGTGTAGGTATAGGTATAAATACATAAATATTTGAGTCCTTAAAATAAATTAGCGCCCATTACAACCTTCCTTGAATTTCTAAGTATTGTGTGAATCTGCAAAGAAAAAAGCCCTTTGTTTCTGCCAAGGAAGGGAAATTCTTCACCTTGTCTTGTGCAAGGAGATTTCTAGACATGAGGGAAAATGAAGTCCATTGCGGGATAAAGATGTGTGTGCGTGCAACTTTTTATATTTGTTTGCATCACCTGTGTCCTCAAGTTTAATCAAGGAATTTAGTTGGAGTAGTTCTTTATTTCCAGAGACATCAAAAGCATTTGATTTTCTTTCTGGTCAACATATTCCTAAAAGGATCTGTTTTAAACCGATAGACTGAACTCACGCTAATCTCCCTTTAGGCTTAAAAGTGGAAAATAATATGAGAAAAAAACTCAGCATGTATCTAAAATCACATGAATTTGCTTACAGTGGGTATATATTGTGCCACGTTTCCTAATAAGCATTTATTGATCAGACCAGGAAATTTTCTCAGATATGTGCCCTCACCAGCAATTCCCTGAGCATTGGAGTGCGATGGGGCAGGGGGCAAATTTATAACAACTTTACACCATCGCAAAAACCCATCTGTGCTCCCTAGGACTCAATTTGCAGCCACTTACATACATTTCTGCCACAGTTGATCAGAAAAATTGATTTAGATTCTATTTTAATGCTCTATTTTCTACCAGCAAGTGAATGTTTTTTTTGCTAGATAGGGCCTCGGAAATGCCCATTGGATATTGGTCACAAGTTAGCACATTTTCCTGAAAGCCTTTAAACAAATAGCATCAGGGGGTTTATGGAAGAAGGATTTTTTTTCAGTTATCCAATCAAAATGATCCATGAGGGCAGCCAGCCCCAGGGACACTAGGAAAAATGGTATTGGGGGTTTTGAATAGCTAGTTGGGGATCTGTTACCCCATCACCAGATCTGCGGGTCACCCGCTGGGCTCAGCAGAGCACGGTGGGATGGCTTTCTGCAATGGGGGTGGGTCCCTGCGATGGGGGCCGGTCACCAGTCCGCAGGCTCGCGTGGTCATTCTTTTCCTTTGTGCGCGCCGTTGCCGCCTGCTGTGCACCGGACACTGTGCGGGGACGTCAGCGGGGGGCCTGGAGAGTGGGCAGGAGGGGCGACTGAGAGAAGTGGGCGTGCCCCACCCTCCGGGGAAGCTTTGGGGGCCACTTCTGCTGAAACCGCTTAGGATACTTTGAGCAAGGGGAGCAAGCAGCCACGTTCGGACTCATCAGGGCCCCTGAGCACAGAGGCATCACTTCCATTCTCTGCCCCTCGGAGCCCCTGCTCTGTGGTTGCCCCCCGCCCAGCCCCCCACCACTTCCATGACTTCTGTCCATCACCCTGTGTCCCTGTGTAGCCCGTGTCGCTCCCTGGGATCGTACTGACTTGGGGTTTTCAGCCTCTCCAGCTAGAATGTTGGAGAGTAACAGCCGTGCCTTGTCTGTGTCCACCCCCGACGCCTAGACAGACCCCACAGGCAAGGTGCCCCGGAAGGTGTGCGGAATCGGACAGTGCTGATTCCCCCATAACTGTGCGTGAATGGCAGGATTCCGTGCTTTTCGTGAGAAACTAATATTGTCACTAGTAGCTCCAAGCTACCCTCCAACTGGAACCAGTTCTCAGACACCCAGAATGGCATCCTTTTCTGAACTTGCAAAACAGAAAGACAGACGGGTTTCGATGGGAAAGAGTGAGCCGGTCTCTCGTGTGTTTTGCGTTTTTCAGGAACCGTGATGTTGTTTTTTGCAATCCTATTGGCCTGTTCACCTTCCCAGTATTGACGTAGAAGAGAAATTTATTTCTCATTTAGGTCAAGGTGAAAATATAAAGAGGAAAATGAGGAAGTACCAACGTTTAACTCATTTTTGCCAGAGGAAATGTGAACTGGAATTTCAAACCAGAAAAGGAAAGGGCTTTCCTGGAGGCCATGCTCCTTGGGAGCGCCAAGGATCCCCCAAGATAATGAGCTCCCTTGGAGGAGGACTGAATCAGGACGCTGGGGTATAAGTAAAACCTCGGAGGCAGGATGCCCCACAGATGTGCACCAGGGCAGGTTCAGTCTGCCTTGCATTTTGCAACCTCCCACGTCCTTTAGAGACCACGGTCCCCCCGACCCCCAGCCCGATACCATGAAGAGGAGATTAGCAAGCAGTTTTCCGCTTTGCACAGGAGGCACCCTCAGAAGTCTCTGCCATGCACGGCGATGCACCGGGGATACTGCCGGGACAAGCTAAGTGAAATGTCATACTTGCCGATCTGAGGCACCACGGACGGGCTGGAATGGGGCCTGTCGTGCTTTCAGAGACTGACAGCTAAATCTTTCATTCCTTCAGCTCCCAACATATGGCATGAAGTAGGGTGTGAAAGATGGATTTCTTTGGATAGGTGCAGAAAACATGTGCACCGTTTTCACTGCTTGGCTGTAGAGAAAGATCAAAAGAGCCATGTTTTCTGAGAGCAGAAATTTAATGCTCCGAAGCCATGCCTCCCTGGTAATGTCGGTACGGAAGTAATACCTACTTAGAGTAATTAGCACTTTCACGTCACGACAGGCAGGGTGAGCCCAGCAAGGAGACACACACCTCCCTCGGCCAGAGGTCAGCGGGCCGGCCTGGAGAGACCTCCCTGCCCAGAAGCAGTACCGTCCATCGTCCACGCCATCCTAGGGATCGGATGTACTCAAGGTGGACCTGCAAACTTGCACCAGGCCCCAAGGTGGGCTGCTGGAGTGCCCTGGGGCTTCATGGTTTGGGAGAGATTGACCCCTGATCGCCGTCCAGCCCCTCCCCCCAGCGGTTCTCCTCTGGAGCCTGAGCGCCATGGATGGGGGCTGGTCACGGAGTAACCGAGACCCTCAGTCAGCTCCAGGCCCCGCGAGGAGAGGCGCGATACTACTGTGTGTCAGGGGACACTCAGAACCACAGCACAGCGCCTACACGAGGAATGAAAAACGCCAGCGAAGCAGCTGCCAGCATCTGAGCGAGAAGCATCAGCTCGGAAGCGACCGACCTGACACCTGGCCGAGCCCTGAAAGTCCTCCTCCTCTGCCTCCACCCTGACCTCGCTTCTCCAACCCCCGCCTCCCGCAGGAGGACCGCGGGCTTCCCACTGCTTCCTGGCCATGGGCCTTGGGGTTTCCTCAACACTCTACGAGGGTTTCCCAGCCTTGGTGCCGCCAACTCGTGGGGCCTCCTGGTTGTGGGGCTGCGCTGGGCATCATGGGACGTGTAGCAGCGTCCCTGACCTCTAGCCGTTAGGTGCCGTTACGTCCACCCCCAGCTGTGACACCCCAAAACGCCACAGACACTGAGCTGAGAACTACTGCCCTGGGGTCGACGTTAGGAAAAGGGAAGCAAACCTCAGGTGCGCGAGCCTGTCGGTGCCCCGGGACGCTGGTCCATGCTGCAGCCGGCTGCTAAGCACCTGTATGACTTGTCATGTTACACGAGGATGGCCTCCGAGTCCCCCTGGAGGACGTGTGTTTCCATGGCCTTTATCTGGAGAAAGACGACTCTTCCCTCCTCATCACAACCTCGGGCGTGATTTCTCAGAACCTCAATTGCGTTTCCTTGGCTGGTCCCCCCATCCTCCTGTAAAGGTCATCGTGGCTGTAAATGCATGCTGGGGATGACTGATAAGGTTGGAGCAGAGAGGCTAGTCCCTGAGGTTCACACGCCACCCACCGTGATCAACCCGAGTGCCCCCATCCCCCAGGCGGTGTGAGAGCCCAGAGGGCTGCAGGGGGCCGGGTTCGTCTCACCCTCTGGCAGCCTCTCGTGCTACGTGCCGCTGTCACATCAAGAATTATTACTTTCAGCATGTTAGGTGTCACCAGTGCCCTTGCCAAGTTATTTTTCCAGGTCCACCCAACCTCTGCTGCTCCTTCCACGCTTGTCTCACGGAGGTCACCATGTCGTTAGGTGTTAAAATGAGATCAGAGCTGAGGATAAATCCGGATGAAAGAGGAGACCTGAGGGCACGGGCTGGGTAGGAAGTGAGCAGAAAGCCTGGGGGCTCCCTGAGGCTTTGCACTTCCTCTGTGGCCTGCGACACGCACTTCTCCCTGAGAAACCGACAAGCGCGTCTTCAGACGGGGGGTGCAGGGTTGTTAGCATGGCAGGGCTGGCGGTCCCCGCATGAGTCCTGTAGGGGTTCAGAGCATGAGAAGAGGGGCCTTCGTGAAGCCCGTGGTGGCCTCTGCAGAAAACCCCAGGATGTCAGGAACTGGGAGATGTCAGAACAGGATGTCGGGCTGCGAGTCTCACGCCGACTGGCGTCCTCACGCTGCCGGCCGCTGCCTGGACTTCACTCTGCGGCCGCTGTGTAACTCCAAACGCAGGACCACGTGGACGCGGGGGTGCTGTGGAACCACGGGCAGACGTGCGGGCACAGGATTTTATGCCACAAGAGCACACGGGGGCCTGGGGTCTGCACGTATTTGCCCACAGATGCCGACTGCTTCCTTTGGGGGTCGAAATGTCAGTCTTTGCATCATGCAAAGGCTCAGTCCTGCAGCCCCCAGGCCATTGAGAGGGCGGCGGCATCCGCCTCGGAAGTGCTCCCCGCCCGAATCTGCAGGAAGACACTCTGTATCACCCGTGTTCCTGCTGAGCTTGGTGGTGGGAATTAATCTCTGGGCTTTTAATTCTCTCCGACTGGCAGGCAGGTGCCCAGCTGGGTCCCTCGCGAGGTCACCAAATCCGCGAGAGGGGAAGATGGGGGTCTCCAAGAGCATCCCAGCGGGCGGGCTCAGACGGGCATTCCCCCACAGAGGCGGGAGTTCTGAGCCCAGAGGGTAATCCCCTCCTTCCCTGGGGAGAGGGAAGGGGGCCCTCTGGCAAAAGGACGTGGGGGCTCTGCTTCTCCGGGCCCCCAGGGGCCGAGTTAGGTCCGAGCCCTCGTCCGGGGGTCCTCCCAGACCCGACCGCCCTGCGCTGCCGGCCGCGGAGCCTGCTACAGTGGTGCGTGCCGTCGTGCCTGCCCACTGACGGACGTGCCCGCTCTGCACATCAGGAGGGCAACCAGCAGCCACAAGGAGGCGGCTTCTCATCGGCGGCAATTCTGACTGCCTGGGATACACTCTTGGTCTGTCCTCAGGGCTCGTCTTAGACTCTCAGGGGCAGGCCTCCCTTGCATCAGGAGCCTGGATCTTTACTCCCATCCTTTACGGACTTCCTGGCTGGGCCACAAGCCCGCGAGGCCTCAGGGATGTCCACCAGTGCAGGCTTGCTGCGTGGAGAGTGACCCGGCCTAGACCAGCTCCACTTGGGCGGGGTCGCAGCCATCGCCCTTGCGGCTGTCTCGCCCGGATGTAGTGCAACACCGGCCCCACGGCAGGGGCTCGGGGTGTGCGCTACGCGAGTCTTTTTAAAGCTGGAGTTCGTTATCTCATAGGGAACCAAAGCCTTCCTCGGAGTGAATGTCAGCTCCCATTTTTTGTAAAACAGTTTCAAGGGATGAATTAGTTTCCTAGAGCTGCTGTGACAATGTTCCACCAATGGGGCAGCTTATGCAACAGAACACGTCTCACAGTCTTCGGAGGCAGGCGTCTGAAATCAAGGCGTCCACAGGGTTGGTTCCTTCTGAGGCTGGAGAGCAGATCTGCTCCAGGCCACTCTCCTTGGTGTGCAGACGGCCGTCTTCTCCCTGAGACTCTTCACTCATCTTCCCCCTGTGCACATCCATCTGTGCCCAAATCCCCCCTTTTTGTGAGGACACCAGTCATATTAAGTTAAGGGCCCACCTTACTGCACTGTGACCTCATCTCAAATGATTACATTTGCAGAGATCCAATTCCAAATAAGGTCACCTTCTGAGGTGCTAGGGGCTGGGCTCCAATGTGTGAATGTGGGGGGACACAATTCAGCCCATGAAAAGGGGTTTCAGCGGGGTCCTCCCTGGGGTGTCCCAGCACTGACTAGCTCCTGGGCTGTAGTTCCACCAGTTCAGCTTGGAAACTTGAGAGCTGCTGGGCGTTGCAGTGACCTCCAAGGGATGTGACCAGAGGACCCCCCCAGGCCACGAGAGTGCGGGCCAGTCCCGAAGCCATCGAGGTGTCGGGGAGTCACGTGGGTGGTAAGCTTCATTCCGATTTGGGGAAGTCGGACAAAAACAGATGCCAAACGAGGGGTCACACAGGCCGGGTCTTCAGCACGCAGATCTGGGGTCAGGCCAGTGGTTGGCGAGACGTTTCCAGGTTTGGAAAATCCAGGTGAACCCGGAACAGGGTCTTCCTCAGTCAGAAGAAGACGGCCTTCCTTCTCATGCTGGGAGCTCGATGTTATCACGAAGGAAGGGGAGTTGCTCAGGCAAAACAGAAGTTCATTCACCTCAGCTACGCCTTGTTTCCCTGTTCCGACAGCGGTGGGCCAGTGGCCAGGGGCAGAGCCAGGCTCCAGGAGGTCTGGAGAGGCCCTGTCTTCACCGGACAGAGGCGAGTTCTGCTGGACAGAAGTCAGATGACTTCAAATGACTTCATTGTCATTTCCACCGTCCCCTCGGCTCTGGCCATCGCTGAGCTGAGAGTTGGCCCAGGAACGGGGGATGATGCTCTGTTCCTACCCCGTGGAGCCCAGTCAGCCTTCCTGTAGGACAGTTTCTGAGAAATGGATTTTATCGAGAACCAAGAAGAGATGGCAGAGCAAGAGTGGCTTGTGACTACGCACTCTGTGGTCCTTGTGGAATCGGGCGGCCTGGGCGGGAGCTGAACTAGGGTGGGCGAGGCAGGGACCGTCCCAGCGGATCCCTCTGCCCTCCAGAACATTCCACACCAAACCCCACAGAGCCTTGATTTGTGAAAGGAAAGCAGGGGCCATCCTCCCAGAGCAGCCAACGTGGCCAGTTCAGGTGCCAGTATTTGTACACTTTGTAGGTTGTGAGTCCTCACACCTGTCTCAGTGATGCCGTAACCGTTCCGCCACCTTGATTCAGTTACAGCCGCGCAAAACGGCCGCTTGTGGTTAAACACATTTTTATTTATCTGAATGTGCATCTTAAAACCATGAAGACTGTGCCTGAGCTGCAGTGTCCTGAGTGCTCCGTAAAGCCGGGGACAGGCAGTGTGGCCTGGAGAAGGCCCAGGGCGTGTGTGCCCGCCTGCCTTAGCGTGCTGTCTTTTCCAAAGCGCTGTGAAGGATTTTGCAACTAACGCGCTGTTCCGTTTGATGGAAATTTGGAGTTCTTGGTCTACATCTGTCACTTTCCTCCAGAGCGATAGGGCCTGGTTTTTCCCGACGACCTGTTCATTACACGAGGAGGTCCCCTAGGTGTGTGCCAGACGGGAAGGCATGTGCGTACGTGTGCCGTGTAGAGGGCGTTCGGTGTCTTCCTCTGCAAACCTCTGTGCCATACGCTGGGGGAGAGCAGTGATCACGGTAGACATCACCCCCTCTTGCCAAATGTATGGGCAGGCGGAGCAGAGGGCTCACAGCCCTACCAGGGCCATTGGACGCTGCAGGCGCCTCAAGGACCAGGCTGACCATCAGACGTGGTCCCGTCTTCTCCCTCCTCATTGTGTCATGGAGCCCCGGCTTCCTGCCGGGGATGGTCTACGCGCAGGAACCCTGACGTCACGGTGCTTCCTTCCTAGTTTGAGGAGGCAGGTGAAAAACACACATACACAGGCAAAATGGAAGGTGGCAGTAAGTGTCACAGGGAAAGCGGGCCTGGCGTGGATGGACGTGGGTGATGTCTGAACATGGATGATGGTGTCCTCGGAGTGCAGTTCCATAGAGGAGCTGAGAGGGCAGCGTGGCTGGGAATGGGGGTGGGGTGTGACCTTGCATTTGCAGAGTATTTAACCCAATCTTGAAAAGACGCCATTCGTGTCGGTGCCCACGAATCAGTGGGAGAAAGAGGAGTGAGGTTAGGGCAGGAGAACCTGAGCCTCTAAATCCTCCCCTTGTGTCCCCTCCCCCACCCTCCCGCGGGTGCAGCCATCTGGTCTACCACACAGGACTCGGTGGCCCCTCTGGACCCCGGACTGGGACATTCCCATCAAACCCTGTACCCTGGTTGGCCTCCCTCCCCTAATCTTTTCCTTTTTGTTTTGATTTTAAGCACATCGGATTGGATGTGGATTTAAACAATATTTATTCAGAGCTGCTCTACCTTGTGTTTTGCCGTTAAAAATATTAATTGTGACCTTTCAGAACTCCCAATTAAACTCTTCCGATAAAATGAAAAGGTTGAACAAGCGTAAGCGGGGGTGGGAGTGGGAGCGGGGCAGATCCGTGCAGTGGGGATGCCATATGCAGAGTCCTTGCCCCTGGAGTCCTTGCCAGACAGGTGGCCACGCCCCTGAGGTCTGGGAAACCTGGTCTCTGTCCCAAGTGTGGGGAAAGGCTGAGTCCAGAGACCCGTCCTCCTGACCTCCTCCAAGGCTAGGCTGTGAGCCCGTCAGAAGCAGCAGAATGAACCAGCTGGAGATCAGGAGTCAGTGACTGAAATTAATCTGCCACGGTCACTGGCGTCCTGGCCATTTCATATGTGGACCGGGGCCTCTGGTTCTCCCTGTGTGGCCACCAAGTGCCCAGTCTCCACAGTTGCTAGGAGGGATATGAACGCTACAGGATCCCAGCCTCCTGTCCAGCAGGGATACTGGCAGGAGCTGCTCCCTCCCTCCAAGGGGCTCAGGACCAGCTTTCTCAGGCCGCTGGGCCAGCAGCAGGGGCTGCCTTTGTTCCGTGGGGTGTGCTCTGGAGTGACTCTCTGCCTCGCTTCCTGAGCAGCGCCTGCTCTTCTCGACGCCCAGCCTTGTCCTAAGAGAGACAGCAGCCTGCTTCTGAGCACGGCCAGCTGGAGGCTCAACCATGGGTTCCTGGAATCCAGCGGCTTCAGGGTCAAGGCAGATGAGGTCAACCGGGAAGGCAGGCAGCAGGGGCAGTGGGACAGGACGGAAGGGAGGGGGACCTCTAGGTGGGTGGGCTCACGTCCCACCTCCAGCTGGTGGCTGCTGCAGAGAGGCCTGGGTGTCACCAGATCTTTGGAATTTCCCAGAAAAGCTGAAAATCTGGATTTTTTTTTTAAAGGTGAAATTTGCCAGTACCTAATCTCTACAGCCTAGCCCGGGCTTTCCCAGTCTCAGTACTGTTTTCACCATGAGCCAGCTGGTTGTTGTGAGGCCGTCCTGTGCCTTGAAGGACGCTTAGCTGCATCCCTGGCCCCCACCCACTGGATGCCAATAACACACTCCCCAAGCTGTGACCACCTCCCAAGATGTCTCCAGGCACCGCCAGTGACCCCTGGGGGCCAAAATCACCCCCAGGAAGAACGAGGGATTTAGACTGTGAATCTTCCTTTTGTGAATTCTGTAAGAGACCAACCCAAAAGACCACATATGAGTCAATAGGCAGCTGGGCCCAGAAATGCATGGGCGCTCAGAGGCTCCCCTAGTGCCCAGGTGTCCCCAGCCAGTCACTGCCCCCCGGCCAGCCCCGTCCCCTCTGCCTGGTGACACCTCAAGCCCAGGGCATCCCTCTCCTCAGCACCACACGGGCCTCATACCTGAAGTGGGCCAGCTGCAGGCAGACCCACCACGAGCTCTGGGAGGTTGCTCCGTACAGAGACACTTGTTCCCACCTTCTTCCCAGGCTCCCTTCAGATCCTCGGGTGGGGCTGCAGGTACGGATCCCGTGACGTGAAGAGAATACTGTTCAGCCACCTGGGGAGGCCATGCCCCTTCCAGCCAGAGAGGGGCATGGCAGGTAACAGCCAGCCTGTGGGGCCAGGCTTACCCCACACCAGAGTGAATGGTCAGCCCTTCAGCTGCGGCTTGTGCGTTTTGTTTTATGTGTGCACTATCGTCCTGCTCCCGGGCCCACCTCACCAAGCAGCAGGGGTTGCAGCGCTCAGAGGACCGTCCCCAGCAGCATCTCCATCAGTCTTGGAGCCCGTGGCCGACAGCCGTTCGTGGAAGCAGCAGCTGTGTTCTCTCCTGCAACTTCAAAGGGACCTTCCATCAGGAGACCCACTCGCATGGGGCTGGCTCTGACCCTTACAGGTCTGGACGGGGCATAAATAACAGGCGGATTGATGGTGGTGTTGCCTCTGCCAGTTCAGCCCACCCGGGCTTGTGAGGCAGCATCTGGTCGTCTCCAACATCAGACACTTGAGCAAAGTTTTAAATTAGGCAGAAGCCTGCAGAGTGGCCAGAGGGCTCCATTTGCAAGGGGGCTGCTGGGCTCTTCTGCACACATTTGTGTCAGCCATGAAAAGCTGCACCACTGACGGCCAACTCAAATACCCTAGTTGTGTCAAGATTCCCCAGATGTGACGTGCAGAGCTCAGAGCGCCTTGTGGATTCCATGTTGCTTCCTCCCCTTAATGATGCCTGGAGAGTTCTCCGTCACGGAGCCCTGGCCCAGCTGAGTCCCTCTCTTCCCCTCCGGGCAGAGAGCAAGTCCTCGCACCCCCTGTGCTCGCACCCCCGGGGCGGAGGGAGCAGGCCACCAGGCTGCCGCTCGTCTCTGGAAAACCTCAGGTGAGCTGCTCCCCCAGCTCCGCCGTGGGGGTCCCAGGACCCTATCTCAGAGCTGGGCGGCATCAGTCCAGCCTTTAGATTTCTTGCTGATCGGAGGAGGCCCAGGAGGGACAAGGGGGCAACCCAGGCACCACCCGTGAAGCTCTGACAATTGGCGAAAAGCTGCCGTCGGCCTCATTTGCAGGAGACCCACATCTCTCGAGAGTAATGCGTGTGGATGGTTTTCATATATTCAGTACCATGAGGGAGCAGAAGGCATGTGACAAAAGGATGGTTTCTCGGGATCAGAGGAAGTTTAGCCTCAGTGTGGGCTCCAGGGGAGAAAGGACAGACAGAGAGACTGGCCCAACTAGGAGGTGGCTTTCCAAAGCCAAGGACACGGATGGTTGGGTCTGCGGGAAGAGACGTGAGCCGAGCGGCGGAGCCCGTTTTCTCTCCAGTTGCACATAAAACGCACTCACTCCCTCATATTTAGAAAACTCAGGGCTAACTCCTCTTGCGTGTGCTCGCAGGTCAGATAAACGTGAACTTCAGCAGAGCAGGGTCAGTCAGAAGTTAATGGAGAGGCTCAGCCCCGAAGCACAGCATTTGGCCGTCAGCTCTGGACTTCCCCTTGAACTGCGCCACCCACTGCGGACTTGGCATCATAAAGGGAACCCGAGCCTTTCATAAAGACGAAGGACATCTGAACCTAGGTCAGCGGGCCACCACAGAGCTTTTTTTTTTTTTTTAATTGGAGTATAATTGCTTTACAATGGTGTGTTAGTTTCTGCTGTATAACAAAGTGAATCAGTTATACATATACATATGTTCCCACATCTCCTCCCTCTTGCGTCTCCCTCCCACCCTCCCTATCCCACCCCTCTAGGTGGTCACAAAGCACTGAGCTGATCTCCCTGTGCTATGCGGCTGCTTCCCACTAGCTCTCTACCTTACGTTTGGTAGTGTATATATGTCCATGCCTCTCTCACTTTGTCACAGCTTACCTTTCCCATTCCCCATATCCTCAAGTCCATTCTCTAGTAGGTCTGTGTCTTTACTCCTGTCTTACTGCTACGTTCTTCATGACATTTTTTTTTTCTTAAAATTACACCACAGAGCTTTGATGGTCGCACTCCACATGCCCCCCCCCCAACCCCCTACTCGTGCTGGGTGAATGTGTGATGCAGGAATGTGTAGTGATGTAAAAACAAATCCGAAAAGGGCAGCTTGGTGTCCTCGCCTCGCCTGCGTAGAGCACACAGCATCCCGTCCTGGCGGGCAGTGAAAAGGGCGCCCCGTAAAGGCGGAATGAAGCGAGGAGCAGTGAGCACCCTTCACGTGCTCCTTCTGGGGACGCGCAGCGCTCGGAGGGATTACGACCCTGAGCTTCAAAGCAGGCAGAGCCGGGATCGAGGTCCAGCTGCAGGGCCTGCAGGGCTGGGGGCTTTGCAGAAGCAGCCCACCTCTCCGAGCCTCCGGCTTCACCCGGAGAAGGGATAGAGCTCCTGGGAGGCTATTGGGAGCTGTCACTGAAGCATCTGTGCCGGGGCCAAGAATCTGGCTGCCCCAGGCCCAGGTGGAGGGTCACACGTTCCCTCAAAAGCACCAAACTCAGCCATCATGGCCCGTGGAGAGAAAGCCAGGCCTGTGTGCATTTCATCTCGAGGAGACAGAGTCAGGGAATCCAGGATCAGGGCCACACGGCAGCGTCTGTGGAGCCCTTTTCACAACCGTGCCGGCCTGCAGCCTGTCCAGGCTCAGAGCGGGAGGTCAGCTCAGGGGACTCGCTCCCCGGGGGCCCGGGACGGCTCGGTGAGGCCGGCAGCCCCGGTCGAGCCCCCGTCGTTGGTGTCCGGCTCTGCTGGCCGCATGCAGGGGACGTCCCAGGGCTTCTTGCGTGAATGTTCAGTGCTACTGTTTTTTCCTGCCCCATAGCAGGCACCTAAGAGGTATTTGTTAGCTGGGGCGCCATGGGAAGTGACCCCAAGAGAGAAGCCAGCCTCTGCTTTGAAGGCCTGACCTTGGTTTGCAGACGGGTGCAGGGGATGGCCTCTCCTGTGCCGGTCGCCCCACCTCTGAGCAAACTGCAGGAGGACTCGCGGGCGGAACCCCAGGGGGCCAGTGACACCAAAGCCTCGGTGTGGGCCTGTGGGAGATGGGCAGCCACTGCCCCTGGGCCCCCTCAGTCCCACGAGCTGGAGGAACGCCAAGGCAGCTGGGGGAGGGGTTGTCTGGGGGCTGGATCCCTCTTCAGGGAGGGTGACAGAGAGTTTGGGGTTCATGTGGGTCAGGCCAGGCTGGGCTCCCAGGATGTGGGACCGGGTTGTCCCCAGCAGTGCCCACCTCTGGACCCGCGCCTTGCTGCCCCCCAGCCTGTCCTCCACACTCCCATGCATGCCACCCCCTCCTCTGTTCTGAGTGCCCCGTACAGTGTCCTTTTTCTTTAATTCCTCTTCTGTCTTCCAAAACATCCTCACCGTCTTCATATCAGCCAGCCAGCCCTGAGGAAATTGCTGTGATAACTTAGCAGTACCCACTGCAGCCCTTCTATAGAGCTTCTCCTGACGGGCGGGCACTGTCTGTGCAGGGACAAATGAGCAGGTGTGGTCCCTGCCCTGACCCTCTTTTATGGGAGGGTCAGAGGCTAAACATGTAATTCTGAGTACACAGAAAGCTGGGGAAAAAGGCAAATCCAGTGAAAAGGAGATATGTATACGAGACGGTCCTAACCTTGTGTGGAGCACTGCGTCTGTGTATAAGAGGAATGCGCAGCAGTGCTGATGTCGTGCACTGGTGGAACTGATTCTCGCTAAAGCGTTAGTGATTGATAGGTTGAGTGTTCTATTTCCCCGGGAGTCATTGTTTTTATTGGATAACAATTAAAATGTTGTTTCCTTATGTCAGAGGGTCTGTGCGCAGCCGTGAGATTCCAGATGGTTCTGTTTGGCAGTGGCTGGCATTTGTGTTCAAATGCTGGGGACGTGGGGTAAGGGAGGTGGGGTCTCTGCAATGCGGAGAGCCCAGTGCCCTGGCCACAGGGGGTGTTCTGTGAAGGAGAGAAGGGGTGGGAGTCGGGAAGGGGTTAGGCCAAAGGGGTGGCCTCCGTCGGGGGGCACGGCTGGGGGGTGGTGAGACCAGGAGAAGCCCGGCCTGGGGCTGGGCTGTGCTGGCCCCGCCCAGCGTGGATGGACTTTTCTGCCTCGCTTGTCCTCGGGGACGCACCCCCTTCTTCTTCCGAGTGGTCAGTGGCTGGGTGTGTCCCGGGGCTCCCTCCCCGCGGGCCCTCTCCCGGCCCCTCGCTGGGGTCCCTACAGCCCCCTCGCTCTGCTCTCTCCCAGCACACCCAGCTCTGGCAACCTTCCAGCTGTTTGTTTTCCCTGAAACACGGGTGGATACTATTTATACAGAAGCGTTTTAGAGGGAGAAGCTGAGAAGGGGCAGCCGGGCCTCCTTGGAAGACGGGGGCTGCCGTGGGCTCTGGGACGGGGACGGTCACGGGTGAGGTTGGGGACAGGATGCTCCCCCAACTCTGCCCACGGGTGCTGGACAGAGAGGGGGAAGGGCCATGTCTGTCGGCCGCCTTTCTGGGACAAGACTGGCCTTGTCACACTCTCCAGAGGGCAGTGGAGCCCCTCTCATCAGGGCTGCTCCATGGACGCTTCCGTGCCACCCGCTGTGTGCCAGGCCCCGCACGTGGCCCACAGGGACCTGCCCCAGACGCCCAGGCTGGTTCACAGGGACCACCACCTGGGCCAGAGGCGGGCCCTCTGGGTGGAGGAGGAGAGAAGGTCCTGCATCGGGGCGTCGGGGTTGGTGATTCGAGTGTTTTGGAGGAGAATCGGGGTGGGGTGGAGAGGCCTGCCTTGCCCATCTCTTACTGGGAGCCTGAGCCTTCCCAGCCGGGAATTCCACCTTTCCATAGGACGCGACCATATGGTACCACCGTGTTGTCAGTAACAAAAGTATCAAACCACGCCCCAGTTTAGTGGCTTCCAGAGCACTGAACACTGATGACCGCACCGCTCTGCTTCCCGAACGCGGGGCGGCTTGGCGGAGCTGCTCTGGCTTAGGGCGTCCCACGTGCTTGCAGTCAAGCTGGTCCCCGACGGCCTGGCCAGGCTCGGGGATCCACGTCCAACATGCGTGACCCGCACGGCTGTCGGCTCGAGGCCTCAGTTGCGGGCCACGGGGACTCCCCACCGGGCTGCTTGGGCGTCCTCACGGTGTGGCGGCTGGTCCCCCAGAGCACGGCATCCCAGCAGGGTGGAAGCCGCAGTGTGCTTACGGCCCGGACTTGGAGTCCTGTGGGTCGAGTCTGTCGCACTGCTAGAGCCCTGCTTCGTGGGGAGGAAGGTCCACCAGGACTGGCCGCCATCTCTGGCTGCCTCAGTGGAACTGGGAGAGGGCTACTGATGGCGGGTCTGCCCGGGCGGTCCCGGGGGCTGGCACGGTGGGAGATCCTCCTTTGCTCTCACACCTCCTCTGGGGGTCCTGTCCCTGCTGCTCGGCCCCCCACCCCAGCACCTCTGCCCCTGGGTCCGGGAGCCCTCCACATGCCCCGATCTCAGTTCAGGGACACGTTTTCTGGGTTTATTCCCACTGTGGTGACCCCTGACATTATGCAACATGACGCCTGTGGAAGGATTACCACACAGAAGCTATAATCCAGGTGAGGGACCTGGCTGGGGAAGCGGGCTGTGGCATCTGCAAGGGCTGCTGCCCAGGGGAGCGGGCGGGCAGCGCAGCCAGGTGCACCCCCTGCCCTGAGCCTGAGGACCTGCTGACTCAGACCCGGGCTGCCCTTGAGGGGCCCAGGCATTGCCATCACCCGCACACAGCCGTGGCTTCAGAGCGACAGTCCAGGAAGAAAACCCAGGTGGAAGGGCCTGCTGCAGCCCACGTGTGCTGAGACACACGAGACAAGGCATGTGGAGTTTTCTTCAAAAGAATTCATCTTTTCAGAGAAATTTTAGGTTCACAGCGAAACTGAGTGAACTGTGGCGATTTCCCATACATCCCCTGCCCGCACATGCACAGCCTCTCCTGTTAATCACATCCCCCACCAGCTGGCACCTTGTCGCAATCGATGGACCTACATGGACACATTATCATCACTCAAAGTCTGTAGTTTACATTAGGGCTCACTCTTGGTGTTGTACATTCTGTGGGTTTGGACGAACGTATGATGACGTGTATCCACCTTTACAGTGTCATACAGAGTAGTTTCACTGCCCTAAACGTCCTCTGTGCTCTGTCTTTTCATCCCTCCCTCCCCACTAACCCCCTGGCAACCACTGATCTTTTTACTCTCTATAGTTTTGCCTTTTCCAGAATGTCATATAGATGGAATCATACAGTCTGTAGCCTTTTTTCAGATTGGCTTCTTTCACTAATAACAGACATGTAAGTTTCCTCCGTGTGTTTTCATGGCTTGATAGCTCCTTTATTTTTAGTGCCGAGTACTATTCCATTGTCTGGATGAACCGCAGTTTATCTGTTCACCTACTGAAGAACAGCTCAGGTTCTTCCAAGTTTTGGCAACTGTGAATAAAGCAGCTTTAAACACCTGTGTGCAGGTCTTTGGGTAGACGTGAGTTTTCAGCTTTTGGGGGTAAATACCAAGGAGCACAATTACTGGACCGTGTGGTAAGCGTATGTTTAGTTTTGCTAGAAACCTCCAAACTGTCTTTCAGAGTGGCTGCACCACCTTGCATCCCCGCCAGCAGTGAGTGAGAGTTCCTGCCTCTCCACACCCTCACCAGCATTTGGTGGTGTCGGTGTTCTGCATCTTGGTCATCCTAATAAGAAGTGTGTGGTGGTGTCTCGTTGTTGTTTGGAGTTGCATTTCCCTGATGACATGGGATGTGGAGCATCTTTCTCATATACTTATTTGTTATCTGTATATCTTCTTTGGTGAGGTTGATGTTAAGGTATTTTGCCCATTTTTTAAATTGGGTTGTTTTCTTATTGTTGAGTTTTCAGAGTTCTTTGTGTATTTTAGATAACAGTCGTTTATCAGATGTGTCCTTTGCAAATATGTTTTCCTAGTCTGTGGTTTGTCTTCTAATTCTCTTAACGTTGTCTTTCTCAGAGCAGAAGTTTTTTATTTTAATGAAGTCCTACTTATCCATTATTTCTTTCATGGATCATGTCTTTGGTGTTATATCTAGAAGTCGTCACCATACCCAAGGTCACCTAGATTTTCTTCTATGGTACCTCCTGGGGGTTTTATAATGTTGCATTTTACATTTAGGTCTGTGACTCATTTTGAGTTAATTTTTGTGAAAGGTGTAATGTCTGTGTCTAGATTCGTCTTCTGCTTGTGGAGGGATGTCCAGTTGTTCCAGGACCATTTGCTGAAGAGGCTCTCTTTGCTCCTTGTATTGCCTTTCCTATGTTGTCATTGTATTGCCTTTCCTATCGTGTCAAAGATCAGTTGACTGTATTTACGGGTATCTATTTCTGGGTTTTGGGTTCTGCTCCATTGATCTGTTTGTCTAGTCGTTCACCAGTACACACTGTCTTGATTACTGTGGCTTTCTAGTAAGTCTTGAACAAAGTCTTCTGACTTTGTTCTTCAATGTGGTGTTGGCCCTTCTGGGTCCTTTGCCCCCTCTTCATATAAACCTTAGAACCAGCTTGTTGATATCCACAGAATAACTTGCTGGGATTTTTATTGGGATTGCAATGAATCTGTAAATCAAGTTGGGAAGAACTGACATTGTTGTTCTGACAATATTGAGTCTTCCTATCCATGAATATGGAATATCTCTCTGTTTATTTAATTCTTCTTTGATTTCATTCATCAGACTTTTGCAGTTTTCCTCACGTAGATCTTAAACATATTTTGTTAGATTTATACCCAAGTGTTTCATTTTAGGGGATGCTAATGTAAAGGCTACTGTTTTTTATTTCAAATTCCACTTGTCCCTTTCTGGTATATAGGAAAGTGATAAATTTCTATCTATTAATCTTATATCCTGTAACTTTGCTATAATCACTTATTAATTCCCGTTTTACAGACAAAAACAGTTTTATTTCTTCTCTTGCATTCAGTATACCTTTCACTTCCTTTTCATTAACAAGGACTCCAGTGTGATGTTTGAAAAGCAGTGATGAGATGGGGCATCTTGGCCTCGTACCTGATCCTAGCAGGAAAGCTTTGAGTTTCTCATCCTTAGGTATGGTGTTTGTTGTTGATTTTTTTGAGACAGTCTGCATTAAGTGGAGAAGGATACCCTCTACTCCTAGTTTACAGAGAGTTTTTATCATGAATAGCTATCAGATTTTTGTCACATTCGTTTCTGCATCTATTGATGTGATCATATGATTTTTTTCTTTCTTAGTCTTTCGATGTTATTAACTGATTTTTGAACATGGAACAAGCAGCCGTGCATACGTGGGATAAACCCACTTAGTCGTGGTGTATAATTTTTGTACACGGTTGGATTTGATTTGCTGATATATTCTGAGAATTTTTGTGTCTGTGTTTGGGAGTGCTGATTTTTACCCAAACCAGAGGTGCTGAACACTGAGCTGATCCAGGCTGCCCTCCTCCTTGCCCAGTGCACTGGCGGCTCAGCCCCCTCTGCCTCCTCACCAGGCTGGAAAGCAACTGCCCTCCTTTCTGTGCCGCGGCCCCGGTTGAAGCCACCTTTGTCCCCTACCAGGGTGATGCCTGGCAGTGTCCACCATCCTGCCACAGCAAAGGGGCCTGTCTCCCTGCGACCCCCTGCCCCCGGCTCCTCGCCCGGGTGCCTCTTGTCCCAGCTCCCAGTCAAGCCTCACACAGCCCTCGCAGGCCCTCCTCTGCCTGGAGCCAGCTGCTTCCCCAGGTTTTTGCAGCCCACCCCTTCCCCTCCTATGGGTCTCAGAGAGATGTTGCCTCTTCCAGGAAGCCACCTGGAATCCCCCAGCCGAGGCCCCCTCGTTCTTCCCCCCGGCTGCACGGCTCTGTCTGCCCCGCCCTCACGTGGGGCAGCGCCGCCTTTGCCGCGGGCACTGCTCAGAGTGGGATCACAGATGGACAGTGGGGAGGCTGCTGTCCAGGACACTGGACCGCAGCCTGGGGAGGCTGTTCATTACAGAGCAGGACCAGATAAGCACACAAGAGGGAGCATTTAAGAACCTGCAGCAACACCTGCAATCTTTCCGTCGTCGTTCATCTTTCCTGTATTTTACTGGACTATCGGCATGTGATGGAGATGGAATTAAAAACCCAAACACTGGGCTTTCAGCAGGGTGGATGGGGCAGTGGGGAGTGGGCTTTGCCCTGAGCCTACCTTCTCCCTGCACGCAGGCTCCCCGGGGGGCGGGGCAGGCCCGGGATGCCTGAGACCACGTGCAGGAGACAGGCCTGAGGAACAGATGACCGGAGCCCCAGTACCCGCCGCCCATCACCCCTGCACCTGGACTCCGTGGCCAGCTGCCCACATTATGAACCCGGGCGCGCCTGTCCCTCTCTCCAGGGAGTGGGAGCGAATTCGTGAGGCTGCGGCCAAGGCCGGCCACTTGCCGGACAGCTGCTGTCCGCAGATTCAATCAGGGCTGTCAGGAACTTCAACTTATTACTTTCTAATGACGAGTCGCTACTGCCAACTCATCACAAGGTGAACGAGGAGCGTGGCAGAGCTGGTGCCACGGCTTCCCGAGGGAATGAGGGCGAAAGGGCGCCGTGAATCGGCACGTTTTTGGCGATGCCCCCCAGAGGCTCTCGGCGTCTCCACAAACCCAAAAGAGCGGGTGCGGCTGGGAGGGAGGTTTTGTCTCCTTTCTTCACAGATGGCACAAGCTAATTATTCTCATTTGTGTAGCACCTTACACCTCTGTAGGCTTTTCTCAAAATGTTGGGAAACAGATGATCACGTCTGTTTTTGTAGCTGTGTGAGAGCTCTTCCATTAACAGGATCGGGCAGGACCATCTGCGTATTTAGTGGAAAGTTTGCCACCAGCAGCGAGTTTAAAACTTTGAAACAAGGGCTGAGCAGCATGTTTCTCACCTGTGTGTGGGCTGCCCGGGAGGGGCCGGGATGCGGTCCAGAGGCCGGGTGGGGGGCCTCCTACAGCCCTCAGCTCTTCTCAGCCGGCTCCCCTTGCCTGGGCTGATGGTAATCAAGCCAGAGAGCATTCCAGAAAAACACGGTGGCCAGAAGTCTCTCTACTGCCAGCTGGTCCTCAGACAAGTGAGCTCACGTCCCCGAGCCTCAGCGCCTGGGAGAAATTGCAGCCGACGGGCTCCCGGGGCTCCCGGTCCTGGAGGTGAGGGGGGGGGTGTGGGCCCGACGGAAGGGTCCCGAGGATGAAAGGCAGCACAGGAGATCTGCAGCCACGCAAGGCCCTCCGCCTCTGTGCAGCTCCCGGGTCATCTCTCCTGTGGCAGAGCACCCGTCCCAGCCAGCTTCAAGTACACGTTTACGCAATTCGTCCTTAAAGCAGCGACATCGCCAAGGGAACTCACAGCCCGCCTGCCTCGGGGGCCCTCGGGCTGCAAGGGTGGCAGCCTCAGCAGGAGCTGGTGGGCCGTGGCGAGGAGGAGAAGGGGCCTGGGGGGAGCCGGTGTGGACAGAGCCGCATTCATCCGACACGTGTTTACACGGTACACGGGGCTGTAGATACGAGGTGAGCTGACTGGCTCAGGCTAACAGGGCAGCAGACCCTCATTCATTCACTCAACAAACGTCTGCTGAGTGCCCGCTTCATGTTGGGGACCGTTCTTGGGTGCTGGAGACGTGAAGGCCGGGACGGCCGGCCTGCCCGCGGGGAGCGGGCGTTAGACTCCTGTGGCCGCTGTCACCAATGCAGTGGCCTAAAGCCATATCCGTGTGTTACCTGACGGCGTGAGGCCGCATGTCCAAAACGGGGCTCGAGTCGCCCCCACGCGGACGGGGCTGCTTCCTTCTGGAGGCTCAGGGGGAGCGAGTCCTTGCTCTGCATTTTCCAGCTTCTAGAGGCCATTCCTTGCCTCACAGCCCCTTCCTCTGTCTTCAAAACTAGCAGCACAGCATCTTCCGATCTCTCTCTGACCTGCTTTCCTCATCGCATCTCCTTGAACTCTGACTTCCTGCGCCCTTCTCATCAGGACCTTGTGATGACATTTAGGGCCACCTGGATGACCCAGGATCATCTCCCATCTCAAGATCCTTAACTGATTCACATCCGAAAAGTCCCTCCGGCCCTGGAAGGTGAGGTATTTGCAGGTTCTGGCATTAGGACGTGAACCTCTTCGAGGGGCCATCATTCTGCCGAACACAGAGGGGAAGGAGTGGCCCTTCCACGGATTTGTATACCATGAGTAACACCGACGTGGGTTTGGTCAGAAAAGGCAGCGAGATACGGGGTGGAGGGCGAGGACAGGGTGGTCAAGAGAGGGGTCTGCAAAATGATATTTCCCTGCAGGGAGGGAGGGAGCGAGCCACAGAGACAAGGGGACGGTCAGTGCAAATGTCCTGGGGTGCTGACAGTGGATGCCGGCACACCGAGATGAGTCGCCGGGAACCTGTGACAAAGTCTTCTGTGCCGCGGCAAGGGAGGGGTCCACAGGAGGATGAGCAGGTGAGGGCCAGCACCCAGGACTGATGTCACAGGCTGGGAGAGACGCTGAAGGAGACAGAGGTGCACGGGAGACACCTCTGAGACAGAAGAGACTCAGTTCCTGGCGGGGCTGGGAAGCCAGGGGAGGCCAGCGAGGTGGGTGGCCTAATCGCAGGGCGTGGAGCCCAGCAGGCCAGTGAGGGGGGCCCCGAGGTTTGAGAAGGGTGCCGGGGCCGTGCGGGTGGGGAGGGGGTCACACTGCAGCCTGAGAGGCAGTGGGAGGTGTCATGGTGGGAGGCGAGGGGGTGAGAGGGTTACAGAGGGGCCGGGAGAGGGTGCTTGGAAGCTCACACAGGCTCTGGCTGATCCAGAGCAGGCCTGAGCTGGCCGACTGCCCTGGAGGCCCGGAGAAGACGGGGAGGACAGACCCAGGGAGCGTGTAGGACGTCCAACCTCAGTGGGAAGGTACCCAGCCCCTCCTCCCCCCGCCTCCTTGACGGCTTAAAGCCTGCATCGGCCCCACTTTTGCAGAAACAATGCTGCCGGCCCATCCCTGGTCCTACAGGAGCGTCCACTCCCAGGGACAGGCCCATAACTACAAGGCAGGGTCTGAGTGGTCAGAAGGACAGCAAGAGTGGGGGAGGGCCCGGAAGCATGGGAGAAGGCCCTCCTGTCCAGCTGCGTGCTGGGCACCACTTAGAGACGCCAACGCAGTGCCCAGTGCTTCCAGCTCCTGGCCGCCTGGAGAGTCAGCCTCTGAGCTTCCAGCCAGTGCTGGTGGCCAGAATTCCATGTCAAATAGGCAGGAAGTTATATTTTTTATGTTAATGAACTAATGGAAACAAATAGCAGAACCATTCCTGACCCACAGGGGCAGCCCTGGGGCTTGTGGCTGAGCAGTTAAGGACCACGAGAGGGATGCTGGAGTAAGGACCACGAGGGGGATGCTGGAGTAAGGACCACGAGGGGGATGCTGGAGTAAGGACCACGAGGGGGATGCTGGAGTAAGGACCACGACGGGGATGCTGGAGTAAGGACCACGAGAGGGATGCTGGGGGGTTCTGCGCCACCAGGACCAGCTGCACAGAGTCGTGCTCTCACGCGGCAACCCTGGCCCCGTTTCCTCATCCTGACATTTCAGGGCAGCCTAATGTCTCCTCTGTCTGGGCAGACGCACAAAATATGCCCAAAAGGATGCTTTTAAAATGTACTCTGCACAGCCTGACGAAACACCTGCACCCACGTCCCCGGACAGTTGCCGGGTTCGAGGCCTGTGTAAGCTATGGTCTTAGGACGCATCTTAGAATGCCCAGGTGGGGAGGCCACCCTGTCACAGGGCAGGAAGGTTGAGGTCCTGCTGCCCTCTCCAGGGGGTGGAGGGAAGAAGGGCTGTTGCTGCCTGGGGCCCCAGCGTCTTCCGGAGCCATCCTGGGGAGGTACAAACCTGCCTCTTGCCCAGATCCCTCGCCCCTTTCCTGTCTCTGTTCTTCCTGGCAAGGTGGGACCACGGGAACGCGGGACCCCTGGGAGTTTGAGGAGACAGTTCAAGTGTGACAGGAGGAAGGCTTCTCTTGGCGTCAAACACAGAAGGAGGAGTGACTGGGCACCCTCTGCTGGGGCAGTGCCCGGACCGCCTCACCCTGCATCCTGGGCTGCACCGTGATCCGCACGCTCTGGGGGTAGAAGCGCCACTGTTTTACCTGTGCAGGTGTCGCCAGATGACCCAGGACCTCAATAGAATATTCACGTTAATCCAAACAAGAGCGGGTGCCTGGAGCTGTGCGAGTTGCTTGCCCCGTTTAGCTGGACAGTGCTGGGAGCTGGAGCCCAGCCTCGGATCCACGTCCCTCCTGCTGCCCTGCTCTCCAGGCAGCAACCGGGGAGGTCGGATTTCATCATCTGCTGAGTCACCATCCCCTACAAGTTGGGCAGCGGGTGTGAGACGCTGGCCATCCCTGGAACTCGCATGGTCCCGTCTGGGCCCTGCCCTGAGTGAACCCCAAGTTCTGCAGGTGCGAGTGGCTCTCCCGGGGATGAAATCGGATGGGGAGCAGGGCCCTCCGATAGGAAGGGCGGCAAAACTGGGGGACCAGTATCCAAGTCCTCAGTGTGACCTGCAGCCAAACGGGGAGCTTCAGTGGTTCCTGTCAGAGATTGTTTTTGAGTCTTGGCCTTTTTTCTCATTACTAATGCAGAGAAAGATGCAGCTCACTCTTTTTTTTTTTTTGGCGGTACGCGGGCCTCTCACTGTTGTGGCCTCTCCCGCTGCGGAGCACAGGCTCCGGACGCGCAGGCTCAGCGGCCACGGCTCACGGGCCCAGCCACTCCACGGCATGTGGGATCTTCCCGGACCGGGTCACGAACCCGCGTCCCCTGCATCGGCAGGCGGACTCTCAACCACTGCGCCACCAGGGAAGCCCCCGCAGCTCACTCTTTGGTGCCTGAATGTAAAAGAACAGCTCCGAGCTGTAGCCTCATTGCAGAATCTTCCAAGGTACAAGCCAGCCACGAGGCCTGTTAGGTTTTTATTCCTCACTTTCAAAAACACAAGCTGTTTCTCCCCCGGAAGAGTATGTAATGTGCGAAAACATTAGGGATATTGCAAAATGGTTGCATGAAATAACTGGAAATATTTCACCAAAGCATTAACCTTCGCTTGCTGCCCTCCCCTCCCAACCCAAGGAGAGATGATGATTTCTTCGAGTCTTTATCTCCTGCCCCTATATAATTGCTGCTTTAAATCACAAAAGCCTTTAGAGTTATGAACGCAGAATGTGCACAGCTGTATTTAGACCGTGCTCACCTACAAACCTCCCGATCCAGCGCCCCCCGCCCGCCCCGGCCCAGAAGAGAAACAGTGGGGAACGGGCGGGACGTCGGCGGCCTCATCCCCAAAGTGTCTGTGAACATCCGCGGAAGTGTTGCACGACAAGCGGGGGCTCATGTCTTTCTGTCGGTGCTCTTTGTTCTTTCTTCCTAAAGGATGGATAATTCCTGGGAGTTTGTGTTTCACTCATAATTGTTTTTTAAATTAAGGTACACTTTGCAGCCCTGACTGCTGAGATAAAGACGTGCGTGGCTGGTGGGGAAGCACCTTGCTCTTGTTAAAAGGAAGAAAGGTGATAAGACACTGCGCTCTGGTTACTTGCAGAGCTTAGAAATCAAAGCTACCCCTGTGCCTCTTGTTGTAAAAGCCGTTGTCTTGTTCTTTCGTCTTCCTTGCGTTTCTCTGGGTCACAGAAGGGGAGGCTGGGAGTGGAGAGCAGACCCTGGAGCTGTGGGGGAGGTGCACCGAGAGTCTTCACCAGCTTCCTTCCGCCCCCAGGCATCATTGTGCTGGGCTCGCTCTGTGTGCTGCCTCATTGAATTATGGCAAAAACCCTTCAAGGCGGAGGTTGTTAGTTCAACATGGTATCTCCCTTGTTGCAGTGAGTCCATGAGTCTGACTGCGGGCTACAGGCTCGTGCCTCCCGGTTGGAGGGTGATGGTGCTGCGTCAGATGTGGAATCAGAGAGGTTTAGGGAGAGCTCCAAGGCCACACAGCTCATGCCACTTGCTTCCAGACCTCAGACCTTGGCAAGGCAGCTCGCCGCACTCTTTTGCACCCGCCACGGTCGGTGCACATGGTAGGTGCTGATCACATAGTCGGGACCCTGAGATGAACTGCAGCCTCCTGCCCAGGACTTTCTCTTTTCAGCAGCCAGAAGAGTCTAGTCCAAAGGCTGCCTTTCTCTGAGAGATGCCTTGTCTTTCCAAGGAAAGTCCAGAAACTTCTTTCGCCATACTCTGCCGTGCACTCGGCAGGAGCGAGGCCCACTGGGGACAGATTGCGTTTGGGCCGGGGCCGTGGGCTCGGTGGGCAGGACAGCCCTCTGCAGGCAAAGGCTCGGGCAGGCGCGGATGGCGCCGGGGGCTCGCCCTCTGCCTCCAGTCTTCCCCGTTCTCAGCGCCTGAAAAAACCACTCCTGGTTCATTGACCTTTCTGCACATTTTCGTTTACACTCAGGAGTGAAATGTCACGTAATCTTTATGCATCTGGCTGAGCTGCTGTGCCGCTATGTTAAAAAAAAACTCCTTATCAAGGTTTCATGTCAAACTTGTACAAGGGGTAGTTACCCCGGGATAAATGCTGCATTTGCATACAGCTCGTCGGGCAGTGCCCTGGAAGGGAGCGTTGGAAGGTCTGGGGAACTGGGGTAAGGACTGTGCGTGGCCAGGATCCATCGCCTCCAAAATGACTTCATTAACTGGCTGCTTTTCCTGCCGGGGGTGAAGCCACCACAGTGCAGCTCAGGTGGGCGGGAATCTGCAGAGACATTCACTTGCAAGACCCAGCCCAGCGCCAGGCTCTCTCCCCTGGCTTTGGGGTTTAATGGCCAACACTCTCCATCGGCCTCCGTCAGAGAGACGGGTGCGAAGGAGTGGGCGAGGGCTCCCTGGACCTCACCTTTCTGCTCAAGGTGAGCAAAGTGTCAGCATCACAACCGCCACTTTCAGGGATCTTACAGTCTAATATGAGGAAAGAACAAACAGAAAAGGCAGGGAGGCCGGGAAGCCTTTGCCAACCTGCGCGCCGCGCCCCAGGCTGAGATGAAACGGCATTGGTTTTGGAGGCATCTATTAAACCCGTTTGCTTAGATGCAGGACTTGCTTTGGGTGTGTATCGTTCTAATTGCCATTTTGTTATGGTAGAAGAGAAATCCCAGCTGGAGATGCTGTGACAGGTCTGTGCAGGAACAAGGGTCTCACTCAAGACACCGTCATTACCTTGGTTGCTACGTGCGTGTTAACGCGTTACTGACAGAGTCCACCCTTACTTCATCCCACAGGGTAGGATGTCGTTCCCTCCCTCCTGGGCAGTTAGGACTGGCCTCGCGCTCTGCTTTGGCCAGTGAACCAGGAGCAAGCATCCCTCCCGGGAGGGAACCAGGGAGCCAGTGACTCCCGTTTCTCAGCAGCAGATGCGCCCAGCTTGGCGATCACGGAAACAGAAGAAACCTCTCTCAGGATTCCATAGCAGAGCCTCCCCGCTGGCCCACAGCGGCAGGTCAGGTGCTTTGGGAGCTGCTCATTGCTTCGGCGTAACCCAGCCTCATGCCGACTGGTACACCCTGAGTTCCCAATATGCATCTCTTCCAGTGGTCATAGAAATGGTTTTAGGTCATACAGTCCCCTGGCCCTCGCAGGACGTCCCGGGCCCCTGGTGTCTAATGGAGGTTTCCGAGAGGGAGCTACAGTGGCCACAGGTGTGAAGCCGTGTTCCTACCCCTCCCCCACCCTGGCCCTGGACCTGGGGCCCGAGGCATTCTTCGGATGGTGATGTCGTGACCAGTAAATGATGTGCTCCTGCTTCCTTAATGCTCTTCAGAAGCGGGATTAGGACCAGAAACAACCAAACAGGTGTCTCGGGTCTTTGCCTCCTTTGGGACGGTCCCTGGCCAAGGAAGGGGATGTTTGGGGAAGACAGTTAAGAGGAAGAACCGTGTTCTTTCTTTCCGTGTCCCGGTAGAATTCACTCTTCACCACCGAGCGTTCCCCGTCGTGAACCTGGCGAATGTGTCCCCAGGTCCCGACCATCAGAGCCCAAAGTATGTCGGAGGGAGGCCCCTCCTGGAAAGCGCTCAGAGCGCACCGCGTGTGGCCCCGTCCCTTCTGAAGAGCTGCTCTGTGGTGCCCTGAAGGGCCTCATGGAGCCCAGACCGGCCCAGGGCGGGGGGCCCCAGGTCTCTGTGGGGCTGTCCCTCTGCCCAGGGCGTCTTAGCCTGGCCGGATTAGCTCCTGCCTTCCTTCAACCCCTGCCGGGGATCCACCACCAGGATCCCTCCTGGGCTCTCCCAGCACCTTGCACCCCAGAGTCCCCAGCAAGCTGCCCCCGCCTGAGCTCCTGGCTGCATTTGCTCAAGGCCCACCTGGCCCCTGAGGATGTTTCCGTCCTTGGTTGACGGGCACCCCAAGGGGTCTGCTCGTCTCAAGGGGGTCCCCAAACATCACAAAGCCAAGTGTGACATGAATGCGTCCAGAACAAGAAAGCTCTGATGAGGGAAGACCCAGGGGGAGGTTGCCGGCCGTCGGTGTGATTGAGAGGGGGAGGAAATGTGTTCACACTTCCTGAGTTCTGATTCCTTTAGAAAAATGTTTGGCCGCCGACCCACGTGTGTTTGCAGAGGGAGCAGCTGGTAAAGTTCAGGGGCGGGTTTGGATTCAAACGGAGACTGAAGATGTGCCCCGCGAGCCCCGCGAGTGGGGTTGTCAGACACCAGGGGCCCCGAAGCCGGTGCAGGAGGGCGGCCCGGGGGCTCTAGGCTGTCTCGGCCGTCCCTCCCACCCACAGGGAGCGACCCCTCCCGGGGTGACAAGCGTGCCCCTGTGTCGGCACTGGCGACCTCAGGTTGGGGCCAGAACAGCCGGGCAGCAGCCTGGTTCAGACCCTACATCCTGCCCAGACTCCAGGGAAGTCCTCTCCCTCGGAAGCCGGGGTGACCCTGGAATTTGTGGGCTCAGAGAAATGGGGAGGAGGCCTCAGCCTTCCAGCCTCCGGGTGCCCGCTCCAGGCCGTTTGCCCACCTGCAGCCTCAGAATCACAAGTATTTCTGAATCACGGTGGTGGTTTCTACACAAATGAAGGACCCTGCCCTGGAGACATGTCAGGTCCCTCCCAATCGCAAACATAAGCGGAGGGGATCCGGCTCATCCTGTGGCCACGTGGCCTGGGGTAAGCGGCCCAGAAGGAAAGGCCCCTTTAGCACCTCTGTGGGGTGTAAATGAGTTAACGTGTGATCTGTGTTCTCATTTGTGCACGTGGAGGGGCCCTGTCTGCGCCAGCTGCCCGGGGCTGTCCCCGGCCATCACACGTGTGCCCGAGTGTGCACGTCACTCCCTGGTGTGCGTGAGCGTGTGCCCCTGCGTGTTCCTCTGCCGTCGGCCCTCCTCCACTCGCTGCCAAGAGCCCTTGCGATGTCCCCGTGTCCCGGGCCTCCTGGCCACCCTCACCCTCTCCGCGCCCGGTCTGCCTGACCAACCAGGCCGCCCTGTGACACCTGCCTGTCCAGCTCCCTCGGCTGGAGCGGCAGCCGCCCGAGCTGCACCAGGCTTGGCTCTGCGCTTTTTGGAGTGTCTCCCCTTTTTGGAGAACAGGGGCTCCCTGAGGAGCATGTGCCCAGCAGAGAGCAACGTGCGAGGGCTCAGTACGTGGATGGACAGATGGACAGACACAGGTCGTGTGTCTGCCCCTTTCTTTGCCGGGTGCCGAGCGCACTGTCCCCGCGTGAGGTGCCCCTCCCCCGCCCGGCGCTGGGAGGGGCCGCGGCCAGGAGGCTGATCCGGCCTCTCTGAGCTGGACTTGCCTGGAGCCACACTGCCAGATGTGGTTCCTGTGGTCACCCAGAGCCACCCTCCCGAACCTTAACCGGCCTTAAATAGCATGGCCTCCCTAGATGTTTGGAACAGCCTTGCGAGCGCTTTGAGAGGAGAATGAAACTGAATGGGTGAGTCAGCGGAGCGGGAGTGCTCTTAAAATACAGAGAGCAAGAAGCAGCCCTTTTGGTAAAATGAAGTAAAATCATAAACCAGATCTGGGGGCCCATCCAGAGTCTCCCCTTCCTCCTGCTGGCCCCCCACCTGCAGAGAGGACGGTGGAGGAGGGAGTGAAGGAAGGGGAAGTGGGGGAAGGGAAAGGAGGAAGGGGGAAGCGGAGGGGGAGGGGGGAGGAGAGGTGGCCTCTGGGGACGGGAGAGAGCCATCTCTCTACCTGAGCCTTAATTGCAGATGATTTCATTAGCTCAGTCCTGATGCGCAGGAGCTAATGAGAGAGAGGCCGGCAGGTCTAAAAATAGCAGTCCCGCTCCTTGTGTTGTAAAGGGTCCCCCCAGGGCCCGCCCCCCTGGCCTGCTGCCAGCCTCCACTCCCTCCTCACCACCTCACGAGGGCCACGTCCAGATATGACAGGAGCCCAAGAGGGGACCTGGCCCCAGGCCGCCAAAGCCGGGCCCGCAGAAGGAGAAGCTCGTGGGCGGAAGGAGCCGTGGAGGAGCTGCAGACCCACCCTGTTCTTGTAGCAGCTTGTCTGGGGCGACCGGGTGCCGGGGCGGCGCCCCAAAGGAGACTAAGGCAGAAGAGCAGCCAGGCGCCCGTGGGGTGACCGCCAGGCGAGTAGGCTGCCCACTGAGCCCCGCCGGGGACTTGTCCACCCGGGAGGGGCCTTCGGTTTCCTCTCGGGAACCCCTGGCCCCGATGCTCCTCAAACAGAGATCACTTTGGAGGCTGCCGTCCCCTCTCTATCTCTCGGTGCCCTCACCGGTAAAACGGGTGACAGCTGTCCCTGCCCGAGCTGTGGGGACGGCGTATGGTGTGGGCATGGAGTGTGGACCAAAGCCTGGCAGGAGCCGAGAACTCTCTAAGCAACTGCAGCCGTTATTCTTACAGTGATCACCATTATTATCGTCACCAGGGCCCCTGAGAGACGTGCTAGCTTGCACTTGCCCGGCTTAGAAACGGTCATTCATTGCCAGCAACACCGGGGGCAATGACACCTCCACAGCCGGGGACGGTGCAGGGGGCCCCTGGGTGCAGCGGCGGGTGGAGCGGAGCCCTGTTCAGAGCAAGCCTGCCGTCTTCTCCCTGCGTCCGGGGACCACCCACGCCTTATCCTCTCTCTTCATGAACATCATCATCGGGAGAGCGGGACGTTTTGCAGCAGGCCAGTGCCACCCTCTCCCAGGCGTACGAAATCACAGCCGCAAACCTGACCCGCCCTTGTGGATTGTCAAGACTGTCAGTACGCGTGCGGCTACGTTTCTCATGGTGGCTTGAAACGTAGGTGTGACCGTGTGTTTGTGAATGGACACCTGGGTATGGTTTTTATATGTAAAACTCTTGGTAGCAAGAGCTGATGGAAAGAATAGGGGGGCCTCGGAAATAACTGAAATAACGTAGCTGTTGGGAGGAGTGACGTTGTTTAAATAACGCACGCGATTCCCTCAGCCTGGTCTGTGTCCCTGGGGAAGGGCTCCAGGGCAGGGACGGCCTCGGTCACGTTCACAACCAGAAGGAAGGGGGCGCTTCTGGCACAAAACTGGGGGCCAGGAGCCCCCTCACCCTCAGCACTGGCTGTGCCACACGCTGGCCGTGGACCTGAGGGGGTCCGGTAACCTCTGTGAGGCTCGGTTCCCTCTTCTGAACCATGGAAAGCCCAGGACTCCTGACAGGTTTGTGAGATTCAATACGACACGGTGCTCCAGGTGCCTCGCGGGACACCTGAGTGACAACCGCGTCAGGAGTGAGCGAATGAAAACTCCGAATGTTCATCAGTTCATGAAATGTTGGTCTAGATCTTCAGTAAGATCACAGACTTCTTAACAGTCAAAAACCACCCCCCATTTTTCCAAAGAATCAGATGGACTCCTGGAATCTTGGACGAGAGAGTAAAGGTCCGGGCAGGGCCACCCCCTCCAGGGTCCTCAGGAACCCCCAATTCCTGGAGCACCCCCGACCACAGCCTTGGCCGTTAGCACGGCTCCCGCATCCCCGAGATGGAGCTGTGGACCAGATGGCCCTTCCTCCCTCCAGTGACGCTGGGCCCTTGGGGGAAGAACATTCCTCCCAGCCCAACTCTGAACATAGGAATGACACGCTTGTTGTCAGCCATCCTCTGGCTGTGAGCACAGCAGTGCAGCAGGGGGCCTGGGCATCTCCCACGCCCGGGCGCCTTGGCGGGTCTGCGGCCGGATTCGCCGCCGTCACCCCTGCTGGCTGTCCTGTGAGTGCGGGTGGGAGGGTTTCACCAGAGGTGCCACCAACTTAAGAGCCACGAGCTCCGTTGTGATGGGGCGTCAGTGGGATTTACTAATGAGGAGCTCAGACCTCCGTTCTGACTGCCACTCAGGAAAGACCTTCTGCATAAATAACCCTCCTCAGACCTGGAACCGCTGCCTGCCTCCTCCACCCAATTCCTGTGTCTCCCGAGATTCCTGCATCTCTGTTTTCCTCAACAAAGGACTGTTAATTAGTCCCAGAACCTAGAGAAATCCCTCTCCTTATTTAGGTGGGCTCAGAACCGTGCTGAGACTGAAGCCTTGTGGTGCAGTCGTGGCAGGGCGGTGGGCGACGAGCTCTGCTTCTCCCATCAGCATCCCCGTCTTCACAGGGTGCGTGAATATTAGATTAGGACCCCAGGAACTTGTCAAGGCCACACTGGGAGTGGGAGTCACGCTGGAAAACAAGTCGCTCGGACCAGGGCTCGTGGTTGTTGCCGCTACGGCTGATGTTTCCTGGACAGGGAAATGGATGTGAAATCGGGTGTTGGATCACAGCGCGGCATTCATTACCAAGGAAACCCAGAGGGAGAGGCAGGTTTCACGCTCCCTGCCGTGGACGAGATGGCATGAGACAGGTTTCAATGTTTTGCTTTAAGATGAGACTTTTAACATTTCTGAGACAGAGTGTTTTCTCTGGAGACGATGTGTCTAATGGCTGGTGAATATCCATTTTCTTAATAGATGTTACATTTTAGAGCAGTTTTAGATTTCTGGAAAGACTGAGCAGGAAGTACAGAGTTGCATGCACTCCCTCTGCCCCTGCACAGATTGCCCTGTTATTAGCGTCTTGCATTGTCACAGTTAGTGGGGAACGTTGTTACAGTGGATGAACCTGCCCTGCCACTCATCATCACCCAACGTCCATAGTCTACCCCAGGGTTCCCTCCTGGTGGTGTGTGTTCCGTGGGTTTGGACAAATCTGTAACGAGACCTGTCCATTTATGACCGTGTCGCCCAGCGTGTTTCCACCACCCTACAGATCCTCTGTGCTGCCTGTTCAGCCCTCCCTCCCCTCGACCCCTGGCAACCCCTGATTTTTTTAGTGCCTCCATAGTTTTGCCTCTTCCAGAATGTCATGTAGCTTCTTCAGGTTGGCTTCTTTCGCTAAGTAAAATGCATTTACGTTTCCTCTGTGTCTTTCCATGGCTTGATAGCTCCTTGGATATCCATTTTTGAAGCTAAGAGAAATGGCATCTGTGCCTTTTCCAGATTCTCAAGCAAATCCTGGGTGCCAGAGGACCCCGGTGGGAGGTGCTGGGACTCGTGGTGAGGAGGGCTGGCCCAGTGCCTCGTGGCCCAGCTTACTTGGCAGGAGCGGCTGGAGCCACGTGAGCCAGGCAGTGGCCTTGGGGGCACAAAGGACGGCCCCCAGCATCCTGGGGGAAAGGGGACCCTGAAAGTGGGCCAGGGCTGGGTAGGGGAGAGCAGTCCTGCACACAGAGTGGAGGGGAGCGGGCAGGATGCAGGGCGGGATGGGACAGGCTGAGCCACAGACCACGCGGAGCGAGACCCGTGGGCAGCTCAGGTGGCCCCCCGTGGAGACATTTGTACCGCCCAGGACACCTCGGAGTCTGCACCCCACTGCAGCAGGGCTCCCTAAGGGCCCACTCTCTCCCACGAAGTTAGAGGCTCTTCCATGCGGCTGGAGGCCAACGCTGACAGCACAGTCTATGTGCGCACGTGAAACCTGGGGGTGACTGAGAAGACGTGGAAAATGCACGGAACCGATTGGAAGGAATCGGCTCTGCTCTGCGCCCACATCGCTGCAACGGGAGTTTGGCGAAGAGGCACAGAGGAAAGCGTGGGGGGAAGACTCCTCGGGTCTGAGGTTTCCAGCAGATGCAGACCT
This sequence comes from Delphinus delphis, assembly GCF_949987515.2. Classification (NCBI taxonomy): domain Eukaryota; kingdom Metazoa; phylum Chordata; class Mammalia; order Artiodactyla; family Delphinidae; genus Delphinus; species Delphinus delphis. Next base: position 1,891,803 of record NC_082697.1, on the reverse strand, counting down.
GGCCCTGGTTCTTGCTGGAGCCTTCTAAGCAGATCGTGAAGGGACTCGGGTGAAGGGGCATGTGACTCCGCCTGTTCTCGGCCAAAGGCAGGGACTCCTCAGGAAGGAAGGATCCCATCATGGTTTGAACGCACATCAGTTTTAAGTTTAAAGGCCCAGCTGAGAAGCCAACCACGCTCATCCTCATGGGCACGTCCTCCGAGAGGCAGGGCGCCCCCAGCCCCATCCTCGCGGGTGACGGGACTGGAGGGTGGCGGGCAACCTCTTGCCCGTGGTGCTGGGAGACGTGCCACAGCAGAGCAAGCCGACCCTGAGCACCAGCCCGGGGGTCCTCTGATAGGCGCACCCCCCTCCCCTGCCCCCGTGATCCGCGTCGGCCCCCGGGGGTGCCTGTCCCCCCCGCCCAGACTCGCGCCGTGTGGGGCTTCGCACAGACGTCCTGCTCATGGAGAGGGTCAGCAGGTGCCCTCACACTGTGCTGGAAATGGCGCTTTTCCAACTTGTGTCAGCAAATGTCCGCCTCGGGAATCTGTGCTGAGCAAAATGATGGCAGAAGAAAACAAGAAAACACAGCCAGCCACAGTCTCAGGCGTCCATCCTGGCCTGGGGCAGCTTCCTGAGGTCCAGGCGCGCCCACGGCATCTGCCGGTGACCACACTCAGGCCGGTTGCTCCGGGGGTCCGCCTGGTGGGCAGACCACCCCCGGGCTCAGTAGATGCAGGGGCTCCATCCATGACCGGCTTCCCTGACTCCACAGGCAGGAGGGGTGGGGCCGATGCCTGTGTGCGGTCAAGGGAGATGTCTGATTCGGATTGAGTGGAAAAGAGGCAAACGTAACAACATTTTATGTATAAAGTACACATTTCAGGAAAGAGTCTGGAAGGACAGCCAAGGATGCCAGTTACCTGGGGCTCCAGTGATGCCCCGTCCATCCCAAGGCTGCGGGGGGAGCAGCAATGCGGGGCCTGCCACAGCCCCTTCTCAGGGGAGTCCACTCAAGCACAACCCCCATGCCTGTCCCACATTAGTAAAACCCACTGAACCTCTGTCTGCCGCTTATGATCACCGTGCACTAGCAGTTCTAAACAATGTCCACCCCGCCCCTGGAGTGGACAGCACTGGAGTTGAATGAAGCTCTGGGGAGAAAGGACTCAACAGCTGAGATAAATCCAGGAAGGCTCCTCGGAGGAGGCGGCCTGTGTGGTAAAGGGTGTTGCAGAGCATTTCAGGCACGGGAAACTGAGGCTGAGCGCTTGGAGCATTTGGCCCACAGGGAGGGGATGAGCTATGGGAGAGTCAGGGTGCAAGTGAGCTTGGAGAGGCAGGTGGGGTGAGAACAGCCCACGAGTCCTCTCAGCTGCACCTGGAGGGCATGGTCTTTGGGGCCACTGCGTTCAAGCTCTGCCTCCATCACTTTCTGGTTGGGAGACTGGAGGCCAGGGACGCCCCCTCTCCTCCTCGTTGCCCATCAGTAGAGCAGAGGAGGATAAAGGTGGTCTCCTCCCTGGAGGTGGGCCGTGAGGGTAAATTTGAGGATACAGTGCAGCGAAAGGCTGAGCTCCGAGTAGGGCTCTCAGTGGCCGCTTGACCGTTCTCCCCGTGGCTTTAGATACAGTCAGGCAGGGAGAGGGGTGCATCGCGTGCTTGGTGCCCACCTCCCTGAAGCCTAGGTCCCCCCCAGGGACAAGTCCTGTTTTGGAGAATCAGTGAGGGAAGAGGCGTCCCTGGGGGCACTGTGCAAAGAGCAAGCCCCCCAGGGCTGTGCTCAAGGCCTCCGCTCGGCCTTTCTCACCTTCTGAGATGGCCCACACCCTGTCTGTGGAGTGTGTTTCTCTCTAAATAAATCCGCTTCTTACCTATCACTTTGTCTCTCACTGAATTCTTTCTGCAATGAGACATCAAGAACCTGAGCTTCATTGAGTCCTGAAACCAGGTGTGTGATCTCAGTTGGAAGACTGTGGGTTTGGGCTGGGTTCAAGTCCCACTCTCAGGTGCACGGTTTCAAAGGCTCAAGTTGATTCCCGCTGAGGCCTCGCACCTGGCAGAGCCACTCAGGACACTCAGTGGGGGATAAGCCGTGTTTATTCAGAATACTCATGGACCTTAGTGGAATTACTTCATTTTTGAGTCTTGACTTCCCTATCCCATCTTTGCTCCCTTTTGAACTCCACAGCAGGTCCACCAATAATGAGGCCAAGCCCGGGGAGGACCCAGAGGCCCTGTATATCACGGTGCTCCACAGGGAAGATGGTCCAGTCCTGAAGGTGCCTTTGATTCCAAATCTACTGCCACAAGCAGAAGCCAGGGAGCACAGTGGGGGACGTGGTTCAGATCAGGCCATCTCTGAGCAGATCGGTGTGATTCTGTGCTCAGAGCCCTGGTATGAGGTCAACTCGATTCAACTGCATTTCACTGCTCAGATCACTCTATAACGACATAGTAACAGAAAGTACAGAGAATTCAGTAAAGCCACCGTGGAGTCCATAGAGGGGAAGTGGGGTGGGTGACCTTTACCTGAAGCATGTGCTGCCCCTGGGGCTGCCCTGGTCTCCCCTGGCTGCCCAGCCCCTGGCCGGTGCCCGGAGCGTGGAGACGCAGTGAGTGGGGGATGGTGGACGGAAGGAGGGAGGGAGGGAGGGAGGGAGGCTGACTCCGCCGGGTGAACGTATTTACGCCTCAGCACAGTGCCAGCTACAAGCTCACCTCTGGCTCATTTGATCTTTCTCAGTGCAACTAACAAGAAAAATAATTTAGAAAGCAAAAGGGGGGACTTTCAGCACCACGGTGCACGGCTCCAGTATGCCAGACTCGGGGAGGCACAGCCCCCTGCCCCGTGAATGTCAGCAGGCTGCCGCCAGTGCGGAAGCAGACGCGGGTGTCACTCACGCCTGTTCGCAGCATGCCGTCCCCTCGTTCTTCTCACGGAGCGAGCAATTAAAAATGATGAGGGTAGAGGGTTAAATGTAAACCCTCCTGGTGGGGGAGCCGCCGGGCTTCCTTTCATGGGTGCCGCACGTTCTCTGCAGACGCTGTGGATAAGCATGGCTGCACCTGTCTGCTGCCAGCCAGCGAGATGGGCGCGGGGGAGAGAAAAATTTTCTAAGAAGGGCTTTGCACCGTCCTGGAAAAAGGAAAGAAGCGGGTCTCTGCTGTTTAGCCGAGGGCCTAATTATGGCGCTGCACAGGCAGCGTAGCGAGTCGGCGTGATCTTCGTATTTCAGAACTGGTCGGAGCCAGGACCCCGTGCCGCAGGTTCTAGCATGTGGACTGCAGAGTTTTCACTTACGAGGTGTGCACGCCAGCTGCAAACGTTAGGAATGCACAAAATTCTAAGCAAAACAGGCTTGCCGCACGCTTTGCATTTTGGGCGTCAGTTAACTAGATACTAAAAGTGCCCGGGGCGCTGATGGAGAGCGCTGGTGTCTGTAGCGACTCTGGGCCTGCGTGTCGCTGGGGCACATTCTACAGTGTCATCTTCTCTCAGCAAATTCAGTTTGCTCATCGATAAAATGAGGGGCTGGAGGAGATGATCTCAGGGGCGCCTTCCAGTCCTGACATCCCAGAGGCTTGTGACACTCCTGGGAGGCGCTGGAGACCCGGTGAAGCTTTCGCGGGTCCCCGCCTGGTGCGGTACCCAGCACGCAGACACGCGGCACGTGAAGGCACGCAGGCAGCTTCCAGGATGGCAGCTCAGAGCCCCGCTTCGTGAAGGCTTCATCTCCCTCCCGGGCCCCAGAGCGCTCTCCCCTCCTCTCCTCCGACGTCAGCATTTCCCCGTCTCTTTGGCCTGCACTTGGGCCGGGAGCGGAGAGGCCGTGGGGAGGGGAGCTGGGGTCGTGGATCACGGCTGTTTCCAGGGAGGTTTTGTGAAGCTCTGGGCACGTGGGGCCTGTGGGTGGCTGGGGGTCTTGAGGGGCAGGAAGCTGAGGCCGCCCTTCTCCCTGTCCTTCCAGCAGCCAGGAGGCAGGGACTCAGGGAGGCCCTGGAAACTGCTTCAGGGTAAAATTCCCGTACATAAGTTTCACCACTTCAGGTGAACAACAGTGCCGTGGCGCTTAGTACATTCACGTGCTGAGCAGCCGTCAGCTCCCTCTGGTTCCAGAACTTCTTGTCACCCCAAAGGAGACCCCGTGCCCATGAGCAGTCACTCGCCAGCCCCCGGCCGCCACCCAGCTGCACCTGTCTACGCTGGCCGCAGCTCCAGCCCTCCCGGACGGGCAAGGGCCGTGGTGACGGCCCCAGGAGGCCCCACAGTCAGCAGACAGCACCCTCGGGGGATAAAGGGAGACACCCACAGGGACGCAGCCGCGCCCGGCAGATGACCCACGGGAGGCTCCCTCGGGGGCCCCAGGACCAGTTCGGGGTGGCTGCATGTCCTGAGGTTTTGCCGGCACTGCTGGACTTGTCTCCTCTCCCCCTCCCCCGCAGGGTCTCCCTGCGCCGTCTCCCTGGGGATGCATCGTTGCTGGGCGGGTGGCTGAATCACCTGGTTGAGGACCCGCCCTGGATTCCTTGCTCTCTTTTTCTTCCTTTTCCCCTTCTTTTCCTGGCTCTTGAATTTCTCTCTCCCAAGCAGAAGTGTGTGCAGGAGTCCTGTGATCCACTGTAGCTAAATTTGGAGGACGTACTTCTGAAGTCACAGCGGTGGACACCTAACTCAGTTCACTGGGTGTTTTTATGGCTGGAAAAGGCTATGACCTTCTCTTAACATCGGCCCCAAAGGGAGGCCATCACATCCGCTCAGGACGCCTCCTCAGCGCCACAGGCTGCTGGACCTTCCTAGAAACCCCTGGAGTGACACGGAGGCCCTTCCCTCATGGCGGGGAGTTTCCTAGCCCTGCCCATCTCTTGGAGTCTGCAGGTCATCCCACTGGCTGAGGACCTTCCTGTGCGCTTGTTTTGACTCTTGTTCACCCCAGCAGCCTGGTTCCCGTCACACTGGCTCTGAGTCCTTGACACCCCACACTCCCTCTGCTCAGGACCTTTGCACGTGCTGCCGTGTGGCCTTGAAAGCTCTCCCCTGCCCAAGCTCTCCTCTTGCATCCCTCGGTGCTCAGCAGAAGCACCAGGACCTCATCCTCGGGAAGCCCTCCCGCCGCACATCTGGGTCAGGCTCTCTCAGAACCGGCCTCCTTCCTTCACGCAGAGCCCCCTGCCCCCCGCCAGCCCCTGGGAGCCGCATCCGCCGTGTGACAACTCACTCCCACTCTGAGTCCATCTGACGGTCACTGTGCTTTTTGCTGACTGTTGTGTCCGTAAATCAACACGAATGGATGGACGTTGGTGCCCCGGGAGCTCTGCGTGTGCAGCTGCCTTCACCACAGGGCAAGGGGTTCCACCAGGGGAAGAATCGGGGGGCAGCCCTGGGGCAGGGGAGGCCGCGGGGGTTCCGGCAATAACTCAGTGGGCCCTCAGGGGACGTGTCGGCAGGGACACCAGGATGACAGACAGAGACTAACATTTACGCAGCGCGAAGGAAGATGCATCTCGATGACAGCCGGCCAGCCAGGTGCGCCCCCGCCCTTCATCTGGATGGGCAGCGCCCCAGCCCGAGGCCAGCCAGCCCAGGCTGCCGATCAGCCTCAACACTGCTTCCCGATTTCACGGCGAGGGGGGAGGGGGGAGGCCCCCTGGAAGACGGAGTCCTGCACATAGTTCATGGCCTTCCCACCGTGTCCTGCTGGACGCGTTCCTGGGCGTTGGTCTCTCACGTGTGCTTCTCGCATAGCCATGGACGGTGCTGTTGCCGCTCTAAATGCTGGGCCTTTGCAGCGTCGAGTCACATTTCAGGAGCAGCGCAGACGCGGGCGGGGATCCATTCTTCTCTGGACGGCTTCTCGGGATGAACAGGGCTTGGAACCGGAATCCGTCCTGTCCAAAGGGAGAGGCGGGCGCTGGGGGCCAGGCCTGGGCTGGGGAGGGGGAGCCAGCCCCCAGTCGTGCGAGAGGGTCAGAATGCCAAGTGCTGGCTGACCCCACACATCCCGCAGGGCTCCCCTCCCCACCCCTTGGGCCGGCCCTCTTGGTGACCCCGTACAAGCCTGTGCCAGTCCACCATCTGCGCTGCCATTTCCCAGTCGCCTCCCGCCCGGAGCCTCCGCTGTGTGTTTCTAGGTAGATCCCCAGAGCCAGGCACCAGGGGGCCCATAAATGTTTGTGGGGTGAACAGCCTCGTGTGACCTTGGCCCAGTGCTCTGCTCCCTGTCTCCTCAGGTGGGTGACATGGGTACTGGCCGGAGCGCAAGACAAGTTGTGTTCATCCAGCCTCTACGCTGCGCTGGCCCCGTCCGTCCTTTGCTGCTGCTCCCAGAGGCCTGTGCTCAGAGAGGCCGCTGCTGGCCGGGTCACACAGCTGGCGTCCCAGCCCCATCCCGAAGGGGCCTGCCAGTGTGGGCGTGGCTGCAGCGCACACCTGCGCCCGGAGCTCACGCTTGCCCTCCTCCTCGGCAGGCATCAGTGCATACACCTCCCCACCCTCCCGGGACCCCGCCCTCGGGCAGGTGTGCTGAGTCCTGCCCCCAGGGCCCAGCCGGCCTCCCCCGGCGCTGGCTGCCCAGGAGCCACGGCCGCCACCCCTCCGAGGGGACGAGGCAGCGGGGGCTGTGACTGTGTGTGTTTAACCAACTGGACCTGCTTTCTCTCGGGAGTCCTCCCATCTCTTGTCACGTTTTTTTAAAACTAGTGGAAGTAGTTAGCAAGCCGCAGAGACGCACAGCAGGGCTGGGTGGTGGGTGACGAGCGCCCGGCAGGCCCCACATCCCAGCCTCGGAGGGAAGGAGGTTCTGTCTCCCTCCAAGCAGATCTCCTCTGGTGGAGCCTGAAGGAGGTTGTGAGCCCGGGGCCTGCACATCCAAGCAGGCATTTTCTCCCCACGAAGTGTGGAAGACCTTCTCGGACCCTCATGCTGGGACCACAGCACCCGGCCTGGCCCGCACAGGAGCTTGTGAGCATGCGACGGCCTGGCAGCACCCTTGCCCCTAAAAGAGGAGGACGTTTAACCTGCAGAGATAGAGGCAGACTCCAGAAATAAAAAGGAAGCAAGAGGAGGAAAGTGGGTTGCAGAGGAAACAAAGATAGAAAATTGGGCAGAAAGTGCTAAGGTTGGTAAATGCCTCAGCACTGCTAGGTCCCAGCTACCACGTTGCCTCTGAGCTTCCTGGTGGCCAAAGCGAAGAGGGAAACTGCCTTGGGGCAATTCACCAGAAAAAGGCAAATGGGCTTCTGGGTGACAGGAACCGTTCCTGCCCCAAGACCTCAGACGCGTCTCTGGAGAGTCTGCCCCTCAAGTGCTCGCTTCCCTTTTTTTTTTTTAACATCTTTATTGGAGTATAATTGCTTTTCAATGGTGTGTTTCTTTTGTACAACAAAGTGAATCAGCTATATGTATACATATATCCCCATATCTTCTCCCTCTTGCGTCACTTCCCATTTTTATGGCAAGACGTCGTGTTTGTAACCTGAGCAGTGTTTGCATGTTGAGAAATTTAAACCCACGTTCCTCAGGGTTTCAAACGGGAGTTCATTTGTTCAGAGCTGAAGCGCCGTGAACGCCCCTGGTGTCTCAGAAGAACAAACCTTCCTGATCTTTCCCTTTGAAAGAGAGACACAGCCCAGGCGCGCACAGGAAGACACTGTTTTGAACTCCCTTCCTTCTGGAAAGCTGGCACCCCAGCACCGCAGGCACTCGGAACGGCCCCCATCTCCCCGCAGGCACCTTCCAGCTCCTGCTTCCTCACTGACGAGGGCTCGGAGTCTCAGATGTGATGGTGAAACCAACCTGTTGGGTTGAGCCATCAGCCAAGCCTCAGTCACACTGAAGCTGGAGGCTGGGTTCCACGTTGTCCCAAGGCCCCCATGCCTCCTCGCGTGGAGGGCCCGAGTCAGACCCAGGCTGGAACGATGTTAAGAGCAGCTGCGAGGAGAGGCCCAACTTTATCATCACAGGTCACGTCTGGTGGTGCCACCTTTAATGTCCTGCGGGCTCCCGTCCACTGAGGACGCCTGTGCCCTGCAAGGTCCCAGGCTCCTGTGGACGGTACTCCGACCTTCCTGTTGGGGCAGCTCCTATGAGGGTGATTTTCTTCTCTGACAGCAATGTCCACACTTCCCTCAAATGCCACCAAAGCTGTGCGCCTGTTTTTTTAAAAAATACAACGACACCATCACTTAATCCTGGAGAAACTCAGACCCTCCCACTACCGTCCAATTCCATTCATGTTATTAGAAATCTTTCAGAGAACAAAGGGCTTATTCATGTACTTTGTGCTAATCTCCCGGCAATCATAGGACTGTCATTTTTATCTTTGTCAACGACAGTCGGGCATCAGAAATAATTGATCCACTCAGTTTTTTGCTGATTTTAATTTGTTTACCGACGGGGAGGACAGGACTACAAAGGCAGTTTGGAATTTTCCTGTCACTGGAAAAAGAATGTGATTATCCCCCCACTAGGAGGGCATTTCCCTGGAGCCACAGCGCACTCCTCACCTTGGCTGCCCTCATCCACCCGAGGACCCCTGTCTGCGAGCTCTGGAGTCTGAACACACACGGAAGTGTCTGGTTTCCTCAATTTAAAGACATTTTTATATTAAACCAACACGTGGGGATTGCTGGGGACTGGGGAGAGTCTGAAGTGAAGGAGCTGAAACAAGGGAATGTTCTGTTATTTATTATTTCAAGGCAGCCAACAATAAAAGGTGAACGCAGGGGCAAACACTTATCAAACCTAACAGTGAGGAGCTCTTTTTCGTTTCTCGAATAAATAGTAATTAAATCATGTAAGCTGTAATTTCATGACAGTGAAATTGCTTAAAAACACCAATCGTCCCACCGTGATTGGGAGATACCCACACTTCTGTAAACACCAGGTAACTTCATCCGTCGCTTGTATCAGCAGAATGTGACACTGGCTGTTGGCGCCTCGTAATTTACCACATTAGGTGGCGGCTGCGAGAGCACACGTGTGAAAAAGGCACTGATGTGATGCCGGTGAATGTGCGGCTTCCGAGATGCCTTTTCCTGCAGGGGGTTTACCAACGGTCCAGGTGATGGAGTCACTGGCGGGGGCTGACAGCTCACTGCCTAATTACTGTTTGGGAAGCACAGCAACGTGCCTGCCCTGCAACGGCAGTGGACCATCCGCCTTCCACGCCTGCTTCCAAGTCACCGAGAAGCTCTCGGCTGCCCCAAGGTCACCAGGGAATTGGTTGAGGGTAAAGAAACCCCTCCCCCCCGCATGGCTCAGACTCAGGTTGAACCCAAAGTTGATAGTGACGGGGAGACGCGTTTGCAGAAGTGAGAACAGCTGTGTTTCAGAGCGAATGAACGTGCATTCATTGCTTGGGGTCGATGTTCCTTTTCCTAAGGCCTCAGCTAATTCCCTACGGGGTAGAGATAAAACCCAGTACCTGAAGGTCGAAAAGTCAATTAAATCACCGCTTTCTCGAAGCTCATTAGAGACCAAGGACCCGCTGCTGGAAATAAGCTGTGAGTGGGCGCCTGCCCGCCAGGCTGGTCCCCAGCGCCCTGACCTTCTCCCCCTCCTCTTGCAGTCAAGTTCAGCAGCTGCCTGGGGACCAAGGGGACACACTATGAGACCGACAGCATGGACTTCAAAGTCGGGGCTGACGGGACGGTCTTCGCCACCCGGGAGCTGCAGATCCCTTCCGAGCAGGTGGCCTTCACCGTGACCGCGTGGGACCGCCAGACGGCCGAGCGCTGGGATGCCGCGGTACGGCTGCTGGTGGCCCAGACCTCACCCACGCGGTCCGGACACAAGGTAAGGTGTGACTACATGCGGGGGGGCGGGGAGGCTGGGTAGGGGTCCTTCCTCCTTCAGGTCACCGAGCAGAACCTCTGCAGAGGCTGACACTTGAGTGGGCGGCGTGGGCCGGGAGGGGGACCCCTGACCTCCCACCTTCCCAGACAGGGCTGCCCACAGGCTCCACCCCCGCCGAGTGTAGTGCACAGCTGTCAGCACCCTTTTTCGGACAAGGGCCCCACAGCCCCGCTTCTCACCGCGCACCTCTCCTGCCTGAGGCTTGTAGCCCACCAGCCCCAGAGGCTCCCAAGACCCAGAGGGACAAGAAGTAAGACAGAGGCCACGTGGCTGGCCTTGCGAGGTGGCCAGAGTAGCTGGCGTGAGACTGATTCAGAGAGAGGGAAATGGGGAGGGGGAGGAGGGGGAGGGGGGAGGAGGGGGAGGGGGAGGGAGGGGGAGGGATGGCACCCTTCACGTAGACACACACCAGCCACTGTCACCGGCCTCCGCAGCCCTCCCTCCAGCTTCACCTCTGACTCGGTTGCGTGGCCCTGTTGACCGGACAGGAGGGGTGAATTCACTTCCCCTGGTCCTGAAAGGCCTCTCAGCCCCACAGGCCCCAGGAATCCAGGACCAGACCCCTCAGCCCCCAGAAATCCCCACATTAGGTTTCCCGTGCCTGAGGGGGACCAGGTCTGCTTACCTCTGCCCGTCCCGTGTTTCGGCAGCTGCGTTGGCCTCCGCGTGAGGGCTCCCCGGTCAGCAGAGAAGTTGCTGCCCAGCTGACCTGCATGACGGGTCCAGCTACACACGTCCACCTACATGAAGGGTGGACCCGTGGGGAGGGAGACACACTTACAGTCAACAGGAGGCCTCAGGTCATCAGTGTTATGATGTGTGTGCGGTTCACCAGCAAAAGAAACACACCGGTTAAAGCAGGACAGGCCATCGGGGACAGCGTTTGTGGGTATTCCCTCGGAAAAGGGTTCGAGGGAAGTAGAGGGTTAGACCAAGTTGACCAGATCCCTTTCTGCAAATTTGCCCAGAACCTCACAGGACTAAAGGGCTCAGTGAACCTCAGTGGGAGACAGTCTGCAAGTTTCCCCAAACCTGTTTGACCAAGGAACCTTCTTAATGGGACATCTTACAAGGCAGGTGTTCCGAGGAACCCACTTTGGTAAACAGGGGCTGTGTTTCATGTGTCTTGTTAAACAACATAGAGGTGGTTTTGGTGAGAAAAGGGAAAGTGGTGACTCGGTGGATAGGCTTATCTTGGTGGTGAGTGACCCCGTCGGGAAGGACGTCCTGAGCGCCCTCGCGGGTGTGCTGAACCAGGTGTTGAAACGCGCTTCTAACGGGCGCCCCCCAGATCGTGAGCCCCACCTTGGGGACGTTGAAAACCCTGAGACAGATGGATGTGGTTTTCCATTCCTTCCCGAATGGCCATGACAAATCACACCCTGGTGAGAGGGCAGCGTGGCCCACGCAGGGGCCCCTCCCTGTCGGCAGCCAGGCCAGGGACAGCAGTGGGAAGGCTTACATCCCTGACTGTGATGCAAAAACTGCGCCTTGTGGGCAAGGAGTAGGGCTCCCTAACGCCCGTGGATGGCCTCAGATAAAAGGCATTAATTAAAAATATAGGGACTTCCCTGGCGGTCCAGTGCTTGAGACTTTGCCTTTCAACGCAGGGGGTGTGGGTTTGATCCCTGGTTGGGGAGCTAGGATCCCACATGCCTCGCGGCCAAGAGACCAAGACATAATACAGAAGCAATACTGTAACAAATTCAGTAAAGACTCTGAGGATGGTCCACATCAAAAAAAAATCTTTAAAAAAGTAAAAAGAAGATAAAAATAATGACACCTTTTGTCAGGCATGTTAATGAAGCATTTCTGATGCAGTTAATCCCCGAATCCTCCAGAAAGCGTGACTGCAGTTAGTCCTTAGGACACGTGCACCTCCAACGCCACAGCAGGCAGGCCCGAGAAGCACCCGATCTGCAGATCCCACATCCCAGGCCCAGAGCATCCTTGGGGCTGACTTTGTGGGGTTACACCCTGAGCACGTGAAACATGACCCTGTAGGTGGTGGGCAGAGTCTCTGCAGCCCACCTGACCCAGTCCTTCCCTGTTTATTTCATGTCCCCTTCGTTGCTGATGGCTCTCTGCTTCCTCCTTCTTCAAATCCAAAGAGCCCTGCCCTGACTTTCTAGGACCCCACCTAGACGCTGCCCTAAGTGCGTCCACATTGATCCTCACAACATCTCCAGAGGTGGGCGCTGCCACTGTCCCCACTTTACAGGTGGGGAAACAGAATCATGTGACTGCAACCTCTTTGCTGCATGGGAGAACCGATGTTCTGGAAAGGAGTGCAAAAACGACTTTCTAGGGACAGCTGAGCCCGGCATTGTAATGGAGCCTGGCTGGCCTGGATTGTCAGTTTGAATCAAGGCTTCCCCAGCTTACTGGCTGGCGTCCTAGGACAAGCATACAACCTCTCTGAGGTTTACTGCTCTCGAAAATGGGACAGCTGTGATACCTACATCCTATCCAAGGGTTGTTGAGAGGATTATGTGAGATTATGTGAGGTCAGGCAGGGTGCAGGCTCTGTGAGAGCCCTGTCCCCAAAGAGGCAAAACAGAGTTGCTCTTACTGCTGTCGTTGGCATGGTCCCAGCCCTCTGCGTCACGTGCTCATCATGGCCACGGGGCCCTCACCAGGGTGGTGCCAGGGGGACAGGGAGGAGGGTCTGTGTGGGACACCGGGTCACTCAGTTGATGTGCCCTTACAGAGACCAGTGCCCACCTTTGAATAATGTCACTCTGTGTAAATGGGTTAAGGTGATGCCAGATTGCTGGTGTCCTTGGTCGCCTGCCAGAAGCAAACGTAACTCTTCTCCAGTGGAAGGTATCATATACCAGACCTCAGATTACATCTCCTTTTATATACAATGTCCAGCACTCAACTGAAAATGACTGGAGGGACAAAACAAGGTAAATAAAAATCAAGAGGAGGAGCAGCTGATAATCAAAAACCCACAGGGCTCCAGGTAATAGAGTTATCAGACACAGATTTTATCATAATTATGCTCACTGTCTTTGAGCACATTAAATGCAAGATTTTGACAGAGGATTGGAAGATTCAAGAAGAATTAATTGGGCAGTTTAGGACTGAAAAATATAACAAACAAAATTAAGAGCTCAATGGACAGATTTATCTGCAGATTAGACACAGCTGAAGAGAAGATTAATGAAGCAAAAAACATCAGAAGAAATATTCAGGCCAAAGTGTAAGGAGATATCCAGAGAGAAAACACAAAGGAAAGAGTAAGAGGTATTGGGAAAATGGTAAGAAGTTCTAACATGAGTATGTTTGGAATATGAGGGGGAGAGATAAAATGGAGCAAAAGTAATATATGAAAAAATATCAGCAGAAAATATTCCAAAACTGGCAACAGACATCCAGGCATAGATTCAAAAAGTCCTGTGAACTGTAAACAGGATAAATATAAAGAAAACTGCACGTAGACACTTGCTTAGTCCATTCAATAGGCTATAGCAAAATACCATGGACTGGGGGGCTTACACACAATAGAAATTCATTTCTCACTCTTCTGGAGGCTGGAGGTCTGAATCAGAGTGGCACAGGGTCAAGTTCCCATGAGGGCCCTCTTCCAGATTGCTGCCTTCAGACTTATATCCTCACATGGCAGAGAGCAAAGACAGGAGGCCAGCTCACTCACAACTCCTGTAAGGACACTAATCCTGTTACGGAGACTCCATCCTGATGACCTCCCTTAATCCTAATCACCCCCGAAAGGCCTCACCTCCTAATATCATCCCATTGGGAGATAGGGTTTCAACAAAAGAATTTTGGGAGGACACAGTCCACACTAGGCATTTTAAGGTAAAATAGTTGAAAGCAAAAGTCAAGGAGAAAATCTTGGAAGCAAATAGAAAAGACAGAGCTTCTTTGAAAGAGGAATAATTCGATGTAAAACTGACTTCTCAACAGGAACTATGGAGGTTAGAAGACAATGGAATGGTATTTTTTAAAGTGCTAAAGAAAATAGAATTCTATTATTCAGTAAAATGTCCTTCACGGAGTAAAGGTGAATAAAGACATTTTTAAACAAATAAAAACTGAAAGAATCTGTCACAAGTTGTGTTCTTCAGGCAAAAATAAGATGATTTGAAGTAGAAAACCAAGAATGAGAAGATTAAGTAGATGGGAAAATACCAGTGTATAATTACAGGGTGATGTTTTGTGGGATGTAAAGAAGATGACTCAAATTCATGACAAGAATGGCATAGATTTTGAGAAAGGATAAATGGAGTCAAAGGGATCTAGGATGCTTGTGTTGTCCTGGAAGACGATGGAAATATCAAACTAATATTATACTTGGATGAGACACGTCATTAAGAGCCATAGTGTTGGATGCCTTACTTCAAGGTGCATATGAAACACTGACCACGACTGACCATAGTCTAGGTCCCAAAGTAAATCTTAACTTCAGGAGTTACCTAAAGTCTACATAGTGTCTAAATGAGCACTAAATTGATAAAAATGTATCTATTAGAAAAACAGATATTTATTTCTCTTGGAATTTTCATATAATTCTAACACTACCGTATATGAAGATCTTATGCTATAGCTGGATAATTTAGTATTAGTAACACAGCACTGGGCAGGGGACAGCTAAATTCTCCCTCCATTCTAGATGTATTTCTTGTTTATTGTCACCTTTTTAGTCTTCATATTTAGGCAGTATTTTTTAAAACACCCTTAAATAACATAATTTGTCATTTTCCCCGGTAATCAATGTGAATTTTCAAATAAACATGCTTCTTAAACAATAAAAAATAGTCATAGGGTTAAGTTCTAACATAATAGATGGAAAATAGAATAATAAAACTTATCAATCCAAAAAAATGCAAGGAAAGAAAAGTGAAATTATAGAATAGGTGAGATATTTGTCTTTGAGTAGGATGGTAGATTTACAAATATATTATTAATTATAATAATTGAAAATAGATTCATTCATAATTAAAAGAAAATTGACAGGTTATATTTTTAAAAATCCAACTATATGCAGCTTACAAAAGGTACATCTAAAAAGTATAAGGATAAAAAACAAATACCGTATGCTAACACATATATGGAATCTTAAAAAAAAAAATGGTCATGAAGAACCTAGGGACAGGATGGGAATAAAGACGCAGACCTACTAGAGAATGGACTTGAGGACACAGGGAGGGGGAAGGGTAAGCTGGGACAAAGTGAGAGAGTGGCGTGGACATATATACACTACCAAATGTAAAACCGATAGCTCGTGGGAAGCAGCTGCATAGCACAGAGAGATCAGCTCTGTGCTCTGTGACCGCCTGGAGGGGTGGGAGGGAGGGAGACACAAGAGGGAAGAGCTATGGGGATATATGTCTATGTATAGCTGATTCACTTTGTTATAAAGCAGAAACTAACACACCATTGTAAAGCAGTTATACTCCAATAAAGATGTTGAAAAAAGAAAGTATAAGGATAGAGAAAGTTGAAAGTAAAAGCATAGGGAGGGAAATACCATGCAAATGCTAATGAAAAGGAAGTTGGTGACGAGGGCTCTGTTACTATAAGAATCAAATTTGTGTGCGCTTGTCATATGACTTCAAAATATTTGAGCAAAAATTGATAGAACTAAAAGGAGAAATAAATAAGTATACAATCAATGGTAAATTTTAACAGCTATCTCTGAGTAAGTAACAGAACAAGCAGACAAAATATCAGAAAGGAAATAGAAGATTTGGAGCACAGAGTTAAGAAGTCTGACCTTAGTGAGATGTACATAAAACACAGAAACCGACCGCTGCTAAATACAGATTCTTTTCAAGTGTACTCAGAACTTTTACCAAATTTAGCCATAGGCTGAGCCTTCAAGCAAAATTCAACACGCTTCCAAAGTTTAGAATCAAACATAGTTTGTGTTCTTACCTCAGAGCAATTAAGCTAGAAATCGATAACAAAGAAAATAACTGAAAAATCCCCATAGATTTGGAAGTTAAGTAAGTGCCTTCTTATTAACCCTCGGGTAGAAAAGAAATCACGTGGAAATGAGGGAATATTCTGAACTGAGTAATAAAACTAGCTGGATGTAGCTGAAGCCACACCAGATAGAAACGCGTAGCCTTACATACGTACGTTAGAAGATGAAAAGGCCGAAAATCAGTGATGTTACCGTTCATCTCAAGAGATTATAAAAAGAACAGGAAATGAAACACTTTGTGTTTCCACACAAAGGAGAAGATAATGAAACAGAAAATAATAGAATCAACAAAGACAAAAGTTGGTTCTCTACTGAACTGTAGACTCAGTAAGAAAAAAAACCTGCAAATAATCTCTATCTGGAATGGAAAGAGGACATCGTGACCAATCGCACAGACATTAGAAAGGTCATTTGCGGGCATTATGTACAATTTATACCAATATATTTGAAAATATACGTGAAATGGATAACATTCTAGAATATAAAATTTACCAAAACTAACATGAAAGGAAAATCTGAACTGTTTTATTATTATGAACAAAATTTTAATTCAAGTTTTTATCACAAAAAAATACCCGCACCAGGATGGCTCCACTGGTAAGTTGTAACCAAGCTGTAAGGAGTTAAAACTCATCTTACAAGAGGGGTCACTTCCCCAACCAAATGGGCACCATGCTGAAACCAGCAAGAACCTTGCCCAAAGCCAGCACGAACCTTGAAAGAACAGCGAGAGAAAGGGTCATTACGTGCCAGTCCACTCATAAGTGGATGGGAAAAAGCCAAAGCAAAATATGAACACACTCAAATTCAGCCATGTTCACGTGGGATATATCATGGCCGCATTCGTCTGTTCCAAGAAGGCGAGATTTGCTTTAACACTTAAAAGTTACTCCAAGTAGGTCAACACAGAATAAAGAGTAAACATCACATGATCATCTGAATACTGACTGTTCAATTGAACTTCATTCAGGATGAAAATATTCAACAAGTTAGGAAAAGAAGAGACCATTCTGAATCTCACAAAGCGTGTCCACAGCAAACATTCAGTCTACAGTCGGAATATTCGAAGCCTTCCTTGACATCAGAAATAGGACAAGGACACTCTTACATTACACGCCAGAGCTTCAAGCCAGTGAGGTGAGGCAAGAAAAAGAAATAGGAATAAATAGAACTAGCGTTATGTGTAGCTTATATAATTGTGAATGGAGAAAATCCGAAATAATCTGTAGATAAGTAACTGGAATTAATGAATGATGTTAGTTTAGCAAAGGCGCTGGATATAAAGCAATTGCACCTCTACGGACCAGGAGTAAATAGTTAGAAAATAAAATCTGAACCAGATACCAATTACAATAGCATGAAAAATTATAGTTAGGGCTTCCCTGGTGGCGCAGTGGTTGAGAGTCCGCCTGGCGATGCAGGGGACGCGGGTTCGTGCCTTGGTCCGGGAAGATCCCACATGCCGCGGAGTGGCTGGGCCCGTGAGCCATGGCCGCTGGGCCTGCGCGTCCGGAGCCTGTGCTCCGCAACGGGAGAGGCCACAGCAGTGAGAGGCCTGTGTACCGCAAAAAAAAAAAAAAATTATAAACCTAACAAAAAATTTTCAAGACCCTTACATATCACTGAGAACATTTAAAGAAGATCTTTAAAAATAGAGGGATGTGCCCTGCTCATAACATAAGAGACTCAAAGTTGTGAGGGTGTCAGTTCTACCCAAAGGTTTCCATAGATTCAACACAATCCCAACAAAAATCCCAGCATGTTTTTTCTTTGCTTGTCTATAGAAGGGTTAAGAGCTGACTTTAAATTTTTAAATAGAAATACAAGGGGCCAAGAATAACCTAGAAGCACACAAAGATGCGAGGACCTGGTGTTTCAGACATCAAGACTACAAGTAAAGCACACCGCTACTGGCACGTGGGGCCCAACGTGGGCCGCCCTGTGCACTGCAGGGTGTTCAGCAGCATCCCCGACCCCCACCCGCTAGATGCCAGCAGCGCCCCAGCAACCCCGCTTGCACCCAAAGCTGTCTCCAGTCATTGCCAAATGCTCCCCAGGGGCAAAACCGCCCCATCGGAGAACCACTGAACTACAGTAATTAAATGGTGTCGTTTGAGAGCAAAACAAATGGAACAGAATAGCAAGCCCAGAAAAAACACTTAATGTTTTAAAAAATCGTCTTCATGGAGGTTTAACTTTTATTCACCACAGTCCACCCACTTCACATACACGACTGGATGAACCTTGTCAGATGCACACGGCGCCGACACTTGATTTGAGTGGCACCAGATGGCAAAGGCCAGAAAGCTTCAGCCCACAGGTCGCGTCTGACCTGCCACCTGCCTTTGGATGGCCTGAAAGCTAAGAATGGTTTCTGTGTTTTTAAGTGGTTGCATAAGTGCCCGTATTAATATCCGCGACTTTGCTTCTCGGCTACAAAGCCTCAAATATTTAACTCTCTGACCCTTTAACAAAAAGCCTGCTAGGCCCTGCTTAGAATAGCGGGTAAGGACTATCTCTTCAATACGTGATGCTGGGCCAGTCGGGTACCCTTAAGGGGAAAACGTGAAGTGACCCTGTACCACACTCCACACCCCAGATCAGTTCCAGGTGGGCTGTCAATCTGCGTGTTCAAGACAAACCAAATGGAAGAGACTATAGGGAGTGATGTGTGGGGAAAGCTTCCTTATACACAACCCAGGAAGCACGGGGTATCCAGGGCAGGTCGATGATTGGACCTGGTTACAAATAAGAATGTACTCATCAGAGCACATACTTAAGAAAGTGAAAAGGTAAGCCAGAGCTGGAGAGAGGATATTTGTGACCCTTAATGTCTGACAAAGGAGGCACGTCCAGAATATATAAAGAGAGCCTCAAATCACTACAGAAAGACAGATAACCTAATGATAGAAGAAAAAAGAACACAGGCTGTCCCCCAAAGACAAGAGCCCGTGTGTGGATCAGTGTGAGGACCTGTCAGCCTCAGCAGGGCAATGCAGATTAAAGGCGAAAATCCACCAGGATGGCTAACCTTAGAAAGACTGGAAGTACCAAATGTTGGTGAGAAGGTGCAGAACCTGGAGTTACCATGTGCTCTCCGTGGGCGTGCACAATGGTGCGGCCTCTCTAGCAACAACGGGCGTTTTCACTGGAAGCTGAACATACGTTTGCCTGGTTGAAAGGAAAACCATTCCTCTTCTCACACTTCTGACACCAAAGGGATAGGTTTTCCACCCCAGCCAGTTCTCTGACTTTCCGTGGACACCAACTGGGTGCTCTCTAATTTCATTCAGTTCTGACACTCGCAGCCCGGAGTCAGCGCAGACCCCGCATGCTCAGGGTTCAGTCCCAAAAGCCCACCCCGCTTCGGGCATCAGTTACAAGTGGTGGGTCTCCAGGTTACTCGCTTCCGCCCGGCTCGGTTCCCACGACCCCCACCTCAGTTCAATAATTTGCTACGATGGGTTACGGAACTCGGGGCAACACTCACTTACTATCCCTGGTTTACCATGAAGGATATTATAAAGGAACCAGAGGAGCATCAGATGAAGAGTTACTTAGGGCGAAGTCTGGAAGGATGTCAAGTGCAGGCGCTTCTATCCCTGTGGCGATGGGGTGCACCACCCTCCTGGCACGTGGACGTGTTCACCAACCTCGAAGCTCTCCACACCCCAGAGTTTAGGGGTTGTTATGGAGGTTTCGTCACATAGGCATGATCGATTAACTCGACCTCCAGCCCCTCCCCTCTCCCCAGAGGATAGGGTGTGGGTCTGAGAGCTCCAAGCTTCTAATCATGGCTTTAGGCTTTCTGGTGGCCAGCCCCCTCCAGGAGCCCACCCAGAGTCACCTCACCAGAACAAAAGATGCTCTCTTGCCCAAGAAATTCCTAGGGACCTAGGAGCTCTGGGTAAAATACTTCTGTCAGCCCATCACTGCAGAGATTGGTTTTGAGAGCTCTGTGTCAGGAATAGAGGGCAAAGACCAAATGTGTATTTTTTATTGTGCTGCTGGTTTTAGGTACAAGCCCAACGGAAGTGTGTACACATTCGTACCATCAGCTCTGCACCAGACTTTGATAAACCTGAAAAGAACCCAAACGCTCATCCTCATTACGTTGGATAAGTACCTGGTGGTGAATTCATACAGTGAATTTCTATATAGCAGCACAAATGAACAAAGCAGCAGGATGGGTAAATCTCCCAGACACGTATCGAGGGAAAGAGGGCGGGCACCCAGGCAGGAAAGTGCAGACTGTGAGCTCAGACGTGGACAGCTCAGAGTGCGTGCACAGCCACGCAGGGGACCGCTGTGGGAGGCGAGAGGAGGTGGCCCTGGTGGGGGCCTGAGGGACGTGAGGGGTCCTGGGGGCAGGTGTTCATTCTGTGATCATTAGTGTGTCTGTTCACTGACGTTTCAAGCACTTTCCTGCATGTTGTTTATAATTCACAATTTTCAAACATTTTTTAATGCATGCAGAGGGCTTCCTGGCTGGGTTTGGAAAGCTGGGGTGTTCAACGAGAACGTCGCCAGCGGGAGTTCTGTTAGCAGAAGTTTCTAGAAACACAAGGGCCTCCTTCAGAGGAGCCATTTGCAGTGTTAAAAGTCCCGAGAAGCTCTTAGCAAAAGGAGCCTTGAAGCAAACCCCTGGAGGAGGGTGCACGGGGACCCCCTAATTTCCCGGTTCCATAAATTCCACCTCTCCCGTGTCGAGGTCCTGTCAAGCGCAGTCTCCCTTGTCCGTTATTCCAGCGACTGTGGAGCCAGCAAAACTGACAGCTTTCCAGTTAGGTGAACCATAAAAATTTGGCAACTTCTCCCCTTTTCCTTTCCTTTCTTAGCAACAATTTAAAGGCGGTCTTTTTGTGGGTAATACGAGCAGGGCTGGAATCTGGAAGAACTTTTTTGTGTGCAGTCTTGCAGGAAAGCTGATAGCAATTCAATTAGAAAATTTAATTAAGTCACGTATTTCCCACGGGAGTGCTGAATCGCCCCCGAGGAATCCGCGCAATATTCCAGCCCAACAGTAAATACTGAAGATAAAGTTCCTCGCGCCGTTGTCATCTGACTGGCGGCGGTAGCGCTTGGAATTGTCGATGGGACCTGTGGGTATAGTTTGCAAGAAAGAAACTGTTGTTTATGAAACTAATATTGGGTCTTAGAGTATGTCAGCATCTATGAAAGATAAACTCAGCTGAGCGTTACCCAGCAGCCGGACCAGGCCCAGACACTGAAGCGCCTTCTTTCCTTGGGGTCTTGGCCTCCACGGGTGGATGGGCTGAACTTTGCCCCCCAGAGTTCCTGTGTTGAAGTCCAAACCCACAGAACCTCAGAATGGGACTGGGTTTTCAGATGTGGTTAGTTCAGGTGAGGTCCCTAGGGCAGACGGACCCTAATCCAACATGACAAGTGAACTTATTAAGAGGGGAATTTGGGCGCAGACACGCTCACGGACAGAACTCCGTGTGCAGATGAAGACAGGGATCGAGGTGCTGCTTCTATGAGCCG
This sequence comes from Delphinus delphis, assembly GCF_949987515.2. NCBI lineage: Eukaryota > Metazoa > Chordata > Mammalia > Artiodactyla > Delphinidae > Delphinus > Delphinus delphis. Next base: position 1,870,504 of record NC_082697.1, on the reverse strand, counting down.
AGGAACCCGGAAGACTGCCGGCAGCCACCAGAATCTAGGAGAGGGGCTGGGCCAGATCTGCTTGGCCCTCGGGAGGGACAGCCCCGCCACGCCTGCGCCTTGGCCTGTGGCCTCCAGAACTGAGACATGAACGTCCACTGTGGAAGCGCCCCAGTCTGTGGTGCTTTGATTCGGTGACACCAGGACACTCAGTCACCAGGGGTGTGGCCAGTGCCTTCCAGCTGAGGTGGACGCCCAACCCTGGGGCTGTGCCGACAGACCCAAGGCAGCCTCCCAAAGGTGGGATGTGAGTCCGGAGCCGGGCATCCAACCCAGTGTTCCTGATGCCTCAAGTCCTCTCCTCGCCTCTGCTTGGGTCTCCAGGACCGGCAAGGACAAGTCTTGCCAAGATTCTTTAAGCCCCTGGGGTCCATCACCCCCATCCCCACAGTCTGCCCCCTGCGAGTGGGCAGAGCCCATCTTGGTATCATGGATGCCCAGGTGGGTTACAAGACAATGGAATGGAGAGGGCCTGGTTGAGAAGCAATTCCTGCAACCCCCTGGAGGTGCAGCCCCTAAGGAAAGTCTGGCCCATGAGCGACCCTGCATCCCACCATCACCCGCTTTCCATGAGCGCCAGAGGGCTAGTGCCCGCGCCTGAACCCCTACACTGCCAACTCGGAGTTTTAACCAAAGGGGGCGCGTGGGGCTTTCCACGCCAGGCGTCACCTTGGGAAGGCACCTGAAGGTCATTAGGTGGAGCTGAGTGACAGAGTGCACACCTTCAGAAAGTAGCAAGACGGTCCTTTTATGCTTTTCCAAAAGACGGCCTCAATGTGACTGAGAAACAGCAACTCCCAGAAAACAGACAACAGTGTGGTCAGTGAGCTTGCAGACAGCCGTCTACGCGCCTTTTTTCCCCCGGAGGGTGGCAGCTGCGTTAGTGAGTGATGATGAGCTTCTCGCTCCTGCAAGTTCAGACGGTGCTGCCGACGCGGGCCTGCTTCAGGCACGGGCTTGACTGCCTGGGGGACGGCAGGAGAAACAGGTGTTTCCTTCTCCACGGCAGAGACCGTACAACTGCCGGGAAGGAGGCTGGTCCCTGTCCAGAGTCTGTGGTCATGACCACAGCCCGGCGGCCCGCCCCGGTGACAGACGATCAATAGTAGATCTCAGCGGATGCGCAGAGCTCCCCAGAAGACTGCAGCGTTTAACTCTGCCAGCGTGAAGGCGTGAGTGATTTCTAATTGCTGGAAGGTGCGTTTTCTGCAGTTGTGGAGAGCCGCCCTGGGGTCCGCAGGTGGAGGAGGTCCAGCTCGGGCTGTGTTTCAGGCTGCAGATGGCCTTGAGCGAGTGTCAGGGTCAACCTTTCATTTTGCAGAGGAAAGGTGCCCAGGGTCCCACAGCCCAGGGAGAAAAGCATCACGGTCATTGGTCACTTTCCCTGGCCTGTCCCAGGGGGCGGGGTTGGGGGGGGGTGTTGCAGCCTGGGCACCGTCTCACGGAGATTTGAGGGGGACAAGGGAATGAAGATGACGGGTGGCTCACTGACTCCCACGGCTGTGGGGAGCAAAGGGCACGAGAAAGAGGGGCCACTGCCAGGCAGGGAAGCCTCGGACACGCAGGCCAGGGGAGAGGAATGGACCGCGCGATCCTGCCCTGTCTCGTTCCTGTGGGCCAAGGAGCGAGAGCCCGAGGGGGCAAGTGAGCGGCGGGCGTGCTCGAAGGACTCTGAGCCCCGTGAGTCAGAAAGATCCCAAGTCGCTCCCTTGGTCACTGGGTGAGTGAAGACGGTTTGCATGTCCCCGCCGGACACTTCATAATGTTCTGAGATGCAAACGGCATCACCGGGAATGGTCCCACGAGGGCGGCGACAGGCCTGACCACTGAGCAGCAGCCACGGGCTGGACTAAGGTGGGGTGGCTGGCGGGGGGCTGGGCCGGGAGAGGGTAGAGGCTGCGCTGTGTCCTGGGGATCTGGAGGGTGACATCTGAGTCGAGACCCGAGATGAGAGAAGCCATCATTCCCACAGAGGGAGCATCGCAAGTGGGGGGAGGTGGCCGGGCAGGTCGCTGGCCAGGCGGCCCTTGGTCAGGCTCTGAGTCTATTTTAGGGTGTGTCAGGACCCCAGGGAGGGCTGAAAGCGGGGCAGGAGGGGGGCTCCTTCTGCTGCAGCCCCGGGTCGGCCAGCACAGCGCTCAGCCTGCTTCCTGCTTGTCTCTGCAGGGCTGGTTTGCTAAGTGGCGTGGAGGCCCCCAGGGGCCAGCCCAGCTCCGTCTCCCACCCCGTGGGGTCCATCACCCCTCACCGCTGTGCTCTGGCCACTGTCCCCTCCCTGCCCTGGGAGGTCCCGCCACCCAGTACCCCTGCCTGGATCCTAGAATCTCCCCTCTCTCAGCTTCTCCTTTTCCTGAAACAAAACAAAAGCCTCAGAGGGCACGAGGCCATGCCCACCCCACCAGATCCACCACTTTGCCCCCATGTCCCTATGGGGGTGATGTCGCGTCACTTCTGCAGGACCTGTCCCGCCCCCCCAGCAGCGCTCTCCTGCAGCAAAGCAAGCACTGTGATGTGAGTACAAAAAGGAGAGGAGAGAGACCCTCCCTCACTGCCTGTCACACGCTAACCTTCCTCCTGACCAAAGCCTTCGAGGATCACCCACAGCAACAAAACTGACCATTTTTCCCACTAATTGACACCAATATGAGTGATGCCACTCGGTCCCACTGCAAACAGCTCCAGGAAAAAGTCATACATTCTGGTCTAACTTGCTAGTTTAATTTTTTTTTTTTTACTGTGATTGTATTTTTTTTCTGTAAACTACAGAGTAATTTCATTTACTTTGTTCCTAGCAAAACATAATTTTCTGGATTCTCCAGACCCAGTTACCAGCCAGGGTACTCGCAGGAGATGCCTGGAGACAGCTTCGCTTGTGTCAGCGGGAGGAGTGGGGGGCAGGCGGAACCGCTCGGGCGCTGGGGGTCCTTGCCGTGTGGGGGGTGGGGGGGCGAGGATGGCCGAGCAGCCTGGCCGGGCTCGTGGAGGTGACACACACACACACACACACCACACACACACACACACACGGTGGGGCAGACTTGTCTGAACATTCGGGCATCCCCCCAACTTCCTTACCGTGGCCCGTAAAGCAGACATGTCCTCCCCTGTGCTCCCATCCATTACACCTGCATCCTGCCCGCTCCCTGGGCTGCACGGATGGGCGCATTGTCTTGTGTCTTCATTTCTGGGTGGACACAAGGCTGAAGAGGGCAAGGGGTGTGCTCTGAGCGTCTGTTAAAAGAAGTGTAGCTTTGACACTACTGAAGTACGTGAAGCCTTCCCTCGGGATGATGGTGACGGATGCAAGTTGCCTAAAGAGCTGCGTCTCAGCTGTTCCCCCCGGGCTGCTCCCACCCTGAGTCCCTGGCCCATCTGCCTAGGACACGGGGGCACTGGGCGCCAGGGTCGCAAAGCACAGGCAGCATCTCCCCTCCATGTCAGGGCGCCCCCGTCCAAGCCGAGGAGCAGGGCAGGGCCGAGGGAGTAGCCTGAGTTCCGAACCCAGCCCCATGAGCCTGGGCCAGTCCCCAGACCTCTGCCCAGGTGTGAGCGAGCACCGTGCCAGCCCCTGCCTTCCTGGGCTGTCACGGGCGTGAGTGAGCAGGCGGGAGGGGGCTGGGTTCGGAACTCCCTGCCCCCTGCCCCGCACACAGCAAGCAGCGTGTACAGGAGTGTTTGCTTAAGACTGTCCTTCCAAATATAGATGCACAAGAAATAATCATGCTATTTCATTCAGGAAAACTTTCTTTGTATGATTTCTACGGGAATTTTCAAAACAATCTCCCCTTCTTAGACGAGATCGCAAGTAAGAAATACCGTAGTGCTTTACGGGGCATAGATACGGCATTTTTCTTCCCTATAGGGTCGTGGATGTAAAAAAAAAATCCACTAAGTGCCTTTTCAGAACCAAACTCATGCAAATGTTTGTTTAGAATGGCTCCCATGCTCTGTTTGTTACAGAACGGAGATATCTTTCTGTTGTTTTATTTTGTGTTTGTTAAATACCATTTTATTCTGTCGGTCCTTAGCTACCATGGAAACCAGGCAGAAGGCTGCAGACAGAACCCTAGTTAAATGTTTTAAATATACATGCTTGCAGGCAAACAAAAAGTACCATTTTTCAAATGTATATTGAAAGGGAAGCGAAGGGAGAGAAATGGACAATCTGTATAGATTTTGGTGCCTCTTTTTTTTTTTATGAAATCTAATTATCCTTAGTGAAAATCAGTACTGGGTTTGACATTTGGGAGAGTTGAGGAGTGGAAGGATGCTATTTCCCTTATTGAAGCATGTTTAACCCAAAGCTCTAAGGAAGCAATGAAAACAGGAAGGCTGGGGAATCAGAGACAGGGGAGAGGGTCGTAAACAACACTGACATTTGGGGAATGAGTCTCGTCTACCCTTGTTCCAGCATAAGCAGTGTTAGTGTACAATGCAGACGTGGCCTGTCATTCCCCAAGTGTTCCATTTTGAGCACAGACCCATGAAATTCGTAACCCAGGGGCCCCAGGCCCTACATTGGTCGTGTTTCCGTGGCTGGGACGAGCCACCTCCTTCCCCAACATCGGGGCCACCGAGAGGGTCAGGTGAGACTCTGTGAGTGGGTCTCGGTCACTCTGCATGGAAGAAGGTGCAGGAGCCTACAGGGCTGGATGCTGGACGCTGGTTGAAAGGAAAGGGGTCCCGGGTGGATGCCCCGGTGTTGCTTCGTGCGGGGAGACACGCGGGCTGGTTGACCTTCGTGGCGAAAGAGAAGCAGCCCGGCCTCATCAGGGCTCCATCCTGAGGGCCTCCCCTGCCTGCATCTCGCGGGAAGCTCAGTGCAGGTGCAGGTCCCAGACCCCTGTCCCTGAGCTGCGCACCCACTGCCCAGAGAGGGGCTGGACGCACTGCTCCTCGGCACATGGCCCAGTCTGGAGACCAGAGAGCAGGGAAGAACAGGGAAGTTAAAAACCACAATTCCCTCCAGCCTGCCCATCCCCTGCCTCCGCATTCAGGGTCCACGCGCTGCCAGTCAGGGAAAGAAGATCACACAGGGCACCTTCCCGAGAAGGCACTGCCCTGGGTAAGGAAAGCCCATGATTCCATCGCAGGGGGGGCCAGAAAGCTGACACCAGGCCCCTTGATGGAGAAGGTGTCCTCGTGGACGCTGGCGGTCAGCTCGCCTGGTTGGCACATCCCACGGGGAGCTAACTTGAAAGTGTCCCCATAAATGTAGCTTTTGTTGAATTGGTGGACTTGTGTTCATGCTATTTTCTCAAAAGTGGGGGGAGTTTACAGTGCTGAGGCAGGGCGGCATGGGACCCAACAGCTGTGTGGGAGGGCCCATGGGGGGTCAGGCTGTCATCTGTGACCCCATCTTCGAAGGTCAGGGCTGCCAGGCGCTCCTTAGAAACGCACTGGGATCTGGGACTGTTGAAGCCGTTTTCATATCCACGTCACCTCTTGAGGGCAGTGGCTTCTGCTGAGCCATCTTCTGGAGAACAGTGGAGCTCGTCGCACTCTGCAGAAGTGGCCGGGCGTCCGTGGGGTTCTGTGTGTGGGGTGAGGATAGGGGTGTGTCCAGGGCTTGGGCCAGAGGGTGGCTTTGGTGGTGGTGAGTGCAGGGCGCATGCGCAGGACCATGCTTTTGCTCCCGGCTCTTCAGAAGTGGCAGTTGGGTTTTGGGACTCTTTGTATCTTGTTCAGACTTGCCCCAACTGCGCCGTGGGTGCAGTTCTTTTCAGTCCCTTATAGTCTCTTTGTATCTGTTGCTCAAGGAGACGTCTATCCAGGTGCAAGCCCTGCAGCAGAGGGTCCCGGGTCCCAGGTCCCTGCCTGTCTCGCAGTGGGACCCGTCACCTACACTCCCGTCACCAGGAGAGGTGAGCAGTACATATCGCTTATTCGCTGCTAAGCAGCTGTCACCCTCCTCAAACCATGATGGCTGGGAAGGGACTTGCTGCCTTGAAGACAGTCTGCGTTGTTTATATTCCCTGCCCAGCGCCGCTTCTGAGTGTTTCGTGAGTCACCTATTTGCTTATACTTGGCTCTTCATAAGTCTGTGTTCCTACCAGGCGAGTGGTTGGGTGATAGAAAAAGATGACAGATTGTAACTTCCTGCATGTAGATTGGAGGAGGTGCATATGACTGTCGTCCTCCCCTGACACTTTCCTCTCTCTTTTTTTTTCCTTTTTGAAAAAAAGAAAAAAAAAAGAGGCGATAATTTAAAACCTGCCCCAGGTAGGTTTTACATTATTCATCTTTCACTTGTGAACGATGATGGAAAGGAAGTGACCCAGCTTCTTCCTAATGTCGGGGAGTCCCTGAAGACCTCACCTAGAAGCCACACTTGATTACTCTCATAGTCAGACACACAGAGCGACGCTCCTTACAAGGAGAGCAGGCCCCGGGCAGGCACAGGGCTGCTGGGAGCTTAAGAAAATAAGATAATATGCCCGGTGAGGAGATAAAAAACAAAAGCCACCTTGGGAAGGCGGGTGTGCGGGTCACTGCTGGGCTCCAGGTTTGGGCTGGTGCCAGGAGAAGGTGGAAAATGATGACTTTGCGGGAGGGTGGCAGTCACGCAGCTTGCCTGTGAATCCGGGGCCTCGGCCTTCCCGTGAGAGTGGAAGATGGTCCTTGTCTCCATTCCTCCCCTTTTCTCTTGAGTTCACTGAGCTGTGTTCCTGAGCATGGGGGTTTTGTCACTTTGTCCCTGGAGAGAAGATGCCTATGCCTGAGGCTGTTCCTGAAAACCTGCCGAGAGAGAAGCGCGAAGCCCAGAGACGAGGTGACCTAGAAGGGTCTTAGACCCCCGTCCTGGCCTCCCCAGACCCCCACATGCTCTAGACAGAGCAGGTGTGCACACCCCTCGAGGGGGACCAGCCCAAGCAACCGCACAGGCACGGGGTGGCGTTTCGTCTTTGCAAAGTGCGAGTCCGCTGGGGCAGTGACTCCGTAGCTCACCTGTATCACTCAGGAGCGAGACCACGGAACCCCCCCAGGTTGTGACGTGAAGAAGCTACGCTCCAGAAAGTACCCCAGCCTCCTGCCCACGCCCCAGCTGCCCCCAAAGCGCAGAGCTTGTCCAGCTCCGGGGCGGGAAACGGAGGCCCAGAGGCAGGATAAGACTCATCCCGGGCCCCAGGCCTGGCGCTAGGAGCCCAGCCTGGGGAGGCTCCTCCCCTAGTAAGTCACCATTTCAGAGCATCGTCAGCGGAACGATCCGCTGCTAAGCCCGATGGATGAAGGCTCAGTGGGAGAGGCCATCTGAGATGAGAAATGCTTTGTAAATAACAGCTGATAAGGAGCAGACGGATTTAGGGCCTCACAAATGAGCGCCTGGCCTCTGCGTGATCTGTACCTGGGAGCCACGGCCCCTGCCCTTCCTCTGCCCCTTTTGGGAAAGGCCCGCTGCAGGCGGAACAGGGCAGACGCGTGTCCTGGGCGGTCCTGGCCCCTCAAGATGCCCCTGTAAAAGCCCGCCTGCCACCCCTTCCTGGGATCAGGGCTCCGAGGGGTCCCCAGGGGCCGCCACCCCCGCTGCACACCGTGCCCCGCTCAGCCGCTGCTTGTCGAGCACCAGCTCCTCCCTGGGGTGGGCCGGGCTGAGTCCCATCAGAGGACCAGGCGATCCCTCAGCGCTCGCCATCCTGCGAACCTGCAGGGAGCAGCTTGCTGGCTCCAAGGCCAGCGCGGCCGTCAGGACCCCCTCCGACCCCCACCAGTTACAAGACCTCTGACTTGGGCTGAACTGTGTGTAAGGAACAGCCTGTTGGGGCCGGGCTGTTGGTTCTGAGAAAATTGTGACGCGTTACATACACAGAGAAACAACACACACACACACATGTGTACACACGTGCATGTGTATATGAGACATAGCACAGAGGCACGTGCACATGTGTGCGTGCACGTGTCTGTATGTGCCTGGCCTGTGCATACATGCGTGTGCCTACGTAGGTGAACGTGCACACGTGTATCAGGAGCATAGAGGCCACATTCACGTTATCACCCAACACCCGCCATCATTGGCTCAGAAACACGGGTGACCAGGGCGCAGTGGGGAAATCGGCAGCTGTCGTCTGTTCGGAAACACCTTCGAGAGCGGCCAGAAACATGATTTACCATTAGTATGATTACGCGTCGGGGTTTGCGTGCCGCACTCTGAACGGCCCGACGTCCGCGCGGGTCCCGAAGCGCGTGCGCGCCTCATCAGGTGACGGGTCATTGTCGTCATCGGCGTTCCTCCCCCGGAGAAGTGGGTGTGTCTTCCCAGCTGAAGCTAGTGCAGGTCTGGCATTGATCTTCGCCAGATTTTGTTATTACACTTGTCTCACAGCTTTAAAATAGTAGCAAATATGTGCAATTTATTTAAACAACACTAGGGAAATTAACGCCATGCAAGCTCAGCCTAAGCAAATGAAGACAAAGCAGGTTTTTAAAAGGAGAACGGCTCGATGAAAACCTTGACAATTCCGAGTCTAGAATGAAGAGGCTCGGTGAGCTTCTGCAGGTGCCCAAGCATCAGCGGGCGAGGCAGACCTGCATTCTCTGTGCCGCACGTGGGAGACATGGCGGAGCCGGGACGGCCAGGCTCCACCTCCCAGAGGCCGTGCTTGTGGCCGGGACCCCTGCCCCAGCACCCCACACACGCACGCAGACGCGCTCAGAGCAAACACCAAGCGGGTCCCCTCTGCTGAGGCAAGTGCCTGTGCCGGGTGACCCTCGTTTCCTGTGAGGCCGGGAGCCCCCGCAAGGTCATGCGTCTGTGGAGCGTGGCAGTCCCCTGGAGGGCTCACTGAGCACACGCGGCAGGCGTCAGCGCAGAGGTGGGGAGTCCAGGTGGGAATCTCACACTTGGCATTTCTAACCTGGAAGCTGACGCCGCGGGAACTCAGAAATGCCTCTGCTGGTCCGAGGTTTTTCACTGACGTCCTTGGGCCTCTCCGATGGGAATGTCCATGTCTGCCCAGCCCACTGCACACTGACATGAGGACCCGTAGAGGGGATGGGGCCCCATGAAGAAACCCCAGAAGTGAGGGGGGCACACAGATCCTGCCTCTGCCTAAAGAGCTTTGTGACCTTCAGAAGTTACTTGGCCTCTCTGAGCCGCCCAGTCGCCTCCCTGGTAGAGGGGGGATGACCTTCCTGTAGCCTTGGCAGCAGGGAAGATGCAGGCAGAGACGGTTCAGAACGCTCAGTGCCCACAAGGCGTTGGCTGCCCCTGACACGTGGAGAGCAGTTGTCTGCATCCTGGCTGCAAGGGGGCAGGGTGTGGCCAGGACCATCCTGAACACTGTTCTGTGATGCTCATCAAGGAGTCTAGAGATGACCCCACCCCTGTCATCGTGAGAGATGCAGGGTTGGTCACAAGGCAGCATCTGTTAGTTTGACTTGAATAGGTGTTGAGAGAATGTCATGTTTCCATAGAAATCAAGGCCACTGGGGATGCACACACCTCGCGTGGATTCTTCTCATGAAGGATGGGAAGCGACCTAGGGAAGCCTTTCGGTTTTTAATTGCTGCAGACTCTTAAGTGCAGGAGCTCAACACGAAAGACAGCAGGACCCCTGGTGGGGAAAGTCCCAGAGGGAGGTCTCTGGCGTGTGGCTTGTCCAGATGGGTTTTTCCATTGATGTAGCATCAGGTTTTGGCGTTCAGGACTGATCTGTTTTTTTGGTTTTTTTAATTAGTTTTGTCGACGTGTGTCTAACTTATTCTATGCAGCTTTTTTGCAAGAGGGAGTGGGGAAGGTTCAACGGGCAATGGCAAGACCAACAGGTTCTCACTGGGTGGGAGCTCAGCTGGAGGGTGGGGACCCCGCCGTGATTGGAGAGGGGCCACCGCCTAGGGCCTCCAGCCAGCTCTGTCCTCTCTGGCTTGGGCTGTCCTGGTCCAGGGTCTGTCTCTGCCACGTGAGCTCTCATATGCTCCTGGCTCTGAGACTCGAGTGAAATGAACATCAACCATGAGAACGGTGCGGAGGCGACCACACGGGGCACCTTGAAAATAAACATGGAGGCGATATAGGTGCAGATGTCTTGTGTATACGTGAGTCCTGTTAGCTCTTCTAATTATACAATTTCATGTACATTATAACATTCAGAAATACAGAAAGGTAAAAGGAATAAATTAAAATAAAAACTCACTGGTGACCAGAGAAAACCAGAGTTTACATTTCTATGTATTCCCTTCCAATCTTTTTTCTATCCTTTTAAAAAACATGGGGACTTATGCTGCCTGTATACTTTGGTGCCATTTCTCCACTTCCTATCAGTGTATGGAATTTCTTCATATCTTCAAAGAGTAACTTCTTTTTTTCTTAATACATCTTTATGGAGTATAATTGCTTCACAATGCTGTGTTAGTTTCCGCTGTACAACAAAGTAAATCAGCCATATGCATACATATATCCCCATATCCCCTCCCTCCTGAGCCTCCCTCCCACCTTCCCTATCCCACCTCTCTAGGCCGTCGCAAAGCACCGAGCTGCTCTTGTGCTATGCGGCTGCTTCCCAGTAGCTATTTTACAGTTGGTAGTGGATATGTGTGATGCTACTCTCGCTTCGCCCCAGCTTCCCCTTGCCCTGCCCCGTGTCCTCAAGTCCATTCTCTATGTCTTCATCTTTATTCCTGCCCTGCCACTAGGTTCATCAGTACCTTTTTTTTTTTTTTTTAGATTCCATATAGATGCGTTAGCATACGGTATTTATTTTTCTCTTTCTGACTTACAAAGAATAACTTCTAATGACACGCAGTATCCCAAAATATGGACGTAGTGTAATGCATTTAAATATTATTTGCCACCATCAGACTTCCAGAATTTTTTCCTGGTATTTTTACTATTTCACATGTACATAATGTTATTATAAAGACAGCTACGATGAGCATCTTTATTTGGCGGGTTTGTCCACATGCAGTTCCGCTGGGACAGACTTCCAGCTGTGGAGTTACGGGGTCAAAAGCGAGGACCATTTTTGAGGCTTCCGATAGCTGTTGGCAGAATGCTGCTCCCAGCAGTGAGGAGCCCCATTGACTTCAGAGCAGCCGACATTCAGTCCCGCCGGTTCCCGCCAGGCATGGGCTCTTATCAGTCTAATTTCCATAGCAACCCTCTGAGTTCAGTGCTGTTATTACCAAGCCCGTTTTTATAAAAGAAGTAGCTGGAGCTGAGAGAGATTAAGGGCACTTGCCCCGTGTCACATGAATCTTTGGATGCAGGTAAACATAAGACACCAGGTCTGTTTAACGCCAAATCCCACAACCTCAACCATCACCCTCTGCTGACTCACTCACGACACGCTCCTCAGGGGGGAGGATTCATTTTGTTTACTCTTGTCAGTTTGATGGGTGAGGAGGATATATTGCTTTAATTTGCATTGTTTGATGACTGGACATTTTTCATGAGTTTATTGATCCTTTATATTTACTTTGCTGTTAATTATCTATTTGTGTCTTTTTCCTGTTATAATGAAGTTCCAATTTTTTCTTATTGATTTGTAGGAACTCTTTATATAGTCAGGCTCTTAGCTGTTTGTCAGATTTGTTGTAACTTCATCAATTGCTTTTAGGGTATGTTTTCATAAACAAGGGTTTTAAGTTAAAATGTATGAATATTATCCTTTGTAATTTTTTTCCATCGTTTTGGGCCCTGATGTACTGGTTAAAGAGTCAGCTATATTTTCTTCTTTGTTTATGGTTTCTTAACCCCCATTTAATCTGTAGTCCATTTCTTTGTAGAGATGAGGGTCTTGCTAGATTTTTTTCCCTAACACGTCCCCACTTTTCCCAACACCATCCAATCTTTCCCTGGATCTAGGATAGTACAAATTCTAACAGATGCCTTTTCCTCTGCAACACCTAACCAGGCTTCTTTTCGTCTTCTCTCCCTTCCAAATAACGCTGCAGAAAGGAAAGAAGAGTGCACCCCTGGACCCTGTCCAGCCGCCAAATGACACACTGTTGCCGTGGCCACAGCATCAGAGCTCCAATGGGCTGAGGCGGCAGAAACGGGACTGGGTCATCCCGCCCATCAACGTGCCAGAAAACTCCCGCGGGCCCTTCCCGCAGCAGCTGGTGAGGGTAAGTGGAGACGCTCCTGCCGGTGGGGAAGCTCTCGGCTTTAGCCCCTGCCTGTCCCGGGATCTCGCGAATCAAGTCTGATGGGCTTGTTCCTGGAGCCTGGGACCGGCTCTGCACTGGGTGTCTAAGGTCAAGATTTTGCCTTTTCAGTAATGAGATAAATAATACACAGAACAGAAAAGTCAGAAGGGCAGTTGCATCCTCCAGGGTGGACGGGCCTGCTTGCATTGGGTCCTCTCTCCGGTTACTGTCCAGTGACTGTTCTGGTGCATGGAAGGAGATGGGATGGAGACTTGGGTCATGGCCTTTGACCTCTGACACCTTCCTTTGGTCTGCATGTTCACACTTCTTCCCGATTATGGCTAAGATATTGAATGGAGAATGATGGCTTGTCCACGCTGACCATGATCTTGGTGAAAAGTCAGAGGTGCTGAGACTGAGCCTGAGGTGCCGGGGGGGGCAGTTCTGTGTCCCTTCCCTTAGGGTCACCTGCTCCCAGCAGCCACCACGAGGTTGCTTTTCCTGAAGGACTCATTTTACAAATCTGTTTTTCAATGATCAAGGCCACCAACTAGCGTCATCTCCTTCCCTTTGAAGGAAGATTGCAGCCCAATCTGAACAACAGTTTGATAAAGTGGTGGTGAGAACCCCGTTAGATAATCCCATCCGTGGCCAGCGCCTCTCCCCACCTGTGGAGCTGGGGCCCCTCGAGTGTTATTAGGGCGTCGGCTTCATTCCTTGGCCTGATTAGTCTGTTTTGTTTCCTGTTCTTTTTGATGCAGAAAGCTGGGGGGTGGGTATTAAAATGCAGAGCTGAAGCAGCAGACCTCGCAGGGCCATCCAGGTCAGTCACCCCACCATACACACCACAGCCACGGAGCCGTGTCGTGACTATCGCCCTGCCTTCACCACATGTGACACTGTGACTTAGTTTGGTCTTTGTTCCTGTTTCTGGCCAGAACTCGTAAAACCCGTGCAATTTCCTAAATGATAAGAGTGAAAAAGATGTCTGCAGACATCCACAGCAAACCCCTTCCGGCACACCTGAGCTCATGTGCATGAGGGGACTTTGGGGAAGTCCCAGGGGAACCTAAGGCCGGGGCGGGTACCAACCCTGTGACTGCAGGGCTGGGACCTTCACGTTCCCCTTCCCCCCCAGCCGCTCACCCCAGGAGGGAAGAGGGGCTGGATGTTGAATCAGTCACCAGTGACCCATGATTTAATCAGTCGTGCCTACGTAACGACGTCTCCATAAAACCCCAAAAGGACAGGGTTCAGAGAGCTTCCGGGGGGTGAACACATGGAGATTCAGTGAGGATGGCTCTCAGGGAGGGCGTGAAGTCTCCGGGAACCTTCCCACACCTCGTCCTACGCCTCTTCCCTCTGACTGTTCCCGAGTTCGTACCCTTTACAATAAACCAATGATCTAGCGAGTGCACTGGTTTTCCGAGCTCTGTGAGCTGCTCTAGCAAGTTAATCGAACCCAAGGAGGGGGGTGTTGGAACCTCAGAGTTACAGCCAATCGGTCAGAAGCTCAGGTGACAACCTGGACTTGGCAATTGACGTCTGAAGTGGGAGCATCTCGGGGAACCGAGCCCTTAACCTGTGGGATGGACGCCCTCTCCGGGTAGATGGTGTCAGAGTTGAGTTAAATGGTAGCGCCCCCAGCTGGTGTCACAGAGAATTGCTGGATGTGGTGACACCTCTGGTGTCAGAAGTGCTGTGTGTGGCAGTCGTGGAAAAAAGGAGGAGCAGGAGGGTGTGTCCAGCTCAGCGTATCACCGAACACAAGTGTGTGTGCCTGTCGCATGGGGGAGGCCAAACAGACCGAAATGTTGGAGTTTGGAGCAGAGAAGTGTTTACTGCAGGGCCAAGCAAGGAGAATGGGTGGTTCGTGCTCAAAAACTTCAAACTCCCTGATTTGAAGGGAGTTTCTCTTGGGGGAGAAGTTTTTATAGGCAAAACTTGGGGTGAGGGCTGCAGGGTGTGTGACTTTCTTCTGACTGGTTGCTGGTGAGGTAGCAGGACGGGGCTCTAGGAATCTCGTGCTCAGCCTGGAGCTGCCGTCCTCCACCTGCGTGGGGTCCTCAGTTCCTGCAGAAGAACTGAAGATGCAGTTACGTACACTCCTTGAGCAGGAACCAGGATCCTGCTTTGATCTCTGCACTGTAGTGTGATTGTTCTCCCTTTGTTTTTCCGCATTCCCTTACTTCCCTGGTTAGCAAGTGTTTGAATCTGCTCTTTGGTATTCAGGAAGGTCTAGGAGACTGAAGCCTTTTTCCTGCAAGTAAGAAACAGGGGACACGGAAAGGCTTTTGTGACCAGGAGGGCCCCATAGGGCCCTGCTGAGTTTCAGTCACACAGAGCCACCCTCCTGCCTCAGTCCCCTGGGATGGGAGTTCACTTCCAGAGCCATCACGCGCCCTTGAGCGGCCTGCCTGGGAGGGCGGGATCACAGCGAAACGGAGGTGAGGACTGGAGGGAGGCGCTCAAGCAGCGACCCCCCCAGCCCGGGCGCAGTTTCCCAGACTGAGCGTCCTCTGGGCACATGGGCCAGGCCCAGGGCACAGCCCACGCCAACGGGGGTGCTGGTGACGGCTCTGGGGCCCCCGCCAGCCTCGAGGCCTTTGCCGCGTTGGACTGCCACTTGCCATTTACTTGAGATTTCCTCTAGTAGCTCATTTTCAGTATAAATACATTTATTCCAAAAGGAGGCTTTATTGGCTCACAATTGGAAAGCTGGAGGCATCTCTGCATAAAGCAGAGGAAACATAGCTCTGGGGCGGGAGGGGGCGGGGGGGGGGGGGGACATGCAAGTGTTGACGTGTCTTAGATACACCGGAGCCAGAAACTTCCTCTGAAGTGTTGCCAGGATTGAAAGCAAACTGGACAGGGAGTCAGGTTTTCATTGTGAGCCAGTTTTGTTGAAGGCCTTGGGCTGTGCTCCCCAAAGGTCATCTCTAGTAGAAATCTGTCCATCTAACTCAGGGATTGGCAAACTTTTTCTTTTTTTTTTTTTTAACATCTTTATTGGAGTGTAATTGCTTTACAATGGTGTGTTGGTTTCTGCTGTATAGCAAAGTGAGTCAGCCATACGTATACATATATCCCCATATCCCCTCCCTCTTGCGTCTCCCTCCCTCCCACCCTCCCTATCCCACCCCTCCAGGCGGTCACAAAGCACGGAGCTGATCTCCCTGTGCTACGCGGCTGCTTCCCACTAGCTGTCTATTTTACGTTTGGTTGTGTATATATGTCCATGCCACTCTCACTTCGTCACAGCTTACCCTTCCCCCTCCGCGTGTCCTCAAGCCCATTCTCTGCGTCTGCGTCTGTTTTCCTCAGAGCCCTTGGCAAGCGTCTTCTGTGAAGGACCAGGTAGTGAATGTTCTAGGCTTTGTGAGCCCTGCCGACTGGCCTCTGTTGAAACTATTCTGCTCTGCCTTTGTAGCGTGAAGGCGGCCCTCGGCAATATGTAGACTAACGGGCGTGGCTGGGTTCCAATAAAACTTTGTTTACAAAAGCAGGCAGTGGGCCCGATTTGACCCGCAAGCCAGATCCACCTCATTTCCCAAACTCCGGAACGTCTGGCCGAGTCATCCTCACCAATACTCAATGCTTGGCGGGAACCTTCTAGTGATGGGTGAGTCTGTAATGAGCCCCGAGGGGGCATTTGCTCACTCACACCCTCACCCACGTGCGTTTGGCAGGCATCTTGCCGCCACTGGGATATTCTGTCGTCCTGGCTCTCAGAGCTTTCTCAGAGTTGATGATATGGGTACCGACACGAGGAATTTCCCTCCTCTGTGCCCAGTCGTACCCAGGCCTGTGAAAGGTCCCAAAAGGGAAGAAGGCCACTGTGGGCAGAGCCCTTGTCCTGCAGGGGTTCCCAAGATCTGCTGGGTCGTCTGTCCTCTGCTGGACAGTGGAGGAAAGACACCCGTGTGCTTCCAGCCTGACCACTGCCGGCAGCCCCGAGGCAGAGAGGTCGGGTCTGGCAGTAGGAGAGGGGAGAGCCGGCTTCCCCCAGCAGCAGGCACTCGCGCCCCGCGGGCCTGTGGCTGTGTTGAGGAGGCACAGTCTTCTCACGAGGCCACAGTGACGTCTGTGTGCCCTGATGGGGGACGTGCACCTCTCTGAAGCAGGGAAATGAGCCCCCTCCCCAGTGAACGTAAACCTTGCAAAATCCGGCAGGAAAGCAGCGACGGCGGGAGCTCTCGGGCCCCTGCACACGCAGGCTCCTGGGGACTCTCCTTGCTGGTGATGTTTCTACGCTGGAGCCGTGGGGACAGGCGGTCCGGGCGTGGCGTCTGGCGTGCGATGAGCAGAGCTGCGCGCTCCACGGACTCACTGAGGGGCAGCCTCTCCTGTCTTCTAGTCTGCAGTGTTGCTGTGGTTTGGAGAGACCGCATCCTCTGCTGCTCGGACCCCCCGACGTGTCCGCAGCCCCTGGAGGGAGGCTACCTCCAGGTGGATGTCTGCTCCAACGCGGACTGCAGGGAGGGCTGACGCTCTGACGGGCATTCCCACAATTTCAGAAACCGAACAGAACAGAGGTTTATTTCTTGCTCCTGGGAAGGTCATTTGGGGGCTGTCATGCGGGGCGCCAGAGGGAGGAGCGCAGGGTCGGCTGGGCCTGGACGTGGGAAACACCATTCCCACCTGAATTCCATTGGCCAAGTTGCAGAGGACCCCGGGGAACGCGGCCCAGCTCTGTGCCCAGGAGGAGGGGTACGTGTGGGAAATGGCTGCGTGCTGCCCCAGTGGGTTTCCCCAGAGGAGAAAGTGTGCGTCCTTTCGGCTCGAAGGGCCCCGCAGCGCCAAGGAAGGGGGTGGTCTAGGTGAGCGATCAGACCTGACTCACCTGCCCTTCTCCAAGCCTGGTCTGTCTTTACCACACTGTCCCGCTGTACTTCCGCCGTAGCACTCAGTACAGTCTGACGTCATGCCTGCTATTTATTCACCCAAGGACAGGCCTCCTGAAGGCAGGGGCCCTGCCTGCATCTCTGTACTGTAAACGGCAGGCACTGCGCGTGTTGACTGAATGAACAAATGAGTGAGGGAGGGAGTGATGGCAGCAATCCCGATGGCGAGCCGTCCCGGGCACCCATGGGCTCACACAGCATGCTGGCCGTGGCATGTGGCATTTGTGGGGGGGTCCTGGCACTGCTTCCCCTGGAGTCGGCCTCCAAGCTGAGCTGATCCTCATGCGGAGGATCATGCGGAGATGGTACCTCCAGCAAATGGAAAATGGAATCTCTGTTACAGTTTCTGTAAAAGATTGGTTTTTCCAATGGATTCCAAGTCATTACGGGAGAAAGCCCAGAAACTCATGCAGGCAGATGCACACACGCGTGCGCACACAGCCCCCCCACTTCCACGTGGGCGCACACTCGTGTGCTCAGCGTCTGCCCCCGCACCCTCCCTCGCTCCTTCTCCCCGCTTTCTCCCTTAAACTCTTACGGAGCACAGGCGAGGGTTTGGGGTGCTTTTCTACCCCACTGTGTCTGCAGGAGGTCGATGAGTTTCCTGTCAGTGGTTTGTTTTTTTTTGGGGGGGGTGCTGCCCCGAAAGACGCCCAAATCACAGCAGCGTGACTGCAGCTTGATGGGAGTGGGAAGCTGAGTGTGGAGCTCTGGAGGCTCAGCTGGGATCAGCTGCAATTCTGCACTCACTACGGCGTTTCCTTCTGATAAGATGTTAAATGAAAAAGCGGGAGGGAGAGCAGCCGGCAGAATGTTCTTCCCAAAGAGACCTGTGTTACTTACAGGCGTTTTCCTTGGAAAGAGTATCTTGTCTCTTTGTGAGCCTTCGCTGGGCCATGCAGGGAGACCCTCGCTGAGCATTCGCTCGCCCCGCCGAGGGGGCCCTGGGCAGGGCGAGGCAGCTATTGCTGGCAGGGCTGCCGGGAGCCGTGACGCCCCCCGGGCGAGGCCGGTACGCACTCCCGGTGCCACGCCCACCAGACTCCCGGTGCCACGCCCACCAGCATTAGAGCGCACTCTCAGTGAAGTGGTGCGTGAGGAGGTGCAGCCGCTTCCCGGAGATAGCGCTCAGAAGATCCAGGCTGTCCTCTCAGAAGGGAGGAGGAACCAATTCACAGTCGCTAAGCTGATCCCCTGGGAAGCTGGGTAGAGGCTTTTCATTATGGCGGGGGGGGGGGGGAATCATGGGGAATGGCAGGAGGGGACATCCAGCAAAGATTAACAAGAGACCTTCCCACTCCCAAATTCCAGCCCTGGGCTCTGGACAGAACAGTCTGGGGTCATCCATGGGTGTCAGGCGCCGCGCAGTCACTGGGGGACTCAGAAGGGAGAGAACGCAGAGCCCTTTTGTGGCCTCAAGAGCCACCCGGCATCAGCTTTCTGCCCGTCATCCAGAACTTGGTCCCTTCCCTACCTCGGTTAGGATTCCTTCACATGCAGACTAGAGGAGGGTTTTTAAAAGACACTAGCTTTTCTAGCATGGATGTTAGGTTTGACTTCCAGCAGGATTTAGAATGAGAATCAAATCAAACTTTTAGCAAAAGGATGCATCTCTTAGCTGAGTCCAATAAAAATTCAGAATTTGTTAACTTGAGAGGCTGTCCAGGGCGACCGTAGGAATCCGCTGTAGGTGACGAGGCAGAAGGTAATGCTCTTGGGACACAAGTTCTTTAATTTTGGAGGTTGACATTTTACCAGACAAGAAGTCATGCAGACCCATCCTCGGGGTCCCTGCCAGAGAGTCTGGCAAGGGAGCTCGAAATAGAAGACTCTGGAAGGAAGTCCTTGCATAATTGCTTAGCATGAAAGATGGCCTCTTGGAAAAGGCAAGCGGGAGGCCGTTTCTAGAGCAGGGAGCTCGGCTGCAGGTGGTTTGGAAAGGGTCGTAAAAGTCAGCCCCTCACGTCTGACAATCCAAATGATCTTGAACCAACTGAAGTCAAAAGTTTTCTTCACATTTTCTCGACAATTTCGTTCCTGTTTTGTGCCTGTGCACCGCGTAGCCTCACATCCAGCCACAAGTATTTATCGACCTTTTGTGTAAATGGAGGGTGATCTGGGTTGGGGGGACTAGAGCTCAGGAGCTGGTTTTGTGATGAAATGTGCCCTGGGCTGGGGTCTGCGTTATGAGATGTGTGACAGGGAGATGGTGAGTGAGCCCGTATCTGGCCCAGGGTAGACTCTGCATAAATGTTCATCAGATGTGTAAGTACATGTGAGGAGCTGGCTGGATTTTAACTCAGTGTTAGCCTGCAAAATGTTTGCTGGGTGACCTGTCAGTGTAATTGCCACTGAGTCCACCTAGGAACCTATGTTCTGGTACTCTGAAGGTGTCCATCCATGAATGAATAACTGACGTGGTCATTATGCACCTTCTCGTGGAAGAAGGTGACCTTTCAAAGCACGACGTGTGTGTGTTGTTCCCCTTCCATCATCTCCCCTCTGTCCCCAGGAGAAAACCTAACCCTGGAGCACATCACACAGGGCCCCACGATCTGACTCTGCCCCTTGGTGCACCAAACTCCAGCCATGCTGGGCTACTCGTACCTTCCGGTCCTGATCACACCCTTGGTTACCTGGAGTCCTGTGTTTTCCCCCTGTACCTGACACCCCCCAACCTGGCTACTTCCTGCCTCCTTTAAGAATGCCCCACTTCTCAGGACCAACACGGGTCCTCCCCATTGCCTGCCATTGTGGTAGAGTTTTTGACGCTGTTTTCTCAGTGATTATAGGTCTATCTCCCCAACACGGGTCCTCCCCATTGCCTGCCATTGTGGTAGAGTTTTTGACGCTGTTTTTTCAATGATTATAGGTCTATCTCCCCAGTAAGTGTAAAGGGCCTTGAGGGATAGTTCACCTGTCAGGCACAGCAGCAGGGACAGAGTAGATGTCATTAAGTGCTTATTGAGTGAATGAATGATGCAGCCATCATGCCCACCTCTACTAGTCAGCCTTTCACGATCATTATGAAGATGGTTAGGTTAGATAAACAATCCTTGAAAATACTGAAATTGGAAGTTCTGTTTCTGGTAATGGTGGAGTAGTTTATATCAGACTAACACTCCTCAAATAACAATTATAAACTCTAGGGGAAATTCTTTGTTAAAAACTATTTGAAGTTACTTGAGAGTGATGAATAGTAGGCAGAAACTGTAGGGGACTCCGCCCATGAAAAGAAAACGGCACTGGGTGAGACCTGTGTTTATATGGCTTTCCCTTTGAAAGCACCCCCCAGTCCGTCCTTGCCTCAAAGTATGGCTAGATCTCACGAAGAAACCCAGTCTTACTGGCCAGAGGAGTTGGAAGATGGGGTTTAGAACTGACAAAGCAGCTGGAATGTGAGGGGATAAATCCTATAAAATATGTAGCCACAGATGGAGACTCCCAGATACACTTATAAGCTCTGTCCAGCTCCTTGGCTACCCCTTAAACTGTGCACGCACAAGGAGAACTCCAGAAAACCCAGAGAAAAGCAACAGCTAGAAGATTGAGAGCGCAGAGAAGAGACTTCAGCTGCTGCCTACGGCAAGGTAAACAGAGTTAAATTTCAGTCCAACCAAGTTAGCAGCCTCCAGAGAAAGATAACAGAACCAGATTCTCTGTATAATATCATCTACAATGATTACAGTGATCAGTATCCAAACAAAAATTACAAGACATGCAAAAAAAAACAAAAACGGAAAAGGAAAACATGACCCATAATTAGGCAAAAACCGCTCATAGAATCTAACCCTGAGGTCACCCAGATACTGGAATTAGCAGCAAGGCTTTTAAAATATCTCTTATAAATAGGCTCAAGGGCTTAAAGGAAAATATGGTCAGAATGAATGAATACATCGAGAATCAGAGCAGGAAAATGGAAACTCTAAGAATATAACCAAATGGACATGGTAAACCTGAAGAGTATAGTGTCTCTAATGAAAAACGCACTGGATGGGCTTACAAATAGATTGTAGAAGGCAGAAGAAAGGTCAGTGTGTCAATCGATAAAAATTATGTAGCCTGAAGAATGGCAGGGGAGAGGATTGAAACACACAGAGTTTCAATGGGACAAAATTAAGTGGCCTAATGTGTAACTGGAGTCCCAAAAGGAGAGGAGAGATAATAAGATAGGGAAAAGGGTTGAAATTTCCCCAAATTTGATGGAGAAACAAACTTATATATCCAAGAAATTCAGTGAATCTCAAGTAGGATAAATACAAACAAAGCCATACCTTGATTATAGTCAAACTGCTGAAATTCTAAAACTAGGGAGAAAACCTTGAAAGCAGAGGAAAAATGCAGCACAAACAAAGGACCACAGTGGGAACAAGGGCTGGCCTCTCTTTAGAAGTGATAGAGGTCTCTGGGCAGTGACATTTTCAAATTGCTGAATGAAAAGAAACCATCAACCAAGAATTCTGTATCCAGAAAAAAAAATCCCTCAGAATTGAAGGTGAAATAAAGGCATTTCTGATCAACAAACTTAAGGAACTCATGAGCAGCAGGCCCACATTAAGTAGTAAAGGATATCCTTTTGGCTGAAAAGAAATGACACCAGTTGGAAATTCAGATCTACAGGAAGGGATGGAGAACACCGGAAAAGATAAATGTGTGGGTTAACAGAAAAGACTGTATTTGTTTTCTCTTGACTCATTAAAAATACAGCTGACCATTTGAAGCAAAAGTAGCACCGTCTTGTGGGGTTTATAAGCCTTGCTTGTTGCGGGGGGATTGTCCGATGCACACTGCAGTGTAACTGGGACGTGCCCCTCTGGCTGTACACCTCCCCCGGGTGCCCGAGGGCCCTCCCCCAGGTGGGCGTTGCCCTCCTAATTTTCAGAGTACTTCCCTTTCAAGGAGTCGCCTGGGAGCAGGTTTCAGGCAGACACAGCTGCTTTCTAAGAGGCAGAGGCTTCAGATGCTCCACTTCCTAACCTCTCTCATGGATCTTTAAGGCCTGTTCTGCAAAGCCAGAAACGCGTGTGGGTGAATGAAGAAGTGGCTTTTCTCAGACTGAAGCCTCTGGGAAGAAACCGAGGTGGGGCTTGCTGCAGGAGTTTGCTCGTGTCTGGGTTTTCTCCCCCTTAGATAGATCTTAACAGGCTGCGGAAATGTCACCTCTGCCTTCACCACACCGTCCACTGTTGTGAGGGTCACTGGAACAGAAGGAACCAGGAACAGTTGAGGAGGAGGTTCCAGGGGCTCCAGCTCATCCCCACCAGGAGACGTACCTCCTTGAGGAGGTGCTCAAGTATTTGGAGAAGCATTTTCGTAGAAACAGCAGGACTCCTTCCCCAGGAAGGGGACGGGGGTGCCCATCACGTCACCTGCAGTGCAGGGTCCACCCCGTTCCCAGACCCCCGTGGGGCGGGTCTGGCACCATCAGCCCCCACACGGTGTCGGTTCTGAAAGTGCGGCCCCAGCACGAATGTGCCGTCGGGGGTCTTCCGTGGCAGCCTCCAGGCCTCCCTGTAATTATACACGCAGTCGAGACCTGCGGGGAGTGTGCTCTGTCCTCGCAAAAGCCAGAGGGACACGAAGAAAGCATCACTGAACGACTCAGCCGCCTTGGGTTCTGTGATTTAATCATTCACGCGGAAGAAACGTACAGACCCTTTGTGTTTACCGGTCCCTCATCTGAGCAGAAAATGTTCCCTTTCTTGAATCGCTTTAATGGCTCTATTTATGCAGCTGAAAGTTCCTTAAGAAATGAAAGTAAAATCAAATTGCTGCAAATGCTCAGATAATTTATCAGAGAATATTCAATTAGAATATATTAATATTTTAGATTTCCATCATTAATTTAATATTCAGAAATTTGATCTAGTCACTGAGTCGCTGTAGCACCCTGGGTGGATGGGAGTTTAGGATGAGGGCTCCAGGCACCTGCGGAGCGTGGTCAGCTCCCAGGCGGCTCCCCCAAACCGTCTCCTGCCAGCCAGCGTTCTGCCTCAGCCCCAGGGCCTCGTGTCTGCAGACCAGACGTCGTCCCCAAGAGTGGGCACGGTCCACGTGTGTAGTTGGGACTCACTGTCAAGACCAGGGAGGAGGTCGGACTGATCAGGGCTTGGAATATTCCATAACTCGGGGAGCAGTGCCCCGTAATTGAGGGAGGAGGTGTCTGTGAGAGTGAAACCTGTTTCTCCCCCACCCCCAGCCGGCAGGACTAGTTCATCGTTCTTTTACTCCCAGCCCACCTCCAGGACAATGTGGATGTTACCGGGGAAACTGACGTCTGTCCCCTCAGGTTCCCACACTGATGACTGTGGTCCTGGGGCTGCTGCAGGGCGGGGCCTGTGGATAAACTTCAGAGGAGATACAGACTTTGGAGTATGTCAGGGCAGGGTTGCCAGTGGCCCCTTCCTGGAAGGGGCACCCTTCGCTCCTTGGTGTGGCTGTCTTTCTCGTATGAAATGATGACAGAGGGTCGTGGTGAAGGTCATCTGTGCATCATCACATGTTCGTTAAGCCTGCACGTGCATACTGAGCACCCCCTCTGCTGTGCTAGGCTCAGAGGACTCGCAAAGACACGTAAGAGGCAGAGAGAGCCCAGCCCTCCCAGAGTTTATGTTCGGGGAGAAAGATAAGCTACCGATGCTTACATATTAGGGACCAGGGGGTGTGGAGTGCAGGTGGAGTTCCCATCACACGGTGGCCCAGAAGCCTCCTCTGGTGCGAGAGCAAATGCAGTGGCAGAAGAACCATGGTGATACCGAGGGGAAGAGCTGTCTAGGCAGAGGGAAGAGCAGATACAAATGCTCAGAGTCCTGGAGGAAGAGCCAGGAGGTCAGAGTGGCTGAGTGGAGATGGGCAGAGAGAGGGTGAGGGCGATGAGGTGAGGGGACGCCAGGGCCAGGGCGTGAGGTGCTCGCCCTTCAGGGGCAAGAGCTTCAGTTGGCTGCAGTCCCCACCACCCCCTGATGCCTCCCTCGCCCTGCATCACTGTACTGGCTGGGCCCCATGGGCACTGGGCAGTGTCCCCACTTTGGGCTGCACTGAGCAGCTCTAAGAGAAGCAAGCGCACAAACTTCCCCCCAGCACGTTCCTGGGAAAGACAGGATGTGCTCCTGGGCACAGAGCATCAGACAAGGGTGCGAGCAGAACGTGGGGGCCAGGGGCCTCGGACCTGTCCGGTGGGATTGTCAGGGTGAGGGCCCAGTTAGAGGCTTGGATTCTATTTCGGCTTCGCGGGAAGCCCGTGGGCCGTTCACAGCGCCAGGGCCTGTTGCAGGAGAAACAGCCCCAAATCTCAGTGCACAGCGGGCTGCTGGCCCTCCCGCCCGCCCTCCCCCCACCCCCGGCACGGCTCCGCAGTCCAGGCTGCTCCCACCTCCGGCACCTCCAGGGCAGGGCACAGCTTACCGGGGAGGTGAGCTCCGCCCTTTAATGCAGCCACCTGGAAGTGACGTCACTGCCGTGCCACGTCATTGGTCCACGCAGGCCACGTGGCGTGACCTGGCTTCCAGGGGTGAGAGCAAGCGTCGTCGCCTGAGGAGTATTGTGAAGAGAACTGGGGCCAGGCCGCAGGGGTGAGGTGCGATGTGCTTCAGGTTCTGCGGGAGGGACGAGGGGCCCTGTGGGGCTCTGCTTCTGGGCGGAGAGGACGAGGGCAGGCCCGGCTCTAGCTGCCCTGCAAGGCCTCGTCGTGGATAGGGTCTGCTAGCTTCCACACGGCCACTCGGGCCAACCTGGGGAATGATGAGAGGCCACGTCTGCTCCTGCGTTTGCACTGCTGTGGTGCATCTGCTGCAGGATGACCCGACTCTCGTGACCCTCAGAGAATGAGGGGCTCCCTTTGGTCACTCTGCGTCCACCCCGTGGCCAGGGGCCCTGGAGCTTCGGACTCTCAGTGCGCATGTGATGTGAGAAGCAGCCGCAGGGCGACCACCGGAAGGACACACCCCTCCAGGGTGGTTGCAGACGGGGGTCCTTGCAGGGTCCGAGGGGGGAGAACGCACAGTGTGGCTTTCTTTGTCTGAGACGCCTCCAGGCTTGGGAGGGAACTGACAGCAGAGGACACCGCTGCAGATAGAAGCCCATCTCTCCAGGGCCGTCCAGGTGCCCATAGCAGGTGCTCCCTGGACCCGAGAGGGAGAAGCCCTCGGGCCTTCTGCCTTCCCGGGATGGCGACAGGAAACCCTCACCAGGCACGTGGTCCTGCAGGAGGCCCAGTCGCGTTTCTGATACTTGCTGTTTCCTGCTAATTACTTCCAAACCGCTGACAGCTAATTTTGAAGACTCTTCTTCTGAATTGAACGGAACCAGGCCGGGGCGCGGGGGGAGAGGGAGGGCATCCGTCTCTACAGAGCTCTCAGTTTGAGGACCTGACTTCCACTCACCGAAACATGGCACGGAGACGCTGGCTTAAAAGCAAAGCCAATCAGAGCAGATGGCGTCCGGGGAGGGTCGTGTCTGGGAGCTCGGGCTGCCTCTGAGCTACAGGAGGCAGCAGCAAACAGCGCTGTGGCTCCAGCCTCCCGGTGAGGCCGGGGCAGTCAGACTTACGTCTCCGGAGTTATTCTTTAAAATGACGCCCGAGAGACAGACTGTGTTGACGGCCCGGCTTGTGGCTGGACTGCTGTGTGCTTTGTTCGCTTCTGGCTACAGTCCCGTCCAAGAGCGGCTGGGTCTCAGGCCACTGCAGCCCCAGGCTCAGGGCCCTCTCTGTATCAACCATCAGGAAAGGGCCTCAGAGCAGGGCTGTTGTAACCGAACCCGAGAGGCCTGAAGAGGCATCTGCACCTGCACCTAGGTGTTCGGCCTGCTGCGCTGCTTGGCGATTGAGTTAGTGTTTGATCTGGGCTTTGGGGCTTCGGGAGCTGTAAATGCTTATTTAAGTCAAGAAGCTGATTTCATTTTCCTGAAAAATGGGGAGATAAAAACAAGAAAAGCCATGGAGGCTCAGTGTCTGTGTGTTCAAAGCAAAATTAAGCAGACAGCTAAGCAGCCTCTCGAAGAGGCCTGGACCCTCCAAGGCACCCCCAGGCCCGGGGAGGGCATCCCCCCGGGACGAGGAGCCAGCAGCTTCCCCACCCACATGCCGCTTACCTCTCCCTGTGCAGCGCGTCACGAGGACGCAGTGGGGGCTCTTACCTGACTCGTGGCTTTAGGAACCGTCTACACACGTGAAACAGACTAGGCAAGAGGACGTGGCTGATGTGTCCCGTGTTTCGGCGGAAACCACAAGGACCGGCGTTTAGACAGACCCAGACCGGGGACCCAGCAGGCTCCTTGGTCTCCAGCACCACCAGCTGGGCCCAGGAGGCCCCGAGGCTCTGCGTGGGCAGCCGTGGGCCCCCCAGGACACCCAAATGATGATGGATTCCCGTGTCACATCATAGCTTGGTCCCCGCTTGGGCCTGGGAGCACTGAGCCCTGGTGGCCACCTGGTTCTATTAGGTTGGTTTCTTCTGCTCCTAAGGAGTGACAAGGCAGTGCCCCAGGCGTGTCCTGGCACACCAGCGGCCACTGGCCTGACATGGCCTGGCGTCTGGGCCTCCTCCCGACCCCCCATCAGATGAAAGGCCTGAGGTGGACCTGGCTGGCTGGTGTGAATGGCAACTGCCCACAGGGTGGGATGCCCCCAACCCCACCCAGCCCGGCTCCCACCTGCTCCTCTGGACTCCACACTCAGGCCTCCGCTAGTCCCGCAAAGCTGTGCACAGGCACGCACACACACACCTGGATCTCCACGTTGACCCAGAGGACACTGTTTACCACACAGTCCTCAGCCTGTGAAGTAAGGGGTGATACCATTTTACTCCCACAGGCAGGGACTGAGGCTTGGAGAGGTTGAGTGACTTGCCCAAGGTCACACAGCCAGGAAACAGCAGAGCAGAACACCCACCCAGCCCTGCCCCAGTGCAGGGGACCTAAGTGATCAAAGCCCTTTCCTTCTGGCCTGTGGGCAGCGCCTTGTCAGTGGCCCAGCCGACCTGGATGAACTGCTTACAGCCCAATGTTGGTGATGCCACACGGGGCAAGTCCAGCTTCGGTTCTCCCCTGGGCTCTGTGTCCTGCAGCCCCCTGGGCCCACCCCAGACTCCCACCTCCCATTTCCCCGGAAGGGAAATCCTACAGAAACAGACAAGGTCCTCCTTGCCGTCTTCCTGGGCCCTGCAGGCCCTGCCTGGGGAGGGGAGGACGAAAGGGAGGAGGGGGTAGGATCCCATGGCCTCTCAGTCGGTCAGACCCAGGAGTGGTCGACCTGGAGAATGCAGCTTCAGGTACAGGCTGGGCTCGGCGCCCAGGGAGCTGCAGCCTGCAGCTCACCCCGCTGCTGCTGGCATGTGAGGAGAGAAGGACGGAAAAAAATAGAACCGCCGAGCAAGCGCTGTTTGCAGGGGCTCCTGCTAACGTGGATAATCTTCCACTTC
Source organism: Delphinus delphis (assembly GCF_949987515.2). Lineage (NCBI taxonomy): Eukaryota > Metazoa > Chordata > Mammalia > Artiodactyla > Delphinidae > Delphinus > Delphinus delphis. The sequence continues at coordinate 1,843,059 of NC_082697.1, read as the reverse complement.
ATCGGGAGATTAAGCTTCATGCCACTTCCCAATGGTGACAGAAGCGCCTGTTGGGTTTGCTGGGAGGGCGCCATATGGCGCTCAACTCCGCAGCTCCGCTCGGTATCCCCAGTGTCGGGGGCGGGCCCGCAGGCGTGAGCCACCCTCCCTCCTGGCTGCGCGGAAAGTGGGGCCCCGGCCCAGGGCCGACGGGGGTGTGCTCTGTAGGCTGGTGACCGGGGGCCAGCAGGCCAGTGGGGGAGCCACACGAGTCCCTCCACGCCGCCGTGAGTTGAAGGGACACTACTGTCACCACTGATTAGAAAGGTTCACGCCATCCTGTGTTTTTCCTGTGAAACGTGGCAGAGCCTAGGGCGAGAAACGACCACGAAAGAGGCTGAAACATCACAGCAGAAAGGTAAGCATTTGTCTTACAGCAGAATGTGTTTCTCCAGAGCCCAGGTGTTTAAATGAAGCAAGTTCTGGTTTATGTGCAGCTATGATTGTATTTAGAAATAATAATAATAACACACCTGGGAGCTGATAAAATGCCGGTGCCAGGCCTCTCAGAGCCCTGGGCTCTGATGGAGACAGGCCGGGTGGGAGCCATGTCGAGCCCCCAGGTGGGAGGCTGGGGCCCAGGACGCAGACCTCCTATAGGGCCAACTGTGGACCCCACAGGCCCTCACACTCGGGATGCTGTTCCGCTAAAAAAAAAAACCAGGCTGGAAAGCGCAGCTCCAGGGTTGGGGAAGCCAGAAAAAATTAGCCCAGCTGACCCGTCTCATTCAGAACCAGACGCTGAGGGGTGGCAGCCGCTTCCTGGAAGTCGAGGACCCTGGCGATTTCGCTGCTCTCTAGCCCTCCTTAATGCAAATTTTAAAAGCTTTTGATGTACGTTAAATACATACCAGCTACTTGTCAGAGCTGTGGTTGTGGAGGATTAATTTTATAGCTGCTATATTTCTGATCAACGGTTACATATAATTGGCCCCTATAAATGTTTCTAAATAATCAGATAATATTTGAATAGTTTAAATAAACTAAATGACTGTCTTATTGCTTCTATCGGGAAATCACATTTAAATTGGGAAGTTCACAGAGGCAGGTCTGTGTACCTGGCTGGTATAAGGGTGGAGTTGGTTGACACCCAGCTGTTACACTCCAGGGAAAAGAACGGTTAAACGTGTTTCAGAACGTAAGAGGATTATTTTAAACATTCCCATGAATATCAGGAGGATTCAAGCAAGCCATAAACGTTCCTGAGTCCAAATTCTCGAAAGGCTCGTGGGGACTTTGTGGGGCGACACTCGTTCTCACGCTCAGCCTTCGCGGCTGGCGCCTGTGCCCGGCAGCCCCGGCCCGAGTCCCAGTTTGCTGTGTGTGGCCCCTCGTGGTTTCCGGGGGCAGAGGCTGGCACGCTCCGTCAGAAACATGGAGGGCCCTCCCCCAGCCGGGACGAGCGCGCTCCCTCTGGGGGTCCCGCTGCGGGGTGGTAGCTGGGGTTTCTGAAGACGGGGCTGGTGAGCTCAGCGAGAAGTTTCTGCCAGCACTGTCGCCCAGGTCCCTCGAGCGCCCTCTCCCTCCAGCCGCTCGCTCCGTCTGGGGGCGTCCTGGAGAGATGCGGGGCCCCATCACGGTGGCAATGGACTTCCCCACGCTGCCCTGCACCCACCCGTCTGCCGACCCTCGGGGGCAAGGAGTGCTGTGCCCCGTGCCCCGCTCCCCCCGCACTCCCGGAACAGCCTACTGTCCCTCCTCGCGTGTCCCGGGGCCGGGTTCCCTTCGAAGCCTCCGGCAGGGCTGATTCCTCCCCATAAGAGCCAGTGGCCTGCAGTCAGCAAGGCCCCCTCGAAGTGCTTTTTTTTTGCGGTACACGGTCCCTCACTGTTGTGGCCTCTCCTGTGGCGGAGCACAGGCTCCGGACGCACAGGCTCAGCGGCCATGGCTCACGGGCCCAGCCGCTCCGCGGCATGTGGGATCTTCCCGGACCGGGGCACGAACCCATGTCCCCTGCATCGGCAGGCGGACCCTCAACCACTGCGCCACCAGGGAAGCCCTTGAAGTGCTTTGAAGCCCCCAGAGCCGAAGTCCTGAGCAGGCCCAGGGCCCCGACCCTGTGAGTAGGAAAGACGCCACAACCTGAGAGCACGGATGCTTCTTTCCGGAAAGCTGCCCAGCTCAGTGCCCGAGAGGGTGGACAGAACCAGAACAGATCAAAGTGGCCTTTCTGGGGGGTCTCGAGCTGCTGGCAGTGGGGGTGGCAGTGTGTGGGGTGTTCGTTCACGGGGCTGCAGGGGAGGAAGCAGCAGTAGCCCAGGGACGTTTACCTACCAGGTAGGGAGGGGAGTCCTGGAGAGACCCGTGTATGAGCATCCTGTGCTCAGAGGGCCGGTGGACCGTGACTCAGGTCAGGGATTTCCCAGGTAAACGCGGCTTCCCCCGTGTGGTCTGGTGCAGAGCTTCTTGTCCGTGGCTAGACGCCGTGGAGACTCTCCTGGGGCAGCCAGGCCAAGGGGCATTCGGGGGGTCAGCCTCGGGATCCGATCCAGCTCTGGCCCTTCCCAGTCGTGTCCCGGGGTGGGGAGCATGGCCTCGCTGTGCCTCAGTGGCCCCTGTGAAGCAGGACCCCTCTATGGGCCAGCGACGGTCCGTGGGAACTCTTGGTGCTGGCCGGCGCCTCTGAATGGAAGGAGTGCTGGGCCCCTCATCGTCCCGCATCCTCTGCAGGCTCAGGGAGAATCCTGGCCTTTTCCACCCTCTGGAGGTGCCTGCATTCCTCGGCTGGTGCGTGGCCCCTCCTCCGTCCCCAAGGCCAGCAACGCAGCGTACGCCCCTGGCTGCTACCTCTCTCAAATCCCCTCTCTTCGGACCCTTAGGGCCCGCCTGGCTGATCCAGGATCATCTCCCAGCCCAAGAGCCTGAACGTAATCACGTCTACAAACTCGTTTTTGTCCTGTAGGGTGACATTCATGGGTCCCAGGGATTAGGACCTGGATGTCTTTGAATAGAACACCTGGTCCTGTTCAGCTGGTCAAAGGCCCAAAGTAGGATGCTGGGGGGCCCCTGTAGCTGGAGTGAAATGGAGGTTCTGTCTGGTCTCTGCCCCTTTCCCGCGACGCTCTTTCACCTGCTCTCCCAGAAACAAGGAAGCTCACAACAGCTCACCTCTACTAGCCTCCCTAGGAGCCGAACCCTTGTGACACCACCCTTGCTCTATTCAACCCCTGAGCCCTGGAGGAGAAGCGTACTCTGACCCACCTCTGTTCCCAGCCGAAGTGACAGGCTCACAGAGGACAAGGTTCTCACTGGAGGTCACACAGCTCGAAGCACAGAGCTGGGCTTTGAATCCACAAAGTCTGTCTGAAGAGCTCCCCCATCATGCCTGGCAAAGTGTGCGGGGAGCCCAGAGCCCCCAGGTCCGGGGGGTGCCCCATCATCCCCGTTTTCACCATCTCCGAGTTAGCAGTAAAGAAATGCATTTCGGGCTTCCCTGGTGGCGCAGTGGTTGAGAGAGAGTCCGCCTGCCGATGCAGGGGACACGGGTTCGTGCCCCGGTCCGGGAAGATCCCACATGCTGCGGAGCGGCTGGGCCCATGAGCCATGGCCGCTGAGCCTGCGCGTCCGGAGCCTGTGCTCCACAACGGGAGAGGCCACAGCAGTAAGAGGCCCGCATATCGCAAAAAAAAAAAAGAAATGCATTTCTTCTGCAGGATATTTCTTTGAAGGAAAACTTATTTGGGGAAAGAAAAACAAGCTTCTCTGTTGGAGGGAATTAAAAGTGGGAAAAATCTATGCTTGTGTTTTTCACGTGCTGTTTCAAGCTAATCAGCTCCAGGACGGCTGCAAACAAAGACAGTGACTGAGTCCCCGGGGCAGCGAGGGGCTGAGGACCTGCTAAGCAGAGACACCTGTGTGGGTGGGGCAGGTGACCTGAGGGGCGCAGAGGAACCGGAGTCTGCCCTCCACTGGCCCCTACATCATTACTGGGGTGGCCGGTAGGGGTGCACCCTGTGTGCTTCAGGCTGGGCCCTGCACTCCCCTCCGCCTTCCTTTGCACGATGCCCACTGCCTGAGTCTGGCTCGGGTGTTTCTCCCTCATCCTCCGTTTGGGGTGGGTGTGGCACCCTCGCACATGGCAGGTGGGGAGGAGGGTCCGTGTCTGCGTTGTCGCTGCTGGAATCCGGCTAGCTCTGGATGGCAAGGAGCCTCCTCTTGTCGCCACGCCCCCCTCCTTCACCCATGCCCCGCAGGCTTCGCATGACCACCTGCTAATTAACCAGCCGTCCGTGAGCCGTCCCATCTCTTCAGTGAGGTGTCCGATGGCATCCACCACATCTGTGTGTCCGTGAGGCACTGCAGGGTCCCCTCTGGGTGTGGCCCCAACAGGTTCTGACCTCCCGATGCGTTTGGACCAGCAAGGAGCTCGCTCGCCGGTACTTGGCATGCCGGTGGCGATCCGTCCAGCCAGCGATTACCGGTGCCACTGAGAGGGACACGTAGCCAGAAAGTCTGTCCAAACCAATTTCCTCAGGCTGCTTATTTCAAAGTCTGAAAATCCCTAATTCCGGGAGGCAGGCTGTATTTAAATTTAAGCTTAGTTCCCGAATGAGCTCTTTGCCTTCACCTGTTCAACTTTATTTGGAAATACGAAACGGTAACTTGATTACATGTTAAGGTGGCTTTGGCCAGGGGATTGTAGCCGAAATCTCTGTTCCTCTGAGCTTATCCCCCGATGATGGAATCCATCCAAATTAGGAACTCGGTTCCTCTGCCGCTAGAGAAGCATGGGCCAGGCTCAACCCGGGCGTTCTGCAGGCGGGGCATCCTGGGGCACTGTGGTTTCACAGGGTGTCATCTGTGGACCTAGGAGGGGGACATGCCAGCTCCTTGCTTGGCCCCAGAGGAAGGGCCATCCTTAGAAACTTTAGTCTCGTATTTCCCAGCCTCCCATCAAGGAGGGAGGATTATTAAACTGTCGAAATGAAAATCCGTTACAAGAGAAGCTGCCGTTTCCAGAGGTTCTGCAGCTTAGAGCACCCAAAGCTGAGAGAACACAACCCCTTGGAGATGGGCCACGTGCAGAGGAGCAGCCCCACAGCCACGTGGTGTCGCCCATCCCTCTGTCTGTCCGGTGGCCCCAGGAGCCACAGCAGGCGCTGTACAGCTAATGGATTGTGAACAAGTTAAGCTTTCTGTTTTCTGCGTGAGTCTCTTGTCAGGGAAGTTGCCAAACCTGAGAATTATCTTGACAAAAAAGAGGCGCATGTTCTCCAAATAGGCTTGTTTTCTGTAAGGGGTGGAGGGATGATTGAAAACAGATATCAAGCTGGGGAGACATCGTTCAGGCCGTGAAAACCACAGCTCACCAACCGTCCAGCCTACTGTTTAGGTGGTCTGAGAGTGGCCGTGCTGAGGACGGGACAGAACTGGTATTTCCTTGAGCCCCCGCTGGAGGCCCGCTCTGCAGAGATGCCTCCCGTGAACAGTCCATCTAGTCTGGGCTGCCCTGTGCACGTGAGGAAGCAGGAGGGGGCAGGCAGCAAAGAATGGAGAGCAGAGGGTCCCTGCCGCCCCCCCCCCCGACACCCCATCCTCTGCGTGCCGGCCTCCAGCCTCACGCCTGCCATCCGACTCCAGTGGAGAGGTGAGCTGCACCCAGTGGGCAGCTCTCCCTTCTCCTCCTGAAAGTGCTTGGTGCTCCTTCCTTCCTGAAGCCCCCAGACCCTGCCTCTCCTGACGTGTGCATCCTAGGCTAGCCTCCCTCCTGTCTCCTGCTTGGACCCGCCCACTGCTCACCTGGGGGCTAGTTCAGCTTCTGGTGTGTCAGGCTTGAGTTGGGCGGCCCAGAGTGGGGACCCAGCAGAGCAGCGGCAGCAGCCTCAGAAGCCCAGGGAGAGGTCTGAGCGGTGGGGGGGGCAATGTGGAAGCCGCTGCCACCCAAGTACAGAACCACGAGGGCAGAGGTCTGGAGCAGAAGAGTCAGGACTCTACCTGCAGGTGGCAGAAGCCAACTCTCACATTTAGGGCGCGTGTAAATGGAACACGGCGAGGTGGGTCAGCTTCAGGCACGGCAGGATCTAGGAGCTCAGGCGATGTCTGTGTCATCAGGTGGCTTTCTCCTCACCCTGTGGCTCTGCCATCCTTGACATCAGCCCACCTCGGCAGAGCCCCCAACCCCAAGGCCCCGAGCAGCACAGGGCTCGCACACACACCCCCCACGATCCCCAGTTCCGTGGAAGGAGAGAGTCTCAGAACCAGCGCGGAACCAGCGCAGTACAGGGCCCTCTCCAGGGGTGACTGCAACACAATGGTTCTTTCGAAGACCCCAGGAACAGGGGCGTCCTCATTCCCTTCCCAGGGCTAAAGAGTGCACCCGAGGTCTCATGCCCGGGACAGAGACCAGGCTCCACTTCCACCCACGGCACCCCTGAAGTCAGGCACCAGAGCCCTCGCCTCACGGACCTGTACCCCGAGGACCTAGGAGGTGCTCTGCTGCCATGAAAGACCATAATGCAGCTGGGGGGCAATTCTACGCCCACTTGAGGGTCTGAGGGAAGTTCCAGACCCTCCCCCAGAGACATGCACACACGTGCACAGGCACATACGCACGCACGCAAGTGCACACACGCGCACCAGCAGAGCCACACGATGCTCCCGTGGGTGTTGGGCGCTGAAGCGGCGTCTGGATGCAGGTCAGGCTGGCCGTGAGGGCTGCTGGGGAAACACTGCACTCCCTCTCCTTCTGGCGGCTCTTTAATTCCTGGGGTGAGGGTCGAGGGAACGAAAGGCAGAGCCGCGGGGTGCCCATTTCAGCCACACGCGTGTACAGCGCCTCTTTGCGTCAGGCTCCGCCAGGCCAGGCAGGTTGGTGGAGCGGCCGTCTGCCACCCACTGCCGTCCCTGAGAGCGATGCAGGGCCACACTGGCCCCGAGGACATAGTTAAGAGTCATCTTCCGCCAGGTGACACCCGATGCCAGGGACAGAGAGCATCTGGGCTTCTTGAAACCAGAACCACACCTTCGAGAGGGGCAGATCTTATTTTAACTACCAAGAAGCCCTCTAATAGTGGGTTGCTAAGAAACCACCACAGCAGGTGATTCTGCAAACGAAGGAGACAGTTCGTTCCTGATCTATGGGTTTCCAGGGCCGTGGAAACACCCCCACCACCACCCCCCCACACACACACACGCACGCACGCACACACACACACACCACACACACACACACCAACATACACACACCACACACACACACACACGCACGCACACACACACACACCACACACACACACCAACATACACCACACACACACCACACACACACACACACACGCACACACAAACACACACACCAACATACACACACACCACACACATACCACACACACACCACACGCACACACACCCGCACACGCACACACCACACACACACACACCAACACACACACATACACACACACCACAAACACACACCACACACACAACACAGACACACACACCACACACGCGCGCGCACGCACACACACACACCCGCCCGGCTTTGGCACTGCTGGGGTGCGGGTAGCTCTGGGAGGGCCCAGGAGGTGCCTGGTGGCATCGCCAGGCTGAGGAGTGGCTGGTGGGGAGAAGCCGCCTCGGGGAAGAAAGCGGGTGATGTCGGCAGAAACAGTGGGTGTCGTGAAGGCCACAGTCGCTGTATTCCAGAACCGCAGGGGGCGCCAGGCCCCCTCTGCCCAGCTGGTGTCTTTGATGGGGGCTGGTGGGGGGTCTTAAAACAGGCTGTTGACAAGGATTTTCTGTGCTGTGGACTTGACTCCAAGCCTCCGATGACGGGGTGTCGGGGGTCAGGACACCAGCCGTGTCTGAGTTTGGGGCTCTTCAGGCTAAACTGACTGGCTCCAGCAACTCCCTTCCGTCCGCTCCCTCTCCTGCCCGCAGGGAGCCCGAGGTCCCTGGGCCCCTGCCTGCGGTTTGGCAGCTCCGCCATCCGGGAAGGAAGGGTGCCACAGGCAGGTCTTGCACGCTGTGATATTTCTGTGAAGTAGCCACACAGTAATGACCTAAACAGTGTCCAGGAAAATAAACGGAAGCAAGAGGACAAGACGCGATGCGAAATTACTGACAGCTCTCCAGGCTCAGTCGACACGATGGAACAAACCGGGTAAGTGTCTTGTGTCAGGAGAATGGGCAGGTATCCAGGGATTCTGCACGTAGCACTTTATCAACCCCCAGGATGTCTGGAGTCGCTCAGTAAAGCCAGAAAGCTCACAGCCAGTACTGTCATCTGTCATTAGGTTAAATCACGTCCACGCAGTGGTGGGCTGGCGGGCATGGCGGGATGCAGGCATGGGGCGCTCCAGAACCATGCTGGGTGGACTGGGCTGTGCTGGGCGGGGCACGACCCCAGGGTGAGGAAGGCCGGTCAGCCAGCATGCCCCGATCCAAACAGGAGTGCGCCCGAGACTGACGAAGGCCACGAGACGTACTCCTGCCACGTTTAAGGTGCCGGGAGATCACCTGTGGCCGCACACTGGTCGTGGCTGTGGCGGCTTGGGAACCTTGCCCAGACGGCTAAGGGAACGGGTGCCGCTGTGCGGGCAGGGCTGCGAGGGCACTCACCCCGCAGAGCCCTGGGTCACGAACGCTGTGTCTCCGCCGGTTACCCGGGAGTCTGCGCTTCCAGAATCGTGACTCTGATTTCAAACCTAATGGGTACGTCTGTTTTCTTGGCCTTGTTTCAAATGCAGCAATGCCAGCTGCAAAGAATACAGCTAAGCCTCCGTGCAAAGACCCGCTTATAACCACTGTGCCCGGTAGCGAGAGAAAAAGCCTCCATTTGGACCTCATTTTGAGGCCGTGGGCACGTCAAGGACCAGCTCTAGATCTTAGTGTTGTGTGGGGTTTTCTCCGGTCCCGGCTTTGCCCCTCCTAGAGCTCACGCATCTTGGAACATTAAGGGGATACATGCAGAATTCGTTCCTAATGTGATTTGAACCAGAAGAGCCACCGGCTCTGTGCCTCGGAGCAGCTTCTCAGTTCTCACTCCTCAGTCCTCGTGCTCGGAGCCTGCTGTCTGCCTCTGAAGTGTGCGCTGTTGGCCTGCGGCTTCCCTGTTTACCGTCAGCACGCGAGCCGCGGGGTCGAGACAGCCAGGGAGTGGGGGAGGTCTTTCACGACTCACCTTCACGCCTTCTGCCTTTGGTCAGATACCACATATGCTGCTGTTTCCCTATGGTGTTACTTAAATCAACTCACTTGTCGTATGAAACAAGTTTCTTTTGAAGGACATTTTAGGTAACCATCGTCTAATGAAAAGCCCCCATCACTAGGCCTAAGGAGAACAGACCCCCCCAAAATGGCGGCAAAATGATGTTATTGTTTAAAGGCAGTGTTTGTCCATCCACCACCGAACACCATCTCCAGCCCCAGCAGGGAGGCACCCGCCACCACTTGGGAGATGCCAGGGTCAGTGACGGCAGCCGTGAGGTGATGGTCCTGCCAGCTTGAGACCTTTAGCTTGTGGTGAATACGTATGACCGATTCCACCAAATGAGGCTTCTTCGTTTTCTTCGACTATGCAGAAGTGTTTCTAAGAATGATGTGCTGTTATCACCAGCCCGTCTTTCTGGGGATGGCGAGCTGGACAAACAATGGGTGTGATGTGTCAGCACAGCTCAGAAATCAATTAATCTGGGGTCTTCAGTGTTGTGGTGAATGTAAACGACACCCAGGAAGACACCCTTGCCTGTCATCTTCACCGTTTACATAACTAAGGCCCATCCCCAACTCGGAGGCACCTGGAAATGAGGGACCTCTTCTCAGCGATCAAGGTCCCCGAGTGCCGATGACTGAGTGTCATTGTATCCGTGCGTCCGTGACACCAGGACTAATTAGCATTTGCACAGAGGAGGAGAGGCAGAAGCTGGAGCAGAGGTGTAGCCCGATCCAGTTGGAGATGACGCGTGAGGAGGCCAGAGAGGGAACTCGTGTTTTAATGCGTGAGGACTTGCGACAGAAAGCAGGCCTCCTCCGACCTTGTGTTCTTGTGTTGTGTTGTGTCTTGTGTTCTTCATGGCTGGGTTCCTCGGGGACAAAGGCAGAACCTTGAATGCAAACGTTACAACCCACACACAAGACAGACGGGCGTCCAGGGGGCAAGGGCAATGAGGCTGGAGGGCAGCGATGGGGAGCCTTCGACTGAACCCGGAGGCTGAGGGAAGGCGTGTGGACGTTGTCCCACGTCTCACGGGGTCTGTGGGGGTTTTATGAGGGGAAGGAGACTAGGTGGGTTTTATCTGAAAAGACCATAGTGTCTCTTGCGGCAATATTTTTCACAACCCCGGGGACTGCTGCTCGTGCCTGGGGGCTTGGCTGGGGTTGGAGGGTTGGCCTCCACCCTCCAGCAGGGTCTCCGGACAGAAGCAGAGAAGCAGAAGGGCGGCCAAGACCAGTAGCTAACGGCCCCTGACCAAGCAAGATGCGGGCTGACCCCAGGGAAGGGGAGAGGACAGCAGATGCAGAGATGTGGGGAGAGGGTTCAGGCCTGATTGAAATCCACCCATCGTCACAGACCTGCAGGGGGGGCTGTGTTGTAGCTGTTACTATTATATCATCATTCTGGCCCCTATGTGTACTGTAGTGGTTTGGCTTGTAGTTCCCAGTATTCTTTTTTTTTTTTTTTTGGCTGCGTTGGGTCTTCGTTGCTGCGAGCGGGCTTCCTCTAATTGCAGGGAGCGGGGGCTACTCTTCGTCGCGGTGCGCGGGCTTCTCATTGCGGTGGCTTCTCTTGTTGTGGATCACGGGCTCTAGGCGCATGGGCTCAGTAGTTGTGGCACGTGGGCTCAGTAGTTGTGGCTCACGGGCTTAGTTGCTCCGCGGCATGTGGGTCGTCCTGGACCAGGGCTTGAACCCATGTCCCCTGCATCGGCAGGCGGATTCTCAACCACTGCGCCGCCAGGGAAATCCCCCAGTATTCTTTCCAGCAAAAAGTGACTCTGGTCAAGGGTGGAGGGGGAGGGGGAGCGTAATTAGTGTTTAGTGGGTACAGAGTTTCAGTTGTGCAAGATGGGAATGTTCTAGGGATCTACTGCACAATAGTGCAAATGTGCTTAACACACTTTAACGTAAACTATACACATAAAAATGGTTAAGATGGTAGATTTAACGTTGTGTGTTTTTTACCACAATAAGAGAGAATTGCTGTGCAAAGCAATAAAATAAAATGAAATCTAAAAACCCCTTATTTAAAAAAAAAAAGAATTTGTCTTTTAAATAGAAACGCTGAGCCGGATTCAAAGCTCTCTCTTTAACTTGACAAGTTTCTCTAGAATATATTTCACCGTAACTCTGAACTGTAGTGACACTGAAACGTTACGCTCCTACTTTCGCTCAAAACCCATTTTTTAAATGAAATTAAATGACACCCCACAATCCCACTACTCGAGGTCGTAATCAAATAGAAATTGAATACAACCTGCCCCGGGGCATGTGCCTGGCCTGGATTCTCAGACCCAATTTGTGACCCCCTCTGTTCACTCAATGGGCGTTGTCAGGAATCATAAAAACCGAGCCACTCCCGCTGGAGATCAGAGTCTGTGTGTGTCCCCACTGGGTTCCCTTTCGCACCCCCATCCCCTTCTCCCCCATCTCTGCCAAGTCCCCTGCCCAGGCCCCTGCCAACCCCAGAGCAACCCCAAAGGCTGTAAACACATCTGACTCTGAAATCATCCGTTCTCTGCAGAACCGAGCAGGGCCACCGTTCCTGAGAACTGCCCAACCCTGGATGCCTGGGTCACCCCCCCGGGGGCCTCAGAGCTTCTCCGAAGAGCTACTGCCCCCCTCCCACACTGCTGCCCAGGCCGTGACCCGCAGAGCACGGGGCCTCTGCACTTTCTGGGCCGGGCTTCCTGGGGGCTGGAGATCCCGACATCCCGCTCTCCACATTATGCCGCATTTGTAACGGGAGCTGGAAAGGAATCGGTCACGTGAGCTCACGCGCTTCATCCCTGCAAAACCGGCGGTGATGTGCTGACAGCTGCTTCATCAGCAGGCCCGGCTCCTGCCTGTCAGGCACGCCGCTCCGCAGGAACACAACAGAAAGCGCATTTCTAAAAACCGCAAACATCCCCAAACTCTTAGGGAGAAAAAAAATACAACTTCTGCTGAGGATGTGATCCAGGTGGAAGTGAAAAGTTGCTGGAGGAAAGATCCAAACGACCCAGGCTTAAGAAACGAGATTTTCCTGAGACGCGGGATCCGTACTCCCGGCATCTCAGGACGGCTTCATTCGAGGTTGTGAATAAACGCGCGTGCTTCACTCGCACAAAATCACCCAGAAGGGAGCGCGGTGACCATTACTCGCCTGTAGTAAAGATCAGACTTTGGATGGTCTGAAGCCAAGAGAAACCAATAAGTAGCTTTTACGCCATTGCGACAAGAAAAGGACACTCACCACACAGCAATGAGCAAAGCAAATGGAATCAACTGGTTGAAAATGGAAAAGCAAATTGGAAAATGGTTGTTGCCCAGTCCGAGAGGTCCTGAGGTTCCTGGGGCCCCGGCCTCACCACCATCCTATCGAGAAGCCCAGCAGCTGCCCACGCAGGGGCCCCTCCCTGGCAGCCTGCAGCCCGGCCATCCGTCCTCAAGACTTTCCACTTGGGCTTTGCATCGAAGCCCCGGTGGTCCTGCCGTCCACCCACCCTCGTGCCTTTAGCGGTCTCCCCCGCCGGGGGCCTCTCAGGCCTTTCGGCCTTCTCAGTTCATCTGCTCTCAAGGGGGCTGCTTCCACTTGGCTGGGGCTTAGGTGCACGTAAAGGGGGTGGGGGAAGCATTATCAGGAGAAGAGGCAGGGAAGCAGGATGGGCAGGGGAAGAAGCCGAGAAAGGAAGTGGTCTCAGCTGGAAACCAGCCTCAGCCTGGTCCCGGCAGCCAAGGAGGAAAGCTGTCCTCCAGCCCTGCCCACCCTCGTGCCCCGCAGCGGTCACAGCCATGGCTGCCGGGGTGGGGAGCAGTAACTTCCCGTGGGAGGGGGAACTCCCCAGCCCCCGTTCCAGCAGCTGGAAGAGAGGCCACTGCCCAGGGAGGTGGGTCCTGGCAGAGCGCCAGCTCCAAGGGCACCTGCCTCTCTCTTTGGTGTGTTTTCCAACATCCCAAGAGGATTTCTCCTGCCCCACGTGGCCTAGATCTTAAGTCAAACCATCCCAAACATAGCACTGAAATTTGATGAGAACATTCCCCATGCTCGGTGCATAATTCAGTCACCAACCGACAGGTATCCTTTGTGTTTAGGTAGAGGTGGTTCATTACCGACGCGAGCCCTCTGGGGGAGTCCAGGGAGTTAGGACTTGGACGTGTGCACTTCCCAGGGTTTGCATCTTGTGCAGAATGCACCGGGCCTCCTCCACCGCCCCCATCTACCATCCCCCAGCTGTGTTAGAGCAGAGCGGAGCTTCCAAGCTGCTGCTCTGCGCCCCAGGCCGTCACAGCAGAGAAGGGCCTCTTCAGGCAGGTCGACGACACTGGCAGAAACAGACTGGGAAACCCCACAGCGTCCTGGTAACGAACAGGACCTAACATGCTGGCCAGCAGGACGGCTCTGAGGGCCCAGACCGCGAGTCAGGATGCCACCGCGGCCACCTGTGCCTGGGTTCCAGGGGCTGCAGGCGCCGGCGTAGACTAGAGAGCGACCCAGAGTCATGTGTGCCACCTTCCTGCCCCAATAGAAGGAGAGCCATCTTAAATCACTGCCGCTGCAGATTTCAAACAGAATTTCTAACGTCCCTGGCAAACCCCTTCAGTTTTGAGAATTAACAGAGTAAACAAGATTGCAAGGGGAATGTTTAAAATGTGCTTCGAGCTCCCTCCCGCACTTCAGAGGCCCCCAGCCTCGTTCCCGTCAATCCGCTAATGAGCCTGGGTTCTTACCCATCCACCCAAGCCACGCGCCCTGGGGAACCCACACGGCTTCTCGCTCCCTCACGGAGTTTCCTTGGAGATAACGGTGCCCTCTTGTTGGGGTGCTCAGGGGCCAAGTGCTGTGCCTCACCTGCGCCTTTCTCCTGGTTCCCATCTCCCAAGGTCAGATGGAGTGAGTATTTCCAGGAGGACCCTGCGACCCTTCTCTTTTCACAGATGAGGAAGCTGAGGATCTGAGAGGCTTAGTCACTTGCCCAAGGTCACACAGCTGGAAGGCAGCAGCTTCAGATCCAGGCCCGTCTGCTTCCAAAGCTGTAGTGTGACCATTGCATCAAGAGCGCCTGGCGCTCGCGCCCCAGCACCTGGGCCAGAGGAGCCGCCGGTGCCGCACGCCCGGTCCACCCGACTCCAGTCGCGCACAACGGCAGGGATGGTGCCCGGCCTCTCCTGGCTCCTGCCAGGCTTTGTTTCGTTTCCTCCACCCAGTAGTGTGACTCCCTTCCCTGGGGACCTCCTCCCTGGCTGCCTGGGGACCCCAGAGCCTGGCCAGCTGTCCTCTCCAGTACGGTGGGTGATGCCATGGATGCCTCAGCACGGCCCCTATCGCTCGCAGCACGGACACGCGGCTTGTGGGCCAGAAGAGCCCCCGCGGCATGGGGAGGGCTCAGCATCTGGGGCTGGAGCTCTGGGTGCACATCAGGCGCCCCTCCAGCATGTGACTGGGGGCCCACCCGCCTGCCCCTCTGGGTCCACTTCCTCGCCTGTAACATGGGGATAGTAACGGCCCGCCTCATAGACGGGGTGAAGACTGACACCCCACCCACCCACCCGCAAGAACGTCCTAGGAATTATCTCTTCTCACCTGCACCTTGTCACCTCAGCTCACAGAAAAGCAAAGTGAGGCACAGAGACTGCAGTAACTTGCCCGAGGTCACACAGCTAGGATATAGGGGCAGGGCTGGAACCCAGGCCAGCTGAGCAATCCTTGGGGCCCTCCCCAGGGTCCGGGGCTGCTGACCTGCCCTGGGAGCCGCGTCCTCACAGCTGTTATGTTTGGTTTCTGCCGCCTCTCACTGGCGAACTGGAGGCTCCCAAAATAACTGGCAGAAAACTCCCTTGTGCAGGAGACCCAAGGCGGAGCCCCCGTTTCAAGAGGATGTTTGCAGCGTGCAATTAAACCCTGCTTGGCGGTGATAAGAAAATGAGCCCGGTTAGGATGTGCCGGTAAATACATTGCTAAGATGCTGGCGAGGCTGTAAGTGGTCCCCTCGTTAGTTCATGGTCTGCTCATCCCAGTGCTTGACCATCTTCCGTGTCAGCTGACGAGCATGTAATCAGCGTCTGCGGGTCCTCCGGGCCAGGCATCTGCTCCCGAGTGAACATTTGGAAGGAAGCACATTCTCACCCCTGGGGTCCTGCTGGACGTGGAGCGGTATTAACACTGACACTTCTTTGCCTGAAGCCCCCCCCCCCAAGTGGAGGTCGGTGCTCCTTTATGCCCCCCACTTCCCCGCAGGGCCCTCCCTGCCCAGCGGCCCAGGGCACCTTTGCGACACACACGGCCTTCCCACGCCCGAGTGAGCACAGGTGCGGGCGCTGGGAGGGCAGCTCCTGAAACTGGGATTTCTTCCAGTCCGTAAACCGAGGATCCTGTGCCTGCTTTTGCAGCAACCCGGGACCTCTGAAATAATTGATCGAATGCCAGAAAATTCTGCAGCCTGGGTGCACTTGAGTTCACAGGAATGTGTGAGCTGGACACAGCGCGTGTCCGAGGGCAAGCGGCGGAGAAGGATTCGGGGCAGAAAGGGCTCGTGCCACATGACCCGAGAAGTCCTTCTGACCCGAACACCGCGGTTCCCGGCCTGACACCTCCTCCCAGGGGAGGCCATGATGGATGGGGTCGCAGCGCCACGGCACACCCAGGTCACCCCCTACCCTACCCCCCGCCCAGGGCAGTGAGGCCACACGTCCTGCGCACCACGCTTTGTGACCTTGGGGTGTTTGTCCAGGCCCAGGAGTGGCCCCTGTGGCAGTTCCAGCAGCTTCTGTCCTCATGAGCGGGGAGGGTGGCCCACGGCTGCTTCCAGAACAATCAGATCTCCTGACCGGACCTTGACCCCATCAGTGCAGGAAGGCTGCGAGATACAAGGGAATTCGGCCTCACTCTTGGACTTCTGGAATCAAACTCCTCGGTACTCAGGAGCCCCGAAGACCCCGCTGGACCCCCCAGAGTGGAATCTATCTTTGCAGCGAAGGGGTGCGGGGTGGAGAACTTCATAAAGCTTAGCGGTTACGTTCTCCGTCCTCGGAGGCCACAGCCAGGGGATTCCAAGCTAGAAGGAAAATAAACCGAAGGAACACTGCTTTTCTGATTCTAAGTCTTTGAAACTGTTAACCCCGGACAGAAATGGAGGCTCACAGCAGGGGAGGTTTGGGGCTGGGAACTGGGATGTCCTTGGTTCTCCTGGCTGCCTCGGATATCTGTGCTGACTTTTTAAACTCCCACTTCTCTCATTTACAAAAGAGTAAACGGAAGCAATTTCTCTTGGCCTCAGCACAGAGGAGCCTGAAGTCACCTAAACCTAGGGACTCAGGCACCTCCATTTGGGGAGCAGTTGGGGGCTTCCCAGGGCGGCCCCCGGGGGTCCTCCCGGAGGCTGGTGAGGCTTCGCCGTGGAGCACAAGTCCCACGGAAGGGCAGTCGGGGGCCCGAGCTGTGATGTGGGAGCTTCTTCTGCAGCAGCCTTGGGAGGAAGGAAGCTAGGGGCGGGGAGGCTATTGCGGGAGGGGCGGCCACTTTCCCAGCCTGAAAAGTTTGCTTTCACCATCATTGGCCCAATAACAACATCTCCCTAATGTTCAGGGCGTAAAATACTCAGCACAGTGAGCAGCCTTCTCAGCTGCTCCCTGATTTTCTAAACACAAAAGTAGCGGCTCTGATGGCAGCGTGCGGCTGAGATTCTCAGCGAAAGAGGATGGAAAATTCTATTTTCCACTTCCTTAAACACCGAATTTATTTTCTTTTATCCTGTGAGATGTTAATTTCTGTAATAACAGAGGCCATGTTTTTGCCAACCGGAGACATGAAAAGTAGCAGCTATTATAGATGGAAACCATGCCCTCAGCTTCTCGGGACTTATGCAAATGACTGTTTAAACCCAAATGTGAGCTCTTGGCTTCCTGCAGTCGGTGAGCCACTGGTGAAAGACGGAAATCTGTCCCCAGGCAGGTGGGAGCTGGTGGAGTCTGGAAGAATTGTGGGCACGACCCTGGCCATCGCAGTTTGGCAACGGGCAGAAGTTCTCCTAGCTGACAGCAGGTGCGGTCACTCCCCGGGGGCACGGCCATGACCTCGCCGGCCTGAGGGACCTGTGGACCCTCTCCCACAGTCTGCCCTCTGGTTCCCCACACCGTCCGTGCCCACCAGGGAGTCTGGGCTCGTTCCTAACCCCCGTCTCTGCCACCTACACTTGTTTCCATAAGAAACTTCAACGTCAGAGCAGCAGCTTGTGCAGGAAGGGCCCCAGGTCCTGCAGGGGCCTAGGAGCATTTCAGACCCCGGGGCATCTCCTGGGGACCCAGGACCGGAAGGTGCCCAGACTCCCAATAATGCAAGCAGAAGGCTTGCGTGTCATCCTAGTTAACGACACAAATAGCCGTGGGTTCCCGGAAGCTTCTTCTCATGGCCTCTGCTGGTAGGGCTGCTTAGGATGAAGAAGGTAGAGCTGTTGGGAGACCCAGTGGAACTTCCTGAGGTTGGCGTTGTAACAGGAGCCCCGTGGCTGCGCCCAGATGCCCCCTGCTGCCTTCTCCCGCCTCGAAGGGCCTCTGGGTTCCCTCCTCTGTCCTCAGCCCCACCTCTGAGGTCTGGGGTCTTTGGACCTGCAAGGACTTCATCTCCGTTTCCCAGCAGGACCTCCCTTTGCAGAGCATCTTGGCCAGGCCCGTTAGGGACTGAGGATGAGCGAACTTGAAGGAGTGTCAGATGCAACCGCAGGGAAACAGCATTGGCCTTGAAACTGTCCCCTTCTGAGAGGGGGACCCGGAGAGAGAGACCGAGAGCGTATTGGTATTTGCATCCGCTGTTCCTTTCTCAGATGTATTAAAGCGCGTCATCCTTTCCCCACCCCGAGGAAGATTCCAAATGCGTTTGTTTTCTGGAGACCCCTTAACCCCGTGACTGATCGCATCTCCTCCAAATACACCATCAAGAGGATGGTCTGCGTTTCTGAAGGCGGCCGAGCTGGACCGCGACTCTCACGTTATGACGACACCCCCCTCCCCCCCCGGCACTGTTTCGCCAGGATCTAGTACCTGTGTACACCAGTTGGGAGAAAGCACCGCTTTCCATCCCCCTGTGGGTTTTTTTCCCTCCGCTGCTGATTGGTATAATTTATATGAGGCGCTAAGCCCCCTGCCGGGCTGGGACTGCTTGTGACACACGTATAATTACCGACCTTCTCCCCAGCTCTGTGTGCTCAGAGGAGGAAAGACATTTCTAAAGGAGCTATTTTAGTTGTACTGATGAAATGCATATTCATTTACGGGGCGGGGGTGGGCTTGGTTATTTAGCTATTATTGCAACGCACGCTGGGTTCTCGGGGACAGGACCGCCAGGCTGGGGACACGTGTTACCGATTTGACTCTGTGACCTTGAGCCGTGGCAGACCTGCTTTGAAAGGCTGGGGGTCAAACTCCTGAGGCACCGGCTCCTGGAATCTGGGGTCCCCTTTCTCCTACAAGATCTGCTGGTTTTCTCTGGGGAATGTCTCCGACCTCCCTTCATCCCCTTGGCCGCACCTTGTTTCAGACTTGGGGGTCCCTATCTCCCCCCAACTCCATCCTGTCTTCACACTCATCTCCCCCAAGCCTTGCCTTCCCCAGAGAACCCCAAGGTCACTTAGGGTCCCGAGGGCACTGGGCCTTGGAAACAGCTGCCATTTCTCTGGGGCCCCCATGTGCCGGGCACTGGGCTCGTGTGCAAACACGTTTCATTCTAGGATTTGTAGCTGTCGTGAAAGCACCAGAACCACCCGCCTGAGCTCCACCTCCTCCTGCCTCTGTGAGCCCGTGCTTCAGCCCCACTCTCGTGCTTGCTGTGACCCATAGGATGGGTTTGCGGTTTGAAAGAGGAAAGGAAAAAAATCTTATAATTCAGTTCAAATTTGCAAGCGTTTAGTGGGCCCCCTGTGACCTGGGTACCGTGCACCTGAGAGAGACACGAGGAAGCAAACATCACCCAAACCCAAAGACATAGGCACAAATCCAGTAACCACAGCGCCACAGGGCTGTGGGGAGAGATGCCGGGTGGTATGGGGCCTCCCTCTCTCAGGACGCCACACTCCAGAGACAACATGCAAGCCTCGTAGGTAATTCACATTTTCTACCAGCCACAATTAAAAGAGTAAAAATGGGGCTTCCCTGGTGGCGCAGTGGTTGAGAGTCCGCCTGCCGATGCAGGGGACGCGGGTTCGTGCCCCGGTCCGGGAAGATCCCACATGACGCGGAGCGGCTGGGCCCGTGAGCCAGGGCCGCTGAGCCTGCGCGTCCGGAGCCTGTGCTCCGCAGCGGGAGAGGCCCCAGCAGTGAGAGGCCCGCGTACCGCAAAAAAAAAAAAAAAGAGTAAAAATGAAGACGTGCAATTAATTTTTTTGTTGTGGTCAAAGACATAGGACATAAAATTTGCAGTCATAGCCATTTTTAAGTGCACCGTTCAGTGGTTTTAAAATACACCTGTAATGTGCGCAGCCATCACCTCCCTCCATCTCCAGAACCATCCTCAGCCGGCAAATCTGAAGCTCTGTCCCCGTTGAACACTAACTCCCCAGGCCCCAGCCCCTGGCAACCCCCTATTCTGCTTTCTGTCTCTATGAATTTACTCCTCTAGAGCCCTCCTAGAAGTGGAATCATATAGGATTTTTCTTCCTGTGACTGGTTTATTCCACTGAGCGTAATCTCTTCAAGGTTCACCCGTGTTGTAGCACATGGCAGAATCCCCTTCCTTTTTGAAGCTGAATAGTATTCCGTTGTCAGGACGGACCAGTTTGTTATCCACCGCCCGCGATGGCACTTAGGTTGTCGCCGCCTTTTGGCTGTCGTGGATAGTGCTGCTATGAGCATGGGCGTGACATTAAATGTAATGGCGTATTTCATTTAACTCAGCGTCTCCAAAGATGCTGTTTCAAGTTGAAATCAATATTTTAAAAATTGGCTGAGATATTTTACAGTTTGTTTTTTTGATACAAAGTCTTTGGAATCGAGTGTGTTTCCTCTGCTGACAGCAAACTCAGTATGGCTCCGTTACATTTCAGGGGTTCAGAGGCTGCCTCGCTGTACGGCACAGGCCAGCCAAAGGGGGCTCTAGTGACTGAGGAAGAGGACATTGAAACCACGGTCTGGGGCTATGGTCAGGCCCAGGCTCACCTTGTCACGACCTCACGGAGAAACCCCACCTCCTCCCTGAGGGGCAGCTGTCCCTCTGCCATTGCCCCACGGTGTCACCATAGACGACAGGTAACACCCTGGCCCCCGTGCCCACGTGGGTCAGGCAGGGACAGCAGTAGCTGTGCCTCCAGGGACAGTGGACAGGCGAAAGGTGAGGCCATGATGCACAGGTGCCTGGACGGTGCCTGGTCCCCAGGAAGCACTCACTGTGGGGGCTGTACGGGGGTGCGGTGGGGGGATCCCAGCCCAACTGAGGGACAGAGGAAGCCACCCCGTCTGGGACCATTAGAGCCACGTGTAGTAACGTACCTGAAACAGACCCACACATCCCCATGCCCATGCCCGTTAGCTTTTCCTGAACCAGAGGAGGCCTGATTCCATCGCTCCGAATGTAATGAACTCGGGGTTCCGAGCAGCTGCCCGAAGGCATGGGGTCCTGATCTGCATGGACACAAGGGAGGCGTACGTGGTCCCCTCAAGGTCACATGATGCCTTTTAGCCTGGGAGGGTGACCCGCTGGCAAGGTTATCAGCAAAGGAATTGTTTATTTAAAAAATATGTAACATTCCGGGGACTTCCCTGGCGGTCCAGTGGGTAAGACTCCGCGCTCCCAATGCAGGGTGCCCGGGTTCGACCCCTGGTCACAGAACTAGATCCCGCATGCGTTGCCGCAACTAAGAGTCCACATGCCACAACTATGAAGCCCG
Source organism: Delphinus delphis (assembly GCF_949987515.2). NCBI lineage: Eukaryota > Metazoa > Chordata > Mammalia > Artiodactyla > Delphinidae > Delphinus > Delphinus delphis. Next base: position 1,822,009 of record NC_082697.1, on the reverse strand, counting down.
CATATGGCAACTAAGACCCAGCGCGGCCAAAATAAATAAATAAATAAATTATATATATCTAAAACATTCCTTAGATTTTTTAAATACAGAGAAATAAAATAAGAACAATAAAATAGCTTCTACCCCCACTCAGATGCCCATCATTGGCCTTCTGTTTTAAATAGAAGTAATATGTGAACATGCTTAGAAAATTCTTTTGAAGTTCCACAAAGTAACCAAGTAGAAAGTAGAGGCCTCCTCCCTCCCTCCGCCTGCTTGTAGCCTTTCCTAATTTCCTTCACGAAAGAATCAGCTGATGCGGATACACATGCATGTACGCTCGCGAAGGTCGGATGCATGTACACATGCATGTACGCTCGCGAGGGTCGGATGAGAAACTGCATCTGTGAGCACCGTGCTCCACGAGCCCCACCACCACCGTGCTGTGGTGCCCATAGCTGTTGGCTTTGTCTCCTCATGGTCGAAAGAGGGCTGCCAGTACTCCTGCCATGTTCTCCACTCCAAGAAATGACAGTAGTAACTATCTTTTCATGCTTGTTGTCAGGAAAGCAAAAGAATCCCAGGATTTCCCCTCCAGACTTTCCTTCACGTCTCATCCTTCAGATACTGGTCACAGACCACCCTGGGCTGCAAGGGAGGCTGTGACAGCAAACGGTGGCAAAATTCCAGCCTCTTCGGTGGGAGGCAGGGAAGGAGAAGGGAGCTTACTGACTGGGATCGGCCACACCCCCCCCCCCCCCCCCCCCCCGCGCATGGTCTAGAGCATGTTCTGTACTGCCGGCAGGTCCCTTCCCAACTCCTCTGGCTTCAAGAGTTACTAGAAATTCTTTTTTCCTTCTTAATGGAGGAAGGTGGGGCTTTGCGATTTTATTTTTAGATAACATCTCATTAATAATTTACTTCTTTGCCGTGACTGTGCCTTCAGACTCCAAGGCCAGTGCTCTAATGTGCTGGTGAATTATGTGTTCATTATGGGAGTACAACAGAAAGAGCGTCTTGATGCCTAGGAAAGTCACTCATGTAATAAAAACCTTTGTCATTTATTCATTTTAATACAATAACCATCTTGCCTCGTGTCGTGAGCGTTTTTACGGCACCTCTGATGACGGCAGTAACATGAGGAGACAGTCATTTTTATAGAGCAGAGTTACTGCCATGTTTAGATTATCAGAAATTTTATTATGGTGCTAAAATGAAAACCGATAAAGGAAAAAAGTAGGCCGACACACCTGTAGTTCCCAGGGTCTTCCTCAGAGGCGCGAATCAGCCATCAGTCACCGAGGTGTGCAGAGGTGCCTGCTCTGTGCACTGCCCAGGGGCAGAGCTGGCGGGTGGAAACGTCTCTGAGGAAGCACTGAAGGGTGCGTCCCCGCAAAGCCCCGACGTCCCCCACAGAGGATTTCACTGGGCTTCACAGGGCTTCAAGCATGGCCGACGAGAGGCCACTGAGCTTGTCAAAATGTCCAGCTGCCCACTTGTCCTTCTCCCTGACTGCCCAGGGCCGCCTGCCCCATTGGACCCTGGACATAACAGGAGGCCGCAATCCCCCCACGATCTTTGAACGTCAAATTGCCAAAGCAGCAGGTTGACGATCGCGCTTCACCCGCCCAGCAGCCACCCCGCAGTGCAATCTGGCTGTCCATTGTGGCAGGGAGAGACGGTGGCCTGTTATCCAGGCTTCTTCAGAGAAACAAGGCCAGTAGGGTGGACGGATGTAAAGAAAGAGACTCACAAAGAAATGGCTCACGGCAGAATCAGCAGTGTGGGCTGGCCGCCTGGGGACACAGGAGAGCTGGCCGTGTGGACTGTCTGAAGGCCGTCTGCTGGAGAATCCCCCCGTGCTTGGGGAAGGCTGGTCCTATGTTCTGATTGGAGGAGCCCCACCCACTTTAGGGAGGGCAATCTGCTTTCCTCAAAGTCCAGGGATTTCGTGGTCATCTCAGCCAAAATGCCCTCACAGAAACACCCAAAAGAATGTTTGACCAAATATCTGGGGCCCCCGTGGCCCAAAAAGTTGACATATAGAAGTAACCATCATGGGTGGGGATCAGAGTCCCAGGCTCCAGGAAGCTGGCTCCAGGCTTCCAGCCCCTCACCATCCCCAGGAAGTTCTCTTTTCTCACCACCACCCCCAAAGGGTGACTGGTCTTTCTCCACAACACAGGTGGAGTTGTGGTGGAACCAGCTGAGTTAAATCCAGGGAATGCCACAGGACGGTCACTCCCGATTACACTGTCACCCGGGACACCCGGAGCAGTAAAGCAGGTCTAAAAACTTCTCCAGCTTCAGAAACAGGCACTTGCCGCAGAGATGCATCAGTTTCTTTTTCCTGGAATTTGCATTTTGTATCATCATAGAAGCAGGATTTAGAGGCAGGAGAGGCGTGTGTAAGTCACACCAAACCCTCACCTTACAGACAAGGAAATAAAGGGCCAGTAAGGTGAGGGCACTTGCCCAGGTCACCTGGAAGGTGTCACCAGGTGAGCACGCTGGCCGTGGCTCCCCACCCACACCGCCTCCTGCTGGACCCAGAGATGTTTTCCTGGGGCCTTTTGTCACTTGTATGAGATCCTCATCGAGGTGAGCAGAGATGCCAGGCCTCCGTCCAGTGTCCCAGGCCCTTGGCTGAACTCACCACCCGAACACCTGGAGAATTTCTTCCCTGGACCATCTGACACTCTCCAAGTGGCAAACACGCTGGCCTCAAGGCACTAAATACAGAAAATTCTAATTCATCACAGGTGACACATCTGCGGCTTGTGATACTGGACACAACGTCTGGAATCCTTCTTGAGAAGCACAAAGTCTCAAGCTGTGAAAACACTCCGATACTCTATTCTGTTGCCCCCCAGGTATGCTTGGATACAGCTGGGGGATATACCCCTGGGGTGCATTCGTCTTTCTCAGCCTGGTTAGGTGACTCGTGCGTTGTATCTCTTGCTCTCCCCCCTTTGGGGCAGGTGAGCCCCTCATACCATGATGACGGTGGTGGTGCTGCCGATGACGATGGTGAGGATGATGGTGGTGATGAATGTAATGGTGACGATGATTGTGAAGGCGATGATAATGGTAACACAGGCGATGATGGTGGTGGTCGTGGTGCTCCTGGTGGTGGTGTTGATGAGGGTGATGGTGATGATGATGACTGCAGTGATGAAGGTGGATGGTAATGTGAGGGGGAGGTGATGATGGCGGTGATGGTGGTGGAAGAGAAGGAAGAAGTTGCAACCACCATATCTTGAGCACTTTCCTTGAATATTCTAAATTACAAACATCTTCCTTTTAATCCTCCTGACAGTTTTGATGCAGTAGGTACCGTCATCCCTTTGTAGATGAAGAGAGTAAGACAAAGATCAAACCTGTCCACATGGACACTAATAAGTGGAATGAGGATTTGAACTCAGATCTATTTGCATCCTAAACCCATGCTTGTCATTGTTGCTATAATATCCTCACCGTGAATTTGTGTGTTTTGTACGCAGCCGAATTGCTAAATCCCTTGGTGTCTGCTTAAATACTTGGCAGCATGAGAATAAATACATGTATCGCATTTATGTCGCCAGTTCACGTAAAGTCTTAAGAAAACAAGACATGCTCTTCTCAGTGAAGTAAATTTACATCAAAGCAAGGCTCAATCAATAAATACTCTGCAGTGGAGCCATGTAGGGGGCAGCTTTCTTAGCTGGAAAAGTTGTGTTTTATTGGAAAGATTGGAAGGGACAATGCCCTTAAGGTAGGGAAGCAATTGCTGGAGGAAGGCAAGTCTCTAAGGACCGTTACTCTGTTTGCCACAGTTGAACACATCAGCTTGTTCTCCTTCTCATTATGATTTTCCAGCAGATGTCTGGAGCCACGGGTCCTCTGGGGAGAAATCCCGTGGTCCTCTGCAGCTCTCAGATGGGGGCTCCGTTTCATGCCAGCTTTCCTTTGGACCTCAGGGTGGTCTCATCATGCATCCAAAGGCATCTTCACGGCTGCCTTGCCACGTGCAGGCTGCTGCTGGGGAGCTGGATCCACAGGTAACTGGTATGACTTGAAGTGAGGAGCGGGTCCAGAACCTCATAGAGATGGATAAGGACACACGAAAGATGCTCCCCTCCCCCTGCCCCACCCCTGCCCTGTGGATTAAGTGAATTGATGATGGGAGAGAGGCAGAAAGGAACTAAAACAGAGACTCTTGGGGAGTATCATTACAGGGTCATGGGTCTTACCTAAGGAGGTGAAATTCTCATCATTTTCTTCCCTGTGCTGAGCTGTCTGCCTCTGTTAGAGAGTCTGTATGTGCACGTGTTCGTATTTCTAATACCGACCTCATTAATTTATTTGGAATTAACCAGGGTGAAAACTTCCGAGAAAAGAGGTCTTGATAAGAAATAGTAAACCAGTGCCAAACAAGAGATCCAGGTCAAGTTTAATCCAATTGTAGGGATATTTAGATGTGGGGAAGAAAGAATCCTTTAATCTGTAGGCTTTCTTCATCTACAGCCTTCTTCCCACTTATTCTAAAAAGGAACCATTAAATTGTGTAATAACATTGGGGCCACGTGCATTATAAGAACAGGCTTAACCCTTCTAAGATTACAAGATGAAGCTACATTTTCTGAGTGTTGGCAGATTAAACACGAGGGCTTCTTCAAGCAGGATGTTTAAAGGTTGGGTCTCTCCAAACCCCACGCTTCTCCTGGGACACAATGACCATTTCTTTTATCTCAGAGCCACAGTTTAAATGTTTATGTTTACAGCATGAGTCAATTTTTCTCACTTGACTTGTAGATCCTAGAGTTGGAGGATTTTTTTTTCTTTCTTCTCTCATTTATTCCTTTACCCCATGACTTTAGAAATTATCTATATGATAACACAAAAGTAAAAGTAAACGTTTTTATAGATCCAGCCTCTGGCTCTGACCTCACCACAAGGCTCAGAAGAATTCTGTTGAGCACTTACTATGGACAAAATCCTGTCCAAGTGCTTCACATACAAGATCTCATTCAAAATTCACCCAGACTTTGGAGGTAGGAACTATTTGTATTTCTGTTTTACCAATGGGGAAACTGAGGCAGAGAGGAAGGTAAGTTAACTCGCCCAAGATCACAAGGGAGAAAATAGCAAGCCCAGGATTTGAACCCAGGCAGTCTGGACCCAGAATTGACTCTGATCCACCTTGCTCTGTGACATCTCTGTTACATTGTCAGCTGCCCACTTGATTTTCAAGCTTACTATCACCACCTCATCATCAGTATCACCATCTCCAACACCATCACCACCTCCTCCATCATGGCCATCATCACCATCACCGTCACCATCTCCCTCATCACCGTCACTGCCACCATCTCCATCACCATCATCATTATCCATCTCCATCACCATCATCACCACCAGTAATAAACAGGAGAAACAAGACACCATTTCTATTACTCTTCTCCTCACCATCTGGAGGAAAAATATTGGTCTACTTCTCCATGTTACACACAGCTGCCAACACAGAGCGTCATTTTTTATTTATTGTTTGTTAGACAGCAGGTTCTTATTAGTTGTCCATTGTATACATATTAGTGTACATATGTCAATCCCAATCTCCCAGTTCTTCCCACCACCATCACCTGCTCCCTGCCACTTTCCCCCCTGATGTCCATACATTTGTTCTCTACATCTCTGTCTCTATTTCTGCCTTGCAAACCGGTTCATCTGGACCGTTTTTCTAGATTCCACATATATGCATTAATATACGATATTTGTTTTTCTCTTTCTGACTTACTTCATTCTGTATGACAGTCTCTAGGTCCACCCACGTCTCTGCAAGTGACCCAATTTTGTTCCTTTTTATGGCTGAGTAATATTCCATTGTATACGTGTACCACATCTTCTTTATCCATTCGTCTGTTGATGGGCATTTAGGTTGCTTCCATGACCTGGCTATTGTAAATAGTGTTGCAGTGAACATTGGGGTGCACGTGTCTTTTGGAATTATGGTTTTCTCTGGGTATATGCCCAGTAGTGGGATTGCTGGGTCATATGGTAATTCTATTTTTAGATTTTTAAGGAACCTCCATACTGTTCTCCGTAGTGGCTGTATCAATTTGCATTCCCACCAACAGTGCCAGAGAGTTCCCTTTTCTCCACATCCTCTCCAGCATTTGTTGTTTGTAGATTTTCTGATGATGCCCTTTCTAACTGGTGTGAGGTGATACCTCAGTGTAGTTTTGATTTGCATTTCTCTAATAATTAGTGATGTTGAGCAGCTTTTCATGTGCCTCTTGGCCACCTGTATGTCTTCTTTGGAGAACAGTATGTTTAGGTCTCCTGCCCATTTTTTGATTGGGCTGTTTGTTTTTTTAATATTGAGCTGCATAAGCTGTTTATATATTTTAGAGATTAATTCTTTGTCTGTTGATTCATTTGCAAATATTTTCTCCCATTCTGAGGGTTGTCTTTTTGTATTGTTTATAGTTTCCTTTGTTGTGCAAAAGCTTTTAAGTTTCATTAGGTCCCATTTGGGTTTTTTTTGTTTGTTTTTATTTCCATTACTCTAGGAGGTGGGTCAAAAAAGATCTTGCTGTGATTTATGTCAAAGAGTGTTCTTCCTTATGTTTTCCTCTAAGAGTTTTATAGTGTCCTGTCTTACATTTAGGTCTTTAATCCATCTGGAGTTTATTTTTGTGTAAGGTGTTAGGGAGTGTTCTAATTTCATTATTTTTTTACATGTAGCTGTCCAGTTTTCCCAGCACCACTTATTGAAGAGGGTGCCTTTTCTCCATTGTATATCCTTGCCTCCTTTGTCATAGATTAGTTGACCATAGGTGCATGGGTTTATCTCTGGGCTTTCTATCCTGTTCCATTGATCTATGTTTCTGTTTTTGTGCCAGTACCATATTGTCTTGATTACTGTAACTCTGTAGTATAGTCTGAAGTCAGGGAGTTTGATTCCTTTAGCTCTGTTTTTTTCCCTCAGGATTGCTTTGGTTATTCAGGTCTTTTGTGTCTCCACACAAATTTTAAGATTTTTTGTTCTAGTTGTTTAAAAAATGCCATTGGTAATTTGATAGGGATTGCATTGAGGCTGTAGATTGCTTTGGGTAGTATAGTCATTTTCACAATAGTGATTCTTTCAATCCAAGAACATGGTATATCTCTCCATCTGTTTGTGTCATCTTTGATTTCTTTCATCAGTGTCTCATAGTTTTCTGAGTACAGGTCTTTTACCTCATTAGGTAGGTTTATTCCTAGGTATTTTATTCTTTTTGTTGCAGTGGTGAATGGGATTGTTTCTTTAATTTCTCTTTCTGATCTTTCGTTGTCAGCGTATAGGAATGCAAGAGATTTCTGTGCAATAATTTTGTATTCGGCAACTTTACCAAATTCATTGATTAGCTCTAGTAGTTTTCTGGTGGCATCTCTAGGATTTTCAATGTATAGTATCATGTCATCTGCAGTGACCATTTTACTTTTTCTTTTCCAATTTGGATTCCTTTTATTTCTTTTTCTCCTCTGATTGCCATGGCTAGGACTTCCAAAACTATGTTGACTAATAGTGGCGAGAGTGGGCATCCTTGTCTTGTTCCTGATCTTAGAGGAAATGCTTTCAGTTTTTCACCATTGAGAATGATGTTTGCTGTGGGTTTGCCATATGTGGCCTTTATTATGTTGAGGTAGTTTCCCTCTATGCCCACTTTCTGGAGAGTTTTTATCATAAATCATGTTCAATTTTGTCAAAAGCTTTTTCTGCACCAATTGAGATGATAATATGGTTTTTGTTCTTCAGTTTGTTAATATGGTATATCACATTGATTGATTTGCATATATTGAAGAATCCTTGCATCCCTGGCATAAATCCCACTTGACCATGGTGTATGAGCCTTTTAATTTGTTGTTGGATTCTGTTTGCTAGTATTTTGTTGAGGATTTTTGCATTTATATTCATGAGTGATATTGGTCTGTAATTTTCTTTTTTTATAGTATCTCTGTCTGGTTTTGGTATCAGGGTGATGGTGGCCTCGTAGAATGAGTTTGGGAGTGTTCCTTCCTCTGCAATTTTTTGGAAGAGTTTGAAAAGGATGGGTGTTAGCTCTTCTCTAAGATGTTTGATAGAATTCACCAGTGAAGCCATTTGGTCCTGGGCTTTTGTTTGATGGAAGATTTTTAATCACAGTTTCAATTTCATTACTTGTGATTGGTCTGTTCATATTTTCTATTTCTTCCTGGTTCAGTCTTGGAAGGTTATACCTTTCTAAGAATTTGTCCATTTCTTCCAGGTTGTCTCTTTTATTGGCATAGAGTTGTTTGTAGTAGTCTCTTATGATGCTCTGTATTTCTGTGGTGTCCTTTGTAACATCACCTTTTTCTTTTCTAATTTTACTGATTTGAGTCCTCTCCCTCTTTTTCTTGAAGATTATGGCTAAAGGCTTATCAATTTTATTTATATTCTCAAAGAGCCAGCTTTTAGTTTTATTGATCTTTGTTATTGTTTTCTTTGCTTCTATTTCATTTCTTTCTTCTCTGATTGTTATGATTTCTTTCCTTCTACTAGCTTTGGGGTTTTTTTGTTCTTCTTTCTCTAGTTCCTTTAGGTGTAAAGTTAGATTGTTTATTTGAGATTTTTCTTGTTTCTTGAGGTAGCATTGTATTGCTATAAACTTCCCTGTTAAAACTGCTTGTGCTGCACCCCATAGGTTTTTGTTTTCATTGTCAATTGTCTCTAGCTATTTTTTGATTTCCTCTGATTTCTTCAATGATCTCTTAGTTATTTAGTAATGTATTGTTTAGCCTCCATGTGTTTGTGTTTTTTACATTTTTTTCCCTGTATGTGATTTCTAATCTCATAGTGTTTTGGTCGGAAAAGGTACTTGATATGATTTCAATTTTCTTAAATTTACTGAGGCTTGATTTGTGACCCAAAGTGTGATCTATCTTGGAGAATGTTCCATGTGCACTTGAGAAGAAAGTGTTAAGATGCTGTTTTCAGATGGAATGTCCTATAAATATCAATTAATCTATCTGGTGTATTGTGTCAATTAAAGCTTGTGTTTCCTTATTAATTTTCTCTCTGGATGATCTGTCCATTGGTGTAAGCGAGGTGTTAAAGTCCCCCACTATTATTGTGTTACTGTCGATTCCCTCTTTCATAGCCATTAGCATTTGCTTTATGTATCGAGGTGCTCCTATGTTGGGTGCATAAATATTTATAATTGTTATATCTTCTTCTTGGATTGATCCCTTGATCATTATGTAGTTTCCTTCCTTGCCTCTTGTAACAGTCTTTATTTTAAAGTCTATTTTGGGCTTCCCTGGTGGCGAAGTGGTTGAGAGTCTGCCTGCCGATGCAGGGGACACGGGTTCGTGCCCCGGTCCGGGAAGATCCCACATGCCGCGGAGCGGCTGGTACCATGAGCCATGGCCGCTGAGCCTGCGCGTCCGAAGCCTGTGCTCCACAACGGGAGAGGCCACAACAGTGAGAGGCCCGCGTACCGCAAAAAAAAAAAAAAAAAAGTCTATTTTATCTGATACGAGTATTGCTACTCCAGCTTTCTTTTGATTTCCATTTACATGGAATATCTTTTTCTATCCCCTTACTTTCAATCTGTATGTGTCCCTAGGTCTGAAGTGGGTCTCTTATAGACAGCATATATATGGGTCTTGTTTTTGTATCCATTCAGCGAGCTTGTGTCTTTTGGTTGGAGAATTTAACCCATTCTCATTTAAGGTAATTATCAGTATGTATGTTCCTATTACCATTTTCTTAATTGTTTTGGGTTTGTTTTTGTAGGTCCTTTTCTTCTCTTGTGTTTCCCACTTAGAGAAGTTCCTTTAGCATTTGTTATAGAGCTGGTTTGGTGGTGCTGAATTCTCTTAGCTTTGCTTGTCTGTAAAGCTTTTGATTTCTCCATCGAATCTGACTGAGATCCTTGCCTAGTAGATAATCTTGGCTGTAGGTTCTTCCCTTTCATCACTTTAAGTATATCATGCCACTCCCTTCTGGCTTGTAGAGTTTCTGCTGAGAAATCAGCTGCTAACCTTATGGGAGTTCCCTTGTATGCTATTTGTCATTTTTCCCTTATTACTTTTAATAATGTTTCTTTGCCTTTAATTTTTGTCAATTTGATTACTATGTGTCTCGGTGTGTTTCTCCTTAGGTGTATCCTGGCTGGGACTCTCTGTGTTTCCTGGACTTGGGTGGCTATTTCCTTTCCCATGTTAGGGAAGTTTTCGACTATAATCTCTTCAAATATTTTCTCCGGGCCTTTCTCTCTCTCTTCTCCTTCTAGAACCCATATTATATGAATGTTGGTGTGTTTAGTGTTGTCCCAGAGGTCTCTTAGGCTGTCTTCATTTCTTTTCATTCTTTTTTCTTTATTCTGTTCTGCAGCAGTGAATTCCACCATTCTGTCTTCCAAGTCACTTATCTGTTCTTCTGCCTCAGTTATTCTGCTATTGATTTTTTCTAGTGTATTGTTCATTTCAGTTACTGTATTGTTCACCTCTGTTTAATTTTTCTAGGCCTTTGTTAAAAATTTCTTTCATCTTCTCAATCTTTACCTCCATTCTTTTTCTGAGGTCCTGGATCATCTTCACTGTCATTATTCTGCATTCTTTTTCTGGAAGGTTGCCTATCTCCTCTTCATTTAGTTGTTTTTCTGGGGTTTTATCTTGTTCCTTCATCTGGTATAGAGCCCTCTGCCTTTTCATTTTGTCTTTTCTTTCTGTGAATGTGGTTTTCATTCCACAGGCTGCAGAATTGTAGTTCTTCTTGCTTCTGCTGTCTTCCCTCTCTTATTTTTTTTAAATAGCTTATGCAAAACAGCAGTACAAGCAATTCTCAGTTATTTGGGAAAATCGGATAACTGTAAAACATGAATAAGGAGGAGCACAGGTACATTTCATTTAGGACTGCATTGTGCTGATTTTTAATAGACCATTTTTATGAAAGTTTATTTCATAAATGCTTTTCCCAAAGTGTGTCCCATGGAGCAACCATGGTATCACAGTGGCTGTTTTGGTGGTGGCGGGTGGGGGAGACCGAAGTGTTCAGCAGTCAGATTGCTTTGGCAGTTGCTGGATTAACTGAGATGCAGCATACCTCCTTCCTGCAGGACTTCTCAGGGCCTTTAGCACACGCCCACCTAGGGTGCTTCTCTGAGACTTGTTGTGATACTCAACGTTTACCAAACGCATTTGGCCACGGAACCCTTCCCCTGCCAACAGAACTCTTAGAACCAGAATAGACTAGACTAACATTTTGGTTATTTGTTTGGTTGTGACGTGGCCCCTGCAAGTTTCATCTAGTGTCACATCCAGCGACCCTTTAGCCCTTTCTCTGTGCCAGGCACATACTGCCCTCCTAGGACTCGCAATCTCAGAGAAAACAAATATTAGCCCAATAATCAAATAAAGATAAAACGGAGACGGTGACAAATGCTACCAAGAAGAGAGAGGGGCCCGTGCTATGGAAGTTGACCCAATCCAGGCTGGCAGGTGTGGGTGGAGGTAACACCTAAGCATGAGCAGGAGTTAACTCAGAAAAGCAGCAACCTGTGCAAAGGTCCTGAGGCAGGGGCAGACATAGTGCACCTAAGGAGCTAAAGGAAGGCCGGCATGGTTGGGGAGGAGGGACAGAGGGGAGCATGGTAAAAGGGGGCATCAGGAGAGGATGGGGAACAGAATTACATGGTCCTGGCTGAGCAGTGAGTTCTGCCGGGAGCCCTGAGAACAGCTGCATGCAGCCCGTTGGCCGATCTCCCTGGACTCGGGACACAGGACACTTGGCTGTCGTCAGCCTGGGCAATGGCTCTTCCCATTTAGGGCTCCGTGTGGGTCCCTTCACTCATCTGTGCATCAAACACCTCCCCCCGAAGTGTCTATGGACTCAATGGTCATAACCAGTCCTCTGGAGTCATTTGGGGCCATTACCAGCAGCCCTGTCACTGACCCACCGATAATAGGCCTTAGGAGGCAGTGGGGCCATCACTTGGGCTCCCCCGATGGACAGTGCAGGCTTGGCTGGGGCTGAGGTCATCAGCGGAGTGGTCACTGCCTGGAGGCCCCAGCAGCTCCCAGGAAGGAGCCCACAGAAGGCTCTGTGGAGAGGGGGCTGGGGGTGGGGCGCTGAGCAGGGAGCCCTGCCAACCACCCCCCCCAAAGGGGGATTCGTGTGCTGAGATCACCCCCTCCCCAGGGAGGCTCAGAGCCTGGCATCAGCCAGATATATGCGTTTTCTGGATCTGAGCAGATGACACCCTTCCTGGACGGGTGAGTGGAAAGAAATGTAAGAGGCCGTGTCTAGTTCTGAATGAGGCATTGGCAGGAAGATGGGCTACCGGGATGCAGAGCTTGTGAGCCGGGAGAAAGGGAAGGGAAACCACTAGAATGGTGATGTGGCCACAGTCCGGTGTGGAACCTGCTCGCCAGGGATGCTGGCCACGCCCTACCTGCCCAGGACAGGCCCCACGACAGAGAACGGTTGGTGCGAAGCGTTGACAGTGCCGAGGTGGAGACGTTCTGGCCTAAGTGGGAGGTTTTGCAGGACCCTCAGTAGCGTTTGTGGGTTTGTGGTGCAGTCCCTCGGGGGATAAGGACACAGCTGCTCCTTTTGCCTTACATCGAAAGATCCTGAGCCAGAATCTGGGTCCCCGTCACCATCACGTCAGGTCCTCACAGCCAGTGGCGTGGCAGGTCCACTGGGCCGTGCTGTCTCCCAGTCTTTAGCAAGCCACCCAGGGGGTCTCCGGAGTGAAGGACGGGGACACCCTGCTTCCCAGTAGGGCGGCCGTTCTAGGACCTGAGGCTGTCTCCCCATGCTGCTCACAGGCTACCTGTGTCCACAGGTTTGGGGACTTGGACATTGGTCAGGGGGCTGTGCTGGAACCTTCTGAGTGACAGCCGCAGTGGGCCTCCCCCACCCCAGCTTCTTTTATTTTGGTAAAATACACACAACATAAGAGGTACCCTTAGTGACATCTAGGACATTCACAACCATCTTGTTCCAGAACATTTTCATCCCCCCAAAGGAAACCCCCGACCCTTTAAGCAGTCACTCCCCTCCCACAGCCTCCCCCAGCCCCCCGGCAACCACGACTCTGCTTTCTGTCTCCATGCATTTGCCTGTTCCGGATGTTTGTGGAATCGTACAGCATGTGGGCTTCTGTGTCTGGCTTCTCTCAGCATGTGTGTGAGGTCCATGCATGCTACGACCTGTGTCAGGCCTTCATTCCTTTTTATGGCCTAATAACGTCCCACTGCAGCGCCGGACCACATTCCGCTACTCTTTTCAGCAGTTGACAGTTGACGGTCGTGGGCTGTTGCCACCTTTCGGCCGCTGTAAACGCTCAGGCACAAGTGCTTCTTCGACCACCGTTCAGTCCTCTGGGCCCGACGCCTGATAGAATTGCTGGGTCCCACGGGGACTCTTTCACTGTTGAGGAACCGCCAGCCTGGCCCCATGTGGTCTGTGGGCCTCCTGTGGAGGGGGCTGGGGAGTGGGTGCTCCCCCACCAGCATTTACTCTGGACAAGCCATCAGGGCAGGTTTGGGCTCCAGGAGCCCCATGGAAGCACCCTCAGTGCTGACAGCCCCCAGCAGGACACGCCGGCTGGCTGAGGGCCGCCTTGCTCTTGCCACGAGAGCGGCCACGTTCCTGAGGTTTGGGGGCCGACGGCTCTGCCTCCTGGTGACACGGTGCAGCCCTCTACCTCCACCCATGGCCCCAGCTGGGGCGGGAGACAAGGCTCCCGGGGGCCGCCTGGCTGGAGTGCCGTGGGCTGGGTAGTTGGGTGTGTTTTGCAAACAGACCAAAAGTCCATTAGAGCTCGTGGGAACCCTGAGTTCTTGACGCTGCAGCTTCTCTCCCGCTCATGCAGAGCAGGAGGGGGACTGCTCGGCACCTGAGCCACTCCTGGCATGTTGGCGAGAGGCAGCGGATTCGGGGCACACGGCGCAGGGAAATGGGTACAAGGATGCCAAAGGCATGGGCATAGGCATGGCTCAGAATATGAATCGGGGGCTTGGGGCTGTGAGGGAGACCTCGGGGAAGCCCTGAGACAAATGACGTCCCCACTCCCGAGCGACCAGCTATTGACCATCCCCTCCCTAAGAACGTATGTGGACATGGGTGTCTTTGCTCTTCACTGGAGACTCTGGGGCTGCTGGGGGCCTCCTTCTAGCAGAAAGGGCGGTGCCACGGGAGGATTCAGCAGCGGGCTCCTCTGGGCCCAGAACTGCTTGTGTCACTCTCTCTGGCCACCATCCCACCTGGCGAGGCCCCTCAGGCTCCTTGCTGTTGCTCCTGCCGTCACAGCTCCAGGGAACTGATGCTAAGAAGGTGTGGCACCAGGAAATGCAGGCCCCTCTCAGCTCTGCCTCATCCAGGAAGCTTTCTCAGTTTTCCCAAAACCAGGCACTAGTGCTTCCCTGATGCTTTGTGGCCATTCCTCCCTGGGCCCCCGATAGCCTGGGGTGTCGAGTGGTGACCAAGCAGAGATGTTCTGGATTCGCACCCTGGCTCCACCTCCCTGACCCTCAGTCTCTTCATCTAAAGTGGGTTAGCACTACCTCTCTGAGGGCTGTTGCAGAAGTCGGTGAGACAAGGCTCAGCACAGGGCCTGATGCAGAGCAGTCACCCCTGGGTGCCCCTGAGAAAGAAAAGAAGAGCAACTGAGAACAAACATGGGGCCTGACGAAGACCTAATGCGTCACCTGGGGACAGGCACCTGTTCTCTGCTCCACGGAGCAGGGTCTCGGCAGCACTTCTCATCCATCCACTCCACACCTCTCCATGGTTCCGGGCACACACAGAGAGTTGGACAGCCAGTGGAGGGGGAAATGGGCCATAAATAAGTCAGCACACACCCCAGGTTGAATCGCGTTTAAAGATGATTTGAAAAGAGGCGACTGAAGAGAGTAAGTCACAGGCAGGGCACTCAGGGGGGATTGCTTGAGAAGGTGGCATGTGAGCCGATCTGAGGCTGCAAAGGGCAGGGAGGGGGAAGATCCCTTGGGAGGAGGGTCGGGTCTCACACTTCCTAGAGGAGCTGGCGCTCTCAGCTCTTATGGGACCTCTCCGTGGATGGAGTTTGCTTACAGTCCATCTTCCCTGGTCCCCGAAAGGGGCCTCACACGTGTGGTCCCTGCAGCATCACTGAATAAGCCTGTCTGCCCCCCTGCCAGCTACTCCTTTCCTGTGGCTCGAGGCCCCGAACCCAGGGTGGCGGGTACGAGCCTTCCCACAACCGAGGATAATAGGACGTAAGATTTGGTTGGGATGAATCTCCCAGCGATGGTGGAGACCCAGCCTCAGTCTGGAATCTGGGGGCTGAATTCTGACTGAGAAGCAGCCATTTTGTTTAAAGGTCGACAGCTCTTGGCGGGCAGTAAACACCTGGGTGAAGGGTCCTGTCGAGCTCTGTTCTCAACGCGTCTGCTCAAATCCTGGGTCTGCGGAGGCTGACAACAGCCCTGCAAGGGGGGCATACGAATCCCATTTCCAATGAGGACAGTAAAACAAGAGGCTAAGGGTCTTGGCCGAGGTGGAGAGCTAGAGAG
The DNA here is from genome assembly GCF_949987515.2 of Delphinus delphis. Taxonomy (NCBI): domain Eukaryota; kingdom Metazoa; phylum Chordata; class Mammalia; order Artiodactyla; family Delphinidae; genus Delphinus; species Delphinus delphis. The sequence goes on along the minus strand of NC_082697.1, from coordinate 1,806,481 downwards.
GAGAGGGCGCCTCTCCTGGGTCCCTGGGCGGAGACAGGACGACCTTCCTAGAAGGTGCAGGATAACCAGAGTCAGGAGACGTTCCCTCGAAAAGGAGTCACTCCCATTGGCCCTGCTTGGATCACATGCCCTCCCTGAGCCAATCACAGGGCCAGGGGAAGCTGCACTCCCCTTGGCCCTGCTTGGATCACATGCCTTTCCCTGAGCCAATCCCAGGGCCAGGGTGGGTACTCCTGTAGCCCGTGGAAAGGCCCTCCCCACGGGTCAGTACAGAGCAGCGTGGGCAGCTGTTTCCAAAGGCAGCTGGGTTGGGTGTCTGCAGACACGCCAGGACGGTGGCTGCCCCAGTGCCCCGCCTCAGCCTGCATGCAGCCTCATCCCGCACTCGCTGTCCCTCAAATAGCCCTCATTCCCACCCACCCACCCCCGACACTGTTCCTCTCCTTCCGGGTCTGGGGGCTGGTCTCCGTCCTCCTGCTCAGACCTGCCGCCTCGAGCTCCGCCTGGGCCTCCCCCAGCCCCAGCCATGGTCTGGCTGCTGCAGCCTCCGTCTCCAAGGACTGGATCCTGTCTGGGGTCATCCCTTGTCAGAGACTTGTGTGCAGGGCCTTCCAGAGGCGGGCAGGGACACACATTACGTATTAATGAAGCAGCGTTCCTGCCGAGACGCTTGACTCTTCATTTGGGGGACCAGAAATGACAACAGGCAGAGCGTGGGCAGCAGATCTGAGGGTGAACTGCAGCCCACAAGAGCCATCCGCCCCGCGGATCCCTGCCTCCATCGGGCTGAGGCAGTGTCTCCCGTGGACTCTGCTCCCTGACGGACAGGTGTATTCCTAGCCTGGGGCCTTGGAAGGAAATCTGTCTCCACTCTGGCTTTCTGTGCAGCAACAGCCCTCGTTAGCTGTCAAGTTCAGGCATCTCCAGGGAAGCCGCAGACCTGCCCAGACTCCTTCTCAGAGCCCTCACTTTTCCAGGAGGCTGCCCAGGTACCGGGTGTCGACTAAACACCACTCGAGGCCGGGTGCTGAGTTAAATTAAACTTTGCTGCAAGCCAAGTGACCGTCTCTCCTGAGCATCTCCTGGACAGTGCAGTGGGGGAGACAGAAAGAGAGCGGTCAACAGAAGCATAAACAGGAAAAAGCTGCAATGGAAGTGCTGGGGAGACGGTGAGGCAGGGTGTAGCAGGCGCTCTGAACCTCAGCAGAGGACGGACCCTCCTCACCCTGGGCTGGCCCACAGAGGCCACCTCTTCCCCCGGAGGCTCCAGAGCTCCCCCGGGAGATGGGGCTGAAGCCAGACCCCAGCCCAGCCCGCATCTCTCCTCTCCTGCCTCAGCTCCTGCAGACTCTGCCCAGGCGACCACTCACACAAGACTCCCATCTCCGGCTCTGCTTGCAGGGAACCGCACCGCACACTAGGGTGGAGAAGTCGGGTGGGCCTCCGTGGGGAGGCGGCATAGGCAGGGGCCTGGGCACCACGGGGACGCTGCCCTCTGGTTAGAGCTTCCCTGCCCCGCGCAGTGTTAAGGGCCCCTCCGACTACATCTGGGTCAGGCAGAGGTTTGACTGAATGCAACGGGGGAACCCACTGCAGCTACCCCTCTTCACGCAGACGGACTGGGAGGGAAGGCTGGCCAGCAGGTGGCTCCAGGGCCCTGGGTCTTGACAGGGAGATGGCCCTGCAGCGGAGGGGCTCCAGCCATATTTCCCACCCCCACTCTTTCTTGACTCAGCATCCACAGTTGAGAGGAGACGCTGATTGGCCAGCTCGGCTCATAGGCCCGCCTGTTGCCCAGGGCAGGGCAGGGCGTCTTGACCGACTGCTCCCCAGGACCACTCACAGTGGGGAACGATGACCCCCCAGAAGGAAATCGGGCCTCTGCTGCCTGAGTGAGAGCCGGGAGTGGACTCTGCCCTGTTCCCACTGTCAGCAATAATGTCTTCTGTCATCCCTTACCCCGAATTAAGTAGCTACCTGTCTTTGTTAATTTGGTACAACCTGAAGGGCACTTTTGAGAAGCATCTAATTCACTCTTCCCCACCCGGCAAATTTTGTAAGAACATATTCATGGCTTTCATTAATATTCATACGACTTTGAGGGGTTTTTTCACGATTTATAAAACTCAAAGTAACTGTGAATGGTGATGTATAATAGTGTCAATGTTACACAGCAAATGCCTTTCCCTATCACATTCTGGGTTTTTCTGCTCATTACAAGAACCTAGTTGAAAATAATTGAAAGCTGAATTTCATTGTGCGTGGAAAGTATTTCGTAAAATGCAAGAAATACAAACATCGTCAAGCCTCTTAAAGTAATGCTCAAGAATCAAGGAAGCGTTGGGGAGGGACGTGTGGATCCCGACACCCTCAGCCCCGGCTTTGCCCCGTTCACTTGAGAGAACAGTTTTATTCTGGCCGGATCTTGCTGCTTGCCCAGCGCCATGGCAAAGGGCTTTTAAATTAAACTTTGCTGCGTCACGTAGGATTCGGTTATAATTTCATGATCACTTTCAAAGGCAATTAAAGTGATGTTCTAGTCCTGGGCCTTAGAGCCACGGTGACTTTTTTTGTTTTCTTTTTTGGCTGTGTCGGGTCTTCGTTTCTGTGCCAGGGCTTATCTCTAGTTGCGGCAAGCGGCAGCCACTCTTCATCGCGGTGCGCAGACCTCTCACTGCTGTGGCCTCTCTTGCGGAGCACAGGCTCCAGACGCGCAGGCTCAGTAGTTGTGGCTCACGGGCCTAGTTGCTCCGCGGCATGTGGGATCTTCCCAGACCAGGGCTCAAACCCGTGTCCCCCGCATCGGCAGGCGGACTCTCAACCACTGCGCCACCAGGGAAGCCCTCCCTTTCTACTCTTCGAAGCTTCCTGAGAAGGCAGCGTGACCGAGACAAGACCTGGGAACTCTGCCCTTGATCCTGGACTACTTGTGAAACCTTCGTCCACCCTTAGCCTCTCTGCGCCTCAGTCTCCCTACCTGCAGAAGGGGCTGGACCGAATCGTCAGTGGGGCCGACATTCTGGGGCTTTTCTTTCATTGTCCCTTAAGGAGTTGCAGGGGTGTGGGGTGGAGATTCCTGGAACCCTCCTCTTCACAGGGGAGCTCGGCGCCAGCTTCAGGCTTTCGAGGCGTAATAAGGACACGTAAGGAGGGAAACCCTAATTTGGGCAAAGAAGCCCAAGATAAACACAGTGAAGAGCAGGCCAAGGACGGGCCGTCCTGCTGTTGGTCCCATCAGCTCACCCCTCCCGGGGGCCAGCCCCTCCCCAAGCCTCCTTCCTCTCCTGCCGGAGGCCTGGGGGCCAGGTGACACCACACCCCTCGGGTTCCCGCTGAGTCTCTAGAGCAGAACCCTTCTGACTCCCTCCCCAGCCCCCCAGGGGCCCCAGAAGCCTCTGCAGACACCCGGGGGTGGTCCCCCTCCTCCTTCTTTTGCTCCGAGTTTTCACCTGGGGAGGGGTGACCACCTCTCTTCTCTCCCCCCTCCCTATTTCGCGGCTGTTTCTTTGCCCCCAGACAGTAGCCACAGGGCTGGGTGGACCGTCTCCCTCCCACCTGGGATCTTCGACCACCTGCCGCCCCCTTGGGGGCCCCCCTTCCCTCAGCCTCCTCCCTCGGGGCTCAGGGAAGAGGGAGATTGAGCACCTGCTGTGTTCACCGTGCCAGGCCTGCACCTGCCATCCGTGGGGACAGACAGCACGTTTGTGTTCCTAGGGCCCAGAGGAGGGTGTGGGGCAGCGTTAGTGCTCAACAGTTGGGGGGGGGGAACAGGCGAGCGTCCCTGCAGAGCAGACGGGATGACGGACACAAAACCTGAGAAAACCCTCATTCTCTGTCAGCATGAAAATCTAGAAGCCCCAGCGTCGCGGGCCAACGTGAGGGCCGTGAGGACCAGCTGAGGCCGCGGGGAAGCCGCAAGTACATTTAAGGTGAAGGAGTGCTCCTAACTCTGGCTCTGGTGAGAGTCGGATTGTGAGGAAAACTGGCCGCAGCCTCCTGGCCGGCCACAGTCACAGCCAAGTGTAGATATGCCTGCCTGCGTCCTGGCCAGCGTGGGGTGGGTGGGGGCAAAGCGTCTGCTGCCACGACTCAGAGCTTCTCCCTCTGCTGCAGGCAGCTCAAAACTCCCAAAACGTAACAAAAATGAGAGTCTGCAACCTGTTTTCCTGGGAAGGTCTCTGGGTTTAATATCATACAAGGAGAAAGCGCTGCAATACTTCACTGAAGAATTACATCCTTGTGGAAGAACTTGATCCTAAGGGTTTTGAGAGCATCTTTTGAAACATGGGGACAGGGTCAGGGAGGCCTTATTAGTGGCGTGGCAAAGCCATTAAGATGCAGAATAGCCATCGCCTTCCCAGAGACTTAGAGCAAGAGGAGGGGAGATCCAGTCGTGTGCACACATGTGCACACGTGTGTGTGCTTACATGTATGTTTGCAGGTGTGTGTGTTTGGGTGTGTTTACATGTCTGTTTTATGTGCGTATGCGTGTTTCTGTGTGTGTGTGTGTACACACATGTCCAGGAATCATGTACCGTGGTGGACAAGACCAAACACTCAATTTTAACTGGACATTCTTGAAAATTCTCTTTGCCCCCCAAGTCCTTACATCAGGATCTCTCACAGACCCTGTTCTTCCCCCATTTTATAATTGTCACTTTATACTGCACTGAGAGGCTGTCATTTTTTTAGATCTAATTCCTCTGGTCCACGAACCGCGTGAGGGCAGGGCTGTGTCTGTCCGGCGTGATGGGGCCTGGCACACAGCACAGGCCACGTGGGCCAAGTGAAGACATTGTTGAAACACCAGAGGCCCCGCCTGCACTGACGGTGTCCCCTGAGCTGACTGGGCCTCTGCCTGTCCTGAGGCAGGTTTTTCTCTGCAGGTCCAGTGGGATTCTCCTCCCCTTCAATTCTTTGGGAATAAACCTCCAGGGCGTTTGCAATTCAAAACCACACATGGTGACTTTTCTCCAAGTTTCAAGTTTATTCGAAATTAGGCAAATACCTTCTCCTTGGGGGAGAGCCTGCCAGAATCCTGCATTTCATCCAGCCTTTCCTAAGGACGGATCCAGCCCTCCGAGCGAGGTCCCTGGCGAACACAATGGCCAGGCACCATACGTTATTTTAATGTCGACATCACTTTAAACTAACCTTTTACCATCTGTTCTGTCCTTTAGTAACAAATGCAAAAGAGCATAATTCTCGGTGGCATCATAAAAGTGAGATGGGTGATGGAAATGCCCACCTCCACTCTTTATTCACGGTCCTTCCGGACGCTGCTGTGATGTTTTTCTCATTTTCCAGACACAAATCAAGGGGAAACTGCTCTCCCCTGATCTGGTGAATTCATCTGCACAGTATTTCTTCTTAATACGGTAAACTGTGGGAGAATTCAGGGCACCCTGTGCGTTATTTCAGAAGGCGCCTGGAGAATTAAGGGAACGCGGCTCGACGGTCAGGATGTAATGAGATTTCTTTGCAAAAAATGAAATCTTGAAATGTGTAGCGGGTTCTTTTCATCCGTTTCATCACTAACTTCCCTGTGAAGGACGGGCAGCCTGGCCCGGAGAGGGCGGGGTGGGGAAGCACACTGCGTGGGCCGGTGTGTCCCCCACGCCCCCAATCTCTGCAGGGCCGTACGGGCTCCCACGCCCCCCTCAATCCAGGCAGGAGGCGGGCGGTACCCCGGCCCAGGGGTCCGTGGGGGGCGTCCGGCCCAGCCATTCTCAGTGGTCTTGCTCAGGGCGGACAAGGACTAGGAGAACCGGACGTGACGGTAGGAGAGGGAGGAGGGCGGAGCTGGGGAAGCCGCAGCGAAGGCGCCCGTCACGGACAGTGCGTGCGCGTGCGTGTGTGTGTGCGTGCGTGTGCGCGCGTGGCTCCTCTCGGAGGCCCGCGTCGGCCCCCAAGCAGACCAGGTCGCGCTGACCTCCATGATGCCTGTGGGGTGAAAGCGTCGCCTCCTTCGGACCATCGGTTCCTGATATTTTCTCTTCCCCGTCCTGTCGCGAAGGAGGTAAGAGGCCGTTGGGGCGGCTGGGGTCCCTGCCCCCACGCTCATGACCTGGGGGGGTCGACTCTGGTGTGTTAACAGTAAATGCTGGTTTAGGAAAGGTGTCCTCTATTGGACCGAATTTTCTCGGAAGTGGCGTTTTCTGGGGAATGGCTTGTTCTATGGTCCAGGTTCAGCTGGAAAGGATGTTCATTATCAAACCTCTGTGGAGCCTCCGTGGAGACCAGCCTGTGATGATGATTGTGCTACAGAAATAAGTTGCCCGAGAAAAAGCCACCCTTAGTTTCTGAGATAAATCCCACTTAGGCGTGTAGGGGGAGGAAAAGTAAATTTCTCTCGCCCCTTCTGAGTTCCTGGCTGAGACCCCCGTAATAAAAGATTAACAAGAGAACAAGCAGCAGAAGTGTATTAACACGAGTGCGTCATGCATACATGGGGGACCCAGGGAAAATGAGTAGCTCCCCAAGATGGCTGAGAATTCAAGTCTAAGAGGAAAAGGGGAGGGGAATGTAGGCCTCTCAGGGGAGAGGAAGTGACTTGTAGGAAAGATGATGGACCCTTGGAGGAGGGATGGGAGGTGTGGTCGTGTGGAGGTCGGCCTGGGTGTGCTTGTCTCTTCTAGCCCCCCTCCCAAGACTAGAGGCAATAATCCTTCTCAGGTGATAACCCCACCGTGGGGGGAGGGCATCTGTGACACCTGAGCCTCTTTGAGTCTCTGTCTCCAGGCAGATGAGGGAGCTCAGAGAAAACCCCTCCTATACCTGCTGGTTCTCAAGGGCCTGCAGCTGAGAACAGTCACTACACCCAGCGGCATGTTTGGGAGTGGCGTCTCGCTAACCTTCATCCCCGCCTTTGACACCCCCGCAAGCAGTTTCGGCCTAGCAGCTGGGCTGGCGGGTTGCTCCGTCTCACTGAACCCATCTCTCAGTTCAGTTAGCAGTAGGCTCATTTCAGGAGGCAGGGTTGCAGGATGGCTCTGCAGGATGCAAACAGTCAGGTGTGTAATATGAGGCATTTCCATGGAAGGGAGAGAAAAACAAAGTTAATGGTTGGAACAGGCTCTAAACCCGTTTCTGAGTCCTGGGGGCAGCCAGTCGAGAAGATTTCTGGTTGGTGATCTCACAGCATCTTCTGCAGTCTGGTTGCCTCTGATGAGGTCATTGCATGTTCCAGGGAACTTTCTGAACGTCGGCATGGCAACAGGCAGGCAGGCTGTCGGTACTTGAGCTGTTTCGGGGGCTTCTCTGAAGTTCATACCCAGTCATCCAGCCTTAGTTTGCAGGGCTTTGGGGAAAGGGCAGTTTTGTTCTTAGTGATTCCAAGTCAGAAAGGCAGGAGAAGGGGCTTCCCTGGTGGTCCAGTGGTTAAGACTAGGCGCTTTCACTGCCAAGGGCGTGGGTTCGCTCCCTGCTCGGGGAACCAAGGTCTTGCATACTGTGAGGCGTGACCAAAAGGGGAGGGCAGGGGCAGGCAGGAGAACATTAGAAACGTTGGTTTGGAGAAGCGCGGCCAGATATTTGAGGAAACTAGAAGAACGCGGATCCCGTCCAGTTTCAGGTAGAAAATAAAACCTCAAAGACAACAAGCAGGGCCAGAATCTCAATGTATAGCTTCCCACCAAGACCTAAGTCCCCTCTACAGTCAGCCACGTTCCTGCCAGAGGCAATCACGGTAAGACCGATTTGTTTGCAACATAAACCTGGTCTCATTTAACGCGGCCTGACCGTTTACAAAAGTGTAGCAGAAACAGGACCGTACAGGCTCCGTGGAGGTTTGCCCTGCTGGAGCTTCTAACAAGGACTCACTCTCAGGTCACACCTGAGCCCTCCCGTTTGGATGTGATGATGGCGGCTCTAGGGCAGGTTGAACCCCACCTGCTGGTATTTCTGTTCTGACCGTAACATCTCCGTCTCTGTGTGGGATTGGTTTGCAGTTACCTTACTTTGTGCTCTCAGGAGGAGAATGGTATCCAAGGAGGATTTGTAAAACCAGGGGGATTGCTTTTTCTCTTGTGTCCTCTGCTCTGGAAAACTTTCAAACACCTCCTAGGTAAGCTCACCTGACCCTGGAGCCCTTTGCGGAGGAATTTCCTAAAGAAATAGTGGTCTCTTCACGTTTGCTCTTCTTTCTAGCTGAGTTTGAAATTTTATATTTTCTCAAAAAATAAACAGTTTCGTCAAGATTTTCGACTTGGCTAACATAAAATATAAAGAATAAAATGTGCTTTTAAGTCCTATTTTTTTCTCTTAAATTTGCCAAAGGTACATCTATTTTCTTGTGGGTTTTTCTCCAAAGTACAGCTCTTGAATCTATTTATCAGTTCTTCCAATTTTTCTGTTTTCAGATTTAGAAATTTCTGCATTCGTCTTAATCAGTTACCTGGGTGTTTGCCACTTCCTGCTTTGTCATTCCTTTCCTTCTGGAGCTAAATGCTCAGTTCATTCACTGTAATTCTACTTTAATGATGAAAACGTTTGAAGTTAAGGGTTTGCTTTGATTCAGTCTCTGGCCAGATTCCTTGGGTTTCACTGTGTAATCGTCTTCTTGTCATTTTACCATTTTTAAATCACCTCTAAATGTAGTTCTGATTCCTTAACCTGTGGTTACTTCAGAATGTTTTCTAAAACGTCTCTTTAAAATTATCGTTAAATTTTAATTGCATTATTCTAATAAAATGTCCTGGTCAGTTTTGCTTTGTGCAATTTGAGGTTTTTGTTGTGGTCCATTTGATTATAAAATGTTGCCATGGTGCCCTGGGCTTTGATTTTTAGAAGTTGTGTTTTCTGAAGGTGTGTTCAGAGTTTCATGCTAATCTTAATTTGACCCCGTCAGTTATTCCTTTCACATCCTTGTGGCTTAGTTACAGTTTCCCACTTTCGGACAAGTGTTTCACGGTGTCTATGATTATTAACTGCCCTTTATGTGACAAGAGTCTTTGCTTCATCTAAATGAAAGACATACGTCTTTGTTTAATTCTGCTGGTGTCCTTTCTGTTTCCCAAAGACGTATGTTTGTCTAATGATCTGGTCAGAAGTGACATGTTGTTTCTGTGTAGCCCCACCCCACCCCACATAAAACACAGAATCGTGCATTTTTCTCTGTTCTTTCCGTTTCTTCCCCCAACTCTCAGGCTTTGCTAACTTACTTTGGATTTGGGGCCCAGATAAGCATTATTAAATTGTTTTTTCAACAATATACAGTTTCTGTTATTAAAAAAAAAGAACTTTTTGTGCTTGTACTCAGCTCCATAAAACCACATTGACAGCAATTTTCAGAGTTAAGCTTCTGTGTCTAAATACTGGTCGTGGGCTGTTTCTGTCGCAGCCCCCGTTCTTGAGATCCTGGCTGTGACCCACCCCTCAGGGCCTCTGTCAAAGGCGCAAGAACACAGGACATTTTCTGCATCTTTGCGCATCCAGAAATATCTGTTCCCTCCTACACGGATGACAGCTCGGGGGCACAAGCGTATTGGCCCCGACCTTTTGCCCTCAGACCTCCACGGAGTGTGCTGTTCCCTTGCCCTCGTCTTTGTCGAGGTTTGCTGTGCTGGGTGTTTGCACTGGGTCCTCAGCCACTTCAAACCATCATTTGCAGGCTCTCCCGTCGGTGTCATTGGCTCTGCCATGCTCGCTGCACACCCTTTCCTCTTGGAATATTGTGTCCTGTCCTCCCCTGTCGCCTGGTGGGCCACCAGATGTGCAGCGGCGGCTCTCAGTAAACCCCTGGCCTCTGCTTGCCCTTCCGGTCCCCAGAGTGGACGAAGCATTGGCTGTGGCCCCAGATGCACCTGGGAGAGGCCACGTGTGTGGCCAGCAGGTGGGCTGAACGTGGCCCTGCTCACACTGCAGCCTGACCCTCCCCTCCACCTGCTCCTCCTTCCAGATCCGGTCCGACAAAGACAGCGACATCCCCATCCGCTACAGCATCACGGGCGTGGGCGCCGACCAGCCCCCGGTGGAGGTCTTCAGCATCGACTCCATGTCTGGCCGGATGTATGTCACACGGCCCATGGACCGGGAGGAGCGAGCCTCCTACCACGTGAGTGTCCATGGCCTCAGGCCCCTGAGCGGGGGGAGGGCAAACCCAAGTCTGTATCAGAAAAGCCCAGGGGCGTGCGGGGCACTGCCCCAGAGTGTCTGTTTCATGGGGCTGGGTGGGCCGAGAATTTGCACTTGTAACACGTTCCCGGGTGATGCTGGGAGGGTCTGGGACACACTGGGGGAGCGACTGGTAGAACTGGATCCACCTGGAAGACGTGGATCCACGTGACCTGCCAGGAGCAGGAGCTCTGATGGTCGGCGGGGAGGTCGAGAGGCTGCTGTTCCATCCCCGGCCTCTGTGATGGCCAGACATGCATCCTGCAGCCCTTCTGTTCCTGCCTCTCTGAGAGCGGAAAGGCAGCTCTGAAGCCAGCACCGCTGTTTGCATCTCGGAGCTGTGCGTGGAGAGGGAGAAAGGAGGAGAAAGTGGAGACTTCAGGGTTCAGCTGAAAGGGACTGTCCACCCATTTCCTCCTTGGCCGCACAGCCTGGTGGCCCGTGGGAGTGGCCCTCCGCCCTGGTGCCAGGCCCCTCTCCGGGCTCTGCATCCTTGTTTGCAGGATGAGGGTCTGCACCTGCGGGCGTCACACGGGCTGGAGCCCCGCCCCCAGCAGGTGAGATCTGGGCACTTAACCTCTCCGGCCTCGGTGCTCTCTCCTGCGAAGGGGGCGGAGGACCAGGCTGAATCAGCGTGTCGTTGCGAGGACTCACGGGTGACCACACGTGAGGCATTTAGGACGGAGCCCAGCCCCTGGGAAGGCTGCCTTTGGGGTTATCGGCAAGATGTCAGAGCTCCCAGTTCCTGGATTGTAATTTACAAACAAAGACATTCACGTGAGAGGATGGACTTCGCAGCCTTCTGCCCGTGTCATCCTGCTGACCGGCTCTGAGCTCGCTCGGCTCCAGCCCGAGGTGCTAAGTGTGGCCGCAGGCTCTGCTGCGCCTCGTGTTTGCTGGTTATTCGTTTCGGGTTAATTGTCCACCTCCTGGACCAGAAGGAAGGCTCCACGCGGGCAGGGAGCCGTCAGGCTTGTCCACACCACATCCCCTGGCCCGAGACCAGAGCCCAGCCCTTGGGGGATGCTCACAGCCCATTCGCAGAAGGGAGGGAGTGGGTGGGAGGAGGCTGATTCTGCCACTGGCAACGGTGGCCTCCCCGAGGGACTCCTGATGTCCCATCAGAAGCAGGTGCACCTGCGGGAGCCCATCCTGGGGGGCGGGCAGTCCCCTCTGAGCCACGAGGGTTTCCTCCCTCGGTGGATTACTTCCCTATGTTCAGGACGGCTACAGGGCCTGTGTGACTGTGCGGGTCACACAAGGCCATGAGGCTCGTGGCCCCCTTTGAGGTGGGATCGACAGGAAGGCCGAAGCTTGAGGACCCCACCTTGTGGTTGTCTGGGCCTCCAGCGCCCCATCTGCGCCTTGGCGCAAACGGCCCAGAGCTGCACCCAGCGTTACGTCCATTCCTGAGGACCCCAGCTCCGGGCACCCCGAGAGCTGCTCGATGCCGAGGACACCACACGCCTCCCTGAACCCCCTTCCGCACCCCCAGACCCGCTGCTGGGAAGGCAGGAGCCAGGTCTGGGGAAAGGAGACCCGACTGGCAGTGGTCTGGGGTCTCCCGAGTTCCCGGCCCACCGTTAACCGCCACGGTGGGTGCACAGAACCAGCGAGACAATCCAGCCAACACGTGTTCAGCCAGCCTCGCGGCAGGAAACACACCGACTCACCGTGACTGTTGGCGCCCCACGGGGGCTGTGTGCTGCCACCACAGCGCTCACGGCATGGCTCAAGGTCAAGGTCAGCTCCCCTCGCCTGCCAGCGAGTCCGTGCTGACTGAGAGACTGAGGGGAAGCGCTGGAGGCAGACAGGCCCTCAGTTCCTTGCGGCTGTTGGCCAGGGGCCGCTCCCACCCCCTGATGGCGCCAAGTCTCTCACGCTCTCGCCTGCCGCTGGCCAGGAAAAGTGCTCTGATGTTAGAGGCCACGAGGCTACCTCTGTCCACCCAGACAGTCTCCCTGCCACTGAAGCCAAGCCCGCCACATGACTGACCTGATCACGGGGTGAGCCCCGTTGCCCTCACTCCTGAGACCAGTGCCCCACATCCTTGCGGCCCTTTTAGAATCCTCTCTGCTCCCCCCCGACCCCAGTTCCACCGGCACCTTTGCCTGTGGAGTGGGTGGGATGACCTCCCACCTGAGAGGGAGCTGGTAAACTGGACACGGGTCAGCATGAGACGACCGCGTGGCAGCCCACCAACACGAGACAGACGAGCTGTCACTGCCCTGCAAGGTGACTCCCCAGCAGGTTCTCTCAGGACTCCGTAAGAGGGCTTGCTATCGGGTTCTCCCGCATACCGTCATCTTGGGCAAGTTCGCTAATCTTCCTGCGCCTCCGTTTCCCCATCTCTAAAATAGGGATCGGACAGCACCCAGCTCATGGGTTCTTGGGAGCTGTGAGGTAAGGCAGTGCGTGTAGAGTTCTGGGGGCACCCCCAGCCCGAACCAGGGCGCAGCGAGAGCCAGAGGCTGGTGGTGATGGAAGACAGCCTCCAGAGTCCACGTGAGGCCACTTCCAGGGCCCACATAGAATGTTCCGGGTCCCGTGCCCCAGGAAGAAACCAATGGCTCACGATTAAGACACGAAGAGCGAGCACCTGGAAGGGGAGAGAACGGGGTCCCGCACACGGTCCGCAGGCACCCACAGTGCATCACGGGAATTCGCTTGGCGTGCGATGCTCAGATTTGCAAGTCGCAGGACGTTTCTTGTCTCCACCACCAAGACAGACCCCCGTCCCCCAGTCGGCGGCTGTGTGCGCAGCCTGAGAGATGGACGGGGCTGGGGGCGCTCTTAGACGTTTCCAGCGGACACCATCGAATGTTATTTAAACCTGGGGGCTGTGGGCGAGGAGAACCACACCAGCCGCTTTCTGTCATTGGCTCCACTCGGGGTGCTCCTGCTGCTGAAGACAGCGGCCCAAGCGGCAGTGTCACTCTAGGTAGAAGATGACTTTAAGTTTAGCTCAGAATTACCCTTTCAAAAGTCTTCTCAGCCTTTGGCTCAGTGCCTTATCGCCTGGCTGCCCTTGACAAGATGAAGGATGGCCTGGTGGCCCGCGGGAAGGACTAGCACAGCAGGGCAGGTGCTGCCCGGGGCTCCCGGAACTGGGGACTGACGGCGGCTGGGGCGAGTGGCTAGTGGAAACAACCGCACAGCATCCTGAGACGTTTAAACACGATACTTCAAGCCTCTCTGCAAGGGGGCAGCCACACCACTTAGTGGGCTGCGGGTCCCGGGAATCAGCGCTCATTTGTCCCCTTCTGATGACTCAGATCACCTGGTCTGTGAAGCCAGCCTGGAGCTCCCCACTAAACACACTGTTTCAAGGGTAAAATTCCACCCAGGGCTGTCGGGCTGGGGCTGGCGTGCTACAGTTAGCACGAGGCCCCTCCTGCAGGCAAGGATGGGCACCGCTGCCTCTCCCCTGAGGCTGGCAGAGCACAGGGTGCAGGGCACCAAGGGGGTGGCGTGGACAACTGTGGGTGGGGCCCCTGCTCAGAGACCCCTCCCCCCGGAGGCCTGGACCACAGGCTCTTCTGGCCACCCTTGGCTTGGCACTGTCTTGGTGTAAAGACCCTGAGGTCTGGTGTGTCTGGCTTGGAGGGTAACGTGATTTCCACAGAGAGATGGGGTCCGGGACATGGCTGTGTGACAGTCACAGCTCTGGCTGGAGAGACCCCAGGCAGGTCCCTTCCACTCGCCAAGACTTGGTTTTCCCGTCTAAATCCCAGGTCCCCAGTGGTCCTGCTCCAGCCCCCGCTGCTGCCTGCAGAGCTCAGCCACTGTGCGTGTCCCACGGAGGCCTCCACACTTGCTGTCCTCTTGGCCCCTTGTCCAGGGCTCAGCTCCAACGTCATCTCCTCTGAGAGGCCTGCCTGGCCTCCTCCCCACCCCAGCGGGTCGCTGTGGTCACACGCGTTCTGTACTGCTTCCTTTCCTTCTCAGGGTCCGTCTCCCTCCTACACGAGAAGCCCCAGGGCAGCCCCGTGTCTCACTGAGCCATAGTCTAGGGTGCAGCCCAGTGCCTGGCACAGATAGGCCCTCGATAGATACTGACTGAGGGAATGAATTAATGAGTGAATGAGTGAATAAAAGAAAAAAATCCAGAAGTGAAGGGGTGAGTCTGAGCAGCCCCTCTGGACGCTGCAGGCCGAGTTGAGGGGGTCTCTTCCCTTTGTACCTTCAAGTCGTTCCCAGATGCAGTTCCCTGGAGCCCCTTCCCCAGCAGAGTGGGGGCTTCCACCCCAGGGCCCCTGGACCCGTTTCCGCTTTGCTGCCCCAAGAACAGATAAGCCGGGGTGTGAGTGGGCAGCAGGGTGGCCTCACAGTGGACCCCCAAGTTCAAGGCCCCCATGTGTCTCTCCCAGGCCTGACCTCTCAGCAGCAGGAGTCTAAGCCCCCAGCCCTGGTTGGCACAAGTGGCCTTTGTGTAGCTCCTCTAGGTGGACGTGAACCCTCATGGGCAATAGTGTGGGGACGGTCTGCGTGGGTCCTGGGTGGGCATCGGCGTGGGCCCTCGGGTCAGTCAGGCTCCCACGGGACACCCGGTTTTGCCCTCTCGGGACCCTTCCCCATTTCCACAGAGAGCCGAGGCTCATGACGTGTCCCCGGGCTGCCCCTCGGGGGGCCCGGAGCTGTTACGTCACCACCGGCCCAGTGCTGTGGGTCCAAGGAAGCTGCTTTCGGCTGTTCTTAGGCGGCCGGGCAGGTGTGTCCCCACCGGGCGGCCGCCGGTGCTGATGGCGTGTGCTGCTTTCCAGCTCCGAGCCCACGCCGTGGACATGAATGGGAACAAGGTGGAGAACCCCATCGATCTGTACATCTACGTGATTGACATGAACGACAACCGCCCCGAGTTCCTCAGCCAGCTGTACAATGGCTCCGTGGACGAAGGCTCCAGGCCAGGTGAGCCCCGGGCCCCGAGGGCGGGCAGGGGCCCCACGCTAGGGGAGGGCCCCCACGCTAGGGGAGGGCCACGCAGCCGCCGCGGGGGCACCGTGGGACTCGTCGCCGACGCGTTTATTTTAGCAGGTATTTACGAGTACCTACTGCGTGCACTGGGGAGCGGGGTCCCTGCTCCCCAGACCTCACAGTCCAGAGGGGCCACAGACAAAAGAGCAGAAACAGAGAATGAAGCTATTGCAGTGATGATTAGGCTCGGAAGGAAACCCACGGGGCACTGGGTCATGGGGCCGGCTGTAGATCAGGGAAGGTCCCTCTGCGGAGGCGCCCTGTGGGCCAAGAGCTGATGCGTGATAAGGAACAGCACTGAGAGAAGGGCTGGGAGGGAACTCGGGGTGGAAAGAGCATGTGCAAAGGTCCTGGGGCAGGTCAGAGAGCAGGCCGGCCACCTGGGGCCTCCTGGGCACCCTTGGGGTTTGATTCCAAGCACAACAGGAAGCCCGTGAGAGGGCCGACTCCCCGGCCCGAGGAGGTGAGCCGAGTGCCTGAGGCCTTGGTTCCCCTCAGAGCTGACCCAGAGCCTGTCTTCCCGTGGGCTCCTGTCCAGCATAAATGGTAACGGCCACTTTATAGCATCTGGCCTCTGGGTGACATAATGACCAGGAAGTGGGCACCCCCCTCTCCCCTTTAGACTCAGGGCCTGGGGAGGTGGAGGAAGCCGCCCCGGCCCCTTGGTGTGGATGTGAGGGGAAGCCCCAGCCGATGCTGGGACCCCCGCTCAGGGACCTGCAGCATCAGCTGGGAACACGTCACAAATGCATCGCTTGTGGCCGCACCTGCTGATTCAGACTCTGCAGATGGGGCCCCGGGGCCAGCAGCCAAGCTCCCAGGTGATTCTGCACTTGCTTCCGTTTGAGAACCGCAACCCCGCTGTCTCCTGATTGGGGGCGGGGTTGTCCTTGGGACAACTGCTCAGCTCAGGTCGAGTGGGGAGCTGAGTCAAGCACCACTGCTGAGGTCCCTGCTGGGGCTGCCGGAAGTTACCGCTAAAATATAGGACTCGGGTTACATTTGAACTTCAGAGAAACAAGGGATCATTTTTATGCAGGAGTATCGGGAACATACTTAGAGTAAAGGGTCTTGCTTGTTGATCTGAACGTCAAGTGTAACCGTCACGTGTAACCGTCAAGTGCATCTTAGAGGCTGCCCCTCCCTGGCTCCCCAGCGGGCACCCATCCTGGGAAAACGTCCCGGCTCTGGGGAAGGTCTGCGGTGCCGGGCAACCTGAGGCCAGCTTCCCAGGCCTCTGAGGAGGGGTCAGTGGGCGTCCGGCTTGGGGGGAGGAGGGGCCCACGAAAGCAAACATTTATCGACCCTTCTCCCCTGGCTCCGTCTCAGGGCTGCTGCTGCAACAAGGTGGATTGCATTTATGACTGATTGTCTCTCAGAATTGGGATGCTCGGGCCAGCCTGGTGTCAGCAAAGGGAACGGGATATGACATTATTTCTGCAGGAACCCTGGGCAGCTGGGCCCTGCAGGCCCCTGAGGGGCAGGGGCAGGCGGCGGGTGGCCATATTAGCTACAAGCAGCCAAAGGAAACAGATGAGGGCTGCCAACAGCCAGCTCTTTAAGGATCAGGGTGGGGAGTGAGTGTCAGGCTTGGGGAAGGGGCTTTCTCGTTAACAGAAGCGGCGGGTCCTCTCTCCCCAAGACCCAGGACGCTCTGTAAAGCTGCCTGGATGTCACAAATCAAGTCTCCCGCATCTTACTTTCAAATAGATCGATAGAGACAGTTTTCCCAAATGCATAACTGCCTTTACTCATTAGGATAACAAAAGCAGCAAATTACTCTGTCGCCCCCTCGAAATCCTGATAGGCGCATCCTCGGATAGCTGGGTGTGGCCTGGGCAGGCTGAGCGCTGGTGTTGTCCCTGACTGGTCCTTGATTCCCCAGACACTTTGAGCCTTTCTGGGACCTTTTGCACTAAATGTTGGCTGACTTTCGAAGCCCCTGGGGGCCCCCAGCTGCACCTCTGTTCCCGGAACAACCCTCAGAGGGGAATGGTGACGTGCCTCCTTGTGCAGAGCCAGGGATGGAGCTGCACGGTGCCCCGTTGCACCCGGCTTGATGCCCTCGCTCACCCTGATGTCCAGACAAAGTGGGCACCGCATCCTCGGGGCAGGAGACTCCCGGGGACTTGGAAATAGTCCCTCCAGTTTCTTCCCTTACACCAGTAAATTACAATAATGGAAGGGTTTTACACAGTGCCTTTGTGGGATAAGGAAAAACTACCGCCAGAAGTTAGTCATTATTTTCTGGAATGATAGGCTAATGAAGGGTTTCAGATGCACGTTCTAATGGAAAACAAATAGGAATGTGTGTTCAGCATTGACTCAGCTGGATAGGAACCTTCTAAGGTTTGGGAAGTTCACATGGGGACATCGGCAAGCCAGCTGGGGCCAGATCTCAGGCCGATCCCACATCACCCCGCGTCCTTCTCCCAGCCCCGGGCCCCTCCGTTTTATGAAATCCTCTCTGGCTTTGCTGGGCTGAATGGGCTCACACACGACTGTGGCTCGTACAACTGAGAAGCTAAGTTTCTCCTTGTATTTAATACAAATAGCCACGTGCCACGTGTGGGTAGTGGCTGCCGTGTTGGGTCCCCACCCAGACGGGGCCCCCTGAAGCTGGTGCTCACAGCAGCAGTCCCTCCCCTCCCCCGGGAGCATCTGTCCCCTCCTGGTCTCATTGTCCCAAATCCTGGATGGAACTGGCCAGGGGCCACCAAGCCCCTTGGAGACTCCATGCCATGCTCCAGATGAGAGCAGAAAGGGAAGCATGTCCGCTGACCCCGCTTTGAACGTCTCACCGCGGGAGCTTTGCTCGGGTGGGTGCCCCGCC
The DNA here is from genome assembly GCF_949987515.2 of Delphinus delphis. Taxonomy (NCBI): domain Eukaryota; kingdom Metazoa; phylum Chordata; class Mammalia; order Artiodactyla; family Delphinidae; genus Delphinus; species Delphinus delphis. The sequence continues at coordinate 1,788,561 of NC_082697.1, read as the reverse complement.
GCTTGCTCCCTGTGTACACGTCACCCCTGCCTTTCCAAACTCTGCCGTGTCTGCAGAGCCCCGCCTTGACACCCACCCTGTACTGTGTCCACCCCAATCTGCCTTGCCCACCCCCTTGAGGCGACCATCCCACACCCCCGGGCAAACGCTGCACCTGCAGGGGCGACTGTTCTTGCACAGAGGACGAGCACGTTCGCTGTTTCCATGCACTCCCTCTGTCATGATGGGAGGGTAACTGATGTGCGTCCCTGTGCAGCAAAATGGGTCTTAAGTAAGCGGTCGTTTCTGCCAAGGCCTCTCTCCCTGGCTTTGAAATTGACTCTGAGCTCATAAGTTCAGATTCGTAATAATTCATAAGAATTATCTATCTGTAATAGGGATGTTTTCCATAAAGAATTGGAGTTTCATTGATTTCAAGTTCACCAGAAAGTGGAACCAAAATTAGGGTTCCCAAGAAGAAGGGTCCCACTGAAGTGAGACGTGAGGAGGCTCAAGAGGACTGTGGCCTGGTGCCCGCTGGGGCCTGGGGTCCACAGACGCATCTCAGGCCCCTGGGGGGCAGGCGGCAGGCGGGCCAGGCTGTGCACAGACTTGAGCCAGCTCCCCGGGTATCGCCACCCCCTGGACTCCTAGGTGCGCTTCCCATGGGGTCTCATTGGAAGAAATGTCTTTTTAAGAAATCTTTTTATTTTGACACAGTTGTGGATACACATGCAGTTCTAAGAAATGGTACAGAGATACCCCACAGATCCTTCACCCAGTTTATCCCGGTGGTAACATCTTGCAGAGCTGCCGTGCAGGGTCACACCAGGATGTGACATTGGTGCAAGCCCTGGCCCTCACTCAGACTTCAGCAGCCTTGCCTGCATGCGTGTGTGTGCGTGTGTGTGTGCGCGCGTGCGTGTGTGCGTGTCTCCATGTGCATGCGGTTTTATCACGTGTGCTGATTCGCGTGACCTCCATGGTCAAGACGCTAACGGTTCCGTCACGAGGACCCTCAAGCTGCCCTTTCAGAGCCACAGCCGTCTCCCCACCCACCCGCCATCCCTAACGCTTGCAATCATTGCTCTCATTTGTCTCTATGATTTTGTCATTTTAAGACGTTCATATAAATGGAATCATATGGTGTGTTACCTTAGGAGACTGGCTTTTTCCACTGAGCGTAATTCTCTAGATACTCGTCCAAGTGGTGTGTGTCCACAGTTCATTTCTCTTCATTGCTGAGCAGTCTGCGGTGTGGGTGCGTTGCCCTTGTTCACCCTTTGAAGGGCATTTGGGTTGTTCCCAGTTTGGGGCCATAGTAAACCTCCAAGATCTTTCATCCCCGTACAGACTTTTGCGTGAATGTAAGTTTTCATTTCTCTGAGACAGATACCCAAGAACGCAGTCACTGGGTGGCACAGGGAACAGGGGTTCAGCTCTGCGAGGGATGGCCACGCACTCTTCTGGAGTGACGGTGCCATCTTCTGTCCCACCACGTGGGTGGCCCGGCTTCTCCACGTCCTCGTCAGCACTTGGTGGTGTCGTGTTGCTTTAGCTGTTCAGAGCGGGGTAGTGGTATCTCATGGCGGTTTTCATTTCTATTTCCCTGATGGCTGACGACCTTGGAGATCTCATTCTGTGTTTGTTTGCCATCCGCACATCCTCCTCGATGAGATGGCTCTCCATGTCTCTTGTCCATTTTCTAAATAGTTTGCTTTTTTAATCACTGAGTTTTGAGAATTCTTTACTTATTCGAGATACAAGCCCTTTGTCGGACATGTAGTTTGCAGGTATTTCCTCCCCCTCCGGGACTTGTGTTTTTATCCTCTTCATGGCATCCTTTGGGAGCAAGAGATTTTCATTTTGATGCAGTCCAGTTTTCCACTTTCCGTCGATGGATTGGGCTTGAGTATTGAGAACTCTTCCCAGGGCCTGGGTCCTGAAGTTGCTGTAGGCTTTGTTCTAAAGGTCGTGAGACTCCGCGTCCGGGTCGTTTCTCTGCTCGTGGACGCCCGGGCGCAGATGCTGTAGGCTTTGTCCTAAAGGTCGTGAGACTTCGCGTCCGGCGGGGGTCGTCTCTCTGCTTGCGGACGCCCGGGTGCAGATGCTGTAGGCTTTGCTCTAAAGGTCGTGAGACTTCGCGTCCGGGTCGTCTCTCTGCTCGCGGACGCCTGGGCGCAGATGCTGTAGGCTTTGTCCTAAAGGTCGTGAGACTTCGCGTCCGGGTCGTCTCTCTGCTCGCGGACGCCTGGGCGCAGATGCTGTAGGCTTTGTCCTAAAGGTCGTGAGACTTCGCGTCCGGGTCGTCTCTCTGCTCGCGGACACCCGGGTGCAGATGCTGTAGGCTTTGCTCTAAAGGTCGTGAGACTCCGCGTCCGGGTCGTTTCTCTGCTCGCGGACGCCCAGGCGCTCCTGCACTGCTTGTTGGAACGGCTTTCATTGAGCTGCGTTTGTACTTTTGTCAGAACTCAGTTGGGCCTATTTGTGGGTCTGTTCCTGGGTTCTCTGCTTCTATCCGTTGATCTGCGTGTCTGTCCCTCTGCCAGCCCCGCACTGCCTGGGTGACTGCGGCTCCATGGGAAGCCTTGACGTGGGGCGGAGTCGAAGGCTGTTGGGACGGCGCGTTAAGTGTTCAGACCCTGGCTGTCGCCTGTGTCCTCCCCAGGTGGACTGTGCACTTGGCAGGTGGCGTCGCGTGGCACTCAGCCACGCTTCTCAGAATCCAGGCGGCCGGCCACCATGTGGCCAGCATGCGGCGTGGCGGGGCCTCTGCCAGCTACTCCCTCTGTCTCATCGTTAAATGGAAGTAATGGTAGCGCCCACCTCCTGGAGTCAGCTGAGGGCGCCCACCTGAGGCTCCCGACACCTGTGCTATCGTTAATCGTGTTATTAATATTAACGGGTATTAACTTATTAATATTGTTAAACGTTCTTACTCAAAATATTAGTTCATTTTCCCAACTCCAGCAAGTACATTGTCAGGTTGAACCTCAGATTGAACCATAAGACTCACTTAAAACCAGCTGTCCTTTATGTTACGTTCCAGCGTCCCTCGGGCCACCCTGCTGGTCTCCCTGATGGCCAGGCTAGACCTCAGACATGCGTTCTTCTGAATCATCACGAGCTCCCCATTGGCCACGTCTGAACAGTGGCAGTTTCCCAGCCTGGGCTGGGCTCCTGTCCCCAGGGCTGATGGGGAGGTTTGGGTGCACGTGCCTCTCAGGGATCTGCTGGATCCCGGAAGCATCTGGGAGGCGGGAGGGAGGATGCACAGGAGAGGGGAGGGGGAGGGGCCAACCCAGGGTGAGGCCACAGCCAGGCCTTGACCAGCCAGCACCCAGCAGCAGAGGGCGCCCCAGAGGAGAAGGTGGGGCCCCGAGGGGCTGCGGGAGCCCATCCAGGTGCCGGCTTCCCCATCAGGTGCCCACTCACCCTGGACCCGAGTCCTGTTCCCAGAGCTGGATCCAGGGGCAGCACTGCAGGGTGGATGCTGAGACCCTGGGAGGCCCTCCCCTAGGGCGGCTTTCTTCCTCAGAAGCAAGAGCCCTCCTGCCCCTCGGGGTGACCCTCCGGGGTGCAAGCACATCTTAAAAGGCTGAGTTCTGAGTGAAATAAGTCAGAAAGAGAAAAACGAATACCGTACGCTAACATATATATATGGAATCTTAAAACAAAATGATTCTCAAGAACCTAGGGGCAGGACAGGAATAAAGATGCAGGTGTAGAGAATGGACTTGAGGACACGGGGAGGGGGAGGGGTAAGCTGGGACGAAGTGAGAGAGTGGCATGGACATATATACGCTACCAAATGTAAAATCGATAGCTAGTGGGAAGCAGCCGCATAGCACAGGGAGATCAGCTCGGTGCTTTGTGACCACCTAGAGGGGTGGGATAGGGAGGGTGGGAGGGAGATGCAAGAGGGAGGGGAATGGGGATATATGTATACATATAGCTGATTCACTTTGTTATACAGCAGAAACTAACACACCATTGTAAAGCAATTATACTCCAATAAAGATGTTAAAAATAAATGAATAAAATAAAAGGCTGTGTTCTGCTCCTTTGAGAAGAGGAAACAACAGATTAAAAACAGCAGCTGGGGGGGCCTTCCCTGGTGGTGCAGTGGTTAAGAATCCACCTGCCAATGCAGGGAACACAGGTTCAAGCCCTGGTCCGGGAAGATCCCACATGCCGTGGAGCAACTAAGCCCGTCCGCCCCAACTACTGAGTCTGAGCTCTAGAGCCCACAAGCCACAACTGCAGAAGCCGACGTGCCTAGAGCCTGTGCTCCGCAACAAGAGAAGCCACCGCGATGAGAAGCCCATACACCACAACAAAGAGTAGCTCCCGCTCGCCACAACTAGAGAAAGCCCGTGCACAGCAACGAAGACCCAAGCAGCCAAATAAATAATTTAAAAAATAATAAAAAATAAATAAAAACAACTGGGCTCCCTGACCTGAAGCTTGTGAGCCCCGACTGCCTTGTCCCTCTGCTCTTCCTGAGCTCCTGAACCTGACTCGGGGCAGTGGGGAGGCCCCACGTCTCTGCAGGAGGCCTCAGGCTCCCCCTGCAAGGGGCGCACCTTCCGCTGAAGCTTTCATTATGCAGCCATCGCAGAAACACAGCACTGACCAAGGGCCTCCAGATGCTGGGTCCTGTCCTCAGGCCTCCCGATGGGATAACCTACTGCAACCTGACAGTCCTGTGACACAGGCACTTTGGAGATGAGGGAATGAAGGCGCAGAACAGGTAAGTAAGGACACAGCCAGTGACAGGTGTTACCAAACCAAACTCGGGTCCGCTCGCCCACACGGTACAACCTACTGACACGAGGTTGTGGTGAAGGAGAGTGCAGGTGTTTCCTGAAACAGCTCCAAACGAGGAGAACGGGTGGCTTGTGCTCAGAAACCCCGCACTCCCCAGAGGCTTTCAGCAGAGCGTTTTTAAAGGCCAGGTAAGGGAGTTGGCGGTCCCCGGGTACGTGATCAGCTCGTGCAAAATCCTCTGATTGGTTAATGGTGAAGTAACAGGGTGGGGTCACAGGCGTTCACATTACAATCCTCAGGCTCCAGGAGGCCTGTGGGCTACATGCTCAAGATCATCGGGGCTACGTCCTCATAACTGGAGCCCCCTTCCCTCTGCAGCAGCCATGGGTCCACGCCCTTTCCGACAGGCTTCTCCAGCTGGAAATGGGATTCACGGTGTCACCTCCTGCCCAGAGGCAGCCTGACCAGTCTCCTGGCATCTCTCAAGCCTTTCAAGTGTGTTGACTATTTTTTAACAAAAGGGCTCTAGTTGGAATTTGTGCTTTCCCTAACCCCTTGTAACTGTGTGAGGGCCTATATTATAAATTTTGAAATTAATGTGCTTTAAAATATTAAATAGAGAAATCTACGTGCTGCAAATGAAGTCAAAGAAACCTTCATCTGTGTAATGCAGTTTCTGCTTAAATAGATTATTAGCGGGCCCCGGTTATTTATTTCTTGTATCTCTGTGCTGGCGGAGTCCCCCGAGATTAACGCCACGGACTGATGCACAGATGGCGCCAGATACTTGAAAGTCATCTGCGTGTTGAGAATTTAAATCTTTAGCCTCAGTGATTTGAGCAGAAAGCCAATTACGGAGCTGAATTCGTTTTCAAATTAACCTGCAGTTTAAGGTTTGTGAAATTAATCCTTTAAGGCGCATGGCAGCGTTTGCACACGAACTCCTCAGAAGAACCAAGAGTTTGCCTTCTCCCCCTTTTCCTGCTGGCGCGATGTATGAAGAGATGTCCGGCGTCTCGGGCAGCGGACAGCGTGCCCTCTCAGAGGAAAATACAGAGTGATGTTCAGTTTCGTTAAGAAAAATGCAGGCCTCTCTACTAGGGGGAGAGGCCCAACGAGGCCTCCAGAGAAAGCCCTAGAAGGATGATTTTCTCCTCGTTCTCACAGCCCAGGTGATGGGGGCGAGACCTAACTCTCCAGTTACTACCGATGCTGCTGCAGTAAGTGGTTCCTGGCAGAGCGCTTAGCTGGGTGACGCGGCTGAATCGCTCCCTCCCTCCTGTGGGCAGCCCAGGTGTGCCATGGCGTTGCGGCTGCTGGGCGCTCACGGCTGCCTGTGGACCAGACCCGCCCCCACTGGAGAAGGCGAGAGGATCGGGGGACCTTGATGCCAGGGTCACGCTTTCCCAGACACGCGGAGGCTGGCCCTGCTCACACCCCGAGACGTGGTGTGGCCACTGAACACTTGCTGGAGGGTTCGGGAAGGGGCACCCTCAAGTGTAAGGGGGAGACTGAGGCACAGGACATGGGCAAGGGGGGCAGAAGCAGGGTGCCACCAGGGCAGAGCCTGGCCCCCAGATCAGCAGGCATCGCCGAGTGCCCAGAGAGTGAGTGGAGGCCACCCCCCCCCAGGCAGCTCTCCAGGCCTCAAAAAGGAGTTCCTTCTGCCTCCGCCCCACTCTCTTCTTCTAGGAAGGAAGTGAGAATCACGGAGCCCTTGCTCAGTTCCAGGGCCCTGCACATTGATAGTTCATCTGGGTTTGTTTCCATGGCCACCCTGCCCGTTGGCCTTTGGGCTCAGAGCACTTGGGCATGCATGGGTCACCTGACCACGGAGTGGTGGCCATGGACCAGCCAGGTTTCCAGAATCTTTCTTGAAAGAAACCAAATTGTGATTAAGGCTGAAAAAAAAGTCCCATCAGTTGCCTTATTTCTTTTTTTAAGTAACATTTTACCTTCTGTTAATCAAGTGATAATCTTTGGAGGAAACTTGAGAGATACAGAGAAAATCACAAAGAAAAGCATCACAGTCTCCCATCTTGCCTGCCGCGCAGAGATTGCCAGGAGCACGTTCGTCAAAGATCCCTCTGGTCTTATCTCCCTGCACGAACATGTTATATTAAAGAACACAGTTTAGAAACTGGATTGTTTTCCGTTTTGCTGTATATCGTGAACATTTCAAGCGTCACGAAATATTCTGGCTTTAAACAGTTCCGTCGTGGGAATGTACCACGATTTGTTTAGCCAACACCCAGTTGTCAGGCGTTCGGTGTCACGTACTAGTTGATCATGCTCCTTGCTTATCTGCACCACTGGATGTGAGCTTCGCAGGTCAGGGACTTTTTTTTTTATTTGAGACCATTGTTGACCCACACGTGCTTGTGCAGCAAAGGACAGAGAGAGTCCCTCACCCAGTGTTTCCAACAGTAACGTGGAAATAAATGAAGACCAGCCAGTGGGAACCAGCAGAGGCTGTGTGTTCAGAGCAGGGGGGTCACCAGCCACCATCACGGGCAGAGACTCGAAGGCGGGCAGAGGACCAGGGAGCTTCATGGTAGAGAAGGGGGCTCAGGTGTGCCTTGGTGGGGGCTGGTAGTGGGGACCTAGAACGGGGCGTCCCATGTGAATATCTGGGGGTGCGCTTCAGCTTCTCTGGCTGATTGCTTTTAATCTGCATCTGATGACTCTGTTATTGGAATCTCCCTGGTCTGGTCCTGGTCAGTTCTTTGTCTCTGTTTTCAGTCAGGTTTTGTCTTCTTGTGTGCCTGGTTCGTGACGTACTGTGCCTTGTGTATGAAGTTGTAGAGGTGACTTGAGGGTAAGATGTTACCTTTGTCTGTGAAAGATGTGCTTTCACTCCTGACAGGGAGTCTGGTAACCTTAGATATCAGAGCCTAAGTCACCGTAATAGAGCTGTGCCCCCGTCGGCTAGGACGGTTCCTTTCCTGTTCGCCCTCACTCCCAGCGCGCTGCCCTTCCGGGTCCAACCCAAAGACTCGAGCATTTTCCAGGCTCCACCCTCATATGGCAGGCCCTAAGCGCAGTGTTTTTACCCCCATTCCCATCAGTCTGTTGAAAGCTCCATGTAGCTCTTCAGCTGTCAGAAGCCGATTTGGAATCAGCAAATGTCTTTTTTTTTTAATGTTTATTTATTTATTTGGCCGTGCCAGGTCGTAGTTGCGGCACGTGGGATCTTCGTGGCCGCGTGCAGGATCTTTAGTTGTGGCGTGTGGGATCTTAGTTCCCCAGCCAGGGATCAAACCCAGGCCCCATTGGGGGCACGGAGTCTTAACCACTGTACTGCCAAGGAAGTCCCTGGAATCAGCAAATGTCTTGAGAGGAAAGATGGCCCCCAGTCTCGGGTTCTCCCTTGCGGCCTGCCCCACCCTCCCTGAGTCTGTGTCATTGTATCTCTCTAGTGCCCTTAATGAGGTGTTTTTACTTCACATTGGGTCCGGTTTTTCTAGTTTTCCTCAGGAGGAAGATGGGTTTAAAATAACATTGTCCACCATTTGCTAAAAACAGAACCTCCTGGATTTCTTTTAAATACTTAATGCCTCTGGGGAAATTCTACTGATAATTAAATTCATTAAAATTGGGTTTACAGGGCTTGCCTGGTGGCACAGTGGTTAAGAATCCGCCTGCCAATGCAGGGGACACGGGTTCAAGCCCTGGTCTGGGAAGATCCCACATGGCCGTGGAGCAACTAAGCCTGTGCGCCACAACTACTGAGCCTGTGCTCTAGAGCCCGCAAACCACAACTACTGAGACCACATGCCACAACTACTGAAGCCCGCATGCCTAGAGCCCATGTTCCATAACAAGAGAAGCCACTGCAATGAAAAGCCCATGCACTGCAACAAAGAGTAGCCCCCCTCGCTGCAACTAGAGAAAGCCCACACACAGCAACGAAGACCCAATGCAGCCAAAAATACATAAAATAAAATAAAATAAAATAAATTGGGTTTGCACACTGTTTGAGAATAGCCATTGCGTGAAGTTAGGTGGGTGTGTTTGATGAACGTTTTTCCTGAGGTTCTCAAAACACTGAAGTTCCGTATTTTTTCCCCTAGAAGACACTTAATAAAGACGTGTTGAATGAATGAATAAATGTCCTAGTGGGTTTGCAACATCTTGGTCTGACTGCAACCAGTTCTCCATGAAATCCGGTGAATGAGTTAGCATTCTCACTACCAACCCTCGCCCCCCGCACTCCTGGCTGCATGCAGTCTGTGTTCTCTGCGTGTCTTCAAAACATAAATTTGACCTGCTCTCCTGATGAAAATACTGCCCTGTGGTCTTAGAATAAAGTCCAGAATCCTCGCCGTGGGCCCAGCCCACCTCCAGCCCCATCACATGCCCCCTTTCCCCGGTTCCTCAAGCGTTTGGAGCTCTTCTCTGCCCCAGGGCCTTAGCCTCCTGCCCAGAGTACCCCCCGTCCCCTCCCTACCCCACCACCCCCATCTCTCAGGTCATCCCTGCTTCCTCCGTAGCACCCCACATACCTCATTATTCTACATATTCATTCATGCTAGCGTTCTTCCCCCTTCCAAGGACTTATTGCAGCTGGCGATGATCTGTGTCTCCCTGTTTGTTCTCTCTGTCCTCACTGGCATGTTCGGGGTGGGACCTCATCTGCTTGTTCTCTTCCTACGTCCTGAGCACAGAGCCTGGTGTCTGCACACAGCAAGTGCTCACTCAGTAATTGTGGGCTGAGTAGCCCCGCACACTGGAATGTCATTCAGCCATAAAAAGGAGTGAACCTTGAAAACGTTAGGCTCCTCGAAAGACGCCAGACACAAAGGCCGCATAGTATATGATCCCGTTTATGAGCTGTGTTCAGAAAACGCCAATCTGGAGACAGAAGGTAGATGAGCATTGCTGGGGGCTGGGGAGGAGGAGGGAGCAGCCCATTCATTCATTCATTCATTCATTCATGCGTGCATGCCGTGCCGGGTCTTAGTTGCGGCACGCAGGACCCTCGTTGCAGCATGTGGTATGCAGACTTCTTAGTTGCAGCATGCGGACTCTTAGTTGCGGCAGGCATGCAGGATCTAGTTCCCCGACCTGGGATCGAACCCAGGCCCCCTGCACTGGGAGTGTGGAATTTTACCTACTGGACCACCAGGGAAGTCCTGGGAGTGACTCTTAACGGATACAGGTTTCTTTGGGGGTGACAGAATGTTCTGGAGTTAGATACGCTCTATTGACAATTGCACTGACTTGTGCACTTTAAAAGGGTGAATTTTCTGATGCATGAATTACATTTTGAGAAAAACTATGTAAATCTGTGGATTGAACAAGTCAGGGGAGGGAGGCGCTGCAGGCCTGGAGCTCCTGGGCCCTCGCTTCCTGCAGCGTCCCGCCCCACCCAGGCTGGGACTTCCCGTCTTTTCAGTGTGAAAAGTCTGGTCCTGGGCCCATTCCTCTCTTGATTGGTGGATGAGAATAGAAAACCTGTGCCCTGTAGACAGATTTCCACTTTCCTGTCTCTCTTTGCTCTCCTTTCTGTTGTATCGAATGCATTTGCTTTGAGAAGCTTTTATTCAGTAAAAGCTGAAAGCTAAAGCCAGTTCCCAGTCAGGCCCTCGCTGCTTGCGGTGGGGCTGGACGCGGGAAGGCAGGAGGACCTGTTCTGCACACACATCCGCGCAGCCAGAACACTGGTAGGATTTGGAAAAGGCTCCCTGCCCGGACCACGCAAGGGTCTCCACCACTGTCTGCCCAGTTCCTAGCACCATGCCGGTCCAGAGCAGGTTGCCCAGTGCATGTTTGATGACCAAAACACCCACCCGTCACCACCTTGGATCCCAGCAGGCCTGGAGGCCCGGCTGCACAGCCAAGCCCCAAGCCCAGTTCAGTCTCAGCTTAAGCCAGCGCCCCCAAGAGGATGGTGCCCACACTCCTTCCCCCCGTGGGCCCTGGGAACATAGAGCTGAGCGAAGGACACGCAGCTCAGGACTAGGGCCCCATGCCTGGCTCCAGGGGCGCTCACAGGGCCGGGCGCCCGTGCCAGTCAGAGCTCTGGGTTGCAGGCGACGAAAGCTCAAACTGAAATGACGTGAGGCAAGAAGGGGAATCTATCGGTTCAGGTACAGAGTCTGTAAGGTACCGTCTCCTCGATGTGCTGTGAGCCTAAAACCGCTTTATAAAAGAAGCCCTAATTGTTTTAAGCATGGAGGCAACAGCTTCAGGTGCCGCTTGACCCAGGGGCTGCCCGGTAGGCGGTGCTCACCAGAGCCCCTCTTGGTTTTGTTTCCTCCGAGATGGCCCTGTCCTTCACTCTCCTTCCTTGTGGCACAAAGTGACCACAGCCCCAACCTCACACACTGACCCAGCCGAGGCCAGCAGCAGGGACAGTACGCTGGTTTCCCAGTAACCCTGCGAGCACCTCCACCTTGATCACAGGCCCTGACAGAGTAAGATGCCCACCGTGGACCCGATCACTGTGGCCAGGGGAGGGGTGTGCTGTCCAACCAGGGCCTACCGCTGTGGGGAAAGGAGGATGCCAGTAGGAGCCCCACGTGCCGCTCTCAGGAGTCAGGGGACCTTGCCGGAGCGTCCCCTGCGGACCTCAACCCTGGCGTGTGGATGGGAAATGGCGTGGGCGGCTCGCTGCCCCGGGCTCGGAGGTGCAGGTGACCACGTGTCCTCGCGCACCCTGGGTTAACTACTCTATCTGCCCCTGTGCCCCGTGTGCACAGCTCCCCCCACCCCCGAGGGGGCTCTTCTCACTTAGCTTCCTCAAGTGCCTGTTGTGCCCCTTCTGTACACCCAGCCCTGCTTTTTACCGCGTGCCGAGTCGCGGCCGTGCAGTCCTCCACGTGGGATCTGGATCCTCGGCAAACGCTGCTGGCCAGCGCCGTGTGGCTCAGGAGGGAGAGTGCTGGGCTCTGAGCCAGAATCGCTGGCTCCGCTGTCCCCAGGCGGCTCCCCCTCCTCCAGGGCCTCCATCTCTCTGCCTGCTGATGACCTCAGAGCAGACTTGAGCTCGGCAAGAAACCCGCCGGTGGTTCTGCAGGAGTGTGTGGGGCTGGGAGGGACGGGGCACTTCCCAGGGCCTGGCAGGCCCCCAGCCCGTGGGAGGGGAAGGACTCACACCATGTCCAGCCTCCAGGGAGACATGGTCCCGGCTGACGTCTGCCAGGGTGCGGGCGCGGGCCCGCAGTGGGTGTGGTTGGTGAGTCCCACGTGCGCTGCCGTCTCTGTTCCAGGCACCTACGTGATGACCGTCACAGCCAGCGACGCTGATGACGGCACCACGGCCAATGGGATGGTGCGCTACCGGATCGTGACCCAGACCCCGCAGAGCCCCTCCCAGAACATGTTCACCATCAACAGCGAGACAGGGGACATCGTGACGGTGGCGGCCGGCCTGGACCGAGAGGTGAGGAGGCCGCCGTGGGGGGGCGGGGGGCGCTGGTGCTGCCGCCGCTGCTGGGGCGGGGGGACCTTTCCCACTAGGCACAGCAGGGTGTCTCCAGGCACTGGGCCACGTGGTCCCGCCTGGGCGAGGCTTGGCAGGGACCGTGCCCGGCGGGGCTTAAGCTGCACAGTGTAAATACGTCTCTGGGACCCGTGTCAGTGGAGCTGTGCGATGGGGCAGGTGGGCCAGAACCCCAGGGCTCAGAGCAGGCCTCGGGCGGACCCGGGGCCTCCATCTCACGTCCCAGAGGATCCAGCGAGGCCCCAGGACCCTCCCCGGGACCGTGATGGGCGCCTGCTCGGCCCGGACAGGGCCCTGCAGTTGGCCCTTGGAATGAGGAGCTGCTCCATCCAGCTTCTAGAAGCCTGCTGCCCTCAGCTAGGGAGGTGGTCCCTCGGAGGGGAGAGTGACGCCGCATGGGGTGGGCCGTCAGGGAGGCGAACCATCCCCCGTCTCTCCCCACCCAGGGTCCCTGACCTGCCCCGGGAGGGAGGGCATCCCCATTGCCCCCAGAAGACTGTACCACAGTGTTTCTCCAGCCTCTAGCCTCACTCAGGGTGTCTTCACACCTTTCGGGAGAGCAGTGAGGTATGACCGGGGCCTGTGCATGAATGCAGACACTCACACGTGCTCTCGCACACGCATGCACACGTCCTTCTCCATGGTCAGCATTGGAAGCATTGCTCCAAGGCAATTCCTGTCTGAGGTCCAGGGTCAAGGCTGAACTTGGGCACGGTGACCCCTGAACACAGGCAAGTGCCCCGCCTGCTCCTTCCTCACTTAGCAGTTGTGGGGACAGAGTGCTGTGTGAGGCATAGGGGATGTGGAGCTGGTTAGACGGTGGCTGCCCCAGGGCCAGGGGCGGGGAGCAGAACCTAAGTGCGTGTGCTGCAGTGGATCGCGTGTGCAGGCAGCGGGTCACGTGTGTAGGCAGTGGGTCGTGTGTGCATATGCAGTAGGTCACGTGTACCTGTGGTGGATCGTGTGTATTGCAGCGGATCGCGTGTATATGCGGTAGATCACGTGTATATGCGGTAGATCACGTGTATATGCAGTGGATCACGTGTGTAGGCAGTGGATTGTGTCCACAAAGTGGTGTTGTGAGATGAATGGAGCTGACTATGGAGAAATCAGGGGAGGCTTCTCAGAAGAGGTGGCCTTGCTCTGAGCCTTGGAGGCTGATAGAATCAATCATATTTTCTTCTCTTTGGGACTAAGGACCCGCTTTTCCTGAACGCTGCACACCAGACGTCTAACTGGTTCCGAGCGATCACAGATCCCACTGAGCGGGCTCCTCCTCTCGATCACTGAGCGCTGACTTTGCGCTAGAGGCTGCCGAGGGTCGGGGCCGACAGCAGCACACAGGGCGAGTGGTGTCCCTGCTCGCGGGGGGCTCACTCTGCAGAGGGAGAAACAGGCAGGAGGGATTAGTCCCCACGAGATAAACGAATTCAGGCAGCGGAGTGGGTTATAAAGAAAGAGCATCGCGCACCGTCCACAGAGGGTGGGGGCTGGGCCTGGAGCATCAGGGATGTCCCTGTTCTGTCCCGGGAAGGGAGTTGTACGCATGTCCCAGGGCTGTCCTAACAAAGGAAATTAGCCTCTGACAGTTCTGGGGACCAGAAGTCCAAGATCCCAGCGGCCTCAGGCCCCAGCCCGGCAGCAGAGGGGCCTGTCCTCCTCCCACGCAGGCAGATCCCCGCGCGCTGCCCGGCACAGCCTCAACGGGCCTCCGCCACCTCTAAGGAGCTTCTGTTCATTGCTTGATGAGTGTGGACTTCAAGTTCAGGAAACAGAGAGGCGGGGAGCAGGCGGTACCCAGCCCACGGGCCCGGAGCACCCGGACCTCCGTTAGAGATAAAGAGCAGCTCGGCTGCACGGCTCTGCTGGGAGCCTGGCTGTAATGTTGGGCCTTGGAGAAGAAAAGAGGCATTTCTGGGGCCTCTGTCTAGAGGACAAAGGGGCAGCACCCAGAGGACCCTTCTGGAAGTCTGCAGAGCAGGGAGAGGCCCCACCTCAGAAAGCTCAGAGAAGCTGCCGGTTCTGAAGATGCAGGGCGGCTCTGGGTGCCGCGCCCCTGCTTCCCTGAACAGGTGGGGTGCAGGCCGTTCCGGTTCGCATTTATTTATGAACAAACCAGCAGGTGTGGAGGGAGGGACAGACAGCCAGGAGCAGTGGGAGGAGGAATACCGCCAACGTTTCGTGGGCATTTCTGCTACTCGTTTTCCATTCTTTTGTAAGCGTGTGCCGAGCTCCCGCCCGTGGGCAGAGCCTGTTCTAGACACCCGGGTGCCCCAGGGACCCCACGGGAGGTCAGTGCGGGCTAGGCACTGTACAGTGCACGTTATCACATCTTAGTCCTTGAAACCGCCCTGGGGGGAAGTTCCAGTAGTAGCATTTCTTTCCAGGTGAGACAGGCAGGGCTGCAGGGGCTCTTAACTGCCCAGGGCTGCAGCGTCTCAAGAGAGGCGTGGCCCCCGGCAACCTGGATTCTTAACCCTTTCCAGGGGGCACCCCAGGAGAGGCTCCACCCTGCCAGGTGAGACACAGGCCACCCAGCTAGATCTGAGCTGCAGACAAACACAGATCGTGTTTCCTGCAAGCGTGTCCCAAATATTGCATGGGACTTATTCATACCAAAAATTGTCAGTTGTTTGTGTGAAGTTACATATAACTGAACGGTCCCTGGTTTTTTTTGCCTCGTCTGGCAACCGAGCCTGAGGCAGCCACCCCACTCTGGGCCCGGTGGGCGATCCCTCCTCCTCAGTGCCACAGCGGCACCTGGCAGGGAGGGGCTGACAGGCAGCAAGGTCCCCGAGAGCCGGGCCTGCAGATCACGGGGAGCTGGCCGGGCGGGTGGACATGACGTGCGAGGTTCCTGCCCGGGGAGCCATCAGGTCCCGTGAGTGTGGCCGGCACCAAGCGGCTGGGGCTGTCGCCGCGACACGACGCGCCCTGGAGCGGAAGCCGTAGCACTCGCTCGGCCGCTGGAGGCCCCTCCTTCCCCGGGAGCGAACCTGAACACCTGCTCCGCGGACAGCAGAGGCCGTGGAACCTCCCGGTGGGTGTGCCGGGCAGTGCACCCTCACTTCAGGGAGCCTGGTGGCCTCGTCCCTCACTTAACGCAGACCCAGGACCTCCAGAGCCACCCACTGTCTCAGGCTCTTGGTCGCTGCAGAATCGCGTGGACCTTCCTCCCGGCTCCAGCGGTGACCCTCCTTCCCCATCCTTGCCCTGCGCCCCCGCACGGCACCTGGCTGCCCGGCGCCGGAGGGACCGGCCCCGCCGAGTGGGCGGAAGCAGCCGGATGGCACCTGGCTCCACCCTGCGTCCTCCGGCCTCCACCCGGCTCAGTCCCGCCCGGAGGCCTGGCCGCTCCTTTGGGGCGGCCGCTGGGCCAGTCACGCCAGCTGTGCACCCACCTCCCCCCAGAGCAGGTGGTTGCTGGATCTCAGGCAGGTCAAGTGAAAGTCTGTACTGACTAGTGCGTCCGCGGACCGTGGGCTGCAATGATCGTGAGACAGCCGCTGGCCGCTCCTCCTGGCCACTTTCCCCGCTGCGCCACGAGCCCTTAGGCTTGGGGTGGGCAGCCTGGGAGGGCCCAGCCCGGGAAAGGACAGCCCCGGACAGAGGGAGCGGGGGAGGGTGGCGGGCAGGACCAGCGCTCTGAGGCCCCGGCGCCCCGTGGCCTGCCCCCGACCACGCAGCCTTCAGCCTTGAGCTCTCCCCTCTCCGGCCGTCTGGTCTTTTCCATCTTCTCACCAGACGTCACCTCCTCAGGGAGGCCTCCCTGACTCCCTCTGCTCTCACTGAACCGGCCCAGTTCCTGCAGAGCCCAGCGCAGGGGAGACGCCACGTGGGCTTATCTCTTCTGCTGGGGGTTCCCTCCTGCCACAGGCTCGGGGGGCCGGGCCAGGCCTGAGGCTGGGCTCCGTGCCTGGTGCGTCGAAGCTGCTCGAGAAGTGGTAGCTGTTGGCCCCACCGCTGCCATGAGGGCCCTGCTCCAGCGGGGACAGCACTGCTTGTCCAAACCTGGACACATGCCAGGGGTCTCCTCCTGCCTCAGCCGCCGCCTCTCCTCTTTCTGCTCAGGAATCCAGGTGCTTCAGTGTAGTCTCTGTTTATGGATAAGACGAGGCACAGAGAGGGAAGAAGCTTGCCCAGAGTCACACAGCAGGGAAGGGAAGGCTGGCATTTGAACGCAGGCGGCTCCCTGCCCTCAGCCTGTGCTGGGCTGCTGGCTGGGGCGGGGGTTGCGGGGAGGCGGGGTGTGTGAGATTCCGCCCGCCAGCGTGTCCTTTCCGAGATCTGAACCCTAGGCCTCCCCCCTCCCTCCCTTCTTCCCCTGCCCCTTCCTCTCTCGGTCTCCATAAGGAGGGTTAACCTCCCATAACACTGGCCCCAGACTGAGCTTTTCCTGGCCCAGAATTGAAGCGGGAACCGTCTCCCACTGTGAGTCCGTCTGACTTCTCGCCACTTGGATGCCCCTCAAAACTGTCCCAAGTACGAGGGGGGATCCGTGTCCAGGCTTTGGGAATCTCAGATGGTCCATGGACCCTGGAGTGGCCAGTGGAAAGGAGGCCCAGCTGCTGAGTGTGCGTCTCAAGGAAAGGGAGCATGTGTACTTCCTGGCAGAAGCGAAGGGCGTCCCTACGTGTTCACTCTGTCGACGACACGTGTAGGACCCAGCATGCAGCTTCCCCACACCCTTCAGTGGCCAGGACCCCCTCCCCGCTGAGTCTGTCCGCAAACTCACCTGGCTGGCCCATCGAGGTACCCTGTTTCTTCCTTTTTTACATGTCACCCGCACCCTGGCACTGGGCCAGAGCTGCCGCCACCTCCTGCTTAGACCAGGATGGCGCCCGCCCAGGCGCTCTCCCAGCCCCGCCCCCGCCCTACAGTCTGTCCTCAGTCAGCAGCCAGGCGATCGTGTCCACGTGCCAATCCGGTCATCGCTGCCTTCTCAAACCCTCCTGTGCCTGCCCATCTCCCCAGAGTGGAGTCCACGTGGCCCCTGCTCCCTCTCCACCCTCCAGCGCCTGCTTCCCCGCTCGCTGGCCACAGTGAGCCCCTGCCCCAGGGCCTTTGCAGGTCTGGCCGCTTTTGCTGAGCGCCGCGTTTTCGAGGTTCATCCACGTTGTCGCCGGGGTCAGTGCGTCCCTCCTTTTCCGCCGCACAGACAGGCCACGCTTTGCTCGTCCCCTCGTCTGATGGTGGGTGTTTGGGCTGCTTCCCCCGTGACAGGTGCTGCTGCGAACACAGGTACAGCACCTGCCTGAACGCCTGTTGCTGTTCTCTCGGGTGCACGCCTAGCTGTGGACTTGAGGTCGTAACATGTAACTTCCCAGGACCTGCAGCCAGCTTTCCACGGCGGCCACACTCCCTTAGCCTTTTGGGATAAGTCTCGATGCACTTGAGTGAACAAGGTCATCAGTCTTGGGGCTCCTCCTCTCCCAGGGCCCGTCTCGTGGGTCCCCAGTCACCTTCTCGGGCCTTGGGCAGACACCCGAGGGCTGAGCACACGAGAACCAGACACAGGCAGGAGGCCCGGCCCTTGGTGTGCTCTGTCTCCCAGCAGTGACCCTCGGCACTGGGCACAGGCTGACCCAGCCCCGGGAGCAGTGGGGACGGTGGGGTCCAAGCTGCCCCGCTGGCTGCGTGTCCCGGCGGCCCTGCGTGGAGAGGGCTGAGCGCGCGCAGGGTGCGGGAATCTTTGATGCTTTTCTCGGGCAGGCCAGCCAGATGCATTATTGATGGATGTTCTGCAAAATTTAAATGCTGAGCTACGGGGAGGTGAGTGAAAACCCCAGGGACACCGCTTGCGGTTTTCTTCCCTCCTCTTGAACTTGAAAACTGGCAAGTCGCGTTTTAATGAACTCACTTCGGCACCACCGCTGCGCGGCTCCAGGGGATCTGCACCCGGCAGGAGCAGGGGCTACTGCTGGGCAGCGGCCCAGGCTGGCCGGCGGGGGCACCTGCTCGGTACACCCACGGGTGGCAAGCGGCTGTCGCCAACCATCCTTCAGCGGGCCGCCCACTCCCCCACCCACCTCCTTCCCGCTCCACTGGGGTGGGCGTGTCGGTAGGGAGAGCAAAGGTGGAGGAGGAACGCCGGCCGGTCCAGAGCTGGGCCCAGGGTCATCTCTTAGTCCCAGGAAGCCGGTTGCTGGGATCCAGCCTCCAACCGCCAGGCCCCAGGCACACGGCTCACCAGCCCGGACCCTGAGGGAGCCACCTGGCCCACCAAAGACTCAGTGTGGTCACCTGCAGAGTGCGGAGGGTGTGACGCCCCTACTCCCCAGGGCTGGTCGGAGGTCGGGGTGGAGGCTGAGTGTGGTCTGTGGAGTCACCAGCAGGCGGCGCTAGAGCAGCACCGAAAACAGCCCCAGACAGTCTGCTCCCGCAGGGCTCCCTCACCCGGCCTCGCGTAAACCGTGAAATGCAGTAAGGCCAGGGATCAAGGCCCGGAGGAAGGCTTTTTATTTTATTTATTTATTTTGATATTTAATTTTTGCGCTTTAATGGGCATTAAACATAACATAAACTAAGGATTTAGGTATAAAACACCTATTTTTAGAGGTGCATTTTAGGATTCTGAAAGGAAGTTCAAGATGCCATTTATGTTTCCTTTCATTGTTGTTCTGTTTATCTATTTATACATTACCACCATCTCATATTGATTCTTCTTTTTTTTGACGTTTATTTGTTTTTTTATACAGCAGGTTCTCATAAGTTATCCATTTTATACATATTAGT
This sequence comes from Delphinus delphis, assembly GCF_949987515.2. Classification (NCBI taxonomy): domain Eukaryota; kingdom Metazoa; phylum Chordata; class Mammalia; order Artiodactyla; family Delphinidae; genus Delphinus; species Delphinus delphis. The sequence goes on along the minus strand of NC_082697.1, from coordinate 1,769,630 downwards.
GTATCTATGTCAATCCCAATCTCCCAGTTCATCACAGCACCACCCCACCGTGCCACTTTCCCCCCTTGTTGTCCATACGTTTGTTCTCTGCATCTGTGTCTATTTCTGCCTTGCAAACCGGTTCACCTGTACCATTTTTCTAGGTTCCACATATATGCGTTAATATACGATAATTTGTCTTTCTCTTTCTGACTTACTTTGTATGACAGTCTCTAGATTCATCCATGTCTCTACAAATGACCCAATTTCATTCCTTTGTATGGCTGAGTGATATTCCATTGTATACACGTGCCACATCTTCTTTATCCATTCGTCTGTCGATGGGCATTTAGGTTGCTTCCATGACCTGGCTATTGTAAATAGTGCTGCAATGAACATTGGGGTGCACGTGTCTTTTGGAATTATGGTTTTCTTCAGATAAATGCCCAGGAGTGGGATTGCTGGGACATATGGTAGTTCTATATTCAGTTTTTTAAGGAACCTCCATACTGTTCTCCATAGTGGCTGTATCAATTTGCATTCCCACCAACAGTGCAAGAGGGTTCCCTGTTCTCCACACCCTGTCCAGCATTTGTTGTTTGTAGATTTTCTGATGATGCCCATTCTAACTGGTGTGAGGTGATACCTCATTGTAGTTTTGATTTGCATTTCTCTAATAATTAGCGATGCTGAGAAGCTTTTCATGTGCTTCTTGGCCATCTGTATGTCGTCTTTGGAGAAATGTCTGTTTAGGTCTTATGCCCATTTTTGGATTGGGTTTGTTTTCTTAACATTGAGCTGCATGAGCTGTTTCTGTATTTTGGAGATTAATCCTTTGTTGATTCGTTTGCAAATATTTTCTCCCATTCTGAGGGCTGTCTTTTCATCTTGTTTGTAGTTTCCTTTGCTTTGCAAAAGCTTTTAAGTTTCATTAGGTCCCATTTGTTTATTTTTGTTTTTATTTCCATTACTCTAAGAGGTGGATCAAAAAAGATCTTGCTGTGATTTATGTCAAAGGGTGTTTTTCCTATGTTTTCCTCTAAGAGTTTTATAGTGTCCGGTCTTACACTTAGGTCTCGAATCCATTTTGAGTTTATTTTTGTGTATGGTGTTAGGGAGTGTTCTAATTTCATTCTTTTACATGTAGCTGTCCAGTTTTCCCAGTACCATTTATTGAGGAGACTGCCTTTTCTCCATTGTATATCCTTGCCTCCTTTGTCATAGATTAGTTGACCATAGGTGCGTGGGTTTATCTCTGGGCTTTCTATCCTGTTCCATTGATCTATCTTTCTGTTTTTGTGCCAGTACCATATTGTCTTGATTACTGTAGCTTTGTAGTAGAGTCTGAAGTCAGGGAGTCTGATTCCTCCAGCTCCATTTTTCTCCCTCAAGACTGCTTTGGCTATTCGGGTCTTTTGTGTCTCCATACAAATTTTAAGATTTTTTGTTCTAGTTGTTTAAAAAATGCCATTGGTAATTTGATAGGGATTACATTGAATCTGTAGAATGCTTTGGGTAGTATAGTCATTTTCACAATATTGATTCTTCCAATCCAAGAACATGGTATATATCTTTCTATATGTTGGTATCACCTTTAATTTCTTTCATCAGTGTCTTATAGTTTTCTGCATACAGGTCTTTTGTCTCCCTAGGTAGGTTTATTCCTAGGTATTTTATTCTTTTTTGTTGCAATGGTAAATGGGAGTGTTTCCTTAATTTCTCTTTCAGATTTTTCATCATTCATGTATAGGAATGCAAGAGATTTCTGTGCATGAATTTTGTATCCTGCAACTTTTACCAAATTCATTGATTAGCTCTAGTAGTTTTCTGGTGGCATCTTTAGGATTCTCTATGTATAGTATCATGTCATCTGCAAACAGTGACCGTTTTACTTCTTCTTTTCCAATTTGGATTCCTTTTATTTCTTTTTCTCCTCTGATTGCCGTGGCTAGGACTTCCAAAACTATGTTGAGTAATAGTGGCGAGAGTGGACATCCTTGTCTTTTTCCTGATCTTAGAGGAAATGCTTTCAGTTTTTCACCATTGAGAATGATGTTTGCTGTGGGTTTGCCATATATGGACTTTATTATATTGAGGTAGGTCCCCTCTATGCCCACTTTCTGGAGAGTTTTTATCATAAATGTGTGTTGAATTTTGTCAAAAGCTTTTTCTGCATCTATTGAGATGATCATATGGTTTTTATTCTTCAATTTGTTACTATGGTGTATCACATTGATTGATTTGCGTATACTGAAGAATCCTTGCATCCCTGGGGTAAATCCCACTTGATCATGGTGTATGATCCTTTTAATGTGTTGTTGGATTCTGTTTGCTAGTATTTTGTTGAGGATTTTTGCATCTATATTCATCAGTGATATTGGTCTGTAATTTTCTTTTTTTGTGGTATCTTTGTCTGGTTTTGGTATCAGGGTGATGGTGGTCTCATAGAATGAGTTGGGAGTGTTCCTTCCTCTGCAATTTTTTGGGAGAGTTTGAGAAGGATGGGTGTTAGCGCTTCTCTAAATGTTTGATAGAATTCACCTGTGAAGCCATCTAGTCCTGGACTTTGTTGGAAGATTTTTAATCACAGTTTCAATTTCATTACTTGTGATTGTTCATATTTTCTATTTCTTCCTGACTCAGTCTTGGAAGTTTATACCTTTCTAAGAATTTGTCCATTGCTTCCACACTGTCCATTTTATTGGCATAGAGTTGCTTGTAGTAGTCTCTTAGGATGCTTTGTATTTCTGCAGTGTCTGTTGTAACTTTTCCTTTTTCATTTCTATTTTTATTGATTTGAGTCTTCTCCCTCTTTTTCTTGATGAGTCAGGCTAATGGTTTATCAATTTTGTTTATCTTCTCAGAGAACCAGCTTTTAGTTTTATTGATCTTTGCTCTTGTTTTCTTGTTTCTATTTCATTTATTTCTGCTCTGATCTTTATGATTTCTTTCCTTTTGCTAACTTTGGGTTGTGTTTGTTCTTTCTCTAGTTCCTTTAGGTGTAAGGTTAGATTGTTTATTTGAGATTTTTCTTGTTTCTTGAGGTAGGCTTGTATGGCTATAAACTTCCCTCTTAGAACTGCTTTTGCTGCATCCCGTAGGTTTTGGATCGTTGTGTTTTCATTGTCATTTGTCTCTAGGTATTTTTTGATTTCCTCTTTGATTTCTTCAGTGATCTCTTGGTTATTTAGTAATGTATTGTTTAGCTTCCAGGTGTTTGTGTTTTTTACGTTATTTTCCCTGTAATTGATTTCTAATCTCATAGCGTTGTGGTCAGAAAAGATGCTTGATATGATTTCGGTTTTCTTAAATTTACTGAGGCTTGATTTGTGACCCAAGATGTGAGCTATCCTGGAGAATGTTCCGTGCGCACTTGAGAAGAAAGTGTAATCTGCTGTTTTTGGATGGAATGTCCTATAAATATCAATTAAATCTATCTGGTCTATTGTGTCATTTAAAGCTTGTGTTTCCTTATTAATTTTCTGTTTGGATGATCTGTCCATTGGTGTAAGTGAGGTGTTGAAGTCCCCCACTATTACTGTGTTACTGTCAATTTCCTCTTTTATAGCTGTTAGCAGTTGCCTTATATATTGAGGTGCTGCTGTGTTGGGTGCATATATATTTATAATCGTTATATCTTCTTCTTGGATCGATCCCTTGATCATTATGTAGTGTCCTTCCTTGTCTCTTGTAACAGTCTTTATTTTAAAGTCTATTTTATCTGATATGAGTATTGCTCCTCAGCTTTCTTTTGATTTCCATTTGCATGGAATACCTTTTTCCCATCCCCTCACTTTCAGTCTGTATGTGTCCCTAGGTCTGAAGTGGGTTTCTTGTAGACAGCATATATAAGGATCTTGTTTTTTGTATCCATTCAGCGAGCCTGTGTCTTTTGGTTGGATCATTTAATCCATTCACGTTTAAGGTAATTATCAACATGTATGTTCCTATCACCATTTTCTTAATTGTTTTGGGTTTGTTTTTGTAGGTACTTTTCTTCTCTTGTGTTTCCCACTTAGAGAAGTTCCTTTAGCATTTGTTGTAGAGCTGATTTGGTGGTTCTGAATTCTCTTAGCTTTGCTTGTCTGTAAAGCTTTTGATTTCTCCATCGAATCTGAATGAGATCCTTGCCTGGTAGATAATCTTGGTTGTAGGTTCTTTCATCACTTTAAGTATGTCATGCCACTCCCTTCTGGCTTGTAGAGTTTCTGCTGAGAAATCAGCTGTTAACCTTATGGGAGTTCCCTTGTATATTATTTGTTGTTTTTCCCTTGCTGCTTTCAATAATTTTTCTTTGTCTTTAATTTTTGCCAATTTTATTACTATGTGTCTTGGCGTGCTTCTCCCTGGGTTTATCCTGTATGGGACTCTCTGCACTTCCTGGACTTGGGTGGCTATTTCCTTTCCCATGTTAGGGAAGTTTTCGACTATAATCTCTTCAGATATTTTCTCGGGTCCTTTCTCTCTCTCTTCTCCTTCTGGGACCCCCTATAATGCGAATGTTGTTGCGTTTAATGTTGTCCCAGAGGTCTCTTAGGCTATCTTCATTTCTTTTCATTCTTTTTTCTTTATTCTGTTCCACGGCAGTGAATTCTACCATTCTGTCTTCCAGGTCACTTATCCGTTTTTTTTGTTTGTTTTTTTTTGTGGTACGCGGGCCTCTCACTGTTGTGGCCTCTCCCGTTGCGGACCACAGGCTCCAGACATGCAAGTTCAGCGGCCATGGCTCACGGGCCCAGCCGCTCCATGGCATGTCGGATCCTCCTGGACCGGGGCATGAACCCCCGTCCCCTGCATCGGCAGGCGGACTCTCAACCACTGCACCACCAGGGAATCCCCACTTATCCATTATTCTGCCTCAGTTATTCTGCTATTGATTCCTTCTAGTGTATTTCATTTCAGTTATTGTACTGTTCATCTCTGTTTGTTTGTTCGTTCTTCAGTTCTTCTAGGTCTTTGTTAAACATTTCTTGCATCTTCTTGATCTTTGCCTCCATTCTTTTTCCGAGGTCCTGGATCATCTTCACTGTCATTATTCTGAATTCTTTTTCTGGAAGGTTGCCTATCTCCACTCCATTTAGTTGTTTTTCTGGGTTTTATCTTGTTCCTTCATCTGGTACATAGCCCCTCTGCCTTTGCATCTTGTCTATCTTTCTGTGAATGTGGTTTTTGTTCCACAGGCTGCAGGATTGTAGTTCTTCTTGCTTCTGCTCTCCGCCCTCTGGTGGATGAGGCTATCTAAGGCTTGATGGGAGGGCCTGGTGGTGGGTGGAGCTGGCTGTTGCTCTGGTGGGCAGAGCTCAGTAAAACTTTAATCCGCTTGACTGCTGATGGGTGGGGCTGGGTTCCCTCCCTGTTGGTTGTTCGGCCTGAGGCGGCCCAGCACTGGACTACCCTGCTCTTTGGTGGGGCTAATGGTGGACTCTGGGAGGGCTCACGCCAAGGAGTACTTCCCAGAAGTTCTGCTGCCAGTGTCCTTGTCCCCATGGTGAACCACAGCCACCCCCCGCCTCTGCAGGAGACCCTCCAACACTAGCAGGTAGGTCTGGTTCAGTCTCCTTTGGGGTCACTGCTCCTTCCCGAGTCCCGATGCGCACACTACTTTGTGTGTGCCCCCTGAGAGTGGAGTCTCTGTTTCCCCCAGTCCTGTTGAAGTCCTGCAATCAAATCCTGCTAGGCTTCAAAGTCTGCTTCTCTGGGAATTCCTCTTCTCGTTGCTGGACCCCCAGGTTGGGAAGTCTGATGTGGGGCTCAGAACCTTACTCCAATGGGTGGACTTCTGTGATTTAATTGTTCTCCAGTTTGTGAGTCACCCATCCAGCAGTTACGGGATTTGATTGTATTGTGATTGTGCCCCTCTTACCATCTCATTGCGGCTTCTCCTTTGTCTTTGGATGTGGGGTGTCTTTTTTGGTGAGTTCCAGTGTCTTCCTGTCGATGATCGTTCACCAGTTAGTTGTGATTCCAGTGTTCTCACAAGAGGGAGTGAAGGCACGTCCTTCTACTCCACCATCTAGGAAGGCTTTTTAAATGAAAATATCGAAACTCTTAACCATGCTAGACCCTGCTGCTAAGATGTGAGTGTGTCTGTGTCCAGGGATGCTTCCCGGGGGTGTGCGTGGGCCCTGCCCACCCACCCCTGGCCTCTAGATGCCCCTCCACAACGGGATTTGGTAAAAGAGAAAACAGTGACCGTTATTAAGTCTGAAAAGTATACTTTCTGAAACAAAAGCCACAGCAGAGCCTGGACCCGTGTCCCCCCAGTGCTCCCGCGATGCCTAGTCTGGTGCCCAGACTGAGCTGGCCTGGATCTCAGAGGCCCCGTCCACGGGGAGGCACTGGGTTCCACTGGGTCCCAGCCCCCGTTTCTTCCTTCTTGCTGGATTTTCTTCCGGCCCCCGCCATGGCCAGGAAGGACCCCCGACCCTGCTCCGCAAAGCAGGACCGGCCCGCCCTCTAGTGGTGGTTGTCTGTACAACACACACTCAGGCACGCAAATGTGCACACGTTCACAGGCACATACACATGTACGTGCACACGATACATACATACACGTGTGTGCATACTTGCACACGCGTATACCTGTGCCTGCCACATACACGTGTGTGCGCTAGTACACAGACATGCACGTGCATACATACATGCATAGCACACACCTGCGTGTGTCCCCACGTTTCTCTCCAGTGTCTTCTGAGGGCAGCAGCCCGTGATGGCCCCGTGTAGAGGCTGTGATTCTATGATTAAGGAGGCGAGAAAGACCGAGTGACTTCCAGCTGCAGTCAGTCACGTGACAACGGCGACACTTTTCTTCCTCTTCTCTGGTTAAGCCCCTCCCTTTGCTGTGGGCATGAATCCTCCTGTTTCCTGTCGGCTGGTCCCAGAGGCGAGGTTGGGGTGACGACCCTCCTCCCAGCCTTCCAGCCCTGGGCCTGCCTCCTTCCCGCCGGGCGGTGAGATGGACAGAGCCCGGGCGGTGAGGCCACGGGGTCTCAGGGGAAGCCTCTCCAGGTGGAAGCTCACCATCTGCTTGGAGCAAGGCCAGCATGGGGAAGGGGGTATCTCAGATGCCTCCAGCGGCCTGGGAAGGGTGAGCCCGAGGCCGTTATGCGGTCCTGGGTGGCCACACACTGGGCGCCATCAGACAACAGAATCGCATCCAGCTCTGGAGGCCAGAGCTCCCAAACGCAGGCCGTGCTGCTTCCTTCTGGAGGGTCGTGGAACACCTCCCGTGCTTCTGCCAGCATCCTTCACTTGTGGCCACTCCAGTCTCTGCCCCCATCTCGAGTGGCCACCTCCTCCCTGTGTCCTGTGCCCTCATCTCCTCCCCCCAGGACACCTGTCACTGGATTGGGGCCGCCCTAGCCCAGGTGGTCCCGTCTCGAGCCTTACCTTCACTTTATGTACAGAGGCCCTATTTCCATGTTCTGAGGCTCCTGATGGGACTTATATTTGGGTTTGTCTTTATTGCCCCCAAAGAATAACCTCTGTGATCCCTGCTGGCCGACGAGACCAGGGTGGGAACAGAGGTGGGCAGCCGAGGCCCCGGCAGCCAAGCGCCGTCCGCCGCAGGCCCGCCCGCCATGGCTCGTGCACGACCCGTTTAGAGTGAAGCTGCCCGCGCCGGACCGTGGGCTCCTGCGCTATGATCACGTGTGTTTTCTTCCCTGTGACAGCCCGCGCAAAGCAGGGCCTGGGTGGGAAAGGTGAATTTGTGGTCAGGTGGGAGACCCAGCCGGCTCCCTCCTGCTCTGCATCCCCAGCTCCCACCTCCAGCTCCCCCAGGCTGGCCGGAGCCTTCCACGTCGGGGCTGGCAGAGCCTGTGCGTGCCCCGCGGTGGGACTCTGGGTGCCTCAGCCCTGCAAGGGCAGCCAGCCCTGAGGCGGTCTCCCTTCAGCACTGACCCCTAGGAGCCCACTCGCCCCTTCCGCCTGCTGAGCTCTGGAAATATCTCTGCTCCAGACCTGTGGTGTGGGTCAGCCCGAGGGGCATCCCTGATGCCCACCCCCGTCCTGTGCCCGGCTGCCCTGGGGCAGACCGATCCAAGCTATGGCCCCGGCCTCGCCGAGCTGTGCCCCCAGACAGTCACCGCCAGCGCCCAGGGAGGGTGGCATCGTCCCCGCCACCCACGGACAACGTGCAGGCGTGTTCTAGACGCCGGGGAGACGGCACTGAGTGTGAAGTCCTGGGCTCTGGAGCCCTGCTCGTGGGGCAGGAGCCGGCGGAGGGCGGCCGCGCTGACGCTGAGAAGTGAAGCAGAGTCTCGGGAGAGCGGGCAGCCGGCAGGGGGAGCGGCCGTGGGGCAGCGATCGTATTTTATTCAGGGAGGCAGGGAAGGCCTTGCTGATGGGGGCCAGCAGAGTGCTAGGGCAGGCGGAACAGCCCTGCACCGGCCCGGAGGGCACCGTGGCTTTGGGGGGCGGCGGAGGAGAAAGCGTGCGGCCAGCGGGCCCCGCCTGCCCCGGGACCGGTGGCCTGTAGGCCTCTGCTCGTGCCCAGGGAGCAGAGCCAGGGCAGGTCCTAGCAGCGGAGCCCTGGGACCCGCTCCGTGTTAGCCTACCAGCCGGGGGTGGGGCGGGCCCCTCTCAGCCTGCGTGTCCTCCACATGGCGAGAGGTGACGGGCAGCCGCTGCGGGGGGCGTCGCGTGGCTCCGTCGGCCTGGGTCCCCCCATTGCTTCGTGCACTGGGCCTGGACACTCACAGATGGACCTTTAAAAATACACAGTCGTGTTTAGGACTAATTTCTATTTGTGGAAGGTGATGCTCGTTTGCCATTTATAGCAGCGGCATGAACGCTTCTGAATGTGTTTATTGAAGTACAAGGAAGCCTGAGCTGTAAGGAGTAATCTACGGCAGAGCTGGGCGGGGGGCGTGGTGTCTGTCGACACTGGGGGGGTGACTCTGCGAGGCTCAGTGGCGGAGCCCTCGCCACGACACCCCAACTGAGGCCACGACAGTCGGGCCAGAGTCCGCCCTCAGGCCCCATCGGTGCCCCGAGGGTCGGGGCCGGTGGTGCTGGGAGAGCGTCAGCGGAGTCCTGTTTTCTCCTGCATGAGGTGCCGGTCGTCCCACTGTGCTTCCTGTGATGATGTCTCTCACAAAAAGGAAGACAGTAGCAGGTGGGGCAGTCAGACCCCCTTCTGTGGCAGAGGACAGAAACGAGCTCCAGGATCAAACAAAAAAGAGGGCTAACTGGCTCATGTGATTGAACGCACAGAGCGCCTTCAGGCCTGGCTGGATCCGGGACGCTCCGGGCAGGACCCTCGCCGAGGGCACGTGGGGACCTGAGGTTCGGGTTCGGTTTGTCGGTCTGCCCACCCTGGCACTGGTACTGTCCCCAGCCTGTCGCTGCCATGTCCCTGCTGAGGCAGCAGTGACCAGAGATGACCAGCCGCCTTTGATGGGCAAGAGGGAGGGGCACTTACTCCCTGCTGGGGTCCAGAGGCACAGCAGTCGCGAAGGAGGGACCCCTGCCCTGAGCGAGGTCCTGATGTCAAGGGCCCGATGGATGTCTGAGCATATGCACCTGTCCATACACGTGGAGATGGATACTGACCGTGCAGCTGTCGGGGGGAAGCGGGTTAAGGATGGCGCTGCCGTGCCCTTGGGTACCTTGTGTGCCACATTCAGAAAGAGGCCTCCTGGCAGCCTGGCTGACGTCGCTGCCTTGGCGGCACGGAGCCGTCTGCATTCACCCATCACAGAGGCGCCAACCCGCACCAGGAATCCCACGGCCACTCCAGCAGCCTCTGGTTTGCTGTGTGCCACTGGGGACATCGTGAGACTCAGCGTCCCCACCTGTGAGATGGGGCAGGGCCACATCACCGAAAGAGTGAGCAGGAAGGGAGAGCACTTCCTAGCCTGGGACAGTCACCGTGCTTCTCCCCTTCCCCTGCCCCAACACCACCCCGACCCTGGGGACCCACATCGTGCCTGTCCCCGCGTCCCTGTCTGGTGAGCCCCACACTCTGCTCTGATGGTACCTCCAGGGGAAGCCTGTCCCCGCTCCCTGAGTTCATTTATCTCATGAACAGCTGAGAGGACCTCTCGCCACCTCACCGGGTGGTCGTGATCCCACCTAACAGAGGGTGGGGGGGGGTCCCTGTAAATGAAGGATGGATGGATGGACGGATGGATGGAGGATGGATGGATGAGTGGTCGGGTAGGTAGATGGAGGACGGAGAGAGGAAGCAGGGAAGGAGGCAAGACTTAATCTTTTGTGGGAGAACGTTCAAGGTGTGACGTGGCACCCAAGCAAGTGTAAGCTGTTTCTTTGATTTTTTCATGTCTCCTTGGGCGCAGGTTCTAACCACGTTCACAAAAAACATCATCAGCTGTTTAGACGTGTGCTCGGTTCATGTAACAAGCACGGACTGAGTGCGTTCTGTGTACCGGCTCCAGGCTGGGCTTCCAGGGGCCCAGCCTGAGTGTGAGGCCGACCTCGGGGTGCTCTCCATCTCCGAGGAGAGTCAGGCCCATGTTTGTTGAGTGACTGTCAGAGGGGTTGATCCCAAGGACTGTGGGGCTGTGAGGAGGGCAGGTCCATTCTGCGGTGGGGGAGGGGGTCCCCTGGAGGCGCCGTCACAGCCGGTTCTTGGCAGCGGGAACAGGGGCCCAGCACGAGGTGGGTCCCCAGGGTCTGGCCGGTGTCAGAGCAGGTGAGGGGGGAAGAGCAGTGACTGTCCTGGTCTTGGGACTGCTTTCCCGCTCGCTATTTCAGGCACGTGGCCCTGCCCCCTCTCCCAGGTGGGGACCTGAGCCCAGCACGGCACTGGGGCCCCTCCCCTCTCGCCCCCTACCTAGGAGCCTGTTCAGAGGCCCCGATGTGCTCTCCTCACTCTCCTCCTCCAGATACTTCATCCCTTGAAGGGACGCCCCAGCTGTGTGCCAAGGAGCTGTTTCCTGCTCCTCTGAGAGGCTCACTCCTGGGGGAGGCCTCTTGGAATAAGAGCCAGGGCGGGGAGGAGGGGAGTTAGCACCGCCACCCCCCAGCTGCACACCGGCCCTGGGCACGTGGACTGCGGCGCTGACAGAGGTGGAGGCCAGACATCCATCTGGGTGGGAGACAGTGTGAGCCTCCCGAGCCACCTCCCAGCTCTGGTCCACACCCTCCACTCAGCCCTCACTCATCCTGTCACCTCTGGGCAGAACAGCCCACCACCTCCTGGAAGCCTCCCTGGTTTCCCCGGCCCTCGTTCCCTGAGAAGTTCGTGGCATCATGATGAGGCCGGTCCGGGAGGTACCTGGTCTGTGATGCCTGATGTCAGAGCCCAGGGCCACCAAACGTCTTGTATTTTTTATTGAAGTACAGTTGATTTACAGTGTTGTCTTAGTTTGAGGTGTGCAGCAAAGCAATTCAGTTACACACATATAAAGCCACAGATCCCTTTTCATATCCTTTCCCATTACGGTTTATTACAGGATATCGAATACAATTCCCCGTGCCGTACAGTAGGAACTTGTTATCTATTTTATATACAGTAGTGTGAATCTGTTAATCCCAAACTCCTAATTTATCCCTCCCCTCCCTTTCCCCTTTGGTAAGTTTGTTTTCTGTGTCTGTGAGTCTGTTTCTGTTTTGTAAATAAGTTCATTTGTACCTTTTTTTTTAAGATTCCACATATAAGTGAGATCATATGATACTTGTCTTTCTCTGACTGACTTCTTAGTATGATCACCTCTAGGCCCATCCATGTTGCTGTAAATGGTATTATTTCATTCTTTTTTATGGCTGAGTAGTATTCCATGTATATATGTACATCTTCTTTATCCATTCATCTGTCCACGGACATTTAAGTTGCTTTCATGTCTTGGCTATTGTATACAGTGCTGCTGTGAACATTGGGGTGCACGTATCTTTTTGGGTTATGGTTTTCTCCGGGTATATGCCCAGGAGTGGGATTGCAGGATCATACAGTAACTCTATTTTTAGTTTTTTTAAGGAACCTCCGTACTGTTCTCCATTGGTTGTACCAATTTACATTCTCACCAGCAGTGCAGGAGGGTTCCCTTTTCTGCACACCCTCTCCAGCATTTGTTGTTTGTAGACTTTTTGATGATGGCCATTCTGACTGCTGTGAGGTGGTATCTGTTTGTAGTTCTGATTTGCGTTTCTCTAATAATGAGCGATGTTGAGCATCTTTTCCATGCCTCTTCGCCGTTTTTATGTCTTCTTTGGAGAAATGTCTACTTAGGTCTTCTGTGCATTTTTTGATTGCGTTGTTTGGTTTTTGTTATTGAGTTGTGAGCTGTTTGTATGTTTTGGAGATTAAGCCCTTGTCAGTCGGTCGCATCATTTGCAATTTTTTTTTTTTTTTTTTTTTTTTTTTTGCGGTACGCAGGCCTCTCACTGTTGTGGCCTCTCCCGTTGCGGCCTCTCCCGTTGCGGAGCACAGGCTCCAGACACGCAGGCTCAGCGGCCATGGCTCACGGGCCCAGCCACTCCACTGCATGTGGGATCTTCCCGGACCGGGGCACGAACCCGTGACCCCTGCATCGGCAGGCGGACTCTCAACTACTGCGCCACCAGGGAAGCCCCATTTGCAAATATTTGCTGGCAGTCTGTAGGTTGTCTATTCATTTTGTTTATCATTTCCTTTGCTGTGCAAAAGCTAACATTTATTTTTGCTTTTATTTCTATTACCTGGGGGGACTGACCTAAGAAAACATTGCTACGATTTATGTCAGAGAATGGTTTGCCTGTGTTCTCTTCTAGGAGTTTTATGGTGTCATGTCTAAGTCTTCAAGCCATTTTGAGTTTATTTATGTGTATGGTGTGAGAGGGAGTGTTCTAATTTCATTGATTTACGTGAGGCTATCCTGCTTTCCCCACATGGGCTGTGGGTCTGGGAAGGAGAGAGAGAAATGGAGGGACTCACGGATGGATGGAGGAGTGGATGGAGGGAGGCTGGGAGGGAGGGAAAGAGAGTGGCAGTCTGTGACCGGTCTGTGACCGTCTGCTGTTTATAATTCCTTCCAGAGCCCCCTAGGGATCCTGAGCACATTTCCCTGAATGGTGGGGCTGAGAAGTGGGCTCTTCCCTGAACCTCTTAGGGGAGCGGGACTTGAGATCGTTCATTCCTTGGAGGCATTTCAGAAGGTCCCTTTCTGCCCTGGACCCCAGAACCCTCCCTCCCCAATGGTGCCAGTGAGAGGTGGGCTGTGGTCCCAGCAGAGAGCTGCCCACCAGGCTCGTCCTCACCTGTCACAGTTGGAAACACCTGCGGCCTCTGCTCAGAACAGGGGTGTGGAAAGGCCCCCTCTGCTGACCTGGGGTTGCTGCACCAGTGGGTCCAGGTGGAGAAGGGCTGGGTGGCCCCTTCAGTGCCCAGTGAAATTCGCTGTCCCCATCAAGCATCATTTTGCCTTTTAAAATTCACACCTGCATCTGAACGCTAACCACTCCTTCCAGACTGTGTTCAGACACAGAGTAATGCTGGTGTCTGTGTGCCTGCAGAGAGAGGGGAGAGGGCTTGTCTCCCTTCTCCTGTTTGAATTTCTGGACTGAGGCTGAACTAGACACTGAGGATGCTAAAGAAATGAGGTCCCTGCAGACACACGTCTGGGGGTCGCCCCTCTTTCCAAACTGTCCACCCCTGGTCTGGCAAACCCAGCACAGCGTGCTGTGTGCTCCAGGCCCCCTTTTCCTTATTTCTACCTCGATCTACACCTGTGGAAGCCAGGCACTGAGGTGAAGGCAGAGACCTCACCACCCACCGCAAGTGAGAACTTTCTTCTGCCAGGTCACCTGCCGAGCGCCCTGCAGCCAGCGCCCCCGGGCAGGACGGGGACCCAGCTGAGTCCGTCCAGGGAATGTATTTCTTTAATGAAAGTATAAACAGCCTGTAAACTAAAACCCAAACTGATGCTGTCTTCCTCCCCCTCATGCCCTTCTAGAAAGTTCAGCAGTACACAGTCATCGTTCAAGCGACAGACATGGAAGGAAACCTGAACTATGGCCTGTCCAACACGGCCACAGCCATCATCACGGTGACAGACGTGAACGACAACCCGCCCGAGTTCACTGCCAGCACGGTGAGTGCGCGTCCCCTCGGAGACGGTCCCGGGCCTTCGGTCTGCTTCTCTCTCTGCTGCCACCTGATGGAAGGAGCTTGACAGACGAATAGACAGGCTGTTAACAAAGGCCCCGAGCGGCGGGGGGCTGAGCGGGAGAGGAGCTCCGGGTGTCTGCAGGCCCCTACTGACCACTGGCTGACACCTGGAGAGGCTCCCAGGACAGAGGGAGTTGGACCCTCCTCCCGAACCCGGAGGAGTTGACCAGCGGTGTTTGGGCTCCAGGGTCAGCCAGTGTGGGGTGTGTGCATGGCTGCACGCGAGGCAGGACTGTCGGGGGGGATGCCTGGGGACAGGGCAGGTCCCTGCGGCAGGACCGCAGCTGGCCCTCCATGGCCCACCATCAGCAGGGGGGCAGCGGGGCGTGGGGGACACATTGTACGTCCTGCCCCTTCAGGCACGGCCAGCGGGCTGTGACCAGGCCACGTGCCAGGCTGCCCAGAACCTGAATGACCACAGGAACGCCCTAGCGGCAGAGCCGAGGGATCACAGAGCCACGCATCACGCGCTCCCAGTTCCTCTGAATTCCAAAGGAGCTGCGTCTTTTGGGCCACGCCCCCCGGAGTGGGGTTGCTGACAGAATGGGAACATATACCCACCCTGCGGGTGCCCGTCCAGAAATGCGGCAGATGCAGGGGGCCAGATGGGCAGAGGGGAGGGTCAGTGAGGACTCCCCGGGCAGTGCTGGGAGGTGGAGGCTGCCCCCTCCCCCCAGGGTGTCAGGGTTGCCTTCTCTGAGCCTCACTCCCGCGGCACGAGTGGATGAGAGGGTAACAGCAGTAACAGTAACAGAAGAACTGGAGCGCAAGCCCAGCTGTGGAGCGCCCCTCACCCCCACTCCACCAGGCAGCAGCCTGGGCTTCCTGGTCAACCTCTGGGCCCCACCAGCCCCATGAGGCTCGGGACCCAGTTAGGGAGGAGGATGCTGAGGCTCAGAGAGGCTGAGTCACTTGTCCAGAGCCACTCAGCCCACTAGGAGCAGCTGGGGCTGAGCCCAGGAAGCTGTGCTCTCATGCCACAGCGGAGGGGGTGTGGGGGGACAGAGAGGAGACCCCTCATTCTCCCAGTGGGTGGGTCAGCTTGCCGTGAAGGCATCTCACAGGCGGGAGCCCCACCAGCGTCCCTGCATGCCCTCATCCTGCTTCCCCACCTGCCCACAGGCTCCAAATTCTGGAGTCCTCAAATCCCACATCCCTGCAGTAAGGCATCTCAGAGTCCTAGGCTCTGTGTCCGGCTGGACCAAGCCAGAGGAGGGCAGCCTCAGCCACGAGGGCACAGCGCCATCTGGTGGGCAGATGGCAGATCGCCCCACAGAGGGAGCTGCTCAGGTCTCTGCCCACTGGTTAGGGTGGGATGGCTTCCATTCTGTTTGCTCTCCACGGCCAGTGGGCAGTGGCAGGAAGGGCTCAGGAGCAGCGTCCCAGGGAGTCTGGACATGAGGAGAGCAGCTCATTGTTCGTTGCACCGAGGTCTGACGTGCCTACAGTATGAGGCACAAATCTTGAGTGAAACCTTCCCCCCGGCCAGCAGCAACCCAGGCCCATCGTCCAAGGTGAGCTTTACCTGTTCTAGGATGTCATGTAAACGGAGTCACACGGAACGCACGATTCCCTGGAGCCGCCCACCTGGTGGCATAAGGCCTCTGGGGTCCTTCCTTGTTGTTGTATCAGTTCAGTCAGATAGGGCCCCGCCCATCTGGGTTTTTTCTGTTCTCAGCTTGGACCCTTTGGAACTAGGAACAAGTTTTCATTGCCTCACCCGGCTTCACTTAATCATTATCTATCTCTTTTTTAAAAATTAACTTGAGTATTTGGTTAGGTAATTCACACACACGGTACAGTACCTTAAAAGGTATAAAATGACTTACTTTGAGGAGGAGCCCCTTGTGTTTTCACTCTGACCCTTGCGTTGTTTTTGGTTTTTCCGCTTATGATATGTCTTGAAGACCTTTCCATATCCACAGATTCCGAACGCCCCTGAAATTTTTTCAACATGTGTTTAGAAATAATTTCAAGCTCACAGAAAAGTTGCAAGAATAGAAACAGGGAAAAGAATAGCCTCACAGAGAGAAGACAAGATGGTGGAGTAGAAGGCCTTGCGCTCACCTAACACAAAAGCACCAAAGTCACAGCTAACTGCTGCACAGTCACTCATCAATAAACAAGAAAGACGGGCTTCCCTGGTGGTGCAGTGGGTAAGAATCGCCTGCCAATGCAGGGGACACAGGTTCGAGCCCTGGTCCAGGAAGAGCCCACGTGCCGCGGAGTGTGCCACAACTACTGAGCCCGTGCTCTAGAGCCCGCAAGCCACAGCTACTGAAGCCTGCGTGCCTAGACCCCGTGCTCCGCAACAAGAGAAGCCACCACAATGAGAAGCCCGTGCACCACAACAAAGAGTAGCCCCCACTCGCCGCAACTAGAGAAAGCCTGCTCGCAGCAACGAAGACCCAACACAGCCAAAAATAAATAAATTTATTTTTAAAAACAAAAGATTATCAGCTGATTTTTTTTCAGCAGAGACTATGCAGGCCAGAAGGGAGTGGCAGGATATATCTAAAGTGATGAAAGGAAAAGACATACAACCAAGAATACTCTACCTAGCAAGGCTCTCATTCAGATTTGATGGAGAAATCAAAAGCTTTATAGACAAGCAAAAGCTAAAAGAATTTAGCACCACCAAACCAGCGTTACAAGAGACACTGAAGGAACTTTTCTACGTGGAAAAGAAAAGGCCACAACTAGAAACAAGAAAATGATGAAATGGGAAAGCTCACCAGTAAAGGCAAACGTACAGTAAAGGTAGGAGAGCATCCACACAAGCATGGTATCAACACCAGCCATCGTGAGAGGAGTGTCCCAGTGCAGGACACTGGGAAGTGCGTTTGAAATTAAGAGATCACAATTTAAAACAATCATATATTTATATACACTGCTGTATCAGAACCTCATGGTAACCACAAACCAAAAATCTATAATAGACGTACACACAAAAAAGAAAAAGGAATCCAAACACAACACTAAAGATAGTCATCAAATCATAAGAAGAGAGAACAAAAGAGGAAAGGAAGAAAAAAAGACCTACAAACCCAAAACAAGTAACAAAATACCAGTAAGAACATACATATCAATAATTACCTTAAATGGGGGCTTCCCTGGTGGCGCAGTTGTTGAGGGTCTGCCTGCCGATGCAGGGGACACGGGTTTGTGCCCCGGTCCAGGAGGATCCCACATGCCGCCGAGCGGCTGGGCCCATGAGCCATGGCTGCTGAGCCTGCGCGTCCGGAGCCTGTGCTCCGCAACGGGAGAGGCCACAGCAGTGAGAGGCCCGCGTACCGCAAAAAATAATAATAATAGTTACCTTAAATGTAAACGGGTTAAATGCTCCAACCAAAAGACGTGGACTGGCTGATTGGATACAAAAACAAGACCCATATATATGTTGTCTACAAGAGACCCACTTCAGACCTAGAGACACATACAGACTGAAAGGGGGTGGAAAAAGGTATTCCATGCAAATGGAAATCAAAAGAAAGCTGGAGTAGCAATACTCATATCAGATAAAATAGACTTGAAAATAAAGACTACTACAAGAGACAAAGGAGGACACTACGTAATGATCAAGGGATCGATCCAAGAAGAAGATACAACAATTGTAAATATATACGCACCCAACACAGGAGCACCTCAATATATAAGGCAAATGTTAACAGATATAAAAGGAGAAATTGACAGTAAATAAATAATAGTGGGGGACTTCAGCGCCCCACTTACATCAATGGACAGATCATCCAGACAGAAAAATCAGTGAGGAAACACAAGCCTTAAATGACACATTACACCAGACGCACTTAACTGATATCTACAGAGCATTCTGTCCGAAAGCAGCAGAATACACACTCTTTTCAAGTGCACACGGAACATTCTCCAGGACAGATCACGTGCTGGGCCACAAAGCGAGCCTCAGTAAACTTGGGAAAATTGAAATCATATCAAGCATCTTTTCCAACCACAACACTATAAGATTAGAAATCAACTACAAGAAAAAAAACTGCAAAAAAACACTAACACGTGGAGGCTACGCAATATGCTAGTGAACAACCAATGGATCACTGAAGAAATCAAAGAGGAAATCAAAAAATACCTAGAGACAAATGAAAACGAAAGCACTATGATCCAAAAGCCATGGAACGCAGCAAAAGCAGTTCTAAGAGGAAAGTTTATAGCAATACAAGCTTACCTCAGGAAAAAGAAAAATCTCAAACAACCTAACCTTACATTAAAGCAGCTAAAGATGAAGAACAAACAAAACCCAAAGTTAGTAGAAGGAAAGAAATCATAAAGATCAGAGCAGAAATAAATGAAATACAGACTAAGAAAACCATAAAAAAAGATGAATTAAAGTAAAAGCTGGTTCTTTGAAAAGATAAAATTAATAAAACTTTAGCAAGACCCATCAGGAAAAAAAGGGAGAGGACTCAAATCAATAAAATTAGAAATGAAAAAGGAGACATTACAACCAACAGCACAGAAATACAAAGGACCACAAGAGACTACTACAGGCAACTATATGGCAGTAAATTGGACAACCTAGAAGAAATGGACAAATTCTTAGAAAGGTACAATCTCCCAAAACTGAACCAGGAAGAAATAGAAAATATGAAAAGACCAATTACAAGTACGGAAATTGAATCTGTGATTTAAAAACTCCCAACAAACAAACGTCCAGGACCAGATGGTTTCACAGGTGAATTCTATCAAACATTTAGAAAAGAGTTAACACCTATCCTTCTGAAACTCTTCCAAAAAATTGCAGAAGAAGGAACATTTCCAAACTCATTCTATGAGGCGACCATCACTCTGATACCAAAACCAGACAAAAATACTTCAAAAAAAAATTACAGGCCAATATCACTGATGAACACAGATGCAAAAATCCTCAACAAAACACTAGCAAACCGAATCCAACAATACATTAAAAGGATCGTACACCACGATCAAGTGTGATCCATCCCAGGGATGCAAGGATTTTTCAGTATCTGCAAATCAATCAGTGTGATACACCACATTAACAAATGGAAGAATAAAAACCATACGATCGTCTCAGTAGAAGCAGAAAAAACTTCTGATAAAATTCCACACCCATTTATGATTTAAAAAAAAAACTGTCCAGAAAGTAGGCATAGAGGGAGCCTACCTCAACATAATAAAGGCCATATATGACAACCCCACAGCTAACATCATACTCAATGGTGAAAAGCTGAAAGCATTTCCTCTAAGATCAAGAACAAGACAAGGGGACTTCCCTGGTGGCGAAGTGGTTAAGAATCCACCTGCCAATGCGGGAGACATGGGTTCAAGCCCTGGTCTGGGAATAATATCCCATATGCTGCGGAGCAACTAAGCCGGTGTGCCACAACTACTGAAGCCTGTGCGCCTAGAGCCTGTGCTCCGCAGCAAGAGAAATCACCGCAATGAGAAGCCCATGCACCACAGCAAGAGTAGCCCCTGCTCGCCTCAACTAGAGAAAGCCCGCGCACAGTAACAAAGACCCAACGCAGCCAAAAATAAATAAATTTAAAAAGAACAAACAAGGATGTCCACTCTCACCACTTCTATTCAGCATAGTTTTGGAAGTCCTAGCCACAGCAATTGGAAAAGAAAAAGAAATAAAAGGGATCCAAACTGGAAAAGAAGCAAAACTGTCACCGTTTTCAGATGACATTACACTGTACATTCATTGAGAATCCTAAAGATGCTACCAGGAAACTACTTGAGCTCATCAGTGAATCTGGTAAAGTTGCAGGATACAAAATACACAGAAATCTGTTGCATTTCTATACACTAACAACAGAAGATCAGAAAGGGAAATTAAGGAAACAATCCCATTTACCATGGCATCAAAAAGAATAAAATACCCAGGAATGAACCTACCTAAGGAGGAAAAAAAAAAAAAAAAAAAACACCTGTACTCCAAAAACTGTAAGATGCTGATGAAAGAAACAGAAGATGACATAAATAGATGGAAGCATATACCAAGTTCATGGATTGGGAGAGTCAATATTGTCAAAATGACTATACTACCCAAGGTAATCTACAGACTCAGTGAAATCCCTATCAAATTACCTATGGTATTTTTCACAGAACTAGTACAAAAAGTTTTAAAATTTGTATGAAAACACAGAAGACCCCGAATAGCCAAAGCAATCTTGAGAAAGAAAAACGGAGCTGGAGTCAGCAGGCTCCCTGACTTCAGACTATACTACAAAGCTACAGTAATCAAAACAGCATGGTACTTGCACAAAAACAGAAATGTAGATCAATGGAACAGGATAGAAAGCCCACAAATAAACCCACACACCTATGGTCAATTAATCTACGACAAACGAGGCAAGAATATACAATGGAGAAGATACAGTCTCTTCAATAAGTAGTGCTGGGGAAACTGTACAGCTACATGTAAAAGAATGAAATTAGAACATTCTCTAACACCATACAAAAAATAAATTCAAAATGGATTAAAGACTTCAACATAAGACCGGATACTATAAAACTCCTAGAGGAAAACATAGGGAGGACACCCTTTGACATATCGCAGCAATACATCTTTGGATCCATCTTCCAGAGTAATGAAAACAAAAATAAACACATGGGACCTAATTAAACTTAAGAGCTTTCGCATAGCAAAGGAAACCATAAAACGAAAAGACAACCTATGGAATGGGAGAAAATATTTTCAAATGAAGCGACTGACAAGGGATTCATCTCCAAAATATACAAACAGCTCATGCAGCTCAATATCAAGAAAACCTAATCAAAAAATGGGCAGAAGACCTAAGTAGAAATTTCTGCAAAGAAGACACACAGATGGCAAAAAGGCACGTGGAAAGATGTTCAACATCACTAATTAGAGAAATGCAAATCAAAACTGCAATGAAGTATCACCTCACACCAGTTAGAATGGAAATCACCAGAAAATCTACAAACAACAAATGCTGGAGAGGGTGTGGAGAAAAGGGAACCCTCTTGCACTGTTGGTGGGAAGGTAAATTGGTGCAGCCACTATGGAGAACAGTACGGAGGTTCCTTAAAAAACTGAATATAGAACTACCCAGCAATCCCACTCCTGGGCATTTATCTGGAGAAAACCATAATTTGAAAAGATACATGCACCCTGGTGTTCACTGCAGCACCATTTACAATAGCCAAGACATGGAAGCAACCTAAATGTCCATCAAAAGATGAGTGGATAAAGAAGATGTGGTACACATATACAATGGAATATTACTCAGCTATAAAAAAGAATGAAATAATGCCATTTGCAGCAACATGGATGGACCTGGAGATGATCATGCTAAGTGAAGTCAGACAGAAAGACAAATATCATCATATATCACTTACAGGTGGAAACTAAAAAAATGATACAAATGAACTTATTTACAAAACAGAAACAGACTTGTAGACATAGAAAACAAACTTATGGTTACCAAAGGGCCGGGGGATAATCTAGGAGGTTGGGATTAACATTTACACACTGCTATATATAAAATAGATAAAGAACAAGGACCTACTGTATGACACAGGGAACTCAATGTTTTCTAATAACCTGTATGGGGAAAGAATCTGGAAAAGAATATACGTATATATGTGGATAACTGAGTCACTTTGCGCTACACCTGAAACTAACACGCACTGTAAACCAGCTGTGCTCCAGTTACAGCAAACACAAAGGAGAGCTGCGCACCCCGACCCTGTCGGCGCCATGCCGTGTGTGCCCGCTTCTCCCTGTAGGTGCGCCCACACAGTCCTTTCTGAGCTGCTTGGGAATCAGTAGTATGCGTGATGCCCTCACATCTAAAGGCTTCTGAGTGTATTTCCTAAGAGGCTTTTCTCCGTCAGGAAACAGCTGCTAGCCCTTTTTCCACCAGAGACACCTGAGGCCCAGAGGGGTAATTCGGGCTACCCGAGGTCACACAGTGAGACAGAGTCCAACCCACATCTCTTCCCGCGGGCCCACCTTCGCACCACACCTCTGTCCTTCAAGACCCCAGGTGTGTCTCCTGTCCCCTTCTGAGATGGAGCAGCGCTGCCTTCCCGGGTTTCCGCAGCTCCAGAGAGGGGCCCCGAGGCTGCCCTGACACCCGAGCTCCCGCAGGGCACGTCCACGGGGGATCACTTCCGCCCCCCGTCCCGAGCCCTGATCTGGCTTTGACGAGCCCTGGTCGGCCCTGACCTGACCCTCGTGTGGCTCTCTGCTTCTAGCCTGAACCTCGTCTGCCCTTCTGCACGCCAGCCGCCCTGCAAACTCCCGCTGATCCCCTAGAAAGGCCGGGTCCTAGATGGCCTGTGAGGAAGCGATGGGGCGGAGAAAAGGAGGGTGCAGTGCACCTTCCTGACCTGTTTGCGCTGGGGTGTCCACACGAGGGGAGGGGAGATGATCAACAAGATACCCCCGGATCCGCACACACGCCTGAAAAAGGGGCAGCCCGGGAATTACACTGAGACCCAGGAGGGAGTTTGCATGTGACCCAAGGAGGTGCCCTGGGGCACATCCCAGGGGAACGTTCCTGCCTGCACGCCTGGATGAAGGAAAGGTGGGCACAGCCTGGTTCCCGGGACTGTTCCTCAGGAAGATGCCCCTCCGGGCTTTCGGAACGGCTGCCTCTTCCCAGAGTCGCCCCTGCCCCTCCTCCACCCCAGTCGGCCTCAGCCAGGCCCGGGCCCTGGAGGCCAGGAGAGCACATAGAGGCCCTGCCTGCTTACTGTTGGGGCTGTGGGGCGGCGTGGATGTGTGTGGATTGCCTAATGTCCCGGGGTCACACGTTATGACATGGCCCCTCGGGACGGGTGGAGGGCAGGGCCCCAGGACACCGTCTGCTGGGCTCAGTGGGGGCGGGCGGGCGAAGGCCTGGGGCTGGCTGCACCCCCTGCACAGCCAGGCTAATTTTATCGAGCTTAATCAAGAGCCATCAGCAGAAGCTGCAGAGGTGGGGGTGGGGATTTGCATGATCCAGTTCCTGTTCTGAAATGTTAATTAGACGTCGTTCTCCCTTCGCCTGCTCGAGCCTGCGCTCCCTTGCTGCCACCGCGAAGCGTCCCTCAGCACCCCTGCAGGGTGAGGCGGGTCCACGGGGTAGGGCCGAGGCCCCCAGGACACAGCCGCAGACCCGACCCAAGGGCCTCCCTCTGCCTCATCCTCAGGTCCTGGAGCAAAGCCCTGAGACCCAGCCACACACAGGCCCACGGGAGGGTCTCCTGGAGTCGGGAAGCCCCCTTCTGCCCCCCCAACCCCCGGGGCCCTCCTAGCTTTGTGCCCTTAGGCTGACAGTCGGACCTCTCTGAGCATCAGAACGTTTTCCCCTCTTGGCGCGTAAGTGTTACATGGCTCAAGGTGAAGCTGGGAGCATCCGCTCATCTACAGGGAAGTTTGTTCTGTGCCCTAAAAACGCCGCGGGTGGTACCTGACCCCCACCACAGGGGCACCGACTGGGCGGCGGAGCAGACAGGGTCCCGGCTCTGCCTTCAGCGGGTGAGGGGTTCACGGTGGAGGCACCAAAACGTTCATTCCAAGTCCAGTTTCCTCATCTGTTAAGAAAGGGAGGATGGGAGTCCTTAAGGTACATCGCGCTACCGTTCCAGACTGTACGTGATAGGACATACTTGTCTTTACTGTATATGTGATTGGATGACCTATTCCCCATGCCAAGGCAAGCATGAATAAAGTTAAGCTAAATGTTAAAAAAAAATAAAGGGGGGTGAGATCATGGTGGGTCCCCTCCCAGGGTCCTCTGAAGACAGAAGAGAGGGCGACAAGCACCCAGTAGCCCTTCTTTCTGGAAAGGGGGTGAACCAAAAAGCTGGGGAGGTGCTTCAGGGTCCTCTCCCTGAGCTGGCGTCCCAAGGGCCACGTCCCAGGCGGCACTCACCTGTTCTCACAGCAGCACCGCAGGAGGGGACAAGGCTCCAGAGTCACCACCCGGGCCCCGGGCCCCAGGCTTCTCCCTGTGGGTGGAGGAGGATGGATGTCAGCCGCCAGGTCCCCCGTTATGAGCCACTGGTCCCACCCGTCAGATTCTGATTCCAAACTCAGAAGCCGACAGAAATCGTCACCGTTTTACTGGAGAGGAAACTAAATTTCAAAAGTTAAAATCGCCGGAACGTTATGCCACTACCACCTCCCGCTCCCCTGCACCAGTGCCGTGGCCGCATCCCTGGGCCGGAGCCCCGGGGCCAGGCGCTGCGGAGAGATGAAGAGAAGAGAGCAGGAGCTCGGAAGTGCTGTGGGCTGTGAGGGAGAGAAGGAGGGGAGGCTTGGAAATTCTGACTGCAGATGATAAAGAAACTAAAGACAAAACAAAAAGTAAAACCATAGGAAGGTCAGAGGAGAAGGCACGTTTTCCAACAGAAGCCAACGCAGCCCCGGGGCTTCCAGGGCGATCCCTGAGTTCCCGGCTCAGGAGAGGACTGGGTGGGGGGCACCCCCCTCGCATAACACCCTCGGTCATACCAGGGTCCAGGGCCCAGAGAGAAGGCAGCTGGGGGAGGGTCAGGTCCTCAGGCCTGAGCCGCGCTAGGACCAGCGATGGTTCGAATACTGGGGCCAGAAACAAAAGCATCATCTCGGGGAGTCTGGCATCCCCAATGGAGCAGGTGCCCTGGTGGTCCCCGGGTCTGTGGGGACAGGCCCTGCCATCCTCCATCCTCTCGGCCTGGCTGAGGGGTCTTCCCTAAGTCCCGGCTGGGCTTCACTGTTCCCTCCCAAATCCTCCACTCTGCTAATGTGACCCTCCCCTGGGAGCCCCACAGATTTGTGCGGAGGAGCTGGGGTTGTGCTGGAAGGCCCAGGCACGAATAGGAAATCCACCCTGCCTCTCGAGATGGGGGTGCACGTGAATTCTGGGTTACAGCTATGCAAGAAATTCCAACACTCTTCCAATTCTTCCTTTCCCAAGTATCCGCCCTTACATCCCACGGGGCATGGGGGAGGCTTTCCCTGTGCCTGAAAACCCAAAAATTTAAATTTAAAATTCATTATGGCTATAGGGGAAGGTTAGTAAGAAAACCCTGAGCCAGGCTTCCCAGCTAAGGCACCTCTTTGTGAACCTTTATTAAACTTGCATGAATTAAAATAGACTTTTCAAATAAACTTCACCCGGAAGTTTGGAAGGAACTGGTCTCCGGAACACGCAGCTCTCCCCATGCTGTGAAACCACAGGCCCGTATTCTCGGGGGACCAGAGCAGAGTGGGTGGAGGCGCCCAACAGGGCCCCCATGGGGTGCACTGAAACTGGGCTGTGGCGGGGGGGCGGGGGGGGCCTGTCAGTTGACGGCACCAGAACCCACCCTGATTAAGCCAGTGGCCGCCAAAGCACATGAGGGGCCACAGACTCCGAGAGCCGCGTGCATCAGGTTGGGGGCTCCGCCGGGGGTACCCCCACCTTCCTCTGCCACGGGGCGCAGAGGCCTCAGCTCCCATCTCCATCGCTGGACACGGTGCCACCACCCACCTTCTGCCACTGCAGGCGCCAAAGCACAAGGTCTCTCTGCCTCTCTTCTGAATCAAACTCATGAAGGTGTGTCCCACTGGCAGGTTCTAGATCACCTGACCAGGTCGTGGCAGTAGAGGAGGGCGAGAAAGCACGATTCTGGAAGATAAAGAAGGGAATTCAGAAGGTGCTGGAGAGCCAAACAGCCTATTGATGTCCACTACACTGACCCTGGCAACTGAAACAAGAAGAGAATCTCCTCATCTCGCAGAAGCTGCACTGTCTTCAGGCATGGCTGGATCCAGGCTCCGGCAGTCACCCGGCGGTTTCCCTGAGCTGTGCTTTCTCTGGGCCGTGCCAAGGCCTCTTAACCTCTCTTGCTTCTGCTTCTTCATCTGCAAAATGGGGATAAGAATGGGGTTCTCCTGAGGAACCAGCAGAATAACGCAAGGGCAGTACCTGGCACAGAGTGGGCACTCGGTAACCATTGTTAGGGTTGCGCTGCTGTGAACACAACTGGGAATCCCCAGATATTTGTTCAAACTTTGTCTCCGGGTTTTGTGGCTCAAAAGCACACTGCACTGTGACAGAATGGCCACACGATTTGCATGGCCCAGTGCCAAATAAGAACGCAGGGGCCCTCATTCACAAAGTATGAAGAATTTCAAGACTGTGACCGCACAGCAGTAAACCGAGCTCGGGGCTCTTCTGAGCTGGGCCACAGCTGCACAGCACTGACTCACCTGCTG
The DNA here is from genome assembly GCF_949987515.2 of Delphinus delphis. Lineage (NCBI taxonomy): Eukaryota > Metazoa > Chordata > Mammalia > Artiodactyla > Delphinidae > Delphinus > Delphinus delphis. The sequence continues at coordinate 1,743,348 of NC_082697.1, read as the reverse complement.
AGAGGTGCTCAGATTTCCATCACCACCTCGACACCAGCACCAACACGCCCAGCCACGCACACAGTCTTTGCCTGCCCGTAACTACTGTGGCCACGTGAACCCCACTCACCGATGGGCGTGGTTTGCAGCCCTCACTGCTGCGGCAGGAAAGAAAGGGTTGAGGCTCTGTGTTTGATCATCTGCACATCTGCAGCTGCTGACCCCAGGCCCCAAGCCCATGTCGGGGACCACTGGGACGGCAGGAGCCCAGAGATGGTTCAGCTCGGGAAGCCCTCTGCAGCTGCGTCCCCACTCCTGTTCGTTTCCCATTTTGTAAACACATTTTTAGTCTCTTGCAAGCCCCAGGTATTTGCATTGGTCCCCTGCTGCCTATGGGAAGGGCTTGAAGGGGATTTAGGAGGGGGGCCTGGCATGCGTGCGTGCGTGCACAGGCAGGGATTAGTTTGGAGGCGGATACGTGCAGAGGAGCCTCGGGCTTTGCTGGGCCTCAGCTGGAGGAAGCAGAGCCCTCTCTAGACGCCTCCTCGTCGGCACGGACATGGGATGGGCCAACCTGTGGGAGTCACCGTGTCTGCGTGCAGCTGGAAGCAGAGGCCCCCCAGGGTCAGCAGAGAACCTCTCCAGCCTCTCCAGGGTTCCACACGGGTTTGTAATGTTGTCTTTTCTTACACTTCGCAGTACGCAGGGGAAGTCCCCGAAAACCGGGTGGAGATGGTGGTCGCAAACCTCACTGTGATGGACCGAGATCAGCCCCACTCCCCGAACTGGAACACTGTCTACCGCATCATCAGCGGGGACCCCTCAGGCCACTTCAGCGTCCGCACGGACCCCGTCACCAACGAGGGCATGGTCACCGTGGTGAAGGTGGGTGCTCACCTCGCCTCCTGCTGGGCTCCCTGAGCTCTGCCCCCGCCACGTGCCCTGAGGCAGACGTAACAGGAGTGATATTCGGGTTCAGTGCGTGCCACCCCAGTGTCCAAGGGCAAAGGACTGCGCCCGACCTGCCAGGGGCAGAGGCAGCCTCAGCAGGACCGGTCACGTGACCCCAGGGACTCTGCAGGCCTGACCTGCCACCCACCCCCCAAAAGATAACTCTCCCATCTCCTCCCTCGCACCTGGCCCTCAGCTTCTGAAGCTCAGAGGCCGAGAATCAGCCTCTTCTGCTTCCCGGCTGGGCGGCGACAAGGCTTTGCCCGAGGCAGTGAGTGAGCGGTGCCCCAGTGCCCGGAGGAGGGTCAGGGTGGCAGGAACAGCGGGAGCAGGCCAGTTTGGGGGTCGCGGTAACCTCTGCAGCTCCCAGCAAGGCTCAGCGAAAACACTTCACCCCAAGCCTCCCCCACGTGCACTGGTGCGCCCCCGGCCCTGCCCCACGAGCCTGCACCCACGCTGGGCTGCTCCCCTCAGGGTGCAGACCCGGCCCCTGGGCTTTGAGCGAAGGGTCGTGGCCACACGTGGGGGAGGCAGCTGAGCGGAGGCCCAGTGAGGCTGTCTGGCCTCTGATTGAAACTGTTGGAGCAAATTACTCACTGATTTCTCTGTTACCAATATGTTTTGTTTTGCCGTCCGACAGACTTCCGTTGGCCATAATCTTTCTGGAAGGTGTCCTCACTTAGACTGGCGACACAATTTTTAATGCATGACACGTAGCATTATTCCCTGTCCTCCAGGGACACGAACAGATAAATATGGGAGAAGGACCACTTCCTTTAGTGACTTCTTCAGAGGCACACCCACCGTGATTTTAGGAAGCAGTATATTTCAGTCGCTGCCAACACTCGGGGGCCCTGGAGGCCTGGCAGCCGCATAGTTCTCGGCGGCAGGGTGGGCGGGGGGGGGGACCTCAGCCATGAAGAGGCAAGCGCCAGGGAGGGACGTGGCTTCTCACCGGGGGCTCCAGGGGCTCTGCAGGTAACACCCATTCCTTCAGCAGATGAGGAGACCACGGCTGCAGAGGACGGGGGCTCCCGCAAGGTGAGCCGGGGGGACAGTGGGGAGGACGACGGAAGTGTCGGCCCAGAGCCCCGATCTCTGCTGCCACCTCCAGGCCTTCCCGTCGGGCAGGCACTGCGCCTTGGGGAGCCTCGTCTCCGTCCCCTTTCCACGCCCACTCAGCACTGTTACTTTATGGTAAACTCTTCCCGTGCTCAATACCTTGCTTAGTAGCAGGAGCTGAGAAGGCATGGGTTTGATGCACCAGGTGTATGACGGTCAATACTCACAGACATCAAGGCTGAGCTGCAGGAGGAGCCCAGCGATGGGGCAGGGCTGGGCCAGGCGAGCAGCAGGCAGGGCAGCACGGCCCCATCACCAGCACCCCCGGGGCTCGCAGGACAACTGGTCCCACGAGGCGATCAGGTCCCCTCTGAGCAGAAGTGTGTCACACCATTTACCACAAACGTTTCCAAGCACATCTAGAAGTAAGAGAGACGGGTGTGCCCTCACCTGCCACTTCGGTTTCACAGTTCCCAGCGCGCTGCCGTGTCGCTCCGTCCGTGTTTTGCTGCCGTGCGGTCCTAACTCCAGGCCCTCTGCTCACATAGCTACAACCGTGACAGCACCTGAGACAGACAGCCACGCCTCCGTGATCTCCAATATGAGTCATTTGTTTTTTTTTGCGGTACGCGGGCCTCTCACTGTCGTGGCCTCTCCCGTTGCGGAGCACAGGCTCCGGACGCGCAGGCTCAGTGGCCATGGCCCACGGGCCCAGCCGCTCCGCGGCATGTGGGATCTTCCCGGACCGGGGCACGAACCCGTGTCCCCTGCATCGGCAGGTGGACTCCCAGCCACTGCGCCACCATGGAGGCCCTGAGTCTACATTTAATTGCCCTTAATTTTCCAAGTGTCTCTTGATGGTGTGGGTTTTTCAAATCTGGATCCAACCAGGGTCCCCAGGTTGCATGCGGTTGTGCCATCTCTTGAATCTCTCATAATCTAGAATATTCCCCCCACCTCTGACCTGTCACAAACGCAGGGTCCGCGGTGCTGAATCTGTCCGATCGCTTCCTCTCGGAGTATCTGGTCTCTCGCTCTCTGCTCTTCCTGTAAGCAGGGCTGCAGACCTGAAGGGCCCTTCCGCGGTGAGAAGCCTGGTTGTCCCGTGCACAGCCATCTGAGCCTGACCAGTGGGCTCCGGTGCTCACAGGCCTCTCCCGTCACCGTGGAGTTGGCTCCTCCCCGTCATGACCGGCAAGCAGTCTGCAAAAGCACGGCTCTCCACCAGCCCCCATCTGTTGGTTTCATCATCTGTTGATGGTCATTGCCAAGTTCATTTCTTCATTAGGCGGTATAAAATGGTGCTTTACAATCCTGTCATTCCTTGTACAGTCCTCGGCTGGAATGCTTCTATATAAAAGAGCCCTGTGATGATGCTGAAATGCAGGCCTGCAGCTGTCAGAACAACGCCCACGCAAAGATGCCCACCCAGGTCCCAGTCTCCCAAATCTGTGCGTATGTGGCAAAGGGCACTTTGCAGATGTGAAGAAGTTAAGGATCTTGAGATGGGAGGTTGTCCTGGATAGTCCTGGGGGGCCCCCAAGTAATCGCGGGGCCCTTAGAAGAGGGACACAAGAGGACCAGAGTCAGAGACCTGAGGATGCAGCAGAGGTCTGAGAGAGACAGGCTGGAAGGTGCCGCGCTGCCGCTCTGAAGACGGAGGGAGGGGCCGGGAGCACAGGCGCCTCTCGGACGGAGTCAGAAAAGGCGTCCAGGAGCCTTCAGAAGCGGCCAGCCCTGCCCACGCCCCGACCTTAGCCCAGCAGCGCAGACTTTTGGCTTCTGGCCCCCAGAACTGTAAGATAACGAATGTGTGTTGTTTTAAGCCACTCAACAGGAACATGAAATTAACGCAGCTCAACAGAAAAGGCGAGAATGAGGCTTCATTCTCCACCTTTACTTCCGATTCTCAGAGCAGAACCGGTGAGCCAGCAACAGGCAGTGTCACCACCTGCATCCCGGTGTTACGGCTGCCGTAACAATTGCGTAACATGACACGCGTTTACCCTCGCACTTTTCTGGAGGTCAGGAGCCCGTAACGACCCTGTGACGGCACGTAGGGCCCACCTGGGTTATCCAGGACCACCTCCCAGCTCAAGACCCTTACCTTCATCGTGGCTGCAAAGTCCCCTTTTGCCAGGGAAAGTGACTATCCACAGATTCCAGAGGTGAGGACCTGGGCAAATGCAGAAGCAGTCAGTGAACTGCGTTTTTCACTTTCTCGTCACGGCTAAGGCTGTGCAGGTTTTTATGCGCTCGGTGTGTGGTGCTCAGCTGCAGCTAGTACGGTCTTGACCTCTGGCCAGGGGGCTCCTCCGGCAGCTGGTTCTGGGTGCTTCTGCTACGTCCCTGTGTTGGGACCTGAGTGCACAGCCCAGGTTCGTCTTGCTGATTTCTTGCCTCACATCTGGGCGGGCCATTCCTCTAGCGAGGAGTGGTACTTAGAAACCAACGTCCAGACGCGAGAGGTGCTCACTGCGGCTGCTGCCATCGCTACTGGATGTTGTCAGGGCAGAGCGAAGAAGTGACACTTCAGTGCATGTGCTTCCTGACCACCTCAAAGTTACTTCACCGATGCACATGATCATTTCATCCAAATTGAACACTGGAGGGTTTTACTAACCTTTGTTGATTTTATACTTGATCTCATTTCTCTTACACTGAAAATCTTGGTTCCTAACAACAGTAAGATAATTGCTGATTTACTTTAACCTACAATATACAATCACCCCTCGGTATCCATGGGGGATTGGTTCCGGGACACACCCCCCCACAGGTAGGTACCAAAATCCACAGATGCTCAAATCCCTTATACAAAATGGCATAGTATCAGGTTGGCCAAAAAAGTTCGTTCGGGTTTTTCCATGAGAACTTTTTGGCCAACTGAATATTTGCATATAACCTACACACACTCTCCCGTGTAATTTATACCCAATACCATGTCAGTGCTGTGTAAACTGTTGCCTGTGTGAGGCAAATTCAGGTTTTAAATTTCTGGAATTATTTTCAAATGTATTCAATCTGTGGTTGGTTAAATCCACGGATGTGGAGCCCATGGATATAGAGAGCCAATTATACATAAAAAGCTTAAAAAATAACGAATCCAAACTCCCGGCCAACAGCAAGCAAACCAGATGAATTTAAGGTTTCTTTGCAGTAACTCTTGTCCTTAGAATAAATCCCATGAAGGACTTACCGTCTAAATGCTGTCCCAGTCACGAGAAATCATTATTTTCTTGGGAGTTATATTACCATCGATATACAGTTAGTTTAATTTAACTCCGTTTGTTTCTGATTTTCAGAGATTGCTTCATATATACAAGTTTACTTGTAATACCTAAAATGTGAGAATGTAAGGTTACATGGCTCTAAAATCAAAGCTATGTGGCAAAACACACGCAGCAAACTCACACCTCCAGACGTTCCCTCCACCCTTATTCCTTCCCTCTGCTCACGGGTGACTGTTTTATAAGTTTTTGGTTTATCCTTTCAGCATTTCTTTTTGCATATTTGAGCAGATACATATGCAAATTCATGTTCCTCTCCCCCTTTCACACAAGAGGCAGCCTGCAATGGATGTTGCCTTTTCTGCTCACCAGTCGATCCTGGAGATCTCTCCGTTCCCACGTGTATCTTCCTGGTTCTTTCTTACAGCTGCAAATGTCCCCACTGTGCGGATGCAGCCCAGCCAGTGCTATGGGTGCCTGAGTTGACAGCAGTATAAATCCTCTATGAATGATACAGATGATACGTCAGTGAATATTCTTGGGCACGTAATACTCCGCACGTGTCTAAGCAGAACTGTTCAAATGCAGCTGCAGTGTGCTGTGTTGCTTGTTTTCTAGTGAGACTGTTGCAAGCTTTGCCAGGAATAATTACACATCTCGGGGCCCCAAGTGCTTCCGTGCAGCTTCCATCCCCCCTCAAAATGTGAAGAATACCCCCCGAGACTGATCGTACCCCGGAGACCCTATAACTGTAGACAATAGAACCATACTAACATTTATCATCCGGGGTCCTGACACCCCCAAAATGTGTGTCAACTGGAGAGAATGGTCATGCAAGGGCCACGCAGAGGTGAGGGGGCTCCGTGAGACCTGGTGTGTTGGTGTCCTGGGGCTGCTGTAGCAACTTACCACAGACCAGGTGGGTTAGAACAGCTGAAGGATGCGCTCTCACAGCTCTGGAGGCCAGACGTCCAAAATCAGGGCATTGGAGGGGCTGTGCTCCCTCTGGAGGCTCTGGGAGGATCCCTCCTGCCCCGTCCAGCTCCTGGGGTTGTTGGCCATCCCTGGCTCAGAGCTGCGTCACCCCAGCCTGTGCCTGTCTTCACCTGGCCCCTTTCTGTGTCTGCAGTCTCCCTCCCCTAACTCACAGGGCACCCAGGCTTGAATCGGCGAACACCTCAATCCAGGGCGACTCCCTCTCGAGACCTTTAACTTCATTACATCTACAAAAACCCTATTTGCCAAAGGTCACAGTCACAGGTTCCAGAGGGACGTATCCTTGGAGGCCACCCTTCCACCCACCACACCTGGTGAGGCACCCTGGACGGACAAGAGCCAGGCCCTCGACCTGCCAGGCTGCAGGGAGCAGGGTGGGGCCCTCACACTCCTAATGCGTGATGAGTGCCGGAGCCGCTGGCTAGGAGGTGTGCCTGGCGGGAGCCGTAGCCCCCGAGGAGCCCAGCTACTGCCACTCCATGACGTGGGAAGCTGGGGGACGGCACCCCTCGGGACTGACCTCCTGGGCCCAGAGCAGGGCGTGTGCAGACCAAGCAGCCCCACGGGCACCACCCTCCCTGACAGCCTCGCGGGCACCTAAGCCAGCTCCCCGTCCCGGCGCCTCTCATTCCAGGCGGTCGACTATGAGCTGAACAGAGCGTTCATGCTGACCGTGATGGTGTCCAACCAGGCGCCCCTGGCCAGCGGGATCCAGATGTCCTTCCAGTCCACGGCGGGGGTGACCATCTCAGTCATGGACATCAACGAGGCCCCCTACTTCCCCTCGAACCACAAGCTGATCCGCCTGGAGGAGGGCGTGCCCACTGGCACCGTGCTAACCACGTTTTTGGCAGTGGATCCTGACCGGTTCATGCAGCAGGCCGTGAGGTGGGCGCACAGAGCACCCTCGGGCCCTGGGAACAGGGAGCCCCGTCTTCCACAGAGAAGAGTCCTGAATGCCCAGTGAAACCTGCAACCCAGAAAGTCCCGGGTGGGCGCTTGGGGGCATCCCCGACTTGTGGTGTCCCCAGGCAGGGAAGCCCAGTCTGGGGACAGCTGGCATCACCGGCCGCCAGGCTGCCCTGACACGAGACGGTGGGAAAAGCTTGAAGGACATTCAGCCGCATCTAGAGTCAGGCTGGGTCCTGACCCCGCTTGATGCTCCTGCGCTTACGATTCTGTGAGTCACCAGCCCCCTCTGCCCCTCCGTCTCCCCGCCTGTAAAGGGGGCGATGGGAGAATCTGCCTCCCAGGGTCCTTGTGAGGTTAAATAGCCCGTTCTCCTTGGAGACTTCCAGCCGCTGTTGTCACTGTCCCGCGTGGGAGGACCCCGTGCAGGGCTTCAGGGAAGGACCCCCACCCCCACCCCGCGCGCGCTCGGCAGGAGGGCGGCCAGGAGGGGCTCCTCCAGCCCCTCGCCTCACCCCTCCCCTCCCTCCCCCGCAGATACTCAAAGCTGTCGGACCCAGCGAACTGGCTGCACATTAACGCCACCAACGGTCAGATCAGCACAGCGGCCGTCCTCGACCGCGAGTCTCCCTACATCAGAAACAACGTCTATGAGGCCACCTTCCTGGCAGCGGACAACGGTGCGCCCAGGGGCAGGGAGACACGGGGCGGGGGGCCCGCCCTCGCCCATTTGAAGCCCTGGGCCTGGTGCTTCACTGATGCGGGCGCCAGGGGAGCTGGGCACTGTTAACACCACTGTTACAGCTCCCTGGGCTCCTGCCATGTGCCAGGCTCTATCCATCAGTGAGCAAAACAGACAAGAGCCTTCTCCTTTGCATGGGTGACATTCTAGAGGCCAGTGTGTCAGCTTGAACCAGGTTTGTCTGCATAATAATTATAGCAATCTTAACAAGATGGAGGTTTACTTTCTGCCACATAAAAGAAGACTGGAAGCAGGCAGCCCAGGGTCAGGTATGAGAAACCAAGCTCACTCTGGCCACTCCCGTGTCCTTGGCAAGCTGCAGCATATGGCCCAGAGCAGCTGCTGATGCTCCAGCCATCGTGACCACATTCTGGCAAACAGGAGGAGGGGGAGGCCAAGGGCACATCCCAGCCCTTCTAAGGACTTCCACTCACAGCTCATGAAAGCCAGAACTCAGTCCCGAAGCCACGTCTCACTGCAAGGGATGCTGAGGAATGTCGTCTTCTGGTTGGGCAGTGATGAGCCCAGGTGAAGTCTGGGGCTTCAGTTCTTTTATTAAGGAACAAAGAGGAAATGGATATTAGGGACAACTCAGCAGTCTCTGCCCCAGGGAAACAAGTGTGAAACAAGCCAGCCAGACAATTTCAGGGAACGGGAGGTGCCGGAAAAGAACCAAATGGAGGATGGGAGAGTGGCCGGGGTCTCCTGCTGCACTGCTGGCTATGAGTGACCTCCTGTGGGTCCAGGACCTGCGGGATTAGAAGGACAAGCCAGGGGAAGATGGGGCGGGGAGGGGCGTCCCGGAGTCAGGAAAGGGCACTCGCAAAGGCCCCGTGCCAGGCCCATGCCACGTGGGTTCTGGGATCAGCTGCATAAATAAAGCTTCAGGAGCTAGAGTAGCTGCTGCACAAAGGTTTGGTCGACAGCAGCTGGAAGCTGGGACCTGGAGACCATCCCGCAGCCCCTGCCCACCTCCCTCACCCCGCGGGGTCCACAGAGGCCCAGCCCCTCGGCCAGCCACGATGAGCGCCAGGCCCTGGTCGGGGACCGCTGCTCTGAGCAGCAGCTGCAGCACTGAGATTAGATTAGAACGTGATCTTAATGCATCAGTGGCCAGAGCAGTGGAAAGCAGGAGGAAGACACCAGAATCGGAGCACAAGTCCCGCTCGCGTGAATAGAACCTGCCTGTGCTTCTCGGACTGTGAGCTGTGCCATCGGCCACCTATCACAGCAGGCACCAAGCTGCGTCGCCTTGAACGCGCTCCGATGCGTCTCCTGGGAGATCACAGACGCGCTATGGGATGGATGTTCTACATGCTCTGCCTGCCTCGGCAGAGACGCAGTCGTCAGTGACGGGGTCAGAGCCGCCGTCAAAGGGCAGGGCCACGCTCAGAACACGGAGGACAGACAGGCCACCTCCGGCCGCTCAGCGCTGGGCCACCCTCACTGTGCACCTGGGCTGAGACAGGGGCTGGGTGTGGGCGGGCGGGGGGGGGGGACGGGACAGCCACACGTGGGCAGGTGTGTGCGGTTCCTGTGTGTGTGCAGCTGAGTGGCTGCATATGTCACATGGCAGAGTGTCAGTGTGCATGTGGGGCTGTGGTCAGCTGGGGTCTGTCCTGGGTGGGACTGGGGGTCTGTCCTGGGTGGGGCTGGGGTCTGTCCCGGGTGGGGCTGGGGTCTGTCCTGGCTGGGGCTGGGGCGTGGTCCCATGCACACTGTGCGTCTGTGGTCATGGAGCCCAGGAGTGACCGTGTGATCACCCGTGTCCGGCCCACAGGGATCCCTCCGGCCAGCGGCACCGGGACCCTCCAGATCTACCTCATCGACATCAACGACAACGCCCCCGAGCTGTTGCCCAGGGAGGCGCAGATCTGCGAGAAGCCCAGCCTGAACGCCATCAACATCACAGCGGCTGACGCGGACGTCGACCCCAACATCGGCCCCTACGTCTTCGAGCTGCCCTTCGTTCCAGCGAGCGTGCGGAAGAACTGGACCATCACCCGCCTCAATGGTAAGCCTGCCTCGGGCACCAGCCCGCTGGCACCCCTGCCAGTGGGAAAATCGGACGAGTCTAGGGTGCAGGCCCCCAGGGGCCCATCACCCCTTCACAGGAGGGTCGCGCAGCCCCTTCCTGTGGCGTGGGGGCCCCTGCCTGCTCTGGGGCTCAGCCGCCAAGGAGGCCCCCAGGGCAGGCCCCAATCTCATCATTTTAACAAGCTCAGCCTTGACCATCCCAGTGGCTGTAACTGCAGACCACTTCCTATGCCATCACCAACTGATGGGACGGGCCCTAACCAATGCATTTCCTGAGTCCTATGCCATCACCAACTGATGGGACGGGCCCTAACCAACGCGTTTCCTGAGTCCTATGCCATCACCAACTGATGGGACGGGCCCTAACCAACGCGTTTCCTGAGTCCTATGCCATCACCAACTGATGGACGGGCCCTAACCAACACGTTTCCTGAGTCCTATGCCATCACCAAATGATGGACGGACCCTAACCAACGCGTTTCCCGAGGGCACTTCCCTAGCCGTGGCCTTGGTAGAAAGGGCGTCCAAGTTCTGAAGTTCTGATAGCATTTGCTTGTTCCCCAAGCCCTTACCAACACTGAATATTATTTTAAAAAGCATTTTTCCAATTCTTTTAGCGAAAATCACTGTTTCCACTTGTATCTTTTGACTACCAGTGGGCATTTTTTCATATATTTATTGGCCATTTTTTGCTTCTGTGAACCATCTGTTCAATGTCCTTGCCTATTTTTCTTTGAAAATGGGCTTTTTTTCTAATTGATTTGGTCGAACTCTTTATACGTTAAGGAAATAATTTCATCATTCTTCGTGTTGTAACTGCTCTATTTCTCTTTTTTTTTTTTCCTGGGCTGTGTTGGGTCTTCGTTGCTGCGCGCGGGCTTTTCTCTAGTTGCAGCGAGCGGGGGCTGCTCTTCATGGCGGTGCATGGGCTTCTCATTGTGGTGGCTTCTCTCATTGCGGAGCATGGGCTCTAGGCACCTGGGCTTCTGTAGTTGTGGCACGTGGGCTCAGTAGTTGCAGCACACGGGCTCTAGAGCACAGGCTCAGTAGTTGTGGCGCATGGACTTAGTTGCTCCGCAGCATGTAGGGTCTTCCCGCACCAGGGCTCGAACCCGTGTCCCCTGCATTGGCAGGCGGATTCTTAACCACTGCGCCACCAGGGAAGTCCCACTGCTCCAATCTTGAATTGCCAACGTCTCAACCTTATGGTATGATGCAGGGTGTGTGTGCGCACACGTGCGCACGTCTACGTGTGTCTTAGCCAAGCAGGCGTGTTAGATGTTCCCACTATCAGTCTTTGCCTCCGTTAGTCTCACTCAGAAAGGAGGGCGGGCTGCTCAGTGAGTGGAGCCCGTCCCGTCACTCGCACCAGGTGACTACGCCCAGCTCAGCCTGCGCATCCTGTACCTGGAGGCCGGAGTGTACGACGTCCCCATCGTCGTCACGGACTCGGGGAACCCACCCCTGTCCAATACGTCCATCATCAAAGTCAAGGTGTGCCCGTGCGACGAGAATGGCGACTGCACCACCATGGGCGCGGTGGCGGCAGCCGGGCTGGGCACGGGCGCCATCGTGGCCATCCTCATCTGCATCATCGTCCTGCTCAGTGAGTGCAGCTGGTCCTGGGGTGACGGGTGGAGGGGCCCAGGTGTGCCCACGGCCCCATCTCCTGGCCCCGCTCTACCTGCCAGGAGACTTCCAGAAGCCCAGCCCAACCGGGTGCCCGGCAACAGACACAGGCACTCGCAGCCACACGTGCGCACCCTCCCGCGCATGCACGCCCTCGTGCAGACACACGCACACCTGCTCACGGTGCCCCCTGCCCCACAGCCATGGTCCTGCTGTTCGTCGTGTGGATGAGGCGGCGGGAGAAGGAGCGGCACACGAAGCAGCTGCTCATCGACCCCGAGGACGACGTGCGCGACAACATCCTCAAGTACGACGAGGAAGGGGGCGGCGAGGAGGACCAGGTGAGGCCCGTGGCCGGGACAGCGGGGACGTGTGGGGACACCCTCCCAGCCCTGGCGGAGCGCACACGCTGGGGTCCCCGCGTGACCTCCGGCCCTCAGCCCTGCACCCCTCATCTGCACCTTCCGCAGCCACCGAGCCCCGCCCAGTGCCGCCTGCACCCCGCGCCCAGGGAGGGTGGGCCTGGGGCGCTGCCCAGTTGGTCACTGGGGACTCAGGGCGAGCCTTAGCCCATAAAAGCTTAGTGACCACCCCCCGTGAAGTGGGCGTTCCCAGGGACACATGAGGAATGCGGTGGCAGCTGAGCAGATGGGGAAGGGGTTGACCCCAGGGGGAAGGCAGCAGGGGGCACAGACCCCACATGTGCCTTGAGGACGGGCAGGATTCGGATGAACAGAGGTGGGGTGAGCATTTCAGGAAGGACAGACCAGGTGAGGGGCCAGGACGGGGGGGCGCCCGGGGGGCCCGGAATAGGTCAATGGATATGCTCAGAGCCCAGCCACAGAACACGATGAGGACGCGCCCCACGACTTCTCTGGTGCCTCTGCCTGGTACCCCCCCCACCCGGACTGCCTTTCCTGACTCCCCTGCCCGCCCCCCAGGACTACGACCTCAGCCAGCTGCAGCAGCCGGAGGCCATGGAGCATGTGCTGAGCAAGGCCCCCGGGGTGCGGCGGGTGGACGAGCGGCCGGTGGGCGCCGAGCCCCAGTACCCGGCCCGGCCGGTGGTGCCCCACCCAGGAGACATCGGGGACTTCATCAGCGAGGTGGGTAGCCCGGCCGTGCCGGGGGCGCAGACCTGCTAACACAGACAGGAAGCAGCCCGCTTCTCTGGGGCCCGGTGCTGGGCTCAGCGGGCAGCCCCAGGCCTGGGTTCACGCCGGCCCTGCTGCTGCCGGCGGGGAGCCCTGGGCCGAGCGCCTCGGTTTAGTATCCCCGCTGCAGAAGGACTAACCTGCCCCCGCCCCCGGTGGGGACAAACACGCAGGGCTTAGCAAGACTGCTGGAACTTGAGGCCACAGTCCCGGCAAGAACAGGAGGGGGACCAGCAAGGTGGCTCTGACCCCAGACTCCTGTCTGCAGCGATCGGGAGAGGCCTCCGCAGTGTCCACTCAACCCCGATGACCAGACGCGCAGGCTGCCCCTCCCCACTCCACACACACACAGGGCATCGGGGACGGCCTGGGAGGTGAGCGTCACTCCAGAGCTGACCACGTGGCCGTGTCACCCATCCTAACGCCTGGGGTCTGGAGACCATGTAGCATCAGCGTCCCAGCCGACAGCGTCCCTTTGATCATCCCCTTGGCAAGAAAAGCTGACCCACCTCTTGAAGCTGAGCCCAAGGTGCCCAACTGACATGTCCAAGGGTGTCAAGAGCGCGCCTCCCACCTCTGCTCCCGTCCTCCTGCGCGGTAAAGCCGAGGGACAGCGTGAGCCAGGGCGCGTGGCTGCACCCCAGACGCTCTCCCCCAGCGCCAGCTGCTGCGGCCCGGGCAGCCAGTACCTCCGCGCCCACCGCGGCTCCCACAGACGGGATGCCTTCCATGCCCCGTGTAGCCAGCGCGGGTCCCTGCGGATTTACCACCCATCTCTAACACGACTGTACTTTGAGAGGGGCTGACAACACTTCTTTCTCCACCTGTGTCAGAACCGGACTTTAAAAGGATTTATTTAAACAGAATAGAACCCAGGGAGTGGCTTGGCAGAGACACAAAAGAGATTTCTCAGAATATTCCCCGAAACAGACCGTGTCTCAGACCGTAAATGAAATTTTTATGGCTGCCCAAAAGCCGATTCAGCTTGGACGACATTTACCATCTACAGGGTAATAAAATTTTTAAAACTCCAAAAACTACGTCCTCCCTGATGGACAATCAAAAGCCCACTTTTAAACAACTTAGAGGAAAGCAAAAATGGAAATGACCAACCATTCCGTACTGAATAATGGGAAGGTACTCCCCTCCCTAACGGGGGCAGGCTTAGGCAGTGCCAGCACAGGCCCCCGGGCCGTCCTGCGTCCTGCGGGAGACTCCTGGAGCCGGCGGGGAGCCCTCCAAGCTGTCCCGGCCCCCGGGGGGAGGGAGCGGGGAGGTGTGTCCACCCCTCCCACGGTCCCCGGGTGGGAGCTGCCAGGGGCACCCTTGGCCAGTGGCCAGAGTGCTGGAGGTGGCCTGGCCAGGGGTCCCAGCATCAGGCACTGGGGGAAAGGGGCCGGGGCACGGGCAGGGGCTCCAGCCACACCTGCTACATCCCCGTTTGCTCCCGCGCACAGTTACGGTAACAACTTCAGGTGTCTGACACCCACCCCGGGTTCCCCTCCCTGTGGCAACAACCAGGGACTCGTGGAGGCCGGCCTCTCGCACAGGCCCCGGCCGGCCCTCCGCCTGGCTGTGTGCGCTGCCCCCAGGCCTCTTGCACGGCTCATTCTGCAAACACCGCGCCCCTACTCGGGTCTCTGAGGCGCCCTTGACTGACACGCAGGAGCACTTATTGAGCACCTGCTGCATACAAGGCCCCATCACTGCGCCTCCCCAACCTGCCTCCCCAGCTCCGCTCCTGGGCGCCCCTCTGCCCCCCGCCCTGCACCCTAACCCGTGTCTCCACGGCCCCCAGGGACTCCGCGCAGCCGACAACGACCCCACGGCGCCGCCCTATGACTCGCTGCTGGTCTTCGACTACGAGGGCAGCGGGTCCACCGCGGGCTCCGTCAGCTCCCTGGACTCATCCAGCTCCGGGGACCAGGACTACGAATACCTGAACGACTGGGGGCCCAGGTTCAGGAAGCTGGCAGACATGTACGGTGGCGGCCAGGAGGACTAAGCGGGCCCGCCCCAGACGAGGCGAGAGCAGCGCTCGGACGTACGGGACAGACAGCGGGCCTTCCCGACTCCGCGGCCGCGCCACCCGGCGGTGTGTGAGGGGTCCCCGCCCGCCCCCCGCACGGAGCTGTCTGGCACGAACACTTGTCAGCCCGCGGCCGCCCCCAGCGCGGTAGCTGACTCGGCACCATGGAGAGCAGAGGCACCGTCTGAGCCTGGATTTCCTGGACAGAAGCGCTGTTTAAAACAGAATGGAAGTGCCTTTTGGTACATGCGTCAGATTCCCTCACACTCAGGAGCGCCCCCCAGCCAGTCCTGAGAGCCCCCAACCCCGGCCAGTCCCAGCTCTGAAGTCACGAATTAAGGAATTGGGGAGAATGTCCTTTTTTTCGATCTCCTATCAAGAAAAAAAGTGGGTGACGCACTTGACAAAACTGACAAAGAAAAACAATTTGGGGTCCAAACGCCATAAGCCTTCCGAGTGCTCACACTTTGCTTGCACAGTTGGGGTCTCCCGGGCCCCCTGGGGGTCCCCGAGGCCGGAGGCCCCACCTTCAGCTCCTGCAGCAGCGAGTCCGCCTGGGGCAGGTCAAGCCGGTGGACCAAAGGCCCGCTGTACAGCTGGGCTTCCACAGAAGCGTGCTGCCCCCGACTCCCAGATGCTGGAAATAGCTGGGCAGCTGGGGTTCCCAGCGGCTGTCCCTGATGCTCCCCCATCTCTGCCCTTGGCCACCCCCAGGGCCCCCCAATCATGAGGCCTCCCCCAGGGCCAACTGTGACCCTGAATGCCACCCAGGTCCCCACTGCCTTTGGTCCAGGAGAGTACGGTGTCCCAGGAAACCACAAGCAAAACCGGCCGGCATGCCACCAAACCCTGGCATGAGCCCTCCACCCCTCTAGATCAGACTCCCGAGGGACCCCGTCGGACACTCACCAGTCCAAACCCCCGAAGGCTCTGGATGCCTCTGGCCACCGGCGGGGCGTGCGGACTGCAGGGAGAGCTGATGCTCACCGGGGTCCCAGGAGGCTGGAGACGACCGGGGGGACTGGCGGGCTCCACCCTGCCCTGCTCCTCTGGACCAGAGTTTCTGATGCTCGTGAGCTGATGTGGGCGGCTACGGTCGGCTCCGAGTGCCGGGACAGCACCGTCGTCGCTGTGCCATCTGTCCCACACGTGCGTCTCACCGCATCCGCCAGAAACAGTCTCCTTTCCTTTGGACCCGTGGCAGCAGCCAGCAGCTGCAGGGCCAGGTAGCTGCTTGAGCTCTCAGAACTGGCCGTGCCTCCTGCGGGGCAGTCTGACTCCCAAGCCAGACTCCCGAGTCAGCTCCACAGTGCAGCAAGGAGCCCCCTGCTGTGTCTGTCCGCGGCTGCGTGAGAAGAGGCGCTGGGGCAGCCCTTCGCCCAGCATCTCCCAGGACCTCCATTCTGGGTGTGAAGGCGCCTCAGGCCGGCAGGAGAGCCGCCTCCTGGGGGATCCTTGCCTGCTCTCGGGCTCCCCAGGGAGGGGCCTGGGCTGCCACTGGCCCTGGGCAGGACTTGGTGTCAGAGCCCCACCTCACACCTGCTCCTGGGGCCAGGGGAGGCCTCGGGAGGGCGGGGGCGGGGTTTCACACGCTCCCCGTGCCCTCCGTCGGGGGGTCTCTCTCCGATCCACTCCGCAGCCCACAGCCTGCCCTGGTGCCATGGTCATCCTCTTTTCTAAACAGCCTCGGCCTCAAAGATGAGCTTGAGTGGACACGTGCGTGTGCAATCCGCGTGGGTGTGTCCCCCCTGGATGTCAGGGTTCTTCCCCAAACCAAACTCATCACTAATTCCATCCACCCTCCCGGAGCTGAGCTGAGCTGAGCTGAGCTGGGGAGACGGGCTCCGGCCTGTGGCCTGAGGGAGGCCTGTGCTGGGCTCCGTCCATCCTGACCCTGTCCATGACTCCTGGGGAGGGACACGTGGACAGAGGCAGTGGTCACCGGTGTCACATGCCCATGCCCCTACGCAGACTGCGGTCTCCCAGACGTGGCGGGCGGCGTGGCCTGCCGGAGGGAGGGGACGCCCCCCTGTGAAGCCATGCTGTGCAAATCGCTCGGGGTCAGGCGGCCCACGAGGACTGTCCCAGTGTCTGAAGGTGTGGCCATCCAGGATTGCTGGTGGTGTCAGGGTTGGTGAGACGTGAGCCGGAACCTTGTTTTTGTTTGTTTCTGGAAAGCTCATCTCCAGTTGAAGTTCTAAGGGTGACTGTGGTGGGGCCCAGACAGCTGTGAACTCTCCTCACTGGAATCCCGAGGCCCCCTTTGGTCCCCTGGGCTCACCCCAAGGATGGGTGTGCCAGGCGCGGCCTGCGACTCGGACCCCTCGGGGCCCCAGGCGCCCTGCCTCCCCCCACCCAGGAGAGCCGGATGCAGAGTCCGTCCCACTGCCCCCTTCCCGCTCTCTTGCCCCGGCCCCTCGCCTCATCACTGCCAGGGCCCCTGCATCTCGCCTGCATCGCACAGGCCGAGGCTGCGGCAGCCAGCGGGGGACACGTCAACAGAGGGGGTGCTTCTCACACCCATCCCTGCTTCCAGGCAGCCGGACAGCTGCCCCTGGAGGCTCCCACCCCCTCCCAGATGCCTCCCAGAGCTCCGTCCCAACCAATGGGTTAGCATTAGCTAAACACACAATCGGCGTCAAACGTCCCTTTTTCGTAGCTTGTAGATACGACGGGTCCAGATCAGGACGCGGCCAGCGGAGGCCCAGACTCGGTGCTGGCAAAGCGCTCAGGCAGGTTCAGCGCCTGTAGGGAATTTCTGTTCTTGTGAACAGGAGACGCCAGCAAGAATGCCCTGGCCTCGGGCGGTGGGCACCCCCAGCCCAGGGCCACCGTGCCCGTCAGGCCTCAGCACCCGCCACCCCTGGCCCAGCAGGCCTTCCCTTTCCTGCGTGCTTCAGAACATCCCGGGCGCCTGACCTCCCGCCGCCAACGTGTCAGGGTAACGGCAGCCGTCAGGCCTTCCCTACTGTGAGCACCACCCACACGGGCCTTTGAGATGACAGCTCTGTTCCCTCCAAGGGGAGCGTCAGGGAGGGGAGTCTCAATTTCTGTCAAGGCTGAAAGGTGTAACACCAAGAAAGCAAACACAATCTCCCCCCCTGGAGCATCCTGAGAGACAGTTCCGCGCCACCTGGCGTAGATGAGACAGGCCCCCCGCACAGCGGGGCACCCCGGGGGGGAACCTCTGTGTATAATTGGAACGCATTCTGCTTTTCCTTTCTCTCCTTTTCCCATTCTAATTTTTTTTTTTTTTTTGCATGTTTCTTTTTGAAAACGGACCCAATGTGTAGCAGCCCGCATGACTGTGGTTGTTCTGGGGAGATACTGGAGTACGATGTATTCACACTGCATCTCTGAGCATTGCGCAGTTAGACAAACGTTCCAACTTTTTTTGTAATCGTCAACAGCACAACTATTTTGTATTGTTGTTTGTATCATTTTGTACCAAAAAAAAAAAAAAAGAAAAAGAAAAAAAGGGAAGAGCGTTGATGTTTTCAACGTGTTTTCTAGCGCCAGGCGGTCTCGGCTCCAAACTGAGCGGCAGCTTCGCGGAGGGGCCGTGTGTGGGAGCGGGCTCGGGGTCCTGGCACGCTGCTCCAGGGCAGTAAATAAAGTCCCCCTGTTAAGTGGTCGCCTGACCCTGGCTTGTTTTTCTCCGAGTGTCCCATCCGCTCAGGGGCAGCAGATGGACGAACACGGGGCTGAGGTGTCGAGAGGGGGTTTGAGCACCTGCTGTGTCTCAGGCTCCGCCCTAGGCTCTGAGGGCACAGACAGCAACAGGACCAGGCCCACTCCTCACACCTGTGAGGCCCCGGGGACGCGCACAGATGAAGGCCCACGGGCCATGTGTCTAAATGTGCCGACGTCCTTAGAAGGTCTAAACCAAGCTAACACACCGCTCAGCGAGGTGTGCTCCCCCTACCTTGGCGATACACCTTCCTGCCACCATGAGAAGGCTGGGTCAAGTTCAGGATTCTCCTGCCCCTCGGATTCTCTCAGGGCCCAGCCTCCTCCCCGCCTCCGGGGACTGCAGGCCCACCCCTGACGCCAGCCAGAAACCCACGGGCCAGCGGGTCCAGTCCTCAGCAGCTCTGGTCACGTGCTCCAGCCTGCCCTCGACCGCTGGCCACAAAGGTACACAGGGGAGCCCCCGGGTTCAGTGCCAGACTCGCTGGGGCTCTGCCCACCTCAGGGAAACAGCTCAGAAAGGCTGAGGGGCACCTCGCTCACCCCACTAATAAGTGGCGCAGTCAGACCAGAGCCCCAGGGGCCCACCCTGCAGGCCAGGCTCCCAGCCCCGCCCCCCAGCCCCCACCCACTTCCAGGCCTCTCCTGGGGCTCGAATCTGCAACCAGGACAAGGTGCGTAACAAAAAGTCACTCACATGAGTTGACAATTACGGGCGTGATCAGCGCTTGCTAATTTTGAGGGTGCTGGCAGCTAATGACATTCACAATTAGGTAACTGCTGTGGGCCTGGGACAGGCAGTCGCTGGGGGGCACAGCTCCTTGTAATCAGACCCCCGGGGCCAGGACCTGGGGGGTTGGGGGGACAGTCTGCTTAAGGTCACCCCCTCCCAGCTCCACAGCAGAGGGCTGGCTAGAACACAGGCTCAGCAGTTGTGGCGCACGGGCTTCAGTAGTTGTGGCTCGCGGGCTCTAGAGCGCAGACTCAGTAGTTGTGGCGCACAGACTTAGTTACTCCGCGGCATGTGGGATCTTCCCGGACCAGGGCTCGAACCCGTGTCCCCTGCGTTGGCAGGCGGATTCTTAACCACTGCGCCACCAGGGAAGCCCTCCCCTGCCTCCTGTTTCTAGAGAAGCTGAAGTCTCCCAGGCCTCCCAGAGTCACAAAGGAGCAGCTCAAGAAGCTAATGATTAGGACTGAGAGTCACAGACTCAGGGGCTGACGCACATTCCTGAGCCATTTTACTGACACTGTAACTGCCACCAGAAGGAAAAGGCTGGCTGCGTGATGACCAGGGTGCAGCCGTGACATGAGCTGCTCCACCTGGAGCAGAACTGAGTCTGTGGCACTCGAGACAGCTGAGTCTTGTCTCTCGGTTCCAAGAACTGGCCTCAAGGGAATGGGATTAACATTATTGCTCACGTTAACCTATATCTTTGTGTAGCTCGTTCTGCCCGTATATGTAGGCAGGCAACTAAAGCTGTCAGCAAAGAGGTGCTGTCGACAGACCCACGTCGACATCCTCCACTCTGAGAAATACGGCACCTATGTCTGCAGGAAGAAGCTACAGAAGCCAGGCCTTCACCCCTAATCCCATAGAAATGGAATGCTCTTCCAAGTGGGGATCTGTAAGCAGCTCTTTGCAAGAGGTCCCCTTGTCTTGTCACTAACCCTAAACCAGCCACCCCCATGCTCTACTCATCTCTGGCGCAAGCACACCTTTCAAATCTTTCGCTCACACAATACCTTGCTTAACATGTTGCTTCTCTCCATAGATCAAAGAAGTAGAAATGAAGAATAAGTAACTAACAGACGCCCAGATCTCTTCCCCAGCTTCCCCTGCAGTAATCTCACGAACAAACTGCGTGAACGAGACAGCATCTAAAAAAAGGTCGCAAGGAGTTGACCATCCTGCACACAGTGGGGAATGGCGGCGACCCTGACCCCAGTGTCTCCATGATTAACCGACATTACTGCCTCTTTTTCCTTAAAAAACTTTCACGGCTGAGCAGAATCTTGGGAGTAGGTTTAGGGGGACACTGAGTACGACTTCTCCCCCACGTTGCTGGTTTTCTGATTAAAAGCACCGTTTTCCATTTCTACCAACACCTGCCTCTCCAGCATGGATCTCCAAACAGCGAGCGGCTGCACCTGAGTTCAGTAACATTTTTACCTAAGGAAAAAAAAAATAAACTTCCACCCTGAGCCCAATTTTAACCGATAATCTCAGGCTGGGCACTGCCTCACAAGAGCCAGGCACACTCTCGGCTCTCCTGGGCACGTCTCCGCGTCCTCTCCCACCTTCTCCCCGCCCCTAAGTGCCCAGAGAAAAGCTCCCCTCCCCCCTCACACACACGTTCCTCCCATCTACTCAGGGACGTGCCCCCAGGACAGCCCAAGGCTGGGCAGGGGAAGCGAGGGAGGGCTCGGTCATCACGACTCTGCCGTGCTAGACGCCCCAACACAGCATCTCACAGCGAGACGCATGGGACGCGGGGACTCCCACTCCGCAGAGGACGGCGGCGGCCAACTTTGGGGCCAGTTTGACCTTGTTACTGTTTGCCAGGAACGTGCCGGCACCACCATGTTAAGTGAGCCCACTGCTCCCCGAGCCCAAGGGGCACAAGCACGAGCCCCGCACCCACACGCGCAGTCCAAAGCCCGCCTCCTGCCCCAGCAGGCCCCTCCCCGAGGGCGGGAGCGCTGCCAGCTCACCGGGACCTGCCCCCACAGTACCCAGGGCCAGGCCTCTCCTGCACAGCCGCAAAGCACCTCAGACCAAGGCGGGCGGGGCAGTGCAGGAGCACAAGCAGGGTCTCCCCGACCCTCCAAACTGCAACTTTAAGCAGCCTCCTCAGAGAGGGACGGGGCTCGTCCGGTCCCTGGGTGCATGGGTGGGAGCAGAGTAAGTGGTCCAGTCGGCCCCCTTCGGCAGCAGGACTGAGGCCCGGAGGCTCCCAGAGGGGCCCGCCCCGGAACGAGAGGACCTGAAGACCACCCCACGCTCCCCGACACCTGCTGCGCCAGCCAGCGGCCTCCCCCACGGGGGGCCTGGGGGCAGTAACCTCGTCCTGACTCGGGCCCTCAGGGGTTGTATCAGATTCGGGGCACTCTGCAGGCTGAGGTCCTCGTGAGCACTGCCTCATCCGGACAGCATTAGGCCTCGGAAAACAAGGACCCTCAAGGTTGACACTGAAAGCACAAGGCCCAGGACACCCGCTGAAGAGCCAAAGGAGTGGGGTGTGGCCAGACTCTGAGCCTGACAGACCACTCTCCGCCCTCCCAGCCCACGTGCCCCATCACATCCCCCAAATGCCCACCAATCCCGTCCCCAACCCAACCCCTACGCTCACGCTCACTCAGACTCAGGTGCGCGCGCGCACACACACACGCACGCACACACACGCACGCACGCACACGCACACACACACGCACACGCACACACGCACGCACGCACGCACGCACGGCTGTCCTGACTCACTTAGTTGGAGGGTGCTGACCGTGGTGCTGAACTCCAGCCGCCGGGCCCCGCTCCGGTGTGGCCTCAGGACACGCCCACAGGAACTTCTGCCTGTTTAGGAAAAATCACCTGCTTGGAAATTTACCTCAAAGGCAAGAAGGGGGACAGAGAGGGGTGAGGTCTGGCCCCGCTGAGCCCCTGCCACAGCGACATTACTTCTCCAGGCCCTGCCCTGCTGGGCCGGGCAGTGGGAAGGGCGCCCGGGCAGCCGGGGCTCCACGTGAGCAGCAACCCCCCTGCAAAGCCCGGGAGACCCTCGTGGCCCTGAACGCTCAGACTTCTCCGTGGGGCAAGCCCCCCCGACCCGCCCTGCGGTCCTCTCTGTCCTTCCTCCTTGTCTGATTCCTTGAACAACTTCATTATTTACGTTCACGTGTTTTACCCCAAGTTCTTCCTCTGGCCTGTCTATACATCATAACAGGCAGCGACCTCCCTGGATGTCCCCACTGTGTTCCCAGCGTCCAGGGTGGCCTGGCCAGGAGGAGCTCACGTCCCAGCTGTCAAGACATGCTAACCAGGGCTTCCTTGGTGGCGCAGTGGTTGAGAATTCGCCTGCCAGTGCAGGGGACATGGGTTCGAGCCCTGGTCCGGGAAGATTCCACATGTTGCAGAGGAACTAAGCCTGTGAGCCACAACTACTGAGCCTGCGCTCTAGAGCCCGCGAGCCACAACTACTGAGCCTGTGTGCCACGACTACTGAAGCCCGCACACCTAGAGCCCACACTTCGCAACAAGAGGAGCCACCGCGATGACAGGCCTGCTCGCCGCAACTGGGGAGAGCCCACTCACAGCAGCGAAGACCCGACACAGCCAAAAGTAGAATAAATAAATTTATATTTAAAAAAAAGACATGCTAACCAGGCCCCTGGCCTTCCTGGGGCAGCAGCGAGTGTGTAGCCAGAGCCTGGCCAGAGTCAAGACCCAGCTGTGAGTCCAGCTCCGCTCCTCCTGGAGCTCCTGACCTTGGACAAGTCCCCTAAAGGGCTCCGGGCCAACACCACCTGCCCGGTGGGTGGTTGGGAAGATGAACTGAGGTGGGCTGCAGTCCAAGTGCCCAGGAGCACATTGGCGTGGCCCCGGGATGTGCGGGTACCCAGGGGATCCCCAGTACGTGGCCAGCCCCCAGGGACATGCGCTGTGGTTGGCAAGCGTGCAGTGTGTACACACGGCGGGGGGGGGGGGGGGTGTTCACAGAATGCACACCGTCCCCACTCACCACACACCGGGGCAGCCGGTGGGCACTTCGCTCCGGTCCCATTGGCTGAGACCTCTGCCTACTGCTGAACACTGAGGAAAGACTCGGGGTGACTTAGGGAGGGGGGCAAAGAAACTTCCAGAAGCATGCCGGCCCGAGTGGCCAGGCAGGGGGTGGCGGGGGAGAGCACTCTGCACCTGGAGCCAGGAGTGGGTCTGTGCTTGCACCCTGGCCTTTTCCTTCCTTTTAAACTTCTGGAACGGTTGCCATGGAAACTCAGAGGCCGGTGGTTAGGAGTAACTGAGGAGTAGGCAGCAGCCGGGCACCGGTCAGCTGGGCCTGCTGGGAGCGCCAGGTGGGACCAGTCACCCACCTCCCTCCCCAACCCTCCACCACCACCAGAAAGAAAACCTGGGGAACCTCCCTGGCAGTCCAGTGGGTAAGACTTCACCTTCCAGTGCAGGGGGTGCGGATTCGATCCCTGGTTGTGGAGCTAAGACCCCACAGGCCTCACGGCCAAAAAACCAAAACATAAAACAGAAGCAGTATTGTAACAAATTCAATAAAGACTTTAAAAAAAAAACAAAGTCCACATCCAAAAAAACAAAACACCTTAAAAAAAGAAAGAAAGAAAGAAAACCTGGGTTCAGGGCCTCTCTTGGGAAGCTGCAGGATTTCCCTCTGGGCTGGCAGTCAGGGCTACAGATGTGGAGGAATCCGTGCGAGGCTGCTGGACGGGAAGGGCCAGTGACCACGCCTGGAAGAATCTGACGGGCCTTTGCGCCCTCACGGGCACGTGCCCTCTGCGGGACGGCGGGCGCCAACCCCTGCACCCCCACCTCATCCTCCGTTAGCAGGATGAGGTGACCCCGGGCGGCTGGTCAGCTACAAGCGGTGGACAGGGATGGGCCAGGCCACTTCAGGGCCTGAGGACGCTCATCTCTGCGCGTGTGTCTGCTTTTTGCCTGCTCTGTCAGGCCAGCCTAGGACTCTCCACAGGGGAACCCAGGCGGCCCGTGGGAAGAGCCTTTGTGGGGTCCCGGGGCCTTTCTTTTATACCTTCTGTCTGGCGGTGTGGGTGATGAAATAAAAATGCACATTTTAAGGCAAACGAGAAAAACTCATACATTTTTTTCTCTGCCCTTTGGCCTCCTGCCTCCCCTCCGGGGATACCTGCACAGAAATAAACATCAATTTTTCTTCTTCTGGTACCAGCCACGTAATTCCCTAAAAGATAACGTTCCTTTCTTAGTCCCGTAAGGGGGCCTCAATGAGCCACCACTCGTCCTGTACGTGCAGACGTCTTTGGTGGACTTTACGGACAAGGCCACTATATCATTTCCCTTAAAGATAATGACTGGTGCAGAACAGACTAATCAGATGACCTGGGGAGATACTGGGCTGCACCCAATGAAAGTTCTCAGCTTAAATACTTACTCATGACCTTGTTAACGTCACCAGCTATGTTACCTGTACCCTGCCCATTCTACCCGATTATTGGTTTGGTTTTTGCGTTACCAAACGTGTGACTGAACCTCTGATAAAATTCATGACTAGGGGACTTGAAACCACTGACCAAATACACAGTTGTATAAGATCAGTGATTGTAATAGTGTAGCTCTGGATGTGGGACAAAGCGACAAGAGGGAACGGTTTCCTGGACCACGACAGACTGTGAGACAGGCGGCCAGAGGCTTGGGCTATTGTTAACGGAGCCTGGTCCAGGAACAGCCCATCGAGTGGCCCATCCATGGCATCCTCACCTGACCAGGGAATGAGCATTCCTAGCGCCATGGGACGAATTGGTCATGAAATGCCTCCCAAACCTGGGTAGAAATTAAGACCGAAAGGGAGGGGATTGTACACAAAGACCGCTGCCCACCATCCAGCTCTACGAGAAACAAGTCAGCCACTGGCGTCGCTGACCTAACAGCACATCCGGAAAGGAACTCAGAGCGGAGATCAAGGCGGAACTGGCCCTCAGGAAGTACTTTCAGGAGAAAATTTTATGAGCCCCGTTTCTCGCCTCTTCCCATACTTAGAAAAGCACTAAAACCATTAGCTAAGAGATCTGTTCCTGGGGAACAGCAGTGACCTTCTACCAAACTGTGCTTGGGTACATGCACACCATCGTCAAAATCACATGTACGTGTGCTGACCTCCCCCCTCACCTCTTCTCAACAGTCCTCAGAGCCCCCTGAGAGGCGTCTGTCTCCTGGGTTATAACCCTCAGGCCGGCACCAATAAAAGTGTGCATTTCTTTCTTAGACTGACTACTGATCAGCCTTTTCATCCACACGGAGGCGCGCCCATGCTTTTTAATAACATTTCGGTAGCTTTTCTGGAGCCTTCTGGATGCACGGACTCGTCGCCCACTCCCGCCAGGCCTGGGGGGCCAGGTGCACAGCTGCCCCGCGGGGGCAATCAGCTTAGTTAGTAACAGAGCCTCTGGTCCCTAAACCTGGGCGCGCCAGCCAGGTTTTCGCCCCTCCTCCCGGGAGGTGAACTGCGGCGCGAGGCGTCTCACCGCCAAGGACCTGAGAAGCGCGCGCCCCGGCGACCCTCCGCTGGTGCCCCCACCCGCGTGCACCGCAGCCCCGCCGGCTCAAGCGCCCCGCCCCCCCGCCGTGGGTCACGTGCGCCTCCCCCCTCGCTGCCCCGTCCCCACCCGCCCTCCACCCCGTGCGCCCCGCTCCCGCGAGCCGCTGGGGCGTCCTGGTCCCGCGGCCCCACACCGCCACCTGGCGGCCCGGCCTGGGATGCGCGGAAGTGCTCCCCGCGTGGCCCCCAGGACGCACCGGGCTCCGCAGGGCGGTGGCCTCGGGCGAGCCCATTCCCATTCTCCCTCCGGCCTGCTTCCTCGCCCCGCTGGTCCTAGCCTCTGGCACAGACCCGCCGCTGCATTGGGACGGGTCCCGGAGAGCGCCCCGTAGACCCCACGCCCGCTGGTGAATTAGCATCTCTGGTCCCTCTGCCCAGGGGGCTGCAGTTAGGGCTCTTAGGTTAACCCCACTTCAGAGCTGAGGACACTGAGGCCCAGAGGGTGAAATGCTGTCTGCATCCAGAGGCGGGGGTGTGAGCCCCGACTCCGCGCTGGGGGGTCAGGGGGCCCTGGGCCGGCCCTGCCAGGAACACAGCAAGTGCGGATGCTGTGGGGCAAGGCCTGGAGACCCCACCCCTTCTTCTGGTGCCCAAATGAGAAGCCTCAGTCCGAGGATGTCACCACCCCCTCAACCTACTTCTCCGCATGTCTCCCTTCTTCCAGAAATCCCTGACATGCCCTCACCCTGAGTTTGCAGAGGCCCCCTCCCAGGGGACGGCCCCTCCCCTCCGCTCTGGTGTGGGTCCTTGGCCCAGCCAGGCTTGGGGGCTACACCAGGCTTCCTCGCTGAGTCTGCCCTAGGAGGGGAGGAGAGGGGAGGGACCGTGAGGGTGGGAGTACTCGGACAGGTTCTTTCCAGGGTGCAGTCTGCAATGTTGGGGGGTCTTCGGTCCTTCCTCAAACTCCTGGGAGCCAGTTCTCAGGGCTGGGCTGGATGTGCAGGCCTGGTTGAATTGACAAGTGAAATTCTCGTCACCACCCTGCCCCAACACGTCCAAAAAAGGCTCAGTGCTGGCCTTCAGGCACGGCTGGATCCAAGTGCTCCAAGAACACCACTCCTTCGTGTTCTGTACTGGCCTCACTTTCAGCCAAGCTCTCGAGAAGCAGCAGTCTAGGTGGCCCTAGGCAGAAAAGCTGACCTCCTACCAGCCCCTTTCTGTGGAGTGTGTGCATCCCTCCCCTCCCCTCCCGTGCCCAGTCCCCCCACTCCTTGCACCCTCTCTCTTCCTTAGCACGCCCCACCCTGCCGCCACTGCGCAGCAGCCGCCGCCCATCCCCCAGGAGTATAAGTATGCTCCAGCGTCTCCCGTCTGATCCCCATGCGTCCCCATGCCCATCCCCTCTCCCCACTCGCTCCCCACTCAGCACAATCCCAACTGCAGGCCCCCCTGGCTTCCTTGGGCAGCTGCTTACCCCTCTCTGGCACCCCTTGTCCCCAGCCTGATGATTAACCTTGTCCTGGCCCCGAACCCTTCACGTGGCACCCCAAGGACTCTGCAGCCAAACTTTGCCACACACCCCCTGCCCTGGACGACACTTGCAGACGCTGTGGGAACTGCGGGTCCCCCACCCCTCATCTGTCCAGCGCCAGGACGTGTCCACCTCCCTCCCAGCCACTGCCACCTACACCTTCCTCCTGGCCACATCGCACCCAAGCCAGTCCCCCCCTAGAAACACAGCTTCATTTTTATCCACATTCCCTTATTTCTGCGCCTTTACCGAGATACTGCGGATGCACGGTAAACTGCCCGTATTTCCAGCGTGCCATCTGAAATGTTCCGACGCTTGCACGCACCACCACAATCAAGGTGACAAACATCCCAGGACCCCAAAGATTCCTCGCACCCTTTGCAGGACTCCCCCCACCCCCCAGGCCACCCCAACGCTCCACGTAAAGGAAACCCCACGGGGCCCTCTGGCCAGGCTGCGTTCCCTCATCATCACCCCCGTCACCCCAAGACTCACTGTGGCACCGAGCGGCCCCTCCCTGTAGGAACAGGCCAACATATCCCTTCACCTGGAGAGGGACAGTTAGGGTTCCTCCAGTTTTTAGCCATTTGAGATAAAGCCGCTAGGAAAACTCGTGTACAATCTTTGTCCCCCCAACACACACACACACCCCTCTGCCCAGGCCGCGGCCTCCGCTACGCCCTGCCACCCGGTGGGCTCCTGGCCACCTCTTCCAGCCCAAGGCCGACCCCCTCTGCGACGGCGCCCGGCCCTCTCGCAGGCACTTGCTGAACAAATACATTTCAGAAAAGCAATGGATCTGTGCAGGCCTGTTCCCCTCAGAAACAGAGTCTGGCAGTTAGGACTTAAAGCCTGATACAACTGCCTCAAGAGGCAGCTAAATTTGTAAGGAGGAACGTGACTTGTTTCCCTTGCGAGTCTCCGAAGGAAACAGGACACGTCCCCTTGGGCTGGTCCTTCCTGGGCCAGGTGACCCAGGTGAGGCCAGAACGATCTGGAGGACAGAGAGGCTGCCAGCCTGTCGCTGTGGAAGGGGAGCTCGGAAAGGCTGCTTATGGCCTGGGGCTAAGAGCATACCTCCACCGTGAGAGCATGCACTGGTTGAGCACTTGCTGTATGCAAGGCATGAAGGCTACGCAGGACTCAAAGGGGTCCCCAGGGCTGCTCAGATTGACAGAACATGAGACCAGAACAGCTGCCTTGTGGCCTCGGATACTGGGACGGGCAAGGCTGAGGGACACTGGGTGGACTGTTGTTCCTTTTAGATGAAGTTTTTTTGTTGTTTAATTTTTTTTTAATGCTTTACTTGTTCAGCTGTAATAAGTCATTTTAAGACCTCTGTGTTCTCAGATATGTTTTCTTTCTTTCCCTTTCTTCTCTCTCTCTCTCTTTAGGCTACATTGGGTCTTCGTTGCTGCGCACAGGCTCCCTCTAGTAGTGGTGAGCGGGGGCTACTCTTTGTTGTGGTGAGCGGGCTTCTCATTGCGGTGGCTTCTCTTGTTGCAGAGCATGGGCTCTAGGTGCACGGGCTTTGGTAGTTGTGGCACGCAGGCTCAGTAGTTGTGGCTCGTGGGCTCCAGAGCGCAGGCTCAGCAGTTGTGGCTCACGGGCTTAGTTGCTCCGCGGCATGTGGGATCTTCCCGGACCAGGGCTCGAACCCGCGTCCCCTGCACTGGCAGGTGGATTCTTAACCACTGCGCCACCAGGAAAGTCCTCTTTTCGATAAAAGTTTACACTTGGAGACCACAGTTGTGACAGAAGGGAAAACAAGTGAACTGGATAATCACAAGATTTGCCTTGATAACAGCATTCCCAGAAGATCACAAGCTGTCTCCTACTTAGCACACCTATCCCGAGACACTCGCGTGCCTTCCCGCGTGGCACCACGTCACCGGCCCAGGTGGAGCCGAGGCCCCACCCAGGGGGTCCGACGCTCAGCTCTGGAGTCTTTCCCCCACGCTCTCCTGAGGTACACTTCACACACGCTAAAACACACAGATCTTAACCTGTCAGCCTAACCTTTCACACGTGTTCACACCCACGTAACCACTGCCCAGATCCCGACGGCACTTCCATCAGCCCAGAGGGCCCGGGGCCCCTCCAGCCTGGGGAACGCGCTCGGACGCCCGTCACAGCTGGGAGTTCTGCCCGTTCTCGAGCTACAGGCGAACGAACAGGGTCGGGTGAGCGGGGGCTTCCGCGGCGGGCTTCTCCCAGCGTAATTCTCAGGAAACTCGTGGGTACGTTACTGACCGCATCATCAGCGCGTTCCGCTTACTCCCGAGGAGTATCTCACTGAATAAATACCCTCTGGTTTGCCCGCACTCACCTTCCGATGGACACGCGGGCCGTCCCCATTTTACCCCGTCAACGAGCAGAGCCTCTGTGAGCATCCTCGCAAGGTGTCTCCGGAAGACAAGGCACCCACTTCCCGAGTAGACGCAGAGGGGCGCGACTGCGGGGTCACGCATGTTTACGTTACCAGGCGTGACACGGTTTCCCGAGTGGTTCCGCCACGTTACACACTGACAGCCTGTGTGAAGCTCCACCCCCACACAACACCGTCAACCTTTATCATCTGAGCCAAGGTGGGCGAGTGGTGGAATCTCACCGTGGTTGTGTTTCTCCGATGACCCGTAACGACGAGCACCTTTTCATTTGCCTGTTGGCTCACGGGCAGCCCTTCCATGAAGTACCTGTTCAAGGGTCTCGCACGTTCTTTACCAAGTTGTCTTCTGACTGCTGAGCTGTGGAATTCTTTGTATATTCTGGACACGGGTCCTTTGCCGGGCGTACACTTCGCAAGTATTTTCTGGAAGTCTCTGGCTTGCCCTCTCACTGTCACAAGAGCATCTTTCGATGAGAGAAAGTTTGTAACTTTAAAGTCCAATTTTCCAATGTTTTCTCTGTGGTTTGTGCCTTCTATGCCCTTAGAAATCCCTGCCCACTCCCACGTCATGACGATCTCCGACGTTTTCCCCCAGAAGCTTTGCAGTTTTAGCCCCCGTTTCCAGGCCTGTGATCCATCTCGAAGTGATACCTGTGGTGTGCGGGCTCACGTTCCCCCCACCCACCCACAGGGCATCCGGTCACACCAGCGAAAACCTAGTGACCGTAACGTATGGATCCCTTTCTGGACTCTCTTGTTTTGTTCGTGGATCCTGTCTGTCTTTACGCCAATACCACGCTGTCCCAATTACTGCAGCTCTACAGGAAGTCATGAACTCTAGGGGTGGAGATACTTCAATTTTGTTCTAGATTGTCTTGGCTATTCTAAGTCCTCTGCAGATTCATGTAAGTTTCTAGAATCAGATTGTCAGTTTCTATGAAAATTGCTGGGATTCTAACCGGGACAGCATTGAATCAGTTGGGAGAGAACCGCTATCTTCACAATACTGGGTCCCCTCCGGGGGTACAGCGAAGTTTCTCCCTTTAGGTCTCCTTTCGTCTAATTTCAGTGTAATGATCTTAGACATCTTTAACTGTATGTATTCCCACGTATCCCAATGTTCCTGGTGGTGGTGTTAATGCTACTTTTCTAGCTTTTTGCTGCTGGCTAAGGGATTACGGTTGATTCTGGATCCTGACCTTGCACCCCGAAATCTTACAAAACGCACAAGCACCGGAACCGTTTCAGCGCCGTGCGCATGGATTCTTTTGGGATTTCTGTGCACTCGACTGCGTTGCCTCAGGGTCCAGCCCTCACCTTCAGTCCTCATTTCTCTCTCTCGCCTTTCTGCCCGCCTGGGACTGCAGTTCCCTGGGGAATGGACGTGGTGAAAGCAGACGTCCTTGTCATGGCCCTGGCCCATCCCCACAGCACTCTACCCCAAGCCCACAGAGGTACGCGAATCGGACTTCGGACAACTGGTAAGGTGTTGTGCTGAAACAACAGCACCCGGCGCCCACAGGAGGGAGAAATAACGGATAAAGGCGCCTCGAGGCTGCTGGCCACGCTTCTGCCAGGGATCATCCCCGGCGAGCGTCAGTCTGCCTCGGCGAGGCCCCTGGCAGAATGACTGGGCCCAGGAGGACGTGCAGAGAAGCCGGAACTAAAGCTATTGCACCTGCAGAAACCCAAGCGCTGCTGCCCTTTACTGACTGACCTAGTTTATTTCAGGCCAAGAACTTAGTGAAAACAAAGTATTAGTCGTGACAGAAAGTCCAAGCATGACCTAATTAATCAACCGCCTTGGGCGTTTTCATGCAGGTGGAAGACTGGAAGTCGTGCCCCTGGTACTCCCTGCTCAGGCTCTGAAAATTCAGATTTAGTTTCTTTCATCAACCAAAATCACAGGCTAAGTTACAGGTTGAACTGCAATCCCCCCCTCCCTTAAAAAAAAAAAAAAAAAAAAGCTTATGCCGGGGTTGTGTGGCGGTCCTAACACTCCAGGACCTCAGAACATGACCTTATTTGGACACAGGGTCTTCACAGAGGTCATCAAGTTCAAATGAGGTCACTAGGATGGGCCCTCATCCAAACGACTGGTATCCTGTGAAAAGGAGAAACTCAGACACAAAGACAGATGCACACACGGCGAAAACACCACGGAAAGGTGAAGGGGCGACGCTTCTACGCCCCAAGGAACATCCAAGATGCCCGCGACCACCAGAAGCCGGGGGACCAGGGCACGTCCTCCACCACCGCACTCAGAACCAACACGGCCCACACACCTGGGTCTCGACTTCAGCCTCCAGAACGGAGACGACCAAAACCTGTGGTCTCAGCTACCGGTCCATGGTGCTCCGTCACAGCAGCCCCAGGCAACTGACGCAACAGGTACCAGAATGAGACTGTACCTCGTAAGTAAGCCCACGGATCATGGGAGATCCAGCAAATCATCAAAATTAACGTGAAAGCCAGATGCCGAAAACCATCACGCCAGGGACAGGGTCTGTGGCTCGAGAGGCCGAGCGCTGGTGGGGACTTAGGCGGCTAAGCCTCTGAAAGGGGGGCCCCTCGGGAGCTATGGTTCATCGAGGCCAACCTGTCATGCTCACCGCCAGACGGGGCGGGGCCTCTGGAGACCCCGCCCTCCCCAGCCAGGGGGTGGGTCCACATCAGGGCTGGGGCTGCCCCCCCCAACCCCGGATCTCCCCCACCCCTCGCCTTACCTTCCCTCTCCCAGGGGTGCCCCTGTGCCTCTGCACGGACGGGAGCCCGGCGTCCACGCTGCGCAAGTCCATCTGTGTCCGACGTGGGGAGCCCCAGGCTGAGGGCAAGGCCTGAGCTCGGCTTCCGGGCCCTCGGACGTGACCCACCGGGTCCTACTCTGGAGCACGCAGGTCCTGTCCTTGGAAGTGAGGCTATTTCTACCAGATTCGCTGGGTTTTAGACACTGATTCTAACAAGTAGCTCATAAATACACACCTCAGCGGAACCAGAGCTGAATCTCTGGCAGCAGAATCTACAACTGGAAAACTGGGAAAAATAGGCAAAACAAATACAGATAAATTTGTTTTTAATAAAGGAGTTAATTTTCTTTCAATCCTATATAAAACAATAGCAATTAAAAACTTCATTTCTGAAAGTAAAATATTTACATATGAACAAGTAACTGTGCAAAATTTACATGAAAAAATGGAAAGACAGGGATTTCCTAAAAGACAAAATAAAAGGTGTAACAGTTTTCAGGCGTTGGTAAAAAATACTGATCAGCATTCAGTTCACACGCGCGAATAAAGTCTAACGTGAGAATTCACACGAGAAAGCCGAAGTATTTACAGTCATAAAAGTACTATCAATAGACAATTTAATACAATAACCTCTGAAAATATAAAGAACCAATTAGTATATTTGTAATAAAAAAATAGGTACAAAGAAGGGGCTTTTGCTCTGGACGTCTGTAAAGCGAGTCCACAGCTTGCATACAGCCTCTTAGCAAAATAATTATAGCTACATAGCCGTCCTCACGTTGTGTGCCAAAGGTTATGTACAATTACTGACAAAATACACCAACCAGTTTTCAACACTTGATTCACACTGAGAAACAGTCTTCTGATGATTCTTCTCAACTCTGGTTTTATTTCGTCTAAGTTTTTTCACTTTTAGCTAAAAAACAGTGCAAGTAAAATAGATTTATGCTGAAAAGGTTTTCATTTCTTTTAACTTTACAGCTTTACAAACGATAGCAAATAAAATGCATTTGTACAGATGCTGACCCCACACATTCAGAAGGAGCCGCGTCGCCGGGCCCCACGAAGCAGAAAGGGAGGAGCCCCAGGCGCAGGCGGGCAGTGAGCTGCCTGCTCCCTGAGGGTCCTGAATGGAGGGCCGGGGACGGGAGGGAGATAAATAGTCTAAAAAAATCAGTTTGCTTTGCCAACTGACTAATACAAAAATAAAATAAAGGAAATGAGGTCATCGGCTGTAGACACACACCTCCGCAGTAAGTTGGGTTGAACTAAACCAAATGCACAAACGATGTAGAAACCGCTATGAGGTGACAGAGGGCAGCTACTTATTTGCTAAACGATTCCATCAGTTTTTATATATGGCTTGTTTGGCAAGAAGGCCACTCGATCAAAGATGAGTTAAGATTTAATTGTCCTTTAAGAGTACCCGTGGGCCTCTTGTTCTCTGTTACAGAAACGTGTTTTCCTTCATACTGAAGAGTTGACTTAGAAACAGGAATATAAAACTGTTCCATTGTAAAGAGGTGGCTGCTTTTAAACAATATCCCATTTGCTTGTTACAAAAAGGCGTCATCTGCAAATATAGAAAAAGTCCCCAGGCGTCGCCGGCTAAGAGGCCGCGTCCGTGCTACTTAAGGAATGCTTTGTAGAGCAACAGTGAATGGCTTGTCTCACGTTCATTTTCTAAACAAAATATGAGGTCCCTGAGGTTGACCCGCGTGATCCTTTGTCGCGTGAACTGTCTGGGGGTTCCGACGCCGGAACTGCCTGGGACCGCTGAGCCTGGGCCCGAGCCCTGGTGACGAGAAAGGAGAAGACAGCCGAGTTAGTGGTGCGCAGAGGTGGGCAGGGCCCTCGGCGCTGGAAGGAAGGGGCAGGGCCAGGTGCCGCCCCAGGACCAACTCACGTTTCCCTACAGGTGTCCCAAGAAACCCTGGCTCTAGAGGAAGCCAGGCCTACTGCTGGAGCTGAAGTGCTTTACGAGTCCCTAACGGGGAGGGGTGAGAGCAGGGGGCACGCCGACCCTCCAGGATTGGTGCTCTCAGGCACGCGCTCGAGAACACTAACCCCGAGATTCCCCCCAGAGCTCAGACTCTGGCCCCTGGGGCACGAGGAAGGAAAAGGTGGCGGCTCCTGCCCCAAGGGGACGGCAGAACAGCTCCAGGGCTTGTGGCTGGCGTCCCCGACCTCCAGGCGTCCAGGGACTCAGGTGTGCTGATGCTGTGCCCGCGGCGGCCGTGACATCCCCGCTTCGCCGGCAAAGGCACACTTCCCAAGGCCGCAAGGTCTAGACTCCTGGGCTGGGCGGGCTGGCGGTGGTCGGCTGGCTGCGCCGAGGGCTCCACAGTCACCACGTCGTCCATGGCCTGGAGGGGGCTCCCTGCTTCCCCGGGCTGACAGCGGCGGTTCAGACGGCCTGTACCGCTCGGCGCCCAGCCTGGTCGGCCCGCGGGGGATCCGGGCGACGGCTGGGGCTCTGATGCCTGCCCGCCTGGCACAGGCGGGTTTCCGGGCGCTCTCCTGCCGCGTCGCCGCCCCTCAGCAGCAGCGTCCCGTGGTTTCAGCATGTCACCACCTCCAACCGACACTCGCAGGCATGAACCACGCAACTCCCAATCGGACAGTCCTCGGTTTTCCACTCGGAATGAACACTGAGTGTCTGTATTCTGATGGTTAAAGTCGCTCTTGTATATTTGAAGCGCAAACCTTACAGTGGTATTTTTACAGCGTTCTCTCGAAGTTTAAGGTGGGAGCGATGAGCCCTAGGATGCTGGAGGAAGCGGCAGCACAGCAAGCAGCCAGCAGGTGGCAGGTGAGGCTGGTCCCTCCTGGGCACTCAGGGCAGCTCAGGGCACGCACGCCCTTCTTCCACCTTCCACCGTTAACCGCGTGTTCTTTATGCCCCCTTCAGACACCCCTAAACCACCGGGGTCCCTCCTCCAGGCCGGTCCTCTGGTGACACTTTTCCGTGTTTGAACAACTATTTAGGTTTTCCTGGCAGTTTCCCCTGAGTCTCCATAACGGCCCTAAAGGAGCATTTTGTGAACAAGACAAACCGCCCCTGAAAAGGGGGTGATGAAAGCACACAGTTTAGAGGAGCCAGGAGGAAAATGGGGTTCCGTCTCCACGGCCGGAGAGCTGGCCTGCGCTGGGGGCCCTGTGGGTGTGAAGCCTCTGCACCGCGGGGGAGCCTGCAGGCCAAGCCGAGGCCAGCGCCTGGCCAGACGGCTGGGCCGGGGCCGGCAGGCCGTCAGGCGGGTGGGAGCTCCTCCCCGCCCGGGACAGACAGGGCGGCGCCAGACCTTGGGGCTCGTGGAGAGCGCAGCGCTCCCTCAACCACGGGCCAGGTGTCTTCTGTGACACTCGCTACAACCCTGGGCCACGTGTGATGTTCTTACTTTCAAAACAGTTCAACGGCCAAACCCAGCTGGGACAGGGGTGAGGGCTCCCTTCAGGCACAGCATTTAAAGCTGAAACTCAAGCAATCCCTGCCAGTAATATTTTAATGAGATCTTTTTCAGAAGTCAGCAGTGCTTCCGAACAATCCGGACAGGCAAGCGTTAGCACAGCCCACAGCCAGGGCTCCGGGGCCGGGACCACGCCGGCCCCACTCCGCACGTCTCAGGCTCCAAAGGTCACGACGCTGCATTGCGTCACTGCTCTCCGGACTTGAATAAGAAGCCTATGTGCTCAGAGGCATCCTACTTGACAACTCAAATGACTTCTGATTTCATGGGGTGAGTGCCGTCCTTTGATCGTACTGCCCTTGGGGTGTCCTGGCCAGAAGGCGGTCACAGGAACCCAGCGCCCAGCCTGCGGGCGCAAGGACCGGTCTGGCCCAGAGCCCCATGCGGGAAGCCTGGGGAAGCGGCCCTCGGGCACGGCAGCTGAGCGACCAGCAGTGACCTCAGATGACAGAAAACTGCGGGGCAGGTGCCGGCGTCCACCTTCAACAACATTCACACTCCAGCAAAGAGGCTGATTCGGTGTGTTTTGTTTTGTATTTGCAGGCACTGGGGTTGAAACAAAGCGACCGTGGACACACGGTTTACATTCTCCCGGAGGCCAGCTTCCTCCCTGAAAGTGCTGTGTGACCATTCATCATGTCCTGTCACAGGACTGCTGAGAGGATTCATGAAAGGAGGCTGGTATCTCCTTTGAAGGCAATCTTTCCACTGTCAAAAACACCACAACCAACCTAACAGGCAACAAACACTCAAGGTGAAAACCAAATGGAAACAATCACCTCCGTCCCAACCCCACCTGGCTCGCGGGGTCACTTCGCTGGGGCCCCCAGGGCCGCGCACAACCAGCG
The DNA here is from genome assembly GCF_949987515.2 of Delphinus delphis. Classification (NCBI taxonomy): domain Eukaryota; kingdom Metazoa; phylum Chordata; class Mammalia; order Artiodactyla; family Delphinidae; genus Delphinus; species Delphinus delphis. Next base: position 1,706,705 of record NC_082697.1, on the reverse strand, counting down.
GTGGCAGCCGGCGCAGCTTCAGACCTGCCGTGGCCGCTCGCCCAGTCGGCAGAGAGCACCAGCCCCTCAGGGACTGTCTCGGGGGGACTCGCACCACGGGGGCCTTGTTGCCGCTCCCCCCAGAGCCCCCTCGACAACAGTGAGAGGTCTGTGCCCACGAGAGGGCACCTCTAACCCGCGTGATGTCCCTGCGTCCCGGACGGCGAGTGATGAGGTCACGGCGCCAAGAGCACAGGCCCCCGCCAGCTTGCTCTGCTCCGCTTCTGCCGGCGCAGTCCCCACACTTGTCCATGAAACAGAGCCCACGCCCAGCACAGGCAGCTGGAGGGCGCTGTGAAAAGCAGCAGCGACGGAGCCCCTCGGGCGCTCAGCTCAGAACAAGGGCCACTCGCAGGAGGCTGAAGACAAGCTCACCCCGGCACCTCCCATCGTCTCCCCAAGAACCGTCCAGAACAGGGAGGAAAACACAGACCTACCCGGGGCACGGCACCCGCACAACACGAGGATGGGGCCCGGACCCCACGCGGAACGATGCTCCTGGGCGGGGCCCACAGTGCCTCCACGAGGCCGAGCACCAGAGACAGAGCGGGGGGGGGGGGGGCTCCCGCCAGAGCGGGCCTGGGGGGCCTAAGAGCGCACAGCTTCTGAGATGAGTCCTTCGAAACTGGGCAGCGGCGGCAGGCAAAGAAGTAAGCGGGGGGAATGCAGGGGCCGGCAGGCACAGGGCCTCGCCTCCAGAGGACACTCAGCCCTCCTCACCCTCGGACAGACACCCGCGAAGCCACCGGGCTCTGCAGAACTGTCAGCAGAGGGCACCGTCGGAGGGCGAATCTTGTAAACACCCCAACCATGAAAATGCACACGAGGAAGATACGCAGGTCCACAAAGAACCACTGCAAAAAATCAGAAGATGAAACTCCACACGTATCAGAGACAAAGTCAGTCTGGAAAAACAAGAAAACTGTAAGACAACGCTTTCAACAAAACAAAATATACTTAACATCTGAGGATATGAAAATCACCTTGAATCAAAACCTCAAAACTTAGGAGGAAAATGGACTGAAAACCAGAAAGAAATGAGAGTTGATTTGACACAAGAAAGAAATGAGAAAAAAGGACAAAAGTATCTCAGAAATTAATATAAACCGTAAGGTGCTCAGGGGAGAAAAGACTCGAATAAAAATGTAGTAAGAGGCAAAGAAGAAAGGCAGAAAAACAAGAGAATAAAAATGAGACAAAGAAAAGAAATTAAAGGGCCAGGAAAAAAAACAGGGGAAAAGGAAGCAACCAAAGGAGGACATGTACTCAGTCGTCAGAGCCCCCGGAGAAGGAAGACAAACGTGCGGCAGAGGTTAACACTCAAACTATAATCCAAGGAAACTTTCAAGAAACAGAAAACAAAACAAACCGACACACTGAAAGGGCATGTGGGCACCTGGGAAAGTTAACCCATAAAAATCAACTTCCACAAAGTCTCCTAAAACGGTCAGCTTTCCAAGATAAAGAAAACCCTCCAGGTAAAAAGAGAAAATAAACCATCAAGACGAGAGAATTAACCTGGCATCAGGCTTTCCCAAACCAACACAGAAAGCAATGCAACAGCACCGAAAAATCACTGAAAGCAAGTGTGAACCCACATTTGTATATCCAGCCTAACCGTCCTCCACACATCAAGGCCACAGAAAAACCGTTTCAACCTGCAAAACATCAGGGGACTCTGCACCTGAGCTTTCCGAAGGCTCAGCCACAGGCAGGGGCCGTCCCAACAAGGGAAGAGCGGGGAAACCTCAGAAAAACGCAGCAATAAGCATTTATAATATATAAACACGCAGCTGGTGCTACAGCAGAGGTGAGGAGGAGGCTGGGAAACGTCAAGCGCTGTGACAAGGTAGAAATGATGTAACAAAGCACGAAAGGGAAAGGGAAGGGGACACAACAGGCTCCGGATGCAGTGTGGCCACCGGGGAGCCGAGGAGAAGGCTGACGCAAGCCAAACAGGAAACACACGTGAAAACCGGGGACCAAAGACGCCCAGAAACACTTACATACAAAAGTAACCACTAGAGCACAGTTAAAAACCATCCTAAACACAAACAAAAATCTTAATTAAGGAGCAAAGACTACACATCTCACCAAAAAACAGAGCAACTATAAAAAGTACACATCATCATAAAGCACTGTGACCGAGTCAGAACCCACCTTGTCAGCTGTATCAATACAGATGACGGGCTTAGCTCACCCCTGACAGGAAAACGCTTTTCGACTGGACTCAGAAAACAAGCCCGCCGTGTGCTCTACACAAGAGACATACCTAAAGGAAGGGCTACAAATCAAGCAGAATGGAGGTGTTCCAGGCTGATGCAAACAGGAGAGCAGGGGCAACGGCCCTGACTGAGGACAAAGGAGACATCAAGCCCACTGGGCAAAGGCTGACGCTTTTCAATGGTAAAAATCACGACTCACGGTGAACAGGTAACACTTACGGATGTTTATGAACCAAATAACACAGCAACCCCCACACAAGGCAAAAACTGCAGGAGATGCAAGGAGATAAAGACAGAAACACAGGGACTTCCCTGGTGGCTCAGTGGTTAAGAATCCGCCTGCCAATGCAGGGGACACGGGTTCAATCCCTGGTCCAGGAAGATCCCACATGCCGCAGAGCAACTAAGCCCGTGCGCCACAACTACTGAGCCTGCGCTCTAGAGCCTGCAAGCCACAACTGCTGAGCCCACGCACCTCAACTACTGAAGCCCACATGCCCAGAGCCTGTGCTCCGCAACAAGAGAAGCCACTGCAGTGAGAAGCCCACGCACCGCAACGAAGAGTAGCCCCCGCTCGCCACAACTAGAGAAAGCCTGCGTGCAGCAACGAAGACCCAACGCAGCCTAAAATAAATAATAAATAAATGAATTTATTAAAAAAAAAAAAGACAAAAACACACTAACAACGGAAAGCTCTGGGACACCACATCCATCCAGCACAAAACACATCACGTGGACAAAAATAAGCAAAGACACAGTGGGCGTAATCGGTAAGGTGCACCCCCTATAAACCCAGCAAGTCCTACACCCTGCCTAAGAATACGCCTTGTTCTCAAGCACCCACAGCACATTCACCGAAACTGAGCACCCCTGTTGCCCAACAGATCAGCAAAATTACAAACTGTGGCAACACACGCCAGGAGGCTGTGGGGAGACAGGCCCTTTCTCTCACCACCGGCGGGTGAGAACTGGCACGACCCTCCAGAGGGGAGCTTGGCAATTCCTAACGAAACTACCGACCCACTTACCTTCACCCCACAACACACACCCCCAAGAATACAACACCATCCGTGCACAAGGGAGGGGGTCGCCCAGGACACGTGGGTGCGGAGAAGCACCCCGTTTGCTGTGAAGAATGGGGAGCATCGCCACGAAACGGCATGGAGTGCGCTCCAGAACGTGCGAAGTGAAAACGGCCCACGGCAGAAGGGCGCCAACATTACGCTTCCTCAAGGGAGAGGCGGAAATCGCAAACACACGCTTGTGTCTGAGGGGGAGGAGACGGCACTGCTGGGTGCAGGCATCTGTACAGCTCTGGCTCTGAGAACCCCCAAAATAAACAACCAAACGAAAGCGGGGTGGGGGCCACACTGGAGGACAGACAGCAGAAGAGCCCAGCTGTGCCACTCGGAGGGACAGAGCCTGCTGCGGGGCAGCAGGAAAGGGCTCATCTAGTAACTCTGCGGCGCTGAGGACGCGGAACTCGGGGGCGCCGCAGGGCTACACACAGGAAGAACTGGGCAGACACATGCTACTCTGGACAGTCAGCCACTTCCTTCTCACAGGGCTTAGCAGTTGTGGATCTCCTTTTTATCTGCAAAGTAGGGTGGGACAAACAGCAAACCCACCGTGATGATGAGAGTCAGGCCTCCCACGTGGGACGCGGGACGGCTCGGAGGGCCTGTCACGTCAGGTTGGACCCACCGCCTTCGGTACAGACACAGAAAACACAGGTGGGGCGGTGCACGTATCCCCAGCTGTACCCCCGAGGGGGCTGGAGCAAGACACCCAGGGGCCCGAGCACACCGGTGCCCAGACCTGGTCCCTGCACACGCGTCCCAACAAAAAGAACCGCGGCTCTGTGGAGAAACGGTCGATTCCACTGTTAGGGCAGGAAAAATATAAGGTAAGCCTGGAACATTTGTGACGTGAGAGAGTAAGAACCCTTCAGAAGGTGACAGGTTACGTCAACAGGACAGAGGAGCCCAACTGAAGGGCTCGCGAGGACCAAGCAGGGCTGGCAGAATTCCAACCAGCAAACAGGGGACAGAGGAGGAGAGCCTGTCAGCCCGCGGTCACCGACCACGGGAAGCAGTGGTGCCAACGAGGAGAAACAGGAGGGCGCGGTCCCTCAGCATTTCCCACAAGACACTTTCATTACAAAGGGACACAGATTTTCCAGCGGAGATGCCTGGGACCCCCCCCCCCAGAACCAAGTGTTCAGAGTGATCACTCGCAGCGGGACACAGATGTCACGTACCTCCTGATACGATGCACTGAGGACACAGCATCACTGGTGCGACATTCCAGCCAAATTACATAACCTGGGTTTCATCAAGAGGAAACGTAAGATGAGCTCAAATTAAGAGACCTTCTACCAAATAACCGACCACACACTCTTCAAAGTGTCAAGATCAGGAAAGACAGGCAAAGACAGAGGACCCGTCATAGACCAGAGAAGGCTACAGAGACATGGTGACCAAATTCCAGGAGGGGTACTGGATGGGATCCTACACCTTCAGTGGAGAATGGTAACAATCAAATACACACAAAACATTTGCAAAAGACATATCTGGTTAAAAAAAAAAACAACTCATCCAAACTATACAAAGAACTCCGAAAACTCAATAGCAAGAAAACAAACAACTCAATTTTTAAAATGGATCAACGGGGCTTCCCTGATGGCGCAGCGGTTGAGAGTCCGCCTGCCGATGCAGGGAACGCGGGTTCGTGCCCCGGTCCGGGAAGATCCCACATGCCGCAGAGCAGGTGGGCCCGTGAGGCATGGCCACTGAGCCTGCGCGTCCGGAGCCTGCGCTCCGCAACGGGAGAGGCCACAACAGTGAGAGGCCCGCGTACCGAAATAAATAAATAAATAAAAATTTAAAAAATAAAATAAAATGGATCAATGATCTTAAAAGACCCCTCACCAAAGAAGCAGCACATGAAGAGATGCTCCACGTCATGCATCAGGGAAATGCAATTTAAAGCAACGAGACACCACGACACACCTATTAGGACGGCCAGAATCTAGAGCACCGACACCACCAGGTGCTGGTGGGGACGTGGAGCAGCAGGAACCTCACTCGTAACCGACGGGAATGCGACATGGAGCAGCTACTCTGCAAGACAGCCCGGCAGGTTTTTACAAAACTAAACATACTCTCACCATACGCACCAGCAATCGTGCTCCTCGGTATTTACCCAAAGGAGCTGAAAACTCATGTCCACACAAAAGCCTGCACACGGGTATTTATAGCAGCTGTATTCACAGTGGCCAAAACTTGGAAGTAACCAAGATGTCCTTCAGCAGGTGACAGATAAATAAACTGTGGTGCATCCAGACAGCAGAATGTTATTCAGCCCTGAAAAGAGAGAAATGAGGCACCAAGCCACGAGAGGACACAGAGGAACCTTAGATGCGTTTAACTAAGTGAAAGAAGCCGATCTGAAAAGGCTACAGACTGTATGATTCCAACTCTATGACACTCTGGAAAAGACAAAACTATGGAGACAGTAAAAAGATCAAGGGTTGCCAGGGGCTGCGGGGAGGGAGGGATGACAGATGAAGCACAGAGGATGTTTAGGGCCGTGAAACTACTCTGTATTATACTGTAAAGGTGGATACAGGCCATCATACATCTGTCCAAACCCACAGAACGTGCAACACCAAGAGGGAACCCGGATGTAAACTGTGGACTCTGGTGGTGATGAAGTGTCCGTGCAGGTTCATCGATTGCAACAAACGCAGCATCCGGTGGGGGCGTGGATGATGCGGGAGGCTGTGCAGGTGCGAGGGGAGCGGGGGACGGGCGGGGGGGCGTATGGGAACTCTCTGCACTTTCCACTCAATTTGGCCGTGAACCTAAAACTGCTCTAAAATATAAAGTTTCTTAACTTAAAATTAAATTCTGAAAGACCAAGTCAAATAAGGTCCCTAGTCAGCAGTATCACACCAGTGATGCACGTTAGGGCAAGCTGGGGGATATACAGGAACTCTCTGTACTCTTCGTGCAACTTTGCTGCAAGTCTAAAATGAGTTCACAATAAATTTGTTTTTAAAGACACACCCTAAAGAAATAATCCTAAACTAAAAACAGAAAAAGAGAAATTAAGCCTTAGCTCTGATGAACAAAGGCATATGAAGGACTTTTTAAATTCCAGATTTCGTATTAACTGTCACACATATAACCCACAAGTACCCCTGAAGACCTAAATTAGGCACAACCAGCAACGTACGAGGCCACGCCGCAGGACCTCCGGTGGCGTGCATCCCTCCCACCATCTCCTCAAGGTGCCCCCTCACCCCACACTCCTCCCCACACTCACGCCCTCCCCGTCAGTCTGGAAATACGCGCTCTTTTTCTCTTCTTTAGAAAACGCCTAAGGCAGAAGTTAATCCACATGCCTTTCCCACGAGCCCTCCCCTCCCAGCACAGGGACCCCAGCGGCCAGAGTGGTTCAGGGACTGGTTACATTGAGCCAAAAAAAATAAAAAAACAAATATACTGAAAATAACGGGAACTCGCGTTCTGTCTGTCTGTGAAGGGATTCAAAAGTAAGGAAACGAAGAAGACTAGAAGCAGCCCTGAGGTCCTAGACTAGAATCTCAGCATCAACTAGAACACACAGGGTTGTTCTAGATACAGAAAGGGGCACGCGCGCACGCACGCGCACACTCACTTGTACACATACATACGTTCCGGGCTCTGACTGCTGGGGGCCTGGAGCAGGGACCCCCGTAGCAATCAGCACACACAGTGCTCAGATACTGGTCTCTAAATACCACCCTCCACCGCAAGGAAGCAGGCTCCTGGGCGCCACTGCGGGTGAGGGCAGGGGAAGCACAAGAGGCACCTGGACACCTCTCACGCTTACAGGACGAGGGCAACGTTTCAAAAGGATATAGGAAACCGCTTGAAGAAGCTTCCACTGACCAAATCTAGAAATAACGAGAGCATTGATTACAACCCTCTGAATACAGCAGGAATCCATGTGTCCATACACAGTGATGAATGAATGCATGAATGAATGAGGACGGAGGGAGGGAAGGAGGGAGGGAAGGAGGGAGGGAGGGAGGGAAGCTCTTCTTCACGGCAGAAGGCAACCAGTAAATGTGGAAGGCGTGATGGAAACTGAGCATCGTGACCTGGCCCCCAGCCTGGCGGTCCTGACGCAAGGGCAGTCTGCAAGGGTGCTAAGGCCGGGTGAGGGGTGATGGGAACAGAGTACCTGCGTGACCCTGGAGTGCCTCCTTACACAACACTGGTAAGCGCTAAGGGACTAACTGACTACACAGTGGAGAAAGCTGCTTTCTCAGCCAGGCAACTTAACCAGGTGATCAAGGCTAAGATCACCTAGTGATGCCAAGGGTCATCCTACAGAACAAGAGACCTGCCCTCTTCAGCACCGTCAGGAACGGGGAGACTGGGAAGAGGTTCACGCCACAAGCCAGCCGGACACCGCACACGCCTGGATCAAAGAGAAACCAGGACAGGCGGTGAAGTGGGAGCAGGTCTGGGGACCCTGGGGCATCAGGGCTGATTTCCCGACGCGGGGGGATGGGTGCAGTAGTAACACAAGAGAACGTCCAGCGTTGTCAGCATTTAGGGGTGACGGAACATCCCACACGCGTACTTGTGTGTGTAAAGAGGGGGTGACGAGGGCTTCCCTGGTGACGCAGTGGTTGAGCGTCCACCTGCCGACGCAGGGGATGCGGGTTTGTGCCCCGGTCTGGGAAGATCCCACATGCCGCAGAGCGGCTGGGCCTGTGAGCCATGGCCGCTGAGCCTGCGCGTCCGGAGCCTGTGCTCCGCGACGGGAGAGGCCCCAACAGTGAGAGGCCCACGTACCGCAAAAAAAAAAAAAAAAAAAAAAAAGGGGTATCAAAATAAAGGTGGTAAAATGTTCAGAATTGAGAATCTGAATGGAGTTTTTTATACTGTTCTTACAACTTTTCTGTATGTTTGAAACTACTCTAAATCAAAAGAAAAACATTTTGAAAAACACTAATCATTATATTCTGGGAAGAAGATGCCAGAGGCGTCAAAGTTTCTTTGAATCTTCCCAAAGGCCATATAAAACACACAGCAACTAGAAAGCAAAACCAAACGCTAGCAGACAACATTTACAACCAAACCGGTGAAGATGAACCGCGAGCAGCCACAAGCCTATCTGAAAACTGTGCAGGAAGAGCAGTGGGGCAGCTGCGAGGCCCCAAGGCCCCCAGGGGCCAGCGGGTGTTCACCGGGAGGAGTGGCAGGTTCACTGGAGAGCAGCAGCTACAGCCAGGAGTTCTCTCCTCTCAGCAGCAGCCTCGCCACTAGGAACTCTGCCTCCGACCTGCCGGGGCCCCGCAGCACAGGGCCTCACGCAGAAGAGAACCTGCGAGGAGCGAAATTAAAGCTGAGCAGGACAGTCCGGGACCATGGAGGCAAGAAGGTCCAGGTGAGAGTCAGGGAGCAGCAGAGCCTGACGTCTCAGACAGCAAGTTCGTCACCACGCGGAAACAACGGAAGAGGAGCTCAGTGAAGCTGGCAAACCTGCAAACCACCTCCTCCTAAAGGCTCAAGACAGCAAAATTCACATAAAAGTGAACCACAGAGAGGTCAGGTCCCAGAGAAGCTGCCCTAGGAAAAAAAGAGAATAAGGAGCAGAACAACATCCCTACAGATGATCAGAAACCGCAAAAAGACGTAATCAAAACGAGATCAAAACTGCTATGTTCTATTTCCAAACAAGCTAAAAGACACTGAGAAAATGATAAGAAGCATGAAAGAATAACATAAATCAGAATCAGCGAAACTCAGAAATGAGGTGACAAAGGCAAGGAAACATCAGAAACAAAAGAAAATTTCACCTGAGAAATGAAGACTCTCCACGAAAAAGAACACAAGAGCAAACAAACGCAACAAATGATACCTTAAGAAGGAATTAGAAGAGCGAGAAGCATAAACAGGGTAAAAGTTTTTAAAAGAGAGACTGAAAGGATTAAAGAGAAAAGCACCAATACTGATGGCAGATACAAAAGATACAGCGTCTGAGTAACAGGAATCTCCGAAGAGGAAAACAAAAACAAAGAAAGCATTAAAGAAAATGTTCCTGAATACAAAAAGGTTTAACTGCATGTTGAAAGAACACAACCTCTCCCTGAGAACGCCAACCCAAGACAGCCAATTCCAAGTAAAAGGCTGGGCTTTAAGGGAAAAGAATTCTGTGGGCATCTTTGGGCAGAAAGAACACATGAGAAACACAAGAGAAATAAAATTAGACTATCATCAGACTGACAGCAACCTTCCATACCAGGAAAAAAATTATCGAGTTGTAACTATTTACTCAAGATAGATTCTCAAGGAAAGAAAACGTGAGCCACGGCTTTTCTAGCCATCAAAACCGCCATCGACATGCACAAATACGGGGAACGCAGCCCCCACGAAACATTCCAGAAGAATCCAACAGACGAGATTCAGAAAACCAAATGACTAAACAGACATCCACACAGACTTGTAATTAGCATTAAACACAAAGTTACTTATGGAACTAAGATGAAGGGTCCAGGGAGAGAGGACAGCGTGAAACAGCCGTGTGATGTAAGCAAAACACAGGCATGAGCGGCAGTCCTCGCTGGAGTGTAGCCCGCCCGACGCTCTCCCTCCCAGCATCCGGCCAAGTCGCCAAAGGCCCTTCCCTGGGAGTAAGGATCATACCCTACGTAAGACCCACCCCAACCAAGCCTAAAACCTGCACAGGGAAGGCAAGTCTGCAGGGTGAGCCCCACTGGGTGAGGGAGCTCAGAAACACCATGGGATTTCCACAGACCCTACTGAACACCAAAGTGAGACACAAGACACACAAGTTCAAGATGAGCAGCCAGGAGCTGAACTAAAACAAGAGTCAGTACTCTTCAGAGGATGACGACATGTCATCCACAAAATCCAGCATCCAAGCGCCAATGGCTAGACATGCAGAGAGACAGGAAACCATGACCCACGGTCAAAGGAAAAAGCAGTCGACAGAGACTGAATCGAGACGCCCCCGATGTCGGACTTGACAAAACCATGAGAGAAGCTTTTACAAACAGGTTCAAAGAATGCTGGGAAAATGTGGCCTCAGTACGTGAGCAGACAGGGAAATCTCAGCAAAGACTCAGCAGCCATAAAAAGGACTTAAGTGGAAATCCCAGAACTGCAGATACATCGACAAATGAAAACTTCACTGGACAGACTGCAGAGCTGACTGGAGAAGACAGGGAATCTGAAGACAGATCAGTAGAAATGATCCAGTCCGAACAGAGAAAGAAGTGATTAAAGAGGGACAAATACAGACTCAGAGACCCACAGGGCAATATCAAAAAGATCTAACAGAGGTCTAACTGGGAATCCCAATAGAAAAAGACTGAAACAGAGAAAGTTTTGAAGAAATAAAGGCCAAAGTGTTGCAAATTTGAGGAAAACTACTGACCTACAGATCCAAGAAGCTCAGAGAAGCCCAAGCAGAGTGACTAGCAAGAGAACCAAGTCTAAACACCACACGGATGAACTTCAAAGAAGTAAGACGATCGCCTCAAAACAGCTGGAGAAGTGACTCACGTGACAGACAGGAAACAAGGACTGAAATCACAGTGGGGCCCTGAACACGATGGAACAACGTCTCTAAGGACAACGACGGTCACACGTTTACGGCTGTTTTCAGGTCTAAGAATAAGAGCTCTGCAATTTTGCAAAACACACTGGGAAATCTCCCATCTTTTTTGTGATCCGGAACAAGATAACATGTCTAAATGAGAATAGGAGTTTCCCTGGAAAAGAGAAAGAGACCAGCAGTTAAGACAGGATTCAAGGAGTAGAGGAAAAACGTGAAGGATGGCTAAAATTCTTACAATCACTCATCCCTATTAGTCGGTCATTCTATAAAGTTAAGTGATGTATGTCTGGATCTGCTCGGCTTATTCAAGAACGTGAGAGAAAATTACGTATTAAGTTAAGTTAAAAAAACCGAGCTGAAAGAAAAAAAAACTGTCAACATTCAGGGAAAACTTCATTCAAACTTTTGAGCGTGAAATACAACCATTTTCAGGTAAACAAAAGCTGAAATAATCCATCACCAGCAGATTGCACTACAAGAAACGCTAAATGCTGTCCTTCAAGCCAAAGGGAAATACCACAGATGGAAGCCTGGAACTTGGGGAAGGAACGAAAAACACCAGAAATGGTAAATAAGCAGGTAAATATAAAAGACGATGTTTTCTTTCTTCCTGTGATTTACTAATAAAACAACCGGCAGTTTAAAGAAAAAATAACAATACTTTAAAGTTGGGTTTGTAATTACATATAAAGACACGACAGCAAACAAAACAAGAAACTAACAAACTTTGGACAAACGGAAACAGGCAACAACCACCTTCCTTCACGTTAACCCCAGTACCCAGGGAGGACAGTCAGCCCCACAAAGGTCAGTCTTCCGACGGAATCTCCCCATATTCTCTTCGAAGTCAGTCTAAATCTCATCGTGTTAAGCTACAGTGATCAAACTTCCTCATGCAAAGAACTTCTTGCTCACATGATATCCACAAATAGGTTGATTTGAATATAAAGTATCGAATGTACCGAGAAAACAAGTACTCCAAGGGCGGTGAGACAACATGTGCGCGAACGACAGCCCGTTCTCGGCGTGCCTGACTCCCTGAAGAGGCGAGCGGGACGCAGATGCCCCGAGGCCCTTCCAGCCCCCGTCCCTGCATCCGTGCGGTACCTCTACTCCCGATCCCGGTGCCGGAGAGTCCACTTTCCTCTTTTTCCTGGGCCCGATGGCAGCCAGTGCTGTGAGGTTGGCATCTCGCTGCCTCATCTGTGCCAGTTCTTGTTGCTGCATCTTTGTTTTGAAAAGGAAAACAGGGACTGTCATTTCACGCACTTTTTTTTATTACTACAAAAGTAATACATAGACACCAAAGGGTTTTCTAAACTTTCCTAAATGAAAATTTCATTTGACTGTTTTTTTTTAAACAGCAAGCATATTGTGCAATCAGAAAAACAGTAAAGCAATAGATGCTCACCTTAAAAAGCTCAGATCTGAGCAAATTGTGAGAGTACAGAGACTGGACTGCACCACATGAGAAATTACCGTGAAGTTTAAAAGCACAGGAAAACACTTTTGCAAACACCATAAATCGCTACGGGAAGGCCTATTGTGCAGAGATACCATCGCCTTCTCAGCCTCTCTCTCTCTCGTTAGGTGCTGAGGTTGAACACAAACGTATTTTCAAGTGTGCAGTGTAGACTCTTGGACTGGAAACGCTTACCTCCTTTGCCTTCTGTTTCAACCTTAACTGCTCTGGATCTTCTTGTCTGGACCGAGACTATTTTCAAACAGGTAAAAAAGAAAGATAAGTTGTGACCTAAACGTTCATCACCCGACAAACATGTCATCTTATACGTGACATGATGACATCTAAGTCACGTGACAGAACGCATTAAATTTTTAAACGTTTACAGCCAACGGATGAAAATTTATCATCATGAAAATCAATACCATTTGGATGTAAGAACCACGCCATGGTCCAATGTGACGTGAGGACGGTGGGCCAGGCAGCCCGCAGGGCTCCGGGCTCAGTTAAGGGACCCGCCCCACGTGCTGGGCGACCTGCTGAGGTCTGGAGGCTTCCTGCCCCGGCTGCGCTCCTAACCCCGCGCACGTGTCATCGAGGCCAGCGCCAAACCCTGCTCCGGCTCCTCGAAACCCCAAGGGTGTCCGCGAGCGCCCAGGGCGGACCGGGGAGAACTGCGTGCAGCACGCGCACTTGCCTTTGCTGCCCGCATCAAGATCTCTCTCTCCTGTTCGTCCTTTCTCTGTTTCTCAATTTGATCAAGCTGTTCAAAAAATTTGAGCTGAGCCCGGACATCACTTGCCTGCTCGTATCTGTCATCATCCTAGAAAAAAGTGAAACGACTGTTTGTCACGAACTTGGGAACCCAGCCGGACAGTCCGCGCACCGCTTCCCGCCCCCCTCGGCCCACTCCCCAGGCGGCGCGCAGACCCAAGCCCCTCTCGTCTCCAAGACTCTGCTTCTGAAGTGCTCTGGACGTGCACACGCCGCCTCAGGTAAGTCATCCGGGGGCTCGCAGGCAACTTTCCATTTTATACGCTTTGGTATCATTTGACTCTTCTAAGTTACACTTTAAATTTTTTTCCAATAGCGTAAAAAGTATTTTTAAAGCCAAGTGGCTACAGGCTTGTACTTCAAACGCTGCTCGGGCAGTGCCTGGCCGCTCCACGGTGCCCCTGAAAGAGGGTTCGCGTGACTGAAGAGGAAGGCGGATTCTGCCTGGAACCTGCTGTGAGAGGCCGGGCCTCCACAGCACACGACAGGGCACCACTCTGAGTCACGGGAGCGCGGGTGAGCCAGAGCCCCTCGGGTCTGCAGGGACAGCTCGGGCCGCAGCTGCTGGGAGCCCCCCGCGTGGAAACGGGCGGGGGGCTCCACCTTCTCCAGAGCTGAAGATGCCACCAGCCCGGACCCAGAAGGCTGGCTCCCTAACCCGGAGGTCAGATCCTCCGCACCCTCCTTCCACAGCCCAGTGGGTAGCGCCCGGAGCACCACGGGACTGAAAGAAGTGGCATCTTCCCAAAATCTCGTTCTGGGGAAAACTCAAAACGAGCTCAACACTCTGCCGCTTCCCCTGTGCCCTCCAGGCAGCACCAGACCCGGGAGCGCCGACAGGGCATCCCCTCCAGGAAACGGCGGGTTACCTTATAAGAGAAGTTCTTTTGCTGAGCCGTTTCTGATATCTTTTCTACAAGGTTCTGCAGCCTCTGTTGCGTGGCGTGTGACACGTAACTCACCACGTCTGGGTGTAACTCTGTTATGCCGTGTTTCTTACCTGGGGAACAGGCGGTATTTTACAATCACTGAAGTTCTTTTCTTTCCTTCACTGTTTTTCCCTTATCCCCCAGTTACCACTTTGTGCAACCTGAGGGTCGGGGGTGGTCTACACCTGCTCCAACTACCTGAGAACGTCACCGCCAACCCCACGGAAAGCACAACCCTGGCAAAACAGGTGACAAGGGACAAGGGGTGTCCCCCCAAGCCCAGGACAGCTCCGTGCTGAGCACCGCAGCCGTGGTCCACACCAGGCCCACTGGTGGAGGCCGGACGCTCAGGGCCATACCTATTTCCAATATTCTTCTTTGCAGAGGCGCCGGGAGGAGGAAGGTCTCGTCTTTGCAGGACCGCGTCAGGGTGCCCACTAACTCAGAGTTCGTAGCCAATATTCTCGCACTTTCTTCCGACAGGTTCACGCCGGCCATCGACGCTACGTCATTGATGTCATCGTCGTCCCTTCAGGAAAGAAGAGGAGGTGGGTCTAACGAACGAAGGGCCGCCAACTCGGCGGGCAGAGGGGCGGCTCTCCCGCGCTGCTGTCACCTGAGCACAAAGGCGGTCATCTGCGAGCGAATCTGTTCTTTTAAAGGAAGACCCACCCCAAGGTACGGCAGAGTGGGAGTCTCTGCACACAGATGTCAATGCCAAGTTCACAGAGAGCACAGCACCTACTCACTGCTTCAAGGAGTTTGTTCTGTGAAACCCTTTTTAAATGATCTCACAGCATTATTTTTAATACGATCACAACCTCTCAGAAAAGCTGGAAGAACAGTACAAAGGAAAGTCCGTGAACCACTTGAGGGTGAGCGGCCGACCTGACACCCAACCCCCAACCCCCCGGACACGGCAGTGTGGCTCCCTGTGGACAGAGGCACCCCTACGGAACCGGGGGGATGGCCTTTGAAACCGGGCCACCAGCCACGCCCAGACCCCCAGCTTTGGCTAACGGTCCCTATAGCGGCTCCCACAGCAAAGGGTCCAGCTCAGAACCATGAGCTGCGTTTTGCTGCCACGTCTCTGCAGCCCCTCCCTGACTCTCGTGCCCCTGACACCTGGAAGGTCCCAGGCCAGCTGTTCTGCAGCGTGTCCTCGTTTTCCCTCTGACGGACGTCCCTTTGTGACGAGCTGCGGGCAATGCACCTTTGGCAGGAATTTCACACGAGTCAGGGGCCTTGCTCACCCTGCACACGGAGCTCCCGCGCAGGGGGGCCCTGCCCGCTTCCCTGTGTCGGGGCGCCCCTCCCTCCCTGTGTAGTTACGAGGACCTCAGGGGAGGTGGTCTGAGACTGTGCAAACCCTGTTCCCCTAAACCACCCACTGACTCGTTTCTAGGGGCTCGGGTTCCTGTCTTACCCACAGGTACAATGTCGCTGCAGACACGGCTGGCAGGAGGGGCCGCTTGGGGGCTTCTGGGAACGCTGGCGCTTGAGCACTGCTCTCTGACCAAAGTGCACTAACTCGTCCTGCACCCTCGCGACTCCGGCCTGGAATCAGCACCCCCCTAAGGCACCCTGGTCACCGCGGCGGAAGCAGTTTTAGACGAGACCTGGGCGCTGGGCGTGCTGCCGCCATCACGGTGTCACCAATCCCAGGCCCCTCCGGTGGCAGAGCGGGTGGCTCCAGCCACAGCTTTTCCAGAGTATTCACAGCCGGACGTCCGACCCGACCCGACCCCACCGGGCTCGCCTCGTTTGCTCCTCTCTGTATTTCTAACTCCCTCGCACCTGCAGGTGGACGCATCTTCCCATCTCCGCCACCCGCCCTCTCCCTCGTGGATGTCCTCCCCACCCCTGTGGGCCCCCACCCTCCGTGCCAGACTGTGCCAGCCACCCATCTCCTTGCCCTGCCTGGAAGCCGACCCAGGCTCAGGCCACCATGGCTCCAGCACTGCCAACACCTGCCCTGCTCCCTAACAGCTTGAGGGACGAAGCTTCTGGGAAGGGAAGGGAAGGACCACCCAGGTCCCCCGACACACGCACTTTGCTACTGCTGGATCCGAACCAAAGTAGCCACTGTAGCCCTTCCTATGGCGGTGCTCAGACCAGCTGCTCGTCAAGAGACCAAAGCACAGCATCTCTGAAGGTTCTGAGGTTGAAAGGAGGACACAGAAGCGTCCTCTGTTGTGACTGTGATGCACTCAGAAGACTGAGCCATCGTATCACAGACACAAACCTCCCACTGGTCCGCGCGGAAAGTCAGCTGCTCTGCCATCCCGCCCTGCGTCTGCGGCAAACGCCCCTGAGCCGCTCTGTGGGAAAACACGCACACAGCGAGCGCGCGCACGTGCGTGTGTGTGCGTGTGTGCGTGCGTGTGTGTGTGTGTGCGTGCGTGTGTAGGGAATGAACGCAGCCTCAAAGCACCAACGGCCACCGGGCGAGGCCCTTCCCTCCGGGCGCCTCCTGAGCCAGGGCTCATTCCTTACCTAAACGAGCCTCCCCCAGGCTCCTTGAGCTTGTTTTTCTGTGCAGCAGCTGCTTGTGCTGAGACAGTAGAAAGAGCTTTGGTTCCAGGTAACACGGCAGGTTTCACCACAGGGACTGCAAAACAAGAGACGAGGGTATGCCCCCCGCGCACAGACTCGGAGATGGAGACACTGCCGTCCCCGGTGCTAGGTGGGCTGCAGGGAGGGCCACTACTCCCGGCCCACCACAAGGAGGCTTCCTAAAACGTCAGAAACGTTGCGTTACTAACTCTAGATTAGAGTAAAAGCATAGGCAGCATCTCTCACGCATTTGCCTTCCTGTAGCTCATCAAACTCTTTGGAATGTAGGAACGACTACTCGTTAAGAACCCAGTCCTGAATGTGTAATTGTAAAAATCGTACTGACGGGGCGATGCCCGTACAACCCTGTGAATGTACTAACGCCACTGAATTGTACACCTGTTCACGTGACTAAAATGGCCAAGTCTGTGTTACGTGAGTTTCACCACAATTAAAAAAACAGGGGGACAGGGCCCTGGGGAGAGCGGCCCGGCCGCCGGCCCTCACCTGGCTGCAGCTGGTTCAGCTGGATCTGCTGGGGCGTGGTGAGCACGATGCGGTTGTGGGGCTGCCGGAGCGCCACCATGGGCGTCTGTGTCAGCGTCACCTGCGGCGGCCGGATCAGCGCTCCAGGCTTGGGCGGCGGCTGGATCACCTGGAGCAGAGCCCACGGGGCACGTGAGCTCACGTCCCACCCCCGCCCCCACCGCAGAGGGGGCTCCCACACCTGTTCCCTGCCCAGGGCGGGGGGTGGGCAGCCTTCCGGGAGGACCAGGAGGGTCAGCCGGGGGCACTGCATCAGGCTGCAAGCTCCTGGGGGCAGATTAACTGCTCGGAAGCCACACATGGGGCCCTGAGGCCAGCGCCTGGAGGACAGTGTTTGCTGAGCTTGCGAACCAGTGTGGAACAGACGACTTCTCCCCAGATGTGAGCACAGGTGCCGGGGCGCCCCCTCAGATCCCTCCCAGAGCCTCTAGGGCTGGATCAGAATCCAGCTGCTGAACTTTACGAAGGTCGCCTGGTGGGCACACTCTTAACGTTACAGCGCACTCGGGGAGGGATGGGTGGTGCCCAGGGCCGAGCTATTTCTGCAACAAAACCTATGAAAATTCACACTGTCCAGAACGAGCAGACACACGACTGCCTGCAGGAGGTTCAGGCCAAGTTTTGCCACAAACTCAGGGAAGAGCCTCCAGGTTTCACGTCTCTACGGCCTTCAAGGGAAGCAGGTGATGGACCGGTGGTGCCCGACTCTGCAAGGGCGCGGCAGAGCTCCACCCCTCCAGTGAGGGGCATGCGAGCGAGCCCTGATCTCACACCTGCACTTTGGCCCGAAGCGCGCGCGCACGCGCGCGCGCACGCACACACACACACACACACACACACACACACACACACACACACACACACGGCTCCACCTCCCACGGGAGCCTGTCTTCCTCACCACCAATCAAGGCAAGAACAAATGCAGATTTTAACTTGAGCAGGTGAGAGACCACCACCTTCATGACTCTGATTGCCCGCCTGGTTATCACTCGAGCATTATCGTAAGATACACTCCACAACCTACGAAAGTGACGTGAGGACCTGCGTTGTTTTAATTTTTTTTAACCGTCTGTATAGGAACAAAATCCCTTTGAAATGTTAAAAAAAGAATAGCAAGTGCCTTTCTACACTGGGCGAACCCCGTCTGCCTGCAGGAGTGCGCTCAGTCCTGAACTCTTACTGGGCGAACCCCGTCTGCCTGCAGGAGGCAGGAGCGCGTTCAGTCCTGAACTCTCCCCAGCAGACACCCTTTTCTATAGCTACACGACCAGAACCCTGGATCCCAACCACAGATAAATCCACCGTCAGCAGCCGTGCCTCCCGAGGATCTCCGAGCCCCAAACGACGGCTGCAGAGCTCGGTCCTAGACCATGAAACCTGACGTGTCCAGCGCCAAGCACTTAGCGTCAGCTTCGTGTATTTGGGCCATTGCTCCTAATCAAAGATAACGTCCAGCTAAAAGATCCACTACAAACACACTGTGTCCATTTAAACCAGGGACGCCCGAAACAGCACAGACAACGGACGTGCCAAAGGGCAAAAGTCAGTAGGCTTATTTCGTTTTACTGAGAAATAAATTTCGAAGCTGCAGGGCCTCGGCCCCTGGCTGACACCTCATTATTTCAGATCCCGCCCCAGGTCCTCCCTGACAGTCTCTCTGAGCCGCGGGCGGCCGGGCACGTGCGGGGGAGCAGGGCGAGGCTCTGGCCTCCATACCAGCGGCGTGGGCTGCCCCTGCTTGCCGACGCCCACCGGCGTGGGCTGCGCGAGGCTGATGACAGGGGGCTGGAGGGCGCTGGTCACGGTGGCCGCCGTCTTCCCGGCCGTGCGCTGCACCGAGCCGCTGAGCACCACAGCCGTGAGCGCGGTGGTGGCCTGCGAGGCCGGTGGCGGCTGCTGCTGACTCTGCTGGATGAAGGCCGCGGAGTCGGGGGTCAGCTGTCTCAAGGCGGGCAAGCTCCTCTGGGCAGAAAGACAGAAAACACACGACCCTGAGAACACGTCCTCGGCCAAACAGCGTCGGTCTGGGGCCTTAAGGAGACGCCCCGGGACGCCGGGTGCCGGCATCCCAAACCACTGTCCCCCGACTGCCGCTGAGCAGGGTTACCCTCAGTGACAACTGGCTGCAATTTGTTTAAAAAACAAAGCAGAAGCGCCACTTCTGAAATGCAGTTAAGCGCGTCAAGGCAGCCGAGGCATCTGAGCGACACCCTCGTCCCAGCGGCGCGGGGCCCCCGTCTGCGGGGAGAGGGCCCCTCGCAGTCCCCGGTGGTGACACAACATTGTGGCCTCAGTGGCGGGGGTCTCGTAACTTACAGAGAAGCCTCGAAAGAGAAAACTTAACCTTATGTCTCAGGGGGCTTGAAACCTGCAAACGCACCGGTGACACCCGTGCAAGCCCACCCGTCCCCGGGACGCGCCCGCCCCTCCACCTGACGCTGGGTGCTCGCAGGCGGCTTCAAATTACCTTCAGGAAAGGCACAAGGTAAGGTTGAGGTGAAGAATTAAGTTCTCGGTATAACCTACTAGTGAAATCCTCTGCTTCGATTTTTCCGTCCTTAAAAATAAAATTCACATTGAAATTCCTCCACGAATACAAACGCGCACATGCATATCTTTATGCAGCATTTCTCTGGTCTCGCGTTTTAGGACTGGCTGTTCCTCACGCCAGGTCCTGCACTGGATGAAGGTGCGGGAGGGCCCGGGGGCCACATGCTCAGCTGACACGGGTTCCCGGGCGTGGGTGAGGCCCCCGGCCCTCCCTGTGCCCCGCCCCATCGGGGCTCACTGGCCCACCCCACGACTTCCCTACGCCAGCTCCCACGGGACATCTACGCGGCACCTAACCCACCGCACATCAGGCATTTTGCCAGGCGACAGACTAGCCTAAAAGTACCCTCATGACCAAGTTGGAAGGTACCGCAGACCAGGGACACCCTTACCCAGAGAGACCACACCTACGCCGAGACCCCAGAGCAGCTGGGGCACCGGCGGGGAGAAGCGAGCGCCCAGACGAGACGGCCCAGACCCCGCTCTGGAAACCAAAGCGAGCCAGGTGTGGGGGCTGGGGGGCCAAGCCCGTGGCTGACTGGGCCCAGTTCAAGGTGGGAGTGGCCAGGGCTGCAAAGAGGTCCTGTAACAAGGGCGGAACGGGGGTCCTGGTGCCCTGATAAGGGCGCAGCACAACAGGGACGGCACTGGGCTCATCCGGGGGTGGGGGGATGGATGGGGAGGGTCGACGAGACGAGCACACGCTTCCAGCGCCGGGGAGGGACCACAGACAAAGGACCGTGGGAAGAAAGGGAATGGCGTTTATTTAATTAGAAATTTTCATTAGAAGGTAAAATTGTTATAATTAAAACAAACAAAAAGCTGGGAGTTCTTGTTCGTCGCAGGAGGTGAGATTATTTTTCAATCTCTGGGTTTCCTGAAAAGATTTAAGGAGCATCTGAAGCGATCATTTTTCCTTGTGAGAGCGGGACTTCATTCCTTTCTGGCCCCAAACCCACATGGTCTGCAGAGGCGGCACAGAGCCAGCCCCTGAGGGTGGCTCCCCTCCAGCCCAAGCCTCGGCACGGAAGGGAGGCTGCGAGCGGAGGGTCTGAGCCGACGAACCCACCAGCAGGACAGAAAAGTCCAACAGCCCGTCTGCTGAGCCACCAGGTTTCCTTGCATAGAGAAACCGAGAGGAAAGGAAAACAGCAGGAAGGAGGGGACCCCCAGGTTACCAGCAACAACAGAGGCAGCTGCCACAGGTGGACCTGACCGACTCTGACCGAGCCCTGCAGGCAACACTGGACTCAGCCTCTGGGCACCTGGGGGCTGCGAGGGATCCTGTGCTCGCAGGTTATGTCCAGGCATCCGTGCTAAAATATTTATGAGACTGGGGAGGGGCTGTGGGTGGCAACGGGGGCGCAGCAGATGCAAAGTCATATAAGAACTCATGACCGACGAAGCCCGCAGGTGGCCCAGAAGGGCTGTCACTCTGCTTTCCGCTTCTGTATCACTTAAAATCCTCCATGAAAGGGACTTCCCTGGTGGCACAGTGGATAAGACTCCGTGCTCCCAACGCAGGGGGCCCAGGTTAGATCCCTGGTCGGGGAACTAGATCCCACATGCATGCCACAACTAAGAGTTCCCACGCCACAACTGGGGAGCCCACCTGCGGCAACTAGGGAGCCTGTGAGCCTGTGAGCAGCTAAGACCCCGTGCAACCAAATAGATAAATATTAAAAAAAAAAAAAAATCCTCCGTGAAAAAGGCAGAGCAGGTGGAGGAGCGAGCGAGGGCCTTTGAACACCCTCCATCTAGTGAGTTTACATTGCTCCCCTGCGGCCAACACGCTGTGAGGCTCCGAGAAGCCGGGCTGGCGAGCGGATGGCAGGGTGGTGGGCAGAGGGGCCCAGACTCCGGCCACACCCCACCCCCATGGCCAAGTACAGCGCTCTAAGGCAGAGGGGCCGGCGTACAGAGCTCTTACCAGCAGATTCTGTACCAGTTCTTTCACGTTAGCGGCTGTCTCTGTAGACTGTTTACCAGATGAAGCCAGTTTTATTAGCGTAGATAAAAAATTTTTACATTTCTTCACATTCTCCATAGTTTCCTGGATAGAAGTTAAAAAGATGTAAGCAAAAAACTCTTAAAAGGCAGATTTTCATCACAGCTTTTAACTAAGACATGGGTATCATATAAGAAATGTATGTTTCTGGGCTTCCCGGTGGCGCAGTGGTTAAGAATCCACCTGCCAACGCAGGGGACACGGGTTCGAGCCGAGCCCAGGGCCGGGAAGACCCCACATGCCACAGAGCAACGAAGCCCCGTGCGCCACAACTACTGAGCCTGTGCTCTAGAGTCTGCGAGCCACAACTACCGAGCCCACGTGCTGCAGCTACTGAAGCCCGCGTGCCTGGAGCCCGTGCTCCGCGACAAGAGAAGCCACCACAGTAAGAAGCCCACGCACCGCAACGAAGAGTAGCCCCCGCTCGACGCAACTAGAGAGAGCCCGTGCGCAGCAACGAAGCCCCAACGCAACCAAAAATAAATAAATAAATTTATTTAAAAAAAAAAAAGAAATGTGTATTTCTTTTCTTAAACTTCTTTGAGGAAAATGCAGTAACTCTCACGGCCTGATGATGGGAGTATAAACCAGGACATGTGCTCTGAAGGTCCAGACCCAAGTTTACAGCTCACTCAGCCCAGCAATTCTACTTTTAGAAATGTAACTAATAACCAATAAATGTAAAAAAGATGACCTATAAGACATTCACCTTGATACTGCTTACCATAAAGAAAAACTGATCCCTACCTAAGTGCACAAGAGAAGAAACTGAATTATGGCACAGATACTAAAGATGATGAAAAATACTCAGCAAAGAAACGTGAACAACGTAAGTCATAAATGAAGCACGATCCCACTGGTTTAAAGATTCACACGTGTGCAGGACAACTGCTGGAGATAAGTGTTAAGGGGGCAACGCTGCCGCTCTACAGGCCGCAACCGCTGTGCAGCCTGGTCCCCGTGTCACCCCTCTGAACACACCTGGTCCGGCTCCATCCCACAGACGTCCCCCACAGCCCAAAAGCCTCGTGTAGGGTGGTGGACCCTTCCTGCGGCCCTGCAGAGACCACTGCCCTCAGACCCACTCATATGGAGCCGTGGAGACCCCAACGCATCCCCACGTCTGCGGCAGTGGCTCCCCTGGGCCGGCTGGCGCTCTGAGGCAGCACGAACCACACATACGGCCCCAAATCGCAGCCGAGAGGCGGCACTCACCGTGGCGGCTGTGGAGGTGGTGGTGGCCCCCGGGACCGTTCGCTGAGGTGTCCCCGTCTGAACAGCTGTCGCCGTCCCAAGTGAGGGTGTCTGGGCAGCGCCACCCAGAACAAGCTGAGGCTACGAGAAGCCAAAACACAAGGTAGATAGAGGCTGCGGGGAGACGGCCTTCGTGAGACTCCCTGTAGCAGGCGGGACCCCATGGGACATGCGGCCTCAAGGGACCACACCAGCCCCGCGGCAGACCATGTCCCCGAGGGCCACCTTCCTGAGCACCGAGGAAGCAGTATTTTGCAGCAAAAACTGACAGAAACGAAGCCAATGGCCGGGAAGAACCTGGTTGTCAAGAAGTCGATCCTAGAAGTCACATGGTGACCAAAACAAATGATCTTTTAATAACCAAACCAGATCCCGTCTCAGAACTGAAAAGAACAGACAGAGAAACCAACTGAAAAGCCCGTCACCTGGCTTGTGCAGGCAGCTGGTGACAAGGAAGCCAGGACGTCACATGCACACGGGCAGGCCGCCCCCCATGCGGGGGGCGGCACCAGGACTCGTCGGGGTCCCGGGCTCCCCCACCGCTGCCGGACCAACCTTTCTTTGCTCCCCCAAAGCGAGTCACATCCAGAAACATCCTGGAAAGGGGGTGTTCAGAGCAGGCGGGGACTCGATGTAGTTGGTGTTGGGAGGGAGGGGCTGCTTTGCTAAACGAATATATTTAAGCCAACAAACAGCTAGACATCAAACAACAACTGTGCTCGGTCAAATTCCCGAGACTTCTAGTCTGCGTGACCAATCAGGATGCAAATATTTACTGTTTTTTTTTAATTAGCACTTTTCCAATTTAAAAAATGGAGCCTTCTCCAACTTTTTAAACGTTACTCTCTTACGACTTCGGAAGATAGGGGGCAGTGTAACCCCAAGCATGACTCGCCTGCGGCTCTTCTAAGCAACCAGGCCCCAGGCCGGGCAAGGGACTCAGACGGCACGGCCGCTACGGCAGGGGGTGGGCGGGCAGCTGTCTGCACCCCCAGGCTGTGGACACTGGTTTCACGGGAGGAGTTGAAAGAGATGATGGGCTCTTCCTTTATTATCTGGGTATTTTACTTGTAACGTTAAGCATGTATTACTTTTGTAACTACAAAATGGCAAATAAAAAACGTCAGAGGAGAAACGTAAAAGAACTGACCAACAGCCACCTTTGGGCAGCAAAAGGGGAAGAGCAGAGCTGCTTCGGGACACCCAGAAACAGCCAGGGCACTTCCATTCTTGGGAGTTTTCCTTTACATCAAACTTTATTCCTCACACTTGCTTCTACTGGTCAGATGAATACACGTTTCACCTGGATGGTTCTGAGATTGTGGGAACCTATGTTGATAAACTTATTTTCTACTAAATCTCATGCAAAAGCTGACCATGAGCTTCACTACCTTCTCAGAAAAGGTTCCTTTCACTATAACTGAAGTTCAGATGCGCCAATCAGACTGAACTCGGGCCAGAAGACCCCGTCTCAGGAAGCGCCGTTGCCTGGGCAGCTCCTGTTGCGGGAGACCACTGAGTTCAGTTACTTGGGACCCAACTGCTCCTTCAGCTGTTCTGAAAAGCAATGTCAGGGCTGCAGACGCCAAAAGGCAAAGGAGGACAAGACCAGGGTGAGTGGAGAGAGCACTGGACGAGGTGCGGCTGCAGGGAGGCCGGGCCGAGGCCACACCGGGACAGGGGTCTGGAGCCTCTCACACCGCACGTGTCCGCGCCCATCAGGGAGGGGTGTTGTGAGAATCGCACGCATAAACGCACATACACAGTGAGGACACATCCTCCTCGGTGCAGGAACAGTTCGCGAGCAACACACGCGCGCGCACACGCACACACACACACACTCTCTCTCTCTCTCTCTCTCTCTCTCTACCCCCCCCACCCCGCGCGCTGTAGATCTTCTCTGCTTCACAGATGCAGTTACTAAGGCAACGTTTTCAATTGAACTTCCGGCACAGTGGGAAGCTTTTAAGAATGTTGCTGGTGTTAAACTCTATGCGACTTTAAAGAAAAGCAACTGATCTACGCTGTGTTCCCCAAACTCCAAAACTTAGCATCCAGCACCCAAACTCGCGAGGCCTGACCCCTGCGTCCTGGGCACCACGGAGCCCCAGCCTCACCTGAACCCCGGGAGAGCGCTGCAGCGCGGTGCTGGGCTGTACCGTCGTCTGGGCCTGAGACACTTGCTTGATTATGGTCGTTGGGGTCACCTGCCGTGCAATAATGGGGGTCCCAGGTGCCTGAAAAACAAGGAGGAGTCGCCTAGGAGGAGAGACAAGTGAAAGTAGTTCCCAGCACCTGGCGCGCCCAACACTCCATCCTTCAGTACAGAGCCAGCGCGCTCAAGGGCCCCCAGGTCGATCACCAGCCTCAGGGAAGCCACCCTACGTCTAAACTTTCCTTAACAAGTAAAAGTGTATGATCGGAACCTCCATCGTATAACTGTAATACACTCCTTAATAAAGTCTCCAACCTGGTCTTTAAGGAACGCATATAACCTGGGAAATCAATACTTGTGTGGATTTCTTGTATTCTTGGCCACAAGCGCCAAAAAAGTAACAAAGGCACTACAGTAAGAGGCATGTGTTCCCTGGGCCTAAAAACTGGTCACTGTGCTGCAGAAAAGGAAGTAAACGAGACACTTACAGTGAACTGTCCTACATAGTTAGGGTACATGAAGTGAAATATCCCACATCTGCGTCTTACTGGACAGACCTCGACAGACCCTGAACACTGCTCTGGGCTGCTCTGGATTTTCAGTCAGGGGAGGGCCCTTTGTGAGTCCCCAGTCTACAGCACAGGGGTCTCAACTCCAGAGGAACGCGGCTGAAATCAAAGGAGAATAGAGTTTTCCAGATCTTCTTCGTCTCCATGTTAGTCTCTAACCAGCCAACTGGCTCAGAACAGCAGAACGGCAGCACGAGACAGAAAGGCATCAGAGACAGAGTAGGGAGTAGGGAGGTGATGTGCGGGCATGGACCCAAATGGAGACTGAGAGGCAGAACCCTGGGGGGAGGGGCGAGTCCCAGGCACTGGGCTTCAAGCATCCAACCCATCCTCCCTCCACAACCCCAGGGGGCCACAGCCTCAGGGGTCAGGGCAGGCAGTAACCCCTAAAGGCTTCAATGTCTGCGGGGGAGAGGGGAGTACTGTTTAACATAATCCTGTAAAGTTCTTCCACGCCTCCCTGGTAGTGACGGCTGACACTTGCTCAGCATTCCCTCTGTTCCACTGTCCTAACTGGTCCCCGTGACAGCCCTACAAGAGCAGCACCGGCGGGATCTCCACGTTGCACAGGAGGAAACTGAGGCCCGGGAAGGTGGCATCACAGGAGAGAAGGGGAGGGCCCAGGCGGGGTCCAGGCGGCAGACCCCAAGCTCCTCCCGCCGCATGTGGGCCATGCCACACCCCCTGCCCCGCCCCACCCCGCCCCCCACCCCACCCCCCGCCAGGCCCAGCGCTGGCTCGCACTCACCTGCACGGTGGAGATCTGCACGGGAGGGGCACTTGTGGGCGTGGCCGGGCGGGGCGCCATGGCGGTCTGAGGCTGGGCCTGGGCGTGGGCCTGGGCCTGCATCTGGGCCAGGGCCTGCTGAGGAATCATTAACAGCTGCCCGTTCTCGCTCCGCACGAGGACCATACCTGGGGAAGGAGAGCTGGCATCGGGAAACACGCCCCAGGGCCGGACTCCATGGGGGAGCCCGGCAGCTCAGAGGAGGCAAAAGGAGAAGCTGTCAAACACAGTCGCAGAACTCTATACACACCTGCGAGAAAGAGGGTCCGCAGCACTACAAAAACGTAAAAGGAGTTTTTTCCTGGATTCAAACAGCAACAGTGGGCCAGGCAGCCGAGCTGCTCACGCCGCCGTCTGCCCCTGCGCTGGCCTGCAGGTCAGGAGGCCCGGAAGCCGAGGGCCTCGTGTGCTCTCAACACGGGCTGCCCGGCGTGGCCAAGTTCACAAGGCAGCAGGTGTCTGGCGGGAGGTCGTGGCTGGAGCCTCAGACCCGAGCCCTGCCCTGGAGCAGGTGTCCACACCCCCACCCCCGTCCCCGTCCCCACGGGCTGGGCTGGGCCCTGGGAGGCTGCGCCCCACAGCCCACATGCCCAGGGCTCCCTGCCTGCAGTCCTGTGAGGCCCTGACACTCTTTCCAGAACAGGACCACTCTTGCGGGGAGGGCAGTTCTGTGCCCACGACGACCTGAGGCGCCCACCACAGAGACACAAAGACACGGAGGACCGCTCGCACTTCACGGTGCTTCAGCTACGTCACTGGAAGCCCAACCCTAGCGGGCAGGTTTGGCGTTAATTCCAGCTTCAAAAACCGGCAACCAATTATATCCTAGATTCCACTAGAAACAGCAACACAACTTTCACACTTGATTTCCCATGACGGATTAGTGATGGAGCTGCAAGGGGAGACCTAAAAACGCCATAAACACCGTACTCTTCCCAAAGCAAGGCCTCAGCACAGGGCCCTGCACGAGGCACCCCACTGAAGAGCAACACAGCCGGGCAAGGGGGTGTCGACCAAGGAGCCTGCTGCCTGGGCAGCCCCTGCGTCCTCCCATGAGGCAGCTGAAAATCAGGTCCGAGAACCTCCTGCCAGCTTCACAAGTGACATCAGGCTTTCCCCTGCTGAACCAAACAGGAGTTCGATCCAACTCACAAGTCTGAGAAGTCTCTGAAGCTGCTGGGTCCCGGCTCCTTCGACACCCATCGTGACATCAGGAAATAAGAGGCCTCTCCCTGGGGTCACATCTGCTACTCTTGATCCAAAAGAACCACGTGTATGCCCATCATGAGACCTTCCCTCCAAAACATCCCTTTTAAAATACGCCATGCTGCAGCAAAGGAAACCATAAACAAAACAAAAAGGCAACCCACAGTACGGGAGAAAATATTTGCAAGCAATGCGACTGACACGGGATTAATCTCCGAAATATACAAACAGCTCATGCTGCTCAATATCAAAAAAACGAACAACCCAGTCAAAAAATGGGCAGAAGACCTAAACAGACATTTCTCCAAAGAAGACATACACAGATGGCCAAGAGGTACATGAAAAGATGCTCAACATCACTAATTATTAAAGAAATGCAAATCAAAACTACAATGAGGTGTCACCTCACACCGGTTAGAATGGCCATCAGCAGAAAGTCGACAAACAATAAATTCTGGAGAGGGTGTGGAGAAAAGGGAACCCTCCTGCACTGCTGGTGGGAATGTAAACTGATACAGCCACTATGGAGAACAGTATGGAGGTTCCTTAAAAAACTAAAAATAGAGCTACCATACGATCCAGCAACCCCACTACTCGGTGTGTACCCTGAGAAAACCATACTTCAAAAAGATACACACATCCCTACATTCACAGCAGCACTATTCACAATATCCAGGACATGGAAACCACCTAAGTGTCCATGGACAGATGAATGGATAAATAAGATGTGGTACATATATACAACGGAATATTACTCAGCCATAAAAAAGAATGAAATAATGCCATTTGCAGCAACATGGATGGACCTGGAGATAATCATACTAAGTGAAGTCAGTCAGAGAAAAACAAATATCATATGATATCACTTATATGTGGAATCTAAAAAAATGATACAAATGAACTTATTTACAAAACAAACAGACGCACAGACTTACAAAACAAACTTATTGTTACCAAAAGGGAAAGGTTGGGGGGGATAATTTAGGAGGTTAGGATTAACATATACACGCTTCTATATATAAAATAGATAATCAATAAGGACTACTGGATAGCACAGGGAACTCTACTCCATGTTCTATGGTGACCTATATGGGAAAACAATCTGAAAAAGAATGAATATATGTCTATGTATAACTGAATCACCCTGCTGTACACCTGAAACTAACACAACATTGTAAATCAACTATACTCCAATATAAAATAAAAATTAAAAAACTAAAACTAAAAAAATAAAATAAGCCATGCTAAAAAAAAAAAAAAACAACAGCTGCTGCAAATAACTCACTCTTCTGAAACCTGGAAACTCGTTAAAGCACTGAGGAGAGAAAGGCCTGGCAGGCCGACAGCCAGAACTGACTATGTCCGTGCCCTAAGAAGTGTGCACCACACCCGGGACAGGTGTGGTGGGCCAGGGCGAGGCTCAAGGGGCCAAAGAAGTCAGGGCTGGGCCACTGTGGCGGGTGTTGCACAGCTGCCCACCCTGGCCCACGCCTGTGCTGGGGCCCCCAAAAGAGGGCTCTCGGTGAACACCCAGCCATTCACTCACCGGCCCACTCAGACGCCCGTCCAGAGACCCCTGCTCCTCCCTCGCAGGGATCCTAGGGGGCAGGGCAGCCGAGCAGGCCCCTGCAGCTCCCACGGCTGGACACCCCAATTTCAAACTCGCTAATGGGGCAGCTGACGCCTACACTTTGATTATCGAATGCTCGTTTGCTTGAAAAATGATGTCTGCAGAAATATAAAGGAATGTTTAAATAATACTCATGAAAAGCAACGGGATTAATATGGCTATGAAGTGATGGTGGTCTTTTGGACACCAAAGTCTAGGAAAATGGACACTAGGGATGTGTGATGAGCCTCTGAGAGAGCAAGCTGGCGATGGAAGCAGAAGTCCCCCAAGAAGTGACCGTGGGACCCTGGAAGTGACGACACCTCTCTGCAGCACTGAAAAGTCTCCAGTGGTTACAGACACGGGAAAGCAACAGCCCCTGGGCATGAGGGCCACGGGGCTGGTCTGGCCAGCGGCTCCGCGGGCAGGCGTGGCAGGCGCTGCGCCCAGGACACCTGTCAGCCTCCCTGGGTACCGCGTGCACAGTCACTGGTTCTGACAAAAGCGGAGTCAGACATGCACGCGACGCCGGGGGGAATCCAAACAGCAGCGCTGGCCTCAAACACGCCGCAGCAACGGCACTATCACCGCTCTGGATCTCGTAAACTCAAACAGGTAACTATGCAGTATCCATTCAGAGGCAAAGAAACACAACTCTGTCTCAAAATGTAACTTAAATGACTTGGATAAAAGGTCATGGAAGAGCAATCCCCCACATTCGCAGCAGGCAGCATGGGTGGCCTGGAACGCACACCACCCGGGGCCCCACCCGGCCCCAACCCACGCCGGGAGGCCGCCTGTCGTCACCCCTCCGCGGGCGCAAGGCCAGCTCTGGGAGCGACTCAGGGAATGGCCTTACGGACCGGGCCACCGAGGCCGGCAGGGAAGCGACTTCCCAGGAGCCCCGACGCGGGCCCGCACAGCACGGCGCTGCCCCCAGGAGCCCCCAAGGCCCCAGCACACACACCCAGGCAGTCTGGCTTGAACAGCGACCCAGAGGAGGGCTGTATGCATGGGCCATGTTCATCCCAGCCTTACGTCAGGGAGGAGGTCAAACTTGTCACACTGAACACAGCCTTCCATTTCAGAAAGCCCTCAGGGGAGGCCGGGGGCCACAGACCCTGCCCAGGTCCCCCTCCCTGCACCCCTCACCCCTCCACTCAGGACGCTCTGGAAACAAAACAGGCCAACGTGCACGAGCAACAAGAACGACACGACGAGTTCAAGCAGCCAGAAAGCCATTCAGGGTTTCGTTTTTAAATAATTTTAACATCTTTCTTAGTATAGAGGTAAGTGTTCATGAGGGAAAACCTGAGAAACATGGAGATGTACAAGGAAGACAGAAATCTCCAGAAACCCCATCTCCTTTGGCTACTAGACTGTGTATTTCCTTCCACTCTCTGTCCTACGTGCACATGTATAACATATGTGTTTTGATAACCATAAAGAAAATTGGGGTAATTTTGTTGATATCTGGCTTGGTAATTTCTTTTCAGAACCGTAATTTTCAGTGGTTACATGGTATTTCATCCAGAATGTATTTACGATTTCTTTATTGATGAAGACAGGCATTTTCTATTTTTTGTTACCGTGGGAGCTCAGGTTCTTCAATTACAACGCGCAGCACAAACCCACATCAGCCGCGTTAAGGCCACGCTGCGTGGCTGTGGCCGAGCCTCCGCGTGCTCATACATGAGACAGGCGCGACCCCGCCTGTTTGGGAGGCCGGGCGCCGACGCGGCCACAGAGCAGAGCGAGCTCCGCAGGGGTGGGGCCGCGCCCCCCACCGCAGCCCAAGCACAACCAGCAACCCTTAAGGACTGAATGAATCCCAGCCTCCCTCAGTCACCAGAGTTCAACATCAACTCGAGTGTTCTTACCCAATGTTACGGTTTTTCTGACCCCTTTCGTGCCAACATTTTTCACTGTATTTTTAACCAAGATGTAGGTCAGCCAGAGCTACACTACAAATTAAACAGGCATTTTCTGCCCCGCATGGGAACGTCCACCTGCAAGACATCGCTTCTGGGGAAATGTTCTTCAGCACAACCTTCGGGGGCTCCGGCCTCGACCTCACCCCCGTCACACACGCTCGTCCGTCACACACGCTCGTCCTTCAACCTGGGCTCAGGGGGGCAAGGGGGGGCGCTCCCAGCTGCGCTGGCACAAGCAGGGAACAGCGGCCGGGTCAGACGGAGCAGACCCCTCCCTGCCCCCCCTCCCACCCCGACAAGGGTCCCCAGCACCGTCACCTGCTGGACGGCGCAGAGAGTGCGCTACGAGAAAGGCAGATCCTCCACAACCAAGATGTGCAAAACGGAACTGCCCCCAACCCCCGACGTGAGCCCCGAAGAAGCCAGAATCGGATGGGAGCACAGGAACCCGCGCGTGGCGTGGTGTCCCACAGCTGGAGAGCTCACTCCTGAGAGCCGTGACACGTTTCCTAACCGTACAGGGGAGCTGGGGGGAGGGCTCCCAGGACCGTCCCGTCCAGACCCCAGGCCGCAGCAGCGGAGAGAGGAGCCTGGGCCTCATGGAGCATCCCTGAGACCCAACAGTCCAGGAGAACAGCCACTGGCCAGCGTGACGGTGGGCCTCCTGCCATACCACCTCCCTCAGCCCTGCCCAGGGTGCCTGCCCCTCCAGCAGGTCCCCATGGGACGGGGTCCCCCAACTACTCCAATGGAAGCAGAGTCAGCAAGACGCCGACACGGACGCTGGGGAAGCTGACTTAAATTACGGCCTAACTGTTCCTTTTGCTCCTGTGGCTGTTTGCCTTTTACACCACCTAAAAGAAAGTGCTTAAACCTGCAGAGCTGTGACTCCAGGAAGGCCAGCGTGGGGGGGAGGGGGCGGGAGGGGTTAAGACGAGTGCCCACGGGGCTCCCGCATCCTGGCCTCAACTTCACAAGCCTTAGGCATGGAGGGCAGAGCACGGCAACCGCACCAACCTGTGTGCTGCCCTGGTGCCGCCCACGAGGGAGCCCGGTTCGTGGCCAGCTCACGAGTGGGACCCGGCCCCAGCCCCCCAGCCCCAGGGTTTCGGTCCTTCAAGAGCAGCTGGGCAGTGCCTCGACCTCACCACACTTCGGGGACACTCCACCTGCCTCACCCAGGACGCCCCAGGATTCTCACCATCATTCCCGAGAATTCTCACTCTTGGCCCTGAAGTGGTGCAGGACCCACCTGCAAGTATGACATGAGCTCGGGTGTGTGAAGAAGTCGAACCAACCCTGGCGCTCTGTCCCCCTCGAAGGCTGGTCTTACTTCTTCAAGGGGCATCTGTGCTGTAACAGTAGGCGCACAAGGGCGTATTGCTTCTAAAACCGGTTTTCCACTAAGCCAGATGTGTTCTTTGTCATCATTGCAGGGGGCAACTGAAGGCTGGAAGCCAAAGCCGCTGGAGCAGCCCAAAGTGCTAAGAGCACTGACATTCCTGCATTCCTGAATATTCAGCTGAAGACAAGCTTCTGACCCAATTCAAGGTCCAGCGTCTGCAGCTCCCTGCACACCTCACGTGTCGTAAAATCGTGCACTTTTAATCCGTACATTCAAGACTACGAGACCCTGCCAAGGGAAATCAGGTGAAGAGGCTAACCACACCTTGTTCATGGGTCGGGAAACTCAGAATCATCAAGGTGTCAGCGCTCCCCAAACTAACCTGCAGACGCAACGCGAGCCATCGAAACCCCAGCAGCCTCGTGCGTGGAAACAGGCAAGCCGAGTCTCAATTCATGTAGAAACGCAAAGGTCCTGGAGCAACCAAAAATCGATGAAGACATACACGGTCGGAGGCCTAACACCTCCTGTTCCAAAGATGGATTAGAAGGCTACAGGAATCGAGATGGTACAGAACTGACCCAGATTCAGCCACAGACCCCACCACACACGTGCTCGCACACAGGGCCTCTGCCTGGAACCTTCCGCTCTCCCAGCTGCCTCCTAACCCCCACTCATCACAGACCCCTCCCCCCCACGGTCTAGGGTTCCGTGCACCCTGCTCCTGCAGCTGGGTCTCCCTGAAGGGCTGGACCCAGCACCCTGGCCTCCCGCACCTGCTAAGTGGAAGCTCAGTGCGACTGACAGGGCACAGAACCACAGGGGTTCACAATGCCAGCCCCACGGGGTGTTCCGGCCCTTGTCCCACCAGGGCTGCTCCAGGCCGCAATACACCCCTCAAACGTTACTTCCTTAAATTCTCCTTAAGTACACATTAACGCTAAATGACTAACATACGTTGATAAGATTAAGAAATGGCTGATGTATGTGTTTACATGTAACACACAACTTGTGTGTGGGTTTTGCTTGTTAAGGCAGCGCCCGCTGTAAGACGGCAAGTGGACCCCTCTTACAGACCATAACCTGAAGCTGCCGACAGCCACCCGCAGACATCCTTCCCCACGGTGGCTGCGTGTCACATGCTTTACCTAATGGCTCCAACGATACACACCAGAGGCACAGCCGCTCACCCCCGTGTCAGCGACAGCTTAAATCGCTTTGATAAAACCGTCAGGAACAGGTGACTCTAGAGGGAGAGTACGCAGGTATTCACTGTATTAGTCTTTTCTGTAAGTTTTAAATTTCTCAAAATGAAAACTGGAGGCGGGAAATGCTTCGCTATGTAGAGATGCAACCAGAGGTGACGTGAGCTTGGCTGAGGGAGGGAAGGGGGAGGGCAAGGTAAACAGGGGCATCCCTATAACCCTACTTCCACAGGAGCTCAGGTCCCAGCCCGCGGTAGCAGGAACCCTGCTATCTGCCTGGGGCACCCGGCAAACACAGCCCCCCTGCACACGCCCCGGCCTCCAGGCACGGATGGCCCAGTAAGACCAGGGGCAGAAACCAGATGACCTACAGCGGCCAGGGACTGACCTGGGAGCTGGACAGGGGGGAGAACAGCGCTCTGTGGGGCACGGCCACGTCAAGGTGAACTGCGTGTGGAGCCGGCCAGACCGTCAGGGACGGCGCACGCAGCGGCGCCAGGAGGGCCAGTGAGCGGGCCGCAGGCTGGGGCCCCAGGGGAGGGGGGACACAAAGCGTCCCCCACACAAACACCTTTGGAGCGTGCAGGGGTCGCGCTCCAGAGGCTCAGGCCCCCGCACGTTACTTTTAACTTCTCTTCACTTCACACGGTGACTTTCACTGTCTTGATGAAACTGAGCAACGGTTTTAAGTGAGGCAAGGCGTCCTCTGGCGCTCCTCGGACACTGCGTTTAAGAACCTCGCTACTGTGTGCACACGGGCACACACCCCACAGAACTGTCCCGCGGGGCAGGCTGGAGAATGAGAACGAAGGCAGGGTGGCAGGTAGGGGGTCGGGGACGGAGGGGGTCTTTCCCATGTCAAGCATGTCCGTACAGGCTGGAATTCTCTAAGGGACCTGGCTTAGAGCATAATTTCTGAACACAAAATTTTGCCCTAAAACTTGACTAAGTTGCCAGTAACCACAACTGTCTTATCTACTTTAAAAATTGACCATGAAAACGCCTATCTCGCAATTTCCAAAAGCAACACAAAGGGCCAAACAGCAGACGCTCAACCTCACTAATGAGCGAGGAGGGGCAGGTTTCAGGTGACGACCTTCACCCCGCTGCAGACGCGGCTCAGGGTCATCTCTGCCCTCCGCCCCGGCACAGGGTGGGCACAGGGCACACACGCCCCTGCGAGGATCTTTCTGGCAGCGTCAACATCGTGACGCATGTCCCCTGACCCGGGCTTGCTGTTTGGGGACACCCGCCTTCAGGGGCCAAGTGGCCACGACTCTGCTGTACCCATATGGTGTCCACAGGCAGTCCACCCACGCACTGGTGGGGACACGTGCCCTTGACGTGCGATGTGACTAAGACAACGGCAGAACAACACGTGACTGGCTCGTGTAAAAGTCACGTGGGCATGCTCAGTTATGCACTTGAGAAATGAAAAACGACGGTCAAGATACACCTAAGGGGGAACTCCCCTGGCGGTCCAGTGGTTAAGACTCCACACTTCCACTGCAGGGGGCACAGATCTGATCCCTGGTTGGGGAACTAAGACCCTGCATGCCACGCAGTGCGGCCAAAAAAGAACAAAAAAGAAGATAGACCTAAGGGCACTGACCTCTCAGGAGAAGACACGTGTCCAAAGTTCTTTAAATTAGCTCTAGGGTCACTTTGTCACTTAAATGAAACCACAAGAAGAAAGAGCACCAGGAAGCGCTGGGGTGACAGGCTTTCGGGGCGCCACAGGCCCCGAGGTCCCCTCAACCCTTGGGGCCCTTGGGGCCACCTCCACCTCCCTCTTCCCCAAGGCCCACCACCAAGGGTGCCCCCTGCGTGGCTCAGCTGCCAGCGCTGCTCTGTGGCCCACATGCCGCCCCACCCGTCTCGGACACTCCATGCTGCCTTGTGTGTCTGGGGCTGGCGGGGCCTCACGAGTGCAGGGCTCCGGGGCTCCAAGCGCCTTGTCATCCCACGCCTCTTCTGGGTGGTAGAGGGAAAACAACGTGCCCCCAAAAGGACGCGTCTGGCGCCCGTGACAGCACAGCGCGACCGAGGGAAGCTCTCTCTCCTCCAACCTCACCACGGACACGGGCCTCACCCCTGCCGTGGTGTCCGTGCATCTGCCTAGCTTAGCGCACCTGGCCAAATGCCCTCACCCCTGCTTGTACACGTGCAGCAAACAGGGAACGGCTGTATGACCTGCAGGTCTCTCTGAGCGCCTTTCGGTGGAACGCCTCTGTGGAGGACGCCTCCCGCCCGGATCCCACCTCTGCCGTCTCTTACGTCCTCACTTAAAGCAGCCAACAGTGGGTTCCCAGTTCCTCACATTTTCAAAATCCCTGAAATCCACGGGCTTCAGAGGCTTCCCCGAGTTCCTCCTCTGGGGGCCCTGGACCCACAGCCAAAGTGGCCAAGGATGAGGTTTTGGGGCATCCAAACCCCACCCTCCCAGCACCAGAGCCGGTGGCCCAGAGCCTGCGCACCAGCTGCCAGGACGGCGCCCCCGTGAGGACAGCCAGCGTCCCGCGGGCCTGGGTGAGCCTGCCTCGAGCATCCCTGCACTCCTGGCAGAAGCCTGAGCGTGTTTCACCGTGTGCCTACGTCCGAAGTTCTAAATATTCCACGCTAACGGAGAACTTGTACCCAGGCAACATTTTATGGTGTTCTCTCATCGGCGGATCGTGACCTCCATTCAAACACTACTTTGCTCCCTTTGCTTTGACTGGCAGAAGCCAATCGGTGCCCTCCACCACCACCTCGCACGGCAGCTGACAGAGCCCCAGGTGAGCCCTCCTCCCTCAACCCGTGCCATCCTATCTTTCCTTAACCTTCCCTCTCCCCTGACCTTCTCTTAACTTTATCTTCTATTATTCTTATCATTCATCTGAAGTTCTTTCTAGAGTAAGAACGTGTGTAAACAAAAGAAGGACGAGCAGATGCTCCTCCCGACCTCAGGGATGCAGCCAGCAGGCAGGGGCCTGAAGCACCCGCCTCCCCCGCAAAGCTGTGCGCGTGTCAAGAGCAGCTCCGGAAACGGGACAGGTTGAGAGCACACAGGACGCTCTGGAGGAACGTCCCGGGCCTTTCTCAGGATCAGTAAGCAAAGAGAGAAGAACCCTCCCTATCGGAGTTCCCCGCCATGGCATGTGACTCAGCGAGCTCTGATTCCACAGACAGGTGAGTACCAGCTTCTCTTACCCAAACTCCACAGGTCTGTCCAGATTGATACAACACCCCTACCCTTTCAGGGGTTCAACTGTTTAGTAAATCGGCCTTTAGCCAGAGGCCAGAGCAGGGCTGACCTGAGAGCCGAAGGTGGGAAGCATGGCCCACTGCCCCAGACAGAGCCTGCCCGCTGCAGGGCCGGGCTCCGGTGTCCAGGCCGAGGGCCCGCGCGAGACCTGGTTTGCGGCAGCTAACTAAACTCCAAGTGTGGGTCTACTTGTTGTCAACACACTTTGAACAGGGTGTGAACCCCGTGCACAGTTTCCAGGGAACTACGGTCAGGCGGCAGACAGACGCACGC
This sequence comes from Delphinus delphis, assembly GCF_949987515.2. NCBI lineage: Eukaryota > Metazoa > Chordata > Mammalia > Artiodactyla > Delphinidae > Delphinus > Delphinus delphis. The sequence continues at coordinate 1,669,389 of NC_082697.1, read as the reverse complement.
CACAGCGCTTACGGCCAACTTCAGCTACCTGGCCACCTCCCTTGTTGAGAACACCGGAGGAGAAGAAGGGGTGAAACAAGGGACTCTGAACTACATTCATTCATCTCCTAAGCCAGCCGGCCAGCCCGCCAGCGCTCACTGAGGACCTCCTACGTGCTGGGCTGTGCGGAGCCCGACCAGAACCGGAAACACACACCGGGCTGGGGCTTCCTACACGGCGGGGAAGGCAGGCACCAGCCAGAGGCCCACCGCCTCCCATCAGCCCTACAACCAATCAATGAGATCAATCAGTGCCGCGGCCAATGCCACAAGGGGGAGGTGGCCGGCACTCTGTGCAACCAGGAGGTGCTCTAATCTGAGAGGCCTGGTTTCCCGAAGGAAGCAACACCAAAACGACCCGAGAAGGAAGAGTGGGGGCTGGCTGTGAGGAGGGGCAGGGGAGAGCCCCCCACATCCCAGCAAGGCAGGCAAAAACCACCTGAGGGACACGCTGAGGAGAGAGCCAAGGGGACCCGAGGACTGAGATGCAAGACCCCTCGGCCACCAGACAGGAGGGACGCAGGCCCAGGCAGCGGGTCATGGCCCCCACCTGCTGGCTTCAGTGCTCTCCAGGGAGCACGGGGTGGCAGGAGAAGCCAGAGGACCAGGATGGGCAGGAGCTGACCAGCAACACTGCTGGGTTTTAAGTAACTGAAGGAATCCCACAGTAGCACAACAGGCATTTGACAAACTCAAAGTCCCCTGGACTAAAAAATTAACATCCTCCGCCAAGAAAAGCAAACAACTTTAGAAAATGAGGAACGGCAAGGAACCTCCTCAACGGGATGAAATAAACCTACAAACGCCCGTCCCCAACGGTGAATCATTAGAAGCGTTTCCCCGGATTCCAGGAACAATTCAAGGGTGCCAGTCAGCACCGCTTCCACCCAACACCATACCAGAGATCCCAGCAAGCCCCGCAAACCAGAGGACAGACAGACAGGTCGAGAGGTGGGAACATGAGCACTGGAATGACACAAAACTGTCACTAACTGCATACAATAGGATTCTCTACATATAACACCCCCCCCAAAAATCTGCACATACTTTTCTTTTCTTTTTTTTGGCGGTACGCAGGCCTCTCACTGTTGTGGCCTCTCCCGTTGCGGAGCACAGGCTCCGGACGCACAGGCTCAGCGGCCATGGCTCACGGGCCCAGCCGCTCCGCAGCATGTGGGATCCTCCCGGACCGGGGCACGAACCCGTGGTCCCCTGCATCGGCAGGCGGACTCTCAACCACTGCGCCACCAGGGAAGCCCCTGCACATACATTTTTAAATGAAAGTGCTTGATAGCATCGCTAGATTTAAAATCCGTGTCCAAAATTCAACTACAATTCAACATTTCATCAACAAAGAATCAGAAAATGCAACTTTAAAAAACTACTATTTACAATAACAGGAATAAACTTAAGAGTGTCCTGGAATGAATCTAACAAAATACATGTAAGACCTATACGGGAAAAAATATGTAAGACTTGACTGAAAGATGTTATAGAAGATCTAAGCAGAGTGATATGCCACATTCATGAATACACTAAGCACTATATTGTGGATGGCAATCCTTCCCAAATTGACCCACACAGATCGATAAAATTCTGATCAAAATAACCTGGGCCTCAAAGAGTTGATGCAAAAATTTATAAGCAAGATCAAAATACCGAAACTACAAAAAAAAGAAAAAAAAAACAAACCAAGACTAGCATAGACAATTCTCAGGAAGAACCTAGTGGGATACCAGCCCCAGTAGACACCAAGAGTCAGCATGAAGCTACACTATTTATGGACATGATGGTACTGATGAAAAGACAAATAAACCAAGAGAAAACTACCGACAGCCCAGAAACAGACCCCTACATAACATAAGACTTGAAATATTACAGAAGGGACATGCAGATTAGTGGGACAAGGAAGGTCATTCAAGTAAATAGTGCCAGGACGACTGTTTATCCAAATGGAAGAAAAGTGAAAACGGAACTCTAACACACCATATGCAAGTCTGATTCCAGGAGGATTAAAGACATAAAAGTGGAAGCAAACACTAAAATTTTAGAAGAAAATACAGGAGACCATTCATATGACCTTGGGTTTAGAAAGTGTTTCTTAAACATGACTGAAAAAGGTATTTACCATAAAGAAAAAGACAGAGTCCACTCCATTAAAATCAAGAACTCGTATTCATCAGAAGATACCATAAAGAAAGTGAAAAGACCAGCCACAAACTGAAAGAACACACCGACCACACACATGACCTATAAAGGAATCGTAAGCAGAATATAAACAGAATTCTTACAAATTCACAAGAAAATTCAAAAGAAAACTGGGCAAAAGGACATAAACAGACACTTCACAGAAGGATACCCACCAACAGCAGTAAGCACGCAATGCTGCCAACTTCCTCGACATGAAGGAGAAGGAGATGAAAACTGAAACAACAGTGCAACAGCATCCCACACGCACGAGGTCTGAAGAATTGAAAACGCTGACAACACCAAGTGCTGTCAGGGACGTAAACAGACAGGAGCTCTGCGTGTAGGCAGGTAAACTGCTGTGACCAGCATCACTCACGAACCAAAGCCAGACAGCGATAACTGCAAGAAGACAACACCAAGAGCCCTCACAAACTCACAGAAAAATTTCAGCAAATCAACTATAACAGTACATGAAATGGTACTACTTCACGGCCAAGTGGGGTTTATCCTAGGAGTGCGCCATGATTTTAACACTCAAAATCAAATCCACGTTAACACCTTATTAACAGACTAAAAAAGAAAATCCACAAGAGCATCTCAATACATGAAGAAAGGCATTGGACAAATTAAACATCCATTCAAAAATTCTCACCAAACTAGGGATAGCAGGGAATTCCTCAACCCAGTAAAGGACATCTATGAAAATCCTACAGCTAGTATCATACATTTACTGAAAAAAAGTCTGAGTACAATTCACCCCAAATCAGAAACAAGGCAAAAATGTCCCTTCCCATTGCTTCTATTCAACATTATACTAGAGGTCTCAGCTGGTGCAATACAGTGAGAAGAAAAATAAAGGTATGCAGAACAGAAAGGAAGAAGGAAGCCTCTCTTTGCTGCAGACAATACGGTTGGTGCCTTTGTAGAAAATCTTAAGGATCCACAAAACTGCTACCAGGACTAACACATGAGTTAGACACAGCCACAGGATGTGAGGCCAATACTTAAAAAGTGACTGTATTTCTAAATACCAGCAACAAATAATGGGAAATTGCAATTTTTTTTTTGGCAGTACGCGGGCCTCTCACTGCCGCAGCCTCTCCCGTTGCAGAGCACAGGCTCTGGACGCGCAGGCTCAGCGGCCATGGCTCACGGGCCCAGCCTCTCCGCGGCATGTGGGACCTTCCCGGACCGGGGCACGAACCCGTGTCCCCCGCATCGGCAGGCAGACTCTCAACCACTGCGCCACCAGGGAAGTCCAAGTTGCATTTTTTTAAAGTACCATTTATATAGCATAAAAATATGAATACTTAAAGATATGTTTGTTTAACAAAACATGTTAAAGACATAAACACTGAAAACTATAAAATAATTCTGAGAGAAATACTGAAAGACCTAAATAAACGGAGAGGTATACCATGTTCATAGATCAGAAGCCAATGTTTTTGGTTTTGTTTTTAAGATTTTTTTTTGATGTGCACCATTTTTTAAAGTCTTTATTTAATTTGTGACAACATTGCTTCTGTTTTACGTTTTTCTGGTTTTTTTGGACATGAGGCATGTGGGACCTTAGCTCCCCAACCAGGGATTGAACCCACACCCCCTGCATTGGAAGGTGAAGCCTTAACCATTGGACCGCCAGGGAAGTCCCACCAATGTTGTTAAGATGTCAATTACCATAAATCTGGTTTACAGATTCGATACAATCCCAGGCAAGATATCAGAAGACTTTTTTGTGGAAACTGACAAGCTGATTCTAAAACTTACATGGAAACGCAAAAGACCCAAGTACCCCCAAACATTTCTGAAAAAGAAGGGCAGTCAGAGGACTCATGCCACCCGAGTCCAAGACTGACTTACTATGACTGAGCTACAACAATCAGGCACTGCTGTACTGCGTAGGTAAATAAAGGCGACAGAGTACCATCCATAAGTAAAGACCACACACACGGTCAACTGATTCTCAGTAAAAGCGGCAGGATGATTCAACAGAGAGAGGAAGATCTTTTCATCAAATAGGGCTGGTACAACTAGATATTCTATGCGGAAAAAAATTAATCTCAACCCCCTACCTTACAACCATCCCAAAATGAACTTGACTTGGATTGAGTAAAAGCTAAAACCATAGAAACCCTGTAAGAATACACGGGAGAGAATCCTTGTGCTCTGGGCCAGGCACCAATGTCTTTGATAAGACATAATGTGAACCCTGAAAGAAACTGATAAGCTGGACTTCATTCAAATTGAACACTTGCTCTTTGCAATATATTGTTAGATAAATGAAAAGGCAAACACAGACGAAGCAAAAGCATCTGTAAAACAATTCTATCTGATAAAGGGCTTGTATCTATGTTTTTAAAACTCTTACCAAACCAATAATAACAAAACGAACACCACCAAAAAAACACAGGCGAACAATCTGAGTAGACACTTCAGGAAAGATCCGCAAATGAAAAATAAGCACGTGCAAAGATGCTCAACAACGTTAGTCATTAGGGAAACGCAAATTAAAACCATCACGAGACAGCATTACACACCCACGAAATCGGCGAAGATTTAAAATACTGACCATATTAACGGCAGGGATTTGAAACAACCATCACACACTGCTGGTGCGAATGTAAAATAGTACAGCCACTCTGGAAAACATCTTGGCAGATTAAAAAGTTAAACACTCACCACTCACCTACCACACCCAACAATCCCACGCCTGTGTAGCTGCCCAGGAGGAATTAAAACTTACGTCCATACAAAGACTTACAGGCAAAGCTTACAGAAGCAATATTCTTTTTTTTTTAATTTAACTATAGTTGATTTACAACATTGTGTTAGTTTCAGTTATACAGCTTCCTAGAAGCACTACTCTTAATAGTCAAAAGCTGGAAACAACCCAAATACCCACCAACTGGTAACCAGATGAATAAAGTGCAGTGTATATCCACAGCGTGGAATACTACCGTACAACAAAAAGGCATGTGCCGATGCAGGCAACAACTTGGAGAATTTCAGAAGCGCTCTGCTAAGTGAAAGAAGCCAGACAGAAAAGACTACTCGTGTATAATTTCATTTGCATAAAATTCTAGAAGAGGCACAATCACAGAGACACGGCGGATCGCTGGTTGCCAGGGGAGGGAGGGTGGGGGAGGGGCTCACTACCAAGGCAAGGGGCAAGGGGAAACTCTTCCAGGCTCTGGAACGGTTCTGTCTCTTGACTGTGGTGATGGCTACATGATTTAGGCTTGCTAAACCTCACAAAACTATACCCTGAAAAGGGTAAATTTTACTGTATGAAAACTGTGCCTCAATAAAACAGACTTTAAAAAATAAACACAATGAGATACCACTGCACACCCACAAGAACGGTTCACGTGAAACAGCCTTCCCACGCCCAGTGCCGGCTCGACGTGCAGCCACAGGGACTCTCGTGCACTGCAGGCCGACCCCTCAGGAAAGCAGTGGGGGGTGGCTTCTGACGAGAATGAACATACACTTTCCACACAGGCAGCAGTTCCACCCCTGATATTCACCCAAGAGGAAAGGATGTCCACACATACGTCCACACGAAGCCCGGGCAGTAACGTTCAAAGAAGCATCAGTCACCACAGCCAAAACCAGGAAGCGACCCACTGCCCACCCACTGGTGAATGAATTAACGTACAGTGTGTCCAAACGTGCGACGCTGCTCGGCACGAACAAAGCGTCACGGACACACACAGCCACGGGGATGAACTCAAAGCATGCACAGAGGGAAGAGCGCCGGACACCAGAAAGCACGTGACGTACGATCCCGTACAAATGGGATTTTAGAAAGGCAAAAACCAAACGGCAGTGACAGAAAAGCAAAAAGAACATTTGCTTGGGCCCAGGGTGTGCTAGGGATGAACGAGCGACCTGCATCTCGGTCATGACGGTGGGCAGACAGGGCACCCACTTCTCAAAACTCAACCTGTTGCGCTCAAAATGGGTCCATTTTGTTGTATGGAAAGCATACCCTCCCTCAAAAGATTTTATGTGTGCTGACGAGTATTTAAAGATGAGCCCCTCGGCCCTCAGACACCACGGACCTGGCTTCTGCATCACCCCGGGAAGCTGAGGCCCCGTTCCAAGCACACAGCAGACTGGCCGGGAACCACACAGCTTCACCTCCGCGAGCAGGACCAGCCTCCGCCGGCAGCCCGACCCTCCCCGGCACAGGTGTCTTATGCCTATGGCTGCTTTTGACCATGCAGGGGAAGGTCTAATGTCCTTTCTGAACCCATTCCCTTCCAAAACTACGTTTACAAAAGTTTTAGTGCGTGAACTATGCAGGAAGGTGTCACTACTAAAAGTAATTTCTTCTCAGAGTGTACTAGATATAAAACTTAGTTTTTCAATTAAAATAAAATGCCACCAGAAAATGATCTCCAGGTTGTACTGTCAGAAAAAAATCAAGGTTCAAGTCAACGTATACGCCACCTTTGGTGTAAGAAAAAGGGGGGAAAAGAATACATCTGTGTGCACACACTTATTTTTACAAAAAGACATACTTGAAAAGATGGCCCACAAACTAATGAAAATTAAAATTTTTTAAATTATCCCTCTAGGGGAAGAAGAGAGGCAGAACTAGAGATGAAAGTGCTTCTACAGAGTTCAGCCTTCCTACCATGAAAATGTTTCACACATTCAAGATACAAAATTACAACAAACAAAACAATAGGAGGTAAAATTGAAAACAAAGTCAAACAAAACAAACAAACAAAAAAAACTAAACCATGGGGACTTCCCTGGTGGCTCAGTGGTTAAGAATCCACCTGCCAATGCAGGGCACACGGGTTCGAGCCCTGGTCCGGGAAGATCTCACATGCCGTGGAGCAACTAAGCTCATGCGCCACAACTACTGAGCCTGTGCTCTAGAGCCCTCGAGCCACAACTACTGAGTCCTCGTGCCTAGAGGCCGTGCTCCGCAACAAGGGAAGCCACCGCAACAAGAAGCCCATGCACCGCAACGAAGAGTAGCCTCTGCTCGTCGCAACTAGAGAAAGCCTGCACGCAGCAACAAAGACCCAGTGCAGCCAAAAATACGTAAAAATGAATTAATTAAATTTTTAAAAATCTAAACCATGTATCAAATTGGTAGCATAACACACACAAAAAAGAATTTCAACGGAGTCTTGAGCACACAAAGAACCGCAAAGAAGCCTTAAACTTTACTCCAGTCTTACTCTTACAATCTTGAAACTACCTCTAAGTATATGGTAGAATAAGCCAAGTGATAAATATGTGTATACGATCAGGATTCAAGATGCTCCGTGCAAGAGAAGAGATACAAATATAATCTCAAAGAATTTATGGGGGGGAACCTGCTATGTTGGAAACACCGACAGGAGCTCCCTTCCCTCACAGAGCACACAACAGTGACAGGACACACGACCTGGCCCCAGCCCTTGGTGTTTACAGAGCCATTTTCCTTTAAAGACCGTTCCCAGGCTTCTTGGGAAAAGTCCGCCTCCAGGCCTGGGACCCAGAGCACAGGACACAGCGAGCACGGAGCGGAGGCCAGACGCCCCACCCGGCCCACGGCCACCCGTGCAGAGACGGGAGGCAGCGAAAAAAGAGGCACCTCCAGAAACGCTGCGAGGTTCACTCGCCTTACGACACACGGAGATGATCCCAGATGCAGCCAAGGCTGCGAGGAGACACACACGTGAAGACACACCTGGTGTGTCAGGTGCCGAGAGCCCCCCAGACAGGCAGGTGAGGAACCCACCAGGCCACCCTCCGCTGCTCACACCACTCGTGCTCACGCCCACCCCAGCACAGCTTCCCCTTTCGGCAGGGCCCCCGTCACACACGACAGGCGTGGCACACGGCTGGCACTAGGCTAGCACTGAAGAGTGAATGAACGTTAACTCAGGTGCACAGCCACTAAAATCATGTTTACCAGAGAACAGTTAAGGACCTGGGAAATTCTGGAAATCAGGAAACAACGTGTCAGAGATAATTATGACCTCTTGGTGACAGAAATACAGATTATTAACCATTCCTTTCCCATACTTTTCTGTGTTTATCGAATGTTCTATGATGGGTATGTGTTTGGAGACCAAATGTTATCTTGTTGGTCTGCAAGTACAGAGGAGGTAAGCTATACCTTACAATGGCCACTTCTGGGACAGGCAGGCCCAGAGGAAGACCAACCCCAACGGACACTCAGCTTCCTCCAATGAGGACTAGACGGATGCTTCCACTTCAATAGAAGCAAAATGGAAGCTGTGTGGGTGGTCCCGTCGGTGCCTGACACAGCACTGCCCCCGGGGGCTCCAGGGGGAAAGTAACTCCTCACAGGCACAGCTAATAAGCAGCCCCTTAGCTCAGGCAAATGGCTTCCTGGTGCTCTAGCTCTCTATTTTAAAATTAAGGAAAGCGAGACTAAGTAACCAGTATCAGACCCAGAGGGCAATTAAGCCCGTTTCAAAGAAGCCCCTGACCAGCAGTCCCGACTTCTTGCTCTGTTGCACCCTGGTTTTAGGAGAGGGCAGACACTGGTATCCTACACAAATACACGAGAACACAGATTGTAACTCCAGTTCCAACTACCCTTCTTTCCCCCGGGACATCATGCAACACCAAGGCAGGAAGAAAAGGAGGCACCATGAACTTTTCTTGTATAGCGGTACTGAAACACAGTGTACAAAGAACAAAATATACCCATTTAAAGTGTACAACCTGGTGAGCTTGGACAAAGGCATACAGTTGTGCACCCACTGTCATAATCAAGGTTTGAAACATTTCCATCAACTTAGAAAGCCTCTGGGCAGCACACAGCCATCACCCCTGACCAGGCAACCACTGTTTCACAGCACAGCTTTTGCTAGAATTTCACATAAATGGAACCGGATCATAGCCGGTCCTGTGCCTGGCTTCTCGCACTTGGTGGACGACTCTGAGATCCCTCCGTATCATGGCACGTGGCATACTCCATTCCTTTGTATCCTAAGTCGTGTCCCACTATGTGGACAGACCGCGTGCACCGCTCACCACCTGGTGGACACTTAGGTCACTTCCAGCGTGGGCTGTTACAAACAGGGCTGCTGCCAACGCTACCAGCGAGCCCCAGGAGGATACACGTCTCACTTCTCTTGGAGGGGGTGCTGGATACCATGCGCACAAGCCGCATTTTTCAAGCACCTGCCAAGCTGTCTCCGCCTGCCTGGCTGTCCCCGTTGGCACTCACCCCACAGGGCTCCACGATCTCCACATCCACCCACAGGAGGTACGGTCGGTCGTTCTCGCTCTACCTGCGTCGGTGTAGGTGGAAGCAGTGGACGTATCCCACGGGGGCTTAACTTGCATTCCTCTGATGACTCTTCATGTGCTTGCTGGCCATTTCTGTAACTTCTCTTGCGTCTATTCCAAACGTCTGCCCCTTCTGAACAGAGCTGTCTTCTGACTACTGAGCTGTATTCCGGACACAAGCTCATCTCACTTCGCAGCCTGCCTTCCATTTTCTTAACACTGTCTGTCAGCTAGCAATAGTTTTCCTTTAATTCTCAAATCCAGTTTACTGATCTTTTCTTCAATGGTTCAGCCACCTGTGTCCCAGGAAATCTTTTCCTAAGCTACAGGCAGAAAGATCGCCACCTGCTTTCTACGTTTACTCTTTGCTTTTAGGACGGTGACTTCAGTGTCACTGCGAGTGGGACGCACTTTCGCTTCCCGGGACTCTGCATCCAGTGCCTGCCATCCCAGGGCGGGCGGGCCGACGCCCTGTCTCCTCGGGAGGCCACCCAGCAGCCTGTGCCCCAGCCCTGAGATGCCACCCGCTCTGGAGAGGAGGCCTGCCCCAAGAGTGAGCAGGCACTGCGAGTGTGGGCTTCCCCTAAAGCTACTGGATTTTCACACTCCTCCCCAGCAGGGCTGAGAGTCTAGAGATTACACAGGGAAGACCCACTGTGTTCGCCTTACTTTCCTGCCCCTAGAACGGGAACCCTAAACCTGCAAAGGAAATTGTAAGTTCATGTGCAAGGAAAGAGAAAACCCTAACCGAGCAAAACAGGACAATGTCTTCGGTGGATTCTTGGTCTGCAACTACACTCAGGGAGACCTTCAGAGGCACAGCCTCACTTTAGAACCTGGCCTACCAGTGGGGGGTAGAATCTCACAAGGGGCGCCTGCCCACGACGCTGAGACGCCAGCCCTTCCCCCTGCTGTGAAGGCAGCACTCACACCACAGCCAAGCCCAAAGGCTCGAACCTGCTCTGGAACACGCCAGGCTTTGCCACAGGAAAAGTGACCCCTGGTTTCCATGGTGAGAGCGTGGTGAACATACATGTCTGCTGTCAAACTCCGATCATACGGAAAACGACACGGCCAGGGGAGCCAGAGATCTACCATCTCAACACAGCACCCAGAAGCCCTCACCAGGACATTCAGGCACAGGGGCTGCCTGATGAACAGGTGTCACCCAGGCCAATGCTCCCCGGGGCGCCCCCAGACCCACTATTCCTCCCACCTCACACCCTCCACCAAGGCTCGGCCCCTGCCCCCACCACCACGTCCACCCAGCAGGCGCTTCCCTCTTCCCCACCCACAGGGTGTGGCCACCAGCCCACCCCTCCCCAGAGCAGGGCACCCCTGGTTGGGGAGGGGTGCCTTCTAACGCAAGCACCAAAAATCACCCCTGAAAGTCCCGAAAGCCCCCGGGGGCTCGGGCAGGGCCAGGTCCCCTGGGCAGCGACACTGGCGCTTGTCACCTAAACCCTAGGCCAAGGAGGGGGCTTGCCCTTGGGGGGTCCAGTTCCAGAAATGCTCTTCTCAGAACCCTGGACTCACTCGGGGACTGAGAAGAGTGACAGTCCATCCCGAGGCCTGGACAGGGCAGGAGTCTCCCTCAGGCTTTCCCTGCCAGGAGGGCTCCTCCAGCGTCCCAGGGAGGCTGCTCCCCGATGACTCTTCCCCAAATACCCCCATTCGTGATCAAAACTCTCAATAAAGGAACAGAAATGAAGTTCTTCAACTTGATAATCTACAAAAAACCAACAGCTAACATCATACTTCATGATGAGAAGCTCAAAGCTTTCCCACTAAGACCTGGTACAAGGCAAGAACGTTCCCTCTCACCACTGCTTTCAACCGGAAGTCCTCCTGACCAGTGCAAGAAAAGGAAAGGAAATAAAAGGTACGCAGATTGGAAAAGAAGAAATAAAACTGTCTTTGTTCATAGATCATATGATCACCTATGCAGAAAATCCAAAAGAACTGGCAACAAACAAACAACTCCTGGAACTAATAAACGGCTATAGCAAGGTTGCAGGATACAAGGTTAATATATAAAATTCAACTGCGGGACTTCCCTGGCAGTCCAGTGGTTAAGACTCCACGCTTCCACTGCAGGGGGCACAGGTTCTATCCCTGGTCGAGGAACTAAGATCTCACGTGTCGTGGGGCGCAACCAAGAAAAAAAAAAATTCAACTGCTTTCCTATAAATCAACAATGGATAAATGGAACTTCAAATTAAAAAGACAATACTACTTACATTAGCACCCAAAAAGTGAAATACTTAGATATAAATCTAACATAATACATACAGTGATGAATTAAATCAAAGGAGAACTAAATCAATGAAGAGATATTCCATGTTCATGGATAGAAAGACTCAATACTGTCAAGATGTCAGTTCTTCCCAACTTGATCTGTAGATTCAACACATTCCCAATCAAAATCCCAGCACATTATTTCATGAGTATCAACACACTGATTCTAAAGTTCACACGGAGAGGGGGCGAAAGACCCAGAATGGTCAACACAATATTGAAGGAGAAGAACAAAGTAGGAGGGCTGACTACCCAACTTCAAGACTTCCTGAAAAGCTACAGTAGGGCTTCCCTGGTGGCACAGTGGTCGGGGGTCCGCCTGCCGATGCAGGGGACACGGGTTCGTGCCCCGGTCCGGGAGGATCCTACATGCCGTGGAGCGGCTGGGCCCGTGAGCCATGGCCGCTGAGCCTGCATGTCCAGAGCCTGTGCTCCGCAACGGGAGAGGCCACAGCAGTGAGAGGCCCGCATACCGCAAAAAAAAAAAAAAAAAGCTATAGTAATGAAGACAGTGTGCTACTGCGGAAAGAAGAGACACATAGATCAATGGAACAGAACAGACAGCCCAGAAATAGACCCACACGAATACCGTCAACTGATCTTGGACAAAGGGCCAAAAGCAATACAATGGAGCAAAGACAGTCTCTTCAGCAAATGGTGCTGGAACCACTGGACACCCGTCCACAAGCAGAAGATGAATCTAGACACAGACCTTACACCCTTCACGGGAATTAACTCAAAATGCATCATAGACCTAAATGCAAAGTGCAAAGTATACAACTCCAAGAAGACAACAGAGGAGAAAACCTAGACGACTTGGGCCTGGTGACGCCTTTTCAGAGACAACACCAAAGGCACGGTCCAGGGCTTCCCTGGTGGCGCAGTGGTTGAGAGTCTGCCTGCCAATGCGGGGGACACGGGTTCGGGCCCTGATCTGGGAAGACCCCACATGCCGCGGAGCGGCTGGGCCCGTGAGCCACAATTACTGAGCCTGCGCGTCTGGAGCCTGTGCTCCGCAGAGAACAAGAGAGGCAGCGATGGTGAGAGGCCCGCGCACCGCGATGAGGAGTGGCCCCCGCTTGCCACAGCTGGAGAAAGCCCTCACACAGAAACGAAGACCCAACACAGCCATAAATAAATAAATAAATTTTAAAATAAATTTTAAAAAAAAGGCACGATCCATAAAAGAGAAAATTGATAGGCTGAACTTCATTAAAACTAAAAACATCTGTACTACAACAGACAACTTCAAGAGAATGAGAAGACAAGCCACAGACTGGGAGAAAATATTTGCAAAAGACACATCTGATAACGGACTGTTAACCAAAATATACAAAGAACTCTCAAAACTCAGTAAGAAAACAAACAACCCAACTGGAACTGGGCCAAAGACCTAAACAGGTATCTCAGCAAAGAAGATATACAGATGGCAAATAAGCACATGAAAAGATGCTTCCCGTCATATGTCACCAGGGAAGTGCAAATTAAAACAATGAGATACCACTACGTCACTCTCAGAATGGCCAAAATCCAGAACACCGACAACACCAAACGCTGGTGAGGATGTGGAGCCACGGGAACGCTCATTCACGGCTGGTGGGGATGTGAAACGCTGCAGCCACCTTGGAAGACAGTTTGACAGTTTCTTACAAAACTAAACATACTCTTACCATATGATGCAGCAACTCTGCTCCTTGGTATTTATCCAAAGGAGCTGAAAACTCAGGTCCACACAGAAACTTGCGCACAGATGTCTGAAGCAGCTTTATTCACAACTGTCAAAACTTGGAAGCAACCAAGATGTCCTTCAGCAGGTGAATGGATAAATAAACTGCAGTATGCCCAGACAGTGGAATGTTATTCAGTGATAAAAGGAAATGAACTATCAAGCCATGAAAAGACATGGTGGAACCATAAGTGTATATTACTAAGTGAAAGAGGACAGTCAGAAAAAACTACGATACCGTATGATTCCAACTCTATGACACTCTGGAAAAGACGATGGAGACAGTGAAAAGATGAGTGGGTGCCAGGGGCTGGGGGAGGGAGGGATGAACAGGTGAAGCACAGAGGATTCTGAGGGTAGTAAAACTACTCTGTGCGATACTGCAACGGTGGATACATGTCATTATACATTTGTCCAAACCCACAGAATGTACAACCCCAAGAGTGAGCCCTGATGTAAACTATGGACCTGAGCGATGATGAGGTGTCAATGCAGGTTCATCGGTTGTAATAAATGCACCATCTGGTGGAGGGTGCGGGTAATGGGGGAGGTTATGTATGTGTGGGGGCTGGGGGCACATAGGAAATCTCTATACTTTTCTCTTAACTTGTTGTGAAACTAAAAATGCTCTTAAAAAAATTGTCTTTAAAAAAATCTGCTTTGGGGCTTCCCTGGTGGTGCAGTGGTTGGGAGTCCGCCTGCCGATGCAGGGGACGCGGGTTTGTGTCCTGGTCCAGGAGGATCCCGCATGCCGTGGAGCAGCTGGGCCCGTGAGCCATGGCTGCTGAGCCTGTGCGTCCGGAGCCTGTGTTCCACAACGGGAGAGGCCACAGCAGTGAGAGGCCCGCGTACCGCAAAAAAAAAAAAAAATCTGCTTTGGGGACTTCCCTGGTGGTCTAGTGGTTAAGAATCCGCCTTCCAATGCAGGGGACACGGGCTCGATCACTGGTCGGGGAACTAAGATCTCACATGCTTAGGGGCAACTGAGCCCTAGTGCCTCAACTAGAGAGCCCGCGAGCTGCAACTACTGAGCCCGCACGCCACAACGGGAGAGAAGCCTGCCCACCACAATGAAGAGCTCGCGTCACAACAAAATATCCCACACGCCACAACTAAGACCCAATGCAGCCAAAGATAAATAAGTAAATAAATATATTTTTTTTAATCTGCTTTTACTAGTACTTGGAGAGTCCAGGGAGGTGCCCCCAAACCCCCCTGAGAAGCAGCCTCTGGGTGGCTGTCTGACCGGTGGAACAATCTCTTCCCCCACCAAGACCCACTAAACCGAGAATAAATGAACCTAAGTGGTCCCAAGCCCCCAAGAGAAGGAGAGAATAGAAGGACGGGAGATTCCAGGAATTCCCTGGCAGTCCAGAGGTTAGGATGCGGGCTTCCACTGCCATGGACTTGGGTCCGATCCCTGGTCAGGAAACTAAGAACCAAGGACTGAAGGAGGAAAAGCAGACTCCAGGAGGAGGGGCAGGAAGGGGTCTGCCCAGCACTGCCCCCAAGGGCTCGGGGAGGAGGGTGCCTGCTGCAGGGACCACGAACGGGAACTGGGGGAGTCTGGGTAGCACAGCAGCCACGTGTCCAGGTTTTAAGCAGGAAAAACTCAGAGCCGGATTATCCTTTCCTAAGACACTGAGAACGTTCTGGCATCAAGAAGTCCCGCCTAGTCCCACCCGATCACCCAGAGACGAGGGGCGCCAAGGCACGAGCATGACCCCCTCCCTGTTCATGCCGTGCTCAGACAAGCCAGGACCACCAGACACTTCAGGAACGGCTCCTACAGGACAGGGGCGTGCACACCTGCTACGGGCCAATCGCTGTCCTGCGTGCCAAGGATCAGAAGGCTTCCTTTCTCACAAAGCAACTCGAGAGAGCTGGGGAGACGGGGCACCCACAACCGGGGAGAACGCACAAGAGCAAACCACGCAGACACGACACCGTGCTCCCGACAAAGTAAAAGGAATTTCAAAGAGAGCACAGGCGCGAAATTACCAAGAAGGGGCAAAGTGCCCACAGAAACAGCAGCACACTGTCCTCAACCTGGAGAACTGGAGCGTCCAGGGGCACAGGCTCGACGGCAGGGCCGGGGGGCACCCACCGCAGGAGACCCGAGGTCCTGCAACCGGCACGGAGATGGCAACGCTGGGCTGAAGGTCCAGGCCCTCCGTGCGGCTGGGGCCCAGTGTGTCAGGGCCCCCAGGCAGAGACAGGCGTGCTCGCCACAGCCTCCCCCTGGAAGCTCCTGGAGAACGGCTCCAGCAGGATGTCAGCCCCCGGGCAGCGAGGTGGGGTGGGCACGGGGGACCCCAAGCGCCAGCCAGCGTGGCCTCTTCCCGCCGCGGGCTGCACCCCCCAGCCCCATGGGGCTGACCCACCCAGAGCAATGGTTTCCCCCTCCTGGCTGAACTCTGTTATCCGTGTCCTCCTTTCACTCTCAAAAAGGCTGCCGCTGAGCAATCACTAACCCGTCAGCCCCGCGGCCACCCTGGACGACTCTGGGCGCTCCCACTGCCCGATTTCTCCCGGTGACCCAGTGCTTTGCTGCAGGCAGGCCACAGCGCACGTGGCCCCCCTCCCTGCCGCCCCCAGGGAAGGAGGCAGGGCCCCCCCCATCCAGTCCAGCCCCTCCCACCTGCCTCCTGCACAGCCCTCCCCACTCCGCCCACGCTGCCGGCGGCACTGCAGCTCCTGACACGCTTCCCCACCCCAAGGGCCGGCTCCGCACCGTCCTCAGCCTGCCCCCACACCGCCCTCCGGCTCAGTGCCCTCTGGCTCAGTGCCCAGCCCCCAGCGACCTCCTCCAGGGCCTGACCACACACCCTCCTTCCCCCGCTGCACTCTCCGTCCCCAGGTACACGTCCAGGAGCCACCTCGAGCCCCAGGAGGGGCTGTGCTGAGTCCGCAGGCGCACCAACAGCTCAGGGTGACTTGGACACGGGTAACAGCCCGACGTGATACAGTGGGCCAAAATATGTTAAAATTATTACTTTCATCTTGTCGTACGCTCATGTTTTTTGTCCTTTTTAACTGCTACTGGAAACTGAACTTCCTGAGTGGCTCACGTCACATTTCCACTGGAGAGCCGTGCTCTAAAATCTCCCATCTTTCAGAAACAAGCCCAGAAACAACCAAAGAGACTGAGACTCCACTTGCATGTGCCCCACCGACAGTCCCCAAGCACTGTCCTGACACCCCAAGGGCCCTTCTCACCTTCCCCCAGGCTGGCCCGTTCCAGTCACCAGCCTCCAGGGCCCAACCCAAGGGCAGCTCCGTCTTCACCTCCCTGCCAAGTGAAGACACTCATCTCCTTGACACACTCCTGACCCCACACCTGCCTCCCCGTCCCGCCCCGAGGGCACCCTTCTTCCCCCATCTCCTCTGCAGCATCCTTTGCTGATCCACCTGTTCCGCCTCCAGGCGTCAGAAGGTCTCAGAACACATCTGTGGGCGCTTCTTTCCTCCCTGGCTATCCTACCCGTCCCCCAAACCAGGCGAGCACACCGACCCCCTGGTTTAAAGTACCATCCCTCTTTCAGGGACCCTCCCTTCCAGGTCCCCAGCCCTGAACCCACTTCTGAATTTGACGCACATCTCAAGTACCACCGACACTCACTTGGGCATCTAGTGGACAACCCAAACTCAAGCGTCTAGAAGCAAGTACGTGAGTTTCCGTAAGCAAAGAGCCGGCCTGTGCTCAGCATACCCCACACATCGCTGGGAAGGGGCAGCACTTCCTGGGCTGGCGACTCCTCCCACGACAGGACTGTGCCCCCTGCTCCCCCACTGGACACCCCAGCAAGGTGAGCGGGGCTGAAGAAGCTGTGGGGTCCCCAGGTGACAAAGGACCGCCCGCCCTACAGGAGGACGACTCCTGCACCGCGACGCCTGAGGAGCCGAGGTCGCAGAAGACGGCCCACAGCACGGCTCTCTCTACAAAGTTATGGCAAAACCAGACACACGGTTCAGCAACCTTCAGGAAGACGCCACGAGCAGGTAGGAAGGGGAAACGAGGGTGTGGTGGCCACGAGGGGGGACAATGGCTGCCGCGGCCGGAGAGGTGGGGGCCAGACAGTCACGTGGGAGGTGTGCAGGGACCCAGCTCTGCTGCCAGGGGTGTCACAGGTGCTTATTAAACTGTTACATCACCAGAGACCATGACTAATTCACGTCTACACATCTCAGATCCAAACACACTTATCCTGTCCTCCACTGGTCTCCACCAACGGCTTCCTGAAGTCCCGGCCTGTCTACTGAGCAGACAGACCACAAACACCCCCAGGCCTCCTTGACTCAGCGGCGAGCACGTACGCCACGCAAGCGCCACGCTGATGCTGAGGTCAAAGAGGAGCGACACACAAGCCACGCTCCCTGCCCTCAGGTGTCCCCTGCTTTGCTGACGAGACCACAGTCAAAACCAACTGGTAACCCACAGGAAGCCCCACCTGTACGGGCTCAGAGCCACCTGCCCCGCTGCTGGGACCCACGGAGACAGGCCTCAGTGAGAGACACGCGAGACATGCAGTCCTGAGGAAGGGCCTGCTCTGCCTTGGGGGCCACAGATGCCAGGGTCCAGGAGCAGCGCAGGGGCTGGCGCCTGATGACGGGCAGAAGCGTCCAGAGAGCGATGTTCTCGGCAAAACGAAGAGCAGCCGTGACGTACGGCTGTGACCCGGGTGCTGACTGATGAGGAAGAAGGCAGGCATGGACTTCCCTGGTGGCGCAGTGGCTAAGAACCCGCCTGCCAATGCAGGGGACACAGGTTCGAGTTCTGGTCCGGGAAGATCCCACATGCCACGGAGCAACTAAGCCCGGGCGCCACAACTACTGAGCCCGTGCTCTAGAGCCCACGAGCCACAACTACTGAGTCCACATGCCACAACTACTGAGCCTGCACTCTAGAGCCCGTGAGCCACAACTACTGAGCCCACATGCCACAACTACTGAGCCTGTGCTCTACAGCCCGCGTGCCACAACTACTGAGCCCACGTGCCACAACTACTGAAGCCCACACAGCTAGAACCCGTGCTCCGCAACAAGAGGAGCCACCGCAATGAGAAGCCCGCGCACCGCAATGAAGAGTAGCCCCTGCTCAGCGCACTAGAGAAAGCCCGCGCGTGAAGGAACACACGGCACAACACAGGTAGGAACACAGATCCGAGTGGTGTCCCTGCACGGCCTCGAAAGTGGGCTCACACCGGGCCCCACCCCACCTGCTTCCTGCACACGATGTACTCCTGCCATCCGGCCGTGCTGACCCGGAGAATGGAGCCCAGATACTCTCCGCCTGCTCTGCCCGTGCCCACGCATCCCTGCACTCACCTGTCCCACCCTGCTAAGGCTAGACCGGAGACACAACACTCGTCTCTAGGGAAGCAGGTCCCCAGCGGGTCGGCAACCCACACCCACACCAGGAGACTCCGCTGGCGGCCCCAAGGTCGCCAAGCCAACAGCACCCCCAAGCGCAGCCTCAGAGCCCCCCGCGGAGGCATGTTTGCAAAGCCCCCACAGCTCCAGGACCAGGACGCTAGGCGGCACCAGGCAGCGGTTTCCCAACTGCTCAGCGTGCAAGGGAAGCAGGGGTCAGTCCACGAGGGCCCAGGCCAGGCACCGAGGCCCAGAGCGGCCAGGAGCCTTGCCTGGACCCGCACGATCACTGACAAGCTCTGGCTCAGGGCTCTCTGCCTGCCTCCCTGTGGCCCAGCTGTAGGCTATCTTTACTACATCACCCGAGGACTTCCAAAGTGAGCATTCTGAACTGAGTTTCTTAAACTGCCAAACACATAACTAAGTGGCACCAGCCCTGACTTGTTATCTAATCAGTCCAAAGCAGCAGAGAAAACTCTGGCGTCTCCAGAACTGAATATAACAGACAGAACCTCTATTTTGAGAAATTACACCAGGGGAGGGACTGACTAATGACACTGCATCTCAGAAATGACACAACACTCGGCCCACTCCTGCCCTCACGCACTGACCTACAGTGGTTCAGCAACACGACCCCATCAGAAAGGCACTCCCTGAGGACAGGACCACACTGCTTCAGCACAAGGTCGGACCTGAACCTGGTGCTCAGTTAGTGCTTGCTGACCGACGAGTGCCCAGCTCTCAAACCACTGCCCTGGCCTGCGGGGCCACGAGCAGGGCTGCTGACTGCCCACCAAGACAGCCCCCGGACACAGGCTGAAGGAGCCCACGGCCTCTGCCATCAGGAGAAAGGTCCCGGGCCTCAAGGCCAGGGTGCCTCGTGACCGCTCACCCTTTCCAGCCGGCAAGGTGGCCTCGACTGGAGCACCTGCGGCCCGTGCAGAGAAGAGCCCGCGGGCGCAGTGAGGGGCCTTTCCAAGCCGGGACCGCAGAGCACAGTTGCTGCCACCCCGAGAAGCCCGCGGCCCGGGCACTCCACGCCCTCCCGCACCTGCGTCTCCAGAACGGGTGGCGGGCACACTCACCCTGGGAACAGCCTCTCGCCATATGGATTTTCCCCGTGAAAAGCCTGGTCCCTGTGCATCAGCTGTTTCAAGTCGGCACAGCCATGAGGGGTGCACAGGAAGGAGCAGGCACCCTGGAGGCCCAGCCGGCCGGCCTCTCTCTGGGCCCAGCCCCTCGGTAACTGGCCGCCGGGTCCCTGAAAAGCCACTCACCTCCAGTCTCAGCATCTTCATCAGGGGAGGTCATCTTCACAGGACCGACCGGCTCCAGAAACCTACAGACCCCTGCATCCCTCCATCTGCACATGGCAGGAAGTCGAGGACTGCAAATCACCTGAGTTCATCAACTCACGCACCGTGTCGAAAGTAATGATGTTCATTCTAAGCCATTTTCATAAATAAAACGGCAAAGAGGCCAGGGGATGGCGCTCCCTCAATGACAAACGTCCGACATCACAAAACACTCTTAAAACAAGTGCCCCATGTCTTTCTTCCCCAAAGAGCTGGCAGCATTCAGGGCCACCCTTTCCTGCTGACCCTCTGCCCGCCCCAACTCCGCCCCAGCAGGGGGCTGCCCACTCCCCACCTTCTCCCAGGAGGCAGCCCTCACTCGCTGGGTCTACGCTGAGGCTCCCTTGGGGGTGACCGTCCACAACCAAACATCCCATCGAATGCCACGACTCCCAAATTCTGACCTCTTCCAACCTCTCTCGCAAGCTCCTGCCTTATATTTAACTACCCACCTCTGATGTTTCCTCTGGGAATACGCATCTCAAACTTAACGTGTCCAAACACACACATCTGTCCCCACCCTCACTGCCCACCCAGGGAACGTTCCACCTTCTCCCGTGTCATTGTGGTCCCGAATCTCAGTCCCTCTGGGACTCCCTGGCCTTGAGCCTATCAGCAAGTCCACAGCGCTCCACCCTACGCCGGCACCCCAGGCCCGGCTCTCTGCCCCCGCCTGGACGCTGCCCGTCCTGCCCCGGCCACCTCACCCCTGCATTCCACAGGCCACAGACACAAAGTGCTCTCACAACGCAGTTCAGATTCTACTGCTGCGCTGCCGAAAACCCTCCAAAGCCTTCCCAGCGCACCTGGAATAAACTCAAACCCCCAGCACACCTGGCTACACGGCTCTTCAGCCAGCCAGCCCCCACCCATCCCCCGTGGCTCCCCCCACCCCCGCTAGCCCACTCCGGCCCAGGAGCCTCTCCCTGACCTGCCCTCAGGCTCCTGCACTGGCTCCCTCCTCTGCCTGAACCCAGGTCCCGGGCGGCATGTGGCTCCTTTCTCATCACCCGGGTCTCATTTGCCTGCTCGGAAGGCCTTCCCGGCCAGCGGCGCCTGCTGGTCCCTCGTCCACTCCTCCATCAACTTAGGGTGAGAAACCCTTCCGAGGCTCCGCTTGTTTGTTCGCTGCCTGCTGCCCAGCACGACGAAGCACCCTGACAGCAGGGGCTCTGTGGAACTGGGGGCCCCCAGCTTGGACCCCGGCACCACAGCAGCCTGGCTCACTGGCTCAGTCCACACCTGGAAAGCATGAGTGGGATCGGGCCGCCCTCTCCGTCAACACTTCCACCAATCAAGGTGGTTTAATTAACCTCACTTGGTTAAAAAAAAGTGACGTAAAACTAGATACAACTGTCTAAAGAAGTCTTTAGAACGCTATCGATTTCTAAAGAGTCGTATTTTGGCCACGTTTCTAAAAACCATGGTTTCAAAAGCGTAAATGGTCGAGCTCTTCAGAAGACAGTCTTTATCAAAGACCTGGAAGTGCTCAGCCCAGCAGACGCACACAGAGTGGACACCAGGACAGCCACCTAAGGGTCATTCATGACAGACCAGTGCACAGCAGCACAGCAGCCTGTCACAGGGGCCTGCGACGAAGCGTTGGCCCGAGGCAGTGGGGGACCAGGCGGACAAAGGGAACTTCAAAGATCACTGAGGGGTGGGAGCTGCACTCCAAACTCACGCAGAAGGCGGGCCACAGGGCCCCTCTTTCCAAACTTCCTAAAGGAATAAATCTAATTTTATGATCAGAAAAAACAGGTGAGGAAAGGAGTCATTTTCAAGTGACCAATGATTTTAATAACACAGTTACATTTTGAAAATCAATCAAGAATGCTTTCCTTTTTAATTCTTCAAATAAGTGTCGTGATACTTAAGATGCTACTATTTCACAGCATCTTTACAGATCAAACAGGCATGCATCAGGCCTGTCTCTCATGTGCTGGGCTCACTACCACCCAGCGTCCGTCTGCATAAACCTTATGAAGGTGAGCTCCCCTGTGAGAGGTGTAAAAAACTCCTTTAAACTCCTTTCCTGAGCAGCTGTCCACATACTTCAGCACAAAGTCTCGGAGTGGAGAAGCTGCCTTCTCGCCTTCTCCCCGTGATGCTGAGACATGGCCGTGTGAGCGGTGTGCGCTGCCCTCTCCCTCCCCGAAGCTCACAGGCTCCTCGCTGACCCCACAGGCCTCTCTGCCCTCTGTGGAGTGTCCAGCCAACACCTGCCACTCCGATCAGCGAACACACACCTGGCAGGCCGCGCCCAGCACTGGGGAGGAGGGCTTAGATCTCCTGGCTACTAGAGTCCCGCCCTGTCCACTTGGTGTCTACTCAGACCACTGACCACCCCCCCAAAACAAGTCACTTGAGAGCTAGAACCTTCTTACCGCTTGCCCCTAAGTTCTAAAATATGACATCCAATTTGATACGGTCGTAAGAACCGTTTTAGGATTTCCCCAACCTCTGGAGCTAGAGAACATTCGGAAACAAGCCCTGGAAGATACTAGTTCCCCAGTGTCAGCGCAGATCTCCTGCATCCTCCCCTTCACCTGGTCACACGTCTCCCGAGTTTGGGCTCAAAATCAGCGTGCATGTCCCTTCCTCCCAGGCCATGTGGAAGAGGCAGAAAGTTCCCATCCAGGCTCTAACTTCAGGAGGGAAGGACAAAAGTCCAACTCAGCTTCACAGGGCTGCAGAGGGGCTCTGCACTCACAGGCCCTGCTTCAAGCCCCGCTCACGATGCCCACGCCAGGAGGGTGAGGAGCTCCCCCGGCCTCCATCCACGGCCTCCATCCACGGCCTCCATCCACGCCCATGCAGCAGCACGGACAGGCAGGCAGCCGGACAAGGAAGCCGGACAAACAGGGGCGACGTCTATGCACTTCTCAAATGGGGGCGGGGGAGGAATCTAAATTGTGGACATATTTTGTATCTCTTTGTTTACTAAAGGTTTTAATTCCTTGGTGTAGCTATTCGAGGATATATAAAATTCAAAATTTTTAAGACTTCCCTGGTGGCGCAGTGGTTAAGAATCCACCTGCCAGTGCAGGGGACACGGGTTCGAGCCCTGGTCCGGGAAGATTCCACATGCTGCGGAGCAACTAAGGCTGTGCGCCACAAATACTGAGCCTGCGCTCTAGAGCCCGTGAGCCACAACAACTGAGCCCACGTGCTGCAACTACTGAAGCCCGCGTGCCTAGAGCCCATGCTCCGCAACGAGAAGCCACCACAATGAGAAGCCCATGCACCGCAAAAGAGTAGCCCCCGCTCGCCGCAACTAGAGAAAGCCCGCGCGAAGCAACGAAGACCCAACGCAGCCAAAAATAAATACGTTTATTTTTTAAATTTCAAAATTTCTTATTCAAAGCGTGCATAGCCCTACCCTAGAAATATAAAGTTTCCAATTTTCAGTCATGACTTTATAGCACTTGCTCTACTTCACAGAGCGTTATTAAAGAGCAATTATTCCAAGAAAGAAGCTCTGAAGTGCGTGCGTTTGTAACTTACAGGCCAGGAGCCAGGGTCCCCTCAGGCCCAGCAGGAAACAACACAGTTCAGTCACCCGCCAGGCGCACAGCACCCAGGGCAGAGGGTCCTGCTGCAAACAGCTCCCCTGTCCTTTGGTTTTCTTACTTAGTTCGACTGTTTTATTTACTATCAAAGGCCTGATTAAATAAAAGGCTGCCGACCTCCAGCCTGAGACAAATTTCAGAGGTGAGAGCTCTGAACGGTGACTGAATCAATCAGGACAATCAAGAAAATCTGAGTCTCCTGCTTGCTATCAACACGAAGACAAGGAAAAGTGCTTCTGAGACCTATGCAAATTACCCCAAATCTCAGGCAAGTTTCTCCAGAGTCCTTCAAAATCTCTGCTTCAAGATTTTCAAAAACGGTTTTAATTATGTTTTGATCAACTCACATACGACTAGTGATTTATGAAAAAGCTTTCTTAAAAGGTATCATTTAAGATGAGGAAAGCTTACATTTACACTGAAACGGGCTCGGGAAGCATGTCAGGAACCACCGGCATCTCATTACGACTTCAAGGAAACAGACAGGTGCGCCGCTGCTCCTTCCACTGAGCCGCTTCCCCCCAGGGCGGGGTCTGAACCGAGCCGCTCCAGTTCCGATCAAACACCACTGCGGGGGGCAGGGGGGGGCAGCGGCCAGAGCCCAGGCTCCACCCCACAGGCTGGGGGGGGCGCGACAGCCGCCCCCTAGCCAGGAGACCACTTTCCCAACTGCTTCCTTCCAGAGCCCTCGCAAATAAGGACGCACCCCTCATGCAGTGGTACTCAGAAAGTTGTCTCTTCTAACTCTGGTGATTCCGCCACAAGGGCGGGACCCACTGCCCTGGAGCGCAGTGAGAAGAGACACCCCGGAGGGGCCTGAGGAACCCCTTTCCTGGCTGTTGCTAAAACGTGAGAACCACCAGCTCCGAAAGACACCCACCTACGTGTGCAACATCGTCCTGATCCATCCACGTCACCAAGACGGCTACGTCCACCCTGAAGACAATGCGGACAGCCAGGGTCCAAGGTGGGACAGAGAAAAAGGAAGAGCGACCGCCTGCTTGCCCGCCACGGGCC
The DNA here is from genome assembly GCF_949987515.2 of Delphinus delphis. Taxonomy (NCBI): domain Eukaryota; kingdom Metazoa; phylum Chordata; class Mammalia; order Artiodactyla; family Delphinidae; genus Delphinus; species Delphinus delphis. The sequence goes on along the minus strand of NC_082697.1, from coordinate 1,644,547 downwards.
TCGCCTCCAAGCTGGCGGTGTGGAAGCAAACTCAGAGACACCACCTCTGCTACGCTAAGCAGAGATGCCCAGTGCTGGCCGGGTACAGCTCCCCAAAAGTTTTTTGGTTTTTGTTTTTTCAAATGTCACTGTTATCTAAGGATGTCAAGAGAAAAACTCAGTGAAGGCCTTTGGCCTAAAGTGAGCCCCCTGCCCACGTCCACTCTCTCTGCAGACAGCTGCACCCCCTTGTCCCCCCATGGCTTCCAGGACATGTGCCCCAGGTCTATGGCCCACCTGTGCTGACAACCTCAGCAACTTTCTCACAGAACCAGAGCTGGCCACCACACCAGGCTCCCTGGTCACTGAGAACCTGTCCAATCTGGGCATGGTGCTGACGGGAAGAAAACTGTGTTTTAGACTTTGCTACATCTACAGCAACATACTGCTTGGAAACCAGTGAGAAACATAATGGAGCTGAGACAGCGTGTGACTAAACGCTACCTGACAGTGGTGCGTACCGCTCCTCCCAACGCAATTTCACAGTGCTTCACAAAATGGTCAAGCTCACTTTCCACCTGGGGAAACTGAGACTCCAAAGAACCACATATTCTGTCCCAGGTCAAGAGTGCCCTCAAGTAACAAAATCTAAACTTCTAAGAACATCCCTCGTGCCAAAGCACTTCTGCCAAAGTCGGCCACCAGACGTCCAGAGCCCAAAACTCTGGGGCTGCCACCCGGCTCAGGACCAGCCTTCCCAGAACTCAACCCGGCCCACACAGCACAGTCTGCTACCCTGGACTCTTTTTCCCCTTTCCCCACCATCCAATAATTCTATTCACCAAGGACGGGAACCCCTGCCCTAGACCTCAGCAGCCTCAAGAGTGTTCATCTTAAGCCACCAGCCCCATGCAAACATTCCCGAAGCCCAGGTATGGAGGAAAGGTGTTCTATCCCGAATGAGAACCGACACTTCAGCCAAACCTTAGACCCACAGGAGAACAAATTCTCTGTGAAAGCAGAACAGACAGACATACACTGCTGAAAATGCAAGAAAAATAAGCTTTAGAAATAAGCATCTCTAGCGTAACACCTATCTCAAAAGATCTCTTGAAACCATCTGCGCACACGCCAATTTTGGTGTCGTATCACTTTTCTCTCCTTTCAACTATAATAATAATGTTACGACTATTCTAAGGTGTACAGAACTAACTAGTGCTTTTCACTGTTTTGGGTCCACTGCCTTTGCTGCAACAATCTCTCTGAAGGCTCATGTGTTCTTAATATTCCCCACAGCAGATAAAATTGAAACTCTGGTACCCTTAAGTGAGTAAATTAATTACAATAACATCAACGTCTCTTTACAAAACTGTCCTGACAAGGAATATCGAGACTGAGTTTACTGAAACCAAGTTCAACACGTGCTCACGGTGGCTGTGAGGATGAAACATGCAAGGCCTGACTGGCCCTCAGGGACTCGGTGAAACCTCTGTCCCTCTGTTTCCCCCCTCGGACTCTGACCTACAGGGAGGGAAGGCACCGGGAGGGGCAGGCCTCTCTCACCCACACTCCAACTGCCAACAGTCTGTTACTTCACTTGACACCTAAGTGTAGCTTTGAAAACCCTGCCCACCCCTAATGCCTGAGTACTAACAAGAATGAGTTATCATCCAAGCAACAGTTATTTTTACAAGTTAGTTCCACCTCCACTTTGTACATTTTTATGATGAAAAATTTCAGAGAAAAGGAAGCATCAAACAGAACTTAATATTTTCTGATTGACCCATTATACGAGGCAACTAGAATATTCGTAATCTGTCACTTTGATTTAAAGAACTAATTTGTGCTATTTAAAAGAAGGCACTCTGCTGTGGGGCACTGGTAGTAATTTTAACTATACTTTTTGTGCTTCTTCTGTTATTAAGGTGAAGGAGCGGAATTAATCAGCGCTCCCAATCAGTAGATCAACTGTGGGGGGAGGGGAGCATGAAGAGATGAATGCGAATCTTTTATTTTCTAGAAAGCATTTGGCCCCTTTAAAGCACAGCTCTCAGCATTTGTCACCCAAATGTCAACATGAGCTGTTCTCTGCTCTCACACGTGGGACTAATGCAAAGACTCGTGAGAACTCATGCAAAGAGTCAGCGCTTCTACGATTTTCTTCAAGGAGTCGCCTACTTGTCACATGCAGACATCCCTAACACACCGCTAGCACAGGAGGTGAGAGGGAGTCCAGGGTCAATCACAACGAAGATGACACAGGTGCCCTTTCCAAACCACAGCTTCCTCCCCCCAGAAGAAATAAGGTAGCGAAGGCTTCACCTACGCAGAGGCCCAGACCAAGGGGATCCAGTCAACCCCAAACAGCCACACCTACAGGCACCATCCGGGCAGGCCGGAGGAGGGGGATGGGGGACACGACGACGGCCTCCACCCCGCCCTGGGAGCCAGGCACAGCGCGCCAGTCTCGCAAAATTTACTGAGGAGCTCACACCAGTTTTCAATAACAAAAGTGCAGCGCATGGAACCGGCCTTGCTAGGAGCGAGGAAGGTGCCGAGGACCAATGAGGAGGTATTTTAATAAGTAGGTAAAAAGTATTTTGACATTTTCCATAATGTGCTACAACCCCGAATTCTCTTTTTTAAACGTTACTGAAGATCAAACATATCTTCCACTAAAAGGTCAAAAGACACATAATGAGCAAAACACAACCTTTAATAAAACCCTCCTACAAACTCAAAAACAAACTGTGCTGTAAGGGGCAGCCCGCACATCTCAAGTAACTTACACCCCCCTCACAGCAGGGGGGCTCCCACAACCACCCCAAAACGCTGCTCTTGGCTGGAACCTCCCCTCCTCCCACCCGTGTGACATCAGGTCCTTGCCAAACTTCACCACGGCTCCAAACCTCACAGCACTTTGACAGCAAATCCTTCCTTCCAAGACGCTGAAATCCTCTCAAGGTGACCAACCGTTCTTTTCCGAAAGCATGGGGGACACAGGCACAGGACGTGCTGTTTCTACTACTCCTGTGCGGCGGCACACGTTACTACACAGCAGGGGAGGAGCGCTCCGAGTCCGCGCAGGCGAGGCGGAGGGCATGGAAGAGAAGACAGGGAGCCTCCAGTGCTGGAGTTTCTCGCTGTCCAGGAAGACCGAAACAAAGCAGCGGGACACGTAATGCCGTGGGGGACCTTTCGCTGGCGAACCTAAAGAGCTGCCGAGATGACGGGAGATGGAGCGTGGGGTAAAGGAGGCTCGCGGTCCTCCTGCACCGTCTGTACCTCCGAGGGACCCGCTGATGGGAGAGCACGTGCCCACCGCTGACTTCACTGGTAATAATTAAGGTAACCGGCATCCTCTAAGTGAGGACACCGTGCCTACGAGGAGTGCTGAAACAAGGCTGCAGAGCAGGCGTGAGGCAAGGGCTCCGACCAGGAAGGCTGTGTGCCCCGCGACTCCTCCAGGCTCACCTGGGAACTCTGCCATCCTGGTGTCAGCAGGGCAGCGAAAGCTTTCCGTGCAGCCTTGCCCAGCCTCGTGGAGGGGGCGTCACTCCGCTAACCTCACCAGGAAAGGGGGGGTCCCTAGCCCACCGGCAGGGGACACCAATCACAGCCCAGCATAATAAACGAGCAGGAGAGTTCAATGAGGACACAGACCACATGCCTGATCCCAGAAATCAGAGAGGGAAGTGCCAAGCATGGGAAAGCCACGGGCCCAGGCTGAATAACCCAGTAAGTTGTCCCCGGAGCACCAGCTGCTACTGCTCTCCATCGTGCGGGGACTGGGCAGGGGCACACAGAGCCAGGAAGGGAGCAAAGGACCCACTCGCTGGACTGGCAGTCCTAGCAGAGAAGCTCTGCAACGCAAAGAACTAAGCTGGAGCCAAGCACTGCACCAGGTAGGAGGCCCCTACTGCCACATCACACACACACACCCGCACACACACTCGCATGCCCAGGACCGTCCCGCGCCGGGGCAGAGGCGCACCCCCGCTCGCAGCAGGCCCACGCAGGGCCCATGACCTCCGCGTCCTGCCAGCCCGACAACTTCCTGGACGCCCAGCTGCAGGGCACGAACGCACTCGCCCGGCCGCGCGGCCACTCACCTGGGGGCAGCTGGAAGTTCTGGATGTTGGTCGGGTTCTGCGGCGGCTGCGGCAGGCGTGGGGCGAGGACCGTGGGCGTCAGCGTGGCCCGGATCCCGCCGGTGGTGGCCGAGGGCGTCCTGGGCAGGCTCTGGGTCACCGCGCTGGTCGAGCCCTTGGGCAGCCCGGTGGGGGTACCGGGGGCCGGCGGTGGGAGGCCGGCGGCGGCGGCGGCGGGCAGAGCCCCTTGCATAGTTGGCCCGAGGATCATACCGGCCCCCGCGCCGGCCGGGCAGCTGGCCGCCAGGGTCTGCGGCGGCGGGGGCGCCGGCTGCAGCGCAGTCTTGGGCGAGTCGGCCTTGGCCACCTGCGCGGGCGCGGCGGCGGGCCCTGGCTGACTGTTGGCGGCGGGCGCCGGGGCAGAAACGGGCGCTGGGGCCGGGGCGGGCGCGGGGGCGGGCGCGGGGGCGGGCGCGGCGCTGCCCCCGTTCTGCGCGGCCACCGGGGGTCCGGCCGGGGGGCCGGGCGGCCGGGCCAGGCTGGCGGCGGCCGGCGGCGCCGGCGGCGGGGCAGCGGCGGCGGGCGCGGGGGGCGCGGCGGGCGCGGCGGGCGCGGGGGGCGAGGGGGCGCGGGGCGCGGGCGCGGGGGGGGCGCCGAGGAAGGGCGGCGTCTGGATGACAGTGGCGGCGGCGGGCTTGGGCGGCGGCGGCGCGGGCGCGGGCCCGTTGTGGAGCAGGCTGACAGCAGGTGCGGCGGCGGCGCGGAGCGAGTTCCCCAACGCGGCGCTCCCATTCAAAGTTTGCGCGGCGCCGGGGCCGCCGGGCGGGCCGTTGCGGGCGGCGGGCTTGGCGGCGGGCTCGGGCGCGGCCGCTGCCCCCGGCGCACAGGCCCCGGCCGCGGCGCCCGCCCCGGCCCCGGCGCCGGCCGCGGCGCTCGCGCCGGCCTCGAGCGCGCTCAGCTTCGCGGCGGGCCCTGCGGGGACAAGCGAAGCAGCGCAGTGAGGACGCGGGCCCGGCCGGCGGCCGCCCGCGCTCAGGCCGCGCCGCGCTCTACCTGCGGGGGGCGGCTCCGGCGCCGCTGCGGGCGCGCCCTCGGCCGGCACGGCTCCGGCTCCGACATGGTTCCCGAGCGCGCCGGCGGCCGCGGCCCGCGCCTCGGGCGCGCGGGGCGCGAGGTGGTGGTGGTGGGCCGCGCTGGCCGCCAGCTGCGACTCGAGCGAGCCCACCAGGTCGCTCACCACTTTCTCGTCCACCTCGCTGTTGAAGAAGACCTCGTCCAGCAGATCCGAGCCCGCCGCCATCTTTCCTCCTCGGCCCGCCGCCGCCGCCGCTCGGCCGGCGCTGGGCGGGGAGGAGGCTCCGCGCGGGCGGGCGGGCGGGCGGGCGGCCGCGGGGGCGGGCGGGGGGCGGCGCGCGCCGGGCGGGGCGGGGGCGGCGGCCGGGCGGGGGGCGCGGGCGGCCGGGCGGGGGGGAGGGCGGCGGCGGCGCGTTGCGCAGGCGCGGCGGCGCGCCCGCCCCCGCCCGCCGCCCGGCGCCTCGCCATTGGCCACGGTGCCCCCCGCCCGGCCGCCCGGCGCCCCACGATTGGCCGCGGCGCTCGCCTAAAAGGCGCGTCCAATGGCTGCGAACGGCAGAGGCCGGTGCGCAGGAGGGCGGCCGGGGCTCAGCGGGCGGGTGGGTAGCGGGCGGCGGGCTCGGCGCCCTTGGGCCGTCGTCGACGTGGGGGTCCGGGCCGCCGGACGGGCTAGAGGCCGGAGGGCAGGAGGACGAGACGGGCAGGGACCGTGGCCGGGACCTGGTGGGGGCGGCGGCAGTGACTGGCTCTTTGTCTCCGCTCGCTCCAAAATGGCTGCGGCCGGAGCTGAGGAGAGAGCCGGGCGGGCGGGCGAGGGAGCCGGGGACGCCGTGCTCCCGGGACCCCAACGCCCCTCATGGAGTCGCCGCCGCCGCCGCCCGCGGGGACCTGGCGCCCCAGGAGGGTGCGGCCTGGGGCCGGGGGCCGAGGCAGGGAGGCGGCCTGGGCGTCGGCGCCATTGCTGCCCGGCGGGCGCGAGACCCGGAGCTCGGCGCACCGGGCGGGGCGAGCGCTGGCCTGCCCCTCGGCCGGGCGCCTTGGTCCGCCCGAGATCCGGCGTCTCGCGCCGTGAGGGCCGCTGCTCGGGCGGCGGGGGCGGGGCGGGGGTCGGCGCCCGGGGCCGCGCCAGGGTGACTCATCTTCTCCGGCGGCGCGGCCCCCGGACACGAATGTCTGTAAATTACTGGGTGAGACGGCGGCGCCGGCCGGGACCAGCAGCTCCCGTAGGGAGCGTCCATCCTGGAGGTCTTCCTCGGGCCCTTATTTCCCGTTCTGTCCTTTTGACGAAGTAAGTTATCTAAAATAACCTTACGAGCACCTTCTCTGTAGAAACAGTTCACGTAAAGTTCTCTCCTGCGTGTTTTCGGGGTTTTTTCACCGAAATATGGTATTCTGGGACATGCCTAGGGGTTCTGTTCTCTCCCCTTTTTTTGGGGGGGGGGTGGGCGGGGGACCCAGAGAGGTGCCTCCAGCCTCGCTCCAGCTGAAGAGCCCGCGCCGCAGTCGCACGGACCGCAGCACAATGCGGGAAGCTGTTGACACGTAAATGATCTTTTCTAACCGCCTAACAAAAGAACCCGCCGGCCCCCGCGAGCCCCACTCACGGGGCGGGTTTAGACAATGGGCGCGGCGGCTGGAGCCTGGAAAGGAGCCTCCATGGGCCAGTGTTAGGGGGGAACCCTGCGAAGAGAGAACCGGAATTTTGCACCCGAACTTGAGTACCCAGAAGGTGGAACAAACCTGGGGTGGGGGACCTTGCACGCGGGGTGCCTGCGCGCCATCCCCACCGCTCTTTGAGCCCGGCGGGGGCGGACAGTCTGGTTTTCGAGCCAGAGCAGAAATGTGGCATTACGTGTAACATCTCATCGTCTTTAATGTTGACAACTCATTAGAAAATGTTCAGCTGGGCCAAACAAAAGCAAGCTGACTTCAGCCCCGGGTGCGACCTCCGTCGTGGGAAACGGAGGTGTACACCGTAGTCTACACTCAAAACACTCACATCGGAGTCAGGGTAGAAGAGTTAGCAGCCGTGCTACTGGCCAGATCACTGGCTGCCGCGAGACCGTGACCCCCGGGTTCTGAGGCCCTGGGGAGGGGGTCCCTCTCCCGTCCGCCCCTGTAGTTACTCAGATCTTCAGTGAAGGGAGGAAGTGGTGCCATGTGAGGCCCCTCCTGCTTCCCCACAGTGCAGGGACTTCCTGCGTCCTCTGAAGGCCCGCCAGGACCCCTCCAGCCCTCCGCGCCGCAGTGGTGCTGACATCACCCCCAGAGTCCTCCGGGGCGCCCTCCGGTCCAGCAGGAAGTGTGGGAGGTGAAGCGTCCGTGCGCCGCCTTCCACGCCCCACCACGCCCCCCCCCGCTCCACCCAATTCTTCCAGAGGGGTCGCCCGCAGAGAAGGTGGGAGTTACCGACTGCTTAGGCACTCTCCCGCATCTGGTGCCCTCCAGAGCACGGCCCGCCTGGAGAGCGGGGTGGGGGCGGAAGCCACGTGGCTCCTCCCCTCCTCCCGATAGGAGGGCGGGGAGACGCTACCAAACTGTTAACCTTGGCCACCCTGGGGACTTGAGGCATTTTCTTTGAATATCGCTCTGTGGTTTTACTCGCTTCAACAAGCAGCTTCCCTGTGACTTCTGTAATTTGAAACAAAAATCCCAACTAGCGTGAAGAGAAAAAAGGGCCTGAAAACGAGTGTAAATATAAACACCAGGTTTAAACAGGGGAAAATGTTTATTGTTAAGTGAGAACGGCAGAACCCAAAAACAGTACATCCTTGCCACCTACAGCGGTGCAAACATGCAAGGCCATGGGCAAAAAGGCAGCCACCCAGGCCGGCAGCTGTGTGGGACTTTAAGGTTTATTAAGCAGTATATTATCTTTTCAATAAAATGGAAACAGCATCAGACACGCTCTCTTTTTTTTTTTTTTTTTTTTTTTTTTTTTTTTTGCGGTACGCGTGCCTCTCACTGCTGTGGCCTCTCCCGTTGCGGAGCACAGGCTCCGGACGCGCAGGCTCAGCGGCCACGGCTCACGGGCCCAGCCACTCCAGAGCATGTGGGACCTTCCCGGACCGGGGCACGAACCCGCGTCCCCTGCATCGGCAAGCGGACTCTCAACCACTGCGCCACCAGGGAAGCCCCAGACACGCTCTCTTAAATATAAGAATAAACATAGAAGACCTAAATAGACATTTTTCCAAAGAAGATATACAGACTGCCAACAAACACATGAAAGAATGCTCAACATCATTAATCATTAGAGAAATGCAAATCAAAACTACAATGAGATATCATCTCACACCAGTCAGAATGGCCATCATCAAAAAATCTAGAAACAATAAATGCTGGAGAGGGTGTGGAGAAAAGGGAACACTCTTGCACTGCTGGTGGGAATGTGAATTGGTTCAGCCACTATGGAGAACAGTATGGATGTTCCTTAAAAAACTACAAATAGAATTACCATATGACCCAGCAATCCCACTACTGGGCATATACCCTGAGAAAACCAAAATTCAAAAGGAGTCATGTACCAAAATGTTCATTGCAGCTCTATATGCAATAGGCTGGAGATGGAAACAACCTAAGTGCCCATCATCGGATGAATGGATAAAGATGATGTGGCACATATACACAATGGAATATTACTCAGCCATAAAAAGAAACAAAATTGAGCTATTTGTAATGAGGTGGATAGACCTAGAGTCTGTCATACAGAGTGAAGTAAGTCAGAAAGAGAAAGACAAATTCCGTATGCTAACACATATATATGGAATTTAAGGGGAAAAAAATGTCATGAAGAACCTAGGGGTAAGACAGGAATAAAGACACAGACCTACTAGAGAATGGACTTGAGGATATGGGGAGGGGGAAGGGTGAGCTGTGACAAAAGCGAGAGAGAGGCATGGACATATATACACTACCAAACGTAAGGCAGATAGCTAGTGGGAAGCAGCTGCATAGCACAGGGAGATCAGCTCGGTGCTTTGTGGCCGCCCGGAGGGGTGGGATAGGGAGGGTGGGAGGGAGGGAGACACAAGAGGGAAGAGATATGGGAACATATGTATATGTATAACTGATTCACTGTTATACAGCAGAAACTAACACACCATTGTAAAGCAATTATACTCCAATAAAGACGTAAAAAAGAAAGAATAAACAACCACGAGTCAATAATTTCAGTGTTGCTCTGGCTGTGTGAAAGATATGCAGTGTTCGTTATATTTCCTATGCTTTTGTTATCTGCCTGAAATACAACATAACAATCTTAAAAAAAGACAGGCAGCTAGATGGCAGCTGGTGACCCGACCCTGTTCCCAGAGTCTTGGTTCACCAGACTTCCCTGCCGCAGCCGGCAGCCCTCAGCGCTGCAGACTCAGTCTTGCCACAGTCAAGAGGGGATCCATGTCCCAGGATGAACACATAACTGATTGTAAATGCAGGTGCATTCGTTTCTTAGGGCCGTTGTAACATTATCACAAACTTGGGGGCTTAAAACAACAGAAATTTATTCTCATAGTTCTAGAAACCAGAAGTCCAAAATCAAGGTGTCAGCAGGGTCACACTCCCTCTGGAGGTTCCGGGAGGGTCGTTCCTGCCTCTTTCAGCTCCTGGTGGCCCCAGGCATTCTTGGCTTGCAGCAGCATCACCAAATGCCTTAATATAAAACTAACATCAAAGAGCTCGAGACCTATAGACAAAAAATTGTAAAACACAATTGAGAGAAGTTACAGAAAAAGTAATTACATGGAGGGATATACCAAGTTCAAGAATTGGAAGACTAAGTATTGTAAAAATGTCATTTCTCCCCCAACATACTCTACAGATCGATGCAAATGGATTTTAAGATCCCAGGCAGGATCTCTGCACAGAAATGGACAAGCTAGGCTTCCATTGCCAGTATGTGAACTCCTACTGAACTAACCTGCCACAGACAGCACTATGAACTCTGGACAACATAACGCTCACCTGGAGTAGTCAGAGTGAGCACAGGCAGGTGCTGGAGAGGAGAAGCCCTGGAAGAAGAGAACGGCTGGGTGAGCTGCCTGCTTTCACAGCTTCTAGCCTAAGGGCAGGCCATGCCATGCAGGGCAGATAAACACCAACAAAACACCTGCAGTCCTGCTGGCCTGAGAGCCAGGAGATAGAGTTTGGGCAATGACACCCTCTGGAAAGTATTTGGGGGCATCCCAGAAAGGAAGGAGTGAGAGAAGGGGAGACCCAAATTCTGTTTGTAACCTGGGCCTAAATCTCCAGGTGACATTGGAACATAGGATAGACTCCAAGCATCTTGGCTAAGAATAAAAGAACTGAGATGAGATCTGAGCTGCTGTCCAAGGGACAGTATTTGCTGTCTGAGCCCCACCAAGTCATCTTTGATTTGCTAACACAAACATAGAAATAATCAAATCAATGCTCTTTGAGTTAATATAGGAGAATCCAAGGTCAACACAAAATAACACAATATCCAGGACACAATCTAAAGTTACTAAACAAAGAAAAGGAGAATCTTGGCCATTCTTAAAAAAAAAAAAGTATGGGCAATTGATCCCTGATACGACACAGGTGATGGAATTAGCAAAAGAAAATTTTAAACTATTGTAATCACTCATGTAAAGAAAAATATGCTTTTAACGAGTGAAAAGATTTTTTTTTAAATCACAGCAGAGTTGGGACTTCCCTAGTGGTCCAGTGATTAAGACTCCGTGCTTCCACTGCAGGGGGCACAGACTTGATCCCTGGTTGGGGAACTAGGATTCCGCATGCCATATGGCATGGCCAAAATAAATAAATCAACAAATAAATAAATCACAGCAGAGAACTGTAAAATATATCTTAAAAAGGAAATTCTAGAACTGAAAGTGAAAATTTCCTAAACATAAAGTTAACTGAATGGGCCAAACAGAAGAGTGGAATGACAGAGGGAAAAAAAATCAGTGAACTTAAAGGTATATCAATAGAATTTATTCAGTCTGAAAAGGAAAGAGTGGGGAATAAATAAAAAGATCATAAGGGATCTCTGGTATAGAATCAAAATGTTGACATCTGTGCAATTAAAATCACAAAAAGGGAGGAAAAAATAGGGCAGGAAAGAGTATTTGAAGACAAAATTTACAGAATTTTCTGTATTCGGTTAAAGGCATAAATTTACGTGCTTGAAGAATTCCACAATCCCCAACTAAGATAAACTCAAAGGAAACTATGCACGGGCACAGCATAGTCAAACTGTTGGAAGCTGGGTGTAAAGAGAAAAATCGTATGAGTAGCCGCAGGAGAACAACACATCTCATGCAGGGAACAATGAAGTGACACTGCTAACTTCTCATTGGAAGCTATGGAGGCCAAAAGAAAGTGGACCAACACCTTTCAGTATTGAAAGAAAGCCCGTGAACCCTTTTGCAGAATGCCAAACTTTCAAACTATCTTTCCAGAATGAGGGTAAATAAAGATATTTTGCTATACAAGAAAATTAAGAGAATTCATCACCAGCAGACCTAAACTACAAGAAATGCTAAAGGAAATTCTTCAGAGTGAAGGAAAATGATACCAGATAGAAACCTGGTCATCGGGAAAGAATGAAGAGCATCAGAAATGGTAAATACCTGAACAAATATAAAAGAATATTTTTCCTCTTCATTTCTCTAAAATACATGCCTATTTAAAGCAAAATTATAACAGTGAATGGTGGGGGGTTTTACTGCATTTAAATATACTCTAGCAAATCTATAGCAAACTATGGACCTATGACATTGAAAGTGTTCTACATTTTGGGACTTCCCTGGTGGCACAGTGGTTAAGAATCCACCTGCCAATGCAGGGGACACAGGTTCGATCCCTGGTCCAGGAAGATCCTACATGCTGTGGAGCAACTAAGCCCATGCACCACAACTACTGAGCCTGTGCTCTAGAACCCGCGAGCCACAGCTACTGAAGCCTGTGCGCCCAGAGCCCGTGCTCCACAACAAGAGAAGCCACCGCAGTGAGAAGCCCGCACACTGCAATGAAGAGCAGCCCCTGCTCACCACAGCTATAGAAAGCCTGCACGAAGCAACAAAGACCCAGCAATCAAAAATAAATAAATAAATAAATAATTTATTTATTTTAAAAAAGTGTTCTACATTTTATGTGACTTGGTACAATGTTAACTCAAAGAAGACTGTGAAAAGTTAAGGATACGTATTGTAATCCCTAAAGCAACCACTAAAAAAATTAACACAAAGAGCCATACCTAAAAATACGATCAATAAACTAGAAAATTGAAAAATATTCAGATAATCCAAAAGAAAACAAAAGAGGACATTTTAGGGCTTCCCTGGTGGCACAGTGGTTGAGAATCTGCCTGCTAATGCAGGGGACACGGGTTCGAGCCCTGGTCTGGGAAGATTCCACGTGGCGCAGAGCAACTAGACCTGTGAGCCACAACTACTGAGCCTGCACGTCTGGAGCCTGTGTTCCGCAACAAGAGAGGCTGCGATAGATAGTGAGAGGCCCGCGCACCGCGATGAGTGGCCCCCGCTTGCCGCAACTAGAGAAAGCCCTCGCACAGAAACGAAGACCCGACACAGCCAAAACTAAAAATAAATAAATAAATAAATAAATAAATAAATAAAAGATTCCGCATCTTCTCCCAACGTTGGCTTTCCTTTAAAAAAAAAAAAAAAAAGGACATTTTAGAAAGAACAAACACAAAACAAATAGATGATAGACCTAAATCTCACCAACTTAACCATAATATTAAATGTTAAGCATTAAGCACTTCAATTAAAAGGATAGAAAAGCGAGACTCTGCCAATGCTGTTTTCGAGAGACACTTCAAAACAATATGTCGTGCAAACACTACGCTTAACAAGGCTGGAGAGGTTGTATTAACATCAGATAAAATGGACCTCCACGCAGTGCTTGTCAGAGACAGAAAGGGACGCTGCCTAATGAAAACTGGTTAACTCATCAAGAAGACAAAAACCATAACTTGGTATGTGCCTCATAGCTTCAAAATATGTGAAGCAAAACGGACAGAATTAAACAGAAAAATAGATAATCCAACAGCCATCGTTGGAGATTTTAACACCCATCGAACAAATGGACAAAACTCTCGGGATGGACACAAGTGATCTGAATGACAATGTGAGCTATCTTGATCTGATATTTATCAAACACCACACCCAACACATTCTTTTCTATTGCACATAGTACACTCAGAAAGATAAACCAAATGCTGGGCCATGAAACAAATCTCAACAAATTTAAAAGGATTGAAATCACGCAGAATATGTTCTCTGTTTATATTGGAATAAAATCAGTAACAAAACAATGCAAACCCCAGATATTTGGAAATACCTAAGTAACCCATGGGTCAAAAAAATCACAAGGGAAATCTGAAAATACGTTGAACTGAATGTTACTGAAAATACAACATATCAAAATGTGTGGCCCACAAGTAAAGCAGGGGATTTAGTTTATAAATGCTTATTTTAGAAATGCTAATTCCAGAATTCATATGGAAATGCAAATGGACAAATACAGCCAAGGCAGTCTTGAAGAACAACAACTCTGGAGGACCTTCGTTATCAGATATCATAACCATGACAGTAATTGAGGCAGTGAGGTGTTGGTGCAAGAATAGATAAATAGGCCAAATGAATAGAGTCCTGAAAAAGACACATATATACAGTCAATCTATTTATGACACAATGGACAATGCCTTGCAGTGGTGGAAGGATGGTCTTTTCAATCATTGGCTCTGGGTCAATGGCTACCCATAAGGGTGAAAAATAAATCTTGACCCAAACCTCACACCATACAGAAAAAACAATTCCAGCTGAATTGAAGAGCTAAATGTGAAAAGTAAAATAATAAAACTGTAGAAGGAAATATGTTTATAATCTTGGAGCAGGTAAAATTTTTGTTTGTTTGTTTTTTCACCGAGCTGTGCAGCTCATGGGATCTTAGTTCCCTGACCAGGGATTGAACCCAGGCCACACCAGTGAAAGCACCGAGTCCTAGACACTGGATGGCGAGGGAATTCCTTTTTTTTTTTTTCAAGATTTCTTTTAAAATAAGCACAAAAAGTGCTAAACACTATAAAGGAAAAAAGTTGATAAATTGGGCTACATTAAGAGCTTCTCATCAAAAGACACCATTAAAAGAATGGAAAGGCAGTGGGAGAAGCTAGGTGCAGTATAGAAAAAATGGGCACGTCACTTCTGATGGATAGAGAGGATGATTGGAATATAAAAAGGGCCCAGCCTCATCGGTCCCCAGGGAAATGCAAACCAAACCCACTGCAGACCCGCCAGAAAGACCAAACTGAAAAGGACCAACCCTACCTAGCTGGCAAGGAGGAGGAGAGTATCTGCTGGTGAGAGTAGGAATTGGTTCAACCACCTTGGAAACTGTTTGGCATTGCATGGCTTAAGCCATGCAACCACTCAGCCTGGGGCCCAACAATTCTGCTCCTCAGGCACGCAACAGATGCAAGTCCTGTGTGCCCCGTGGAAGTGCCAGAACGGTCAGAGCAGCACTGTTCAGACTCATCCCAAACTGGAATCCACCCCAATTTCCATCACCAGTGAAATGGATAAACAAATGGCGGTCCATTCGTTCAATGGCATCAGGTGGTGTGTTTGGTTTGAGAGAATGTGTTGATGTGTGTAGTTTTTTTGTAAATGTCACACTTGAGTGAAAGTCAATGAGGAAATGTGTCAGGCTCTGTGCATACTCAGCTTTCTGAGCTGGGAAGCCTTAAACACACCCCTCATTCTCTGAGAGAAGGAAACCAGAGCCCAGCAATGGCAAGTGACTTGCCTAAGGCCACCAGGAAACGGGAGACGTGGACAAAAACCCATTTCCTGAATTCTGGGCCAGGGCTCTCCCCAGTACAGCAATCTGCTGTCATCAAATCCTTTTCTTTTTCTGGTTGTGGTAAAGAACACATAACATAAAATGTACCATCTTAACCACTTCTAAGTGTACAGTTCAATACTGTTAGGTATTTGCACTGTGTCACAGATCTCCAGCACGTTTTCATCTTTTCAAACCGAACTCCGTCCCATTAAACAACTCCCTCTCCCCCTCCCCCAGCTTCTGGGAACCACCATTCTACTTTCTGTTCCTATGATTTTGATGACTTCAGAGACTTCATATAAGTGGAATCACACCGTATTTGTCCTTCTGTGTCTGGCTTACGTCGTTGGTCATAATGTCCTCAGGGTTCATCCACGCTGTACCATATTGCAGGATTTCCTTCCACCTTAAGGCTGAACAATATTCCAGAGTATGGGTGGATCCCATTCTGCTTCTCCATTCAGCCATCGATGGACACTTGGGTTGTCTCCACCTCTTGGCTACTGTGAATGACGCTGCTACAGTCTGGTTGTACAAACATCTCGTCAAGCCCTGCTTTCAGTTCTTTTGGATAAATACTCAGAGGTGGCCTCACCAACATTCTCGAGTTATTTATACTCGTAGGTTTTACCCCCTCAACTACACAGGAGGTCCTAGAAGTCAGGGATCAATCGTCCACTCAGGTGCTGGTGAGCGTTTAACAACCGTCTTCCTGAGCGGGGGGAACACCTGCTTTGTGCCAACTGCCAACACCCTTGCTGTGCAGCCCGAGGAGATGCCTGGTGCTGGAAACCGGGCCCTGCTTGGAAGTGTCCAAGCAGTGGGACCCTGGGTGGCCACCCCTGACCCGCATGGCCAGGCAACACTACCCCCACCCCTTAAGAACTGAAGCCAAAGACACCCCAGACTCAGGGTCAGGAGCCCAGCAAGGTGGCGGTGGGGGGGTGTGGACTGGGTGAAACTCTCCACTGAAGAATTCTTAGGTTGGATGGTGGGGACATGGGTGCTCACTTTCTTCTTGTTAGTTAAAAGATGCAGTGTGATATATACACCCTTTTATATGCATGAGACATTTAGCATTTATTTTTTATTTTTATTTTATTTATTTAATTTATTTTTTATTTTTGGCTGTGCTGGGGCTTCGCTGCTGTGCACGGGCCTTCTCTAGTTGCGGCGAGCGGGGGCTCCTCTTGGTCGTGGTGCACGGGCTTCTCATTGTGGTGGCTTCTCTTGTTGCAGAGCACAGGCTGTAGGCATGTGGGCTTCAGTAGTTGTGGTGTGTGGGCTCAGTAGCTGTGGTGCACGGGCTTAGTTGCTCCGCGGCATGTAGGATCTTCCCAGACCAGGGCTCAAACCCATGTCCCCTGCATTAGCAGGTGGATTCTTAACCACTGTGACACCAGGGAAGCCCGACATTTAGCATTTAAAAGGTAAAACACAAACACCCACACAGATTCACATGGTGCGTGCACCTGCACAGGTGTGCATTCAGGTGCACCCAGCCTCAGGTTTGGGTGGGACCCAGGCACCTGCACTCTGAAAAGATCATTTAAATGATTGTCTCGCCCACTGACACAATCAAAAGGTTGTCTCTCAGGGCTTCCCTGGTGGCGCAGTGGTTGAGAGTCCACCTGCCGATGCAGGGGACGCGGGTTCGTGCCCCGGTCCGGGAAGATCCCACGTGCTGCGGAGCGGCTGGGCCCGTGAGCCATGGCCGCTGAGCCTGCGCGTCCGGAGCCTGTGCTCCGCAACGGGAGAGGCCACAACAGTGAGAGGCCCGCGTACCGCAAAAAAAAAAAAAAAAAAAAAAAAAAAAAGATTGTCTCTCGTACAAAAGATGTCTGTGCTGCCAGACTTTTCCCTGAGATTCCCTAAAATGGGGGAATAATCGAAATGAGTCATTTGCTCTTTTCTCGGGAAGCAAAGGGAGTAGCATGTGCAGAATGAGCTTAGCAGTCATGAACAAGCCGGTAAATTTCACATCTGGGGGAGGCTCACACGTTAAAACGCTTCCCAGGGCTTCCCTGGTGGCGCAGTGGTTAAGAATCCACCTGCCATGCAGGGTACACGGATTCGAGCCCTGGTCTGGGAAGATCCCACATGCCGCGGAGCAACTAGACCCATGCGCCACAACTACTGAGCCTGCGCGCCTAGAGCCCGTGCTCCACAAGAGAAGCCACCGCAATGAGAAGCCCACGCACCGCAACGAAGAGTAGCCCCCGCTCGCCGCAACTAGAGAAAGTCCACACGCAGCAATGAAGACCCAACGCAGCCAAAAATAAATAAATAAGCAAAATAAATTAAAAAAAAAATCTTTCCCAAATTCATGCCAATATGCATTTTGACAGTCATATTTTATCAAAATGGGTTGTGTCATTCAGCAACTGTTTGCAAAATGAACATCCTGCCCTAAGAACCCACATGCTATTTTTTTTAAAGCTTATAGAGCAGAAGGATAGCCCAGCTCTAGAGTGGAAAAGGTTGAATCTTCTCATTAGGAGCCTGACGCCCTGCTGGCCCTCTGTGATAAACCTGAGTGGCATGAGAAAAACCAAAGCATGAACTTGAAACATTAAAGACATGACCCAGAGACCAGGAGGGAAGGCGTGCCCCAGGCTGTGGACTCACAGCTCACCAGCACTAAGTCGACTTGATCCATCTGCCAGAAACCATCTGCCAAAACCAGAGTGTTGGTTTTCACCAGCTTCAGGCTTCAGTGCTGGCCGCTGCCCTGGGGCCCAAGGCTCTCCAGGAAAAGACTGGAAAGGTGATGGGGACCTTGGAGTTTCCTTCTCCTCTGTGCTTTTTCTGCATTTATTTTCTTAAATGCATGTGTTGTTCTTTTATCATTAAACAAAGAGAAGCACTGCTTGATTTTTCATCTCTCAACTTGTTCTTGAGGGAAAATACACACACTAGAAAGTGCACAACTCAGTGAATTCTCGCAAACTAAACACACCCACGTCACCAGCACCAGATCAAGGAGCAGAATGTGCCCAGCACCCCAGAGACCACCCCCGCCCAGCCACCCCTCCCCAGAGTGACCACCGCCTGACTCCTAATATCATGCATTCCTGTAGCCAGGTTGGTGACTGGAGGTAAATGGAGTTATACGGACTTCTGTCTGTTGTTTCCCCAGTGTTTTATTTTGTGTGTGTGTGTGTATTGGGGGGGCGGGGGGTTCAACCTTGTTACAGTGTACAGCTTCGTGGCATCCACGATGTTGTGCGACGATCAGCCTTACCTAGTTCCAGAACGTTTTCCTCACCTGAAAGGAAGACTGTAAGCAGCCAGTCCCTACCCTCCTATTTCCTCAGCCCCTGGCAACCACTAATCCACATCTGTCCCCATGGATTTACCTGTTCTGGACATTTCACGTAAATAGGACCATGCAATATGTGTCTTCCCTTTGTGTCTGTCTTCCTTCACTCAGCATCGTTTTTTAAAAAAAATGTTTTCTTAATTTTTAGGCTGTGCCATGCAGCAGGCAGGCTCCTAGTTCCCCAACCAGGGATCTACCCAGTGCCCCCTGCAGTGCAAGCAGGGAGTCTTAACCACTGGACCACCAGGGAAGTCCCTACTCAGCATCTCGTTTTTGAGGTTCACCCACATGGTAGCCTGTGTCAGTGCTTCATCCCCTTTTGTGACTGAATAATATTCCATTACGTGGATGGATCACCTTTGTTTATCCATCCATCCATTGATGGACAGTTGGGTTGTTTCCATTTTTGGAGTAGTGCTTCCGTGAAGATTCGCACACAAGGTTTTGTGTGGACATATGTTTACATTTCTCTTGGGTATATTCCTTGGAGCAGAATTGCTGGGTCACGTGGTGAGTCTACGTTGAACTTACGGAGGAACTGGGTTCTCTTGTGCACGGGCATTCTCTCCCTCAGCGGTAGGTGAGGCTCATCTGTGTTGTTGCCACCCTGCAGAGGGCCCACGCTCACTGCTGCAGGATCCGTGGTTGAACACACCCAGCTACGTATCCACTCTTCAGATGGTGGGCACTGGGGGCTCCAGTTTGCAGCTGTTATGAAGAGTGCTGCTCTGAACGTTCCCTACTTGACTTTTGGTGACACAGACATTTCTTTGGGAATACAGCTAACAGTGGACTGGGCTAGCAATTAGGTGAGAAAATGAAACTGCAGACATCCAGATTGGAAGGAAGAAGGAAAACTATCTCTATCTGCAGATGATGTGACCTTGTATACAGAAACTTCTAAAGGCACAACTAGAAAACTATTAGAACTAGTAAACAAGTTCAGCAAGGTGGCAGGACAAGATCAATATACGAAATATCGATTGTAGTTCATTCAGAAGCAATGAACAAGACAAAAATGAAATTAAGTAAGCAATCCCATGAATATTTATGAGTAAATTAACAAAAGAAGTGCAAAACATATATTCTGAAAACTACAATACATTGTTGAAAGAAATTAAAGAAGACCTAAATAAATGGAAATATATCCCACGTTCAGGGATTGGAAGACTGAATATCATTAAGATGGTGGTACTCCCCAAATTGATTTTTATTTGCGCTCCCTGATACCACTTGTATATCAGACTCAATACAATCCTTATCAAACTCCCAGGTGGCTTCTTTGCGGTAACTGACAAACGAATCCTTAAATTCCTATGGAAATTCAAGGGATTCAGAATAGCCAAAACAATCTTGGAAAAGAAGGACAAAGTTGGAGCACTCACACTTCCCAGTTTCAAACTTACTACAAAACTACAGTAATCAAGACAGAACGGTACTGGCATATGGAGAGTTACATAGACCAGCTGGAGTAGAATAGAGAGCCCGGAAATAAACCCTCACATATATGGTCTAATGATTTTTCAGAAGGGTGCTGTGATGATTCAATGACGAAAGGACAGTTTTTTCAACAAATCGTGCTGGGAAAACTGGATACCCGCATGGAAAGGAAAGGAGCTAGATCCCTCTCTCACACTAGATACAAAAATTAACTCAAAATTGATCAAAGACCTAAACGTGGGGACAAAATCTGTAAAACTTTTAGAAGAAAATATACATATAGACCTTG
Source organism: Delphinus delphis (assembly GCF_949987515.2). Classification (NCBI taxonomy): domain Eukaryota; kingdom Metazoa; phylum Chordata; class Mammalia; order Artiodactyla; family Delphinidae; genus Delphinus; species Delphinus delphis. The sequence continues at coordinate 1,624,515 of NC_082697.1, read as the reverse complement.
GATTAGGTGATTGCTCTTTTGATATGACACCAAAAGCATAAGTAACAACAGCAAAAGAGATAAATTCGACATCCTCAAAATTTAAAACTTCTGTGCCTCAGAAGACATCGAGAAAATGAAAAAAACTGAGAGAGAGGAAGAAAAAGTTCAAATCACACTTAGAAGAGACTTGTATCTAGAATACATGAAGAACTATCACAACTCAATAATAAAAAGACAAATAAGGGCTTCCCTGGTGGCGCAGTGGTTGAGAGTCCGCCTGCCGATGCAGGGGACACAGGTTCGTGCCCTGGTCTGGGAAGATCCCACATGCCGCAGAGCGGCTGGGCCCGTGAGCCGTGGCCACTGAGCCTGCGCGTCCGGAGCCTGTGTTCCGCAATGGGAGAGGCCACAACAGTGAGAGGCCTGCGTACCGCAAAAAAAAAAAAAAGACAAATAACCCAATTTAAAAATGGGCAAAAGATATGAATAGACACTTGTCCAAAGGAGAGATACAAATGACCGATAAGAACATGAAATGATGCTCAGCATCTGGGCCAGGACCATGCCAGCCTCCCAGAGGGAGTATGTTACTCTCCACAAAACAGCCCAAGGTGACAGTGCTGAGGGCTCTCTGCGGAAGGGATGGATTCCACAAATACTGACACCGTCTCTGTGCAGATGTGGAGATGTGCTGCTCAGAGCCCCTCCAGGAAAGCACCACTGCCCAGCTGCAAGAAGCAGGGTGAACTAACTGGGAGCCTCCAGCCATTAGCTTCAAGCCCAGGTCACATTCTTCTCGGGTGATCCCAGCGACCGCCAGCAAGGCGGTAGGTGGGATGAGGACACCTATTTCCGCTCAGCGTGGGACCCCTCCAATGGGCAGGTGCTCCGGAGCTGCCCGCTGGGCTGGCACATCGCGGCCCGGGGTCCCTCCTGCCCAGTCCTGCTGCCTCCCTTTTCCCCCTTGAAGGTGTTTCTTCCCAAGAAACCTCCGCCTCAGCATCTGCATCCTGGAGAACAAGCTGGGACTCGGAGTAGAGCGGTTCAAGAGAGCAGGCAGCCGGATGGAGCTGCAGACCGGACCACTCACCACCGGGGCAGTGAGGGAAGCCCATCCCTGACCCGAGGCCAAACTGCTAACACTTTCCCTGGGGATGACTTGGGGGACGGAGCTGGCGGCCCGGCTGGTAGCAGGGGCCGCACCGGCCAGCAGTCTGCCCAGTGTCATGATCCAAACTGAACTGGTTGCTTGAAAGGTAGAGGAGCGGGGGTGGGGGTGGGGGGAAGATGGAACCGGAGGCTCGTTGACTAAGTTGCACTGACTTAGAGACGATAATGACAAGCTGAGGGCAGTTAAACAATTGAGAAACCTGTGTGGGAGCCAGCAGTCTCATTAGCAGCTTCAAAGAAACTCAGGCGGTAAAGCAGGAAACACTCAAGCTCCCGTTCAGACACGACGGCCAGAGGGGCTGAACTCCACAGACGGAGATCGCTCAGCCGCAGCAGGACCGCTACGCCGACGTCAGGACCCTGCCTGGGACCCCTGGGGACCCCGGGGGGTGGAGACCTGGGTGTGTGCATGCAGAATTTGATTCCTCAGAGGCCTTTAGCCACCTGAGCCTGCAGCCGTGGACCCCCTCCCCAGCTAGAGCCAGCCGGCCCCGGGGGAGACGATACAGAAATCTCTCCCCCATAAGGCAACAGGTGACCGTCCCCACACCCTCTCTGGGCCACCAGGCCTGTCAGAATTAAGTTACAGTGTAGCTGGGACGATACAGCAGGAAAAGGGCTGCAAGGCTCGGCCAGCACATATTGCCAAGACCGGTGGGGCTGGATTCTGAGGGCGCTCCTGGCGCTGTGGTGACTCTTACCGTGAATGGACAGAGCAGCACCCCAGCCTGAGAGGGTACAGTGACCAGGGGCTCAGACCCTCCTGAATGAGGACATGGCTCACACTCCCAGGAAGGCCCCCAAGATCTGCAGAGGTGACAGCTGAGGAGGGCTGTAGGCTGGAGAGTGGAGGGGCCCCGAGACCCGCTGCAAGCGGCGGGGCCTCACCCACCTTCCTCCCTCCCTCTTCTAAGTCTCCCCCAGGAAGAGAGGCTGGGGTACCCCTGGAGGAGACCCCCATGTGCAAGGGAGGGAACCTGTGGGCACAAGGGGTGACTGTGGTCACACAGATCTCCCTTCCAAAAGAGACTCACTGCCCAACACAGGAGCGGGGCTAGCAGACTGCCCGCAGCCATTAGAGGCTTAGGGTCCGCCTCAGATTTCACTGAGGTGGTGCCCTTCTCAGGGTGGCCCCAGTCAGCCCGAGCAAGGCCGTGGTCCGAAGGCCTGGCCATTTCTGCCCCACGTGAGACTCCTCCCCTGAACTCCAGAGCTCCTGCCGGCAGGCAGACTTGGTCAGGTCCCAGCCCAAGCAGACTTCCTCCACTTTTCTCCTCACCGGTGTTAGCCCCCTTAGGCCCTTCGTACCCTTACTTGTCTCAGCACTTTCTTCCTGGAGACCCTCGCACTTGGCCTTTATGTGCTGACAAGCAGGACATCCAGGGAGGGTTGGTTTATTAGCTCAGCAGGTATTTGGGGAGGATGTGTAATAGCATGCCGGGGGCCAGGGCGTCCCCAACCTGCGTTTGCACCTGGCTCTGCTAGGATGGTAGGTACGTTCCTTAACTGCCCTCATCCTCGTCCTCCTGTCTGTAAAATGGGATGATTATAGAGCCCCACCCAGGGCGCTGCTTCAAACGTCAGACGTGTGCGCGCAAACTGCTCAGCACGATGCCCAGCGCACACTCGGCTGTGAGTTGCAGTTGCTGTTCTCCTTTCTTCTCTGAGCGCTCCTTCAAGGTGTTTGCTGCACGGGCCTTATTTTTCTCCGCAGCAATTAGAATGCACAGTCCGCGCGCTACAAGCGCACCGTGTTTAATTATGCCTTGCTTTATTGAACTTCGCAGATATTGCATTTTTCACAAACAAGTTTTGTGGGAACCCTACGTTTAGCAAGTCTATCAGCACCATTCTTCCAACAGCATTATTTTAAAATTAAGGTACGTACAATGTTTTTCAGACACAACGCTACCGCACACTTCATAGACTACAGCGTAAAAATAACTTTTATACGCACCAGGAAACCAATAACATTCATGACTCACTTTATTGTGATATCCGCTCTATTGCGGTGGTCTGGAACGGAACCCACAACATCTCTGAGGTCTGCTTGTATCAGGGCAGGGATGGTGACCACAGGCCTGAAGACCTGGAGCTGTGAGGTCTGGGGACTCCAGGCTGAAGGCCTGAGTCTCCCGTGCTACATCAGCGGTCCCCAACCTTTTTGGCACCAGAGACCAGTTTCATGGAAGACAACTTTTCCACGGACGGCAGCGGGAGGGGGGGATGGCTCGGGCAGTGATGCGAGCGGTGGGGAGCGCTGGGGAGCGGCAGATGAAGCCTCGCTCACTCGCCCACCGCTCACCTCCTGCTGTGCGGCCTGGTTCCTAACCGGCTCGGACCGCTACTGGTCCGAGGCCCGGGGGTTGGGGACCCCTGTGCTACATGACTGACTGGGATAAAAGGCTGGCTGCTTGCGCGGCAACCCCAGCGCAGCCTTCCCAGGAGCAGCCCGCCAGTCCTCTGCCAAGGCCTGTGGTAAAAGAAACCTCTATCTGCCCCGCTCATCCGAGTACGGAAGTCGGCCCCGTGGGTGACTGCTGACAGAGCATGTGGATGCCTGGTGCCAAGGCACTCCTCTGAGCAGGGAAATGCCTTTCATCCCAAGTGAAGGAACAGCCCTGCTGAGACATGGACACCCCGCCCCAGAGAGCATCAAACGAGGACCAGGCTCCCGTCACACGTTGCTGTGGGAGTATAAAGACGTGCAGACACTTTGGAAAACCGTCTGGTGGTTTTTCACAATGTTAAACATAGACTCACCATATGAGCAGGCAATTCTACTCCGAGGTGTATACGGGGGGAAATGAAAACATACATCCACTCAAAGCCTTGTACACGGTGTTTACGGCAGCATTATTCATAGTAGCTGAAAGGTGGAGACAAACCAAATGTCCATCAACTGATGAACACGTTACACCAGCATACAACAGAATGTTATTCAGCTACAGAAGGAAACAAAGTACTCATACGTGCTGCAACGTGGATGAGCCTTGAGAACATTCATAAACGTACGCATAGTGAAAGGAGCCAGTCACAAAGACCACGTAGTGTATGATTCCATGAATGGGAGACGTCCAGAACAGGCAAAGCCACAGTGGTTACCTGGGCCCTGGGGGACAGGGCGGTGGGGAGGGGCCGCTCGTGGCTATAGGGTTTGGGGAGTTGTGATTGGAATGTTCTGGAATTACACAGTGGCGACGGCTGCACAATTCTGTGACTATACTAAACACCACTGAGCTGAACACCTTCAATGGGTGAACGTATGGTATGTAAATCATACCTCAACAACGTTGCTAAGCAAACAAAGAAATGAATGAATAGGCGTGAGTTCAGTGCAGCCCAGCGTGGAGAGAGAGCAGACTCGGGACCACTGGCCCCGAGATTCCAGGGAGCATGGTAAACCCATTTGTGAAAACACTTCCACGAACCCGGGGAGACTCCCAAGGCAAACGTGGTTCTCACGCTTGTTGCTTGGGAAAGACAAATGTCTACTCCTGGAGGTCTGCGGTCGCTTGTATGAACAACACGAGCCACGGCAATGTGTTTTTGGTGCCGTCCGCCCCGTCCAGCTGCTGAAACCTCCTGGAAAATCTGGAAGCAGCTCTGGACCGAGGCATCTTCCTGGAGGAGAACTAGCTTCTCAGCCCGGCCCGCATGCTGCCCCTTCTGCCACACACGCCCCCGCCCGTCCGAGGGCGTCCGCGTCACGACAAGCGTCTGCCTCGGTGCCCAGGCTTGGCCACCGAGCCTTTGCGTTCAGGGGCTTAAGGTAGCCACAGAAGGGAAGGTGTATGGTGTTCACAGGGTGGACCTTCACACTTGCAAAAACACCCGTGTGCCCGGCAGGATGCTTTCCATCCACACTCCAGCCTCTCGCCAGGTGAGAACGTCAGTACGCAGACGAGGGGTCCTCACGTTGGCTCCTGAGCCCTGCCAGGTGACCACAGGCTTTGGGAGGCCTGGATTGTCTCTACCACTTCTTTATTTTATTTTTTTAATTTTAATATTTAAAATAGTACATATTTAATTTTAAATATTTAAAATATTTAATTTTTAATATTTAATATGCGGATCTTCGTTGCCACGTGCAGGATCTTTTAGTTGCAGCATGCGGACTTTTAGTTGTGACATGTGGGATCTAGTTCCCTGACCAGGGATCGAACCTGGGCCCCCTGCGTTGGGAATGTGGAGTCTTAACCACTGGACCGCCAGGAAAGTCCCCCACCCCTTTATTTACACGACTTCATTCCTGGGGGCTGCGGTTCTGCCAGGCCGGCGCTCGTGCACCATCAGGCAGGTGCAAAGACAAGCGCCCAGCCTTGGAGCTGACTTGGAGTTCACATCCTAGGACGCTCCCCGGGTAGGCCTTTGGGTTACTGTGGCAACTCCCTGGGACGCATCCTGCATCCTTTGCATGGGGTCAAGAGAGGACAAGGTGAAGGAACTCTCCCCGCAGTGCCCAGCTGCAGCCTCAGGACGGTCTGCATCTGGGGCACCTGTACAGCGTGCGTTCCTTGAATGAAGAAGCCGCATCTGGCATCTCCCCCGCGGCTGAGCAGGGAGCACCAGGGGGCAGGGTGTCCGGGTCAGCAGCCTGAGACTCAGATCGGAATCCCAGGCTGGCCGCTCAGTGGCCGTGTGACCCTGGCCGAGCTTCTAGCCCAGGCTGGTCTCCTCACCATGAGGCCCCGGGGGCCGCCATCCTGACCTCTAACAACCTGTGTACATTGCAGGGGGCCTGTGACTCTGTACAGGGCATTTGTTCTCTGTGTGTCTTTCCCTCGTGGCCCTGTCTGTGCGGCCACGGTCTGCTCATGTGTGGTGCCCAGACTGACCCAGTCTCCTGCTAGAGGTCATGGGTCGTGGGGGTCTCCAGCTCTGCTCCAGTGAATGTCTGCTGCCAAACAGACACACGCGTTGGGCCCTTAGAGGGATCTTCTGTCGATAAATATAAACGACCCTGACTGTGCAGGCAGTGTGCTCGGGGGAACACCGGGGACCCCACAGTCCCCTTCCCCACTGCCCACACCCCTTTTCCGACCTCCTCTCGGGACCCACCAGGAGGCAAGGTGCAGGCGGCTGGCACGGAACGCTGGCAGACCCCTGTCCAGGGCTCTCTCGTGGCCCCCTTCAAGGCGAGCCAAACAGCGATGGTGCACCTGCCTCGTGCCAAGCTCTGCGCTAGAACCCGAGGCCAGCGTGGAAGCTCTTAGGGTGTGAGGGCAGGTCACCCTGAGCCGCTGGCCTCCCCGTCACCGTGGCTGACGGCACCCTGCCCCAGGAAAAGCTGGGCCGGAGGAGACGCCCAGGGCACATAGCAGAGGGCGAGGCGGGAGGAACCAGGGGTGGCCCCGCGTGCTCTGCCTCTGGGGAGCCAAACCCTCACCACTGACTCTCTTCTTTCCTAAATGAGGTGGTGAGGGAGCCCAGGCAGAGGGAAGGGGTGAGGAGGGCCTTGTGGGGTGGGTGAGGGGGGGCCCAGCTGGGGATGCTGAGGGCCCAGGGGACCTCAGCCTCCCTCGACCCTCCCTGTGTGCGTGGTAGGCCCCGGTCGCTAACTACCTTTCCAATCATCCTGCTTAGGGAGGCCCCACACATGCAAGCGGACGCTGGTGACCCAGGATGAGCGGTTACAAGGGTCCCTCCCGCACGCTGGCCTGGTGCAAACAGCTCGCTTGCACTTTCCATCCTCACAGCACGAGGCACAACCTGGGCCCCACTTTTCGTGCACAGCCAGGAGGCTCTGGGGCCAGGATGCCACCGGCCCTGGGTGGTGAAGGTGGTGGCTAAGGGGTCCCAGGAATGTGCACCCTAAGCTGTCCCTGAGCTCTTAAAGCCCTCAGCATCGAGGGGCTTAATCATCACCAGGAGAGGAAAGCCGACTGGCCTGTCCATCTTCCTGTTCCCGGGATGTTCTCTAAGTGTTTTCTCTCTGTATTTCTGAAGGGCCACCACGTTAGAATCTGACACTCGGGGACCTAGTGTCTGGGGCTGCCAGAGTCCCGTCAACTTTGCTTACCTCTCCCACCAGCTGGGCCTGGAAGGGTGGGCCGAGGCTGCCCAGCTGGGTCTGGGTCCTAACACACTTTTGTTTACTTCCCACAGCACGCCTCATCACCAGAAGGCTCAGCTGGGTGGGCGGCCGGCGGGGGAGACAAGGAGTGGAGGTAGGGAAGGGAGAGGGGGAGGAGAGGGAGATGGAAGAGGAAAGAAGGGGTAAGGGAGAAGGGCGAGGAGAGGAGGGGGGTCCAAAGATGCAGGAACCTCAAGCCACCGGTGCTCACGGAGCCTCCAGGGAAAACAGCCCTGCAGGCCCCGGGGATGGGGATGGATTCCCACCGGATTCACAGAGAGCAGAGACCTCGGGGAGAATTCCTGGCCGTGTGGGATCAACCCTGCTTTACTCCCTGACCACAGAGGCCCTGAACACAGCCGCCCGGGCCTCCCAGCCCTGTGACCTGCCTGAAAAGCTCCTGGTACGGGTCACCTTCAAAGCCAGCCTTGCCCTTGCCACCCATCCCGCCTGCAACCCTCAGCTTCCTCCTGGCTCCTGGCTCTCTGCGGGCAAAGGCTCCCTCCTAGCAGGGGGACATCTGCCCCTCTCGGGTGTTAGGTCCCGAAGGAGAGGAGGGGACAGGCAAGGTCCCACCCTGCTGGCACGTCCCCTGCTTCAGACCCCATACTCGATTTCTGTTTTATCTGTGTCCACCTATCTATTACTAATACATCTTTGAATCAACTCACCTGTTTTGTTTTGCTCCTACTAAGCAATGATACCTGTGAAATCAGTGGCTGGGCCCATCATTCCTTCTCAGGTTCACATCAGTCACAAAGTGGCCTTCTGTGGCCACGTGCCCCTCACCTGCTACAGGACACGGGCTGCGATGGAACCCCGGGCCGGGTCCTGGGTCCTTATCTTCACACCCGTCCTTAATAAAGGACGCTGTCCTCCAAACACACAGGGCTTGGTACGTGGCTCGCGGGTGCAGTGGAAACCCAGCCAGCCGCTTCTGTGGTCCTCTGAAGGGACCCCCGTCTCCCATGCACGGGCCCCTAGCACCTCTCAAAAGCCCAGCACAGGCATCATCTTCTGGGGTCCTCACATCCAGCAGTGACATGGGCAAGACAGCTGTCTTCTCAATCTGGCAAAAGGAGAAACTGAGGCAGGGAGTCCAACCTGCCCAGGGTTTTTCGTCTTCTCAGCTCCCCTCTCTACATCCCCAGGCTCAGGAGTCTAAGGCTTGGTGATGACCGAGCAGGTGGGCACTGTGGACAGCTGTTGAGGGTGGAGGTGCTGTTCAGGGAGGGGTGTCCCCTCGCATGGAAAACAGACCACACCAATGTACTCCCGGGCCAAGTTGAGGCTCCGTACAACTGCTCCCCCTCTCAGACCTTTCACAAGTGCCCTCCACTTTGGGCAGGACACCAAGGAATGAGTGGCAGGGCCAGGCTTCCTGGACCTGTGCGCCACATATATTTTTAGCCTCTGCCCTGCCCGGGCATTTGCAGTGACCGATGTCCTCAGGGAACCACCCAGCTGTACACCCGGGGGCCCGGTGGACTCTCAGAGGTCTCCAGGAACTGCCCCCTGCCCTGATCCTGGAGCTCAGGATCCAGCTCCCCCTTCCAAGGTAGAATCGGCTCCAACTGGGGAGGAATGCATCCCCACCTCCAGTACACACAGAAGATTGTGGAGAGAGTTCCGAGGCACAGAACCTGTGACCTTAGGCAAGTCGTGTTCTGGACCTGGGGGAAGTGGGGGGCAGGAAGACCTCTGCTGTGCAGGGGGACCACCAGGCCAGATGGTCGCTGAGGTGGTCAGGAGACCTGGGGTTGCACCAACGCCACACAGGTGCACCCTGGGGAAGACTGTGTTGTGCTGTCCTGTCTCCTGTCCAAGGGCAGGACACCCCGATGCCTGGAGACCTCTCTTACTGGAGTTGGGCTAACCCGGGGGCCGCGCTGTCCACCCTCTCCTCACCAGCGCAATTCTCCAGGAGCAGAGATGCACTGGTAAATCTTGGCAGATCTATTTAGAAGACTTTTCCATCTTCTCTTCTGCTCCTTCTGTGCTCCCTTTTCTCCAACCCAATACTGTTCTCTTACTGTTGCCGGGCGCTGGTGGAATGGGGGGATTCACAAAGGGCAGGCGGGGCAACTGTCCTGTGCTGGATCTCAGTTTCCTCTGTAAAATGGGGAGTCAGAGCCTATGTGCGGGTTGCCGTAAGGTGTTCTCTGCAGCGGCTTTCATTTTTCGTTTGGCACTTATTGTAAGAAATACACTTCACATCTTGATCAAGTACCCACTTAAATACGTGTAAGTAAAATAAATGCTTCACAGAGCAAGTGCACTCTCACTGTGAGATGCTCTCTATCTCATTCTGTTTCATTTCTATAAAATGCTGGTCACCACTCACCAAGTTTTTTTCAGGACATAATATTAGTCGCTGATCTGAGGTCAAGAGGGAGAGACGGGCAGAAAGCAAGCGCAGACATAATCACCAATCGAGCAAAGGGCTGTGCAGGCAAGAAGGGGGTCTGGCGAACAGGAGGGGGCGGCCTGTTTCTCCACTTCACAGCGAGGCCTCAGAGCCGGAGCCGGGCAAAGCGGCAAGCAGGCCAGGTCAGGCGGGTCTCGGAGGCCCTGGTGGCCGGCTGGGATTTATTTTAAGGGACGCGGAACGCCACCGCAGGTTTGGGGGGAGGGGCGGGATTAAAAGAGAAGATGCGCTCAGCACCTTATATTTAGCGGCTGACGCGCCGGAAGCGCTCGTTACCCGCAGTTACTACTGCGCCCCACGCGCGGAGCGCGGCCCCCACCTTCACCTCCTGGGCAGTGACCCTGGTCCCCCGCCTTCGCCCCCGGGGAAGAGACCACCCCTCACCCTCCGTCTTCACTCCGCGGGCAATAACCCCGGCCCGGCCCCCTGTCTTCTACCCCGGGGAAGAGACCTGCCGGCCCCACACCTTCACCCCACGGGCAGTGACCCCGGCCCCCGTCACTCTCCGGGGAAGGGACCCCCAGCCTTTGCCCCTGGGGAAAGTGACAGTGGGGCGCATCCCAGCCTTCCGGCCCAGGAGGGGGGAAAGCGTCCGGTACGCTGCAGTTCAGCGGAAACTGAAACCGGGAAACACGATCCACAGGTTCCCCGCACCCGGGTCCTGAGAAGGGCGGTACACGCGGCGGGCGGAGCTTTGGCGCCCCGCCCCCTCCCTCACACGTGCTCCCCCGCCCCTCCCGCGGACGCGCGCTCCGCCCCGGTCGATTCCCACCCCTCCTCCAGGCCCGCCCGCCGGGTCTCGTGTTCCCACCCCGCGCGGGGCCCGCCGGGAGCCAGCCGAGAGGTGGGGCGGAGAGCAGGGGAAAGCCCGCCGGGTCAGGCGACGCTTGCTACGCAGGCGCGGAGCGCGGGGCCGCCCCCATGCCGACAGCGCGGCCATATTTAAAGGGAGGCCGGCGAGGCGAGCCAATGGGCGGTGAGCGTGCGGGGGCGGGGCGTGGCGGCGCAGGACCCGGATGTGGCTGCTGCGACCCCTCCTCCCCCGCGTTCCCCTCAGAGCCCCCCGGCCGCGCGCCGTTCCTCGCTCTCTGGTCCCCGCGCAGGCCCTCGGGCGGCGGTGAGGCGGCGCAGAGGCGGAGGAGCGGGCGGCGAGGCGACCGCGCGGAGGCGAGCGGGCCAGGCCCGGCCGGGCGGCCGCCGCCATGAGCGGCTCCTCGGGCACCCCGTACTTGGGCAGCAAGATCAGCCTCATCTCCAAGGCGCAGATCCGCTACGAGGGCATTCTCTACACCATCGACACGGACAACTCCACGGTGGCGCTCGCCAAAGGTAGCGCCCCGCGGCCGCCCCAACCGCCCCGCCCCCGCCAACAGCCGGGCCCGCGCCTCCTCCGCCCTACCCCCCCCTCCGAGCGCCCCTCCGCAATCCCGCCTCACCCCCCGGGGCGACCCCCACATCCTGCCTGCGCCCACCGGGGCGCCCTGGGCCTCCGCGCCGCTCCCGCCCCTGTCCTCCGGGGCTCGGCTTGCACAATGGGCTCCCCGGGCCGCGGCGGCAGCGTAATTGTGCGCGGCCAGCCCGCCCTGCCCGGGGTTGCGGTGGGGAGGTGGGGGCGGGTCTAGCTCCCGCGGTGCCGCCCCCCCCCCCGTGCGGCGTAGCCCACCTCTGCAGGTGGGGGGTCGGCGTTGCTAGGCTGTTTCCTCCCCAGCTGCCCGAGGGCGGAGGGGGCGGCTGGCGCCGAGAACCCGGTCCCTGTGGGGGAGGGGTGGGGCTAGGGGCCCGGAGTCTCCTCGGGGCCTCCCCAGAAGGCTGGAGAACGAGAAAACGCGACTTCTGCAAGCCCTTCTGGAACCTATTAAGCAGCTGGGGCCTTGAGCCTGAACAAATAACCACGTTTTAATGGATTCTCCTGTCGGGATAGGAGCATCGGTTGGCGGCTCCATGCTCCCGTTTAAAGCGTCTTCCTACTCTAATTCAGACGTTTTAGTCTGTGGGTTTACCCTTTTGTGACAGACTCCTCCCTGCGGGCGCTGGTAACCACACTGAAGTCCCTGGGAGACCTAGAGAAAGATGGCTGTACTGTGGCTTTGCCGGAGTCCAGAGCCTTTTCTGAGCGTGTTGAGGCAGGAGGTGGGCCCAAAGTTTCTTTGTCTTCGTCCTCCAGGGACGATGACTAGTGTCCTTCCCCTGCCTCTTGGAAGGGCTGAGTGCAGCCAGGTCTGCAGAAACCCTGTTTGTTTGGTTGGTCTTGTTAGGCTGGAGACACTGGGCTGGGCCTCTAAGGGTCGAGGCGCAGCTACGTGCTCCTGTGTTGGAGGGAGCCTCCTCCATCCAGGTCGCAGTCAGTTCCCAGCTCTGGGAGTAGCTCCTTTGAAAGCCTAGTATTTAAGTTTTCCGATAGATGTGTTGCTCCAGGACATAGTTGAGTACTGTAAGATTTTGTGGTCACTTGTACTCTTGGCTTTTGGCTACATTTGGCCTGAGACCCCCGTTGGAAAAACTGAGGCCCAGCGTAGTCCCTGGTCCTCAGCGGGAGTTGTGCTAGGATTAGACAGAGGCGCTTCAAGCCCAGCTCTGCCTCAGAGACCTGAGAAGGAGGCACTCGCTGGGGCTCCTTGAACCCTGCCGGTAGGGGTTAATCCCCTAGGAAACCCCTCCGGAGACGGACGCTCGTGGGGTGGGTCCACGTTCTGGGCCGCTTTCTCCCATTGTTTCTCTACCAGCTCCTCCCAGGCTCGTCGTGGGCAGAAGGGTGGGGATGACACTCAACCTGCTGGCTTTTCTCAGAAGAAAACAGACTCCCCAGGGGTGGTGTGTTGCGAGGCTTCAATCAAAAAGCAGCTTTGGGGCTGTTTAATCTGCAAAGTCAGATGTGAATGGGGGGGCGGGGGGGATTTGCAAAGCAGGCGTCGTTTGTGGGAGCGCTGGCCTTCCGTGTTTGGAAGGGAGACTGTCAGGCTCTGAATCGTTCGTGGTCATCTTTGCGACCTAGAACTTTTTGGAGCGTTGCCAGCTGGGGTCTTGTAGGTACTGTCCGTTGATAATCAGGGGTGGAGCAGTTGAGGCGTGGAAGCTGCGTGCTGTGGACGGCCCCTGCGGGAGGGCTGATTGAATGCACTTGGTCGAGGATGACAACGTAACCCTTCTCTTTCTCAACCCCTGAGTGAGGTCCTTCGGTACCGAAGACCGTCCCACAGATAGGCCTGCCCCCCCTAGAGAGGAAGTTTATGAGTACATCATCTTCCGGGGAAGTGACATCAAAGACATTACCGTGTGCGAACCTCCGAAAGCCCAGCACGCGCTCCCTCAGGACCCCGCTATTGTTCAAGTAAGTGCGCTGCCCCGTGTCTGCCGTGGGCGCTGTCTCTAAGAGGCACCGGCTTCCAGACGGAGCTGGGTGTCATCTGGCCAGAGCGCTCAACTCGAGGAACAGCCTCTTCATGAAAAGCAGTTTAACTGTGTCTGGCTCTTGGCGTTCTGTGGGAGGCTTCATCTGCGGCATGCACAGGGTGTGCTGTAGAGTGAGGCCGGCCCAGCGTGTTGGGCGGTGCAGGGGGCAGTGCTCTTAGTCTTGCCGGCACCCGGCGTTTGTCCTTTGTCTCGGGTGGGTAAGCCTGAAGCCCCGGTGCATGCCGGGAGTGAGAGAGATGCTAGTAGGGACTTGGGACAGCAGGGCTCGCTCTCTCAACGCTGCCCCGATGATAAAGTCAGCGTTGTGGGATGCTGAATTCGCAGGTGTCACGCCGTGTGCCTGCCTGCTGTGTTATGACGTGTTCTGCCCAGGATTACTAGGGAGTCCAGGCTCATATCTTCTTGGCTTGTAAACCTCGACTTTCACCGACTCCTGCGGGGCTCACGCTGCAGGAGGGGCCGGGACAGAGCGTGCTCCCTGCGGGGTGGGGCTTGCACGCTGGGCTGTGTGGGCACGTGGAGAAGCTCTGGGCCAGACTTCTGAAAGGTTTGAGGTGAGCGCTCTTGGGAACTCCAGAAGAGGGAAGTGCTCGAGCCAGGCCTTGAGGGACGAAGGGGCCTCCCGGGAGCATGGGGAGCTGGAGAGAGGACGCCGCGTGGAGGTAGTTCCCCGGCTACACAGCTGTGCCCCGGCGTGTTGGGGCCAGGGCCCAGGTGAGGACGCCATCCTCGTCCCTGGCAGAGCCTGGACTCCCTGACGACCGGCAGTGGGGCCACTAGAGGGGTTCACGGAGTTAGGAGAAGGTCGTGTTAGAATTACCTGGCAGGTGAAGCTGGGGGTGAACGTGGAAAAGGCAGCTCTGAGCCCCTTAGGCCACCCTGGGGGCTCACACGCCCCTCAGTGCCGCCTCAGCCTCCAGGAGCAGGCTGACGAATCAGGCTGCCTTTCCCGGTCTGCACGGTGCTCGCCAGGCAGGGTGACAGGAGGGCCTGGAGCTGCTCTCACCTGTGTGTCTCATTGCTCAGTCTTCCCTGGGCTCGGGCTCGGCCTCCTCCTTCCAGCCACACGTGCCTTACAGCCCCTTCCGAGGGATGCCGCCCTACAACCAGCTGGCCGCCAGCTCCCTGCTCAGCCAGCAGTATGCCGCTTCCTTGGGTTTAGGTGAGTAACCTTTTTCTACCTGGTCAAGTGCCTGTGCCGTGACATCCAGGAGCGGGGCCAGACCCTGGTGGTGGGGACGCTGTGTTCGTGCCACGTTCAGCTGGCAGTGCATACTGAGCACCTTCTTCAGTGGCCCTTCAACTAGTTAGAACGCTTAGGAACTCCTCAGTTGAGTGGAAGAGGCAGCAGGGTGAGTTTTGGAACAGATGAATCGAATCAAAATTCATTTAAAGTGTCAGCCTGTGTCTGGGTGGAAGTTGTGGTATGTCTGGTTCAAAGAAGAAATAACCGATGTGTGTAATTACAGATGAGTTCTAACCATTTGCACATTTGTCAGCCTATAAATATAAAAGTTAAATGCAACGCCCACCTATCCTATCCTTTTCCATTCTCGTGTCAGTGCTTTGCTCAAAAATGAAGTCTCCCCTAAGGTTGAGTAAGGTTCGCTTCTACACGCATGGAGTGAGAGTCACCCTGCCCATAGGTTTGCGGCACATTCAAACCACAGAGTCGCAGGCATCACCCCCTTCACTCGTAAGAGTCACATGCTTCTAATAGAAGAGCCTGTTGTCTTGACTGCTGCTCCTGGGGTGCAGGAGCCCTTCTCAGCTTGGCTCCCCGTTTCTAGATAAGGCGTGTGTGAGCAAAGTGTCCTATGAGAGATGGCTGGGCTCTTTCCAAGCCTGCTATACACAAGACGAGTTTCTCATTACTTATTTGTGTGCCTTTTTTTTTTTTTTTTTTTTGCTCTTTTCTCCTTTATCTTCTTTTAGAAAAGTTGGTAAGCCCTCCAGCCTCAGCCGCGGCTTCCAGCCCTAGTTCTTCTCCATCTCCACAGCCCGTTTCAGAGCTTGACATGTCCTCAGAGTCACATCAGCTCACTTCCAAGGGTAACAGCAGTTTTGCAGAACTGCATGCTGTCTTGCGAGCCATCCTGAGCGAGGGGGTAAACCAGTAGACCAGAATGACAGTAGCTGTAGCAGATACTTTGCCAAGCCCGTGGATCAGTTAAGCTGCCTCTGTGTGTTTCTGCACGTAGTCCTGACTTATTAACTCTCACGGTTTTAAAGAGGGTGTTAGAAAGAACCAGCAGTACACTTTGTTCGCTCTCCTGGGTCCAGGGTCTGTTTTGACCTGTACTGTGATTGCCACGTATGGGAGACGTCCCTCTGCACAGAAGGCCGCTTCCTGGGGTTTCTGCTGGTCCTAAATGCAGTGTAGGTTGCTGGGTAAGACTGCAAGGCGACCCCCATGTAACAGGCATGCTGCTCTGGGATCCGTGTGGCACGTTCCTCACCCATCCAGGGCGTTTAGCATCGGGGGCCTCGGGTGTCTTTGTAAAATGAAGCACCATTAAAATTGGGTGGCTAGCCTGAGTTGTTGACCGGGTGAGCAGTGGGCCTGATGACTGGCTTGGTAACACTGGTTTGTCCCACCTGTCTGCCGGGTGCCGCACCTGTGGGCGGTTTTTTGCCCTTTCTGGGCCTTCTCCTTCCCCGGAGGTCTGACGTGAGAGCACCGTGTGCGCCGCCCTCACCTTTGCAGAGACTCTGTCCAAGATGATGCCTGGGGCTTTCATTGTGGCACACAACTACTGTCAGTCTGTTACTTTGCATGCGTTGCTTTCCTGCATGGATGCCAGTGGATCTGAGTACAGCAGTAGTGATGTTTTTTTCCCCACTTAAAAATTGCACAAGATAGTTCATTGTCCTTAGGGTCATTTACATAAAACTGCTCTTAGGGCAAGATAGTTTGACTGATCTTTTTTTATGAAAAGCAAATGAGCCCAAGATCCTTGCCCCATCCAGTTACAGCGTGAGCAGGAAGCTGCTGTCTTGCTCAGGAAGGGCCGTGCTGAGTGAGGCGCTAGGTCAGAGAAAGTGGTCTAGGTCAATGAATGCCCATCGCAGAGGACACTTAAAAGTACCAGTAAGGGGGCTTCCCTGGCGGTCCAGTGGTTAAGAATCCATGCTTCCACTGCAGGGGGCACGGGTTCGATCCCTGGTCGGGGAGAACCAGGATCCCGCATGCCGCACGGCCAACAAAGAAAAAAAAAAGTATCAGTATGTAGGGCCTGCCCTTTGAGTACTTTTGATCCGGTTGTGAGGAATTTCTCAGAGTAATTTCTGACAGTAGTTTCTGCTCTATGTTTAAAAACAAAGGTAGACTGTCCAGTCTTCACTGTGTTGGGCTGCCCCTCCGATAATAGTTACTCCGTGGTTAGGGCTCATTTTTTTCTGTCTCAAAAGTCTGTGCACCTCCACCCAGTCCTCAGTTGTCCCATTTAAACAGTGCCCACCGGAACGTGGGAGAGGGAAGGGAGGAGATGGCCTGATGTGTGTGGCACACCCTTCTCTGTCCTCTTGCGGCAGAGGCCCGTCTCGTGAGGGGGACCTCCACTGAGGCCGGGTTCTGAGCACTCCTGCACTCAGGCTTCGTGATGCCGTGTAGTGGGAACAGACTCAGTGCAGCGCCGTCTCCAAGGGCAGCCTGGGAACCCTTCGTTTCTTACGATGAGCCTTCACCCGGAGGAATGCAGGCTGTTATTTCTCTGTAGTCAGCTCTCATCACTTCATCCTTTTTGGTTTTGTTGTTTCTTAAGCAAAAACAACAGTGTTCTAGAATTTTAACTTCAAAGGCTGAGCACTGCATTTTGTGGAAGATGCCAGACTGGGATGGTTCTTGTCCAGCATGGCCCAGAGCGAAACACATTCTCAGACTGTGAATTCACCGGCATCTCGGGACTGTCGAGCCCCCTTGGGGTTAGAGCTTGTGTGGTTTGGGGGAAGCTTTTTCTAAGCCGCTTGAGAGGTGCTTATTGTGCTGGGGTGTTTTTCCCTCCTCCGGATGCCCTAACTGGGGGAGCCTGCTGGCTTTTTTGCTGCCTGGGCTAGACGCAGAGGGGATGGTGCGGGGTGGGGGCTTTGCCTGGGTTCTGTAAAACCTCTCCAGGCGGTTGCCTTCCTCCTGCCGCACAGCCAGCTGGACAAGGAGTGGGGGCGGGGGGAGGCGAGGGGGTGTGGCCTTCTCCTTGTCTCTGTTATTAACCTCTCCTCCTCCTCAACTCAGGAGCTGGCTTTCCGGCTGTCTCAGTCAGCAAGAGCCCCATGGTGGAGCAGGCTGTCCAGACTGGTTCTCTTGATAACCTGAACACCAAAAAGCTGTTACCTGGCAAGGGCACCGCGGGGATGCAGCTCAACGGGCGCCCAGCCCCGCCAAGCAGCAAGGCTGCCAGCGGTACTTAAATACACACTCCCCTGGAGTTTGTTCGTGTTCTCAGTGGCATAGCGCTTCCTGGGGTTCTTTTTTTATCCTTTAATTAGACACCCCCACCCTGTAGGCTTTTGCAGGGCCGGCTCTTGCGCAGTCCCCGGTGGCGCCGCCCTGCTCCCGTCGCCAGGCTCTGCTCCTGTCCCCGGGCTCTGCTTTCGCAGGCGCTTTGCCTTACTCTTCCTTTTTGCGCCTTAGATGTAGCTCAGCCGGCAGCTGGGCAGACTCAAGGGCAGGTGAATGACGAGAACAGAAGACCTCAGAGGAGGCGATCAGGTAACGGCTGTTGCCCCTTGAGTTCTGGGGAGCCGAGAACCACCCAGTCGCACTCCGCTTACCGCTCCTGCCTGCTTCTCCGTGGGTGACGGTTTCAGGGTGCTGGGCTCAGCGGCAGCTTCAGTGTGCTCTGTCCCCGCCTTGTCTGCTGTCTCACACCGAGTAATGTTGAGTTAGTGGCTTACCAGCCAGGGCTGTCCTTTCCTTCTCACAGGGAACAGACGAACAAGGAATCGCTCCAGAGGGCAAAGCCGTCCAACTACCGTCAAGGAAAACACAATCAAGTTTGAAGGCGACTTTGACTTTGAGAGTGCAAATGCCCAGTTCAACCGAGAGGAGCTGGACAAAGAATTTAAGAAGAAACTGAATTTTAAAGGTTTGAAAATTTGCCTCACCCTAGGAGTGTCCACGGCGCAGGTCAAGGAGAGCCTGGCAGGGGCGGGGGGCAGCTGGGATGGTGGTCGGCGGGGAAGCCGTGCTGTCTGAGGAGTTCCCAGGAAGGAGAGGAGTCGGGGGGAGGCCCGTGCTCGGGGGATGAGAGCGGGTTGCAGGGCCCAGGGGTGGACGAGGCCAGCAGCCAGCAGAGCTTTCCGCGTAGTGCAGGGCACTCCCGGCCGCTTCCCTGAGGCCTGAGCACAACCCTTGAGCGGCCCCGCGAGGACCTGTCCTGGTGGAAGGTGCTTTGCTCCTTGGCCTCTCAGCGCTCTGCTTCTCTGTGTAGACGACAAAGCTGAGAAAGGGGAGGAGAAGGACCTGGCGGTGGTGACCCAGAGTGACGAGGCGCCTGCTGAGGAGGACCACCTGGGGCCCAACTGCTACTATGACAAATCCAAGTCCTTCTTTGACAACATTTCCTCTGAACTCAAGACCAGGTCAGGGGGCTGTGGGGCCGGGCAAGGCCTGGGGGAGCTGGCGGGAAGACACTCTGCCCCCAAACTCTGAGACTGGGGCACGCTCTCTTGGAGACCAAACCCAGATCTTAGGTTCAAGGCAAATCTCTTAGGCTCACAGTTTTACTGTAATGGGTACGTCAGGCCCAGCGGTGCCAGCGGTAGGTGGTGGTGTGGGAAGCCCTGGCAGTCACAGGCACCTGAGGGATCTGACCCAGGTCCCGGCCCCTCTTTGCTCAGCTGCCTCTTTCTCATCAAGGTTGGGCTGGACTACCCTCCCTACCGCGTCGATGTTCCCGTTCTGTACCACCTCGCCTGGGCCTGCTTCTTGGTCTGACCTTGGTGGCCTGAGGCCCTTGCTGCCTGAGGCAGCTGGCAGGAGTGCCCGCAGTGTTCTTTCACCACCTGACGGCTCGAGGCCGGGGGCCCTGTCCTGTGCTTTGCGTTTAGCACCCAACAGCTGGTGCTCAGATGTTGCCCGAGAGCCAGCTAGACAGTAAACGAAGTCTACAGAAGGGGCGTGGTGTGGAAACTCAGATCCTCTCGTTCACAAATGGAGTAGCAGACACACTGCGGGCACTGGGGGAACAGCAGAAAGCAAGCTGGGAGGTCCCCATTCCCCCCACCACCCCTCTTAGGTTTTGGCAGGGGAAAGAGATAACAAAAAAACAGGCGCACGAGATAACATCTAGCAGTGAGGCGGGAGAGGTTGGGGCGTGTGTTGGGTGTGAGGGGAGTGGGGTTCGGGAGCCGGTGGGAGGGTGAACGCAGGACAGGGTGTGAAGCGGAGGCAAGGCGGAGGCGGGCACGTGCAGCTGCTGTGTGGCTGGAGCGGAGCCTGGGGGGGTCAGGGAGGAGCGATGAAGGTGGGACGGTGGCTTGGGGAGAGCAGTGCTGTCTGAGGTTTCACTGCTGCTTTGTGGAGAGTGGGCAGAGGTGGGGCAGGCATGGAAGCTGAGTGGCCACGTCAGAGGCTTTGGGGTAGTGGGCAGTGCTGGAGGAGGGGAGGGAGGCTTGGCCTCTGCCATGCCCTGAAGGTTTGCTGATGGGCCGTGAGGGGAGCCTGGATGGCTGAAGGCTGCGGTTGCTGCTGCTTGGAGTGAGGAGGGTGGGGGGGGCAGCAGAGCAGGGGGTCGGGCTGGGTGTGTTGCGTGTGAGCTGCCTATAAGCAGCCTTGTGGCACACAGTTGGACACCGGGGGGTCCTTGCTGGAGGTGCAGAAACGAGAGTTGGCGGCGTTGGTGCTGCGTCCGCACCTCCCCCGAAGCGTACGTGTCATAGCCTTGGGGACCCTGCTCTGTTTAGCCCAGTCCCCTCATCTCTGGAGACTCGTCTGGAGGGGTCCGTGATCTGCTCCAGGTCTCGGAGCCTGCACGGGCCCTGGGCCTAGCAAGCAGGGAGGGCTTCCTTCATGGCACGCTGCTGTTGCGTGCTGGCCTTAGGTGACGCAGGTGTGAGAGGTTTATACTGAGCAGCCCCGTCCAGTGGGAGACAGGCCTGGTTGGAAATTGGGCTGGGAGCCCCTGCAATGTTGAGTCTCAGGCTCCAGTGTCCTGATGGGATTGCCCCCCCAGTGGCTCCAGTGACGAGTCACCATCTGTCTATCGGTCCTTTCTCCCTCCCCAGGCTGTGTGAGGCTGGGGCCTGCCTCGGAACGCTGTGAGGAGGTGCCCGCTGTAGTCGGTCTCATGCTCCTTGTCTTCGTTCAGTTCCAGGCGGACGACGTGGGCTGAAGAGAGGAAGCTCAACACGGAGACCTTCGGGGTGTCGGGAAGGTTTCTTCGTGGCCGTAGTTTCCGGGGTGGATTTCGAGGGGGCAGGGGCAACGGTGCAACCCGTCGTAACCCGACTTCCCACAGAGCTGGGACTGGCAGGGTGTAAGGAGGCAGCTGAAGGTGAGTGAGGGGAGCTGTGGGGTCCTTTAGTGGGAGGGCATCCGGACGGGGCTGCCCAGGTAGGAGCCGGTGAGCGTTGGTATCGAGGCCAAACTGAGGCCCCGACCCTCTGAGTGAATCCCCCAGGGGGCTCTTGGGGACGGTGGGACCCAGGCCCCGGGGTTGTCAAAGTGAGGGTCCAGGTGCAGGAGGGCTGGGTGCTCCCCACTCCGGTGTGGTCAGGAAGGAGCGATGGTCACAAGCCAGGCCTCAGCTCCAGCCTGGCCTTGCACTGACCTTGAGTCTGCATTTTTAACTAGGTCGAGGGGGACGTGTGTGCCCCTTAGGGTCTGGGTGTGAGCGGGCTTCGGGTGGGACCTGGAGCTGCCTGCCCCCCACCCCGGTGTGAACAAAAACGATGACCTCGGGTTGTGATGGGAAGGTCTGGGAAGCCCCAGCCTGACTTGGGGTGGGAGGGAGGTTCAGCAGTCCCTGTTCTTCATTCACGGTGCTGGGCTCGGGCTGGGGAGCTGCCTGGATGTGCTCACTAGATGCTGTGTCTCCTCCTCGCAGGCTCTTGCTGAAGCGGCACAGACGCCAGGCTGTGTCTACGAGGATGCTGGGAAACGCTGCACTTACTGCGGGAGACGTGGGTCACTTTGTTTACTGAGTTTGGAAAATTCCCACGCTACTGCTTATGTTTTGGACTGAACTGAACTTGGACGTGGTCTGAGTTAGAACCACTTTTTTGGGGGGACGTGTATGTGGGAAACCTCTTCGAGGTATCTTGGCCTACTTTTCGTTTTTAGTTGTGCACAGCCTGACGCTAAGGTTTTGGTATTTTGCAGAAAGGTTTCTAGAGCGAAAGTGTGATCCTCACTTTGTGACCTTTTTTGGACAGCTTTGATTTTTAACGTGGAACCAAATCCCATTTGGCAAATGCGGCAGCCAAGTGCATCTCTGTAATCCAACTGGCCGCTGGTGCTGCTGGCCTGACACCCACTGCCACAGGCGGGGCCTAGGAGCCAGGCGTGGCCAGCACGGGGGCATGGGGGGGCCTAGGGCATGGAAAGCGGGGTGTCCCACCATCGTGTTGTAGAAGCAAACCAGACGACCCTGACCTCAAGGTAGAGGGCGGGGTTGGGGGTGCTGGAGGTGTAGGATGGGGCCCTGAACGGGAGGGAGCTGGGCGCTGTCGCTTGGAGTGTGGCTTCCATAGGAATCCGGGCTGGGGGTGAGCGCCCAGGACGAGCTCCTCTGCGGAGTCCCTCTCCCTCCTGCCCTCTCCCTGCCAGTCCCTGACCCAGGCCAGTCAGCGTTGGACTCTGGCCGAACACTGTTCGGTGTCTCATCCACTTGGAAATGAGCCAGTCTTTTTTTTTTTTTTGCAAGGTCGGTTGACCGAGAACATATTTCCTCTCAGTTGTAAATAGTTCTGTGTTTTTGTTTTACTGGTGGGTGGAGGGAGGGTGGGGAATATATTTGTTGCATGAGCAAAGGGATCAGACCTTCAGTAGAAGCATGCGTCCCTCTGACAGGGCATCGTGGTGAGCATAAGCGCCTTGGTAACTAAATCCCTTTAAGTAGGCGGAACGGTTTTAGTTCTGTATCAATTAAGTTACTGTAAAAGCTTAGGTTTATTTTTGTAGGAGTTAATGGCTAAGAATTAGAACATAGCAATGCGGCTGCTCTGTTCGAGCAATGTAAACTTGTAATTATAAACAAACATGCAAACCTTTGAAACTCTCTTCTTCTCTGCTCTGGAAATAAATAATCCTGTTGACTCTGTTGCCCGAGTTACATCATGGCTCACATGACCGTCCCAAGGTAGGTGTTGTGTGCAGTTCAGATTTGGGGGACATCTGGCACTCTGGAGTGAGACCTGGCCAGTCTGGGTACAGGGCAATGAGCCAGGCCCTAGGTTACTAAGAGCCACCCTCCCGGGGTGAGTGGTGCTGCTTTCCGGGTACTCGACACTAGTTTAGAGAACCTGCTTCGGGAGTGGCCCCTTCGCTGCCATAGTACAGCTTCCAAGCTCCCCAGAACTTTCATGTCGTTGATACCTTAGAACCTGTTACAGGGCTGGACCCTGGGACTACAGAGAAAAGCCAAGACTTGGCTGGTTTCAGACTGAAAGCATGTAATTTCACTGCAGTGGGTTTCCAGGCGATTTTTTTAAATATAAATTCATTCATTTATTTATTTTTGGCTGCGTTGGGTCTTCGTTGCTGTGCGCGGGCTCTCTCTAGTTGTGCTGAGCGGGGGCCACTCCTCGTTGTGGTGTGCGGGCCTCTCACGGTGGCCTCTCCTGCTGTGGAGCACGGGCTCCAGTAGTTGTGGCAACGTGGGCTCAGCAGTTGTGGTACACGGGCCCAGTTGCTCTGCGGCATGTGGGATCCTCCCTGACCAGGGCTCGAACCCATGTCCCCTGCATTGGCAGGCGGATTCTTAACCACTGCACCACCAGGGAAGTCCTCCAGGTGATTGTTAAAAAGCACTCTCAGGACTAAGGCCCACCTGGCCATCTGTGCGTGATTCAGGCTGAGAGGAGGACCAGACGGCAGGCCAAGCTGGCCTGTGACATCTGGATGCAGCCTTGTGTTTGGCCAGCTTCCTCTTCCGGGCTGTCTACCACTCTCCAGCAGATCCTGAGCACTGCTGGTAGTTTCAGAATTTAACGAACTCTTAGCAAATACCAATTAAAAATAAAAACCTTCCACAGCTGACCTGCTACACGCAACTGGCCTTAGCACTAATTCTAAACTAGGTAGTTTTTGTTTGTTTGTTTGTTTTTGCGGTACGCGGGCCTCTCTCTGTTGTGGCCTCTCCCCTCGCGGAGCACAGGCTCCGGACGCGCAGGCTCAGTGGCCACGGCTCACAGGCCCAGCCGCTCCGCGGCATGTGGGATCCTCCCGGACCGGGGCACGAACCCGCGTCCCCTGCATCGGCAGGTGACTCAGCACTCAGGCTAAACAGGTATTTCTCTGCTAGAGATTCTAAATATAGTTAAGTCACAGTTTACCACCTATGACTAACCTTGCTATTAAAACTTAAACTGACAGTCATTGTGACGATTAGACACTTTAGGCTAAGTTTAAAATATATCTGGGCCTCCTTACCCCTATTTATTTTGGCCGCGCCGCGTGGCTTATTGGATCTTAGCTTCCCTACCAGCGATTGAGCCTGGGCCCTCAGCAGTGAAAGCACCGAGTCCTAACCACTGGACCGCCGGGGATACGCTTTAGTCCTCTTCAGAAGCTTGATGTATATTTGCCATTGAAGGAGAACCCAGTACAAGAGAAGCTGTAGACAGAGCAGAGCCCTGGCGTTGGAGTCCTACCGACCACTGTGGTCAGAAGCAACCACCAGCCCAAGGACTCTTCTAAGAAGCCTTTTGTGAGTTCTCCTGGGGCAAAGGAAGCCAAAAAGCAACGCCATCACCAGGGCTGGCGGCAGGGCCTCTGGAGAAGCAGCAGAGTTGTGCAGGAGAAGGGTGGTTAGGGTTCTTCTGTAAACGCAGGGCTTAGGACCATGACTCACCCTGCTGTGGACTGGAAGCTAAAAGAAGGGTAATCTTTCTGGCTAAAAAAGCGAGGGAGGGTAGGAAATAGCCAGCACTGGAAGTCTTCAGTAGAAAACAGGAGGAGTGTTGACTTGATCTACTAGAACCAGAAATTTAAGACAAGTTCCACAGCTACTGCTCTGCAAAATGAGCTCAAGATGTAAACTGAGCACTGTGTGTCCTCGTGTCCTGACGTCATACATTCATTAAGGACTCGAACAAAGGTGTAAAAAGAAACAGTCATTCTGTTTAGAACTCCTGAATGGGAGAAACCCTGAGTTTCTGCAACCACAGCACCTGTCTGCAGCAGTGTGGACCCCGTAAAGCCTTCCCACAAACCCCAAGGGAGGAGCCCCACTCGGCCGTTGCCTTGTCTTAGAGCCTGGCGAGGAGCTGGGAGGAATTGCTCCAGAGACCCAAGGCGAGCAAGCTTTCTAAAGAGCTATCAGTACACCTAAAGGATACATTAACCCCTAAAAGAAAGGTTAAAAAACAGGGACGTTTATTGCAGGACACTTGGACAGTATGGATAAATGGGACAGAAATGCCTACATGTCATTTGGAAAATCAGCCATGATTTGAATTTAAAAATCGCTACAGGCAAAATTTCATTCATCATGATGCTTTCTTTTGTTTCTTCTTTTCATTTTCTTCTTTTTCTTTTTCAATCTCAGCAACATATTTCTCAATTTCTTCAGGATTTAAAATCTATCAAAGGAACAGTGTATGGTTAGCCACACAAGGACCCCCGAACATAGGCCCCAGATGCCCCTTCCAGCTGCTTCTACAGGAAAGCAAGGCCACATGTGCCTGACCCGGGGAACAAGCTGGAACTGATGTGTAGGTGATAATTATAAAGCAGAAGCAAACGCGCACAGCGGAGGTTTTCACCCCGCGAATGCTCTCTTTTCGACTCATTTGTGGGGATCCTTGGAAAGAACCTTTCTTGGGGCTGGAGCCACAGCAGAATGGCCCTGAATGTGCACTACCCCTGCCCTGACCACTGGGAACACTCCGTAGGTAAGGACAGCAAACCACCTTGGTGATTACCTTGAGCGGTTGATCTCGTCTCATGACAGCAAGTTCTATGTTTTTGCCGCCTGACTGAACCACCTCGGAGGGGAGAGAAGAGCGTTAGATGCCTCACCCACCTCAAGACCAAACAGCGCCCGTATGTGCCCTGTGAGCCTGAACCCAGCACTGCCACACAAGGGGCGACGGTGGGACACCGGGGTCCCAATACCCAAAGCGTGTGTCCTAGCTGCACACTGATGTGGCCAGTCCTTCGCGATACCCTCCTGTCTTGAGGCAGCTGGATTTGGGCGGGGTTGCTGGTCCCTCCTCCTGCACAGCAGGTGTGCTCACAGCCCTCCCATCTGTTCACAGCCTTTCCCACCACTAAGCCTGGACGTCTGGACCCCCTCTGCCTCTGGCTTCACCCCCTAGCACCTCTAAGGACGGCTTCCACCCATTATTCCCAGCGCTTCTTAAGTCCCTGACCCTAGAGCAGTAGCTCGAGCCTCAGAAAGGCTAAGCGCTTGGGCAAGCCACCTAGCCTCTCGGTGCCTGGACTGCCCAGACGTGTAAGGAGCTGATACAGCCCCAGAGCAGTGCCTGGTGCTACGGCTGGCGCCCTCACCACCTCCTTGTTGTGCACACGTCAGCTGCTCCATTCTGCGCCGTCCCTTCCGCCCAGCCCAAGTACCAGCACCACGGCGTGCACATCTGCAACATATTGCCCGGATTTCAAACACAGACTTACTTCCAGGAGGGCCTTGATAACCAGCTTAATAGTCAGGTCGTCTGTTTCAATGGCTTCGTCAGTATAATTCTTCTCTAGAAATTCACGCACTGACTTGGCACCCCTGCCTATAGCGTTGGCCTGAAACAGGGATGGGTGTTACACAGCACAGAGTGCGACAATCCAGAGCCAGCCCAAGAAAACGACCCCCCCCACCAGCCCTGTGGCCCCACCAGTGCCACCCTGCTCCCATGTGCTACGGTGAGGGGCAGCCTGGTGGGAGGCGGGCCTGTACTCCAGGCCCTGCCCCATGGCTGCTTTTTGCAAAGGGCTGTTTGGAGTTGGTGCTGATTCCTACCAAGGAAGGGATTCTACTGAAAGACACGTGGGCAACTTGACTACACCACGTATCCTTACACCTCGCTGTCCTTTCCTCCCAAAAAGCAACGCTTAACGACTTCTCAGCTCCCATGTCACAAGTGTGTCGTGAGCACTTGTGTATGCGTACACACCTATGTATACGATTAGGCCAGCTCAAGGCCCCCACGGCCTCCAAAGCTGCCGCTACTGGCAAGATGGCCCAAAACAAAGCCCCTCTGTTTGTCAGGGACTCACCTTCCAGGCATGGTACGTGCCCGAGGGATCAGTCTGATAGAGTCGGGGGGTACCATCAAAGTCAAAACCCACAATAAGGGCAGAGATGCCAAACGGCCTGCGCCCGTTGCTCTGTGTGTAGCGCTAGTGGAAAAAGAGACACAGTGACACTGCTGCCTTGGCATGAAGGCCCCCCAGCACCTGCCGTGAGCAAAATACACATGGTGTTCCAAACACAGCTCTTAACGAAGGGATGAAAAAAATTAAGCCCACGTGCAGGTTATTTGCAATTCAGGCGAGAAATGAAAGGAGCCTGTGGTCTTCAGCACTCCTCCTTCTGTTGCTGCATTTTCATTCTCAGAAAGACCAGAACTGCATCATGAAGCACAGCTGGGGCTGCTTGGAATTATTTTGACAGCAGACACAATCTGGCTACACATTCTGGTCCACAGGCGACTAAGATTTCACCCGAGTGGGCGTGGCTTTCAGCCCCCTCCCAACTGCTTGGTGACTGGTCATTCAAGATGACAAGACGAGAACTACATCATTTCCCTCTGGAACTATGAATCTGGACTGCCCCATGCTACTAAGTAAGAACACAACAAATGCCACTTAGAAGGATAAATGATGGTAAAATTACAGACATGGAGAAATCAAGGCTAGGACCCTTGCGTGGAACAAGCGTGGTCTAATATCCCCACAAGTGACGCGTGCGGCCACGTGAGGTAATGCGGCAGGACGCTCCACGACAAAGCAGTGACTGCTCGTAACTAGCCGAGCCACGGCAGGCAGACACACCCACCTGCTTCAGACTGGCGATGTACCGTGTGATGTACTCCACGGTGACCGGGTCCTCCACGGTCAGCCGGTGGCTCTGGCATTCCACCCGCGCCCTGTTGATGACTATCCTTGCGTCAGCAGTGAGGCCTGCAGCGAACACAAAGAGAGCTCCCCTGAGCCCCCGCTCGTCCGGCCCGTCGTCGAGGCCAGCGCAGATCACATGAGTGGACGCAGTTACCCTTGGCCGGTCCTCTGGTAGCCAGCACCGAGATCATTCTGAGTGACCAGCAGCCTCTGTGAGCTTCTCTGAGAAAGCTGCGTGTACGAGGAGCTGTGTGTATTTACATAGGCTGTAAACACGCTCATTTTTTGACAAAGCAAGTCAATCTCTAGTTTAGGTAAACCGACCTCCCCGCTGAGGAAGGAAACGAATGAAAACCCAGAAGTGCAAGAACATACGGCACACCCCGAGAGCCGGGCGCTGTCCAGCTCTCCCCACTTCACGGGCGCAGTTAGCTGTGACAGCTGACCTTCCTCCTGCCAGCAGCAATGGAGGCGACAGCACAGCGCCTCATCCCGGGGTGTTTAATCATTTGGCCCCTACGCTTCAGCCTCCTGGGGAGGACCTCCCCCTGCAACTGTGGCCAGCCCTCTTCTTGAAGGCCAGCCCTTTCTTTTGAATGATTTCAGGTTACCCAATTTTCACATTCCTCAACAGCCCTTCCACCAGGTTAACCTCCAGAGCGCTGTTCAAGGAGACTGAGAAATACAGCACGGGCCCCAGACTTACCCGCGAATGCCATGCAGACATTGTCGTCCAGAGCACAGATCTTCCGCACTGTTCTTTCATCCTGCAGTTTGGCCACTGACTTCTTCTCCACACCAAGAACAACAATGTCTTTTCCTCGGACACCAACCTTCAAGAAATGGCAACGCTGCACTTAAGGAGCTGACACGAGGTTCTGCCAGCAGGCACAGAGCACTAACAGCGCATGCCAACGTGGTCCTGTGAATACCCTGGGGGTGGCACGCACACCCTGCAAACCGTGGGTCTCCATCCACTTTTGGCAGAGCTAGTCCAGGTATCACAATCTAGGTGCCTAGTCTCGTGCCTTAAAATACTAATACGTAGTTTCAGTTACAGCACAGCTCAGGAATAACTACTGTATTATCAGTGTGTATGTGTACACGTGTCATTTCAACCCAGTGAATCAAAGAGTCTCCGGAAGGCTTGAGTGTGAGTCCCTAACAATGAAGTCAGGTGTCCTGAAAGCAGTGTTGATGTGGTTGTAAAACTATACCAAAACATTCTCCTCTCTCTCGTGCACTTTTTTTTTTGGCCACGAGGCTCATGGGATCCTAGTTCCCCAATGAGGGACTGAATCCAGGCCACTGGACCGCCAGGGAACTCCCCCCTCCTGCACTTCTGAAAACAATGTGCACAGCGGCGGGGAAGTGCCTGATACGGCGTCAGGCGGACAACGTATCAAGTATTACAGGGAGGCCCATGGCTCTCTGTTTACAGCTGACACTGTAGCGCGGAGAAAAATGTATTAAAAACATGGGGGGAAAAAAGTCACTGACTGTCAGTTAAACCCCTCACTCGAAGCAGCAGCAGACCCAAATGAGACAATCACTTGGAAAAGCAACCTCTTCTCTTAGTTTAGAGCGGGGTCTCTCAGCCTCTGCCCTACAGGCACCTGGACGAGCTAATTCGTCCATGTGAGGGGCTGTCCCTGCGCACTGTGCAATGTTTAGTATCATCCCAGCCTCCACCTCTGTAAGTCTCCACGTGGGGTGCGGAGAAGCACTGATGCGCAGTGCTTCAGATCTCAAGGAGCTTTCTCGTGAATTGTCTTCCATGGTCTTCAAAGTTCCCAAGGGAAAGAAGACCAGGCCCAGAGACAGGTTAAGAAAAGGTAGCCACCCTGGCTGACCCACAATAGTATGGGGATGGGGGTGTCAGCTGACCCCAACAGTCTTTAAGCTGAGGCAGGTCACAAGATGGATTTGGGGCCTTAATTTCAAAAGCGACTCAAGAAACGAAAAACACTTCCAAATTTACAGCATCGTGTGTGTTCTCTCTCTGCCCACTCAAACCTCTGAAACACCAGATAAAAGATAACCCATCATCCATTCTGACCGATCAGCAAACTGACATGTGTCTTGAGGACAGCAGTGTATTTATTATCTCTGAAGCACTGGTCTAAATGAGAGGCGCGCTCGGGTGCGACGGGACAGGGGTCTGGCGCAGTGACCAAAGGGACGGAGGACTCAGCAGTTGGACCCAAGACGGAGCCTGCCCGCCGCGCCGGCGGCCCGGGAACTGCAGGGTTGATGCCGACACCGGCCGCTCTTTGTTCTCGAGGCCGACCCGGACTTTGAGGGCAACTGCTTTCCGCGGGGGTTGGGGGGTAGTTGGCTACCTGGGAGCTGTCCAGACACAGTTCGCGGAGTCACTTACTCCCTTAAGGAGCGTTCCTGAGCGGGCAACGGGCGGGCCCTGCCTCTCGGAGTCCCGCGCCCCGGCCCCGCCCGGCCCCCAGCCCCCCAGGTCCACGCGAGGGCCCCCGCCAAGATGGCGTCGGCGCCAGGCGCGCGCACGACTCCGGACACGGACGCGGGGCACCGAAGCCAGCGGCCTGCAGAGCGCCTGCCGAGCCACTAGCCGCCCCGCTCGCCCGGACGCGGAAGCCGGCGCCCAGAGAGCCGCCCCGCCTGTCCTCACGTCTCCTGCCCGCGGCTCGCAGCGCCCCTTTCCCGCAGCGACGCCCACGTCGCGGCTTCCGAGTGCGCCCCACACCATCGTGCCGCCCCAAACCCCGCACCACCGCGCGCCCGTCAGCGCGGACCCCAGGGAAGCTGGTCGGCAAGACGCGCCCGGGCCCCACCCAGCCGCCCGGGCCTCCGCCTGCCCCGGCGCCCGGCCTCCCCGCTCACCGCGGTCGAGCCCTTCTTCACGGCCTCCTGCGCGTACTCCACTTGGAAGAGGTGGCCGTCGGGCGAGAAGACGGTGATGGCGCGGTCGTAGCTCATGCCGGCGGGGAGACGCTATCAGGACCGGGAAAAGCGCACACTCACGGCCGCGCAGGCCGCGATTCACGACGCCGCTGCGCCCACCCCGCGCGCCCGCCCCCAGCGCCGGGGACTGCGCTGCCAGCGTAAGGCGGTGTCCGGAGGCGTCAGGCGGCGTCGGGCGGCGTCGGGCGGACGTGCGCGCGCGCCGGGGCGGGGCCGGGCGGAACCACTGGCGGCCGGGCGCGGGGGGCGGCGGGGTGGCGGCGGGCCGGGAGCGGGGCGCAGAGCGGCCGCCCGGGGGCGCCGTGTGGGGCTCGTCCTCAGGCTGAGGCGGTGGGCGGGGCGGCGGCGCGGCGGGCCCGAGGGCAACGCGGCGGCGCAGGGGCGGGCGAGCCCACGGCGCGGCGCCCCCCACGCCCCCCGCCCCCCAGCGACTGCGGAGAATGAGCGCCTCTGGCCGCCGAGAGCAGCCGGAGAATAAACCCCGATGATCTCGGGCTGATCCCGCACCCACGACCATGTCGGTGGCCTTCGCGTCCGCCCGGCCGAGAGGCAAAGGGGAGGTCACGCAGCAAACCATCCAGAAGGTGGGCTGGGAGCCGCGGGCCGGGGCTGCGGGGCCGCGGGGTGCGGGTGGGTGCCGGGCCGGGTCGAGGGCAGCCGGCGGGCGCGGGGCTCGAACAAAGCCGGGGCGCAGTCGACCGCCGCGACCCCGCCGTGGCCCGGCGCGCGCTTCGCGGCCGGCGTGCGCCAGCCTGGGCGGGGGCGCGGGGCGGCCCGCGGGGTGGTGTCGGCGGAGCCAAGCCGTGAACGACCCCGGGCCGCGCCAGGCACAGTGGGGACCCGCCGCTTTCGGGACCAGGGTCTGCGGGCAGGGGCGCAAGGCGGCGGGACCGGGTGCCCGCGGGGTGGTGTCCGCTGGCCGCTCGGCGCGCTAAGGGGACCCACCTGGCTGGTGAAAGCCGTGACTCTGCGAGGTGGGCGTCCCCGGTCCCTGCGCGCAGCTTGACTGGTGGAGGCGCCACGGGGCGCATGGGGCGACGGGGACCCGGCCACGCCCGCCGCCTTAGGTGTTGGCAGTCCGAGGCACAAAGGGGCGCATCCAGAGTGTGGGACGACGTTCCAGCAGCCCCGCAACCCTTTAAGGAGCGCGCGACACCTCGGGGCTGACCTGCTGGCCAAGCTTCGCCGCCCTTATTCGAGTGTCAAATTGTTTTTCAGCGTGACACCTGGCCAACCTTCTCACCTAACAGAAACTTTACAGATTCGCTTTACAGCCTTGCCCGCGTTCTGTAAGTTTGGCCTCGTGGTTTTCTAGAGATAACCTTCTGGGCTTGGGGGCACCTTTAACAAAGCCTTAAGTTTTGAAATTGAGATTTAAATTTTCCTGCTGTTTGTGTTTAGAAGATAAGCTCAGAAGAAAGGGGGTGTTAGTCGTTCCCATTTGAATTTTCTCAGTGTCTTTGGTAGCTACGTTGTTTTCTTTTCTAATCTGGGGTCCTTGGCAGTATCCCTTGGTTTCCATGAGCCTCCTTTTTCCCCAAGGGACTCACCTTGATGGTCATAGCCCTTCTTCCTTGATGACGTGACAGGACCTGGGGGACTTGTCCTCAGCCTCTTGGCTATTTTGAGACTACTTTTGCTGTGACTGGTTTTGACAAATTAGAAGCCTCAGTAAACGCTAAATAGGAAAGAGATGACTTGAGGAGCAGGAGAAATACAGGTTTAAAAGTGGGGTGTTTTTATTTGTTTAGTCAACACTTATGGGGTGCTTACTGTATACCAGGCCTTATTCTGAGGGCTTTGCAGGTCTTAGTTCATTTACTTTCTCGTGGTGGTTATTGTCATCCACATTTTATCAATCAGGGCACAGGTATAGGGAGGCTGAGTGCCCACTGCTAAGGTAGAGGCCAGACAGCGGCTCTGCCCCGACAGTGACTTCTGTGTGGGACAATGGGCTGGGCGGAGTCAAGCGTTGTGGCTCAGATGCACATGCTGGCAGCCCGAGGGCCTCTGCGGACCCTGGCTTTATGGAGCTTAAGTGTGATGAGTGTAGTCACTGTTCCTGAAGGTGCCTTGGCGTCAACATTCATCCAGTTATTTGCACTTTGCACCCACCCCCTATTAAAGCTCCCCGAAGTCTCCAGGCAAAAGTGTGTGTTGGAGCACTGCTTCCAAACCTCAGACCAGAAAGACTGCATCCCGGGGCAGAAAATCTGCCTGCTGACCTTTGGAGATGGGTCTTCACCTTAGGCTGTCACCTGATTTGACCTGGTAGGGCTCGCAGTCCGTGTACTCACCTTGCTGTTTTGTCCGTACATATACATACCCGGGGCTCTTTTACTGGTGTCCTGAGAGGGCATGAGAGGTCCGTGTTCTGCACTCTGTGTCCACAGCACGTGCTCATGCTCAGAGCATGGAGAAAAGCCAGGGGTTCCTTGGAAGCGTGCAAGGTAGTCAGAGAGCAAGAAGTATAGTCTTGTCCTTAGAGTATGTTTGGATAGGAGCCTGCCCGGCAAACTCCTACTCTGCCTTCAAGGCCCCACTGAAATGTCCCCTCGTCATGCCCCCTTGAGAGTCATGTGGTGAGTATAGCACTTTGACACATCACTTGGGCTCCCAGGTTTTCGTGTCGCTGACCTGTTCTTGTTGTCTTCCCAGGTTGGCACAGTGTCCGGCATAGTCAGTGTCTGGTACACGCTGGAACATCTGTGACACTGGTTCCATTAGTGCAAGTGTTTGGGATAGGCAGTTGTATTCGCTTCCTGTGGCTGCCATAACAGATTACCACAAACGGGGTAGTTTAAAACAGCAGAAATTAATTTTCTTACAGTTCCAGTGGGCAGAAGTCCGAAGTCACAGTGTTGGCAGGGTTGGTTCCTTCCTGGGGTTCTGAGGGAGGATCTGTTCCAGGCTTTCCTCTGAGCTTCTGGGGTTTGCTGGCAGCCCTTGGAGCTCCTCGTCTCGCAGACGCGTCCCCCCCACCTCTGCCTCCATCTTCGTGTGGCCCCTCTTCCTGTGTGTGTCTCTGTGTCCAATTTCCCTTTTCTCATAAGGACACCAGTCACAAGATTTAGGGCCCACCCGAATCCGTGTGACCTCAAATGTAAGTTGATTACATTTGCAAAGACCCTATTTCCAAATAAGGCCCTGATCACAGACACTGGGAGTTAGGACTTGAACGTATCATTTTGAGGGACACAGTTCAACTCATAAAAGAGGATGCATGGGGGAGGGGTGTACCAGACAAGGAGAACCAAGGAGCAGGGGTAGGAAGGGTCTCAAAGACTGAGGAAGTCTTGGGTGGTCCTGCCTTTGGTCTGCAGGGAGCAGGTACAGGCGCCAAAAGCGGCGGGGCTGGGAGAGCCAGCCTGATCTGGGGCACCTGGGCTGCGTGCTCAGGTGGTTTTGCTTGTGGTGACCAAGCATAGCATTAGTGCAGGTGCGACGCAGGTGAGAACCACAGGGGACGTGACTTTGCCAGAGGTCCTGAGGTGGAGGTGAGCCGTGTCTCAGCAAACTCCAGTGGCCCTGTAGCTGACCAGCTGGCCTGCAGGCCAGAACCTGCCCTGCGCTGCTCTCCCTGGTTTGGGACCAGAGGCCGTGCTCCAGACGCCACCGGTGGGGGTGGGGCTGCCACCGTCTCCGTGGGCCGCACAGCTGGGCTGGGGCACGTTGGAGGGGCCCCCGGGAGCGGGCCTCGGCTGCCGTGTGGGGCCTCGTTGCCGCGTAGCACATAGTAGTTGCTTAATAAATGTAAGTTTTATCATTACTGTTTGTATTGGTTTCCTTAATTTGTTTCCTTGGCCGGAGAGCGGGAATGGTGGCTTGTCCCTCTGTACCCCCAGCACCTCGTGCAGGGGGAGACAGGCTCCACAGGAGCTGTGGGACAGGTGGGCAGCTGTTATGGGCCTGGCACGGGAGAGTGAGACCAACAGGGCGGTGGCCTGGTCCCCGTGTCCTCTGTGCCCAGGGGCAGGGGCGGGCCCACAGGGGTAAGGGATGGCCATCTGGGTTGCAGGGGGATGCCCTGTGCTCTCTCAGACCTGAAACTTCTCTTATAGAATGTGGGACAGGGGCTTGCCTGGTGGCGCAGTGGTTAAGACTCCTCGCTCCCAGTGCAGGGGGCCCGGCTTCGAGCCCTGGTCCGGGAACTAGACCCCGCATGCATGCTGCAACTAAGGAGCCCACGTGCTGAGACTAAGGAGCCTGCCTGCCGCAACTAAGACCCGGAGCGACCAAATAAATATTAAAAAAAAAAAAAGAATGTGTAGGCTAATTTGTAAGGGAGGTAAATTGGCCGTTTAAAATATTAGAGCTGCCTTCACAGTTGAGGATGGCCTGGGGACTCTGAGACTCCCACGAACTTGGCTAATTAATCATTTCTGAAAGCGCTTTCTCCCCAGTGAGCAGAACCTGGGAAGGGTCTCCGGGAATGGCAGTGATCGTGTCCCTTCACTCTGGTCCTTGGGGCCAGCCCTGGGGAGGGGCGGGGATGGGACCCGGGCCAGGGTGCTGCCCCTGAGCACACTTGAACCTGCCCCATGGAGGCTCTGAGTGCAGTCCCTGTGGGTGGGGAAGTGTATTCTCCGGGAGGGAACAGCCACCGCCAGGCCTCTGTCCCCTCTGCCCAGTGAAACTGGGCACAGAGCCCTCCTGCAGGCGCTGCTCCAACGCAGGTGTTGCTCCAACGCAGGTGTTGATCACGTGGTTAGACGTGATCACCTGGCACAGGAAGGCACGTGACCTTGCAAGTGCCGGTCTCAGCCTTTTGATTGGACCCTTGACTGGAAGTGATGAGTGGATTCTGAAGGGGAGGAGATTCCAAACCACAGGGAGCCACCTGGAGTCCAGGGTCGAGGCAGAGGGAGCTGCGCTCACGGGGGCGGAGTGGTGGTGACTGAGACAGGAGGTGGCCCCAAGTCGCTTGAGGAAGGTGGACATGTGTTTGCAGTTGTGTCCACGTTAACGTGTCTTATCGCGTCCTTAGAGTCTTTGGAAGTTGAACACGTGTGTCAGACACAGGTAGGACCACGAGGCGGGGGCCAGCCCTTCCCAGGGACACCATGGGAGTAACGTTTGGGGTGTTTTGAAACCCGCACACCTGATTCACGGATTCTCCAATCAGGTAAATATGTTCGAAGGGGTCCTGTCAGCGTCCATCAGCAGAGTCTGCGGTGCAGCTCGTGCGTCCCCTGCAGTGGTGGCTGCCCGTGTGCTGGGGAGAAGCAGCCCTGATCAATTAGCAGCGTCGGTCCTGAGAGCTGCGGTGGGAAGAAGGGTTCAGCCACCTGGTGATGCTCGCCCAGCTCTCCAGCTGGCCCCGGGCTTGTGCCGCTCATGCCTCGGGTGGTTCCCAAGACTGATCTCACGTGGAGTCCACCCCACGTGTGGGGGCATGCACTGTGGCCTTGTTTGTAGCTACAGAAGCCAGAGACTGACTGAGTACCACGTGTTTGTTTGTTCCGTGGAATTCTCTGGAGCCTAGGAAACAATGAGGGGGGCATCTTTGTGGCTGAAACGGGACAGTCTCCAAGATACCAGGGAGACTGGGAGACCAGCGGGACGGGAATGTTCCCTGTGTGCACGCAGCGGGGGCGGGGGGCAGGGGATGCTTCCAGAGCTATCCGAGGTCGGCTGGAATGGCAGCCGAGGGTGGGAGGTGCAAGGCCCACCCTTCCCTTGGGGCTGCCTGGACTTCAGCCCATCCATGAACCTCTTCCCACTTAAAGGGCAGCAACTTTGTTAATTACAAAAACAGCCACAGGGAGGTTGTGAAGGGTCTTTCTGCCCATTGTGGGGTGACCTGAGCCCCCCTCAGCGGCAAGCCTCAGGGCTTCCAGGCCCCTCTGTGGCCCCTATTCCGGGGTCGTCGTGAGGGACCACTCCCCCTTCAGAGATCCTCACCCAGGTTCCCCCGGTGGCCCCAGCCCAGCTCTTTGTGGTCTCTAGGACCCCCAGTCCCTCGCCCTCCCAGTTCCCTGTCATCCTCGCTCCCTCACCCACCCAGTCTGGACCCCGCGTGTGGCGCCCACAGCCCCAGACATGTCCCCTGAGCCGGGCCCTGCGTCCTCGCCTGCGTGTCCTCACGGCCAGGCAGGCCCACGGGCAGCGGAGCTCCCACGTCAGTCATCAGTTCCTTCACAGCCGAGTCCAGCCCCTTGTAAAGCCTGTGGTTGATCGTCACAGAAACAGCAGCCAAGGAGGGACACCCCCCGGGTCTGCACTGTGTTCCCGCCCCCACGGGGAGGCTTGGTGTGAGGCCTGTGCCTTCAGGTGCCCTCTCGGAGCCCTGAGACCACCAGGGTGACCACATGCAGAAGGCCCCGACCTGACCCCAGTGCTGAGCCCACGTGAGACCCACAGCAGACCCACCCTGACAGCCCAGAATCATGAGAACTAAGGAACTGTCGCTTTCACCACGGCACGTGGGGATGTTTGTGATGAGGCAGCGGGTAACGGAGGCGCCCATGTGTGTTGTGACCTTGGTCCCATCAGCCTCTGCAGTCATCCCAGGCTCAGGTTCAGAAAGTCACCCTCTTTGCTGGGCACAGGACTCCCTGTCCCCCAGCTGCCCCACCGTTCCCCGTCTCCGACGTGCCACACCCTCTTCTCCAGGTTCCTGGAACTTTGTCTCCGTTTTTGGACGTGCCCTGCTCCACCAGGCCTTTTACCTGTGCTGTCCCCTCCACCTGAGCTGCCCTTCCTCTCACCTCCACCGGCACGTTCCCGGTCAGCTTTCCAGCCACGGCCCAGATGCCATCCCTGGGTGCCCACCGGGGTGTCCGCTGCTAAAATCATGATCGACACGCTGCCGCCTTGTGGCACCAAGCAGACGTGTGCCCACGGCCATCTCTCCCCAGCTCCGGCCGCCTGCTGCCTGCTCCGCCGTGAGCATGAGTGGGGTCTGGTCGCCTCTCCATCACGCTCGCCTGGGCCTAGGACAGGCCTTCAGAGACGGGGATCTCACCACCACTCGGCGGCTGTGGCCCTCGATGCTGAGCTCCAGCTCCTCCAGATGATGTGGCCACTGTCTCTACTCCCTGCCCCCAGCATCCTCGCCTCCGGAGGCCCTGGGCCACGCCTGGCACTTGGGTTTCAGCCCTCAGGCTTCAGAGCCTTTCTCTGCAACATCACCTGCCCCGTCACCCCTGAATCTATAGAAAATCAGGCTTCCCAAGAGGGCAGAGAGTGAGGGATGTGCCTTCTGTGCAGGAATACACAGAATCACGTGTGAGGAAGCTCGGGAGACACAGCAATAAGTACGTGAAGAAGCAGATCGCTAATCTTCCCGTCAGTTAAGTGGTGACTTTATTTTTCAGCTGTGTACTAGGGTACACATTTTTAGACACACACCAGGGAGAGAGAAGAGTAGGTAAGCCCTGGACCCACCCAGCCCCGGCAACCCCAGACGCTTGAAAACCACCTCTTACACAATGTTGTAAATCAGCTATACTCCAATATTAAAGAAATAGAAAAAAGGAAAAAAATTTAAAAATTTTAAAGATCAAAAAAAGAAACTTTAAAAAAATAATAAAAATAAAATCACCTTTTAAATGATAACAGTAACAAATGCCTCTCTTAGAAATTTCAGTGAACACAAAGGCATGTAAGAAATAAGATCTATATTCTAATCTCCAATCTGGAGAGAGCCAGGGTTTCCCTCTTGTCACCTATTTCTTGTTTCTAGGTTAGATTAGATTACTCAGCAAAACTCTGCCTGCACATAAAGAATCAAATAGTGCTGTGGAGCTTGTATTAAAAATTAGGGGTCATTCTTCCACCCCTGTGCTGTTTCCCACCTCCCAGCAGCACCCTCTGGCTCTCATCATTGCTAAACCAAGTGGCTACTTCTGGAATGCTTTTAGCTTTAAGCATTGTCTGTTGACTTAATGCACTGAGGCTATGATAACAGAATACCATGGACATTCAGTAGTCACAGCAAGTCCGAGACCAAGGTGGTGGCAGAGTTGATTCCCAGCGAGGACCTGCTCCCTGGCTTGCAGACCGTCATCTTCTCGCTGTCTTCACACAGCAGACAGAGGATGCTCTGGTGTTGTCTCCTTCTCACAAAGGCAGTGATCTCCTGATGGGGGCTCTACCCCCATGACCTCATCTAAACCTAATTACCTCCCAAAGGCCCCACGTCCGGGTGCCATCACATTGGGAATTAGGGCTTCAACATAGGAGTTTTGGTGGGACAGCAGATACTCAGTCCATAACATTTGTTGGCCTCACATGATGATGATGGAAAAGGGGGACTTGGCTCATTTGCATGCCCCTCCCCCACCACACACCTGTGCTCCCGTTGCCCCAGTATGGCTTCCTGGTGGTTGGGATTAGATTCACCTCTGGCTGTGATGATGAAACTGTTGTTCCATGCAGGATCACGTGATCATTTTTCCTGCCCAGTCTTTTCTTCTCCCTGCAGTTGGCAATCTCACTTTTTTTTTTTAAATAAATGTATTTATTTTTATTTATTTATCTTCGGCTGCTTTGTTTCTTCATTGCTGCACACGGGCTTTCTCTAGTTGCACCGAGCGGGGGCTACTCTTCGTTGTGGTGCACAGGCTTCTCATTGCAGTGGCTTCTCTTGTTGCGGAGCAGGGTCTTTAGGTGCACGGGCTTCAGTAGTTGTGGCACGCGGGCTCAGTAGTTGTGGCTTGCGGGCTCTAGAGCGCAGGCTCAGTAGTTGTGGCACACGGGCTTAGTTGCTCCGCGGCATGTGGGATCTTCCTGGACCAGGGATCAAACCCGTGTCCCCTGCACTGGCAGGCGGATTCTTAACCACTGCGCCACCAGGGAAGACCCCTCACTTTATTTTTAATCACTTCTCACTAGTTTATCCCAGACTTTCTTCCAGCCATGGAAGCCTCCTCAGCTCAGGTAGTCTGTCAGTCTTTCTCCTCTGAAAGACACCTTTAGTCAGGTTATTCTTTTCAGAAAGTCCCCGTCAGAATTGGCTAATCCTTCCTCAGGAAATCTCTCTCAGGATGGGGTCATCCCTCCTCAGAAACTGCCTCTCAGGATCAGGTCATCACTCCTCAGAATCTCCCCCACAGGATCGGGTCAGGACTTTTCTGAAAGTCTTCCTCAGTGTCAGGTCATTCTCTTCAGGAAGTCTCCCTGGGGATTGGGTAATCCCTCTCAGAAAGTCTTTCCAAGGATAGGGTTGTCCCTCCTTAGGAAGCCTCTGACTGATCTGGGCCATCCATCGTCAGGAAGTCTCCCTCAGGATTGGGTCATTCTTCCTCAGAAAGTCTCCCTCAGGATCAGGTCATTCTTCCTCAGAAAGTCTCCCTCAGGATCAGGTCATTCTTCCTCAGAAAGTCTCCCTCAGGATCAGGTCATTCTTCCTCAGGAAGTCTCCCTCAGGATCAGGTCATTTCCCCCCAGAAAGTCTCCCTCAGGGTCGGGTCATTCTTCCTCAGAAAGTCTCCCTCAGGGTCGGGTCATTCTTCCTCAGGAAGTCTCCCTCAGGATCAGGTCATTCTTCCTCAGGAAGTCTCCTCAGAATCAGGTCATTTTCCCCCAGAAAGTCTCCCTCAGGGTCAGGTCACCCCCTGCAGAAGTCTCCTTCGAGATCGGTTCACCCCTCCTCAGAAAGTCCCCTCAGATTTGCACCATCCCTCCTCAGGAGTCTCTGTCAGGATCAGCTCATCACTCCTTCGAAAGTCTCCCTCAGGATCAGGGTATCTCCCCTCATGAAGTCTCTCTCAGGTCCTGTTATCCCTCCTCAGTGTCTCCCTTAGGCTCCTGTCATCCCTCCTCTGGAAGTCCCTCGAGGATTTGGTCGTCACTCAGGGGTTCCTGCTTTTGATCCTGTCGTCGCTTCTATAGAGTCTCCCTCGCAATTGGGCCATTGCTCCTTTGCTGCCCGAAGCTTCTATCCTGTGTGGAGGTGCTCAGTACTGTGCTTTTCACTCCATTCATTTTTAGGACCTTGCTGTGCCCCAGTGTGTTTGTCAAGCTGGGTCCTTTGAGAACCTTTCCATCTGGACATTCACATCCTTCAAGTTCTGAGGAAAAGTCTTGAACAATTATTTTTGTTTTTTATAAATTTTATTTATTTATTTAATTTTTTGGCTGCGTCGGGTCTTAGTTGTGGCATGCAGGACCTTTCATTGTGGCGCGGGTTCTTCGTTGTGGTGCACGGGCTGCTCTCTAGTTGTGATGTGCAGATTTTTTTTCTCTCTAGTTGTAACATGCGGGTTTTCTCTTCTCTGGTTATGGTGCACGGGCTCCAGAGGGCATGGACTCTGTAGGTTGCGGCATGTGGGCTCTCTAGTTGAGGCACGTGGGCTTAGTAGCCCCACGGCATGTGGGATCTTAGTTCCCAGACCAGGGGTCGAACCCGCGTCCCCTGCATTGGAAGGCGGATCCTTTACCACTGGACCGCCAGGGAAGTCCCTTGAACAATTATTTTTGGATGCATTTCTTCCTTCCTGTCTTTCTGAAAGTCCTAGAAGAATTGTTTTTGGCCATTTGGATTGTCCTTCAATTTCATTACCCTTTCTGTTTTCTACATCGGTCTTTTGCTCCGCTGTCTAGGAGTTTTCTACTACTTCATGTTCCAACTCTTCTGTCGATTTTTTTGTCGTGGTCAATGTATTTTAAATACCCCAGAGCTCTTTTTGTTCTCTGTTCTGTTTAATAGTGTTATTTAAAAAAAATAGATCCAATAACTTCTTTTATCTTTGAGGATATTAATAATAGTTGGGTTTTCTTTCTTTTTGTATTTCAAGTTTCCTTCTTGCATAATCTTCGTCTCCTCCAGCTTTTGGCCTCTGTCGCTGGTTTTGTTGGATCTAATTTACAGGCTTCCGGGAAACGCTGGTGCGGGTCACCCATCTGAGGTCTTGGCTAGAGGTGTCCCCCTGCTGTCGATGTCTGGTACTTTCCTCCCGGGCTGGTCATTTTCCCTGAATCCCCCCTTGGGGACTCCTGCCAGGTAGCTGTGGGGAAGCTCCCAGAGCCTCAACCCTCCCAAGCCTGGTGGGTCCCCAGTGTGGGTCTGCGTCACATCCGGCACCTGGGTTCTGCTAATTGAGTTCTTGCTCTTCCAGTTGCTTCCGCTTCTAGAATCCTGCTGCCTGCGCTGCTGTTTCAGCTGTGTTCACTTTGTCCTGGTGAAGGGTTACTGTCTTCACCCCTTTCCCACCAGCCAGGTCTGGGAGGGTTTGGACCTCAGCGCACACCCAGCCCGCCATCCTCCCCGCAATGTGTCCTGGTCTTTTTTCCATAACTTCACTGAGGTGAAGTTATGGAAAACTTCATCTCAGTGAAGTTGGTACCTTGCTTAAAAAAAATATCCTAACAGTGTAACATTTTTCTCCGGCTTGTAAAAACTACAAAGACGTTTGTAATGTCCGGTTAACGACTCATCCTGTGGTTTCCTGTCATTGCTTAAGTCGTCCCGTCACTGAGCATTTGGCGTCCCCCCTTTTTCGAGCTGACACGAATGACGCTGAATGGACACCCGTGCGTGCGGAGTGTGTGGCCTTGGGAGAGGATTCCTGCCGGGCATCGTGAGGCCAGGAGGTAGAGCCCGTGGAGCCTTTTAAGGGTGGCTCTGAGAGGG
Organism: Delphinus delphis; assembly: GCF_949987515.2. Taxonomy (NCBI): domain Eukaryota; kingdom Metazoa; phylum Chordata; class Mammalia; order Artiodactyla; family Delphinidae; genus Delphinus; species Delphinus delphis. The sequence continues at coordinate 1,582,700 of NC_082697.1, read as the reverse complement.
AGAGGACATGGCCTTTGGTGGTGGCTTTCCTTTCTTAATTCATCTGGGGAAGTCTTCCTGGGCAAACGGCCGGGATGCCCGGTCCCCCTGGGTTTGATCGCCTGCCTATGGGTGGGCCCCACCGGCAGCCCCGGCCCAGAGCGCCCTCTGGTGGTTCCCTGTCTCGGGCCGGCTCCTTGGCCAGGATGGGAATGGCTGAATTTGGGCATCATCTCCGCAGTGGGGAGAACACAGTCAAGCATAGAGGAGGAGGTTATAACTAAAAACCCGAACAAGGGAAACCGACCCCGAAGGCTCAGGGGCTGAGCGGGGAGGGAGAGGCGAGCAAGGCCGCGGCAGGGCTGGCCCTCGGCGCTCGGGTCCCCCTACCCCCGCCCCACGTCCAGGTGGGGAGTGTCCACGCCAGGCCTCCTGGCCGGCCATGTGCGGCCCCTCCCACGCTCCCACGCGATCTTCCTCCCTCTTCTGCGGCCTCTGTCCCCTCCTGTCTCCGCGGGCCACCCAGGTGCTGTCGCCGAGCGGCCGTCCTGGGGCAGCAGCTTCGTGGGTCTAGGAGATGCTCGCAGGGGTGCAGGCTGCCCCCCCCGGAGTCCCCACCGTGTGGCCGTGATTTGTGACCCTCACATTCCAGACTCCGGGTCCACCCTTGCTGGACAGAAGCACCGGGGCCAAGGGCCCTAGAAAACGGGTCCTGCAGGCTGTGGGTTTCCTGTGCAGAGTGAGAACCTGGACTGGGGGCGCAGGGCGGGTGTGGGGAGGGATGGGCCCTGGTGCCTGCAGGGCTGCATGCTTGGCACAGGGATGTGGAAAGTGCTCGGCCCTGCTGGATGGGGCCGTGAGGGGGCAGTTCTGCTGACGGGCACCGCTGGGCCGCGTGAGCCGTGAGCCGGGGCTCACGAGCCCCGCAGCGGGCCGCCCGCAGACGCACCGTGTTCCCCCGCTCACGTCTGCTTCTCCTTCAGATGCTGGACGAGAACCACCACCTGATCCAGTGCATCCTGGACTATCAGAGCAAGGGCAAGACGGCCGAGTGCACCCAGTGAGTGGCATGGCCGCCCGTGCCCGTCCCGGCTGCCTCTGGGGCTTGGTGGCCTGAGCGAGTGGGCCCTCAGGGTCAGCTAAGCTGCTGGGTCAGCGCCCCTGGGTGGCTCCCCAGGGAGAGGTGGGCAGGTTTGGAGGGGAGTGGGAGTGTGGGGGAGAGGGGACCACTGGGGGGGCCCAGGCCAGCCGCACCAGGGGACAGCGAGCTCCTCCAGGTGGGACCTCGTGTGACCCCAGGGCCCCCCCCATTCTCTGAACTGACCCGGCAGCCACTCCCCCTTGGCCACCAGGTCGAGGGTCTCCCCCCTCATCCTGGACCGCAGAGCACTGTGCCGCCTGCCCGTGCACACCCTCCTCCCCCTCAGCCGCTCCCTCGCCTGCAGGTACCAGCAGATCCTGCACCGGAACCTGGTCTACCTGGCCACGATCGCGGATTCTAACCAGAACATGCAGTCCCTGCTGCCCGCCGTGAGTGCCTGCCATGGGGTGGGGGGCCCAGGTGTAGACAGCGTTGTCCAAACCTTCGGGGCTGCTCTTTGGTCCAGATCTGGGAGGTGAGGTTGCCAGGGGTCACTGGTGAGCTCCACCTCCCGTCTGCCTCCTGTGATCAGAGGTGGGCTTGGGCTGGTGGGGGGAGAGCACCCTGGGAACCCGGTGCTGAGGCGCAGGACAGGCTGTGCAAGGGCCCTGGGGCACAGGGGGTGTGAGGGCCAGAGCCGGCTGGCCAGCTGAGACCAAGAGGGGTGGGGCGGGCGTGGGCAAGGTGAGGTGGACGCAGCTCCCTGAGTCCCAGGAAAGGGGGGCCCGGCTTTAAACCTCCAAGTGTGTGTCGATAGCCCGGGGAATGCTTGGCATAGCATTTCCATCTTGGCCTGAGGTGTCCGAGCCGGCAGTCAGCGGCGTCCAGCTGCATGAGGGCGGTGTCCCACCCTGGAGGTGCTGGCCGGCAGCCATGGAGTATGGCTGTGGGTCTCAGGGCGGCTGAGCCCCCGGAGCGGCTCCTGGTGGCCCTTCTCCACGCTAACCCTCTCGGTGCCCTTCCCGCTGCCACAGCCGCCAACCCAGAGCCTGGCGCTGGGCCCCGGAGGGCTGTCGCAGAGCGGCTCGGGCCAGGGCCTGCACTCGCAGGGCAGCCTCAGCGACGCCATCAGCGCGGGCCTGCCGCCACCCTCCCTCATGCAGGCCCAGATCGGCAACGGTGAGCGGCCCTGGGCGCGCTGGGCTCTGGGTTGGTTCCGGGGGGCAACGGGGTCACCGACTGGGCTCCCGGGTGGCCGGCCACCGCGGTGGGGACCCTCTCCTACCGGAGGCCCTGCTGCAGGCGCACGTGCTCAGGGTGAAACGCGGAGGGATAAGGCCCTTATTCCAGGTCCCCTGCGAACTGGGGCTGCGTCACCTCAGAGCGCGGGCTTCCGTGTGGGGCTCCTGTCCTTGGGTTGAGAACCGCCACTAGCCGTCGGGAACCATTGATAAAGGTAACAGGGAGCAGGCGACCCCTCTGCGCGCTCAGCACGTGTGTGCATTTCCTGGTCACGCGCCCGTGTCCCTCGCTCGTTGCGTCCTTGACCATGGTCAGCCTCCCCCCAACAGCCGCGTGAAGGAAGCTGGCCCGGGGGGCGGGGGGGAGGCCCTAGCGCGAGGCCAGGGCTGCCGTCAGAGGTGGTCTTTGGTGGGTTTCAGCGTGCCCCCCCGCCACCGCCCTGGCAGGTCCGAACCACGTGACCCTGCAGCAGACGGCGCAGAGCACGCTGCCCACCACCTCCATGAGCATGTCCGGCAGCAGCCACGGCTCGGGGCCCGGCTACAGCCACTCGGGACCGGCCTCGCAGAGCATCCCCCTGCAGGGCCAGGGCGCCATCAGCAGCTACGTGTCCCGGGCCAACATCAACATGCAGTCCAACCCAGGTACCATCCCCAGAGACCCCGCTCCCCTCCAGCGCAGGCCAACATGGTCCCCAGGGCCACCCTCCTCCGGAAACCCCCAAGGGGCGAGGGCCGGGGGCTGGGCGGCTTCAGGGGAGGCTCTGAGGAGGGGCAGCAGCCGCCCCGCTGGGAGGACTGGGTGGCAGCCAGTGCACAGGAGTGGGAGGCTGAAGGGCAGGTAGGGCTGCGGGGCCTTGAGCGCTTGGGAAGCGTCAGGTCCCAACCAGGGTGTCCCACGACAGTCAGACGCACCGGGGTTCAAAGGCTTAGAACAGAAAAAGAGGATGGGAATTATCTCCTTAGCTCTCGCTACGCTAATTACACATTGAAGACAATCTAGTTTGGATACATTGAGTCAAGTAAAATGTCACTGAAATAGATTCCCCCTGTTTCTTCTCATTCTCTGACGTGGCTCACGTCCCCTGTGCTGGACGGTGCTGCCCTGGAGGGTCCCGAGCAGGGGTGGCAGGAAAAGACAGGCAGGCGGGGCCCCCACTGGAGCCTTCGAGACCCAGGTCTTGGGGGAGGCAAGGCGATAGGCTCCTCTGGGACCAGCCTTGGGGACTTAGGGGCGTGGGGCCGGCATTTCACATTTTATGAGTTGCCCAAAGGCGCGTTGGCGGGAAGGGTGGCGTGGCCTCGCGGGGCAGAGCTGCACAGGCCCAGCCCGGGAGGAGGGCTCAGGCGGGTCTGCGGGGTGCCGCCCAGGAGCTTCGTGGGTTACACGGGGTCTGTCGTGTCCCCCAGTGTCCATGATGCACCAGCAGGCAGCCTCGTCCCACTACAGCGCGGCCCAGGGCGGGAGCCAGCACTACCAGGGCCAGTCCATGGCCATGATGGGCCAGAGCGGGCAGGCGGGCAGCATGATGGGGCAGCGGCCCATGGCGCCCTACCGGCCCTCCCAGCAAGGTGAGGCCCGCCCCCCCGGTGCAGGGAACCGGTGGGGGAGGGGCAGTGTGTGCAGTGCGTGGGGCAGGCCTCCCCGTGTCCCCCGGGCGGGCCTGGTGGAGTGTCCTCTGATTGGGGGCCCGTTGGGGAGGTTCTGGGGCTCGGGGAGGTGACATCCGGCGCTGTCCCCTAGGCTCGTCCCAGCAGTACCTGGGCCAGGAGGAGTACTACGGCGGCGAGCAGTACGGCCATGGCCAGGCCGCCTCGGAGCCCATGAGCCAGCAGTACTACCCGGACGGTGAGGCCGCAGTGGCTTCCGTCCGCTGCTCACTGGTCGTTCCCAATTCGGACCCCAGAGCGAGTCCCCTTTGGGGGCGGGAGGCGGGCCTCTGCTGAGAGGAGCTTCCAGCACTGGCCCCCTGGGGCTGGGAGCGCAGTCCTGAGGATGGACGCGAGTTCATCGTGAGATGCTCTCAGGAAGGTGACGAGCGTGAGCCGACTGTCTCGTAACGCTCCCCTCCCAGCTGCTCAGTTACAACTTCTGCAGCTTCTTTTCCTTTTCCGTGTCACCTTTCAGGCATCTTCAAGTGGCCCCAGGGTTTGTGGAGGTGGCGTTTAACATGGCCGCAGAGGACGGGTGGGATTTGGGGAGGACCCCCCAGGCAGGGTGCGTGAGCAGGTCTGGTGCTGGGGAGGTGGCCAAGACTGGGGAAGGGCAAGCCGTGACCCCCCTGTGGAATGGTGGCCGGGCCTCACGAGGTGTCACGCGCTCCGAAGGGAGCCGGCGGGGGGATGGTGACCGTGTAGCGACGTTAAGAGCTGACGTCCACGTGCGTGTCACGCATCGGGCACCGAGTACACTCTGTAACCGTGGCTGGTTGGTCCTCACGCTGCCCCGAGGGGCAGGTGGCCGTCTGCACTTTAAAGTAAGGGAACCGCAGCTGCCTGTCGGCAGGAAGTGTCCCCGGGGGTTCCGTCTAGGGAAACCGGACCGCACCCAGTGCCGGGGTCTCCTGACCCGACGCCCGAGTTCACGCGGCCTCTCCTGGGTCTGGGCAGCCGGGGCCTCCGCTGACTGCAGGGCACCCTGTTTGCTTGCAGGACATGGCGATTACGCCTACCAGCCGGCGTCCTACACGGAGCAGAGCTATGACCGGTCGTTTGAGGAGTCCACGCAGCACTACTACGAGGGCGGTAAGGTGGCCGGGCCTCAGTTTCCGGGCCCGACGGGCGTGGGGCGTATGGAGATGGGGGCCAGGCGCCGATAAAGCCGCCGAGGTGACGTCACCAAACACGGATTTGGGAAGAAACAGGCATAGTCGGTTCTCACACGGTTCTCAGGTGCGGGGACTTCCTGCCGCCCCAGGGGCCCCGAGAGGAGAGGAGCCATTAAGCTCACAGCGTGGCGTGGTCCTGGGCCTCGGTCTGGACGTCAGGATTGGGGACAATGGCAAGGCTGCCCGGGGCCCGGAGAGGAAAAGGCAGATGATATGTACAGAACAGGTGACTCGAAAATGTGACTTTTGGGGTGATTTTTTTTAAGTTGTAAAAAACGTAAAGTTTACCATTTTAACCATTTTTAAGTGCACAGTTCAGCGGCACTAAGCACATTCATACTGTTGTGCGACCACCGTCATCACCACATCATCTCAGAGCCTTCTCGCCTCCCCAACCTGACACGCTGTCCCCAATAAACACTAACTCCCCACTTCCCCTCCTCGACCCTGCTCTCCTCCCCCTCCAGGAAAGCGGGGCTCAGCCTCCTCCGCGGGAGGGCCCCCGCCTGCCTCGCGCGCTGCTCCCTGGGACGAGCTCGTTGAAGTCTGAAGGGCACAGTTCTGTACCCTCGCTTTGGGTTGCATACGATTGTCTTTCATAATTGATGAGTTTGCTAAAACATTCAGGGACTTCTTTTAAGGCAAGTGTGGCATACGACGCAGTTTCCTCCTGGATCTGGAAGCATTTTGTTCCGCCTTGTTAATGACCCCTGCACGTGTTAACACGGTACCGGCCATACCGCAACCGGTGGCCTGCCGGGTCTTGCTTAGGGTGGGAGGTGCGGGGGGGAGTTTGCTTTGAGAGGGCTGGGCGCATAAGTGGCCTGCGGCCCTGAGAAGGGCAGGATGTTGGGTGGGAGCAATAAGGGGGTCGCCTGAAGCCAACAGAAAGAACTTTCTGGTAATTAGGTTTGTCCCCCAGGCGGATGGGGAACCTTGAGGGGCACAGGTGGCTGGTCCTGGGGTTGTGCACAGGAGGTAGTATCTGGCAGGAGCCCTGTGGGGTCCCCGGAATGAGAGGACCAGTGTCAGGAAGGGACCAGGGCATGGCCGACCCAGCCGAGCAGGACACTGTTGCTGTCGGGGCCACTGCAGAGGAAACCTGGAAGTCCCGATGGCATTTCCTGTCTGTGAGGTTTGCAGGAGCAAGGGCTGGACAGAGCCAGTGTCCGCTGTGACACGTCCAGGGCGCTTCTGTGGCATGTTCCCCCGGGTCATGCCAGGTGTACAGGACCAGGGTGTCCGGGTGCCACCTGCTGCATAAAACAAAGGGCGCTAAGAGCACACGCACCACAGACAGCCTCTGGAGAAACACCTGGGACAGCGATGGAGGTGAGGAGGCTGGGCGGGGGAGGGGGCCTTCCTCCCCGGACCTGTGGAAGACGGACTTGGTTTGTTTTTTTATTTCTGAATCGCCCAGTTAGAAGTCAAACTTACTGAAAATCAAAGCACTAACCCTGTGGCCCCCCAGACCCGCCCACACCCCCCAGTCCTGGGGTTGCAGCACCGCTGTTTGGGGCGTTTCCCCCGATGGCGACGGTGACTGTGATTGGGCGTTGGGGATGGTGGGGACGGCTCCGCCCCAAATGGCTGCCACGCGGGTCCCCGAGGCTCATCCTTGCTTGGCGACAAGGCTGTATAGACGGGTCGGTCACCCTTGTGCATTAGCACCTCTGGCTGTCCTACGGCCACGTTCCTGCCACGTTTGATGACAACACCAGCCTCTTCTTTCACAAATAAGTGGTTCCTTTTTTCACGGCCATGTCACAGAATGTTGCAAGATTCTTAAAGATAGAAACAAATGAAAAGGAGAGGAAAAACAAGAGAAGTCGTTGTACCGGCCAGTGGTGGAGGGAAGGCCCTGGAGCCGCTGTCGCTGTCCCAGGCTGTTCTAGGAAGAGCAGTCTGGGCTCCCCAGCTCTGCTGCTCCCACGAAACCCTCCTGAGAATCGCTCAGGCTTGTTCAAAGAAGTCCTGCCTCTCTCCTTTCAGAGTTGTCCATACAGGTCCATCTTCTACTGGGATTTGGCCCCGGGTCAAGAGAAGGTTTTTCTGGGTGCGTGAGAGTTGCGCCGGGTTCTCACCCCCTGCACACCTGCTGTGTCTAGGCCACGGCGGCTGCTGCTGTGAATTAATTCCTTTACCCGTTATCCTAGAAAGAGAAAAGGGGTTGTAAGACACGAGAATATGCAGACTGACCCCATAACTCTGAAACCCTGGAGAAAACCTGCCAAGTCTCTGATGAATTTCTCCGATGCATTCCTCACAAAGACAGTGAACCTGGGTCTCCACTGGTCACTGACACCTCCTCGGCCATCGGCCGTCCCATCGGCCATTGTTGCTGGGACTGGTCATGGTTGTGAGGAGGGAGCAGCTATCAAGGTGTTTCCTTAGACGATGACCAATCAGAAAACCCAGCAGATTCCTCAGAGCCCACTTTGGAGAAGAGCTCCTGCGCTGTAGAGCATGTGTTCCTTCATTGTTCTGCGCAGCTGGAAATTGAACTTCCTTATGGGGTTTTAAGCCTTTCTACATGAACTCGCTCTCAATAAAGCTGTTATTCTAAAATGTACATTATCAGGATCCCAGTTTTAAAATACTTACATTTTACTGGACTTCCCTGGTTGGTTCAGTGGTTAAGAATCCGTCTGCCAATGCAGGGGACACGGGTTCGAGCCCTGGTCCGGGAAGATCCCACATGCTGCGGAGCAACTAAGCCCATGCACCACAACTACTAAGCCTGCGATCTAGAGCCCACGCGCCACAACGACTGAGCCCACGTGCCACAACTACTGAGCCTGTGTGCCACAACTACTGAGACTGCATGCCGCAACTACTGAGCCCACGTGCCACAACTACTGAGCCTGCACTCTAGAGCCCGTGAGCCACAACTACTGAAGCCCATGTGCCTAGAGCCCGTGCTTCGCAACAAGAGAAACCACTGCAGTGAGAAGCCCGTGCACCACAACGAAGAGTGGCCCCTGCTTGCCGCCACTAGAGAAAGCCCGCGCGCAGCAACAAGGACCCAACGCAGCCAAAAATAAATAAATAAACAATAAAATAAAAATATTTTAAATGAAAAAAAATCTATAAAAAACTTAATTAACTAAAAACAAAGACAAGAACAAGAAAACCACAAGCAGCCCTCCTTTCCAGGCTGTCTGGTGCCACAGGGGGTAAACACCCCGGGTCCCCTCGCCCCGCCTGCTCCTGCTAGAGGACGGGGTCTCATGCAGAGAAAGACCCACACTCTGCGGTTAAAGGCCAGACACTGTGGTTTTGAAAAAAACGATGAAACTAAACTTAAATTGGTTTTCTTATAAAGGTGTCTTGAAAACAGAATGGAATTTAGTCTCTACACCAATCTAAAACTCTTAAGACCTGCATTAGGAAGACTTCGTAGCAAGATTTTTATTAATGTATTTTTAAAGTTTTGTTTAAATATAGTTGATTTACAATGTTGTGTTTCAGCTGTACAGCAAAGTGATTCAGTTATACACACACACACACACACACAGACACACGTATATATATATATTCTTTTTTTAGGTTCTTTTCCATTACACACGTAGAAAGATTTTTAAATCGTTGTTAATACTCCCTTTTTAAAAAAATTTATTTATTTTATGTATTTATTTTTGGCTGCATTGGGTCTTTGCTGTGTGTGGGCTTTCTCTAGTTGCGGCGAGTGGGGGCTACTCTTCGTTGCGGTGCGCGGGCTTCTCACTGCGGTGGCCTCTCCTGTTGCGGAGCACGGGCTCTAGGCACGCAGGCTTCAGTAGTTGCGGCACATGGGCTCAGCAGTTGTGGCTCGCCGGCTCCAGAGCGCAGGCTCAGTAGTTGTGGCACACGGGCTTAGTTGCTCCACGGCATGTGGGCTCTTCCCGGACCGGGGCTCGAACCCGTGTCCCCTGCATTGGCAGGTGGATTCTTAACCCCTGTGCCACCAGGGAAGTCCCCAATACTCCCTTTAACTGTTGGTAATTACTTGGTAATACGTTTACTGCTCTCCCAGTTATTTTCTTACCAGGAGCTTCCTTCCAAAATGAGGCTTTAGCGCGGGTGCTGGCTGGCTAGTTAGAGTTTTGAAAATGAGAATTAAGCCATTTTCTCTGGGAAAAGAAAAAGTAAGTGAACCTGAAACATCTCTGGGACTGTACCCACATATAGATGCAGAACACAAGGGCAAACGTCTGCCTCTTTTCGTTCATAAAGTCACAGGAAAACACATTACAGGTCTGAGCTGGAACCCTGGCTTGCATGTTTGCCAATAAGACGAGGGTGTCCCAAAACTTCTGGGGTCCCTTTGAACTGTGGGGATCATACGGCTTTTCCCTGTGTCTGTGTCCAGATCTCCTTCTTCTTAGAAGGACATCAGCCACTGGATTAGGGCCCACCCTAACCTTGTATGACCTCCCTTTAACTAATTACATCTGCAAAGACCCTATTTCCAAATGAGGCCACAGGTTCCTGGGGTCAGGACCTCAACAGCTCTTTTGGGGGACACAGTTTACCTACAACACTGGTATTGGTCTTTGTCTTAATTGCATTAAGCTCTTCACTTTGGCGATACATTTGTATTTCTATAAGACAGTAAGAGAAAGCATTGTGTTGGCCAAAAAGTTCATTCGGTTTCGCTGTAAGCTGGCTCTAGTAGCGCTTAGCTGTCTTTAACTTCATTTGAAACAATTTTGTAATTTTGTGAGATTGTATGTGACAGCTGTCATACCTGTGCATTTAAAAAAAAAAAATCAGGGCTTCCCTGGTGGCGCAGTGGTTGAGAGTCCGCCTGCTGATGCAGGGGACGCGGGTTCGTGCCCCGGTCCGGGAAGATCCCACATGCCGCGGAGCGGCTGGGCCCGTGAGCCATGGCCGCTGAGCCTGCGCGTCCGTAGCCTGTGCTCCGCAACGGGAGAGGCCGCAACAGTGAGAGGCCCGCGTACCGCAAAACAAAACAAAACAAAATAAAAAAAAAAATCAAAACTGGTGAATTTTTGTGTAGCCATTTTAATATTGAAGATGGAAGAAAAAAAGCAACATTTTTGGCCCATTATGCTTTATTATTTCAAGAAAGGTAAAATCGCAGCCAGAATGCAAAAACAGAGCTGTGCATTGTGTGGAGAAGGTGCTGCGACTGACCCAACGTGTCAGAAGTGCTCTGCGAAGTTTCATGTGGAGATTTCTTGCTGGATGTTGCCCCATGGTCGGGTAGACCAGTTGAAGTCGACAGCGATCAAATCAAGACATTAACTGAGAGCAATCAACGTTGTACCACGCGGGAGACAGCTGACATACTCAAAATATACAAATCAAGCTCTGAAGATCATTTGCACCAGCTTGGTTATGTTAATCGCTTTGATGTTTGGGTTCCACACAGGAGTTAAGCAAAAAAAACCTTCTTGACTGTATTTCCTCTTGTGATTCTCTACTTAAACGTAACCAGAATGTTCCGTTTTTAAAACAAATTGTGACGGGTGATGAAAAGTGGATACTGTACAGTAATGTGGAACAGAAGAAGATAAGGGGGCAAGCGAAATAAACCACCACCAACCACACCAAAGGATGGTCTTCATCCAAAGAAGGTGAAGTTGTGTATATGGTGGGACTGGAAGGGAGTCCTCTATTATGAGCTCCTTCCAGAAAACCAAATGATTAATTCCAACAAGTACTGCTCCCAATTAGACCAACTGGAAGCAGCACTCGATGAAAAGCGTCCAGAATTAGTCAGCAAAAACCGCATAATCTGGGCTTCCCTGGTGGCGCAGTGGTTGGGAGTCCGCCTGCCGATGCAGAGGACACGGGTTCGTGCCCCGGTCCGGGAAGATCCCACATGCTGCGGAGTGACTGGGCCCGTGAGCCATGGCCGCTGAGCCTGCACGGCCGGAGCCTGTGCTCCGCAACGGGAGAGGCCGCAACAGTGAGAGGCCCACGTACCGGAAAAAAAAACAAAAAACAAAAAAACGCATAATCTTCCATCAGGATAAGGCAAGACCCCATGTTTCTTTGATGACCAGGCAAAAACTGTTACAGCTTGGCTGGGAAGTTCTGATTCATCCACCGTATTCACCAGACATTGCACCTTTGGATTTCCATTTTTTTCGGTCTTTACAGAATTCCCTTAATGGAAAAAATTTCAATTCCCTGGAAGACGGTAAAAGGCACCTGGAACAGTTCTTTGCTCAAAAGGATGAAAAGTTTTGGGAAGATGGAATTATGAAGTTACCTGGAAAATGGCAGAAGGTAGTGGAACAAAACGGTGAATACGTTGTTCTATAAAGTTCTTGGTGAAAATGAAAACTGTGTTTTATTTTTACTTAAAAACTGAAGGAGCTTTTTGGCCAACCCAATAAAATAAAATAATTTGAATTGTTGTGGAAAAGAAGAGGTACTGGAGCAGTGGACTCGGTCTAGGGAACCCACAGCTGCCCATGCCTCGAGGGACAGCGGAGCTGCCATTGCTCTCTGGAAATGAGCTCATGTCTCCTTCCCTCTGCAGGAAACTCACAGTACAGCCAGCAGCAGGCGGGGTACCAGCAGGGCACAGCCCAGCAGCAGACATACTCCCAGCAGCAGTACCCCAACCAGCAGAGCTACCCTGGGCAGCAGCAAGGCTATGGTAAGCGGTGGCGGGGGGCATCACAGGAACGCCGTCATTCGGTGGGCGCCCAGCAGGCTTCTTATTTTGGAACAGTTGTAGATTTCTGGAAAAGCTGTGAGGAAAGCTGAGAGTCCCCCCATGGTTAACCTCGTCCATTACCGGGGCCCTGTGGTCACAGCTAAGAAACCAAGGTTGGTGCATGGACGTGGACTGAGCCAATTTCTTCGGATCTCACTGGCTCTCCTGCATGTCCTTCTCTGTCCGGGACCAGGCCAGGATCCCACATGACATCAGCCCCACAGCTCCTTGGGCTGCGAAATTTCCTCAGACTTTCCTCATCCCTCTTGACCTTGGCACTTTTGAGGAGGGCTGGGCGGGCACTGCCTAGACGCCCCCTCAGGTTGGGTTTGTCTGGCCTGGGTTCTGGAAAGAAGACCACGGCGAAGCGCCTTTGCGTCCCCTCCTGTGGGCATGACTTGCCTCCGTTGAGTCTGGCCTTGGTCACATGGTCAAGGGCGTCTGCCAGGCCTCCCCAGTGTCGGGCTTCCTTCCCTCTCCTCCTCCAGACTCTGACATCACTGGGTCCAGCCCCACTCGAGGGGGCACTGTGTACATCAGGGGTCCCCAACTCCCGGGCCGCGGACCAGTACCAGTCCGCGCCGGTTAGGAACGAGGCCGCACAGCAGGAGGTGAGCGGTGGGCGGGTGAGCGAGGCTTCATCTGCTGCTCCCCAGCGCTCACATCACCGCCTGAGCCATCCCCCCCTCCCCCTTCCGTGGAAAAATTGTCTTCCGTGAAACCAGTCCCTGGTGCCAAAAAGGTTGGGGACCGCTGGTCTACATAGATTATTTGGAATTCTTCTGTAGGGAAGATGGGTCTCTTCTCCTCCATTCACTTAGTTATTGATCGTTTATTTATATTGGTAGGTGCTCACGGGTATTGATTTTACACATTGAGTTATGATCCAAACTTCTTTATTTTATTGTTCAAACCGTCTCAGCCCTGCCTCTTGGGAGCTCAGGTTGGTGCCTGTGGCCCTTGGACATGCCCCATCCTTTTGGTTTAGAGCACTTTCTTCCTTCTGGGACCACAGTGTTTCCCGTGCCCCAGCCCTAGAAACAGCCAATTTTGGAAAAAACACTCGGCCTTTGTCAGTTTCTCCTAAACCATCTACTTAGGCTCCGGAGGCACAATTACCATCTCGCGCGCGTTTTCACCATTTGCTGTGTGTTTGACTCCCGTGTTTACGATGACCACCGTGACTGGTGTAAGCTGGTCCCAGGAAGCGGGCCCGGGGCGCTGAGAGTGGCCCCCAGGCTCCGTCCGGGTGGCGGTGGGAGCACAGCTGCGAACCACGCGGGACTCCGCGCAGCCACCAGCTGTGGCGCTTTCACTGCACGGGCTTAATGTGGAGGGAGAACGGGTACCAGCGTCAGGGGCTCGGGCGGACGGGGGCATGGGGTGGTCTCACGGCTCCCGCGTGTGTTCTAGGGCCTGCCCAGGGCGCCCCCTCGCAGTACTCCAGCTACCAGCAGGGACAAGGCCAGCAGTACGGAAGCTACCGAGCGTCTCAGACGGGCCCGTCCGCCCAGCAGCAGCGGCCTTACGGCTACGAGCAGGCAAGCCTTCTGCCCGTTTCCAGACTCGCAGCCCCCGCGTGCGTCAGACGTGACGAAGGTTTCCCTGGTCGCCAAGAGAAACAATAACACAGGGTGAACTGGCACCCAATGTCCCTCCAGAACGTTTATTCTCTGAGCCTGTAAGGTTTTTAAAAATTACCTCTTCGGTCAGACACAGCTGGCTCTGTGTCCTTGTCCTTTCACGCCTCGGGTGTTCCCCGCGCGCCTAGCAGCGTCGGGCGTCTGGTGCGCGCCTGGGGGCCCCGGCGACGAGGCAGATTCGAGAGCTTGTATCTCGCCTGACACAGCCGGGCGCTGTTGGCGCCGGGATGGAGCAGCGGCAGGTAGTTCTGAGAAGAGGACCCAGAGGGCAAAGGGACAGAACGACGGGGGGCAGGGCTGGCGTAGACCAGGTCGGGGAGGCCCTCTCTCGGGCGACAGCGAGGCCATCAGACCTGAGCAGAGCCACTCAGGCTCCCAGGACGGCAGGGAGGCCTCGCCCCCTGGCGAGGAGCTGCTCTGCGTGGGGTGGGGCCCTGGAGGCCGTCGGACCCTTTGGTGACAGCACGGTGGCTGCTGGAGAGAGGTGAGAGGCTCCGGGACTCTAGGTGCTCTCAGAGGTAGTGCCAGCGGGATTTGCTGGCGGACTGGATGTGGGGCGTGTAGGAGAGGCGGGTCGGGGCGGCCCCAGGGATTTCAGCCTGGGCTGCTTGAGGCAGTTGCCGTTTCTCGGGGTGCAGAGGGCTGTGGAGAGGAAATCAAGCTTAATTTCAGATGCCTCTGACTTCCACCTGGAGGCGTGGAGGAGAAGGGCGGTAGATGATGGATGTCAGCCCCTCCTGGTGGGAGAGAAACCCGTGAGGGGTTAATGTAAGTGTCCGGGGGCCTCTCAGCGGAGGTGCCACGGGGCCAGGACATGAGGATGAGGGTGAGCCAGCCTCGGGACGCAGCCGTGCAGAGGTCTTGAGGCGGCCAGGTGTGTCTCATGCGAGTCGGTCAGGAGGAGCCTTGGCGTCTGCAGCTCAGGGCAGGAGCAGGGCAGTGGGGCGGGAGGAGACTTATCCTGGGCATCTTTGGAACCTCCTTTGAAGAGAGCCCCTTGCAAGGGCTCATTGTGCATCGGTGGCCTTTTGTGCTGGGTCATAGGCACTAATGACCGTTTACACGGCTAATGAAATCTCAAGGCACCACATGGATGACGGGTGTTTTTCTCAGGTACCTGAATAGGAAGGTCCTGTATTTTATTCTTTTAAATGCTTCTCACCCTGCTCTCTAAAGAGAGATCATGAACCAGTCATACTTAGAGGATGAGTTTTCAACACGAGTAAACAAGCCCAGGGCAGGGTAATTAAGGAGGAAACCTTTTTGACCTTGAAGAGAGCAGTGTGGAATGTTCCCGAGTGTGCCGGAAGTGGTGCCAATGTCGTTTGTGGCTGAGGGAGCCCGTCACAGACCTGTTCACAGCAGGCTCGGGGTGGGGACGTGACTTGAGGCACCTGGACCAGGCCCAGCACAGTGAGCTGCTGTGTGACTGGGTGAACCAGCCTCTTCCACCCTCTGACCCAAATCAGTCGCTGCAGCCTGGAGAGTGGCTTCTGGACGGCCGCTTATCTGCCTGCCTCGTGGAAACAGGCAGAGGCTGTTTGGTCGCTCGCCTTTTATGTTCCCTCCCCCTCTCATCCTGGGTGTTGGCGGGGGGGCGGGAGTCTGTCTTACCCTTGGGCGTGGACCCTCTTATGCAGGACTGTTGGGGTGTAATCTGTGTCTTGGTCTCTTGCAGGGCCAGTACGGAAATTACCAGCAGTAAAGGACAAACCTTCTTATGGAGGCTTGCAGCGGCACGTCTGTCTGGGATGGACAGGCCGGTGACAGTTCTGACGAGCTGTGGCCTGCGGGCTGCCCCTTCACCCCACGCGGCGTCTGCACGTGAAGTGGGCACATTTCACGTGGGGTAGGCCGCTGAGCGTGCGCCGCCGGTGCAAGACAGCGCTTTGATGGTGTGACATATTTGGTGCTGTGTATAGTATTGTATGTCCATACACGGAGAGGCTGCCCCTTTTTGTCCGCCTCCCCCCCCGCCGCCGTGTTTCTAGCTAGCTTTAGGGGTCCTTTTGTCATCAGAGTGTTCTGTGCCCAGTGATGGGACACCTACAAGAGGCCATAGTCCACGTACTTGTATAAACAGACCTTAGGGCTGACACTCCTCCTGCACTGTCGCACCGTGGGTTGTAAACTTGTCTTTCACTGTCCGCACCGCAGCTGGACACGTGTGCACAGCCCCTGGATGGCAGCCTCTTCCTGTGCCTCGATGGGGGGGTGGGGGGGGTGGGAGGCATCTTCTGTGATTTGCGTCAGTTTCTGTTACACGATGGAAAGGATGACTAAGCCTCATTTGGAGATGCTGTGAACCGTTATTTTCAGAGCTCACTCGTTACCTGTGTCTCTCACCAATTGTGTTTATCCAAAAAGTTATATGTTTTTGTATTAAAAAGTAAAGAGGGATCAATGACTATGTTCTAAATAAATAGGAATCCATGAAGGCAATGAATGATTAGCCTTACCCAGGGAGAGTGGTATTGCTGAAAGAAAGAGAAGGTAGTCTCTGGAATTACTTTGGCTTTGGCCCTTGTTTATCTGATGGTCATTTCTGGAATTTTAATATTTAATATGCCCAATTCCAAAGTTATAATTTAAAATATTGACACCAAATTTTCCAAACTGTTGGCAAGTTGTTTATTTTATACCACTTCTTCCAGGACCTACTTATTCAGATCTCCAAGCAAGCGTTCCTTTTCTTTTAGGGATATCTGAAATTCACATCTTATTTTTATTTTTTTTATTTTTTTATTTTTATTTATTTATTTTTTTGCGGTACGCAAGCATGTGGGATCTTCCTGGACCGGGGCACGAACCCGTGTCCCCTGCATCGGCAGGCAGACTCTCAATCACTGCGCCACCAGGGAAGCCCCACATCTTATTTTTAAAAAGAACACCACTGATTCTACTGTGTTCTTCCTAATGAGAAGGAAAGCTCTTATGGAGAGAAATTTGAGTCATTTTTACATTCCTAGGACATTAAATGCCATTTAAATTCTGTGCAGACATTAAAGACAGCTCATGTGGAAAAGTCAGGTCAAAGGAAAAATTCTACATTTCACTAATAAGTCATAAGGACATTTTATCAACTCTTACCTGGATAACAATATCCATATTTATTATGACCGCTTTAAAAACATCTTTGGATAAATGCTGACATATTTCCAAGACAACCAAGAAAATAAAAATATATCCAGTTCTTCATATATCAGGTCTACTGAAGGTGATGTTTTATTAAGTCTTAAGTTGAAAGTAGTTCTTTATCCAGAATTGAATACTTTACAGTGTATAAGACATCTTCGACGTGTTTTTACTGGAATGAATAATTCCCAGTCCACACTGGGAATATAGTGGCGATTACTTGTTGCTGTTTTGCAGATGAAGCACTACGGCTCAGAGGAAAGAAGGGGCGGGTCGAGTAGAAGTCCTGTTCTAGGACCTTCTCCCCTCCTCTGTGGAGACAGAATCACACATGCATTGGGATAGAAGTGTTTATTTTGTAGACATACGGGTTTTTAGAAACCCTTAACACTGGTAAGGGCTTAAAAATACATCTCTGTATTAAATTATTGAAATGAGAGTCCGTAACCGCTAAATGACACAGACATTAGTAATTTCATTTAGGGAGTCATTTCCCTTGATTTTGTCCTGTTCTTTCCTGACAATTTTCATAGAATTTGCAAACTCAGTCGGGGATTAAATTTTCCCGTTGAAAATGTTAAGCATTTCAGAGAACTGTGAAAATAGTTTATTTTTATTCCTTGCCAATCTGGGAATATGCCTTTTATGTGTGTGTATGTTTTTTTTAAGTGCTGTATTAATACTTTTTGAAGGAAAAGGACACTTAAAAAAACTTATCCCGAAACTTCAATCTGAAATGTCTTACATTAAGAATTTCTTGAATGTTGTGTATATATTTTTAAAAGCACTTTGTGAAATAGTTTGTACATCTATTTCCTAATTTATACATGATTGTCGGTGTTCATATATTTAATGATTAATAACAAAATGTTTATTTAACGTGCTGTCCGTTTTTATGTAATATTGTGGGGAAAGTGATGCCAGCAGCTCGTTTTCGTTCACTGTTTCGTGTCTCCTCTTCCGCAACACGAATGTCTGCAGACGCTTAGGCCCGAGAGTCGCTCGCGCGGTGCGGTGCGGTCAGTGCCGCCGAGCTGCCACGGCCGAGCCCCGGGCGGGGCGGGCCTCGAGCGGTGACCGGCGCGGCCCGCGGAGGTGCCGACAGCGCCCAGGCCGCCGGCTGGCCCCGCCGCCTCCGGCCCGAGCATCCCTCGCGCGCCCGCAGCCGCAGCCGGGCCTCGGCGGTCCGTGCGGGGCGGCCGCTCACACTCGGACCGAGGAGGGCGTTTCCGTGCGACTTCCCAGCCCTGACTGACCAGGTCACGCCGTCTCGTCCGTGAGCACAGCCCGGTCCCGGACAACCATCCTCACCCGTCCGCTTCTCTCCTCAGCCGGACTTTGGCGTCTAAGTTGTTTATGCCTTTGTTGTAATTAATAAACTGGCTCTTCGAGAACCGTCCTGGAGACTGAGTTTCCGTGAGGTGATGGGGAACCGGAAGCCCCGGCGGGGAGACGGCTGCCGGGCCCGGGATCCCTGCATCCCCGGGTCCCTGGGTCCCGAGGCGCCCCCGCTCCGCACACCGGAGACCAAGCTCACCTCTGCGCAGACGCGAGCAGCTCCGTTTATTTCCTCTCCCAACCCCCTCCCGCGCCGCACATGCGCGCAGGGGAGCCCTGCGCAGGCGGGACCCGCCCCGGAAGTGACCCGTGGAGCCGGCCCCGGAAGTGGCGTGCCGTCTGGAGTGGTGAGTGCAAATAGCGGCCGGGGGAGCCCTCGCGTCCACGGCCCTGGCTTCCGGCTTCCCCTCAGCGCGCGTGGGCGTGCTCGGGTGGCCCGGAGACTCCTTTGGGTCGAGGTCCTGAGTGTGAAACGGTTCCTCCCGGATGTTGCTCTGTACCTGCTGTGGCGCGCGGTTGCACCGAACAGCGTGAGCGTTCGCACAGGAGCAGCGTCCTCCTGCGAGGGCGCTCTGGGCGGGCTGGGCCGGCACCGGGTACGCCGTCCGCGCCGCTGTGGACACCGGGGTCTGTCCTGCTCGCGGGCCTGTCGGGAGGAGGGAGGCGTGTCCTTGGGGCCAGCTCCCTGGAGGGGGCTTCCTTCTGTAGAGGGCCCTTCTCACGACACGAGCGGAAAGGAGATCACGCTTTTCAACGCAAGTCGGTTCCCAGGCAGATACGCTTTAGCAGAGAAAACGTGTCCACAGTTAAGGAGCACAAAACTGATCGTTTTAAAATGACCCTTGCCTCGGTTCCCTTGGATGGTGGTCGCGTACACATCCCTGATTTGAAGAACCCTGCTGTGAAATACGGGCAGCGAGGACACTGTGTTGGGCACGCGAGAGACTCTATGAGTCTCAGCCCCCACTGCTTTAGAGTGGGCGTAAAGGGGCTTCTTCCCTGGCGGTCCAGCCGTTAAGACTCCGCGCTTCCACTGCAGGGGGCACCGTTCGATCCCCGGTCGGGGAACTGAGACCCCGCATGCCAGGCAGCGTGGTAAACAAAACGGCATAAAAAATGTAAGGGTCAGAAGTTACGGCACCATCACTTTAGGATACTTTAAGGAGGGTTTGTAAAGGCCCAGTTTAAAGCAGAGTGTGCAGGGAAACAGCAGAGTTAGTGTTTTTATCACGCGGTAGTAACAGTGGAGTTGCTTCTGCTCCTGGACACCCCAGGATAAGGGGAGGGCCAGTTACCAGGACCAGCAGAGAGCAGCATAGACGGGGCTTCCTCGGCTGGAGGTCGACCTTCAGTCAGGATCCAGCCCTCCTGCGCCTCCCTGCAGTCTCCGCCCCACGGCAAGGTAGCTGAGAGTAGTCATGCAGGGTAGGCTTCTGAAACGGAGCAGAGTGGAAAAGGGGTCTAGAAAAGCAGATGGAAAAAAACAGCATGCACTGTTACCCCTCACAGGGTGGTTGTAAGGGATTTTTGTTTGTTTGTTTTTGGCCGAGCAGCTTGGGGGGTTCCCTGACCAGGGATTGAACCTGGGCCCTCGGCAGTGAGAGCGCAGAGTCCTGACCACTGGACCGCCGGGGAATTCCCATGGAAAAAAATTTAAAATTTCCGGGCTTCCCTGGTGGGGCAGTGGTTGAGAGTCCGCCTGCCGATGCAGGGGACGCGGGTTCATGCCCCGGTCCGGGAGGATCCCGCGTGCCGCAGAGCGGCTGGGCCCGTGAGCCATGGCCGCTGAGCCTGTGCTCCGTGACGGGAGAGGCCACAACAGTGAGAGGCCCGCGTACTGCAAAACAAAACAAAAACAAAACAAAAAAATTAAAATTTCCGTAGGAGGATCTTAGAGGCTCCTGGCAGATAATAATGTGTATGGACCAGTAGAACTGATCTTAATTAACACTTTACAGAACAAAGTGGAGCCCTTGCTGTGTATTGAGCGCCTTCCCAGCATTTTTTAAAGCCCCCATCCTGTAATCATGAAGTCTGATTGACTCTGGGCCCTCAGCTTTCACCACCGTCCCACCTTTTGTACTCTGCTCTGCTGGGCCCAGGAAGAGGGATGCTCCTAGGAGGAATCTGAGTTCCCACTGCACAATAAAGACCAGCGCTGTCCAGTAGAACTTTCTGTAATGGTGGAAATGTGCTAATGGGTGCTGGCCATTGTGGTACCCACTGGCCCCATGTGGCTGTGAGCACTTGAAATGTGGCTTGTGTGACTGAGGGACTGAATTTTTACGTTTAAAATTTTTTTAGTTAATTTAAACTTAATAGCCGCATGGGGCTATTGGCCAGAGCAGGTAAAGCATTGGAAGGAAAACAAAGACCAAATAGTCATGTGAAACCAAAGTGAACTTGTTCACGTGGCAAGGGAGAGCCACGGCACGCGTTCAGCAGATTTTTCCAAACACACTGAAGAGGTAAAAAGGAGGAGTACTCCACATTAGGCAAGATTCAGAGTCCAGGTCTCTGGTTGGCTTTCTGATCGTCACCTCTGATTGATCGCTTTCAGGTTTCGTGTTACCAGTGCCCAGAAGCTTGGTTTTCAACCCGGCCGGGACGGATGGCGTAGCTCTCCAACAGACTTAGCTGTGGGTGTGCTTCTTTGATGATCAGGTGGTTGGTTTTGCCCCTTGACACCCTGCTTTCGCACTCCAGTCCTCCCATCTGAGAGATCTGTGACCTTGGGGAAGTCACTTCACCTCTCTTTGCCTCTGTGTCCTCATCTGTACTTTCTTTACAGGGCTGTTATGAGAGCTAAATGCATTAATCCCTGGAAAACACTTAGAACAGTATCTTGCCAGTAGTGAGGTAGAGGTCTTAAATGTTTATTGCTAAGCTTATTGTTAAGCTAGATGCTTTTGTAATTGGTGTCCCTGTAAATGGGATTGTTGTCTTAATTTCATTTTATAGTTTGCTGCTAGTGTAGAAGAACACAGTTGACTTTTGCACATTAACCTTGTAACCGATAACCTTGCTTCTTCCGGCGCACCGCAACGAGGAGCGGCCCCCGCTCGCCGCAGCTAGAGAAAGCCTGTGCGCGGCAACGAAGACCCAACGCAGCCAAAAATAAATTAATTAAATGAATAAATTTATAAAAAACAAAACAAAACAAAAACCTTGCTTCTTTGTTTTATAGATTTCGCTGGGATTCGCTGTGGAGACAGTCATATTTTCTGCAGTTTTACCTCTTCTTTTTTATTTTATTTTATTTTATTTTATTTTATTTTTTGCAGTACACGGACCTCTCACTGCTGTGGCCTCTCCCGTTGCGGAGCGCAGGCTCCGGACGCGCAGGCTCAGCGGCCACGGCTCACGGGCCCAGCCGCTCCGCGGCGCGTGGGATCTTCCCGGACCGGGGCACGAACCCGCGTCCCCTGCGTCGGCAGGGGGACTCTCAATCACTGCGCCACCAGGGAAGCCCTATCACGCACATTTTTAATTGTTAGGCCTTCCTGATGACTAATTCCATTTGTCATTATCAGATGCCTTTGTTCATCTTAGGAAATGCTCTTTTTCTGGAAGTCTGTTTTGTCTGAGTTACGTGTATGGTTAGGTTTAGGGTACCATTTTATTATTTGTTTTCCCTTTGTGCCTCTTCTTTGTCCTGCTGTCCCCTTTCTTTTGAGTTATCGGAAAGGCTTTTAGCATTCCATTTCGTCTACTTATTGGCTTTGGACATATCTCTGAGATACATGTTAGTGGTTGCTCTGGAGATTACAGTGATCCACTTACCTAACCTTTCATGATCCACTTAGACTTCAGACTTTTGCCACTTCACAGAAATGTGGAAACCTTGCAGTCACCTCTGCATGCATGGGAAACCCACTGGACAGTGTTATAATTTTCCTTCTACAGTCATACATATTTTAAAACTCTTACAAGGAAAAAATAGTCTTTTTCTTTTTTTTTTTTAAAGGATAGGTACTTTTATTCATTTACTTATTTATTGGCTGCGTTGGGTCTTCGTTGCTGCATGCGGGCTTTTCTCTAGTTGCGGCGAGCGGGGGCTACTCTTTGTTGTGGTGCGTGGGCTTCTCATTGCCGTGGCTTCTCTGGTTGTGGAGCACGGGCTCTAGGCGCGCAGGCTTCAGTAGTTGTGGTGCGTGGGCTTAGTAGTTGTGGCACACGGGCTTAGTTGCTCTGCGGCATGTGGGATTGTCCTAGACCAGGGATTGAACCCGTGTCCCCTGCACTGGCAGGTGGATTCTTAACCACTGCGCCACCAAGAAAGTCCCCCAAAATAGTCTTTTATACGTACCATCTCCTCATTCCTAAAGGTTGGGGTTTCCCTGTGGTGTCATTTTCTTTCTGGGGTACTGCTTGTGGAGACAGTGTCTCCCACCACCCAGCATGTCTTACTTCATTTCCCTCCCTGAAGGATATTTTCACAGGCTGTGTAATAATGCTGGGTGGGACTTTTTTTCTTTTAGCACTTTAAAAATATCTTTTAAGAGGGCTTAATGCAGTGTGGGATCTTGGAGCAGAAAAAGGATATTCATGGGGAAACATGAAATCCAAATGCCATCCTGAGTTTAATTAATAATAACATAGCAGGGTTGGTTTCTTAGTTTTGACAAGTGTACCCTGGTCATGTAAGATGCTAATATTAGGGGAAACTGGATAAGATGTATATGGGAATATCACCTTTTCTGTAAATCTAAAATCATTCTGAAATAAAGGTGTATTTAGGACAATACATTAACAGGAAGATAACAGGAGGAGGGTGTCCCCATGGAGGGGCGGCCCAGTGGAAGGGGAGAGCACCTACGTCAGGAGGTGAAGGTTTGGTTACTGTCGAGGTTGGGTGAGTAAACATACTGCAGGTAATGGAGCCGGGACTCTGACAGTCAGAGGATGGACTTGCAAAGACAGAAGGAGAAAATTAGAACCTTGTGGTGTTGAATTGGAATTGGGATTATAGGTGTGAACCCATGGTTTTCAAAAGATGCTGCTCTAAAACTGTGGGTGGATCGGTGTAGCAGTGACTACAGATGTGAGTGTTGTGTGTGGATGCGTTTACCTTCGTCTGCTCTGTCCACGGAGAGGACCCACGAGCAGCACCACCCCAGGACCCCTGAGCACCCCCAGCATACAGGTGGCCTTGTAAATACCATTCTCCACTAAAAGAACCAGGGCTCCTTGGAGTAAAGGCTGGTTTCAGGGTCAACCAGGGAGAGTGCCCGGTGAACGTGGAACATTTCGTGGCAGGAAGCAGGGAGCGCTCACAGGTTGAGGGGCTCGTGCCAGAAGGACACCAAAGCCAAGGGATGGGCTGCCACTGCCCAAACCAGAGGCAATTTGAGCATTGGAGTAAATGATAGTAACAGCGTAGCTAACTGAATAAAATAGGAAACTGAGCCCGTAAAAATGAGTAAATGGACAGTTTATGAGGAACGGGATTTGCACAGTCTCAGACCACCTCCTCTGAGGTCCTCGTAACTACACAGGGAGGGAGGGGTGCCCCGACGCAGGGAAGCTGCGCGGGAGCTCCGTGTGCAGGGTGAGCAAGGCCCCTGACTCGTGTGAAATTCCTGCCAAAGGTGCATTGCCCGCAGCTCGTCACAAAGGGACGTCCGTCAGAGGGAAAACGAGGACACGCTGCAGAACAGCTGGCTTGTGACCTTCCAGGTGTCAGGGGCACGAGAGTCAGGGAGGGGCTGCAGAGACGTGGCAGCAAAACGCAGCTCGTGGTTCTGAGCCGGACCCTTTGCTGTGGGAGCCGCTATAGGGACCGTTAGCCAAAGCTGGGGGTCTGGGCATGGCTGGTGGCCCGGTTTCAAAGGCCATCCCCCCGGTTCCGTAGGGGTGCCTCTGTCCACAGGAAGCCACACTGCCGTGTCCGGGGGGTTGGGGGTTCGGTGTCAGGTCGGCCGCTCACCCTCAAGTGATCCACGGACTCTCCTTTGAACTTTTCTATACCTGATTGTTTCCGAACAAAAAGCAAAGCTTTTCAGTGCCATGCAGAGGGAATAGCTCCCACCAAGGAAGTATTTCCTTTTCAGAAGGGTCAGGAGGTGTGGAGCAGGAGGTACAGGAGGGGCTTCAATGGAAAAGGCGAGCCCTGTGTCCTCGCCTGCTGTGTTGCGCACGTGGTGGCTTTATGATTTTTAAAGTAATGCGTGTACATTTATATCCCTTCTGTATGTGTAGTTCGTACTTAACCATGGGAGGAAAGCCTCAGTGGTTTCCTTTTATGTGGCACACGTGTGCCTGTGAAGCGGGGACATTGGAAGTGGGTGACGTTCAGAACAGTGGACGGGGAGGGCTTGTCGTCTCCTGGAGGGCTGGGCCTGAGATTCCTCGCGTTGGCCCTCAGCACCCACAAGATATATAATTATCACGAGCTGTTTAATGAACGAGCAGTGGTGTAAACAGCTCTTAGTTAATGAAAAGTGGCTCACGCTTACTGAGTTTTCACATGGGCCAGGTACTGCTGTCGTGCCTTCTGTCCCTCCCAGCCTGGTCCGTCGTCAGATGAGTGAACTGTCCTAGGTCGCCCTGGGGGAAAGGGGCAGAGGTCCTTGTGCAGAGTCTGGCGGCTTACCCACTGCACCCATAGGAAATACCCCACTGTGTTCCAGTTGGACCATTTCAAACTGTGCAGGATAACACCATAGCATCTGAGTAAATGGGTGTTTTTATTTTTAAGAAATTTGGATTTGAGGCTGAGAGTTCCTTTTTAATATTTTCATTTAGCAGGTATTTGCTATTCTATAGGGAGTATATTCCAGAGTTGCAAGAGATTTAATGATGTAATCCTTTGTACACAGATCTTTCCCCCAAGTAGCATATAGGCTAAGGAGACTTGCTTTCGCTGCGCTGTGCAGCTTGCGGGATCTCAGTTCCCTGACCAGGGATCGAACCCGGACCTCCAGCAGTGAAAGCCCAGAGTCCCAACTGCTAGGCCGCCAGGGAACTCCCTCCAAGTAGCATATAGGCTAATAGGGCATGACTCGGGGTGGAAGGTGGTGAGTGAGGTAAGAAAGTCATTCGTTGGTTCATTTATTTGTTTCAGTAGCGCTCGCCCGCGTTCTCCTGCGCCAGGTGCTCACACTGCTTCAGTTTGGGCTTCGTGTTCGGGTTTAAACCAGATGTCTTATTTTGCCAGTTTGCCTTTTGTTAAGGAGCCATGATACGTTCGAGGCTTTCCGCAGCGAGATCCTGGCCGGTGTTGGAGGGCGTGGGGTGCTGGACACCGTTGGCACGAGTGTTTCCCAGGCCCGGGCGGCTCCTTCCCCAGCACGCTTCTCCCAGGCTGCTCTCGGTCAGCTGTGCGGACTGCACCAAGCACCAGGAACCCCCCAGGAAGAAGCTGCTCTCGGAGAAAAAACTGGTGAGGCTCTAACCTTGAAGGAAGTTGACGCCGTTTCCCCTCTGAAGGCGCAGGGCGTTGTTTTGAGCTCTTGTTGTCTTGTCTTTGTTTATCCTTGGAAATGAGGCCGTGAGATGAAGGCCTGCGGGTACCAAATACTGGGCTGGCCTAAAACTGCGGCGGACCCAGGGCAGTGCCCAGCGTGCCAGAAGTGATGACCGTGTTCGCTCCCTTCGCCAGGAGGGCGCCTGGGGCTCATGCATCGTTAGCCTGTGCGTCTGAGATGTGTACTACATGCATCCTTAGGGCATGTGGATGGTTCTGCATTTATGGCGTGGGGGGGGGGGGGCGTGGGGCCCGGGGCAGCACCTTTAGTTCTATAGTTCTCCAAGGCTTACATGCTTTTTATTCTGTTTATCAAAACCTGTTTAAAACGTGAATGATCTTTAATTAAATTCAAGAATACACATGTCTATAATCCACTTTGTTTCCTCCCAAGTGCGGCTTCCAATTAAGGCTCATAGGGCAAACAGTACTTCATGTGGAAAATTACTTTGGCAGTCAGCGTGTGCACTCAGATATATCAAGTTTTCACGTGGTTTTGTCTCCTCCCCAGAATGTAAACATTGACTCTTAAGTTTTATCTTCTGTACGATGCTCCTTAGTTGTGCTTTTTTCCCATCAGGGTTGATTTCCATTATGTTCAAAATTGTACATTGCGTTTTTGAAACAGTAATTCATGGTTTTTCCATGTGGTGGTGCCAGAGCATCATAAAGTATTTCTGTATTTTCCTTTAAAAAAAGATCTGCTTATGGAGTAGTGGATGGAAATGCAGATGCCCTGGTCCCCATGGAGGGGCCATGTGGGCGGCCACGTCAGCCTGTGCACATGTGCGGGGAGCAGGTGGGCTCCTCGGGACAGGACGGCTGGGCTGGGAGTGGCGTCCTCAACACTGCACCCTGGCACCTTGGGCAGCTGGACATCTTGTCCTGTGAGCAAGCGTTTATTAAATATTAACCTGGTTAGGGGACTTCCCTGGTGGTTAAAGCTCTGCGCTCCCAATGCAGGGGCTCAGGTTTGATCCCTGGTCAGTAAACTAGATCCCGCACGCCGCAACGAAGATCCCGTACGCCACAACGAAGATCCCGTGTGCCACAGCTAAGACCCGGCGCAGCCGAATAAATAAATGTTAAAAAATATATAGATATACATATATATATATATATATGTTAACCTGGTTAGTTAGTTCTGATTCTTTAGGTAGGTTGTGTCTCCCTTAGGGACCTAGAGAAAAACTTGCTCTCAGATAAGGGCTCTGTCTGCATCACCACATTTAAAAAAGGAGCCCTGGGGCTTCCCTGGTGGCGCAGTGGTTGAGAGTCCGCCTGCCGATGCAGGGGACACAGGTTCGTGCCCCGGTCCGGGAAGATCCCACATGCCGCGGAGCGGCTGGGCCCGTGAGCCATGGCCGCTGAGCCTGTGCGTCCGGAGCCTGTGCTCCGCAATGGGAGAGGCCACAACAGTGAGAGGCCCGCATACCGCAAAAAAAAAAAAAAAAAAAAAAAAAAAGGAGCCCTGTTCAGTCAGCCACAGAAGACTTCTGTTCTTAGTTGGAAGCCTGATAATGGCCCAGGGACTGTCACTCTCATTCTCTCGTCCTGAGGAGCAGAACTCTCCATTAGTAAAGACCTGTTCTTCCTTTTTTTTTTTTTTTTTTTAAAGACCTGTTATTTCAATAACGTGTTTCTATTTGAAAAAGCTGGGAAGACGCTTTATTTAAGGAGTATCTCCTAAACTGCGTTTTATTTAGGTTTTTAGCGTGGAGTTCGTGACTGGGATGTGTATTCCACGCTGAGCACTTTTAACATCTGCGTTGTTGATTTACATTTGCCTACAAATAGCAGTGACTTGTGGGAACTCTTTCTTATATTTGCATCTTAGGCGTGATTAGCAATATTAATATCATTAGCTTCTAATTTTAAAGCCTGTCATGGGTAGAAAAGGTACATTACAAATGACTGCTTGGTCCTTGGGAGGACTGCAGAGTTAATAACGACAGGCCTCTGTGTGTTCTCTGCAGAAAAGGCATTTTGTGGACCATCGCCGAGTGCTTGTCCGAGGGGGACGCGGAGGTGACGGGGTAAGCTGCTTCCACAGTGAGCCCCGGAAGGAGTTTGGAGGCCCCAATGGTGGCGACGGAGGCTACGGCGGCCACGTCATCCTGAGAGGCAGGTGTCCTGAGGGGCAGCCCGGGGAAACGCGCTGTGTCTGCGCGCCTCCGGGGTGGGGAGTTTTCACCTTCTTATCCTAACAGGAAGTTGGATTCAAAAATTGACCTGTGGACATCATTTTATTAAATTACGTGGATGTTCACATTTAGATAATCCACCCAAAACCAACTTTGATGGTTTTGGTTTTTTTTATTTCAGGAACACAAAGACAGTTTACTGTCAGGGAATCTAACATTCTGGTACAGTCTGTCAAAGGGTTAATCTGTTACTATCTCAGTCGAGTGCTGAAAGGGTACTGATTGCCCTGACACACATGGAGCACAAATATTAGCAAACTAGTCCCCTCAGTAACCATTCACAGCATAGTAAGTACAGCTGTTTTCAAGATGATGATGACATTATGGGTAATTTTTGAATTGTTTGAAAATTGTAGTATTTTTTGAAAGAAAATAGGAAATTAAATTTTTCAAAAAATCACATTGCGGGCTTCCCTGGTGGCGCAGTGGTTGCGAGTCCGCCTGCGATGCAGGGGACGTGGGTTCGTGCCCCGGTCCGGGAGGATCCCACATGCCGCGGAGCGGCTGGGCCCGTGAGCCATGGCCGCTGAGCCTGCGCGTCTGGAGCCTGTGCTCCGCAACGGGAGAGGCCACAACAGTGAGAGGCCCGCGTACTGCAAAAAAAAAAAATCACATTGCTAGTTTAGCGACTTTTGCTACAACTTTATTCCGTGGTCCCAGGTGCATTCTTTAGATTTTTTTTTCATTTTTATTTTATTATTTATTTATTTATTTTTGGCTGTGTTGGGTCTTTGTGGTTGCACGTGGGTTTTCTCTAGTTGCGGAGAGCAGGGGCTACTCTTTGTTGTGGTGCGCAGGCTTCTCATTGCAGTGGCTTCTCTTGTTGCGGAACATGGGCTCTAGGCACCTGGGCTTCAGTAGTTGTGATGCGTGGGTTCAGTAGTTGTGGCTTAGGGGCTCTAGAGCGCAGGCTCAGTAGTTGTGGCACACGGGCTTAGTTGCTCCATGACATGTGGGATCTTCCCGGACCAGGGCTCGAACCCGTGTTCCCTGCATTGGCAGGTGGATTCTTAACCACTGTGCCACCAGGGAGGTCCCGTCCCAGGTGCATTCTTAACGTTATGAATCTGAACAAAAGAAACTTAACAACATGAGATGGGTCTGCCTTTGACACAGAGGGAGATGACGCTTCTCGCTCTGACTTCCAGTTGACCGGCAAGTCAAGTCCCTGTCCTCAGTCCTGTCCCAGTACCAGGGCTTTGACGGAGGAGCCGGCGGCAGGAAGAACTGCTTTGGGCGAAGCGGCGCCGTCCTCTACATCCAGGTAGGCCATCTGGACCATCAAGCTCCCAGGTCCTGCCGAGTGGTCCAGAGGGGCCCCGTCCTCCACAGAGCAACCCTGGACGGGGACTCTGTGCTGATTTCATACCGTGTGAATGTGTCACCTGTTCAGAAAGTCATGAGACGATTATATTTACGGCGAGGGGCCCGTAGGTCTCCCCCGCTGTCTCCAGCCCCGTGGGGCCCGCAGGTCTCCCCCGCTGTCTCCAGCCCCGTGATCTGCCCCCACCTACCCTCTCGGGCACCTCCTTACGAGTGGAGAGTTCGTGCTTTCAGCATCGCTCTCGTTTTCCAGATGCTTTTGTTCACCCTGATGCTTTAGACGCACTGTTGGGAAAAGCCATTTATGCAGTTTGCCTGCAGTGCAGTCAGCCTCTCAAGCCCTTTAGGGCTGGGCCCTTGCCCAGGTCCTTTGTCCCTTTGTGGAGCTTAGTTGTGCCTCCCTTCTCATGCTGCTCCTATAAGCACTTGTTATTTTTCAGGTCCCCGTGGGCACTTTGGTGAAGGAGGGAAACGAAGTCCTGGCTGACCTCTCGCACCCGGGTGATGAGTTCATCGCAGCACTGGGCGGGGCAGGCGGGAAGGGCAACCGCTTTTTCCTGGCCAACAGCAACCGAGCGCCCACGACTTGTACCCCCGGACAGCCGGGTCAGGAGCGGGTCCTCTTCCTGGAGCTCAAAACGGTGGCACACGCTGGGCTGGTGGGTGTCACCTGAAGCCCCGGCGGGAGGATGGTGGGGGACATGCCAGGAGGGCGGCGGCCGGGCAGCCCACTTTCTCCCATCAGAGCCTGTTGGCTTCGTCAGGAGCCCTGCTGTCCTCGTCCCCGGTTCCCGACCCAAGACCCCCGACCTTGGCCGTCCCCACTCTCTTCCAGGTCGGATTCCCCAACGCGGGGAAATCCTCGCTTCTCCGGGCCATTTCCAACGCAAGGCCCACTGTGGCCTCCTACCCATTCACCACCCTGAACCCGCACGTGGGGGTTGTTCACTGCGAGGACCACCAGCAAATAGCAGGTAGGACACCAGGGCCTCTCAGAGAGTCAGGGCGACGATGGGGTTCAGAGCAATGCTTATGTAACTCTTGCGTGTAGCGTTGTTTTCTTCATTTGAAAACTGTGGTTCTTTATCAGAATCAGGTTTTAGGTTTGCTTCCCACCCTCTCCCCCAGGCATCTGTTAGTGGCAGTGCAGGAATTGGAGTTTAAATTTCAAACCTGGGGAAATTATTCCTTTTCACCGCCTCTATTCTTCTCTTTCATCTACGGGGAACTCGGCACCATCAGTCATGTGGACAACGTGTGATTTAAAAAGCTTTCCCTGTACCATTTTGAGAGAAGAAAACTTTCCAGAAGATAATGTACCCATTAAAAATAGTCAGCCTGCTGGCGACGCGATTTGTGTAGCGCTTTATACTTGCAGAAGACGCTATCGTTTCTATCGGTAATCCAATTATTAATAGAGTACAGGAAGCCGTCTTCCCCTTTTTTGAATCATTTTTGAAGCCAGAAAGACTGCAATGTGTTAAGTAGTTCTTATTAGACTGATCTGTCATCACGCCTGTCAACCAGATACTTCAAAGCATTAGCAGAGCTGAAAGCTGAGATGCCTCAGATGGTAATTGGCCTGATGCATCACTGAGGCAGTAAATTGAACGACTTCACTTGCAAGGTGTTCCTTGGAAGGAGAGGATCAGAACTCAGAGGTCTCAGGTTCCCCTCCTGGACCGTCTGCTCTTCTCCTCCGCAGTGGCCGACATCCCGGGCATTGTCCGCGGAGCCCACCGGAACCGGGGCCTGGGCTTGGCCTTCCTGAGGCACATCGAGCGCTGCCCCTTCCTCCTGTTCGTGCTGGACCTCTCGGTGCCAGAGCCGTGGACGCAGCTGGATGACCTGAAGTACGAGCTAGAACAGTACAGGGAAGGCCTGTCCGAGAGACCCCATGCTGTCGTGGCGAACAAGGTCGACCTCCCTCAGGCCAGAGCCCAGCTGCCCCAGCTGCAGGCCCGCCTAGGCCGAGAGGCCATCGCCCTGTCAGCGGCCAGTGGGGAGAACCTGGAGGGGCTGCTGCTGCATCTGAAGGAGCTGCACGATGACCACGTGGCCGCGGAGCTGGAGCGGGGCCGCCAGCCTCTCCGGTGGTAGAGGAGGTGGTAGGCCGGGAGGTGGCATGGGCAGTGCCCAGGCAGGCTGACTGTGACCGGAGATGAGGAAGGAGCCCCAAAGAATCAGAGGCCTTGGT
Source organism: Delphinus delphis (assembly GCF_949987515.2). Lineage (NCBI taxonomy): Eukaryota > Metazoa > Chordata > Mammalia > Artiodactyla > Delphinidae > Delphinus > Delphinus delphis. The sequence goes on along the minus strand of NC_082697.1, from coordinate 1,551,587 downwards.
GCAGCGGCCTCCCCACCAGCTCAGGGCTCCCCACCAATGCGCCCCCCTGCCCTGGGCCTGGGACCTTGGGGCGGTGGACGCTCACGCACCCGCCCATCTGTTCCCGGTGCTTCCCGCGCCCGCCTGCATGCGACTGACGTGCTACGATGGGCTCGTCTGTGTTCATTGGCCCCTGGTTAGCAGGGACCACACGCTGCCTGATGTCGCCAAATGCTGCCAAGTGCACACGGGGGGTGGGAGCCGGTGTTCCCTGCTGACCCTTGGGTGGCGGCAGCTGTCGCAGAGGTGGGCCCTTGATTCCACGGCTGTCAACACGCCCCGTGAGCGCAGCTTGGCGGGGATGCTCTGCTGTGCGAGGGCGGGGGAGGGGAAGCATTCGCAGGTGCAATCCTCAGATGCCGCCGTCTGAGGGAAGCAGTGAGGGTGACGCCCGCCCTGTTGTCCCAGACGGCGCCGTGCTCTTTGGGAGCCGAGCTTCACGACTGCTCCCAGTATCCGACCCAGGGACGTGTGGCTTCTGACCCACTTAGTACACGCGAACAGGTTATTAACTGCGGACTGCAGGTGGGGCATGGCAGCGCCGTCCCCCAGGGTAGCCAGTGTCTCAGGTTTGTGCTTCTAGGTGTCGATGGGAGCCGCGCCCGCGCCCCCAGCGTCCCTGACTGCAGGTGCCCCGTGAGGACGGCGCAGCTGCTCCTAGCCTGCTCATCCGGCAAAACGGCCTGGAACTTTTATTCCCCCCAAATAAAGTCTGATGCATCTGATGTGTCCCTGAGGGCCTAAGGGACGAGTGGAGAAGGGACCCGGGGCCCTTTGGGGATCGGCCTCAGGGTCCGGAGGCAGCTGGGCCGCTGGGTGCACTTAGGCCAGTGTCTTTTCCACACGTGGGGGTTGGGCAAACCTCGAATAATAAGCCAGCGCCTGAGCTTTCAGGAGCAATTCCGTTTTGATCTGACATCAAATTTGCAACTAGAACAAGAGTCCTTTACCTGAACCTTTATTTCAGTGCCTTGTAATTTCAGAGGTCCTTGTGTTCTGGAAACCAGAGCTGGGTTTTGCATGTATTTGCTCGCTCAGGCCACCGCGAAGAGCAGCGTTAATTATCCACGGCCTTTCATCTTGCTTGCTGGGCGCCCACCACGTGTGCTCTTCAGAGGGGAGACGCTCAAGATGCCTCCCGTAGCTGACCCCGAAGGGGTGCCCCAGAGGGCAGGGGCTCTGTCCTGTTCTCGACTGTGCCCCCAGCAGCCTCAGGACCTGACCCCAAGGGGGCACCAGTACGTATTTGTGGAATGAGCGAGTGCGTGGTGGCTGATGTCAGGTGCGTTTAGGTTTCTTTTAGTTTGAAGACTATTTGACGGGTGGGTGGGTGCCGAGCAAGAGCCGTGGCCCGCTCCCCAGGCCCAGCTTCAGCCGGGCCCACCTCTTCTGGCCGTTCCTGCTCAGTGACCTGCTCCAAAGTCTCAGCAACTCTTGCTTCCTTGATCAGCCCGGGGCGCCACCTGTTGACCTCTGGCCCCTGGACGGGACTTCGCTTTCTCATGTCCCCCTCCCTGTGCCCTCCCCACGGCCGCACCGGGTGGCCTGGGTCTGCGTCAGGCCAGCAGGGCGTGGGCTGTGGGGCCAGGCGCTTGGCCGTCTCCGTGGGGCCCTCGTTCGCTGGGGGCTGGCACAGCCCCGCCTTGTTTCTTTGCCTGGCTTTACCTCTTCCTCTGCGTGGTGTTTCTGTCCCAGCGTCGTCCCTCCCCTACTGATTTCGTCTCCCAGAAGCTCCAGCCGCCAGCCTTTCCCTGAGATTTCTTCTCTGTGCCCTTCGCCCTCTGTTCCCATGCAGGCGGTGGGCTCAGCGCCTGGCGGGGCCTCCCGGGGCGGGGTGGCCGTCTCCTCCCTGGTCTCCTCTCCCTCCCGCTTTACTCTCTAATTCATTGGCAAAGACCCTATTTCCAGATAAGGTCACATTGTAAGTTTCCAGTGCTTGTGACTTTGAGGGTGCCGTCAGCCCAGTCAGTACTCTATTCTAGCACCTGCTCAGGCCCCTCGGTCTCCCCGCACGGCAGCGCAGGCGCCATAATCCCTGTATGCACGGGTCCTTCCTCCACCCCATCTTGGGCCACCCCCTCCCTCCAGCAAAGCCCCAGCCCTGACCTGGCCTGCCCTCCCCTGCTGCCCATCCCCTCCCTCTGTCCTCTGCTCCAGCTGCTGCTTGGCTACACTAAGGACCCTCCAGGACAGCAGGCTTTTGTGCTGCCAGTCCCTGCGATGCAAGTGCCCGTCCTCAGACACCCTATGAATGCCCCCCAGCTGGGGGCCTCTGACCACCTGATCAAGCAGCCCCACCCACAAGGGCCCTGCCCTGCGCCCCGCCAGCCGCTGTCAGGCGTATGGCCCCCTGGCCTGGCCTTCCGCATCAGCCCCTACCGCCACGAGGCTCCTGGTCTGGGCTGCGTCGCAGGGCCGGGACAGTGCCGGCACCGGAGGCATAACAGACGTGCTGGGCAGGTTGTGGTTCCGTTGAATACATGCGCGTGTGTGGGGATACATGCCAGCATGTTTACGGACAGGGCACACGTTCAAAGACCATGGAGTGGAGAGCACCGCCCAGCGACAGGGCAGCGGGCGGCTGCGCCACGTGGCTGCCTGCGGATTCCATTCAGACGGTGGGAGGGGGGCCGGCCTGGGGTGGGGAGGTGGCTGCGGCTCTAAAAGGGCAGCACGAGGGGCCTGCGGTGTCGTGTGTTGTGACGAAGTCGCACTGAGCGTTTGATGGGTCGACTTCCAGTTTGGGAAAACGAGGACGTTCCGGAGGTGGGTGGTGGGGATGGCCGCACGCCTCTGAGCTGTGCACTGAAATGGCGGAGAGGGCAAATTTTAGATGTGTTTGACCATAGTGAAAACACACATAGAACTAAGCGCGCACACTCACATACGCACATGTAGTTACGCAGGCACACGCGTGCAGGTGAGCGTGCTCTGGGCGCTGTCTGCCGTTGATGTTCATCTTCTCGTTGCCAGGGTGGCTCTAATGCTCGGACCCACCAAGGCCAGAGTGTCGCCTCTCCGGAAAGGGCAAAAGGCCAAACGGAGTAGAGGGGACACACAGGCCTCTGGGGCGGGGCTGTGCGTGCCCGAGAAGGGGCCCCTGGGCGGTCTCGTTCTGTCTTGCAATCCTTTGATTCTTTAGAGGAAAATATCTTTCCTTGCAAGGAATCAGTGGGCACCCGTGGGTTGATATTTTCCCAGAGCCAGGAAATCCTTCCAGTTTCTGCTGTGGCCTTGGGGTGGGCAGGTTGCCCAGCCCAGCCCACTGAACCTGTTACGCTCAGCACTGGGAGTGTCGCCGGGACGCCCACGCTTGTCACCCCACCCCAGCTGCCTGGTTTTCATCGTCTGTACAGCGGGGACACTAAGGCCCAGCAGAGTAGCTTAAGACCCGCGGCCTGGCCTGGGGGTCAAGCCTGCTCACTTCAGCCCCACCCAGGGTACGCAGCCCCTGCCCTGTGTGGGGTCTTGTGGGAGCCACAGGTAAGGACACAGCAAGCCTCAGGGTTGAGAGGGCCGTGCCCCCAGGATGCCAGCACGCCGCCCCTGGCCAGGCCCAGGACTCCAGGCCACAGGCAGCCACCCGCCCACCCTCCCACCAGCCCAGCCCTGGTCCCTTCCCGTGGCTTCCAGAGACCTGGATGGATCCCTAGAGCCCAGCCCGGCCCCTGCAGTGTCTGTGAACACGGGGAGGGTCACCGGCTCTGTTAGGATTGAATTTCAGAGTCACAACAAAGAATGCAGTACTTAGCTAACAGATTATTTGTTGTGACTCTGAAATCCAGATTGCACTGAGCTCCTGTGTTTTACCTGATGGCGGAAGTGAAGGGGTGGGGTGCGGGGGAGGTCGTGGAATCAGCCCTCATTGATGCTGGGCCTGCAGGGAGGGCTGGGGGGCTGGGCCAACTTGGGCGAGGCTGTACCTCTGCGAGGGGCCCTGCCTTTCTCCCATCCCTGGAGGGGGCCTTGGGGGGCAGAGGCCAGCTGCCTCCGCTGTCCTTGGGGTGGACCCAGCAGCAGCCACCCCTGCCTAAGATGGTGGGTACCTGTCCGCCTGTCTGCCTTCCCCGTGACAAGGGGGTGCCAGCTGGCTCACAGGAACCACGGAGGAACGTCTGGGGTCCATGGCTGGTTAAAGGGGGCAACTTGAAGCACCCGGCACTGGTCCCGTGAAATAGCCGTGTGGCCCGCAGAGCTGCTGGCCCACCACGGGGGCTCCGTGCAGGATCTCCGAGCGAGGGACCCTGACGTCCCAGCTGCACGGATCTGGAATCCTTGGTGAAGTCAGTGTCTGGCTCAGGGCCCAGCAGGTAGCAGGAGCTCAAGAAAGTGCAGACACCATCCACCCCCAGCCCTGCACCCACTTGGTGTGTCTTACGGTCTGAAATACCTGCATTAGAATTTGCCTTCTTTGATTTAAAGATCGAGATCATCCTCTGTTACAGTGCACATCTCCCCCGTCCCTGGAGGAGTCGGTCCCGCACGCTTCAGTATGAGTTAATGGATTGGAGGGGCTGGGACAGAGCCGAGCCTGGGCTGTCAAAGGAAGCCCCAGGCCCTGAGGGGCACCCGGGAGGGGCTGGTGAGGAATGGTCTACCCCCTGCCCCCTCCTGGCTTCTCAGGAATGTGGTCCTGCTAAGCTGGGGCCCAGGAAGGAGGGCAGAAGGCAGGCCGTTCCCGTCCACTGAGCTGCCCCGACTCCTACACCTCTGCTCAGAACCAGGCTTTGCTGGACTCTTTAAAGATCGTCCAGCATTTAAAGTGGAAGCATTTAAAGATCATCAAATTCGTCATGTTTGAATTTGGAAACTGGCGACTTCGGAGTGTCACGGGTGCATTTTTAGCGCAGTTCCCACAGCGCTAACCCCCCCTCCCCCCTTACATCCAAAACCCTCCTCTCCTCTCTCCCTTCTCCCCTTTCTTCTTTCTCTTTTGAAGGATATTTTTGCGCCCCTCTGAGATTTGTGTCTGACAAACTCCAGAGCAAGGTGCCTCCTCTGGACACAGCGCCTGCCACCCTGGAGCAGGATGCCGCGTGCTGTCTGGGACGCTCTCCTTAATGGACAGGGAATCTAAGGCCAAGGCACTCGCCTGGCCGAGGTCCCCCTGTGGACAGGAAGGATGTCACAGAGAAATGGCTTGGCCTCCTGACCTTTCACCCTTAGAGCCAGCATGTTACTCCTAATATACCAAAATTTATTATTTTCCTGCCAACAATCATTACTAAATAATTGACTCACTTTCCTATTTTTTATTAAAGTCACAGACCTCCCATGGGCAGAAGTGTTCTGTTCCCCTCCCCTACCCCAAGACAGAGGAATGCCAGCTTGGGCCATCACATTACAAAACGTCATTTCATTGCCGGCTTTAGGAAGGAAGGGGCATTTGGTGACTCATGAAACCGAAAGGTCCAGGTTCTAGCTTCAGGCCAGGCTGGGTCCAGGCGCTCAGACAACAGCACGTGGAAGCCACCTCCATCCAGCTCTCGGGTGGCTTTCCTCCGCCTCGGCTGTACCAGGTGTGCCCCCTCCACGGGGTGGCCTCTGTGAGGATAATGTTGGAGGCCGCCAGGCCGGCAGCCCCAGCTGAAGGGGAGCACAGGCCTCCCAGGGCACCAGACAAGGTCCCAGGACTGCTGCTCTCTGGCCTCACTGGAGACGTGCACCACCCCAACCTTTCCCGGTGATTCTGACCAGCCATGCCTGGGATCCACACCCATCCTGGAGCCACTGAAGTAAACGGGGAATGGTTCCCAAAGGAGAAATGGGCTGCTGTCACCAGAAGAATGGGTGCAGCAGGAGGCCTTGGGCACACTCAGGAGCATGTGTGTGTCCCCTGAGCCTGCTCCGGGTGCCTGGGGGTCGGGCTCGGGAGAGGAAAGAGAAGGTGGCCCTGAGAGCCAAGGGCCTTGGGAAAATGGTCATGGAAGGAAAGTCATTAGCTGTGTGACCTTGAGCAGGTCATTTAACCTTTCTGTGCCTTTGTTTCCTCATCTGTAAAATGGGAATAATAGTGCCTACTCTGTTTGGGAACTAGATGAGTTTACATAAGAAGAGGGCTCGGAATGGTGCCCGGAACATAGTAAGTCTGTTCATTATAATTGTAGTGTAAGCACAGTCCCTGTGCCAGGCGCCATGGCCATCCTTCCTGGGCAGCACCAGGGACCCCCAGCCTCAGGCCCTGCATGCTCCAGGACCCCCAGCCCTGACCTGCCGGAGCCAGCATCCCTCCCCAGATGCGCCATCAGGCAGGTCTCCCCGGTGTGCTCGCCATCCCAGGGATGCAGTTGGGCCCCCAGGAAGGTGCAGCGTGGCAGGGACCCACTCACACACCACCATCCCCTGCGGTGCCTGGGGAGAACCCAGGGAAGAGTGAGGATGGGGTCCTGGCCCCCACCAACTGCTGAGTGCGGGATATGGGGCGAGTCGCCCAGCCTCCAGGGTCCTGGCTCTGGGGAGTCTGCAGAATGGATAGTTGAGCAGCCCCCCGTGGGGTGGCCACGAGGATGCAGGGCTGCAGTAAGTGTTGGTGGGAATGTTCTTTGCAGCCCCGAGTCCAGCCACGAGTGTCAGGATGGGGGGTGGGGAGGCAGAGGCCAGACAGCATGTGGCTCCCCAGATCTCGGGCCTCCAGAAGCCCTGCCGGCTGACCCCAGGCCTCCGTTTTCATGGCCCTGATGCCCCAAAAAGAGCGTTGAATAATTTGTCCTTTTGTAGAAGGATGGGGACTGCCTGCTGGGCTCCTGAGAATGTAGGGTCTTCACCCCAGGCTGGCAAGGACCCTCACCCAGCATGTGCACAGAAGCTGTTCTCGGGGGGTGCCCCAGAGCAAGCACCGGCGCGGGAGCGCACCGGGGCGGGAGCGGCAGCCGGACATACGTAGCCGGTGCCAGACCAAGGAGCCCTGCAGACGTGCTGGCCCCTGAGGGCTGACAGCTGGCCCCGATGGGAGGAGCCAGGTCATCCACGGGCACCCAGGGCAGAACCCTGTGTCGGGCCATTGCCCAGTTCCTCAGTGCCACTGCCTCCCAGCCTCATGCCCCTGCCAGTCTCTGCACCCACTGCTAGGACTGCGCTGACACAGGCGGGCCACCCAGACTGTGCTCCATCCTAGGGCCTAAGGCTCACTCTCTGGATGCCTTATTGTCCTCAGAAGCAAGGCCACGCTCCTTACCTTACCTCCAGGCCCTGAAACATCACTGCCCCTCTGCCCCCCTCACCTGCGGGCCCTTCCTTCAGCCTCAGGCTCGGCCTCTGCCACCTCTCGGGGCTCCCACCACTGGGCTCAGTGGAAGTTTGTGGAATGAATGAGTGAAACGTCACCTCCACAGACAGGCTCCCTGTCCCCCCCGCTGACGAGCCAGGCCACCCACCTCCTGGTCCCCCCACAGTCCTCAGCCCCCGCGGGAATGGCCCTGCTGATGCGCCAGCCCGTTGTCCAGCAGACAGCCCAGCACACAGTAGGTGCTCAATAAACAGCAGCTGCTGACGTGGGCGGTGCCTGCAGAGGTGGCTGCTCCTGCCTTGGGGCTCAGCTTGTCTCTGCTCCCAGCGGTCGGATCCAAGGAGAAAGACCCCCTTGGTGTGTTTGTTTGCTGCTAGACATGGACCCAAAAGACTCCGTGTCTTTCTTCTCTCCTCCTCCATCCCTGCGCAGTAGCTCGGGAAGCGGCAGTTTGCAGAGATTGAAGGCAAAATTTCTTGAAAGGCTGCACTTTTATCTTCCAATTTGTAGCCATTTAGCAGGGCCGGGCCGAGGAGCAGCGAGGGCTCTGGCTGTGCAGGCCGCACGGAGGTGCCCACCGCTGCAGAGAATGGGTTCTTTGTCCTTCCCCAGACAGCTCTGGGCTGCGGGACGGACGCCCACCCTCTGGGGGCCAGGCAAGTCTGCAGGGCCGGAGGGAAGGCCAATGGCTAGCCCGCCAGCCTCACCATGGGCCCCAGAGCTGCGAGGGCTTCCCCAAGCTCTGGGCCCACAGACAGTGGGCGACCTCCCTGTCACCGCCTTCCCCGGCTGCTCCCAGCGCCCTGAGGGGACCTAAGGCTCGCCCCTCCCTTGGGCCACTAAAGAGGGGGTCCAAGAAGAACGTCCTGCCTTGAGCAGAGGAGGCCCTTCCGGTGGAGGGAAAGTGCAGAGGGGAAGGAGTCCCACCTGGGATTCTGGAGGAAGACTTCTGGGTGCTTGGGAAAACAAAGTGGAGGTGCAGCTGAGGGGTGAGAAAATGTCTGGAAGAGGAAGGTTTATGGGTTTCAAATGTTGCTGTGAAGAGCTTCGCCCCCTGCAGTGGTGAGACTCAGAGCTGGCGGGCACCTCACTGCTGGAGATGGGCCCCATGGCACCCAGCTGTAAGGGAGGGACGTGAGGCAGCCAAAGGTCTCTCTGCCTTAGGAAGAAAGGACTGTGGACGCTGGGCCAGCACGGTGGGGAGGGTACGAGAGGCTGTGTCCCTGAGGTCAGGGGAGGGAGGGCCCTCATGGCTGGAAAGAAGGGGAGGCTTCCTGGAGGAGGAGACATCCGACCCACCCAAGTGTCTATTGCCCCCAAGTTGGGCTGGTCTTGCCCCCTTTCTGAGTGGACTCTGGCACCTGGGGTGAGGGCCAGTGTCTTCCCCCTCCGTGGAGCCCACTGGGCCCAGGATCACCCAGCATCATCCTGTCAGGTCCTTCTCCCCGTACCCATCCATCACCCTCAGTCCCGCCTCCAGGCCTTTGCCCAGGAAGCCCCTTGGCCCAGCCCCTCAAGCTCAGCTCCAGTCCCCACACCCCTGGAATCTCCCCAGGGGGAAGATCATGGCTGAGAGCGGTGAGAACTCCTGTCCTGGGGGCAGGCAGGCTGCAGCAGGTGAGGGCTGTGCCGCGTGTTTTCAAGACTGGAGTGGGGAGCGGGTGGGGCACTGCCGGGGCACACGTCGCTTGTTAGGATTAAAGCCTGGTATGACCGCTGGGCTCGTCCGCTTGAAAAGGACACTGAGGCCAGGGGGAGGGGCAGCCCTGTGCCTCATGCCCACCTGGGTGCTTTTGTGCCCCCCTGGGTCCCCGACTGGAGTACAGGGGCTCAGCCACCCCCCACAAAGTCCTCAGGAATCAGAACCAATAAAAAAAAATACACTTTACTGTGGACTTTGGAGTCTGCAGGGGCAGTGCAGCAGGTGCGCGGGGAACGGAGCATGCAGAGTGCCAACCAGGTGCACGGGATATGGTGAAGCGGCCCCCCTGCTGGGCACCCAGCCCCTGGTCTCCTCCGACTGCCCCTGGGAGCCCCAGGACTCTCAGGGCGCTGCTGGGTCCCCGTCAATCCCAGAAAACTCTGGTTGAGTAGATGGAGAAGGAAGGGCAGCCCGCTGGACGAGCAGGCGTCCGGGGCTCTGGCCGCTCGCAGAGCCGCCAGTCGGGGCCCAACACCGCGAGCTGGGGGGCGGGGTGGGCAGAAGCCGCTGGCGCAGCTCAGCCGGAAGCGGCAGCACGAGGAAGGAGGGCGTGGGAGCCCACACACCAGCCCTGAGCTCCTCGGCAGTTTTGTCTCTCTTCATTAAACATCCAAGGAACAGCGAGTTCACGGATGTGTTTTCTTCTTCTCCGCCTTCCTGAAACACCCAGAATAGAGAAGCGGAGACCTGCCGCGAGGTTTCTGGGGAGTACCCGGCACTTGGGGAGCAGAGAAAGTTGGAGGGAAGAGGGATGAAGGAGCCAGGTCCCAGGCTAGAGCAGGGGACAGACAGCAGCAAAGCCAGTGGCCGGGGCTTGTCTGGGACGGGGCAGGTGTGCAGGGGTGTGCAGACGCGTGCACGTGCAGGGGCAGCGCACCGGCTCTGGAGGCCTGGAGCGCACGCCAGGCACTTGCTTTGGGAAGACACCAAGCAGTAATTGTGTGAAGCGTGGACACGACCGGCCATCCCACTGTCCTTGGGGGTGGCAGACTGGCTGGGACCCCTGGGTTGTCCCTCCCGGGCTAGAGCGGGATTTGGGTGGCCACATTCCGGTTTGGGCAGCAGGGGTCTGTCCAGCCGCCCACCAGGCTGCATCAACTACCAGCGGACGCGCTGGGAGGCTGCCATGGCATTTAGGGTGGGCCGAAGACAAGCCAGGGCTCGTGCCTGCGGGGCAGCCGGGTGGAGGGTGGCGAGGCCCGGCTGTCCGCGAACCCAGGGCCTCGAGGGTGGTGGCAGTGGAGGGCTCTGCCCCTGCATCCCAGGTGCCTGTGGAGGCCGGCTCACTTCCAGCAGTGCTCCAGGGAGCTGGGGGGCTGCACCTTGAGCTTCTGTGGGCAGAGCAGCTTGGTAAAGGCCCGGCGGAAGCTGTAGTGGCACAGCGGGTAGAGGACAGGGTTGACGGCCGAGTTGGCCCACAGCAGCCAGAAGGACATCTCGTACCAGTAGTCGGGGATGCAGGGGCCGTGGCAGGCGGCCCGGGTGATCATGAGGAGTGTGTACGGGGCCCAGCAGAGCCCAAAGGTGCTCACGATGACGGCCAGCGACTTGGCCACCTTCTTGTCCCGCGAGAGCCGGAAGCGCTGGGCGATGCTCTGGGACACCATCTTCGTGCGCTTCTCCAAGGACGCCGAGGACACGGATGGCTTGGAGCCCCGCTTGAGTGAGCGCGGCCGCTCGGCGCCCCTCGAGGAGCTGCCAGAGCTGGAGGTGGGCGAGGCCGCGGCACCTCCCCCGCTGCCGCCCCCGAGGGCCGCATCCCCAGCCTCGGCCCCGGTGCCTGGGGCTGCCTCGCCGCCCCCCACCCCGCACCTGTGCAGCGGCACGGCCTCCCCACACCCCTTTTGCCAGCAATCCCAGCAGCTGGGCGCGGCCGGCGGCGGGGAGGGCTGGGCCTCGGGGGGAAGCTCCGAGGCCGCCGCCTCGCGGGCCCCGTCCAGCCGGACACGGGTGCGTCTCTGAATGTTCAGGTAGATGCTGAGGTTGAAGAAGGTGACGCTGAGGAAGGGCGTGAAGAACTCGAGGGTGGAGGCCGTGATGAGGAAGTACCAGTTGTAGAAGAACTCGGCGTAGCAGTGGCCCTCGGGGATGGAGCTGCCCCCCGACAGGTACTCCCAGCTGAGGATGGCGGGGCCGTAGAGCAGGAAGGCCAGCACCCACACCAGCACCATCTTCCTCACTGCCCGCCGCGTGTCGCCCTGCTGGGCCCGGTAGGAGACCTGCGGTGGGACACGCTGGGTCAGGAGGCAAGGGGACTGAGCCCAGGTCGGCCGCTGCCGCCCGCAGCTCCCAGCAGCCTCTGGGCCTCTGTGCACGCCTTCCCCGGCAGTGATGCTTTTCCCTTTTCCTCCCCTCGCCCCATGAATCCCGGGCAGGCTGAGGCCCTGTCACACTCTCCTATGGCCTCAGAACCTCCCCCAGAATCCTAACTTTGTGCCGGGCTGCCTGTCTGCCGTCGCCCCATCAGCTGTGCGCTCCCCCGGGGGCCCATGTCACTGTCCGATCTACTGAGTACCTGCCGTGTGCCAGGCTCTCTGCTTGGCACCTTTCGATACCATCTTATTTAATCTTCACAACTGCTCCAGCATGATCCCCACTTTCATGATGGCTCAGGCAGGGCAGGAAAGAACACAGGTGGGTCGGCTCAAGGGGCAGAGCTGGCTCAAAACCCATGCACTCTGTCCCACTGCCTCCCTGGACTAGGACACATGTGGTCCCCAGCGGAGGGCCCCGGGGTGCCTGATGGAGCCTCAGGGAGAAAATGAGATTGCACTGGAGTGACCTCTGCTTCTGTGCCGCCAGCCCGGTGCCCACAGGACACCGACGTGGGAAGTCCAGGCAGCCCAGGGCCCCTAACTCATGGTGGCCACCACGCCCAGGGAAGCTCGTGGAGCCTGTCTTCCCGAGGCATGCACACCTGTGGGGAGGTACCACCAAGGGCCCCTGGCCCAGATCCTCCCTTAGTTCCAGGGACTTTGGACCTGCTCCAGGGCGGAGGCTGAAGGGACCCCCTTCCTTCGGGTCCACACTGTGCCTTCTGCCTGAACCAGGACCAGTCCTACTGGCAGCACATGGCTACCGAGTGGGCGGCTGGCCATAGAGTGCCCGATGTGTCAGGTGTGAGGCCAGTGGGGATCAAGCCCAGCCAGCACTGCCCACTCAGAAGTGGCCGTACCCCCTGCCGGGTGCGTCTCCTGGCCGCTCCCGACCACCCCTCCCCCTAGGGGTGAACATGGGCACCCACGTCCCAGACTCACGGCTCGGGTGACCGACAGGAAGCGGTCATAGCTGATGAGCACGATATTGAAGACAGAAGAGGTGCAGAGCAGGTAGTCCACCACCAGCCACAGCTTGCAGAGGCCCCGGCCAAAGGGCCAGCGGCCAGTCAGCACGTAGGGCACGTACAGTGGGATGCAGAATGCCCCTGTGGGAGAGGAGGGCCGTGGTGGGCCGTGGCTGCGCGGGGGTCAGACCCCACCCCCAGCCGAGAGACAGGCAGGACCTAGGGTCACTCGGTGGCCCTTCTGGGACCAGCGATCCTCCCTCCGCCTCATTCATAGGCACACTCTTCGCACTGCACCTGGCCTTCAACCCTTGCCCGGCCCCTAGTCCCACTGGGTCCCCTGGACTTGGGGGCAGGAGGAAGATCCAGGTGTGGGGACCGCTGGGAGCGACGAGCCCCAGAGCCTTGGTCTGGTCATCCCTGGACTTCTGCCCAGCCCTCCCAGTGCCCAGAGGAAGAAAGAACATTTCCTCCCTCTCTGGCCCCGCTGGATCCCAAGCTCCCATTCTGGCTCTTCCTCATCAGCTCAGAAACCGAGAAAGCCTTTCTCCGGACTCAAAGGGCACTTGACTGCTGCCACGCGGGCGCCCACCGCCAACCCCGCTCTGAGCGTCTGGCAGACGCCTGTCTCAGCCCCAACAGGTGTCTGGTGCTCCGGCCCCCTCCTTGCGCCCCGCCCCACAGCCTGCAGCAGTGCACAGACATGTGAGAGCGCACTCCTCAGAGCCTCTCCCCCCAACCCCGCCCGCCTTCCCCATGGCCTCCTCCCCCAACGTGGCTCTAAAAGTCTCCCCTCCATGTCCCCTTCCCCAAACCTCCCCCCCAGCGCCCTCCCCGTGTCCTGAGTCCTCTGCAGCCTTTGTTTAGCCACGGCGCAAGAGCCCCCGCTGCACCGCGGCCGCAGCGCCTTGCGCCTGGCCGAGCGCCCGCTGGCTAGGACCCCTTCCCCGGGGACATCCTTCCCCAGCCCGAGTCCCGCGGCCGGGGAAGCAAGGAACTTCGCCTGCGCCCACCTCCCCACGAGTCCCGGATGCCCCCTCCCCAGGCCGGACCCCTTAGCGCGGCGTGTCCCCGAGGCAAAGGCACCCTAGGTCCGCGTTCCAATTCCCGCTGGCCCGACCCGGCAGGGCGCCCCTGGGCTCGGGCGGGGGCTGGGGGCTTTACCCACGAGGAAGTCGGAGATGGCGAGGTTGAGCAGAAAGAAGTTGTTCTGCGTGCGGAGGCTCGAATCGGCCACGAAGGCGAGCATGACCAGCGCGTTGCCCAGCACCGTGGCCACGATGAGCAGCGCCATGAGCGCCGCCAGCACCGCGGTCCAGGCGGCGGAGAAGCCGCGCGCTCCGCCCGCCGCCGCCGCCGCCGCCTCGCCTGCCAGCGCCCCCGACGCGTTCAGCGGTCCGTCGGGCGGGGAGCGCTCCATGGCCCCGCCGGCTCACGCGGCGCCGGGGCGCAGGGCAGGGCGCGGATCGTCGGCCGGGCAGCCGGGAGGGATCCCGGCCCGGGAACCTGGTCTTTGCGGGCTTTCGGCCCGACCGGGCTCCCCGGGGGGTACCCGGCGCATGGTCCGCGGGCGCCGAGACCGCGGCCGGGGCGGGCGGCGCCGAGGGGGCCCGGCCCGGAATCTGAGCCGAATCGGGCCAGCGGCACGACCGCTGCAGCACTAGCGGACCCGGAGCGGAGCTGGAGCCCGAGCCGCTGGCGGAGCGTCCGTGCGCCCCGAGTGCCGAGAGCAGCAGAGTGAGCCCCGGGCCCAGCCCGCTGCCCCACGCGCCCCGCTCAGCGCCCCCGCCATTGGCTGCCGCCCTCGCCCCGCCCCCGCCCCGCCCGGCGCCGGCAGCACCACGGACAGCGCCGCGTGCCCGCCAGGCAGCTGGAGCCCCGGCCCGAGTGTGCACGGCGGCTGGCGGGGAGCCCGGCACGGCGGGCGCCGGAGCTGGGGGCTCGCCTGCGTTCAACCTGCGCTCGCACACAGGAGCCAGCCTCTGGACCGCGCGGCCTGCCCCGTGCCCTCGTCCCCGGTGACCCCTGGCCGGCCCTCGTCGGAAGCCGGGGCGCCTGTGGGGATCTGGAGTGCGGTTGAGGGGAAACACCTGCGCCCGCGTTCGGGGGAACTTGCCCCACGGGACCCCTCCTCGTTTCACGCTTCGGGCAAGCAGTTCTCGGAGAAAGGAACCTCCCGAGGAGAAAGGATAGGAGAGGTCTCCGATAGCCGTGCCCGAGCCAGGGGTTCGCTCCGCACCCCCGTATGCGTGGGACTCGACTCTGAATCTGAGTCTCCCCGTGGGCAGGACCCAAAGCAGCGTCCAGGGTGACCTGCAAGGCGCAGACAGATGTGGAGTTACATAAGGGAAAATGGGGAACCAGCGGACCCAGCTGGGAGGGGAGCGTGCCCACCCTGGGCTCAGGCGGCCCTAGTTTGAAGGGAGAGCGACCATCTGCTCAGAACCCAGCCACGGGTCCCCCCCGGTGGACAGCGCAGTGGGGCGGTCAGTGCTTCAGGGACCGACGAGCCCACTGCGCTCGGGGCGCAGCCGGGGCGGCGCGCTGCGTTAGCGCCTGCGGGAGGCTTTGGGGGGAGGAGAGGCGGCGGGAGGGAGCGCCCCCTCCGCCCAGGCACAAGCGCTCAGATAGCCTGGGTCAAGGACGAGACACTCACAGCGAGACAGACAGACACGCCCACATGCAGACACACAGACTCCCACAGACCAGGGAAACAGTCGCCCAGCGTCAGGCTGGGGACCCACGAACGGCAGTTTGACGCGCACACATCAGACCCAGACAGCGAGGGAACAGCGCCTGAGGGAGAGGGAAGCAGCGGCGCTGCTCTGTCGCCAACAGCGCACATCTGCCGAAGCCTCAAAGAGGAGAGAAAAGTGCGCGTCTGCGTGCGGGGGTGGGGGCTGCAGGGGGACCCCAGGCGCTGGCACACCGGCACCCGCACTTCCAGCAGCTTCCTGATCACGCTGGGACCCACCTCTCCCCCTAGCCCCGAGGTGCTTTAGAAACTTCAGGGAGTGAGGGAGGGGTGCTGGGTTCCCCTACCCCCTCCTCAGGGCTGATTGCAGGGAGGAGACCCCAGCCCCTCACCCCAGCCCCAGGGGATCCACGGTTCTATGGCTTCTCGCGGCTTGCGCTGGGGGAGAGGTGTGGGGCTCCAGCTCCCCCTCCCAGAAGCCCTCTCTGAGTCGCTGGCTGTACCCCTTCCACCAGCAAGCCCTGCTCCTCGTGCAGGCTCCCCCAGCTCCCCAACTTGCATGGTGGGCAGGGCTGTGCCAGGACCAGGCACCAGTTGGTGGTTAGACAAGCCAAGGTGGAGAGCTGCTGGAGTCCAGGAGAGCTGCTGGAGCCCCCTCCCATCCTCAGTTCCGGTCCAGGGTAGAGGGAAGTCTGAGCAGAGGGCAGCCCCTTTAAAGTCTCAGTCAAGCTGGGGCCCGGTTGTCCTTGTGGCCTTTAGTGTTCGCGAGCTTTCCTTGGCAGTCTCTCACCCCACAGCAGCTAGAGCCGGGGATGCAGGGGATGGACTCAGTTCAGACCCTGGCACTTGGGTGACTTGGGAGAGTTACCAAATTTCTCTGAGTGTGGGGACCTTCCTCTTGAAATGGAGGCCATCAGGAGGAGAACCACAGCTGGCCCAGAGGTTTGAGGATGGCCATGGCCACGGGTGGCGAGCGCCCCCTGTTGGCACTTAACACCCATGACCTCATCAGCCCCCACCCCCACCCCGAATTCAGCATACAATGTGGGTAGGACCAGCAGCCTGCACAGAGCCCAGAAAGCTACCTGCCCAAGGTCACACGAGGCCAGAGGCCCCTCTCTTGATGGTTACACTCCTGGCGAAGCCCTGAGATCAAGGCCCCTGACCTTGCAAATATACTAACTCTTGGGGCTTTGACCTTGTCGGGACAGGAGCCTAGAGACCTCTGGGCTGGGCCCAACTTGACTAGGGCAGTTTGGGGGAATGAGGCAGGTCCCCACGTGACTGTCCACAGGGCATCTTGCCCTGAGGTCTCTGTCTCAAGGAGTGGGTATTCAGGCCCCAGGATGGCAGGGAATGCCCCAAGACCCTAGGAAAGGCTGGCTGAGCATTGGGGTACATGGGCCCCTATTCTCAGCTCACCTGGACACCCCCAAAGAGCGTGGCCTGGGGGCCGAGTTTCTCCATTTGTCAAAACAGCCAGCATTTGGGGTTCAAAATGTCCAGTCCCAGATCACGTAAGCCCTAGATTAGTGAAAACACCCCTCGCACAGGAAATAGCTCACCCACTGATTGATCAGTTGATTCGTTCATTCAGCCCCTAAGATCTGCAGGGGTGACAGCTGAGGAGGGCTGTAGGCTGGAGAGTGGAGGGGCCCCGAGACCCGCTGCAGCGGCGGGACCTCACCCACCTCCCTCCTGCCGCATGGGGCAGAGAACCTGCAGCACAGACGTGTGCTGCTCAGAGGCCCCTCCACAGGGAACTTGCTGGCAGGAGGGCCGGTGACCGCCCCAGCTGAGAGCAGCCTCTTCCCGGGCATCTGGTCGGCCGCTGTCGTGTGGGACTCCTCTGTGTGCAGTGTCTGCTCTGGGGCCCCCGTGGGGGGCTGAGACTTTCCCGGGGGGCTCCCCCTTCCTACCTACCTTCTCCCTGCGCACATGTCAGGCCCACACTGCGGGCTGAACGCTCGTCACCTGTTCCCTTTGTCTTTCACAGATGTCCCCACCAACCTCTCGACCTTGGACCCTGTCTCCGCGTCTGCTCCCTGGGGGACCCAAGTTGACACAGGCTGCGTTCCGGTTCTGGAAGGATGGCCAGGGAGTCGAGCCAAGAGCTCCAGGAGGCAGCCAGGTGGAGATCTGGAGGGAGCAGCGTTCCAGGCAGAGGGGACTGCGGGAGCAAAGGACAAGGTGGGTGGGAGCGCGCGTGCGTCTGTGGCGGCCGTGGGGGCGGGGCGCGGGGAGGGCAGATGTGATGCCTCACGCCCTGTGCAGACGCTGAGGGAGGCCCGGGAGGGTTTTGAGACACAGTGAGACAGGCCTCCCTGCTTCAGGGCAGAACAATCTCCAGCAGGGCGAGGGCAGAGCCGAGAGGCCAGTGGGGAGGCTGATGCTAGGCTCCAGGCGAGGACGACGGTGGCAGTGGGGGAGGGGAGACCCGGGCAGATTCTGGGTCGAAGCCGACAGGAGCTGTGTGAGAGAAAGACGACGGGATCAGGGCTGACTCCAGGGTTTTGGCTCAAATGCCTCGAGGGTGGCATTGACACGAATGAGCTGGGGGTCTGTGGGAGGAGCAGGTTGGGGGACAAGGGGGTGCTCAGATTTGAGCATGTTGAGATAGATGATATGGCCCATTGGACCTCCTGGGGTCCTGGGGCCCTGGAGTCCGAGGCCTGGCCCAGGAGCAGCCCGCTCACCTCTTCTGGGTCTGGGGCCAGAGGGGCCCTGGTCTGGGGAGACGCAGCTGTGCATGCCGGCGTCTGAGCAGCAGGACGCTGTCCTGGTCACCCGTGGTCATGGTCACGGTCATGGGGCAGCGGGCTCCGCCTCCAGCTGCCCCTCTCCTTCATCGGAGCGCCTGCCCTGCGCCGGCGCCCACGGAGCCCTACCCTGCTGCACGGGACGCGGCCCCCTAATGAGAAATAACGAGGGGAGTGGAGTGGAGCCGCTGTGGCCCTCTGCCCGGCGACTCTCCTGCTCTTATGGCCAAGGCACACTTGCTGGAGCGCTTGCCAGCGTTCTGGCTCTGGTGCCGTGACACCTCTTTAGAGGAACCTCTGTTTGCCTTCTCCCTTTCTGCAAGAGCTCACTGGAATATGGGAATATGCAGGTTTTTCTTTTTTTGTTCCTTGTCCTTTTTTTTCTTTTCCTGGTGACATTCTGAGCCAGCTCCGGGTGCACTCTGATGAGCTCAGGGCCCGGGTGTGATCAGCACGTCTCCCAAGGTCACCGCTTTGGAATAAAAGCTGAGTCTGACTTCCCTGCCTTTAGAGACAAGGCTGAATTGGGCCCATGGCCCAGGTGGCAGGAAGGAGAGAGAGGACAGGAGAACCAGGGATGCAGTTGCTGTGGTCTGGCCTCAAATGACGAAAACCAACTCAAAAAAGCCTAAGGAAAGGAATGTTTATTGTTGCCCACGGCTGAAAAGTCCAGGAGGTGGGCTTCAGACACGGCTGCATCCAGGAACTCAAAGAACAGCTTCTCTTTCCACCTGTCTTTTCCCTGCGTCCACCTCATTCCCGGAAGGGAGTGTCCCCCTAAGATCTCTTTCCTGAAGCTCCAGGCTGCTCTCCTATGCTCTTGTCCACTCCCCAGGAGGAAGACAGGGCTACCAACAGCACCCAAAATTAGCCCCCTTGGCCTGGCTTGGACAGTCATGGTGGCCAGCTGGGGCAGCTTTGCTTGAGCTTACAGCAATATGGTCAATGTCACTTGAACCCCAACCTGGGCAGTCGTCCCCTGTGGGTCCCGTGTACCTGTGCCGCTTCCCCTGGCAGTGCCTTTCTTTGTTGGCAGTGTCCAGGGAGCCCCTGCCTGGTCCTGGGGGGACAGCGGGCCTGGGCACTGAGAGCTCGGTTGGAGGTCCCCGAGATGAAGCTCACGGGTTGGGGGCAGGCGGGGCAGTGGGACTGGGGACTGCGGAGATGGCCTTCTTCCTGGGCATCTGTGTCTTCTGCTTCCTGGCTGCTGTGAGCACAGGGCCCAGCGTGAGAATGAGGGCGAGAGGGTGAGGGACGAGGGGCAGCTCTCCGCACACCAGACACATCCGACCACAGAGCCTGGGCCGGAAGGTTCTGGAGTCCTCCCCAGCGGCGACCCGCAAGAAGGAAGCTGGCAGCCCTCCCTCCCGGCCTGCGCCCCCCCTCTCCTGGAGCCAGTGCTGCCAGCTTAGAGACAAGGTCACCCCCATCCCACGGCCTGCGTCAGTGGCCCCCAGAAAAAAGAGCTCTGGGGCCTTGGTGTCCACGCGGGGGGAGCGGAGAGACTCAGGTGCAGGGACTCAGAGGCTGGAGAGAGCACAGTTTGGAGAGCTGATGGGAGGGGGACTTGACCCTGGGTCTGAATTTCCTCACCTATTGTCCTTTCCTCCTAAGGATGGTGCCAGTGGAGGTATTAACCACGAGAAAAGGGGCTCTCGGGAGGGGCTCTCTGCAGGAGGTCTGATCTAAGGGCGCGCGAACAGCTGCCGGGGAGGCGCAGGGGCAACTGGGGTGGGGCCAGAGGTAATAAACGCTCTTCTCTAAGGAAAGAGGCACCCTCACCCCCAGAAGCTCCCTCTGCATGACTCAGGTGTGGTTCTGGATGTGCCCACTTCCCAGGTTGGCAGTTAAGTATCGATATTTGCCGAATGAATGAATGAAACTGCTTGCGTCTCTGCAGGTTCTCTCCATGCACTAAGAATGCATAAGCCAGGCTTCCCTGGCGGTCCAGTGGTTAGGACTCCACGCTTCCACTACAGGGGGCACGGATTCGACCCCTGGTCAGGGAATTAAGATCCCTCATGCTGCGTGGTGCGGCTCCCCACCCAGAAAAAAAGCATAAGCCATGGAGAAGCAGGAAAGAAGGGTGAAGGTGGACCTTCGTCCAGGGTGCCTTCTCCAGAGCCCTGGGTGGGGCTCGGTGTCAGCTGGCATGGGGCCTCAGAAGGGCCTCAAATCCAGCTGTGGGGGGCTGGCCCCAGCCTGGGAACCTCCCTTGCATCCCCAAGAGTGTTTGGTGGGGTTTCCCGTGGCTGTGACCCAGCTGTGCCATGTGTCAGCAGGGCTGGGGACCTGAGCCAAGCTCAGACCGTGAGTCCCGGCCAGGACTCTCCGGGGCCTGTGGACTAGACCCTGATCAGACCCTGGGTAGTAAGCATCAAACCCTCGGGGTGGTCGAGCCTGGCCATGGGTGGAGACAGGCTGCTCTGATGAGGGCCCAGCCTTGGGGCTCGTGGAAGTGGGTGAGGGGGGGAGCGTGGACCCGCATGTGTAAGCGGAGGAAGGGATGGTGCCCAGCTCTGCCCAGCCCGGGCCCAGGGTCCTCGTCTGTGCTGCAGCTGCCCCCGCCCCCGGAGCTTCCTGCCGTGGACTCGGCCCCTCAGCCTTTGCTGCAGGGTGACGGGTGGGGACTGAGCCACGCCTTTGTCTGCACTCCTGCTGGCCGTGGCTGGCTGCCATCCGCCAGCCCTTGGAGGCCCTGCCCCCCAGAGCCTGTCCGTGCTCTGCGCCCTGTGCCCAGCAGCGCCAGTGTCACAGCAGGTCAGAGCCCTTGTACGTCTGCCCTGTCTCGCCCTCCCTCAGGCCTCCTGTCCCCTGCTGGGCCCCTCTCGCGGTGGACAGGTCAGGTGGCCCTGGTGACAGTGCTGACGAGGCAGACGGGGCCTGGTGACCCCAGTCCATTGTTCAGACCCCAGGCCTGGGGTTGAGGCTGGGCGGGCGGGGATGGGGGCAGCACGCTCCCTGCACGGGCCAGAGATCCCTCCCCGTGGTTGGAGCAGCTGAGGTCACAGTGCGGGTAGGGTCGTCCGTCTGGGACAGGGGACGGGGGGACCGCTGGGCTGGGCATGCTGGCGGCCACCCTGGGGCTCTGACTCCTGTGCACGAGCTTCCTGTCTGGCTGCTGCCCTGCTCTGCTCGGGGGGTGAGGCTGAGAGGCCGACAGCCCCCTCCCCAGACCCCATCAGGGTCCCCAAGGCCCCGTGCCGGCCCTGGAACCACAGCCCCCCTCCCTCTCTTCCCAGCAAACACACCCCTGCCCCACGCCGCCCTCCCCTGCCAGCCCTCAGGGGTACTCCAGGTCTCCCGACCTGGCCTGTGCTGTTCTGTGCTGGGGTCCAGAGAGCGCGTGTGCGTGTGTGTGCCATGCACGCACTGTACCAGCCCCGGGCAAACACGCAGGGCCCTCACCCTGCATGGGGCCCTGACCCCCTGCTTCGGGGGGTCGGAAGGAGGGGCCCACTCTGGGAGCTGCCTCCTGCGGGAGAGGCCAGGCCCCAGGGTTGCACCTCTGTTTACTCCCCGAGTCCCCCGGGACTCAGGCGGCTCCTTGGGGGGCCTGTGTCTGTCAGGAAAATAACGAAAGAGCTGACCGTCTCCGTGCTGGGGCACAGGGTCCAGCTGATGAAGACGTCCCCCGAGTTCTCGAGGAGGAAGGAGGGGGCCTGGGGCAACTCCCAAGGTGTGTCTGCGTGCACGTGTGTCTGCGTGTGCCGTTAAGTACATATGTGTATGCCTGTGTGTGTGCACGTATGTGCATGTGTCTGTACATGTGTGTCTCTTGTGTTTCTTAGTGTGTCTATGTATGTGGGCCTGGCAGTGAGTCTTCGTGTGGGTGTGGGTGTGACCGAGTGCGCGTGTGCATACACGTGTGTCTGTGGGTGTGCTTCTGACCTGAGCCAGGGGTAGGGCTCCTGAAGGAAGCTAGGAAGCTGGCACTCGTCCTCCTTCCCACCATGTAGGGACAGGTCAGGTCACAGAGATGTCCCCTCCCTCCGCGGGTGGCCCTGACTGCAGGACCAGGTCCTGGGCCAGGGCTGGGGTCAAGGGATTGCTCTAGAGTAGCCCCCCTGCCCCCGGGCCGGGCACAGATCTCAGTCACTCGGCCGCACACGCGCATACACCTGGAAATCACAGCGCGGAAACCAGTGCGCAGCCCCCAGGCCCGGGGGCGGGGGCGCGGCTGCGGGGCAGCGGGCTGCGGTCCCGGAGGAGCACCTCCTGGGTCTTGCCCCGGGGACTGGGGGAGCTTTGTTTGGGAAGCCGTTTGCTTTTCTTAGGACACGGTGGCCAGGTGGTTGTGCTGGAAGACTGGCCTAGGGCCACAAGCAGAAAGTGGCAGTGCTGGGCTGTGACTAGGAACATGAAGTCCCTGCCCCCGGTCCCTGACCAGAGCCCTGCCTTCTGCAGGGGCACAGCGGGGCCGCCTGGGTTCTCCCATGGCCCTGGGTGTTGGTCAGCCCAGTGAGACCCCTGCCCACTTCCCCATGTCCCTGCCAGACCTCTGTTTGGGTTCACCTTTTCCTGGCATTGCGTAATCCTCTCACATGTTCTCAATTTGCTCAGCTGATTCATGCAGAGCTGGAAAGGTCACGTAACAAGTACCGAAGTTCACTGGAAGGTTCTTCAGTAGGAAGCCCTGATGGACAGAGAAGGGCCCAGAGGCCTGTCCTGATAGGTAGCCGTCCTCCCCACACGTGGAGAAGGGGGCATGGAGATCTTGGCTCACCAGGGCATGCGTCTGACGGTTCACTGGTGGTGGACCTCCTTCAGGCATGGCTGGATCCAGGAGCCTGACTGCTCCTGTCAGAGCCTGTCTCCCAGCCCTGCTCTCCTCTCAGGCAGCCACTCCCCTTGGTGTGGCCCCTCCAGGCTGACAGCTGACAGCTCACAGCCCTGACAACAGATGCAGGGGCCCAAGCCCATGGCCTGACTGCTTATCTCAAAGTTGAGGCCGTGATGTCCCAGGTTCCAGTCACGTGCGTGCCAGAGGTGGGGTCAGCCTGTGAGTGGGGGTCCCCACAGGAGGATTTGGGGCTGTTCCTACAAGACAGGGTTGGATGCTGTGCAGAGCAAGTGGATGCTTGTCACGGGGGGCCACGCCCGCGCCCTCCAAGGGCCCCACCACTGGGGAACCTGAGGCTCAGAGAGATGCTCTGTTAGCAAGTGGCAGAGCCTGGACTTGAGTGGGGCTGCAGGTTCCTCCCCCCCCATCCCACCCCCACCCACCTCCTGCTGGCCTCCAGGGGCGTTCACTGAGCACCTACTACGTGCTGATCGGCTAGGAGCCCAGAAGGCATGTCGTTCCTGAAGCCGGTGAGTGGGTGGAAGTGCCGGGCCAGCTCTGTCTCCAGCGGTGCCTCGGAGAGGACCAGCCCTGAGGGCCCGAGCCCCGGGCCGTGGGACTCCTGGGCAGACTGCCTTCCCTCGGTGGGGGCAGGGCTGGCCAAGTGCCCAGCACAAGGCCTCTTATCAGCCCCTTTGCCTCTTGCCCAGAAAAAACCTGGCCCATTGGCCCAGTCTTCCCCCTACCTGGAGGGGACGGAGCCATCCGGCCGGCTGTATGCATAGTCCGCGGCCCCGGAAGCGGAGAGGCAGCACCCCGTGGGCCCCGATTCCTGTGCTGACCCTTCCTCAGATGGCTACAGAATTGTGGGTCCCAGTGCAAGACAAAAATGTGGGCCCCTCCTCAGAAATTAAGAATTTCAAGATGGCAACAGCTGAGCAGTAAACCGAGCATGGAGCCCCACGCGACTGCAGGCTGCACTCCTGTCCCTGCCACTGTGGTCCCCTCTCACTCCCCAAGTGGGAGCCTCCAGGGCAGACCCCCCAACCCCGCTGTGACCGCCTGGCACAGATTGCTAGCTGCCCCCTCCTCTCCCCTTCCCTGCCTTCCTCTCCGGGGATGGGATGGGGGGAGCACGCCAGGCTCTCTCTTATGCAAGGCCCCCCACCCCCCTCCGCGGGAGCCAGCTCGCTTCTGCCCAGAATGGAGGTGAGGCCGCTGCCGCCAGCCCCTCCCCGCTGGCCCAGACCGCTCCCAGGAAGAGAAATGAATCACACTGCTTTGGGCCACCCCCATCCCTGCTCCCTGGGCATGTTTCAGCTTTGCCCCTTCCCACCCCCACGCCTGGCAGCTCCCCTGGCCAGGCCGGCAGCTCCGACAAGTTAAATTTAGCGCGGCCCGAGCTGTCTTCCTCCCGTTCCCACCTGCCCCACTGGTCCCCTGCGCACAGATGCGCCCACACCCCTCCGCTGCACGTGAGCCCCTGGGAAGGGTGGGGAGAGAAGGACCTGCCTGCTTGGGGGTCCCCTGTGGCCTCCTGGACCCATATGCCTGCTTATGACAGCACCTGGAACCCAGCGCAGGGCCAGCAGTGCAGCAGGTGCTCGGCACTCAGGGCAGAGCCAGGAGGAGAGAAACCAAGCCTTCTGTCCAGGGACAGCGCTGAGGCTCCCAGCCTGGTACCACACTGGGCACACAGTAGGCACACAGGCTGGGAGCTGAGAGTGCTGCTCTGCGTCTGGCACTGCCCACGCCTCACCGGGTGTCTGCATCTCTGGGCCTGCCAGAGGACGCTGGGGGAGGCCTGGGGGCCACAGTCAGGCCTAGCCACACATAATCTTCTTCCCTGGGCCCTCTGTTTTATTCAGGCTGGAAATGCACTCAGCTAAAATGCTACTGTTCCACTGAGAGTGGCATGGGATAAAGTTTTGGCTAGTGAGATGTGAGCAGAAGTGTCTGGTATATCTTCAGGGACAGATTCTCAAAGGGAGATGATTCACCTGGTGGGGCAGCACCTCCCAGCACCTCTGCTCTTGTTCTTTCCCTTACTCCTTCTTCCTGGTCAAATATGCATGTGATGGCTGGAGCACCAGCAGCCATCTTGGGTTGTGAGGTGACACTGAGGATGGACGCTAGTATTGGAAGAGTGATACAATAAGGTAGGAGCTGGGTACCCTGCCAACCCTGGACAGCCGGGGCTTGTGCCACGTGAGAAAGAAGGACATTTCTGTTTTGCTGACGCCTTTATTATTCTGGGTTTTTTCATGCATGCAGCTCTAACTAATCCTAAAAAGCAGGAAGCTAAGTGGGCCCAAATGTCCCCCAGGCAAGGTAGGAGGCCAATTCAGAGTCATACAAGACATTCCATAGGGAAAAGAAAAAGTTGTCCACTTCCAATAAATCCTGGGTCTGCAGCAGGCCCTTCTATGTCTTGGAGGATCCCACATATACCAGAGTGGGAAGGGCCCTGAGAAGGGGGACACTTGTTGGCTTTGTTTAAACAGCATTCCCAAACCTGTTTGCCTGTGGAACCCTTTCCTCTAGAAACACCTGATAGCAGCCAGAAAGGCCTTGGGATTCCACGGTACCTCATTTGGGAAAGTCTTCAGAGGGTGATTAGGGCATTTAGCTGAGACAATACACCTAAAGGTACTCAGCCCAGGGCTGGGCACACAGTAAGTGCTCAATAAATGCTAGGGCTGCTACTGAAGCTAGAAGCGGGGCCCATGTCAGTCAACTCCGAGCATGGAAGCCACCCCCCCACCACAGCCCCTCATTCCTGCCTGTTCCAGGGCTGCAGCCCCCACCCTGCTCTTTCTCTCCGCTTCCGTGGGTCAGCTGGCTCCTGCGGTCCCTTCGCGGGGCAGAGTGGTCTCCTGGAGAGGCTATAGGGGGCTGGGGGCAGCGCGCTGCTGAGCTGGGTGGGCTCCACCCGGGAAGCGCTGGTTTGCAAAGCTGCAGCAGTGAGGAAGGCGCGGGGTAAAAAGTTTGTAAGAGGAATACATTTTTTCTCTTTTGGCAGAATTTAACGGGTGCAGATTGCTCAGGTCCCAAAGCCACGGGGAAAAAAAAGAAAAAGCCCTTTGCCGCTGCTATTGATAACTTGTCTCTCTCACGTGGTGGGTTCAAAACTAAAAATACTCTTCTCCGACGGCAGGGAAGCTGAGCGCTGTCACGCTGCAGAGGAGACTTGAAAGCTGTGTGGGGAAGGCTCAGCTTGGGCCACGTGAGGGCCGGGGCCCCACCTCAGTGGCCAGCCACCCTCTGCCCACCCAGGTTGCATCCAGATAGAAGATTCCCCAGCATTCCACAGAAGGGAGCAGGGAAATGTCCTCTCCATGGACCAGGGAGGCGGCAGGGAGAGGAGTGAGCCTCGGGCCGGGCCTCCCCAGGGGCAAAGGCCAGGTCAGCAACACCGGGTACCCGGCATCCTTGGATGCCCAGCTCTGCTGCAACTCTGGCCGCACACTGAGATACAGAGACCCATCCAGGTTCAGAAACCTGCTGGGGAAGGAGGCGTGAAGCCGGGGGAAGACCAGTAGGCCGAGGGCAGGGCTGGTACCACACCGCTGGCCTGCTCCGCGGGGTGACCCTGGGCCAGCCCCTCTGTTCTCTGAGCCTCAGTTTCACCACTGAAGGGGGAGCAATAGTTTCTGCTGTGCCTTCTGATGTGATGGAATGAAGGAGGGAGGTGCATGTGAATATGCCTCCTGAGGGCAAAGTGAGGCCCACGCGGCTGGGGCCTCCAGAGCCCAGGACTCCCGGCCTCGCGCCACAGGCTCAGCCGCTGCCCAGGGGGCTTGTGGGCCATGCTGTCACCTGATTCTGATTCAGAAGGAGTTGGGACAGGGAGGCTCAAGTCATCCTTGCCTGGGGTGGAGGGAAGGTCACAGGCAGACGTGACTGCCAGGTTGGCCTGATCTGGGAGCAGTTCTGGTGAGATCAGTCACCCCAAAAGTTATCTACTAGCCCAGCACTTCTCAAACTCTGAGAGTGCACACACGGATGGATCCCTGGGGTCCTGAACAGACTCTGGGGCCAAGCCAGGCCCGAGTTCTCAGGATGGAGGGGGACACTACGATGACCAGCCCCCTCCCGACCACGGGGCAGGGATCAGCTGATATCGTGGCCATGAGCCGCACATCCCCCTCCACTGGTCCCAGGAACACCTGGGCACCTATTTCAGATGCAGATCCTGGTCCGGGAGATATGGGCAGGGCTCTGCCTTTCTGACAAGCTCCTGGGCTGTGCCAGGCTGCTGGGTGGCAGGAACGCACTGGGTCTGGGCCACTTCCTCATTGCAGGTCCTGGGTGAGTTACTTCCCCTGCTGAGGCTCAGTTTGCTCATCTGTACAGTGGGAATGATGATACAGAGTGTTTATCTGATTGGCGGTTGTAAACGTGAAACTGGATGAGGCATGCAAATCATGGGGCACTGGCTAACGTCAGCTGTCGTCACCATCGTCACCATTATTGCCTGGTCCCAAACCCTCTTTGTCTGCTTTTCTGCTCCCATCTTTCATCCCATTCCTGGAGAATTTTGCTGGACTTGGCCGCCTGACCTAGTGAAGGTCATGAAAAATGCTCCTGATTGGTCCCAAGGCACCCTCCTTCCAGCCTCTAACTGAAGGACAATTCCTGCCCAGTTCACAGGGACCAGGAAAGAGGAAGCAACAGCTGACCCTTGGAGCCCAGTTTATTGCATCTGGTTAAAGGGGACAAGCCGACATCCCAGCCACGGGACCCATCTGGGATCAGAGCCCACTCCTACCCCTCAGACCAGGGCAGAGATGGCGGTGCTCAGCCCTCAGTGATCCGTGGGCAGGTGGGAGGCCCATTCATCCCACCTCTCCTCTGGCCTGAGCTCTCTGATTCTGCACTCACCCCTGGAGTTCATGGCCGAGAGCTGGGCTGGTGCATGGGGCTCAGAGTCCTAAGAGGCTTGTCAGAGTGAGGGAGCTGCGCTGGACTCAGGCCAGGTGCACGAGGGAAGCCGTGGAGCATCTCCGTGGCAACCGGCCTTGTCCTTGTCCTGGCTTGGGAGACTGCACGCTGCACCCTTCCCTCTCCAGCCGGTGTCAGTTTTTTCACAGGTAACCATGGCAATGCCTTTGTTTCCGAGGCCTGGCCCCGCCTCCCTCCCGGCTTTTCTCTCCAACAGTGGCTGGGAGAGCTCCTTCTCAGTCCCTGCACGTCTTCGGGCTCCCGCTGACAGTGGGCCCACGAGTGAGCTGGGGCCAGACCCTGGCATGGGGATGACTGGCTTTCTGGGCCCAGAAATGCAGCCTGGGCCGCAGCCCTGCCGCACGTGCTTCTGCACAGGGGCTGCAGAGGCAGCAGCAGTCCAGCCCCCCGCGCCCCCGCTGGCAATGAGGAAATGTTCTGAGGAGGGAGTGCAGAGGCCAACTGGGGCTAGCTTTGTGGAAGACGCGGTGAAGGGCAGGAACCTCAGAAAGCGCTACGTGATCAGGGGTGGTCTATCGGCACTCTTGTGGCTCCGGGGTCCCAGCGATTCTTTGGTACCACCTCCAACTGGCTTAAGCAGAAAGGAAAACGTGGCCACTCACATTACTGAAAAGTCTAGGATAGAGCTTGCTGAGGGTGCAGCTGGTTCCAGGAGACCCAGGGGTATTTGCTCTTGCTTTCCTCTGGGTTGGTTTCATTCCCAGGTGCCCCCTCCCCTAGTGGAGACATGGTGCCCATCAGTAGCCCCAGACTTATCGATGCATCTTTCTGTCACCTAGCCCAGCTCTGTGGAGGTCTGTGACCTCAGTTTTCCCTCTGGCCTGAGCTCTCTGACCCCCAGCAAAAGTCCCAGGACTGACCTTCACTGGCCAGGACAGGGTCACCTGCTCACCCCTGATCCAATCGCTGTGACTCTCAGCAGCCAGCCTGATCCATGTTACTCCACCCACCCCAAACCAGACCCAAGATTTAGATGGGATTGGGTGGGAGAAACCTGGTTTGCAAAGGAAAACCTTGGTACTCATAGGCTCAAAGAGGTTAGTTTACTTGCCCACGGCCATACAGCTGGTAAGGATGCAAGCTCGGGTCTGACTCCAGAGCTTCTGGGCTTAACCATGGCGTCACTACGGGTCAGTAAGAGCCCCCAAAGGTTTTAAACAAGGGAGTGAACGGTCAGGGATGCAGCCGGAGGGTACACTGGCGCCGGGTTTTGGTGAGTGGTGAAAGGCATGGCACGGAGGGTGGACGGTGGGAAGCCCTGAAAGATGCTTGAGCTGAGGAAGGCAGCTTTAGGAGGATGACTCCCGCCTCCGCCCGTCCCCGGGGGTTGGGAGCGCCAGGCGCGGAGGACTCAGCGCGCCATGCACCCGCGCCCCGGCCACCCGACTCGCTGTTTGTAAACTCAGCTCATCCAGCCACGCCCCTTCCTCCCACCCGCCCGCCCCTTTCGGGTCAATATCTGCATATCCCCGCCTCCACCTGCCTTGATTGGTTAACCGAGTCGTCATTCCTCCGCGTGGGCCGGACTCCCATGGGGCGGGGGGCGGGGCCGATCAGGCGGTGCTATTAGCATACTCCCGCCTCCCGGCTCGGCCCTCGGGCCGGGCGCTGATTGGGCGGGCGGCGGCCGACGCGACGGCGCCGGACGCAGTGAGTGGCGGGCGCCGGCTGTCAGTCGACTGGGCAGCCGGCCGCACTTCCGCCTTGGTGTCAGTGGGTCGCGGGCCTGCGGGGCGGGGGCGGGGCGGGCAGCAGAGCTCGGTCGGCGCTGGAAGGATCGCGGTCCAGGTGAGTGACCCGGCCGGGACCCCGACCCCGAGTTGCCTGGGAACGGCGCCCAGCATCGGGCGGGCGGGCCTGGGCTGCGGGCGGCGGGGAGGCCGGGCCGGGACGAGTGGAGCCGGAGCCCCGTGACCCCCGCGCGCCGGCCAGGCCCCGACCCCGGCCCCGGCCCGGCCGGCCCCCCGCCGCCCGCCCGCCCGCCCGCCGGCCGCGTCCCGGCCCGGAGGAAACTTGGGAGGAAAGTTGGCTGCCGGCGGCGGGGGCGGCGGGCCTGGATACCGGGCGGCCGCCCAGACCCCGCGTCGCCGGGCAACTGCGGCCTCGGGCCGCACTGCCGGACACCGCACCCGGAAGTCGGCTGGAGAGCTGGCCCGGGCGCCCCTCTCAGCGGCAGGGATGAGTCGGGGGCCGCGCTGGGCAGGGGCGCTGGGACCCCCGACTTCCCCTTGTGTCTAAGGTAGCCGGCGCCCGCGGTCAACCAGTCAGGAAGGGTCCAGGGTGAAGAGTCAGTGTCCGCGCTCGCGGGGCAGCCCTCCCTCCGCTCCCCTGCCCGGGCGACCACCTGTGGGTTTGTCTCGACCCTGCAAGGTGTTGTGCTCGTGTCCACCCCTTCCACTGCTCTTCGTTTTGTTTTTGTCAACCTCAGCAGACTGTACCTGCTGTGGAGAGCTCTTTACCTCACACATATGTTAGATCAATTAGATTTGTAATCTGATTTTAAAAGCTTCCTTCTGTTTCCAGTTACATTCCAGAAATCAGCAGAATAAATCTTGAGACTTTATAAGCCCAGAACAAGACTGTTGGGTAATCACCAATCAGTGTTCCCGGGTTTTTCTGGGAGAAGCAACCAGGTGGTGTTACGATGTCCCTGGCCCTCTTGAGTGTGAGGGTCACCTCCCCGGAAGCTGTGTTCCTGTCCCTGGGGTTTTTATACTGACGGGTCAGTCTGGGACAAGCTCTGGACCGGCAGCCAGCAGCTTTTGCACTAGTCCCTTTTCTGGGGCTGCCCGTGCACATCTGGAGACGTGGTCTCACTCGGTTCAGTTCAACAGACATGTTGAACTGGGATGCCCGCTACGTGCTTGGCTGCAAGCTGCGGGACCTCTCCATCCACTGGAGCTGGAGAGAAGAGGTGTCGTGGGACCCCCGTCCTTGTGGCTCCTTGCCCTGGTGGCAGAGTGAAGGCCCTTGATGACTTTGTGTGCTTGGCAGTGTTTTCCCGTCTCTCCTGGCCTCAGTTCCTTCCTCTGCGACGTGTGCCGTTTACCTGGCAGGGCCGATAAGAGCAGCAGATGAAATGCTTGTCTCCAGCAGTCCCTGGCCTGTGGTAGGTGCTCCAAATTGTTCGTTCCCGTCCCCCTTGATGAAGACGGGAACCTTATCGGCTGCACTTCCCCCTTGTCCAGGGCAGCGCCTGGCAGGGTGCTGTGATTTAGTACGCAGATGACTGAATCTCCTTAGAATGTACCTTTCCCGCTTGCCTCACCTGTCCTTCTGTTAATAACAGCTCTTATCTAAGATGACAGTAATACGTGACAAGTGTTGTTCCAGGACTGCTATAAGCACATTATATTCACTTTATTCATGTGGTTTTCACAACAAACTACAAGACTTGTTCTTAGTTCCATTATCCTTTGTCTATTCATGAGGAAGCTGAGGAACAGAGAGGTTAAGTAACTTACTCTAAATCACAAAGTAGTTAGTTATGGATCAGGGATTTGAACCCAGGCAGTCTGGCTCCAGAGTCTACACCCTTAAATACCGCTCTCTACTGCCTTTTAAAAACCAACGTTTTCATTTACAAGGTCCCCTCAGCATTTTTCTGTGGAACATTTAGTTGTGCTGCATTACTGTGTGTCAGAACTTTGTTTCTTGCAGCACATATAACTGATAGATTTTCATTTTGGGTGAGCATGAATGTTTAGAAAACCATTTTATTTCTTCGAAAATAAAGTAGTAATTCTCTATCTGGCTATCCAAGATTTTGCTGAAATACCCCACCTGCTGCCCCGTTCCCTGGTTAGTAGGGAAGTCGTTGATGTTCACGGTGTGAAAAGGGCGAGTTGGCGGAGGAGGGGTGATGATGGATAGACACACTGTAAAGCATGAGGTTGTGATTTTGAATTCATTTCTGAGCGAACTTAATGTGGTGAACTTAAAGCCGTAAACCGTGTACTTAGGGCTTTCCTTTCTCCTCCCATGTGCGTTCAGAGGGGTCAGCTCTGGTTTAACATTTTGATGAGCAGTGTTTTCAGTGTTTAAAAAGTGCCACTTGACCCTCGTCCTCGTGCCTCTTATCCATGCCTTCCAGGAAATGCTAGCAAATGAGTCTTGGATATGTACTTAAAACTAGGTCGACTTTTAAAATCTTGTTATATTCAGCTAATTATAAAATCTTGTTATATTCAGCTAATTCTTTTTCTGGTGGCGAAATTTTGGAAACGTTTTATGTGTTCTTATACTGTCTTCAAATGATTTCCTTAGTATTCCTGTGAAAAGCCAAGGCCGTATCTTTTCCTAGGAGTTTGGCTCTGGTGGGTATAAGGTGTGCAGGGCTTGCATCTTTGAGCAAAAACTGTGATGACCGTCCTCAGGTGGCTAACATGTTCCACTTGAGAGTTTAAGAATCTTTCCGGAGGTGGCCTGGGGCTCTCAGGTTTTGGCCCCATTGCTCTCTAACTTTGATGGGAGGAAAGTTACTTATCTGCTCTTGCCTCAAGGGCGTTGGCCTGTAAAGTGGGTTATTGCCAGGAATATAGGTGAAAATGTAACCTGAGAGGCTCTGGTATTGTAGTAGGTGCTGAGTAGACCTTCTGTCCCAGACCTGAGAGCACTGAAATTGACCCCACCCGACGCTGACACAAACAAATGCAGTGCAGAAGTGAAGCTAAGGAAATCTTTGGTAGGTAGGGTTGCAGTTCTACTGAAGTGAGCTACAGTAACATTTCTGTGTTATGACTATTCAAGTGGGGTTGTCTTACAAAAAAGACCCCTGGACCCATGCAGTACCTCTCCTGAGGACTCAGGATGGAACGCAGACAGCGGGGTGAGGTTTAATTTCTGAAACTTAGTGCACTTTAAGGTTGAATGATAGCTTATTGAGACTGGAAGGAAGTTAGTATTTGAACACTACTGATTATTTACAAATACTTAAATCCTAAGAATTTTTAATATTTTAGGTTCTAGTTTGGCACTTTAAATGCAGTTTCCATGTACAGTGATTAATTTGTGTCTCTGCTGCAGTCAAAGTGTTTTTGCTGATAAATCCCAGGCGTTGGCGTTGCAGCCGTATCACGCTCTGGCTGGAAGCGTGTGTGGAGTATCGGCCCAGCCCTGCAGCTCCCCTTAACAAACACGTAATGAAATGGTCACTTCGACGTGTCCATGAACTTTGTGGGCTTATTTCCTTTTCCTTCCAAATTCAGAAAAGAACTCAGGGTCATTGGGCAGAATTTCAAAGCATCACCGTCTTTCAGCTGGATCTCCCGGTGGTGCAAATACTGTAATCTCTGCAATGAGCTAAACAGTGGAGGTCCGCCTTCAGAAGGGACTGTGTGTGAGAAACATGGAGGTCTGCAGACTTCTGCCGGGTGTTTGTGTGTCTCTTTCTTCGCTTTTTCATTTCATCAGTGGAATTCTTGCAGGATTTCTTTTGAGACACAAACTCCCACGTCAGTGCTGGCTGGCTCGGCCCTGGCCCTGTAGCCTGGGAGCCTGGTGGGAAGGTGCACACTGTTGAGGGCTTACAGGGCCTGGCACTCTCTCCTGGGCACACACACACACAGCCTCCCTGTCTGTTCAGGACGCCTCTGCACCCCTGGGCGCCAGGGTCACATAAGCAGAGGGAATGGTCTGTGTGGCTTTGGGTTGGGCAGACCTGTCTAACCTCTGAGCTCATACCTTTACCAAAGGGGTGGGACCACTGGCCTTAACAAGTGCCCAGGGAAGCACCTGTTCCAGGCAGGACGCGGGTTCTTGGGGGAGAGCCTGGCGTGAGGAATGGTCTTGTAGGGAAGTCGTCCTGAATCCAGGTTCTAGAAAAGACGATGGTCGCCATGGGGGCAGGGGAGGCTGTGTGTTTTACTGAACAAACGAAAGGCTGATTGTGAGAAAAGATCAGCTGTGACCTGGCGCCTGTACCACCGTGCTTGGCTGGAAAGTGACTTCCGCTGTTGCTTTAAACCAGGTAAGCATGTGATTTGATGGCCAAACTGTGAAACTTTGAGGGTGGAAAGGAGCACCACGAAGAATTCTAGCGGTGACAGAATTCTTCGCGGGGCGCCCTGTTCGACATGCGACAGGGGAGAACCAGAGCCATCCTGTCCCTGACTTGGTACCAGTGAGGCACCAGTGCCTGTGTTCTAAAGATTAACTGTGGGGCGTGTTCTAACACACAAGGGAGAGGGTAGGGGGGTCCCGGGGCGGGGGCGGCTCCAGAGCGCTGCCCTGGGCTCTGTCTCAGAGGTAGGGCACTGTGGGTTCGGTGCTGAGGCTTCTCACCAGAAAAACCTGCGGAACTCTGTAGAAAGTGTAGGCTCACGGCCAGCCCCGGATCTCCTGGATCCAGGCTTCCAGGCGGGAGGCCCAGGGCCGTGTGTGTGTGTGGGGGGGGGGGGGGGCACACTCCCATGATTCCAGTGTGGCTGGTGTGCTCGCCAGAGCTTGGGACCCAGCATGGGGTGCTAACCTGTTTTGCATCAGGGACCCCCTCCTTTGAGAACTGAATGAAGAGTCGGAGTCATGTTCCTGGGGGAAAATGAACACAAACAGAATTTTGCAATTTTTCTCTTTTTATTTGTTTCTCTTTTTTTTGCGGGGGGGTGGTTAGAAATTCGTGGACTTCCCTGACCTTGGTTTAAACACCCACCCCGTTAGTGCTCAGGAAGCATGGTTAGGGGTGACTGGGGCAGGCGGGACACCAGATGATACATTTCTTAGCAGGGTGAAACCGGTCAGGGGCCCTCAGCAGGGTGAAACCGGTCAGGGGCTGAGCAGGTCCTACTTGGGCGAGAGCTGGCGGGAAGGACCTGGAATAGGAGAGGGAAGTGGGCGAAAGGGCGAGGATGTGAAACCGGACCCTGCCCTGTGATGGAGGTGGCATCGGAAGCATCCTGCCCCTTGGTCCTCATCAGAGATGGACAAGCCGTGGGGAGGGGCACTTCAATGGTCTGCCTTCTCCGCGGCTGTCAGCGCGCTGCCTCTGGTGTGGCTGCTGCTCTTGTGGTTTTCTCTGAACACGGGCCCAGAGGCTATGGACAGGCTCCCTGTTCAGAGCCCTCTCACCCACTCCCCAGGCTGCATTCAAACCACTCTGCTTTACTCTGGGTTCCAGAATGATGAGGTTGATTCGGACAAACGCGTCTGCGCCACAGCACATCCATTCATCTCGTGCGGTACTCGTTTGCAGCACGCTGTGCCGGGTTGTAAAAACGTGTTCCTCGACATGCGCGGTACGTCTTCGGTGCTCACTGCTGCATAGGAAGCAGTTGGTTCGGGGGTGGGGGCGTGGCACGGGGCTGGAGGGAGTCTGTCGTGGGCGAGGATGTGGGTGGGGCTCTAGGCTCCTGCCGAGTCCCGACAGGAAGTGTGGCTCCCGTGGCCGCTCCCGGGGGCCGGGCTGGTGGCCCTGTGCCTGCCCTTCGAGGCCTCCCCATTGGCGTGGAGTATGGCAAACAGTGGGCGATTAATGCAGTTGTTTACACAGCAGGAGGTTCCTTTACCTTCCTCAGGTCTGCAAACTTTCAGTTTCTTGCCCGAACCCCTAAGCACGTTGGCCAGTCCGTGTGCCGACTGTAACCTGCTCGCTGGCGGGGATGAGACGGGAGGCCTTCCGGGGCTAGGCTGCCCCGGCCCCCGACGCTGACAGCCACCCTCAGGGAAGAAGCGTTACGTTCCCCGAAGCATCAGGCAGCTGATGTCGTGATGAAGATCACGCAGCCCTGCAGAAGGCCGGTGCTCTTAAAGCTGCACAGACAAAAAGCACACGTTTACTTGTTTTGCCCTCAAAATGGCGCCTCCTGCACAACTGGGCTGAACCGGATTCCGCTCGAGTATAAGGAACCAGTGTCCAAAAGGCCACTCGATGCCTCCCCGGGGGCACCGAGACACGCGTGCGCGGGCGCTCTGCGGATGATGGCCACCCTTTCAAGAGGCTTTGCTGGGAGTAGAGTCGGGGCATTTATTTGATTCCACCACTAAGCTTTTACGGACACAGGCATATGAAGGCCTGATCTTTCTTCAGCAGCCAGCAAAATGCACATTCAGGGAGTACAAGGTGAGAAAGCCAGGGTGGCTTTGGGCATAAGAATAAAGGGCAGGCTTGGCCTGATGCCCTTCTCTGCGCTCCATCCGTGGCTGGCCGTGGAAGGCTGCGGAGACCGGGCCAGCCCTGCTGCCGCCGCCTGGACTTGTGCACGGAGGCCAAGCACTGCCGGCTCCGCCTGCCGCCTCCTTCCCACGTTCCTCCCTCTGCTTGGTGGGGCCACTGGAGCTTCCTAGGGCCCCCGTGGTGTCCCAGCCCAGTGAGGCCCTAGAGCGCTCTGTCCAGGATGGACGCCACCTGCCACCTGTGGGCAGTTGAAGTGGAAGAAATTCAACTGGGTCGCATCACAGAGAAAGAAGCATTGGCTTTCTCTCCACTTGATTCAAATGCTTAAGGTCACCCGCGGCCAGTGGCCACTGCCCTGGGCAGAGCACGTCCGAGCATTTCCAGCATGGCCGGAGGTTCTGCAATGCGGCTCTGGAATCTGTACAGGTTGAGTGTTTGTTTCCAGTTAAGTTTTGTTCTTTTTGTTTTGTTTTTTTTTGCGGTACGCGGGCCTCTCACCGCTGCGGCCTCTCCCGCTGCGGAGCACAGGCTCCGGACGCGCAGGCCCAGCGGCCATGGCCCACGGGCCCAGCCACTCTGCGGCACGTGGGATCCTCCTGAACCAGGGCACGAACCCGCGTCCCCTGTATCGGCAGGTGGACCCCCAACCACTGCGCTACCAGGGAAGCCCCAGTTTTGTTCTTTTACAAAAGAAAGAAAGTGGGCACCATGGCATGGTGGGCGTGACTAGGATAGGGGTCGTTAGGCATCCAGGTGGGCTTACTTTGCAAAGTGGACATCTCAAAACTGAAATACTGAAACAGTCAGTGACCATGGAGGTGGTGTGGCCAGGAAGCACTGTCCTCCCTCAGTGGCACTGCCCCGTGGAGAGGGTGAGGCCTCCTGGAGGCCTCAGGGCTGGTGGTGGCCCCGGGCCTTGTGCCTTTCCCGGGAGCGGCCGGGTTGGGAGAGCCTCCCCAGGCCGGCGCTGTCCTCAGGGTGTGTTCCCATCACCTAGCAGCCTCAGTTTCACTTTTCCCAATTTAATTTTCCCATCCCCATCCTTCAGTTCTTAATTCCTCCTGATAATAATTGTGTCCATTGCGTGTTAAACTCTGTGGTTTCCACACTCAGAAGTGACACTGGTTCCACATTTTTGGTGGGCACCCCAGCCTGTGTGCTCTGGTAACATTTAGGCGTCACCATAGCATCTTTCTGGGGTGTGACAGGCCAGCCTCAGGCGGCGTGGCCAGGGTGGTCCCTGCCAGGCCGCTCCCTGGGAAGGAGAGGCCCTTGGGGAGACGCCAGTGCCTTTGGTTTGCTCTGTCACTGGCCCGTGGCGCGCTGCTGCCGTCTGCACTGGGCACGGGCCTGCCTGCTTCTGGGACGGGTTTGGCCTTGACCTTGAGAGCTGTGGGGCAGCGAGGGTCTTACGGGTGGACCGCGCTCTCGAGGGCTGCCGCTTGCTTGCTTCTGTCTCTGACTCGTTCTTGATGGGAACCCAGTTTTCTGCATCCGGTGGGTTGAGCAAGTGTCCGGTTAGTGAAGCTTGCCTCTTGGCTGAGGCCCTGGCCACGTCTCACCTGCAGTTCTTTGGGGGCACCTGCTCTGTGACCGCCCTCTGAGTGTGACCTCTGTGGGGGAAGGGGGTGGGACCAGACTTCGTGGAATCTTCTCTGCGGGTCTCCTGGCCAGTTCTTCCACGCCCTGTTCCTCAGTTTCCAAACCCGCCTCCCGCCCTGAGCCACTGCCCTCAGCTCTTCAGCTCCCTGATCTCACTTGGCCAGTTGCCTTTCCTGGTGGAAATGGGCTGCAAAGTTTATGCTGCATTGCACTGAACGTTAGAAGGAGAAACATACCCTGAGGTTTGAGTGTTGGATGGGGTTTGGGCCCTTCTGAGCGAGAGTCTGTCATTTGAGAATCTATCAAAGTTCCCAGTGGAACTTTTCCTTTCCAGAGTACTGCTGCGTAAGCTTGGCACCCAGAGCGTGGAGCTCTGTGCATAATTGTTCATTTCTTGTTTGTCCTACTTGCTAATGTATTTTTTTCCAATTAAAAAATTCGGGACTTTCCTGGTGGCACAGTGGTTAAGAATCCGCCTGCCAATGCAGGGGACATGGGTTCGAGCCCTGGTCCGGGAAGATCCCTGGTCTGGGAAGATCCCACATGCCGCAGGGCATCTAAGCCCGTGCACCACAACTACTGAAGCCCACGTGCCTAGAGCCTGTGCTTCACAACAAGAGAAGCCACCGCAAGGAGAAGCCTGTGCAGTGCAACGAAGAGTAGCCCCCACTCGCCACAACTAGAGGAAGCCTTCGCGCAGCAACGAAGACCCAACACAGCCAAAAATAAATAAAAATAAAATGAGAAAAAAATTTTTTTAATTGTGGTAAAATACACATAGCATAAAAATTACCATCTTGACCATGTTTAAGCGCGCAGTTCAGTGGTTGTATATACAGCCATCACCACCGTCCATCCCCATCGCTCTTCTCATCTTGTAAAATGGAAACTCTTTACCCATTAAACACCAAGTCCCACCCCCTCCCCCAGCCCCTGACAACCACCTTCTGCTTTCTGCCTCTATGAATTTGACTCCTCCAGGGACCTCAGATAAGTGGAATCACACAATATTTGTCTTTCTGTGTCTGGCTTATCTCACCGGTCAAAATGCCCTCAAGGTTCATCTGTGCTGTAGCATAGTACAGGACTTTCTTCCTTTTTAAGGCTGAATAATATTCTACTGTATGTCTAGACCACGTTTTGCTTATCCTTTTGTTTGTGGATGGACACTTGGGTTGCTTCCATGTTTTAGCTATTGTGAACAATGCTGCTGTGAACTTGGGTGCACAAATATCCCTTCGAGACCTTGCTTTCCATTCTTTTGGGTATATACCCAGGAGTGGAATTGCTGGATCACATGGTAATTCTATTTTTAATTTTTTGAGGAACTGCCCTACCGTTTCCCACAGCAGCTGTACCATTTTACATTCTTACCAACAGTGCACAAGAGTTCCTGTTTCTACATATCCTCACCAAGACTTGTTATTTTCTGTGGTTTTTTTTTTTTTTTTTTTTTGATAGTAGCCATCCTAATGGGTGTGAGATTGTATCTCATTATGGCTTTGATTTGCATTTCCATGATGTTTAGTGAGTAGAGCATCTTTTCATGTGCTTATTGGCCATTTGTATATATGTTCTTTGGTGAAATGTCTATTTAGGTCTTTTGCCCATTTTTGAATCAGCTCGTTTGTTTTTTGTTATTGAGTGTTAGGAGTTCTCTATATATTCAGGATATTAATCTGTTGTCAGATGTATGATTTGTGAATATTTTCTCCCATTCTGGGGTTGCCTCTGTACTCTGTTGATAGTGTCTGACGCACAGATTTTTAAATTTTTCATAAAGTCCAGTTTGTCTAATTTTTTGTTAGTTGCCTCTGCCTTTGGTGTCTTATCCAAGAAATCATTGCCAAATCCAAAGTTGTAAAGGTTTTGCCATATGTTTTCCTCTAAGAGTTTTTTAGTTTTAGATCTTACGTTTAGGTCCTTGATCCATTTAGAGTTAATTTTTGTATATGGTGTAAGATAGGGTCCTACTTCATTCTTTTGCATGTGGATATCCAGATTCCCAGCACCATTTGTTGAAGACACAGCCCTTTCCTTCTTGAATGGTCTTGACGCACCTGTCACAAATCACTTGATGGTATATGTGAGAGTTTATTTCTGGGCCCCCTCTTCTTTTCTATTGGTCTTTGTGCTAGTACCACATTGTTTTGATTACTGTAGTTTTGTAGTAAGTTTTGAAATCAGGAAGTGTGAGTCTTCTAGCTTTGTTCTCCTTTCTTCAAGATTGTTTTGGCTATTCAGGGTCGAGATTACATACGAATTTTAGAATGGATGTTTCTGTCTCTGCAAAAAACACCATTGGGGTTTGATAGGGATTGTATTGAATCTGTAGATTGCTTTGTGTGGTATTGACATCTTTTTTTTCTTTTTTTTAAATTGGAGTACAGTTGCTTTACAATGCTGTGTTAGTTTCTGCTGTGCAACGAAGTGAATGAAGCAGCTATATGTATACCTATTTCCCCTCCCTCTTGGACCTCCCTCCCACTCCCCAACCCACCCATCCAGGTTGTCACAGAGCACGGAGCTGAGCTCCCTGTGCTATACAGCAAGTTCCCCCTAGCTATCAGTCTTACACAGGGTAGTGTGTATATGTCAATCCTAATCTCCCAGTTAGTCCCCCCCCGCTCCCATGTCCACACATCTGTTTTCTACGTCTGTGTCTCTATTCCTGCCCTGCAAATAGGTTCATCTGTACTACTTTTCTAGATTCCATGTATATGCGTTAATATCCGATATTTGTTTTTTTCTTTCTGACTTACTTCACTCTGTATGACAGACTCTAGGTCCATCCATATCTCTACAAATGACCCAATTTTGTTCCTTTTTTATGGCTGAGTAAGTGTTGACATCTTAATATTCAGTCTTCCAGTCCATGGACATGGGATGTGTTTCCATTTGCTTATGTCTTTAATTTCTTTTGGCAATGTTTTATAGCTTTCATTGTACAGTCTTTAACCTCCTTGGTTAATTCCTAAGTACTTTATTGTTTTAGATGGTATTGTAAACGGAATTGTTTTTATTTTTTAGAAAATGTGGTATTTTTTTTAAATTAATTTATTTGACTGTGTTGGGTCTTCATTGCTGTGCGCGCACTTTCTGTAGTTGTGGCGAGCGGGGGCCACTCTTCGTTGTGGTGCGTGGGCTTCTCTTTGTGGTGGCTTCTCTTGTGGAGCACGGGCTCTAGGTGTGCAGGCTTCAGTAGTTGTGGCTCGCAGGCTCTAGAGCGCAGGCTCAGTAGTTGTAGCTCACGGGCTTAGTTGTTCCGCAGAATGTGGGATCTTCCCGGACCAGGGCTCAAACCCATGTCCCCTGCATTGGCAGGTGGATTCTTAACCACTGTGCCACCAGGGAAGTCCTTATTTTTTTAATGTAAGTGATGGTAGCTGTAAATTTTCCCCTTAGCACTGCTGTCACTGCATCCCGTAAATTTTGGTGTGTAGTGTTTTCATTTGTTTCTAAAGATTTCCTAATTTCACTTGTAACTTTTTTCTTTGATCTGTTGGTTTTTTAAGAGAATTTTTTGTTTTGTTTTGTTTTGGCTGTGCCGTGAGGCTTGCCGGATCTTAGTTCCCTGACTGGGAATTGAACCCGGGCCCCCGGGAGTGAAAGCCCGAGTCCTAACCACTGGACCACCAGGGAATTCCCAAGAGAATGTTACTTAGTTTCCAGAATTTTGTGAATTTTCCATTTTTCCTTCTGTTACTGATTTTTTTTAAATTAATTTTTATTGCAGCATGGTTGCTTTACAATGTTGTCTTAGCCTCCACTGCATAACAAAATGATTCAGCTATACACATGCAGATACCCCCTCCCTTCTGGACTTCGCTCCTATTTAGGTTACCGCAGTGCATTAGGCAGTGTTCCTGGTGCCATACAGTATGTTCCCATCAGTTGCCTGTTTTATACGTAGTACCTGTTACTGATTTCTAACTCATTCTCTTAGGGTCAGAGAAGATGTTTGTATATCTATCATTTAAAATCTCTTGAGAAGTAATCTGTGGCCTAACATATGGTCTATCCTGGAGAACGTCCCATGTGTACTTGAGAAGAAGGTGTGTTCTGTTGTTGGGTGGAGTTTTGGATACGTTTGTTAGATCTAGTTGGTTGATTGTGTTGTTCAAGTCCTCTGTTTCTTTCTTTATCTTCTATCTGGGTGATGCTTGCTAATGTATTTTTAAATTACTAAATAAAATTTATATTATTTTGAACAATTTAAATTCAGAATTGTTGTTTAACCACAAAAGTAGCTTTAGAATCTTCAATTATTGGTGAGCTTTTCTTTCTTTGTGAAGATCACACCTACAGGTTGCTTGCCCGTTTTTTATTGCGAAAGAGAAGTAAATGCGCAATGCGAGTCTCTAGCGAGTTGACCGTGGAGATTAACCCCCAGGGCCCTTAGGCAGCCACTTATTCCTCGGTGACTGGGTCTGCTTTTCTAAGAAAATGTAGAGATGGGCTTGTAACACTTGAATGCAGGTCTTCATGTACGTGGCGGTGGACACTGCGTTTGGAGCCGGGTCCTGGGAGCTCGGGGCAGCGCGGTCGGAGTGGGCACCTTGAAGAGAGCTGGGGGGCCCTGTGGGGGGCCAGGCACCTTGTGCGGACCTGGCAGCAGTG
Organism: Delphinus delphis; assembly: GCF_949987515.2. Classification (NCBI taxonomy): domain Eukaryota; kingdom Metazoa; phylum Chordata; class Mammalia; order Artiodactyla; family Delphinidae; genus Delphinus; species Delphinus delphis. The sequence continues at coordinate 1,509,804 of NC_082697.1, read as the reverse complement.
GGGCGCCCCGGCTGGTGTCCCCTGAAGAGGCCGGGAGGGAGCGCTTGGGGCGGGGCTGGAGGAGGGGCCCCGGAGGCCAGCGAAGATGTCCGGCACAAGCTTATTTTTCCGTGTTTTTCTCTAGAGTTAGAAAAGGAAGCAGCTGACCAGAAAGAGCTGATTTTAAAAAAGAAAGCCCTTTCCTGAAGCACTGTCTTCACGGATCGTTCTCTGAGGGCACAACAGGCGCGCTGGAAAAGAGGCTTCTGCTCCCGCCCCGCGCCGTCCCCTCCACAGGGGTGTGGCCGGATGGGGGCGGGGCCCACCTCGGGGTCAGAGGCCACTCAGCCGGGGCGAACCGGCGGGTCCTGCAGCAGCAAGGCTTCTGAGGGGGGTCAGGTGGGGGGGAAACTGAGGGGGAGCGAGGGTGCCCTGCCCGCTCTGCCCCCAGAGGGCCCCCCACCCGGGAGAGGCCCCCCCATCCAGGCCTGGCCTCCTCACCGCCCCCTCGTGTGGATACTCCGTAGCAGTGCCTAGTTTCCACTGGGCAAAACAAAGAAGATACAATGTGTGAATCGCCTGCACTCTGGGTGGGATTAACTCTCCACCTTGCACACGCGAGCAAGTCTGATGGCTGCTGTGAGGCTTTTGGCCTTGACCTTGTGGAGCCTCCCCAGACGGGGCTCCGGTACTTGGTGAGGGTCGGACCGCGTGGTCCTCGTAGCAGGATCGCAGGGACTGCAGCCGTGTCACAGTCCCAGCTGTCGGCCCAGCCCGTGACTTCAGTGTTTGTCCAGCCTGACATCTTACACCCTCATTTTAAAGACTTTCCATAAGTTTGGATTGATTTACTTTTAACATTAGGACTTTTGTTACAGGTGAGGAAGCATATAAAAAAGGAAAATACCATGGCTTTAAACATGCCTTTTATTATGGGAGATTTTATTTTTTAATAACAAAGGATGTAGTCTTTTATTATTTTTAAAAATTGTTTTTTAAAGATTTAATTCTATTTATTTTTGACCGCGTTGGGTCTTCGTTGCTGCACGCAGGCTTTCTCTGGTTGTGGTGAATGGGGGCCACTCTTCATTGCGGTGCACAGGCTTCTCATGGCGGTGGCTTCTCTTGTTGCAGAGCACGGGCTCTAGGCACGAGGGCTTCAGTAGTTGTGTCTCGCGGGCTCTAGAGGCTCAGTAGTTGTGGCGCACAGGCCTAGTTGCTCTGCGGCATGTGGGGTCTTCCTGGACCAGAGATCAAACCTGTGTTGCCTGCATTGGCAGGCGGCTCCCTATCCACTGTGCCACCAGGGAAGTCCCGGGAGATTTTAAATGTACAGAGAAGCAGACAGAATAGCACAGCGGTCCCCTGTGAGCCCATTTCTAGCCTCAGCAGTTTACCAGTTCCTGGCCCATCTTGTCCCATTAATCAGCCTGCCCACTCCTCCCAAGTCATTTTGAAGAAAATCCCAGACATGCTATCATTTCATCTGTACATATTTCAGTGTGTAGCTCTAAAAGATAAGGCCTCTTTTAAAAATATATTTAAAAAAAAATTTTTTTTTTGGCCGTGCTGCACAGCATATGGGATCTTAGTTCCCCCACCAGGGATCAAACCTGCATCCTCTGCATTGGAAGCACGGAGTCTTAACCACTGGACCACCAGGGAAGTCCCAAGGCTCTTTTAAAAAAATGCAATTATGACACCTGTGCCTTTTTTTAAAGTATCATTTTTGTGGTATAATTTGACATACAGTTAAGTTGCACATATTATAGTGTACAGTGAGTTTTGACCTATGTCTACACCCATGAAACTGTCACCTCCGTCGAGATAGCAAAGTATCCCTTCCCCTGTCATTCTCTTTTTCCTTGGTGATTTATTGGTTGAAGAAGCTGGGCTTTGTCCTGTAGACTTTACCAGAGTCTGGATTTTGCCCACCGTGCCCCCACGGTGGGGTTTAGCACGTTCCTCTGTTCTCTGTGCTCCGTAAGTTGGTAGTTGCAGCTGGAGGAGGGCCGGGTTCTGGCTTGCTTTTCTTGACAGGACCCCTTCAGAGGAGTCACATAGCACATCTGGGTCTATGATAGCACAGCTGTGGGTGGTCAGTGACCAGACATGGGAATTCATCAGGGTTGTACACGGCGATGCCACACACCCTGAGTCCTTCATGGATCGGCAGGAACACCTCTAAAAAGTGGGACAGAGAGGGACTTCCCTGGTCCAGTGGTTAAGAATCCTCCTTCCGGGGGCTTCCCTGGTGGCGCAGTGGTTGGGAGTCCGCCTGCCGATGCAGGGGACGCGGGTTCGTGCCCCCGTCCGGGAGGATCCCACGTGCCGCGGAGCGGCTGGGCCCGTGAGCCATGGCCGCTGAGCCTGCGTGTCCGGAGCCTGTGCTCCGCAACGGGAGAGGCCACAACAGTGAGAGGCCCGCGTACTGCAAAAAAAATAAAAATAAAAAAATATTTAAAAAAAGAATCCTCCTTCCAATGCAGGGGACGCGGGTTCAATCCCTGATCGGGGAACTAAGATCCCACATGCCAAGGGGCAACTAAGCCAGCGTGCCACAACTACTGAGCCGGAGCCTCCAGAGCCCGCGCCACAACTAGAGAGCCCGCGCCACAACTAGAGAGCCCGCGCCACAACTAGAGAGCCCGCGCCACAACTAGAGAGCCCACTCACCACAATGAAAGAGCCCACATGCGCAACTAAGCCCCAATGCAGCCAAATAAATAAATAAACAAAGTGGGACAGGGAGTCTGCACAGGAAGGCCACTGAAAGGCTCGACGCTTTCCTGTCGTGTCCTCGTTTTCAAAAGACTGTGTTGGCATCATCCATCCAGTGGTGACCAGTTAATTTCTTTTTCAGCATCTCTGTGAACTCAGGGACTTAAATGTATGGAATGTGTTCCATCCGTCTGGCTGTTCACGGGGCTCACATTGTCCCGTTGTCACAGTGGGAACCTCTGTAGGTTCGACTGAGCCTTTTGACCTGACCCCAGTCGTCCTGCCAGCTTCCTGCTCCTGTAGAGGGACCCGAGTCCTGGACTGAGCCATTTCTCCTCCAGGAAACACTGGTTCCTTTTAGTGGCTTCTAGAGATCGAATATATTGCAGGATGTTGTAGATGGGACCTGTCGTATCAGAGAGGAATCAGAAGCAAGTAATAACAGCTTCTCTAATTTGCCAAAGAAAACTCAACCATCAGCTACTGAGTGAGGCTTTGAATGGGTGTTTCCAGAAGCTGCATAGGTGTCCGGTTCTGCTGGCTGGTTGGGAAGTTGGGAAAGGAAAAGGAAACTCTGGAAGAGCCTTTTGGGGAAGGAAGAGCGGAATGACCTAATGCCAGTTTGTTGCATAATGTAGACGCTTACATGTGCTCAGGATGGAGCCCAGAGATGAGCGCTTTGGAGGTGTCACCAAGCTCCGTGTGGCCACTCCAAGGACGGAGGATGCATCCCCCCTCGGGACCACCTGTTCCTTCACTGCTCTCAGAACTGGAGGAGAGCTCTTGGTCCCGTCGCTACGTGGCTCACACAGTTAAATATGGGTCTCTGCTTATTTTCATAAAAAGTCAAACCTTTTGGGATCAGGTTGACCTCGCTTCAGTCTCTTGCCATTTATGAAATACTGCACTTCATGATGGGAGAAGTTAATATGCATGAGTTCTACTAAAATATTGAGCTAAAATAATTTTGAGAAAATTTAAGTTGATTACAGTTTATACTGATAACAGCTAACTTACACAGCAGTCTTAATTCTCTAGAATTGAAAATTGGTTTCAGGTTGATGTGAAATAAATGTTTTCACATAACTTTGCATTTATTTATAACCGTTTGTTCCAGCTTCTGGTAAAGATTTGCAGTGGCCGTCAGCGGAGGTGTGTTGGGGCCCCAGCGTGTGGATGCCTCACCTTAGCTAACCTGCCTCTCGAAGTGTCCACGCGCCCCCCAGATTAGTCGTTTCACTGCTTCCTTGTATGGTGTAGTGGCTTTTAAAGTAACTTCAGATAGTGGTTCCTTGTTGACGTGCTGCCCGTTGGCGGATGCGGGTATCACGACTGTTTCCTCTTGTGTGAGATCAGTCCTTTTACTTCTTTGCTCAGATGTAATTGAGATTGACCTCAAGAATGGTGAATGGGTATTTTTAAATGTTTCTAAACCATACAACTTCGGAAAGCTAAGGATACCAAAATGTTTGGGTTTTTTTTTCCTTTAGATCTCCAGTGCCTATTGGATTTTTACCTTAGAAAGTTCAGAGCGTGAAATTTCTTACACTGTCGATGTAGATCCAGTGCAATGATTCAGTAGAAGACCCTCCAGATCAGGCGGCGAGGAGCCTGGCGCTGAAGGATGAACGGAGAGGAGGAGTTCTTCGATGCCGTCACAGGTGAGCGGAGGGAGAGGCAAGTTCAGAGATCGTGTCGTGAGCACGAAGCCCTCGGACCCAGGCCTTGGACGTAGCCCGGGGACGTGAGGACGGCCCAGGAAAACTGTGTGGAGAGAGAGCTGACATGTTCCAAGGCACCAGCCTTCAGTAAAAGCATGTGTCCTATCCTAGGTTTGGGGGAAAACATCAACTTTGGACCACTAAAGATAACAAGAAAGGGCACCTGTGTTTTAGTCTTTAAGAGTTGCCCTGGGGTGTAAATATTTTTATTTGGATCCTAAGTGAGATGGTCAGCATTCTTATATTATTTATACTTAATGATCAAAAGCGTATTGTCCTGTCTCATAACTGTATCGTGTTTTGCGCTGCTTAAAGTCTACCAAAAAATGTACCTGCTTTAATTTACAACAATTTAAAGTACATTTACCTGCTTTTGCAGCAGCTCTCACCGTGTCAGAGTTCAGCTCTGTTTCGCTTCTCACACACCACTGTGAGTGCCGGTACACAGCCTGGTGGGCAGAGTGCATGGCCGGGTGGCAGGCGGAGGAGAGGCGGGCTGGGTTGGCTCACATTTGCTTAGAACAACCCCTCCTCGTCCTTTTCCCACCTGAGGGACAGATGACCACAGGGGGCCCCAGAACTCACGTTCAAGATGCCGCCCCCCGCCCCCCTCTCCATTGTCTGCCCTCCACCCTCCTCGGCAGCAGGGGGAGCATCACTTTGCTTTTTCTAGCGAGGGGTCCCCTTGGTGGAGACGGACTTCAGGAGACTCTTCCAGCCCACGCCTCCCTCTCAGGTGTGGGAACATAGAAACGGCAGCTCTGAAATATTACGGCCGCCGGGTTTTTCAGCACTAACCCTCCCAAGGGCAGTCAGAGGGGCACTTCCGTAATCAGTGCCAAAAGAGCGTGGTGCCCAGCATGACAAAAGGCTCTTTCCTGAGCACTGTCACTGTTCCCCGGGACACCGTTGCTGTCCCTGCTGGCACTGCTGTCTCGTGGAGCCCTGGCCCTGTGCTCCCGGGTTTCAGCGGCCATGCTTCTCCTGAGTGAAGGGTTGGAGCAGGTTGGGGGATGGGCAGCCCGAGATTATTGACTTATTCTTGTCCGAAGCCCCAGGAGGAGCAGGCCCTGAGCTCATCGCTGTTTTCAAAGGCTGAGCTGCTGAGCCATCTTATCTTCCGTGACTTCATAGCTATTGTGTCCCTTGTAGACGTGTTTTCCTGGGAAGCGTGCTTGTCTGCTTAACCCGCACGCCCATCAGTAGTCTTTCGCAGTTGAATTCCCACCAAGCGGGGTGTTTGTCAGGGAGTCATGCCCTCAGGCCGCCTGGCCCTCGCAGGCTGACCACGTCTGAGACCAAGCGGGCCCGGCCTCGGCGTGGCCTTCTCACCCGGGAGCCTCCTGGGAAGCTCCCTTTCACCTGGGACCAGTGTAGATACTCCGGAAGGTCTTTCCCCAGAGAGGGCTTGAACTGCCTGGAGTGAGGTGTGTAGGTGACCCCATCCCTGCCTCTCCGCACGGCGGGACCTCTCCGCGTGTCCCTGAGATGCAGGCGGAAGAGGCAGATGTCTAGGTGAAAATAATTCCTCGCCTCAGCCCTTTGGTTCCCAAGCAAATAACAGAAAGACGAAAAATATGAAGTCTCCCAATGCAATGAAATACCCAGTCAGTGACTACTTCATATAGAATCGGTCTTACTTTGTGACTCTAATTTAAAAAGTGTTTAAACCCAGCAGTTATTAAATGAATGACTTCACTAGGCAATTACTGGGGCTTCCCTGGTGGCACAGTGGTTAAGAATCCGCCCGCCAATGCAGTGGACACGGGTTTGAGCCCTGGTCCAGGAAGATCCCACATGCCACGCAGAGCAGCTAAGCCCGTGAGCCACACTACTGAGTCCACAAGCCACAACCACTGAAGCCCACGCCCCTAGAGCCCATGCTCCACAATAAGAGAAGCCACCGCAGTGAGAAGCCCGCGCACCACAACGAAGAGGAGCCCCCACTCGCCACAGCTAGAGAAAGCCCGTGCGCAGCAATGAAGACCCAACGCAGCCAAAGTAAATAAACAAATAAATTTTAAAAAGATAGGCAATTACTTCCTACAAGAATCAGTACCTTTATTTATTTTCAGTAGTTGTGGCTTTTGGGCTCAGTAGTTGCCACGTGAGGGCTCTAGAGGGCAGGCTCAGTAGTTGTGGTGCACGGTCTTAGCTTCTCCGCGGCATGTGGGATGTTCCCGGACCAGGGCTCGAACCCGTGTCTCTTGCATTGGCAGGCGGATTCTTAACCACTGTGCCACCAGGGAAGTCCAAGAATCAGTACCTTTAAATTGAAAGGTTTTAAAGTACATGAAAAATATGTACAGATTAAGGGTTGTAAAAAGACTAACCCGTCAAAGGTGGGTATCTCTGAGTGATCAGATTACAGATGATTTCAACTTTCTCCTTGTCTGTATTTTCTTTTTCTATAATAAACACGTGTTGTATATTAAAGCGTTTAAACTGTTACGTGGTGTTGGCTTCAGCAGAGGCAAGACTCCAATGCGCTTGCCAGCGAGGAGCTGCTTTGTTTTCTTGGGCACACACCAGGGCTGTGATTTAAACGGACTTTCTACTTGATGCTGGCCCAGAATCTCAGCCCTGAGGGAGGTCCTCGGAGATAGGGACACCCCTGCAGGGTAACACCAGGTCCGTAGGACTGAGCATCCTTAAGCGGGGACTGCTTCAGGCTAAGTTTAGACTGGGGATTAGTAGATGTTGCTTTGGGGATAGTTAGCAAAAACTAGAGGTGACAGGCTATTTCAGAAAGCATTGATTATTTAAGAGGTTCATTTTTTAAAAAATTAATTTATTTATTATTATTTTTGGCTGTGTTGGGTCTTCGTTGCTACATGTGGGCTTTCTCTAGTTGTGGCGAGCGGGGGCTACTCTTTGATGTGGTGCGCGGGCTTCTCATTGTGGTGGCGTCTCTTGTTGCAGAGCACGGGCTCTAGGTACGTGGGCTTCGGAAGTTGTGGCTTGCGGGCTCCAGAGCGCAGGCTCAGTAATTGTGGCGCACGGGCTTAGCTGCTCCGCAGCATGTGGGATCTTCCCGGACCAGGGCTTGAGCCCGTGTCCCCTGCATTGGCAGGCGGATTCTTAACCACTGTGCCACCAGGGAAGTCCAAGAGGTTCATTTTTAATATATCCTTTCAAATTCATTGCGTAATAAATCTCAATGCTGCTATATTTTGTGCGTCTGTCAATATGGAAGAATACGAAGGAAGGTTATTTTTGCGTTTTCTCGAGGAGGCTTATTAGCAGCAGGTTTGTTTATGTTTTGTGTCTGACCATAGTCACCACCTGGCCTGTCACCCTGGGCCTCGCCTTCCTCTCGGAAACGAGGGGCTGTTATGGGAGCCCTGAGCTCCTCGTGGGCTGTGCCCTCGCTGAAGTAGTCAAGGTCATCGATAGTCAGTGGTCAGGAGCTCCCCACCCCAGCTGGAGGGACTTGCCCTGGCAGCCACAGCTCCCGCCCGGGCCTGCTGTGGAGCAGAACTTGAGTATTTTCAGTGGATCGCACTGGCTGAGTCGAGAGGACACACATTTTCCTTTTCCCTGTAGCCACTGGTCGCTCTGGGAGAAAGCGTTCCCGATGCAGAAGGGCACGGAGCACAGCCCAGGGTGGCGTTACTCTTACTCGGGGGATGGGATGGGCCAGGAGACCACACGACTGTATTTCACACAAGTCCTAGTAGTTCACTTTCCCCGAGGTTTCCACGTACGTGGCGTGCCCTCTGCGTTCGCAGCCACCGTCTGCTGTTTCGGTTTCTGTTGGTTGGTTTGGTAGGTTCTGGCGGTGTGTTTGCACGGAGCTCAGTCTTAGAAACACTGCAGCAGGTTGTGTTTCAGGACATGACGTGGAGCTTGACTGCAGCTTGTGCAGAGGAGGGAGGGGTTGCAGCCTGAGTTAGGTGAGAACACCACAGAGGTGGGCGCCCCAGAGGGTACGGTCACTGACGACAACAGGGAAAACCTGTCCTAGTGCCCAGGAGCCGCCCCCCACGTAAGGACCTGGAGAGCGTGGCGCTGGTGGCGGGGTGGTGGCCTCATGCGGGGAGCCCCCGGGAGCGGTCCTCGTGCTCCGCCTCGACCTTCGGTTCTTGGGAAGAAGCGTTCATTACTCTGGACGTGTCGGTCAGAAGCACTCTCGAGCTTCAGGTGCCTGCTTGCAGAGTGAGAATTCTTAGAGGTAGGCTTTTCCATCTTCCAAGCCCTGCAGAAGTTACCACTCTGCTTGTCTCGCACAGGCTTTGATTCTGATAACTCTTCTGGGGAATTTTCAGAGGCAAATCAGAGAGTCACTGGCGTGATTCATGTGGACACCAGCAAAAGTAATGGGATTGGAAAAGTTGGGGAGAGGCCTCCTCAGGAGAATGGAATTCAAAAGCACAGGTATGTCATCCCACACGGACGTTTTGGAGTCTCCCAGCGCGCCTGTCCTCGCCCCACATCTGCGGCGGGCCCTGAGCTGGAGGAACATCCGTCCCGTGTCACCTGGGCCCTGCCCCCTGGGCAGACCCAGGGCCCTGTTCACCCAAAGACCCCGAGACCCACTGGCCCTCTGCGTGCTCCCTGGAGATCAGTGATGGTGCCTCCTCAGCGTGACCCCCGTCCGGAAGCGGACGGGCGGCCGTCCCTGCCCTGGGGTTGCTGGGGGACTGAGCTCCGTGGGCGCCCTAGCATTGGCAGGGGGCCGGGCACAGAGCCAGAGGTCGCTGGTATCAGACCCAACTGCTAGCTTCACGCAGCGCCGCCTGCGTTTGACGCGTCGACCTCTCACCCCGTGCGTGAGTGAGTTTCGGAGGGTTGTTTATTAGTGCAGCGAGACCACAGTCCATTCTCTCCCCACCAGCACTGCATTGTCATTCAAGCAGATTCTGATGACAGTCACCTAAGCCTTCACCAGCAGAAGGGGGGACGTAGGCGGGACAGCCGTGAGTCAGGCGGGTGGAGATGGCGGCCTCTGTCCACCCCGCGCTGTTGGCGCTTCGGCTCCAGGGAGCCCAGCTTCACCCCAGATCTCTGCCCTGCGCTGGCACCCAGTGCCCACCTGGGGCCCCGGAGCTGTCAGAGCACCTCCTGCCTGCTCCTGCGGCCTGGACCTCTGCTGTCAGCGCCCCGCACCCTGTAGGCGGGAATCTGGCTCAAGCCGCCCGAGGGCCCGCTCCTCCCTCCCGTCTCCAGCCCCAGGCCTGACACGCTGGCCTCCAGACGCCCTTGGGTGCCTTCACCCGCCCGCTCCTGTCACGGCCCCCTCCCACCACTGCTCCTGAATCCCCCAAAGAGGCGCCTCTCCGCTGCTCCGCCCCTCCTCCTTCCTTGCAGCCGGCTCGGAGGACAGGTCTGATCGTGCGCCCTCCCAGGCAAGGCGCACGCGGCCCTGGGTGACGGGGACAGCGGGCCCGTTTCCTCTTTGAAGAGGCGGTCTGGGTCGTGAACAGTAAGGTTCTCCTCTTAGGCTGAGGGCCTGCACACCGGGGGCGGCCCCTCCCGTGTCTGTGGTCCCAGCCTCCTGGGGTCCTCAGTGCACCTGGCCTGTCCCACGTCGGGGCCTGTGCCATGTCGGGGCTCCATGCCCTTGGCTCCGGCCCTCTGCTCCACCTCCATCTCTTCAGCTCCTGCCTCCCCAGGGTCATCCTTGGACCCCTTTCCCACCGTCCACAGAGCCACGCTCCTTCCTCGTGGCTCCCTCACAGCGGGGCCCGTCCTGCCCTGGCCGCTGGGGACCCCAGACGAGAGCTGGCAGAGTGGAGCCACGTGCTAGTTGCCGGCAGCCTAGCACGTGGTGCCTCGTGAATGTCAGTTTTCTTTCCCATTTCGTCTCCCGCTGCCTTGCCCTCCTCTCCCACCTGCCCCCCCAGGCCCGTGGTCCCCCGACCCAGTTCACTGTGAGCAGGGTGTCCTGTGCCCGGGCTTCCCCGGCATCGGCAGGAAGACACCTGGGGAGGAAGGTGCCTCAGGAAAGACAAGCACAGGCTTCAAAGGGGTTTAAGAGCTGGTTTCTGAAAAGGTTTTCTCTTTCTTTTTCTTTTGGCCATGCTGCGTGGCTCGCGGGATCTTAGTTCCCTGACCAGGGATCGAACCCGTACCCCCTGCACTGGGAGCGTGGAGTCCTAACCACTGGACCGCCAGGGAAGCCCCTGAGGAGGTTTTCTTCATGCAGTTCCCTCTTGGGGTCCTCTGGGCTCCACCTCCGTCTGCAGCCCTGCTGCTGCTCCAGGCCGCTGGCACACGGCTGCCGGGGGACTCAGCGACCCGTCTCCCCAGCTCTGTGGAGGAAAGTCGCCTGTGTGGCCATGATTGCTTCCTAAGAGGCCCTCCAAAGATCGATGCAGAAAGCTTTCTTTGGGACTTCAGCGGCAGTCTGGTCCTTTTTTGTCTGCAGGCATGCCAGCATAGAGAAATGCTAATGCTTAGAAAGATGAAAGGAAGACATGGTCATTGTGCAGAACCATCAGTCACTTGTGACTCTCACGTTGGTTGAATAAATACGTGTCACTCTGGTTACCCCTTTACAGGACGTCGTTGCCTGCTCCGATGTTTACCAGAAGTGATTTCAGCGTGTGGAGTATATTGAAGAAGTGCATTGGCTTGGTAAGTTCAGATGGACTCGTCTGAAGTGTGAATCTCACACGTTTTTAATTCCTGTGAATTTATTGCACTACTGGTAGTTTAAGAAGATGCGCTCTGCGTAGTTATAAACAGCATGATGTAAAGATAGTAAGGCAGGAAAGGAACAAGTACAGGAGGGGAAAGGTGGACAAAAGCCCAAGTATTGATACACAGGAGGACCCCTTCTGTAGGTTGGTCTCGTGACATAAGGGGGTTCAGATGGGTGTACACTTACCTTGGTGTTTCATGATGTGCTCGTAGCCAGCTGGCTTTGGATAACCCTCATGAACTGGGGGGCTTCGGTGGGGCTCCTGGCCACTCACCAAGGGACCGAGGCTCCGTGTCCCCCAGCCCACCCACCCTGGGCTGCAGGCAGAGTAACAGGAAAGATAGTTGGATACTTAGTGTCCAGAAGTCGTAGGCCTTTCCTTTTATGGTCTTTCCTGGCTGTGAGACTCGGGGCTGGTCCTTCTCAGGAGGGGGGAGCGCTGCCTTGAGCAGGCTGCAGCGTGCTCGGCCGCGGCCACGTCTGGTCACTCATCCTCGGGCTGCGTGAGCTACAAAAAATGCCTTCACTGCTTCTCGGGTGGTCTTCAGCCCAGTCTTCTAATGCATTTATTTTTTGTCATCTTTTTATCTTGAAATAACTTGAGGCTGCAGAAGAGCGAGTCTTTTACCCTTCACCCAGCCTTCTGTTACGGCAGCACCTCACCTGAGAACCACAGCACTCACTCTGGGCGTTACTGTTAACTGCAGCACGTACCTGACTGGGCTTTCTCCAGCTCTTCCACTGATGACCGTTTTGTTTTTTTTTAAATTTATTTATTTTTACTTATTTTATTTTTGGCTATGTTGGGTCTTCGTTGCTGCACACAGGCTTTCTCTAGTTGGGGCGAGCGGTGGGTTCTCTTGTTGCGGAGCACGGGCTCTAGGCGCAAGGGCTTCAGTAGTTGTGGCGCAGGGGCTCAGTAGCTGTGGCATGATGGCTCTAGAGCGCAGGGCTTAGTTGCTCCGCGGCGTGTGGGGTCTTCCTGGACCAGGGATCGAACCCGTGTCCCCTGCATTGGCAGGCGGATTCCTAACCACTGAGCCACCAGGGAAGTCCCCACCAATGACCTTTTATTAGAGGATGGTGTGTAGAAACCGAGACCTGGGTGCTGGATGTGCTCATGGCTCCTGGGGTGTCACTGCTCCAGGCCTCTCAGCAGACAGAGCTGGAAAACCTAGGAGTGCGCACCGAGCCCTGCTTGCTCGCACACGTGTATCTGTGCACACCTGTGACCTTCAAGGTGACGACGTGTGTCTGTGCACACCTGTGACCTTCAAGGTGACGACGTGTGTCTGTGCACACCGAGCCCTGCTTGCTCGCACGCGCGTGTCTGTGCACACCTGTGACCTTTAAAGTGGCGCGTTCAGGGTTGTTTTCTTTCAGCACCATCCTCGCCTGCGTTTTCGACACTGTGCACAGTTCAGGTCTTCACAGAAGTGTCTATCTGGGAGTGTGATGAGCTCAGCAAGCCGCTCGGTCTTGACTCTTCAGAGGTCTAAACCCAAAGCCTCTTTTCAGCGGAGTGACATCATTGCATTGCGCTCCCCAAGGAGCTGACCGTAGGCTGGATTCAGAGTAAGGCTGATGTAACACTCGGGGTTGGACGTCTGCACCTTGCTGGGTCGCACTGCCCCACTTCATAGCATCCATCCGCTGTCCCCCGTGAGCTGCTCATCTCTCCGGATGTACCTCCAGGGAGGTGACACACCTCTCTTCACTGCCCATCGGCTCATTGAAACAGCCACGGACTAGTGAACACGACAGTTCCCGACAGAGGTAGCCAGAATCTCCCGAAGACCCCTGCCCGTCACCAGCCCCCACCGCTGCCAGTCAGGGCTAATCATGCGTCCTCCGCCCCTCCACCTCCCCCCTCCTCCCCTGGTATTTTGAAGCAAATTCCAAACACCTTTTCATTTGTGGACATGTCTTATATATCACTAAAGGATAAGGATTCTTTTTAAACACAACCACAGTACTATTATCCTACTTTTTTTTTTTTTTGCTGTACGTGGGCCTCTCACTGCTGTGGCCTCTCCCGTTGCGGAGCACAGGCTCCGGACGCGCAGGCTCAGCGGCCATGGCTCACGAGCCCAGCCACTCCGCGGCATGTGGGATCTTCCCGGACCGGGGCACGAACCCGCGTCTCCTGCATCGGCAGGCGGACTCTCAACCACTGCGCCACGAGGGAAGCCCCCTATTATCCTACTTTTGAAAGTAACATAATTCTTTAACATCATCACATACCCACTCTGTGTTCAAATTTCCAGTCGTCTGAGCGTGACTCTCCTGTGTGTGTTTTGCAGTCTGTGTGGGACTCATCTGGGTCCTTCCACCACAAGACCTTTCTGTTGCTCTTCTTCTGAATTTAAGAACTGCTGGTGCTTGGTGCCCAGACCCATTATCTCATCAGGAGTTGCAAATTGGAGCCAGGCTGATAACGATCGCCCTTCTTTCATTACCTGGAATATTTCTGTGATGAGAAAGTCCCCTCCTCTACTGTGAATGTGGTTTGCATAAGACAGTCGGGATCAATGAGTGATTCTCTATCAAGGTGTTCAAATGATGTCTTTGGTTCCCTGGCAGCAGAACTGGTCTAACCAACCAGCTCCCGGGGTTGGCCCTGCGCTGTGTCCAGTCACACTTGTCCGTCTCTGGCTGTAAGAGCCTCTTCAGGCTGGCCCACGCTCCTTTACAAAAGATGCCTCTGCTCCTTCTGTACCTTTATTGTCCAGGGCGAGAGCGAGCTCAGGGCCACAGCTGGGCCCGCGGGAGGCTGCTGGATTGGTCTTGTTTCTAGGTCTTTTCAGGGGAGAGAGTTAGGAGCTGTGTTTTGATTTGTTTCAGCGACGCTTCAGATTCCACGCGGCAGGATTTATCTAGCCTCTTCTGTCTTCTGTCTGTGTCTCTATTCCGCCCAGTTTCTCGCGGCGCAGGAGGTGCTGCATCTAGCGCAGCATGTAGCTTGGGACCCGCTGCTGCGCCCACACCCGTGGCGGCTCAGGAGAGCACGACAGGCATTTGTCGTTCTTGCCCCGAGGGTGAATCTTCAGTCCCTGTGCTTTAGCGCCTCTGGGTGATTGTGCCGCCAGGGAGGTGGTGTGGGTTCATTTGTTTTGTTTTATTTGCGGTGTTTAGAGATGGCTTTTCTAAATTTAATTTTGGTTTAAAATTGTAAGTCCAGAGTCAAATCTCTCAGACAAGGTATATTCCAAGCGTTCAGCTTCCGTCCCCGTGCCCTCCCTGCAGTCTGGAGGTGACCATCAAAACACGTTCTGGTCCCCCTTCCCGCGTGTGAGAACGACGACTGCGTGACCTCCTCCCGTTCTTTAGATGAACGGTCGGCTCCTCTCCACCTGTTTCCGCCCCACAGTGTAGCCACGAGGGCAGAGCTGCTGCTTGTTCTTTTGGTCGCGTGCTGTGCTGCCCCATAGTTGACTCACTGTGGCCCTGTGGTTGGATGTTTGCGTTGTTTCTGGCCTTTTGCTGTGTATTTGCTGGAGGAACTGTGGGTTAGGCTCCTGCACATGGGGCCGCCGGACCAAAGGCTTGGTGGGGGGGCATGGCTGCGTCCCCTCCTCTCCGGAGGCTGCCGCATTTTGCATTCCCACCGGCAGGTGTGGGTGGCCTGGGTCCCCCCAGCCTTGCCAACAGGCGGGGGTCGGAGGGTTGGGGCTTTGCCGCTTGAGTTGGGTGTGCAGTGGAATCTCCACGTGCTTTCATTTCCTGTCTCCTGACGTGAGCGAGGCCAGCATCTTTCCTGGCTTTGGGCCGGCAGCGTTTCTTTCCCTCCCCTCCCCCCATCTCCTCTTCCCTCCCCCTCCTGTCCAGCCCTGGTCCTTCCTTGGCAAAGCCGGTCCTGCGCTGCTCAGCCGTGCTCCTGGGAGGGGCCTCTGCCTTCGTGAAGTGCATTGGAGCCTCCTCCCTAGATGCCGGCTCCCTCGGCGCCCACTGCAGCATGGGTCCCCGAGCGTCTTCCCGGCCTCCCCCTGCACCGGGGGCTGCACACTTGCTCTGCCTGCACGGTACCTGAGAGCCGGCTGCGTTAGGGGGTCTCACTTGCCAGGCCGAGGAGTTTCCAAGTCACCCTGGGGTGACGGGTTGGAACGATGCTTTGGGACCATGGAGCTGGAGGTGGCATGAGGAGCACACAGGAGCAGGGTCGTCACTGGAGCTGGCGGCCTGGGGGTGCCTGCAGGCTCGTGTGCCATGAGCGGGGGGCGGGCACGGTGCCCACGGGCATGTGTGCAGGCGGCTGTCTCCCAGGCCAGGCTCCCCGCAGGGCCTCTCCAATCTCGTCCCGCAGGCAACTGCGGCTGCAGGGAATGATGCTCGGAGCAGGGGCAGGTGCAGGGGCAGTGGTGTCTGGGCAAAGCCGCCGGTAGCGGTAGCGGTAGCGGTAGCGGTAACGGGTCCTCACTGGCTCCCCCTAGGAGCTGTCCAAGATCACGATGCCCATCGCCTTCAACGAGCCTCTGAGCTTCCTGCAGCGGATCACGGAGTACATGGAGCACGTGTGCCTCATCCACAAAGCCTCCTGCCAGCCCCAGGCCCTGGAAAGGATGCAGGTGGGCGGCGGGCTCCTCTCGGGGGGAGGGCCAGGCTGGGTGCAGCTCGGCTGCGTGCGGACCGTCGCTTCTAATGAATGTGACGCCATCAGCTTGGCCATGTGGTGGCAGGGACCCAGGCACCTCAGCAGTGGGACACCTGGGAGAAGGGCCAGTGCAGCTTGCATGGATGTTGGGGTGCTGTCCTGCCCCAAGGCCAAGGCATTTGTCGTGGGCACGTTCCGCGCGGGCGTGGTCTCGGCTGCCTGGTGGTCGGGGCTGCAGGGCTGCAGCGGGTAGTGGCGCCGGCACTCGGCTCCTCTTGGGCCCTTTCAGCACCATCACCCCACGTGAGTGTGTGTGTGCGCACATGTGTGTGCGCACGTGTGTGTGATGGACAGGGCCTGCGAGGTAGGCCCGGGCTGGGGGTAGAAGGCGGCAGAGTTCCTGCTTTCCGTGGCTGTGAGGAAGTGGCGGGTGATAAGCAGCATTTCCCCGGAAGTTCTGCGGTTTCAAACGTGTGACAAGTGGGAGACTGAAAAGGCACCCGGGAGCGAGTGAGCGGGGCGCCCTCACCGCCCCGGCTCCCACACCTGATGGACAGCCGCCCCTCACCAGCCTGTGGTTGTTTCCAGTCTGTAGCGGCCTTTGCGGTTTCGGCTGTGGCTTCCCAGTGGGAGAGGACCGGCAAGCCGTTCAATCCGCTCCTGGGGGAAACGTACGAGTTAACCAGGTAAGGGGACAGGCCCTCGTGACCGTCTCGTGCGTGAGGTGCTTCTGGCGACGGACAGGGGGGGTTCCTTGTCCAGCATGGATTTCTCCAGGCTGATGGAATTGAGGGGTTTACTGCAGGCGGGAAGATGGTGCCCGTACGAGAGCTGTTGTGTTCATGACATAACAGAAGCCTGGTGAAAAAGCCGAGTTGCAAACGGAAGAGCGCGTTAGGCTCAGGGACGGAGGGGGGGTGCCCGGGAGCGTGCGGCGCGGGGTGTCGGATTGCTGGGTGCTCGTGTTGGGGCGTTCCTGCGAGGTGTGGTTTAAATTGCAGCATCTTTATACAACCAGTGGCGTGTTGTGTGACCGATGCATCTTGGATTCAAAGAACCACACACTTCTGGTTCTTGGGTCCTTTATTGCATATATGTTATTAATGGTTGAGTTTTTCCAATGGAGAGTAAATGATGGTGGGATTTGGGGATGTTGGACAGCTTAGAATGGGCACTCTTCAGGTTTGTAGAGTGTAAGCGAGTGGGTGGGAGTGTGTGTATCTGCACTGGTTTCCGACCATTTGGGGAGGAATTGTCATCTTAGCGATGCGGGCGGCTTGCACACACCTGCCCACACGTCACTTCCCAGGTTGGGAAAGCAACATTCACGTCAGTTTCAAATTCCACTGTTTCTGGCTTGTCCTGGATGGCTCAGCAGCGACCCCTTCTCCACACGCTGCTAGAGTGGGAATTCCCCCTGGGTTTTTAGTGTGGCTTAGAGGTCGGCTGGCACTGAGCGGTGGAGAAGCCATTCTCCACATCTCATTGCCCTTGAGAAAGCTGGACGAGTTGGGAGAAAGCGTGGTGTGTGCTGCTGGGGCGCTTTGTAAATGACAGGGGTTCCGCACGTGACCTTGGGCTGTGGCATCTCACAGCAGGCGGGGCCATAAGGCACAGCCCTTTCCTTTTAGAAGCGAGGAAGCTGAGACCCAGGCAAGGGAAAGGCTTGCCCCGAGGGTCACTCTTAAGGGGACACTTCTGTCTTGAATTCATGTCGAGTTTCCTCCTTTCTTAGATGTTTCTCTCGAGCAAAGGCTTCCTCCCTCCGGTTAGTTTGCTTAGTCCAGGGTTCGGGATTCTGACCTTGTGTAGCTGTCAGATTAGTATGAGCATTTTTGTTTATTAAAAGCATCATCGAAATATCTGAAAAGAAAAATTAAAGCGTAATATGATAAAAGTTGCAGACAAAGGAAAGTAAGCAGATGGATTAAAAGCGTACGAACCCCCCAAGATGCTGGATACAGAGTGACACCCCTCATTGTTCATCTTTTTTTTTTTTTTTTTGCGGTACGCGGGCCTCCCACTGCTGCAGCCTCTCCCGTTGCGGAGCACAGGCTCCGGATGCGCAGGCTCGCGGCCATGGTTCACGGGCCCAGCCGCTCCGCGGCATGTGGGATCTTCCCGGACCGGGGCACGAACCAGTGTCCCCTGCATCGGCAGGCGGACTCTCAACCGCTGCGCCACCAGGGAAGCCCTGTTCATCTTTTTCATGAACGTAGTTCAGGGGTTGAACTATAGTTTCACAGGCTGATGGGAAACACTGACATTCTCTCTTAACTGTGTGTCGGGCCTTAACTTCTAGGTCACGCTTACGGTGTCTGCCGCATGCCACACGTGTGAGACGGAGCCGTCTTCCTGTTTGGGGGACAACATAACTGAGCCTGGCCATTCACCAGTGTCTTCTCATCCTTAGAGATTGCTCCTGGATAACTAAAAATAACACTTCCTTTTCTTAGACAAGTATTCATTTTGTAAATTACATACCTTGGTAGGCAACCTTTTTAAAATCTAATTTTTCAACTTTCCTTCCTTTGTAATGATTGGAAATTCTGATTCCAGTTAAGTTAGTAATTATGTGGTTGTGCTTTTATAATTGTTAATGACTACAGCTGTAGGTGTATTCAGGGTTCTGGAACAATTAAAAACTGACATTTTTATTGAAAAAGAGAGTGTACTAAAAATCCTATTTCCTGGCCAGGAATATCTTGGGGCATAGGACATTTCATCACAGAAATGCCAGGAGCCTTGAAAGGAGGCTGGAAAGTCCTACTCTGGGTTTACTGGGCAGTGGGCATCCCTCGAGGACTAAGGTGACAGTTTGCTGTCAGTTCTCTGAGTTCACTGGTTCTGAGAGCTCCTTGTGCACCTGCGTGCAGGGCGGGAGGCCTCTCTGCACTGTCGCTTGTTCTGCGTGGTACTGACTTTGGCCCTGGAGGCACAGCGCGTGTGCGTGTGCTGTGTGTGCTGTGCGTGTGCTGTGCGTGTGCGTGTGCTCTGCGTGTGGTCAGTGTTAGGCCAAGTGTGACGTCAGGGAGCCGTGTCGGATATTTCTGCCACGTGTGACAGCACGCGTGGTCCCCTTATCCCAGCGCCCCTTCCAGACGTGGAGGCCGGGTGGCCATGCGGTCCTGCAGCGCCACAAGCGCTGAGCTGCAGGCCCGCTGAGAGCGGGTTGGGCTGACCTTTCTGGGCTTTGTTGTCACTGATGCGGCCCTTTGACTGTCCCTCCTGCCCCCTCCTTTCTTTTCCTTGTTTTGTTCCCAGGGAAGACTTAGGGTTCAGATTCATATCCGAACAGGTCAGCCACCACCCCCCCATCAGTGCATTTTACTCGGAGGGCCTCCATCAGGACTTCCTGTTTCACGGCTCCATCTACCCGAAGCTCAAGTTCTGGGGGAAGAGCGTGGAGGCGGAGCCGCGTGGCACCATCACGCTGGAGCTTCTCAAGTGAGTGGGCGGCCGTGCATCCAAAGGGAAATCCGTTTCCATTTAGGACGAAGACGTCCTTCTGGTGGAGGGATCCTGCGTGTTCTGCGGGCCGGGAGCCTTTCCAGCGGCAGGGACTTGCTCTAGGGAGGCTGGAGACCTCGTCGGGCTGGCTGTTCCTGGGGGTCCTCCTCACATTTGACCGTGTTGGGTCCCGTCTTCTCTCCCCTGATCTCTGCGGTCATCACCTCCTGCTGCATGACAGCCCCAGCTCAGCAGTGTGAAACGGCACTGTCCTCCCCCGGTGTCTGGGGGCTGGAGGGCAGGGGCATCGTGGGTGGCTCTGCCGGGGTTCTGTGCGGGCGCAGCGGGAGGCCTCCTGAAGACAGGTGGGAGGAGCCTCTGCCCCTGCGTTCACTGTGCCGGCAGCTGGCAGGGGCCCTCGCTTCCTTGCCACCCTCTGCTCTGTACGGCTGTGCAGACGAGGCACTGGCATCCCCCAGAGCTGGGGCCCGGGGTGGTGGGCAGACCACCACCGGGACAGAACCTGCAGTGTCTTCTGTGACCTGACCTCGGAAGTGAACACAGCCCTATGTGCACGTGCTGCTGGCCACGCAGACCAGCCGTGGTTGAGTGTGCAGGGTGGGAGGCTGGGCTTGACCACCAGGAGGTGAGAAGGAAGGGGCCGTCTTCCAGGACGCCCGAGCACTGTTAAATCTAAATCTAAGCGTGCCCAATCCGGTGGTGATCAAAGGCCCTCAAAGCAGAAACTGAGTCTCTAGCAACCGCCTGGCGCTGCAGACCCATCGCGGGCGGTCCAGGCCGAGGGGCGCAGCCGGCTCCCTGGGGTGTGAGCCTCGCTAACCGTAGCCCCCATGGGAAGCTTCTGATGTCATTGCACTTCCTGTGGCCCCGCCGGGCTGGAGGAGCGTGGTCTTCCCAGTACCCACCCCCCAACCCCTGCACCTCGGGGCAGATGAGGTCACCCAGGCACGGGGAGGGCGCCTGTCCCGTCTGTCCCGAGCTCTTGGCTTTCTCGGGTGAGGCACGGGGAAGTGAGAGGTCACAAACCTTGTCAATTAACACCTTGGGGTTCCTGGGAAATGCAAGGAATTCCAAATAGTCATCACGAAATGCTTGTGCTTTGAGCTGGTTTTTGCCCTGAATTGTGGCTCTTTGAGGCAGCCTCCCTTGAGACACACGTCTGGCCACATCTGCTCAGCACCCGTTTGTGGGGTCCACACGCAGGTCCCCAAATGGCCAGGGCCACGCGCTGGGGACCTCGCGGTTCCTGCAGGCTGGGGTGGAGGGGCTGTGCTGTTGAGGGCTTCACAGGAAACCTCTTGCCTTTGTCTCAGCCTTTTCTTGCTTATTAACTTGTCCTGACATTTAAGTAGAAAGCTTTTTTGCTGCTACAAAGGAGAGAAGAAGGACATTTCAAACGAATGCTAAAGAAGTCGCCCCTGTTCAGGGAGTTCAAAGCGGTGTTCTGTTCCTCTGCAGGTTTTAAGTCAATTACGGTTTGATTCTGTCTGGTGTTTTGCTTTTGAGGTCGCACAGCGTCTTTGCTTCGCTGGCCTCTGACTTGCTGTTCTCTGGCGTCTTTCAGACATAATGAAGCCTACACGTGGACCAACCCTACCTGCTGTGTCCACAACGTGATTATCGGGAAACTCTGGATAGAGCAGTACGGGACGGTGGAGATTGTAAACCACAGGTAATGGCCCCCGACAGTCGTGCAGCGGTCAAAGCCAGGGTGGCGGTGCAGCAGCCAGAGCACCAGCTGGCACTCAGCCCGTGGTTGCACGCTGCTGTCGGCTTCTCCGGGCCCCTCCCTGGTCCCCCATGCCCCTCGGCCTCCAGACGGGCCTCACTGGCTGGGAGGCCCCACACGTGGTGGTGGTTGGATCTGATTCTGGTTGGCACTGATCGAAGTCATCATTACTGCTCTGTGTTGATATTTCTTTGTTTTTAGTCACAATAGTGAATTTATTTTGAAATTCTAAACTGCACTGAAGAATGGTGTGATTCCCTGATGAAAGCAGAGCGACTGTTCTCAAGTCTTGTCCACTGTCCAGTCTGTCAGACCTTCTAGGGGTTCCTGGCTGGTTGGCTTTGTTATGTCTGTTAAGATGTAATTTACATGTCATGAAATCCACCAGGAAAAGTGGACGCTTACATGGTTTTTAGTAAATCTACTGAGTTGTGCAACCATCGGCACAAGGAAGTGCTCGAAGCTTTCCATCCCCCGGAAAGACCCCTGTGCTGTCCACTGGTCCTGATGCTGCCCCGCCCTGGGCAGCCTCCGTCTGCCCACTCTCTCCCACCCTCCCTCCCTCTTTTCTCTCTCTCTCTTTCCTGGATGTTTCATGTCTACAACAGAAGCCTGTGTTTGTTTTCCCTGCAGAACTGGAGATAAGTGTGTACTTCACTTTAAACCGTGTGGATTGTTTGGAAAAGAACTTCACAAAGTGGAAGGGTACATTCAAGACAAAAAGTAGGTCCGCGTGTGGGTTGGGCCACAGGGTGCCTGGACGGCGTGTGTGTCTCTGCAAAAGACATAGTTGTGCCGGTGACATCTGCCAGGGAGGACGAGTTATGACTCTTTCTTGTTTAGAAAAAGCATTTCACTACGGAGCACAGAAGGAGATAATGATGAATTTTAAGTGCACCGTTCAGGGTGGTGACTGATGGAGCCCAGCTTCCCCTTCTTTGAGGGTAAAAGATCTGGCTCTGTTTTCTTTTGATAAAATGGATGTGAGAAAGTTCAGCATTTTCACTGAGAGATAAAACTGCAGTTGTGCAAACAGGACTGAGATTTTAGAATTTGACCATGTGTTTCCTTCCCTCTCCTGGCGTCCGTAATGGTTGTCAGGCGAAACCCAAACCCGAGCTCGTGAGCATCGTTCTCATGTGACTCGTGCATTCCAATTTGGAAATTTGGGACTTTTAAAGTTTTTGTGAGCAGAGAAATGGCCACTAGTGATTTTAACAAATTGGGGGCGGTCCCCCACGTTATGTGTTGGGTCTCAATTTCTCTCTCTTTTTTCCAATAAGTAACTTGGGCTGTATAAGGGCCATCAGAGCCCTTCCAGCTCCTGAAATGCACACGTTGCCGAGTAGAAGGAAGCTTCCAGTGTAGAGCAGTGGGTGCTTTGGTTCCATCCCACTCTACTGGGTACCAGAAATCACCTGCTCTCATTCCTTAAAATACCTTTAGACGTAAGACTCCGACCACTTCGCCCCTTGAAGTAAGCTAGGACCTGGTGTGTGGACTTCACGGGGCAGCATTCCTGTTAGTGGGAATAGCACTGGCCCGCCCTGTGGCCAGCGCATCCACAGAAGCAGGCTGCGGGAGCAGACGCCCACCGGCACTCAGTGAGCCATGCCAGTCCTGTTCTGAGTTTCTGGTGTTCCGCCCTACATTCGATGCTCTTTCCTAATGCTACGTCTCTTGGAGACAGAGAGTGTCTGCCAGGCTCTCTGCCGAGTGAGGTCTGGCCACGTGTCCCTGCCCGCTGGCCCTCCCAGCACATCCCGTGGCGGGCGGGGCAGCCTTTCCAGGGAGCGCGTGGCCAACTGTATGCTCTCCCCCGAGGGAGACGTGAGAAAGAAAAACAAGGGCCCAACACGGTTGGCGCTGTTCCTTTGGAATCAGGCAGAGAGCTCTGGTGGCTGATCTGGAAAGATCTGTCGAGGTTATTACGAAATGAAAGATGTGGGCAGACAGTGACGGGGTATCTGACTTGAGGTTACAAAGATAAAGCAGAGACCACATCAGCTGAACGTGGGGAGGGTTGTTTATGTGGTTTATAGAAAAAGGGCTGCAGGACACACAGTACATAAAAATGTAATGTATTTCAAAAATAACAATCGGGCGCGTAGGGTGTTAAATGTAATAACGTCGAACGCTTGTTCTCACATCATCTCGTCTCCTGCGGCCCGTCTTTCGCCCTTCAGGCTTTTGTACCTTCATTTTCTCTTTTCTGCTTTTGTGAAGGAATGTGAATAGTTAGTCTCAAAAGCCACGAGTAAGAGATGCTAAAATGAAACTTTTCATCTTTGCATTTACACCCAGCAACATCCCTAAAATTTATAAGAAGACATGCCAGAACGAGAATTTGCTCCATGGTCACAGTTAAGGTGCTGCACGTTTAGATGAACGGTTTATAATTGTTAACTGGGAACTTGGTTTTAAAAAATTCCGTTTGACTACAGCAAAAAGAAACTCTTTATGATCTATGGCAAATGGACGGAGTGTTTGTGGGGCCTGGACCCCGCTGCGTACGAGTCCTTTAAGAAGCAGGAGAGGAGAACCGATCCCCTGCGGAAGACAAAGCTGGTGAGTGGCTCCGTGCGGCGTCCCCCGCGGGGGTGGGGGGGGTGGGAGGGGTGGAGCCTGGCCGGGCCTGCCGCTTGCGGAGGACACAGCGCCTTTGTGGCCCCGGCTGCAGAGGGTGAATCACAGAACCTGTCTCTCAAGCAAAGCTGCTTGTCTTCTGATTCTGGACGGGGGCGGAGTCCACCTGTGTCCCAGTTGCGCCTCTACCCGCCCGAGCCTGGCGGAAGCAGAGGACACCTCCATTTTCCTCTGGATACTTCTCTCTTTTTGTGGCCACACTGCGAGGCACGCGGGATCTAGTTCCCCGACCAGGGATTGAACCCGGGCCCCTGCAGTGGGAGCACAGGGTCTTAGACCACTGGACCGCCAGGGAAGTCCCTCTTCTGGATACTTCCTCGTAAACCTCCTGTTTCCCTGCACCTTGTGAGCTTAGACCCATTAAACGAGCAAGTGGATGTCACTTCTGCGTTTCTAGTTCTGAGTACCAGGTAACATACCCAATATTTGGAAAGTTTTCACAAGGATACTTTCCCCTTGGAACTTTGGAATACTGATTTTCTTTTTTTATAATTTATTTATTTTTGCTGTGTTGGGTCTTCGTTTCTGTGGGAGGGCTTTCTCTAGTTGCGGCAAGCGGGGGCCACTCTTCATTGCGGTGTGCGGGCCTCTCACTATCGCGGCCTCTCTTGTTGTGGAGCACAGGCTCCAGACGCGCAGGCTCAGTAGTTGTGGCGCACGGGCCTAGTTGCTCCGCGGCATGTGGGATCTTCCCGGACCAGGGCTCGAACCCGTGTCCCCTGCATTGGCAGGCAGATTCTCAACCACTGCGCCACCAGGGAAGCCCTGGAATACAGATTTTCTTAAGACTAGTTCTTCTTGAGCTTAAAACTAGAAGTGATAGTTCAAAAGAGGTGTCACATTTTTCTAGATGATAAATTAGACTGTACCAAACCCAAGGTGTTCATAACAAAATGTTCAGCTGCCACTGCGATCGATAGTGCTTTTTGTTTGTTTGCTTGGCCATGCCACGTGGCATGTGGCATGTGGGATCTTAGTTCCCTGACCAGGGATTGAACCTGTGCCCCTGCAGTGGAAGCGCAGAGTCTTAACCGCTAGACTGCCAGGGAAGTCTCCTGTTAGTGTTTTTTATATTGTGATATTTCATGGGTGCTATTAGACATCGTTTCTAATAATGCTCTTTTAAACTAAAAAAAAAAAAGTGAAGTTCCATTTAAAGACCATACAGTGGAACGTTCACTCCACTTAGTGGTGTGTTTTAACGCGTCAGCTTGGCGTTGCCGCCCCTTAGGGAGCCTCGCAAGGAGGGAGCGTTTTGTGGGCGCTTGTCCCTGAGCTGTGTCTTTATTTAGCTTCGGGCACCAAAGCACATAGCCTGCGGGTGGCGAGGCCTCCAAGGCTGTGCTTCTCGCGGTTTAAGTGTCTCGCTTCACAGCTGCCTGAATAACCACCCTGTTCTTCCCGTTCGTCCCGTTGATTTTGAAAAAGAAGTAGCAGTTGCACCTTTTTATTGAGACGTGATCCCCAGTCTAGAAACGCTAAAACACTCTGAAATCACCAAGTGCGAACCCCGTCTCAACTGAGCAGAAGCGCAGCTCGTGGGGGAATAACCCTCTGGGAGAGGCATCCTCAGCTTCCTTAGGAGGTGTTGCCCCGTCCAGTCACACCCAGAAGGCTGTGCGGGCACCCCCCACAAGGAGGGCGGTGCCTGGCTGCTGTCTCGGGGGCTCTGGGCGGGGCTGGAGGGGCTCTGGGAGCACCGAGATGCTGTGTCTTTCAGGACGACTGCCCCGAGAAGGCCGACGGTGATGTGGTGGACGCCGTGCCGGAGGCTCAGGAGACGGTGCAGGTCATTCCGGGCAGCAAGCTACTCTGGAGGGTCAACACCCGGCCCCCCAACTCTGCCCAGGTCCGCGCCCCCCGCCCCAGCCAGGCCCCCCAGCCGTCCACCGTCACCCGAGGGACTCCCTGCCCTCCAAGCCCTGACCCCGACACATCAGCACTCTGTGCACACATCACAGTACCCGGGTTACACTGCAAGCCCTCAGAGCCTATACCGGCTGCGTCTTACCAGAAGGGTTTCCAAACCCGTTTCGAGAGATTATTTTTCTGACTCGTCAGTTTAGGTGCTTAAATGCATTTTGATGTTTGTTTTTGAAAATTGCGCTTATGATTTGCATTACATATAAATTTATTAAATGTAATGCAAAATTATAAGTACAATTATAATTAAATATAATTTAATTATAATAAATATAATAAATTTATTATATTTACAGTAATGTATACTATGTAAAAATAATTATAACTATAACACATGTAATAAACTATATTTTATTTTAATATATTATCAGTTATATGTTAGTTATATATAAAATACATACACAACATGCTCTAAGATTTTTTATTGTATTGTCACATCCTGTAAGCAAAGCACAGCAGGTGCAAAGTAAAGGAAACAACAGAACATTCGTCAGTCAGTGCGTTACCTCCGCACAGCCACTGTTACAATTTTAGTGGAGTACAAGCTAGTATAAAGTAATAGCAAAAAAAGCTCATGTTTAAAAATAACACTCATCCCTTTGGTTCAATGAGCATCTACTGAGTCGGTGCGGGTGGGCCCAGGTCACCGGGAGCAGAGCCCAAGGACAGGGCAGGCCCGCCCACACAGCAGAGCCACCGGCCTGATGGGCTGGGGGCGGGCCTCCTGGGCCCTGGCAACCTGGAGCAGGACCTGGGGGAGGCGGGGTGGGGGGGCGTGGCCATCCAGCTGCTTTCTGGCAGGGGAGCGGCTGGGCCCGAGCCCCACTGCTCCTGTGAGTGATGTGGGGTTGTTTGGGCAGCGAGGGGACCAGGTGGGCCCCTCTGGCCACTTGTGGAGATAGACTTCAGGGGCCAGAGCGGGAGGGAGGCCAGGTGGGAGGCGGGTCCTCAGGTCCGGGCTGTCGGGAGGCAGAGGCTGGGGAGCCGTGGGCGCAGCAGCCCCCCCCCCCGAGGAGCTGAGCCGGAGACTCCCGTCCAGCCCCCAGGATGTGAGAAAGCAGATGTGCGGGTGGGACATCAGGGTGAGGGCCTGGGTGCCCCGCGTGGGGGCGGAGGGGAGGGGCCCCAGGCGAGTGCGTGTCAGGGCAGGGAAGGAGCCCCGGCCCCGGTGACCTTGACAGCAGTGTCTCCAGGGAGCCGGTGACACTTGGCCGCTCTGAAGGGGTTTAGAGTGTCGGTGTCCTCCGACTGTGAAGAGTGCACAGAGAAGAGTGCCATTTACAGTATGGTTTCTGTGCTGCCCCTCCAGATGTATAATTTCACGAGCTTCACGGTTAGCCTCAATGAACTGGAGACGGGCATGGAGAAGATCCTGGCCCCCACCGACTGCCGGCTGCGCCCCGACATCCGAGGCATGGAGAACGGCAACATGGGTGCGTGGCCCTGGCTGAGTGGGCGGGCGCTGGAAGGGAACGCGTCACACTTCACGTCTTGTAGATCGTGCTTCTCAAACCGTCTGTGGGGAAAGAGTTAAAAAATTTCTAGTTTGCTGCAGCCCAGTTCTTCTCTAAATAAAATAAGATTGAATTACTAGGAAAATTAAATGAAAAAGGATCCGTGCAAAATGCAAGCACCCTGTTTTCTTATTAGGTTCGACAGACAGTAAGGTTACATTTCAGAAGCCGCACACATTGTTATTTAAAAGTCGCTTGGCTGGAGGCCCCCCCCACCACCACCACATGCCCACCCAGGCCCGAGGCCCCTCTGCCTGCCAGGCTGGGCCGCACTGGGGTCTGCTCTGGCGTCCGGACCTGGCTGTGCGCCTGTGTACTCGTGCCTGGGTTTGGTTTCCCGCTGACGGCCTTTACTGTCTGTGGTTTGCTAACCCACGTGTGACTTTTCATCTGGGGTCGGGTGTGAGGGGTGCTCCGGCATCTGCTCTCTCAGCCCTCAGCTCTGCCTGTCACCCTGAGCCCTGACCCAGTCCCCTGTGCTTGCACCCAGATCTGGCGAGCCAGGAGAAGGAACGGCTGGAGGAGAAGCAGCGGGAGGCCCGGAGGGAGCGGGCCAGGGAGGAGGCCGAGTGGCAGACGAGGTGAGACGCCTGGTGGCCTCGAGGGCGAGGAAGCGGGGAGGGGGCCGCACACCCACCGGGGCTCAGCAGAAGCTCCCCTGTGTCCCATAAGATGGTGGCCGGCAGCTCTGGGCTGCGTGTAAACTGATGTGTGATGTGATGGTGCCTGATGAGAGGGGCCGTGATCCCAGGGGGAAGAAAAGACCAACGGCCGTGTCTTGTCTACTGGCCTCCTGACCGCCTGCTCTGTGTCGCAGGTGGTTTCACCGAGGCAGTAACCCGTACACTGGGACCCCCGACTGGCTGTACGTGGGGGGCTACTTTGAGAGGGATTTCTCAGGCTGCCCAGACATCTACTGAGAGACCGGACCGGCCCCCGGCCCCGGAGACCCGAGAGGCTAGACTCCACCAAGTGGCTGCTCTGAGCTCCGGTCACAGCAGAAGCCGGCTTTCTAACGGCTGTGCGTGGAGGTGGCTCCGTCCTGGTTGAGGATTTAATTCTAACCAACTTTGGATTGCCAAACGTTTTCCTACTGTTGCAGTCTCTTCATAAAGCTTCACTTGGGATCATCATGTTTCCATTAAGGTTTGAAAAGGAAAATTCTTTACAGTTCCCTTTTATGTGACTGAACCAGAGCTGGGGCTGGTGTAGCTTACAGCACCCTCTTAATTACAAAAGTTGTAAATAAAGGAAGTACCAGGACGGGGTCCACATTCCTCCTTATAACGCGGTGGCAGAGTGTTTCTGAAAGTATTTTAGATTTGAACCAGTAACAGGAAAAGATGGATCTGGAAAAAAGTCCCACCAAGAGCTTTATAACGGCCAGGAATTGCTTTCTAGATACAGTAACGCAAAAGTGAAGATTTTCAAAGCATCTGATTGAATGAAATGAAAAGTTGTCAGAGTCTGTATTTTTGGCCAGTCTTCAATAATGTAAAGATTACTTTTGATATTTAAGTTCAAACCACTTGAATAATATTTTGCTGAAGAGCACGATAGGCATTAACGTCACGTGTACACTGTCCAAAATGAAGCATTACCACGACAACCGAGGGCGGCCAGAAACCTTGACAAAAAGTCCCCAGACAGCTCCCAACCCCTACAGGTTTGGGAGCCCGCCTCTGGCCCCCAGGGCTCCCCTGTCACTGCAGGCCACACCCACGTCACAGAGTGAGTCTCTCACGACAGTTGGCCTGTCCCTGCAGCACCTGTGCTCCTGTCCTGCATGTGTGAAATACGAGGGACCCGCCTCTGGGGGCACCGAGGCGGGGGGTCCTAGCAGTCTGCTTCCAGTGGTGTCATTACCGTGTGTGTCCATCTCTGCACACATCTGCACCAGTGACTGCTTACTTTCTGTAGAGAAGCCAACGCCACCGGTCGTCGCAGAGCTCTTTGAATTGAAGACAATCTGCGGTGTGCACAGATGCACACCTGCATGCGCACGCGCACACGCACGCACCTGTATGCAGTGGTGGGTTCTCAGTGAGAGGGTGTCGGCATTTTGTGTCCCAGCTTCAAAATCACGTTTGTAATTAAAACACTTTTAAAAGCAAATCGTTGCTCTGAAGGCTTGGTTCTGTAGCTTCGGAAACCCGAGGCGCGGTATCGGGGTCGAATCCCAGCACACTTGCTCAATGGGACGCGAGCTGGGCCGCCAGCGACACACGGAAGCCCCCGAGGATGTGATCTTGACGTCATGCAGAGAGGAGATTGTGACACACCCGGTCGTTAGGATGTGGGGGGTCCTGTGCCTCTGGTCGGGAGGCGGCGGCGGTGGCCTCCTTGCCCAGGGAGCGTGGGGGGGACCCAGGACGCATTCAGGACAACAGTGTGTAGGGCAGGTTGACAACCTCCGTGGACTAACCCATTTGTCACCACCTCCAATAATTTACCATAAGGTTTGCATCTCTAGGTCCTCCCTGAGGTCAGATTCCACGTGGCCCCAGTAGCTGCTTCCTTCGCACCCGATTCAAGAGTCAAAGGACAAAGGGCAGGACGGCCGATGACCTCAAAGCATGGCCGTCGTGATCCTTTAACCACTGTGTCCACAGATGCTAACACCGACCAAAGCTGCCCCCTCAACCTTGGCTGCCGTGACACACTGGGATGCTGGGTGTTTCTCTCTAATAAAGAGTTTTTCAGTGGAATTTGCTTTTTAAAGGATGACCTCCCACGACCGATGTGTCTGGCCCGTGTGGAAAGTGGTGGCCTTGTCGTTGGCCCCCAGTTTGTGACTGTGGCTTTGAGATAGGGCCCGGGTGCTTTTCCGAGCAGTCTCGTAACTCAGGACGTCCTTGTGGGGTGGAAAGTAGAGCACACTTTACCCGAAGAACTTCACGCTTTGATTTTGCTCCCCCTTGAAGGTAGGATCCAGCCACATGTCCATCGACTCAGTGCACGTTTACGGAGAGCCACTGGAGAGTTAGCCGCACAGACGTCTCAGAGCATGTTTCATGGAAGAGAGAAACGTTACGTGCACGCCGGTGCTGGCTAGATTTAACAGGCCACCTGCTGTTGGCGACCAATGGCCGTGCCTGGGTCTCTGTGCCACACAGGTCCGTGCCAGGAGTGGTACTGCTCTCCCTGGCGGGGTCAAGGGTCAGGGCATCCCCAGCACTGGCTGGCCGGCTGCGGGCCCCGGTCGTGAGAAGGCATCGGAGAAGCGGGCCCCGGCCCTCACGGGCATCACCGCGTTCGGCCACTCCGGGCTGCCGCGAAAGCCAGGACCCTCCGGGATATAGCATGGTGGCTCTGGAAGGGGTGAAACGAGGGTGCCAGGCGGACCTCTCAGCCTCCACAGGGAAACGGAAGCCGGCAGTGGCCCCAGGCAGGGCCCCTGAGGAGCAGCCCCGATGGTTTTCTTGGCCACAGTCTCCGTTTCATAGTCTGTCTCCAAGGACGATGCGGGCTCGGGGAAGGATCTTCCCGAAACACGGGGAGAAGAACCCAGTACAGCGCCGATGGCCTCCGGGCGCCCGGGCCGATGCTGCCGGCCACTTGTGCCAATGAGTGTGGAGCTGTCCAGCTGGAGGCGTTGCCATCTGCTTGCTGGGTCCTCGTCAGGACCTGAGGCCAGGAAATCAGAACAGGACGAGAGAAGGGCCGGGCATCTCCCGCGAGCCAGCCAGCCCTCCGGGTCGCCCCGGCAAGAAGCTTCCTCTCAGGACACCTGCTCCCGGGAAAAGGTGCTGCCCGCGGAGCCGGGGATCTACAGGTCTGGCAAGTCTCACGTATCCACCAAGAACAATGGAATGAAGACATCGTTTAAAATGCTAATAAGCTTCCAAAAATCAGAAGCGAGAATAGCCCTCCTCCTGTCTACCCTTGCGCGCTAGAAGGGGAGGGCACTGCTCCGTGAAGCCTCGCGTCCTGTGTGGAGCAATCGGCCCTGCAGGAGAGTTCAGTCAATAGACAGTTCCTACTGGTCCTGGCTTCATCTTCCAAAGGATCTTCCTATGTCCAAAGTGGGTGCGAAGATTGGGGTCCCCTGACAAAAGGGCCTGTCGCCAGACCTGCAGGACGTCAAGTGGTGTTTCCCTCAGTGCACGTCATCTTTGGGCCTACCTTGTACGTCCTCAGTGTCGGTTTCTTCGCAAAGTGAAAATGCCATTTTGGTATTTCTCGGTACGAGTTTCCTGGACCGTCAGCCCTCAACTGGATGCACTGCTCCATTCCGTCTTTGTGAACCAGCCACCCTGGGCCAAACGTCTGGTGAAGGGCTACTTGGTCTCTGCAGAGGGTGACAGCGCACAGACAGGGCCCTTCCTCCATTGTCCCACGAACACTGTTCGTCCTATCCGTGCAGCACGAGAACGTCAGGCGAGAAAACACGTCGTGAAACGGATTTATTGTTATAATTTTGTAATACGTAATAACTGTCAATATTCTTCTATATAAACAGAATCAACCATTCTCAGATTTTTGGGGAGGCCTGGACGGATCTGTGGAGATAAATGTTAAACCCTAGCCCTGAATAGAGATTCTTTGCAAATGGGTGGTAGTTGACATTTGTTTTGCACTGAACAATTTTTCACTGTCTGCTGCTCTGGCCTCTCTGGCGAGGACTGCAAAGCAGCTGTGGATGTGTCCTTGAGACCAGGCGTCAGACGTTTGGCCTGTGTGTTCTTTAGGGTGGCCCAGTTAACGGATTGTTTCAGAAAACTGCTTGTTACAGCGAAGAGGGGGCTCAGGGGCACATGAGGTGGATGAAGGGGTCTGGGTTCTCTGGGCAGCGAGGAGCTCTGATGGACTCTCTTCCCTCCTGGGGGTTGGAGCCTGTTGCTGGAAGCAACGGAATGCCCAGAACACAGTGTTCGCTTGACTCAGAGGTCCCTGTGCCCGACCTGCTGCCCTAGGTGCCCAGCAGCTGTGCGCTTCCCAGGAGGGTGAGCTGAGAGGAGGTGGTGATCCCAGTAGCCACGGCGGCTCCTGGCAGAGGAACAGACTGTCCACACGACTTTAATGTCCTGGGAATGCCCAGGTGCGTAGATGTGGGGCTCCACCACGGCCATGGTGTCTGACTGTGGGGACCACAGAGCATCAGCCCTGCCAGAGCCCGGGCCTGGTGTCCTGGGTGCTTAATCTCCACAATTACCATCCAGTCTGACCCATCGAGGAGGAAGGGGAGGCGCAGGAAGGTGGGCTTGCCTGAGGTTTCAGAGCAGGTAAGTAGAGGACATGGAATTCAAACCTTGACATACAGTGAAACTCACCCTTGTGTGCAGTTGACAGATTCATACCATCTTGTAACCATCAACGCAATCAACATATATAGTTTAATGGCAAGGTTCAAGTGGGAAAGGACTGTCTTTTCAACGAATGGTGTTGGGAAAACTGGATATTTACATGCCAAAGAACAGAATTGATCCTGACCTCACACCATATACAAAAATCAACTCAGAAGGGATCAGAGAGCTAAACAACAAAACTCTCAGAAGAAAATATAGAGCACAGAGTTCACAACTTCGGACTTGGGAATTATTTCTTGGATGTAACACCAAAGGCACAGGCAACAAGAAAAAAAAAACCAGACAAGTTGGACTTTATGAAAATGTAAACACATTTTGTGCATCAGACACTAGCATCAGAGTAGAAAGGCAATGGGAGAAAATATTTGCAAATCAAACATCTGATAGCAGATTAATATCTAGAATATATAGAGAACTCCTAAAACTCAATAACAACAAAAAAAACCTGATTCAGAAATAGGCAAAGGACTTGAATAAACATTTTTCTGAAGGAGATGCACCAATGGCCAATAAGCATGTGAAAACACGCTCAGCATCATTAATCATCAGAGAAATGAAAAAGCTACAACGAGGGCTTCCCTGGTGGCGCAGTGGTTGAGAGTCCACCTGCCGATGCAGGGGACGCGGGTTCGTGCCCTGGTCCGGGAAGATCCCACATGCCGCGGAGCGACTGGGCCCGTGAGCCGTGGCCGCTGAGCCTGCGCGTCCAGAGCCTGTGCTCCACAACGGGAGAGGCCACAACAGTGAGAGGCCTGCATACCGCAAAAAGAAAAGAAAAGCTACAACGAGATACCGCCTCATACCCATTAGGATGGCGAGTATTTAAAAAAAAAAAAAAAAACCCCCAAAAAATCCAGAAAACAAGAAGTTTGGGCAAGGATGTAGAGAAACAGGAACCCTTGTGCACTGTTGGTAGGAATAAAATGATACAGCCACTGTGGCAAACAGTATGGCGGTTCCTCAAAAAATTAATAATAGAATTACCATGTGATCCAGCAATTCCATTTCTGAGTATTTGCCCCCAAAAATTGAAAGTAGGGCCTTGAAGCAATATTGGTTCAGTCATGTTCATAGCAGCATTATTCACAATAGCTGAATCGTGGAAACAACCCAGGCATCCACGCACTGATGAATGGATAAGCAAAATGGGGGGTAGACGCACATACAGTGGAAGATTATTCAGCCTTAAAGGGAGGAAATTCTGACATGTGCTACAGCACAGATAAAACTCGAGGATATTACGCTAAGTAAAAAAAGCTAGTCACAGAAAGACAAGTACTGCCCAATTTCATATATAGGAGGTACCGAGGGTAGTCAGATCCATAGGGACAGAAGGTAGAATGGTGCTGGGGTCGGGGACAGCGCGGGTGGGGAGTCAGTGTTAATGCAGACAGTTTCAGTTTTACAAAACGAAAAGTCTGAAGATGGATGGTGGTGATGGCGTCACAGCATTACGAATGTGTTTACTACCACTGAACTGTTCATTTAAAGATGATTAGGATGGTCAATTTTCTGTTACGTGTTATTTTACCACAATAAAAACAAATCGGAAAAAAAAATCAGTGGTCGCCAGGGGTTACGGAAGAGGGAGGGAAGGACAAGGCAAAGCACAGAGGATTTTCAGGGTAGGGAAGATGCTCTGTATGATGCTATAATGGACACATGTCACTAAGCATTTGTCTGACCCGTGGATTCAAGACAAAGCATGAACCCTGATGGAAACTCTGGACCCTTGGGGACATGATGTGTCCACGTAGGAGCATGGATTGTAGCAAACACGCCGCTCTGGTGGGGATGCGGATGGCGGGGTGTGGATGGTGAGGAAGCCTGTGGGGTTGTGTGGGAACGCTATACTTTCTGCTCAGTTTTGGTGTGAACCTAAAATTGCTCTAAAAAAGAAAATCTATTGTTAAACAAAGAAAAAGAAAACAACAAAAGCACCTGCCAAACTGTTTTCTCAAGTGGCCGTGTGCCATTTTGTATTTCCAACACCAAAGACTCCACAGCACTTAGTATTGTCAATTTTCTTTTTTTTTTAGCCATTCTAATAGGTGTGTTTTAATTTGCGTTTTCCTTATGAATAATGCCGTCCACCACCCTTTCCTGCATGTCAGGTCACCTGTACACCTCCTTATGAGACGTTTGGGCGCGTCCTTGCCAGCTTCCTTGTTGCCACCCCTGTGCCCACAGTCGCTGCACCCCCTGCCTTTCACCTGAGGGAGGCACTGAGGCTCAGGGAGACGGGCTGGGTTCACAGAGCCCACGCTGGGGTGGGCGCTCTGACTGGCCTCCACGATGCCCGTCTACCTGTAGCTTGTTTCCTTACTGTAGATTTTTCATGGAAACGAGTGAAAGTGTATAAAGCTTTGTTTTTGAGCCCTCCCAGGGCACAGGCTTCCTTGGCTCGGGGAGAGGAAAGGTGCATTTGGGGCCCCTCTGAGGTCACTGCAGATGGGAAGCACCATCTCCAGGTTCTGGAAGGTTGGCTTCCCTGTGGCCTCTGGGGGAAGCTTTTTAACTTTTCAAGACTTTGGACAAGTAACACCTGCCTGCTGGCCCCTTCTCAGGGAAGCCAGATTGGTTTTCTTACTGTTCTCTTGCCTGGTTTCCCAAGGCCCAGGACGGTATTGCTGCGGGGGTGGTGACCGTGGTCACAGGTCACAGAATTGCTTCACGTTCGCCGTTCCCACCGCTTTGGTCTCTGGAATCCTCTAGTTTCTCAAAAGTGATCGAGAGCC
The DNA here is from genome assembly GCF_949987515.2 of Delphinus delphis. Lineage (NCBI taxonomy): Eukaryota > Metazoa > Chordata > Mammalia > Artiodactyla > Delphinidae > Delphinus > Delphinus delphis. Next base: position 1,474,816 of record NC_082697.1, on the reverse strand, counting down.
CCACAGAGCTTTTGTGTTACGTGAGTTTTATCTATGGGTATTTACCACATTATACATTTTAAAATAAATATTAACTGATTTAAAAATAACAAACGCATTTTCTTACTAACACAAATAATATTTTTAAATGAAAAACAGCTCGATTTTCTGTAACAAAAAAAAATTAGTGAATCTTTAGATCACAAAAGAATGGATACAGAACTTGTGGTATTCCATCCATCAGAATATTATACAGGAGTTAAAATGGATGGCTTAGAGCTACACGTGTCAACATGAATAAAAAACAATGTTGCATAAAAGAATACTTTTCACTTCTATACCTTTCATAAAAAGCTTAAAAACAAATTTTACGCACACACACATTGATAGTACATCAAGCACGCCTGGAGCAGGGAGTCACATGTTACTGTCAGTGTGGGGCTGGGAGGGCACATTGCTCCCGGTGTGTGTGTTCTGCTCTGCAGAAATGTACAGAGGTGTAAATGATGGGGAAAACAAAAGCAGTGGGAAGGCAGTGCCTTACATTTATCTAGTCCAGGTTTGTGGAGGGCAGCTGCCTTCACTGTTCTGACTGCACACATCGGACAGGGAATGAGCGGGCAGCCGCGACGCTGCTGTTATAGGTGGGTCTGGGGAGGATGGAGGGCAGTAATGTCATCACTACTGTGGGGGAGGGCTGGGGGACCCCCCAGGGCCCAGGGGACGACAGGGGGGCAGCTATGTCGTCACCGTTATAGGGGGTCTGGGGGATCCCCAGGGCCCGGGGAGGATGGGGGGCAGTTACTGAGCGGGGTCTGGGGGCGCGGGGCCGGACCACTGCCTAAACCCCGCGTTGTGCGCCGCACGCGCCCCCACGAGACCACCGCTCGTCCGGAGGGCGCTGGGCCCACGCGCCAGCGTCCGGGCTGCAGTCGGTCACCTTCCCCCCGGGACGCGAACCTGAGAGACCCCGCCCCGCTCCCCGCAGGTGCCCCCGCTCGGCCAGCCCCGCGGTCCGGGGGTCCCGGGTCCAATGCCCACCGCTCGGCCCGCGCCCTACTCGCCGTTCCCGGCGCCGCCGCCAGGGGCCGCCGCCGCGCCCCTATGACACAGCAACAATAGAGGCCGCTCTGGCCCGCACGCTGCCGGCCCGCGCTTCCGCCGGAAGAGAGCCGCCGGCACGGGGGCGGGTCTGGCGGCGCAATGGGCGGCCGCCCTCACCAATCGTCAGCGGGCCAGCGCCCGTCCCTCACCTGACGGGGCCCAATCGGCGGCGAGAGCGGTAGGCGGGGCGGGGCAAGCGAGGGCTTCCGGCGGGGCCCGGCAGGCGCCGAGGAGGAAGAGCGAGCCCTGACGGCGCCTCTCTGCCGAGTCTCGGCGCGGCCCAGGTGCGGGGTCGTCGGGGGCGGGGACGGTTACGGAGGCGGCCAGGGGCGGGGCCTGCGCCTTCGGCGGCCCCCGGGCGGGCGCCGGGTCGGCGGGGGCTGGAGAGGCTGGGGGCCGGGTCGGGGGCCGAGCGCGGGCCGGGGTTCTCGGGGCCTGCCTCTCGGGCAGCTCGGCCGCCGCCCCGGGCCTGCCGCGGCCGTAGCCGAGGGCGTCGGGCGGTGGGGCCTGCGGGTGGGAGCGGGTCGGCCGGCCGCGGGCCTGCGTTTCCCCAGGTGCTCGTGTTTTGTCTCCGAAGGGAGCGAGCCGGCCGCGCTGCAGTTCACTGGCGGTGTGTCCGATGGAAACTAGGTTTAGGCCCAAGTGTGGTCTCCCATTCAGTGTGGTTAGCGGTGTGCCTGCCCAGATCGAGGTTTTAAATCTTTCGGAGCCGCAGGTTAAAGGACAGTTTATTTAAAAAGTACGGAAGGTGGTGTTGGCGAGGGTCTCCCGCTGTGATGGGGTCTAGATGCAGAGGTAAATTTCGTTGTTTGAGAACCACGAGAAGCTGGGGACCTGGCTCCACGGGCTCAGGTACCGTGGGGTCGGTCCACCCCAGGAGGAGTTCGGCAGCAGCTGTGGGGCGGCTGAGGCCTGTCCCCTTGCCCCCAGCAGGGGACAGCCTGGGCTTCAGAGAGAGGCCCTTTCCCTCTGCCCGTTCCCGTTCCCGCGTCGCATCTGGAGGTGCTACGGTAGTGACCGGCTCTGCATGCTGGTCCCTCTTTCAGGATGACGACTTCAGGCGCTCTGTTTCCAAGCCTGGTGCCAGGCTCCCGTGGGTCCTCCAACAAGTATTTGGTGGAGTTTCGGGCCGGAAAAATGTCATTGAAAGGAACTACTGTCACCCCAGATAAACGGAAAGGGCTTGTGTACATTCAGCAGACGGATGACTCCCTCATTCACTTTTGCTGGAAAGACAGGACATCGGGGAACGTGGAAGACGTAAGTGTCTGGGAGCCTGAACCTCATCCTAAGGACTCCCGTCCAGTCGTCAGGACAGCGTGGTTTGTACAGGAGGGCACCATGCTTGGGGCACAGAGCAGCTGTTTCCCAGTTCGGTGTGTGTTGGTGGGATGTGTGGATCCGTTAGTTTAGTGCCCTCATCAGCTGCTTTCTTCTGCGTGTGGGGCTTCCTAGCCTCAGTGACTATATAGATTTCTGCCATCTGTGTACGTATGTTTAAAGCTGAAGATTAGGTGCTTAGAATTGGAGAAACCATGTAAAAATCTTGATCTTTATCACAGCCCTCCAGAAAGCTTTCTCTAGCAGTCATCTTATTTAGTGTTCTTTGTTCTTCAGACTAAATCGTTTTTCGTAGGTTCGAGAGCAGGTCAGAGTTGACTTTTTAATTCATCTTGGAATGTTGCTCCCAAAACGTCTCTGTTAGAAATCCTTCAGGAGCCGGAAGCCCTCCTTCCCTGTTCAGCCCTCATGACCTTCGTGCGGTGCCTCAGACCCTCGTTTGTCTGCCCTGCAGAGACCCTGTGGTGACGGGCTTGGCGACTTGTTGGCGTCTGTGTCCCGTGTCCTCTCCCCCCACCCGCACTCACTTAGGCACAGGGTCCAGCCTGTTTTCCTGGAGGTCCTGGGGCTCGGCAGTGGTGTTTCCGTGGAGCTGACTCTGCTCGTGTGCTGCTCTCTAGGACTTGATCATCTTCCCCGACGACTGCGAGTTCAAGCGCGTGCCGCAGTGCCCCAGCGGGAGGGTCTACGTGCTCAAGTTCAAGGCGGGGTCCAAACGCCTCTTCTTCTGGATGCAGGTGTGTAGGTGTCGTACAGTTAGGCTAGAAGCTTCTTCACCGGATGGTCGAACTCGCCTTCACAGACCAGCCAGTGCTGACCGTGCTGCCGTGGGACCTGAGGATTCCAGTGTATCGCCTTGTTGGGGGGGGGGGGGGCATTGGGGACAGGCTCCGCCAGAGTCCAGACACTTGTAGCTGGGCTTTGGGTGCCCTTTCGAGGATGGAATTCCCTGGCTGACCGACAGGAGTGATTTCCAGGCTGGGTCCTGTCTCTGCCTGTGGTTTGCTCGTCTCCCAGGGGCCCCCCCACCCAGGGTCATGAGCAGCCTGGACCAAAAGCAGGGGTGAGCCTGTGCGGTGTCCCTTGTCCTGCCTCTTGTCCCGTGGTGTGCTCTGTGGGTCTCTGGGTGGCAGGGCACCGGGCCGTCCTCGTACCCACTGGCAGTGGACTTGCTCGTGCAGTGGGTATGCACCTGCGTTTGTAGTTTTGACAGAGGTTGTACTGCTGCCCTCCCCCCAGCACCTTCTAGAACAGGGCAGGAAAGGTTTTCCTCTGTGGGCTGGATGGTCTGTGTTGCACCTGCTGAAGTAGTGTGACAGTGGCCGTGGACGGGAAGTAAATGGATGGGTGCAGCCATGTTCCAGTAAAACTTTATTTGCAAACACAGACGGGGTCGTGGTTTGCCAGTCGCTGGTGTAGAGCTTGTTTCTCCACAGTTTCGCCAAGAAAAGTTGTCAGACTCACACCAGCCACTGCATTTTCTGCTCCCCTCTGCTCTGAGGTTAGGGCTGTGTCTTGTGTGCCTCCCCTGGCCCCCACCCCATGACCCTGCAGGCCCACTGCACACACGCTCGGTGACTCTCGGGTGCTTTGTCTCACAGTTCTGGGGGTGCCCACAGGGTGGCGCTGCCTGATGCCCCCCTGCCCACACCCAAGCGCTCAGAGTCAGTGCCCAGCTAACCCTGGAGGGCCACGGGCTGGTCAGTGGACAGTGGTGCGGTAGCAGGGTTATTTCCCAGCAGTACACGTGTTGAAGGATTTGCGGTTTTAGACCGTCGCGGAAACAACCGCGTCTGGAGGGTCAGGGCGTTGCCCTGTGCTGAGCGCGCCTAGTGCTTTAGCCTCCCCGCCTGTGAAATGGGTGTTCGCACAGCCCCAGCGGGCACATCGGGCTGCTGTCCCCGTGCGCCCCGCCGGGGCCTCTCCTTGCTGTGGCCGCGGACAGGTGGCACCTCTCCAGGCCTCAGGTCCCTTGTCAGGGTGGTTGTTGATGGGTGGCTGCTCAGCTGCGCCTGCTGCCGTGTCTTCCCCGCAGGAGCCCAAGACGGACCAGGACGAGGAGCACTGCCGGAAGGTCAACGAGTATCTGAACAACCCGCCGATGCCTGGAGCTCTGGGGGCGAGTGGAAGCGCAGGCCACGAGCTGTCTGCGCTGGGCGGTAATGGTCCCCTTCCCGGATGTGCGGTGAGGTCAGAGTAGCTTTCCGCCAACGTGGATCCCTGGGGGTGCGGGCCGGTGGCTTTTTGGTTTTTTTTTTTTTTTAATGGTACGCGGGCCTCTCACTGCTGTGGCCTCTCCCGTTGCGGAGCACAGGCTCCGGACGCGCAGGCTCAGCGGCCATGGCTCACGGGCCCAGCCGCTCCACGGCATGTGGGATCCTCCCGGACCGGGGCACAAACCCGCGTCCCCAGCATCAGCAGGCGGACTCCCAACCACTGCCCCACCAGGGAAGCCCCGGGCCGGTGGTTTTTAATGGAAGTAGAGGTGTCCAGGTTAGAAGCTCCTCTCGGCAGTTCCCCCTCGGTGCTCCCACCTCCACGTGGTGAAGCGGTGTACGAGCCCTACTGCGCTGGCTCGTGTCGGGAGACACTCGCCACACAGTTCGGGTGGGGCAGCCGAGGTGGGGGCTGCCCTGGGCCGTGGCCACACAGTTCGGGTGGGGCAGCCGAGGTGGGGGCTGCCCTGGGCCGTGGCAGCGGGCGTGCGCACAGCTGGAGGCCCGGGCCTGAGCGCCTCCTGTCTTGCAGGTGAGGGCGGCCTGCAGAGCCTGCTGGGGAACATGAGCCACAGCCAGCTCATGCAGCTCATCGGCCCCGCCGGCCTCGGAGGACTGGGTGAGGGGCCGCGGGCCCGCGCGAGCTTGCTTTGGAGTTGGACGCCTTGCCGCTTCTCATTGGTTCTGAGCGGCACCTGTGCATGTTCTGGGCCCTGGCCTCCCTGGGGAGGGGCCTGCTTTGCCTTAGGGTTTGACCTGGGAGCTGGGTGGGCAAGGCCTTCCAGGGCCCCCAGGGAGGACCCAGTTCCATACTTCGGGGGAGCATGGCTGGCTGAGGTGCCGGGCCTGAGAACGCGTGCTCGGGGCCCCTGGTCTCCTGGGTTGGCCTGCCTGCTGCCAGCTCCTGTCAGGCTCGTGTTTCTGGGACACTTTGGAAACACCGGTTACTTGTACGGGATTTGAACCCAGGTGCATTAGTAGGGTCACGGGACGGAGGAGTGGTCTGATTAGCAGATTCAGCTGCCAGGACACACCTGAGGAGTCGCTGCTCCTGGGCCCCCGCGGGCCGGCTGTGGTCCCCACCTTCCCCTGCTCGGCACCTGGCTTTAGTGCGGGGCCTTTCTGCTCCTGGGCTGGGGGGGGGGGGGCCCTCCAGCAGGACGTGATGTGTGAGCTGTGTCTCCTTGCTCCTGGTAGGTGGCCTGGGGGCGCTGACGGGGCCGGGCCTGGCCAGCCTACTGGGGAGTGGAGGGCCTCCAGCGAGCAGCTCTTCCCCCAGGTGAGCCTCACGCCGCACATCTGGCGTGGCCGTGTCCCCTCCTCCACGGGGGCCAGATGTAGGAGGTGCCGAAGGACAAAATAGGTATCTGGGGAGGGTCCGTCCCTTTTCGTGGTTCAGGCTCTCCTGGGGCCCTGGCAGCACAAGGACTGGGGCAGGACCGACGCGTTGTGGCGCCTTGGTGGGTGCGTAGCCGCTGCAGCGCTGGCCTCGCTCTTCCCAGCTCCCGGAGCCCGTCGGCAGCGGTCACCCCGTCCTCCACCGCCCCTTCCACGCGCACCACCCCAGCCCCCTCCGCTCCAGCAGCTGCCTCGGTGAGCAGCCCGAGCCCCGCGCCCAGTCCAGGCAATGGAGCCAGCACGGCAGCCAGCCCGACCCAGCCCATCCAGCTGAGCGACCTTCAGAGCATTCTAGCCACTATGAACGTGCCGGCCGGGCCAGGAGGCGGCCAGCAAGGTAACACGTGCTCGTCGGCCCCAGGCTGGGGGGTGAAGGTGCCCGCTGCCCCCTGCCCGCCCGCCCACTGATGGCCACCTGCTTGTGCCCCAGTGGACCTGGCCAGCGTGCTGACGCCCGAGATCATGGCCCCCATCCTTGCCAACGCGGATGTCCAGGAGCGCCTGCTGCCCTACCTGCCGTCTGGGGAGTCGCTGCCGCAGACCGCGGAGGAGATCCAGAACACGCTGACCTCGCCCCAGTTCCAGCAGGTAGGCGCGTGGCCCGGGTGCCCCGCTGTGTGCTCGCAGTGGGGGGCACTGCCCACGGCAGCACAGCCCCCGCAGTGCTGAGCACCCCTGCCCCTGTGGCTCCGCCAGTTCTCTGCATGGACTCAGGCGCCTGGCTCTTCCCTGCAGGCCCTGGGCATGTTCAGCGCGGCCTTGGCCTCGGGGCAGCTGGGGCCCCTCATGTGCCAGTTCGGGCTGCCTGCAGAGGCCGTGGAGGCCGCCAACAAGGGCGGTAAGTACTTGTCCCTCGCCTCAGTCGAGGCAGAGGTGGTTTTCTCCTTGCATTTGAAAGCAAAGGCCTCCCCGGTTGGTTTGTGGAGCTCGGGGCTGGCTTGTCCCCATGGCCCTGGCCGCCATCTGATTTCCACCTCCCAGCCCCCTGGTCAGCAGGGCCACGCCAGGGCCTAGAAAGGTCACCTCGTGCTTTTAAATTGGTTTTAGATGTGGAAGCATTTGCCAAAGCCATGCAGAGCAGTGCCAGCCCCGAGCAGCAGGAGGGCGGCGGGCAGGACAGGAAGGACGAGGAGGAGGACATGAGCTTGGACTGAGTCGCCTGCTGTCAGAGGGCTGGCCGCCCGGCCGTGCGGCCTCAGCGGGGGCGTGTGAGCGCGCCCCTCCCACCTCTGTCCCAACTTGCTCATCAATAAAAGTCTTCTCTTTTATCTGCCAACTCTGGTTTGCGTGCCCGGGGGTGGGTCGTGACGGCCCCGTCCGTCCCCCTGTCAGTCATCGGGAGAAGCCCCTCCACGCCCCGCTTCTGACTGACTCTGAGGGACCGGCGTGCTGGGGGAGGGGCTCCGCACGTGAGCGCTCTGCTCGCCTCGGACCTCCAGACCCGCTGGACTGCTTTTCTTTTTTTCTCCATTTAAAGTTGACACTCGGTTACACAGAAGTGACTTTAATTTTTGTTTCAAGAAGCAGGGATGAATGACTTACAGAGCTCCCATTAAAAATTGGTGGAAGGGAAATTTCATAATTAATTAAACTGAAAGATAAAAAGTATAAAACCCCCATTTTGCAGTGTTTTACCCTTTCCCTTAGAAAGTCAGACATAACTTAAACCATTCCCAGAAATAAGACTCATCGCCTGGAGAATCTGCAGTCTACATGAACAAACATACACAAACCATCTAAAAAATCGGCCGAGGGCGTGTTGTCAGCAGGTTGTGTGGAGGGGCTGGGGGTTCCAGGGTGGGGAAGGACTCTGCCCGATGGGGCGGCCTGCCTCGGGGCTCTGGGCCTGGGGGCTCTGAAAACCCTCTCCTGGCTGCTGGAGCTGGTGGCTGGGGTCCCAGAGGGGCAGCTGTGCTACGTGGCTGGGCAGCCGCTGGCCCCCACCGCCCCCTGCACGCCCGCAGCACGAGGCCAGGAGACCAGGGCCTGGTTCACCACCAGATTCCGCATGCAGCCGCGGTAGGTTGGAGGCTGCGTCCAGGGTTCTGGGGGTGTGGGGGGGAGGGAGACGGGTTGGAGCAGAGGCCGGCATCCCACCAGGCTTCGGTCTCCCCGCCGGGGTGGAAAGCAGGGTGACCCCAGTGCCTGGTCCCCAGGGACAGCCTTCCTCCCTCCCCCTGCCCCCAGGCCGAGGCCACACTCACCAGGCAGGCCCCCGAGGTACAGCGGCACTGGGGCGTCAGCCAGGGCGGCCGGCGCGGGGCCCAGGGTGTGGTTGCTCTGCAGGTCCACCTCCAGCCGGAGCCTGTTCCCGCCTTTGGTCACTGCCGGGCACAGGTGTTCCTTGTGGCCGCGCTGGGGCGCCCCTCACCAGCCAGCCACAGGATCGGGGCCCTTTGCCCCTTTGCTCCGGCTTTTGAGTCCCTGCCCGCCCCCCGCCCCAGGGGTCTACAGCTGCCCCCAGTGGGGGTGGGGTCAGGAGGGCCCAGCTCACCTGCTAGGTGGTGCCACTGCCCATCACACAGTACCTCGGGGAGCGTCACCAGTGTGGAGAACTCGCCTGAACCGTCATCTGCCCGCAGCAGGACCTGGGGCGGCATTGGGTCAGGAGGGCCCTACCAACCCAGATCTCGCCCTGAGGCTGCGGCCCAACCCGCTTACCTGCCTCCCCAGCACCCGCAGCTCCAGGTAGGGGGGTGCTGGGCCCCGACCCAAGTGGAAGACGAGGCCGGTGGCTGTCTGGGGCCGCACCTCCAGCTCCAGGCCCAGGTCAGGCAGTGTGGCCCCCAAGGTGTCTGCAGGGAGGGGCCGTGAGAGGAGGAAGGCCTCGGCCCCAGGCCCCCCCGCCCTGTTCTGGGCGTCACTCCCACCCCAGCCCAGGCACGTAGGGGACTGGGGGACGCCAGCAGGGGACAGACCTAGAGTGATGGCTCCCCCGCTGCCTGCAAAGAACAGGCCCTTCTCCAGGGGACCGGAGAAGCAGGGTGTGGCCCCCACCACCCGGGTGGGAGCCCCCAGGAGTTGCCCGTCCAACCTCAGTCTCTTCACACAACCACTGAACCCGGAGCGGCTGATGGCCACCTGCATGGGCACAAAGGGGTGAGCTGGGTCAGGTGCCTGGGGTGCCGAGGAGGGCGGAGAGCGTCCAGCGGGGCAGGGGTGGGAGGCTGGGGCGAGGCGGCTCTCACCGGGAGCTGTGGGCTGTGGCCGCCAGCAGGGAGGCCCCCCACAAAGAGAGTGTGTGGCCGGGGGCCTTCCTCCCCCTGGTGCCTCCGGCCCGGCCCCTCCCGGCTCTGGGCCCAGACCCCGTCCGTCACCAGCTGGATCCGAGTCTTCTCCCAACGCACGGACACCTGGGAGTGGGAAGGCACGTCAGGATGGGAGCCCGCAGGGCCAGTGCCCCACCCCGCCCCGCCCCTGCGTCCCCTCTCCCCAGCCCCTCACTGTATGCCACCGGCCAGTCCGTGAACGCTGGCGGCTCTGGACTCGGAGCTGGGGCCCAGGGCCTTCCGTCTGAGCAACAAAGCGTCCGTGGCTCAGGAAGAGGGCTAGGGAAGGGCTGCTGGCCGTCAAGGGGGCAGCGAAGAGCAAGAGCCCTCGGGGGGCGTGCGGGCGGATGAGCATGGAGAGCTGCGACCTGGAAGCCAGGCGGGCGCGTCAGCCGAGGCTGCCCCTACCCCGGCAGCCCCCTCTCCCCACCGCCGGCCCTGGCCTTACCAGTCATTGGTGGGGGGCGGGACGTGTGCAAACTCCAGGTGACTGGACAGGGGACCCCCAAACTGGTAGGCATCTCGTATGGCCCTGCGGGGCCAGGGTGGCGAGCAGGAAGCGTCCTGGGCGGGCTGCCGGCTGCGGCGGGAGGCCTGGGGGGTCGGATGGGGATGAGGGAATGCAGGAATGCATGGAGGCCACCTTCTGCCTACCCCAGCCCCATGTCCCCACCTTCGTGGCCCGCAGTCCTCGCGGGCTCTGATCTGGCGCCTGGGTGCGAGGGGCCGGGACGCAGCCTGAGCTCACGTTGATACTCTCCAGGTTCTGCTGCAGGTCAAACACGCGCTGCGGCCCCAGGAGCCTGCGGAGGGCAGGGGGTACGTGCGGGTCGGTGCTGGGCCGGGCCGGTGGGTCGTCACCAGCCCTCCCGGGGCCCGCTCAGCTCACCGCAGCACGAAAACGTTGCTTATGCAGCCAGTGAAGTTATGGAGGGCGTCAGACTTGGGCAAGCCCCCCAGGAAGAGCTGACTCGACTCCTCAGGCTGGGGCTGGGGCGGCGGCCCCCGGTGGGGCCTCATCTCCTGAAGCTGGTCGTCCACATAGAGTCGGACCCTGGCGAGAAGAGCAGTGTTTCCCCCGCCCTGCCCCCGACCCCGGCTCTACTGTGCCCCCTCCCTGGAGAGGCCAGGTAAGCCGGACTCACCCCGTGGCGTTGCTGTAGAAAGTGACATAATGGGGGGCCCCGTCGGCAAAGCCTCGTCGCGTTTTCACCTCGGTCCTTGCAAGCCGGAGGGTCACGTGGCCCTGCTGCAGGGACACCTCGCATGGCCCGGTCTGGGGACAGTGGCTGGGTCAGCGGGCCAGGCCGGGGGCCCAGACTCCCTCCCTTGGGCCACCAGCCCCGCCCTGCTGCCCCAGAGGTGGTGGGGCGGACGCACCGGGGACTCTCGGTGGAAGAGCAGAGCGCTGTCCTGGCTGCTGCGGAAGCCGAAGCCGGAGTAGACGTTGCCCGTGAGGGGCACGGCATTGCTGGGGAGCGCCAGGCGCAGAAAGCCGTGGCCGTGGAAAGTCATGGCCCGTCCCACCTGCGGGCAGGGTGACCGTAAGGGCCCGTGGCGGCCGGAGAGGGCGCGCAACTGGGGGAGGGAGGGGGCTCACCAGCAGGTCAGCGGTGCAGCCGGAGCTGATGCCCGTCGTGTTCAGCCTCTTGAGATCCACGTACTTGCCCAGAGCTTTGATGCCCTTGATGCAGCCGCGCACCGAGCCTCCGGAGGGGAAGAGCCGCCGCAGGCTGCGGGGAGGGTCCGCGGGACGAGCGTCAGGGGTGGCCTCTCCCAGGCCCTGCCCACCACGCCAGCCCCACCCCAGGGCCAGTGCTCACCTCGGGGGCAGCTGGCTGGGTGGCACGCCCCCCAGGTAGTAGGCGTCGGCCAGCTCCAGCGTGCTGTCCTGCTCCACGCTGAATACCGTGGTCCTCTCCACGCGCACCAGCACGCGCTTCCGGGTGCCCCCCAGCAAGAACACCTGGATCTGGGAAGCGCCAGCACGGGGTGGCACCTTCAGGGCGAGAGCTGCGACCCCCCTGCCCCTCCCCACGCCGGGCCCTCCCCGAGCCCAGCCCTACCGCCTTGCTGGTCGTGGTCAGAGGCGGCGGGCGCTGCAGCGGGTCGGCCTCCTTCAGGCCTGCGCCGAAGTCGTAGAGGAACACGAGGCTGCCTTCCCGCACGGCCAGGCACAGGAACTGGTCCTGGGGGGGAGGGGAGGGTCAGCGTGGGCCGGGCGGGCTGGCGGGCCGGGCCGTGGGGACGGCGGACGTGCCTGGTGCCGCAGGAAGAAGAGGATCCCGCTGTAGGACACGAGCCGCAGCTCCTGCTCGAAGCGTTTGGTGTTGCTTAGCTGGCTCTCCACGCTAATGCGGGCGAAGCCGGAGCCGTCCAGGTAGGAACCATCCGTGAGCCACGGGTCCCCGGTCGACTTGGAGCTGCGGGTCAGAGGGGGCAGGGTCAGCCGAGGGCGGGCCGAGCCGCGGTGAGGTGGGGGTCAGGCCGCACGTACCGCGCACAAGGCTTATCCACGGCTGTGTCCAGCTGGAAGGTCTTCTCGAAGTTGTAGAGACTGACCACCTCTTCGTTCAGCGTGTCCAGCTCGATGCAGCCCCGGTAGCCGGGAAAGCGCAGGGGTTCGGGAGGCTGTGGGCACAGCACATGGTCAGGGAGCCTCCCCGCCCAGGACCGACCCAAGGGGAGGAACTCGGGCTACAGCACGACGGACCGAAGCCAGACCCTGAGCAGGACTTCCTGGGACAGGGGTGCAGGGCGGGGTGGCCGCGCACCCAGGCCGCACCGGGCTCACCGTGAAGTTGCCAGGGTAGCCTCCCACGTAGAAGACAAAGTCATCCGGCTGCACACTGAGCAGCCCTTCGTCCCCAGGGGCCACCGTATCACCCTTGGTCTCTTGGACCATCTGATTCTCCACCGCGACAGACATATGGCCGTACTGGAGAGTCCTGAGGGCAGAAGTAAGAGAGGGAGGCGTGGCCGCGCGGCCACGCTGGCGGTGGGGGGAGCACCGTGAGGGCCGGGCCTCCCACCTGTCAATGCTGACGGCTGCGAACTCTTCCCCGATGTCCTCGTCGATGCTGAGGGCCGTGGGGCCTGCCGCCCCGAGGCGGTACACCCAGTGCACCTTCTGGCCACGCAGAGCCACACCCATGTAGTCGCCGGTGGCCTGTGGTGGCAGGAGACTCAGCGGGACAGGGACCCGGCGTGGGCCACCCGCTCCGGCCTGGCGCCCGGCTCCACCCAGCCCACCGAGCCCACCCGCTACCTGGCGGCTGCCCATGTACAGCACAAACTGGTCCCTGGCGACCTGGCCGGGCGGCGGCTCTGGGCTCTGCAGGTAGAACTTGAGGGCGGTGTAAGAGGCGAGGCTGGCGAGGTCCCGAGGGGTGCGCAGCTGCACCCCTGAGCTACCGTTGAACTTCATGGGCACCTTGACCTGAGTGGGGGCACAGAGCCCATCAGCGTCTGCCTCCTGGTCTCCCAGACGCCCACCTGGCCCTGGCACTCGCACGCACCTTATCGGCAGCACCCCGGGCCTGGGCAATGAGCTCCCGCACGCGGCCGATGCTGGCCGACAGGGCCAGGCTGGCGTTGTGCGTCCCACGGTTCTGCAGGAGGCTCAGCTTGGCCAGCAGCTGCGGCAATGTCTTCTCCAGGGTGGACACTGCAGGGGGGGAGCGGATGTGGGGAGGCAGCCCTGAGCCCCTGGCCACCCCACCCCAGCCCGCCCTCTTGTCAGGGCACTGTGCGTCAGGGCCCACCTGAGCGGCCTGCGTCGAGCACCACCCGGCCCAGGTCCTGGCTCTGCAGGCCCTTGTACTGGCCCTGCCACCGCTCCACGTTTTTCTGCATGTCTTGAAGCCGGGACTGCACGCGGGCGGCCGTGTCCTGGGCTTCGGTGACCACGGCCTTGGCATGGGCTATCTTCTTGCTTGTCTCGTCTGTGGCAGGCAGTGTGCAGGCTCAGCGGGGGGGCAAGTGAGGACCATCGGGGGGCCTCATCCCCATCTGGGGAGACCACTATAGACCTCCATGCCAAGACCAGCAACAGGGATGTCACCCCCGCCCCCGATCTCGTGAGAGCCTCAGCGCGGTGGAAACGCACCCTCCGTCCTCTCCCAGACGGCTCCTCCTGTGCCAGCCTCTCTCGCCACAGCTGGGTCACCCAGTGTCGGCTCAGCCCCGCCTCCCCATGGCCCCCCCTACCCCTGCCAACACCATCTCTCCTGAGTGCACCCCCCCCTCCCAGAGTCCCCGTGGCCCCAACCCAGGCTTGTGGGGAAGGTCGACTCTCGAGTCGGCAGGGATCCCTCCTCTGCCCTGAGCCCTCCCAGCCCCCCGGCCCCCGAGCCCTCAGCTCCAGCCACGCTGGCCTCTGCTGCTGCCTCCCCCTCCCCCCTCCCCACCTCCCCCAGATGCCCCAAGTCCCTGCCGCACACTCCCGCCTGCCCCGCGCCACCTCTCTCCGCGCGCTCCCTGCCCCTTCCAGTTTTCACTTGCTGCCCGGGGCTACGTTCGTTTGGCATCTGTCTCCGACCAGAAGCAGATCCCCAGGGCTGGGGAGGGTCCCCAGGGTTGGAGCTGCCCACACAGGGGTCCCCCTCAGCCGCCCCGGCCACCACTCCGGACGGCACAAGTGTGAACATGTTCCCCATCAGAGCCTACTGGACAGACTGGCTGATGTCTATCTGGACAGGTGTCTCTTCAGCTCTGGGGACAAGCAGTGAGGGCGGGGGCAGGAAGAAGACCCACCCTACCTGTGTCCATAGCCAGCATGGCCTGCACCTCCCGGAGTCGGGCCGCCAGCTGTTCCTTCCTGGCCCGGGCATCGCGGAGCCGGGTCCCGGTGCCCTGGAGGGTGGCCCACGCTGCGGGGCAGGCAGCCTCAGTCCCGAGGAGCCCCCGCCCCCAGGGTACAGGTGCAGCCCATTTCAGTCCTCCCTCCTGACCAGGGAGGATTAAGGCTCACACGCACACAGTCAGATGGAGACGTGGACACGAGGGCCCTCAGCTCAGGGGGTGGCACTGGTGCCCAAGTCTTGGGGCAGCCTCCTGGGCCCACAGCCAAGGCAATGATTCCCATGTTACAGGTGAAGCAATGGAGGCTCAGAAAAGCTGGGCCATTGCTCGTGGCCACCAGTGCCCTGAAGTGCTAGCAGCAGAGGGCGCACCCCACTGCCCGCTCCCCACCCGCTCCTCCTCGACGGCCTGGCATGCACACGGCCCTCAGCCAGGACATCAGGGAAACCATCAGCCGGGCCCCACGGCCCCTTCCCCAGGCCCTTCCACGTCCCGGGGGCCTGTCATGAGGCCAGGGGGGGTGGTGGGCCTTCGCAGAGCTCCCAGGGACGCACTTGCCGAGCAGTGGGGAAAATTCCCACCGAGGGCAGCCGCGACCCTGGTTCACACGGTGACGACCCACATGGCCGGAAGGTGAGGGTCCCCACGGAGCCCGGACGCCCAGCTGGACCCGGCACTCACCGAGGCCCAGCCTCCGCTGCTCCCCAAGGACGGCCTCCTCCAGGGCACTGCTGTCCGCCAGCAGCTCCCGGGCTCGGGACGCCAGGCCCCGCTGCACGACTACCTGTAGACACAGAGAAACAGGATGCAGTTCACACCTGCCCGGTGGAGCTGCAAGGGAACAGGGGCTCCCGCCGGGGCTGTGGGGGGCGTCGGGGCCTCACCGCCCATATACGGCTCGCCTGCTGCTGCGCCTGGCCGGCGGCACCCTCGGCGGCCCGCACGGCTTGCAGAATGCTGCTGTAGGCGTTGGCGGCCTCGACGGCCCGCTGGATGAAGCGGTCCTGGTTGACTCCCTGGATGATGCTGTGAGGGGAAGCGGGGAGGATCCCAGGGTGCGGGTGGGGGCTCCGCCCACCTCACGGGCCTCCGCCTGCCTGGCGGCTCTAGACTCCCGGCCTTGCACCGCCCTGTGTGCCTGTCCTGCTTCTTCCTGCCACCCTGGGCCCAAACTTCTGCCCGGCCCCTGCAGGGACACCGGCCTCTCCTTCTAAGTGCCCTCCCAGACCAGCTAGGCCACCTCCAGGCCCTGGCTGCACGCCCCCGGGCACCCTCTTTGGGCCCAGTACCTGGAAAGGTTGAGCGCCAGCTGGTCCAGCTGCCACGCGTGGGCCTCGGCGGCCTCCACCAGGTCCACCTTGCTGCTCGCCGGGGAGAAGGCCCGCATCTTCTCGAGCAGGGGCGTCCGGGCCCCGTCCAGGCTGGCAGCAAGGTGCTCGTACTCCTGGGGGTGGGTGGGCTTAGGTGGGACCCTCGTCCCCATCCCCTACTCACCCCCACCTGATCTGCCCCCGCCCAGCGTGCAGCCCTTTGGGAGGGGGGGGTGCTCACCTCCTTGGCCTGGTCCATGCCGCGCAGAAGCTCAGTGAGCCGGACCAGGGTGTCTCTGGCGGCCTGTAGAGTGGCCCCCAGAGTGGCGTTGTCCCGGAACAGCTCCTGTTTCCGTTGCTGGAGACGATGGGGAGTGAGAAAGACGTGATAGAACAAGGATGAGGCAGGAAAATAAAGGGGTGGGGTGACAGAGTAGCGGATGATGAGTATGAGAGTGAGCAGGGGGGAGGGGGCGGGGCTGGGGGTCGCGGGGCAGGCTCCCTACCAGGGCTTCCTCCAGCCGCTCCTGGTTGCGGCTGTTGAGCTCCTCCGCCTCCCGTGTAGTGCCCACCGCCCTGTTCAGGGCTTCCCGCAGGTCCATGAGTCCGGCCTCGTGCTGGGCCAGCTGGTCTCGGGTGCGTGCGACCAGCGCCTGGTTCCTCTCCCAGCGCCTGCTCAGCTGCTCCTGCACGTGGGCCAGCACTGGCCAAGGCCCAGGGCAGGAACGGTCACTTGGGCAGTGACTCCTGGTGCCTGCCAGTCCCCGTCCACCCTCCCAAGCTGACGGGATGCCACTCCAGGCTGACCTCAGCCCCAGAGCCCCCAGCCGGGTCCTCACCCCTCCCGTCTCTGCCCTGCTGGGGCTGACACCACTCACGTCTCTGGGCCTCCCCCAGCTCAGCCTCAGCGGCGGCTCGCGGAACCCCCAGGTCACGGGCCCGCATCTCCCGGAGCAGCCGTTCCACCTCGGCCAGTGTCCGGCGCAGCTGCTCACCAGATAGGGCTGAGGCGTTGGCTGGTGACAGGCGGTCCGTCTGGGACTCGAGCTCTGTGTGGGTTTGGGGAACGGGCTGTCAGGGCCCAGGGCTGGCCTGCTGCCCGGGCACACCTCTGCCACTAGCTTCCGAGCCAGAAACGCCCAGTCAAGCATCTTCAGCTAACCCCCGTGTAAGCCGGCGTGCCCCGGACGGCCCCCAGCTCCTGGCTCCAGGCCGCCGGCCCTCTCGCCACACCCCCTCACCTCCCAGGGCGCCCCCCCAGGATCCCCACCACTGCCGTCTGCTCAGCCCGTGGGCGGGGGCACTGGCCCGTCTTGTGGGGCCCGCGTGCCCCCCACCTCCCAGCCCGGACCCACTGTTTCCGCGGCCGAGGCCCATCTCCCTGTCTAAACATCCAAACATGCCGGTTCTTCAAGGCCGAGCCCCCTGGAGGCACGCCCCCTGCCCTGACTCTCCCCGCCCTGCCCAGGTGGGCCAGCCCCTACCGCTCAGGGCGCGGTCCACAGCCCGGACGGCTGCCAGCAGCGTCTGTGCCCGGCCCAGCGTGGCCTCGGTGCTGTCCAGAAGCTGGCCGGCCTGGGCTCGGGCCCCTGTGGCCTGTGGATGAAGTACCCATCAGGCCTCGAGGCTGAGCGGCGGGTCAGGGGTGACTCTGGATGGTTTGGGGCCCGGGGAGAGAGGCCTCTTGGGGAGGAGTCTGCTGAGAGAAAGCGGTCCCGGGAAAGGGCTTTCCTGGAGGAGGAGCATTCCAGGGGGTGGATTCTGGGGCAGGGCTCCCCAGGCGCCTGCCTGGCCGTCCAGCTGCTGCACGTCCTGCCCGAGGCTTGAGGTCTGTCGTTCCAGTGTCTCCAGCTGCTGTGTAGTCTCATGACGGGGGCCAGGAGGTTTCCGGAGCTGGCTCTGCGGGGAGGGGAAGGTGAGAACCTGCGACCTGGGCAGGGGAGGCTGGGGGCCGGGCCGGGCAGTACCTGCAGGTCGGCGATGGAGGCGTTCAGCCTGTGCAGCCGGGCCCAGACCACGGAGCTGGCATTGACGCCACGCAGCTGCTCCCGGATGGCGGGGAGGAGAGCGCCAGCCCGCTCCAGGTCGTCCAGGAGCAACACCACACAGTGGTCACACACTGAGGGCAGGCGGCAGGTGGGCGTGGGGTGAGGGGTGGGCCTGAGACCACCAGAGAGTCATGGGGTCGGCGAGCTAGAAGCGGGTCACTAGGGGTCACGGAGATGGAACGGGGTACTGAGCTGGGCTGAGGGTTACGAGGTTAGGGGTTGCAGAGGTCAGCGTGGGGGTCTCAGGGTCAACAGGAGGACAGCCGTGGGGTCTCTCAGAAAATTGACAAGGAGCGCTGGGACCAGAGAACTGATCTGGAGGTGGAGGTGAACGTCGGGGTCACCGAGTCAGCATGGCGCTGGGACCGGCACCATCCCAGATGGAGTTGGGAGGGGCGGGGGAGCCGGGTGTGGCCAGGCGGCTGGGGCAGTGGGGAGGGCAGGCACACACCTTCGCAGTGCACGCCGTGGCCCCCAGGCCCTCCTGGCATGGGCACCTGGTGCTGGTGGCTGCAGGTGTCACAGCGCTCCCCACTGAGCCCCTGGGGGCACGTGCAGCGGCCCGTGTGGACGTCACAGTGGCCACCCTGGCACTGGCAGCCTGGGGTGGGAGGGGTGGGGTGAGTGGCCGGCTGAGGGCCCTGGGGTACTCCTTGCTGCCCCGAGGTGTCCCGCCGGCCCGCACTCACGCCTGCAGCCCTGCTCAGGGAGCCCCCAGTGGCCGGGGGCACACTCGCGGCACTGGAGACCCCCAGTCCCGGGCCGGCAGTGGCACTGCCCGCTCTGGGGGTGGCACTCGGAGCCCTCGGCAGCTGGGCCACAGGCGCACGGGCGGCAGCCCCCGCAGCCCTCAAAGCCGAAGTGTCCTTCCTGGGGGCACAAACTGCAGTCAGGGCTCTGCCCAGCTCGTAAGACCCAGCTTCCTTCAGCCCTGAGAGCCTGCACCTCCAGCCATGACGTCCTGCCCCTACACCCATATCCCATCCCTCTGGCCCCGAGCCCCGCCCCTACGCCAAGGCCCCGCCCCACAGCCACAAAACCCCACCCCCACACCAAGGCCCCACCCACAAAATCAAGGCCCCGCCCCACCCTGGCAGCGCTACCTGACATTGGTCGCAGCGCTGACCGGTCACACCCGCTTTGCACAGGCAACGCCCACTACGGGGATCACAGGCCTCCGTCCCACACGGGGAGCAGTCACACCCTGCAGAAGGGTGGCTGTGACAGTAGCCCTGACCCCCACCCAGCCTCTTCCCTCCCACCCCGGGAAGCCCTTACTGGGCACCTACTCCACACGCATCTCCATCCTGCCCCAAGTGAAGCCCCCGGGCCCTCACTTTTCATCCCCTCCCTGCTCCACCTAGGTCCAAACCATGCAGCTGCCTGCTCACCGGCCCATTGTGCCCGCCTCCCCTGCAGCCTGGGCTCAGCCAGAGGACCCGTCAGAGCCCTCGTCGGGTGCCCTCCCTCAGGAGAGGCCAGAGTCCCCAAGTGACCCTCGGCCTGGCCGTGGGGTCGCCTGACCGTGAGTCCTGGGGGCCTGGTCGGGTCCACCCTCTCCACGCTGGGCCCGGCCCGGGACACAGCCTGCTCCGGGTGGGACACCCAGGGGCCCTTCAGCCCCGCCCTCCCTGCCTACGGGTGCAGTTGCCGGGCAGCAGGGCGTTGCCGTAGAAGCCGGGGGCGCAGCTCTCGCAGCGGGGCCCGGTGGTGTGGCGCAGGCAGCCGCGGCAGGCGCCCGTCAGGGGGTCGCAGTCGCTGAAGAGCATGTTGGGGTCGCCGTTGCCGCTGCAGTCGCAGGGCTGGCACGAGCTGCCCAGCACCAGGGGGTTCCCAAAGAAGCCGGGTGCGCACCTGGTGGGGCGGGATCATGGCTGGTGCTGGCAGGCAACGCAGCGTCCCCGGGGCCACGCACGCAGACCCCGCCCCAGTCAGGCACCCGCCTGCCCAGCTCACCGCTCGCAGGAGGCCCCAGCATAGCCGGGTTTGCAGAGACACTGGGCGCGGCCACCTCGCAGGATGCAGCCCGTGGCGAAGCTGCAGAGACGGAGGTGGTCGTTACACCCCAGCACGCTCCAGGTGAGCACCAGGTAAGCGGGGGGGGGGGGGGGGGTCCCCCACTTCACGGGCCCACCCCGGATGCCCCGGCCTCCACAGAGGGCAGTGCTGACCCAACCAGGTAGGGGGTGGTGGTACTCCATTCCGGGTCTTTAAGGACTTTGGTCCACCAGTCAATGGCCGGGGCCCTGGAGGGGCTGTGGCCCAGCTCACTTGTTGGAAGGCACAGCCAGAGGGCAAGGGCAGCTGATGCAGGGGGCCGCAGGGTCCTCAGGTCCGCTGCGCACGAAGCCGGCCTGGCAGCGCTCGCAGTGGTCACCCTCGGTGTCATGCTGGCAGCCCTGGGGCAGACGGGACACATCAGCACCGACGGCGGAGGCCTCGCTTCCCGCCAGCTCCCCCACCCCCACCCTGCAGGACTCCGCCCACTGCCAGCAGGTGCCCTGCCCAGAGTCCCTCCCCTCCCCCAGACCTCAGCATACCCGTAACTGCTGACCAAAGGCCCCCTGGTCTTCCCTACCCTGCGCCTCTGGTGGCCGTCCTCCCCTGCGGGGCCCCACTCACCACACAGACACCCGAGCCAGGGAGGCAGCGGTCTGAGTGGCCATGGCACTGACAGGGGATGCAGCGACCCAAAAAGAGACCTTTGACGTCCCGGTAGTAGCCAGGGGCGCATTCCTGGGGGCGGGTGGGCATCAACAGTCAGGAAAGGAGGCGGGGCCAGCCTGGTGTGGGGGCAGCCGGGGACCCCGCTCCTGAGCCTGACCGACCGCTGAAGGCACAGTCACCGCCCATAAAGCCACACAGATGCCGCGGGCTCAGGGGACCACCTCCTGTTCTCCTCCAAACACCTCTTCCAGGCGGGCGGAGGGAGGGGAGGGGGGTTCGGTGATGCTGTCTGGGTAAACCGTGGACGTGGGACGGACTGGGCACTGAACAGATGAAGACCAGCTGCGTGCACGGGGGGCCGGGCAGGGGGCAGGTGACAGCGGATTAACAGACGGATGAGCAAGTGGCCGGCTCAGCCTGTGGTGGGAAGGTCAGCTGCCGGGAGCGTGATACCCAGCTGGTAGGAGGAGGGGTGGAGTGAGATGGAGACGGAGGCCAGGCGTGGACGCTCGGGGGAGGGCGGACGTGCGCACGCGGGGCAGGGCGACCCGTCGGCGGCAGCCCGGCAGCCCGGTGCCTGCCCCCGCCACCTCACCTGGCACGAGTCCCCACGGTAGTTGGCAGGGCACATGCACAGCTCCACGTTGCTGGCCGGAGGTCCCCCGCCCACCTCGCTGGCCACCTCCAGCGCCACCCTGCGCAGGGAGATGGCTGAGGAGGTCTGCGAGAAGAGGGCGCGGATGTGCAGCTGCTCCAGGCCGGCCAGCACCATCATGAGCTCCTCGCGGGACACAGCGCTGCGCGTCTCCATGTGCCGGAAATTGCCCTGCGCGGCCATGACAGGGCCTCAGTGCGGCCGCCGCAGCGGGGCGCAGCAGGAGCCCAGGACAGACCCTCCCACGGGGGGGTGGGGGCACGCAGGACACGTGGGGGGGGACACGCGGTACAGGTGAGTGACGTCTGATCTGAGAGGCAAAGACTTTAACGCACGAAAGCACTAACTGCAAATGAAAAATGAACGACTTGAGTACATCAAATGCAAGAATGTCTGTTTATCAGAAAAGATCTTAGAGAAAGACACAGGCTACGAGAGTACAGACTAAAACAAGACGATCGCAGCTCTGAAGCCAGGACACAGGGCGAACCTCAGGAATAACACGAAACCCCTCGGAAAGGAAATGGACGAAAGACACGAGCTGGTGGCCTGCAGAGGGAACCCCAGGGCCAGGCATCAGAGGACCTGCTCACCCGTCAGGGATCAGGGGTTTGCAAGCCAGCAGTCGGCCCAGGAGCGTTACCCCCACGGGGAACCAGAAAACAGGCGTGCTGACGAGGGTCCCGCCCACTCCTGGACCCTGTTTTCTGACACGGAGAGCAGCCCCTGCAGCCTTGGGGGCCAGAGACGGCTGCTCACCTCCACCAGCTGCAGCTCCCCGCGGTGAACGTGGCCGGGCACCGGGTACACTGGCTCCAGGAACGCGATGCTCATCTGGTTGCCCTGGGGAGGCATGTGGGCGGATGAGGGCCAGGAATCGGGCTGCCCACGGTCCCGGCTCGGCTGTGCCCGCTGCCCGCGCTTGCCAAGACCACCCGGTGGGCCACCTGCAGCACCACGTCTGGTCTGCTCTCCGTGGGGATGAACACGTCTCCCCGCTGGGTCTCCGAGTGCAGTTCGTAGCGGAGGGTCCCGCCGTAGGACGACACCTGGAGGCCGGACAGAGGGATGCGACCTGGCCAGACCCCGTCCACAGGCCCAGAGTCGGCGGCAGTGGTTCTAGGCCCCCTATCCCTCCCTGGACACCAGCATACTCACTGCCGGCCCCCCCAGGCCTCCAGGAGGTCCTGGACACCCTCCGGGTGCCCTCCCAGGGGCCAATTGGCCTGCTCACCCGGTCCCCCAGGTAGGAGGGTGGGGCCTGCCAGTACAGCTCGGGGAAGGCCTCGGGCACGCGCCGCAGGTCCGCGCGAAGCAGTGTTCCCTCCGCCTGCCGCTCGTGGGGCACCACCTGCCGGTCACCACTCAGCAGCGTCCAGCCCTCCATGTCCACGAACTGCAGGGCACGTGGGTGGGTAACACAGGCGCATGCCCTCGCGTATCACAGAGCCCCGTCCTACATCTCAGACCCCCTCCCTGAGTCCCCTCCCGTCCTGCCCGCACACCTCCCGGCGGGCGTAGGCGGAGCTCCGGCAGCGATCCGTGGCCCCGAAGCAGAAGCAACGGGTGCAGCCTTTCGGGTTGGCAACGTCCAGGGAGAACGTCCCAAGGCGGCACTGGTCACACCGCGGGCCCTGCACGTTCTCCTGGGGGCAGGAGGGCACGACAGGGCAGGGCGGTCAGCCGTGTGCCCGTGTTGGCTGTCACCCCACAAGTGGGCTGACTGTCCCAAAGGTGCCAGGAAGCTCCAACCTCCCAGAGAGAACGAAGGTCCGCTGAGAAGACAAGACGAGGGACGGGGTGGGGTCGTGTCGGCAAGTCTGGCCGCAGACCGCCCTCACCTTGCAAGAGCACTGGCCTGTGAGGGGGTCGCATGTTCCAGGTGCAGAGCCTGCTTCATGGCAGTCGCAGGGGCGGCAGCTGGGGAAGCCGTAGAACCCGGGAGCACAAGTGTCACAGCGGCGTCCAGCCACGTTGGGTCTGCACCTGCCGTGAGGGTTCAGAAGCCGCTGGGCCTCTCCTCCACCTGGCCCCTCACACTGACACGAGAGACCAGAGGTGCCCCCCACCAAGGTGGTGCCCCCCTGAGCGCCGGGGACACTACCGGGGGCTGGATGGGTTCAGGGCTCAGTGGCAGGCGACCCGGGATTGCCCCGAGGCCACGGGGACCCGCACCCTGGTGCTCACTTGCACTGGCCACTGTCCACATCACAGGTGGGGTCCATGAGTTCCTGGACGCCGGGCCCCGAGCAGTTACACTCCTCACAGCCGACCAGGGGGTGGCAGCCAAAGGTCTGGGGCTGGCAGATGACACAGTCGGGTGGGACGGTGCGCGGCGGGCAGATGCACTGGCCTGTGAGCTCATCACAGAGGCGGCCGCTGCAGTCACAGGCTGTGGGGCGCGTGCACAGGCCCCGGTCAGGGGACCCGACGGCAGACCTGGGGACACTGAATGGCGGGGGCGGCGAGGCCACCCTACCCCCAGCCTGGTTCCACCCAGCTCCGGGCCCCAAGCCCCCGGCAGCTCCTCTGACGTGGCGTCAGCTGGGCAGAGCTGCTGCCTAGTCCCCGGAACCTCCTGGACAGCCCTGGAAGGCCTGGGCCCTCGCAGACAGGACGTGGCAGGGCCGGTCCACCAGGAACATGCTCCTGACCACTGTTTCCTGGAGGCACCCCTGGACGTTTCCGCGGACTGGGGTACTCACGCCTGCAGCTGGGGAAGCCCCAGTAGCCAGTGGCACAGCGGGAGCAGTCACGGCCTATGACGTGGGCGCGGCAGGGACACTGGCCCCCGAAGGGCTCACACGTGGGTCCCACGGCGCCCACCTCGTGGCAGCTGCACGGCCGAGCCCCGTTGTTATAGAAGAGGGAGAGGGAGGTGGCGGCGTTGCGGCAGAAGGACGACGAGCTGGAGGGGCTGGGGTGAGGGCGGGTGGTGAGGCCAGCTCCCAGCCCGGCCCCTACCCTGCGGCCCCCGGCCCCGAGCCCGGCCCACCTGACGTGGTAACCGTGGGTGGCGCACTGGCTGATGAAGTCGTAGGATTTGTCCAGGGGCTCCTCCTGGAAGTAGCTGGGGCTGTAGGCATCTTCGGGGACCACCAGCACATACTCCTAGAGCATCAAGGCCTGGTCACCTTCCCGCAGGCCCAGCGAAGGGTGCAGGTCGGGGGTGGGTGCCGGAGCCCACCGGCAGGGGCCGACGCCAGGGCTTCTCTGCCACAGGCCAGGGTCTGGCCGAGCAGCCAAGACAGCGGTGGCGATATCACACCCTGGCCCGGGGCCCCAGCCAGGCTGCCAGGCGCTGGGTCCCTGCTGGGGGCCACTCAGAGGGGAGGCCAGCCTCTGTGGCCAAGCGGAAGCTTGGGGAGTGTGAGGAAGGGCCCAGGCTCCTGGCACCCTGTCCACCCCTTTTTGCCGGACGCCTCCCTCTCCAGGAAGGCCACTCTGACCAGCAGGGCCCCAGAGCTGCTGGGCAATATCTTGGCTCCTGGATCCCCTCAGGAGCCTCTCGTGATGGGCCTGGAGGTCCCCAGAGGCTGCTGCCCCTGGCACCTGGCCCAGGGTTGGGCCGCGGCAAGCAGGGGACACGCTCTGGCAGAGCGACCGACAGTGGTACGACGGGTGGAGGACGGCTACCAGCCAGAGAACTCACCAGCCAGAGCCAGCGGCCCTCGGGCACACGCACGGTCACAGTGAGCTCGCTGTCGGTCACGTCCAGGACGGCCCGGCCCTCACACACCACCAGGGTGCGGCAGCCGTAGGCATGCGGGCAGAAGCTGGCGTTGGCATGGCCTGGAGGTGAGGAAAGGCAGGTCAGTGTTCCCAGCACACACACAGCGCCTCACCCAGGCTCGGGACACTCCTGGAGTCAGCAGGGAGGAGAGGATCCCAACGGTAGCACCCACGGAGGACCACGCGTCCCTGAACAAGACACGCATGTGACCCGCCCGAGACCCACGTGGCTGGGCCCACTTGTGCTACGTGAGTCGGCTGTGGTCACACACGAGGCCCCACGAGGTGCAGGAAGGTCCCCGGGCTCGTCAGAGCAGAATGCAACAGACGTGCACGGACCCGGGTCCCACAGCGAGCACAGGACGGGGTGAACAGATGTGAGGGGCAGGGCCTGCCACACACAGCGGGCCCTGGGGCACCGCATGTGAGAGCTGATGGCAGGATGGGGCACACGGCCCTGTCACAGCCAGGCAGCGGGCACCGAGCCAGGGCCCCTGTGAGCTGTGGACCTGGCACGCGCCCCATCCACGTCGTGTGTGGTATCACGCGATGGGCCGTGTGGATGAGACCCCGAGAGCCTCCTCGCCCCGGGTCCGCCCCTCTGCTTACCCTGCCACACACGACCCCCGTTGATGAGGACCTCCACAGCGAAGGTGGGGTGGGCCGGCTGGTAGCCGTGCAGCAGGAAGGCGTAGCGGCCCAGGGCGGGCACGTGGGTGGTGAAGACCACGGTGCCCTGTGCCGGGGGGAGCAGCTCCGGTGAGTGGGCAGAGACGCAGGAGTATCAGGGGCTGCAAGTCCCACCCCAGCCACCCCCCCGGCCCCTCCCGGCCCCGGCCCACACCTGGGGGTGGCGCAGCAGGGTAGGCTCCACGTCGGGGTCCGCAGCGGTTGGGGGCCGGGGCTGGGGCCCGGGCGGGGGCGCGCCCGGCGTGAGCTCCCGAGAGTGGGTCAGCGGGAGGCCGGGCGGCAGCGGCAGCACCTGGCAGTCCCTGAGCACCACAGGCTGCGGCGGCTTCGGGAAGCGGGAGGGCAGGCAGGCGGCACTGGGGGGTGGGGAACACAGGGTGAGCCCCCGAGTCCCGGCCACCGCCCTGGGCTCCCGCCCCCGGCCCCACTACCTGCTGGGGCTGAAGGCGCCGTGACTGCTGATGCAGCGGACGCGGGGCTCCACGAACTCGGAGCTGAAGGTCTCCGCGGGCACCAGGGCGGCGCTGTGCTGCAGGAGGGGACAGGTGTGGGTGTGGCAGCAGGAGCGGGCCGGCCCTGCTCCCTGCACCGACCCCCGGCCCCCACCCCTCCTGCCTCTCCTCCAGCTGCACAGACCCCAGCCCTCCGCTGTGGATCCTGGGCCTGCAGCACCTCCCAGCTCCCCGGAGGCCGTTCTTCCTCCCACTGCGCTCCACCGCCCTCTGTGGTCATAGGGCCGGGGACCCGGCACAGGCGGGCGCTCAGCGAGCAGGGGTTCGTGAGCAGGCATCTCCGTCCTGTACCGTCTACCATGGCGAAGAAACGTGTGTGACAGATACGGTAAAACGTGACACCTCAGGGGGTCTAGAAAAACCCGACAGCGAAGACAGAATACCACGTGACCATGGCGACAGCTCCATCCATCCCTACCATGGCGTCGGCCAAAGAGGCAGCGCAAAGGAACACCTGTGTGACTCCAATTATAGAAAGTTCCGGAATAGGCAAACTAGGCGGTGCTGTCAGTGTCTGGAGGCAGTTACCCTGGCTGGGGCGGGGGGGGCGTTGGCTGAGTGGCGTCAGGGGTGGGGCCATGTTGCTTCCTGGCCTGGGTACTGGGCTGTGGGTACAGCTCCATGGAGAGCCTAAAGTGTCCCAGCCCACGACTACAGCGCCGCGTGTGCATGAGGACAGAACCGCAGGGGTTCCGATGTCGAAAAATTAGGAGGAAGCAATGTAGCAGGCGTTACTTAGCAACGTGGAAGAAACGGCCTGACTCCGGAAAGTAGAAAGAGAAGTGCGCAGGTGGGGCGTGCGATCACACTTTGTTGTTGCAAGTCTGTTTTCAATGTTCGACACTTTCATAAAAATACGTGCATATGATGCTCTGCTAAAACTTTTAAAGGCCTAGGGAAACGTAACAGTGAGACTAGGTAATACTCTGATGGGAACGACATCACCCATTTTGTCACTTACTGAATAAACGCGTGTGCTTGGTTCTGGGCATTGAACTAACGATTAATATTGCCCAGAACGTTTAGCCTTGGGATTTAATCTTCAACTCTGTGAAGCTGACACAGAAGCAAGTTACGGGCTTCCCTGGTGGCGCAGTGGTTAAGAATCTGCCTGCCAACGCAGGGGTCATGGGTTTGATCCCTGGTCTGGGAAGATCCCGCATGCCGCAGAGCAACTAAGCCCGTGCGCCACAACTACTGAGCCCACATGCCACAACTACTGAAGCCCGCGTGCCTACAGCCCGTGCTCCACAACAAGAGAAGCCGCCGCAATGAGAAGCCCGCGCACCGCAACGAAGAGTAGCCCCCGCTCGCTGCAACTAGAGAAAGCCCACGCGCAACAACAAAGACCCAATACAGCCAAAAATAAATAAACAAATTAAAAAGAAAAAAAGGAGCAAGTTACCACAACTGTGTAACTGTGTAACTGTGTAACACGCTGTGTGGACCCCTTCCTAATTCGGGGCCACGAGGTGTTGTGTTTTTGTAAATTATACCAAAAAGCAGCCTTTCGTTCAGATTGCTCTTCCTACTCTGACTCCAGCGCATCACGGTCCCCTTATGTGACCGTGAACATTATTTATAAATAAATTTACATCTCATACCCACAGGGAAAAAACCCTGCAGGAGGAGGATTCTGGAAGAACCTCCACCCGATGTGAGCTGAAGATGGCACTGGTGATGGGTACCCAGGCTCATCACATTTTCTACTTTTGCGTGTGTTGAAAATCTTTGGAAAGACCTAACCCCACAGTGGGGTCCTGCGGCCCATGCAGGTGAGGGGATTGGGGCCTTACCAGGAAGAATCGTGCCTGCTCGGCTGTGAGCCGGACGCTGGCCTCCGTGTCCAGGTGGAAGACCGCCAGATGGCGCTGGGCATCCAGGGCGGTGCCCCGGCACAGGGTGCTGGGGGACAGGCAGGGGTGGTCAGTGGGTAGGGCAGCCCTGGAGCCCAGAGCCCTCCACCGGCCCCCGGGCTTGAATCCTCTCCCCACTCCCTAGACACCTGTATGGGCAGGGGTGGAGGGTGAGCGCCCCCTGCTGGGGGGCCCGCTGGGGGGTGTGCACAGCTACGTCCACCTCCTGGCGGGCGTCCTCATTGGCGTACTCCACCACCAGGGCATAGGGGCCTGGCTGCGTCACCGCCACCTGAAGCTGGACGTCCACCTGGGGGGACAGGGCAATGTGAGGCCCCCGCCCCAGCCCCCCACCTAGAGAACAGGACACTTCTGAACACGGTCCTTCCCATCCCCTCCCCGCACAGCCTCGTCCCCCATCTCAGGGCCTGTGTGCCCGCCATCCCTGCTGCCTGGGGCACTCCCACGGCCACTCGGCTTCCAACTTCCACTTGCTCCGAGGCCCCCCGCCCACCCGTGGCCTGCCGGCTTCATCACTGTAGAGTGTCCGGTGCCTGAAGTGAAGCAGCGACTTGCCACCTCCTCACAATAAGCTGGAGGGCTGGGCCATCTGCACCCCGTGTACGGATGAGGCCCCGAGGCATCGACTCCCACGGTCAGAGCCCCAGAAGGCAGCAGGTGCTGCCTTAGCTGGCGGGCTGGCCTTGGGCCCCCGGCTGTGCCACCCATGCTCTGCCCGCCATCACGCTTGCCCTGCGCCTGGGTCCTGTCACTGCAACGTGGACACCCCCTCCCCGCCAGGCCATGGGCACGTCTCCCCAAGTCTTGACCCCGCCCACCCCCGTGGGGTCCCAGGGACACGCACATCTGCGCCCTGGCAGGCGACCAGCAGCGGGTGGGCAGGGCTGAGCTGCTCCGTGGGGCAGGGCCGGGGTAAGCTGTTGCCGTGGCGACACAGGGCCTCAGGCCCAGCGGCGGAGGGGAAGCCGTCCAGGGGCAGGTGGGTGTAGAGGAGGCAGCTGGGGGGCACACAGTCTGGTGAGCACGGGGCAGGCGGCCTGAGCACAGCAAGGGTCAAGCCCGCCCCCTCCCCCACCGGCTGGCCCTCACTGGTCCCCGGAGCGCTGCGCGTCGGGCTGGAACATGCAGGGCTCGGTCACCCGCAGCTGCAGGAGGGCCGCCTCGTAGTAGGCGCTGGGCAGCAGAGCCACGTAGTCCTGGGGAGCGGGGGGGAGGTTAGGTGCCGTGGCCCCCGCCCCACGCCCTGCCCCAGCCCGCTCAGCCCCACCTCACCAGGAGCACCCCCTCGGCCTCCACGAGCAGGGCCCAGGCACCGGGGTTCAGCACGAAGGGCTCCCCAAAGCCCCTCTGGGGCACGGTGACGAAGGCAGGCTCCGTGCTGGGCGGGAAGGCCACGGGCTGGCTCTGCTCTGCGCCTGGGGTGGGGACGGCAAGACTCCTGGGCACGGCATGGCCAGCGGGATGGGCCTGGCCTCCCACCCACGTGCGGGGACGAGGTGGGGCGGGCTGGGGCGAGGCGTGCATGGGGCTGGGCCCAGGGGGTAGCCCCCCCACACTCACAGTTGGTGCAGGTGGCAAACTTGCCCTGGTCGTGCACGGAGACCCGCCCGCTCACGCTCGAGGTCCCGCGGTTGACGTAGCGGAAGACCAGTCGGAAGAGGTCAGGGGAGGCCACGTTCAGCCTTGCCACGATCCTGGGCTGCGGTGGGGAGGGGTGGGCGTGGAACGTCGGGGCTGCTCCTCCCTGGCCATTCCCGGCCCGGCCCTGCGACCTCAGGGGCCTGCCCGCCACTCGGCCAGCCACAGCGGGCACTCAGCCAGGCCCCAGGATGGGGCGGCACCGCACCCACCTGGATGGGTGCCATCTGCGCGTAGCCCCTCCAGCTGAAGCTCTCGAACTCGAGGGGGTTGAAGCCGAACCGCACGGCGTGGCCCTCGGGCGTGGCCGCCTCCTCCAGCTCCAGGCGCAGCTGGTGCAGGTCGGGAAGGTAGTGGTCCTGCGCCGGCCTGGCCACGGCAGGGCCGGTCAGGGCAGCTGGCAGCCGGTCTGGGCAGGGCGGGCACTGGCCCTGCCCGCTCACCAGGGCCCCCAGGGAGAAGCCCGGGGGACAAGCTGCCGCCCCAGCCCCCTGCCCGCCCGCCCAGCCGGGGCGGGGGCACCCACTTGCTGCAGGTGGGGCCCTGGGTGCTGGGGCGGCACAGGCAGGCGCCTGTCCTCGGCTCACAGCCCTGTCCTAGAGCTCCGCCAACGTCGCACTGGCAGCCTGCGGCGGGAGGGAGCAAGTCAATGTGGCCCCGCCCCCGTCGGCCCCGCCTGCCCCGCCAGCCCCCGCCCAGCCTCGGTGCTCCACCCACCCTCCGCCAAGAGCGGCTGGGCTGAGAGACCGCCTCACCTCCCCCAGGGGCTGCCTGGGTCCCTGGACAACAGAGGCTCTGAGTCCAGGGGCAAGGGCCCTGGGATCGGTCAGTGACGCCTGCCGCCAGGGGAAAGGGTTGGAAGGGGGAAGCACCGAGGGGCGAAACCTGCCTCCTCGCTCCCACGCCCGGCACGGGTCTGGCCGGCATCTAGAAGCAGCTCGGCAAGTACCACGCCGTGCCTGGGCCCTGGCTGGGCCCCTGCCCCCTCTGCCCCTCCTGGGCCTCAGCATCCCCCAGGATGGGGTCCGAGGGCCGCGTAAGCGGCCGCTTACCACGGCAGCCGAAGTAGTCAGCCTGGTCCAGCCCGAAGAAGCCATCCTTGCAGGCCGCGCAGGTGTGGCCGCATACATGGGGCTTGCAGAAGCACTGGCCGTTGCCCTGGGGGCCGAGGGAGAAGGTGGGACCAGGCAGGGGAGGGTCCCTACGCGCGGCTCCCACAGCCCCCAATACCTGGGTCCTCAGACTCACCGGCTGGCACTCAGCAACTCCACCCAGTGTGCCCCTGGGGTCACAGCTGCAGCCTGGGGAAGGGGCAGAGTGGGCCTGAGAACAGAGCAGGGGGCAGGAGGCCCTGAACTCCATCCCCGCCCCAGCTCTGTGGAGCCAGCCCTCCCCCACCCCAGGGGTCTCCCCCAGCTCCCCGACACCCACTCCGGGCAGACTCACGGGTGCAGCCCTCAGGGTTGCTAGGACTCAGCCCCCAGAACCCAGGTTTACAGCGATCGCAGCTCGGCCCCTCCACGTGAGCCCGGCACCTACAAGGGATGTGCACCTGGGAGAGGACGAGACTGAGGGTCAGAGTGGGCCCCTGCCCTCCTACCCGCAAACCCTCAGCCCTGGAGCCCTGTCCCATCTCTGGCACAACCCTGCAGTGAGGACAGAGGAGCGGCCAGGCGAACAAATGGGCTCTGAGGTTGTCGTGGCAACCGAGCAGCTGAGGAAGTGATGG
This sequence comes from Delphinus delphis, assembly GCF_949987515.2. Taxonomy (NCBI): domain Eukaryota; kingdom Metazoa; phylum Chordata; class Mammalia; order Artiodactyla; family Delphinidae; genus Delphinus; species Delphinus delphis. Next base: position 1,443,848 of record NC_082697.1, on the reverse strand, counting down.
TCCCTCTGGAAGTGATGGCCTCGGCCCCAGAGGGCTGACCTGGGCTCACCTCAGGAAGATCATGATCGGCTGGGGCCAGGCCAGCAGGGTGGCAGGAGCCAGCTGTGGAGAGATGCCCAGGCCACCGTCATTACTCAGTCACTGACCCCGACGGCCAAGGGCTTCCCCAGGCCTGGCCAGGACCCGAGGCTCCATGGGAGCCAACACACACGCCTCCCACACATGTGAACAGGCAAGAAACCACGTGTGCCTACATGCCCTGGTGCCCGCAGCCGTGAGGGCATGTGCCCTCCCCCCACACACAGCACGTGATCATGAACACGCAATGAGACACACAACAGGCAAACACGTGTGAAGTCATGTGAGCACAAAGCACGTGAACAAGCATAAACAGACACACCACGTGACCACATGCAAGTAAACAGGCACGTCCAAGAACCACTCACAGCACGCGAACGCACATGCATGACACACGGACACTCGTGAACGCAGCACGTGAGCCATGTGAACACACACGAGCGCACAGAGCACAGGGACGGTCATGGGAACATGCAGCACATGACACGCACGGCACCAGCCTCACCTTCGCAATAGGGGAAGTTGTAGGCACCGGGCACACACATGTCACAGTGCAGCCCCGTCACTCGGGGTCGGCAGCTGCACTGCCCGCTGTGGGGGTCGCAGGTTGTGTGCAGGGAGCCTTCGGGGGAGCAGTGGCAGGCTGGGGGAGGGGGGAGGAGAGCGGGGTGTGAGTACGCGGTGGGCACACGCCCTCCCCCACCCCCCTCCCACCAGGGCACTCACGGGCACAGTCGGGGAAGCCGTGGAAGCCTGGGCTGCACTCCTGGCAGGTGGCACCCGCGTAGCTGGGGTGGCAGCGGCACACCCCGCCTGCCCCACACAGCTGGTCCAGGGCACCCCGGGGGTCGCAGGCGCAGGCTGCAGAGGACTCGGGGTCAGGCCCTGGGGACCTGCGGGTGGCCCTCCCACCCCGCCCAGGGCCCCCGAGGCCCTCTGCTCACCGTGGCACTCGGGGTAGCTGTGGTGGCCCGGGCGGCAGCGGTCACAGTGGGGGCCGTCAAACTCGGGTCGGCACGGGCAGCGGCCAGCGTCATCGCAGCCCTCGGGCAGGGTCCCTGTGGGGCTGCAGCCGCACACTGCGGGGCCGAGAGGCGCACGGGGCCCTGAGCCAGGCAGGCCGAGACCCCAGCCCCCCTCCCACCCTCCACTGGGGGCGCTGCGCTCACGCTGGCAGAGGGGGAAGTGGAAGTAGCCAGGGGCACAACGGTCGCACGCCGCCCCCTCGAATCCTGCCCGGCACGTGCACTGGCCCGAGTCGCGGTCACAGGTTCCGTCCACCACGCCGGGGCTGGAGCACTGGCAGGCTGCAGGGAGGAGGTGGTCACAGAGGGGCTGGGCTCCTGGGATCCACGAGGGGACGGAGACGGGGACGGAGCTGGACTCACGCTGGCAGCCCGGGCCGTAGAAGCCCGGGGCGCAGAGCTCACAGTGCGTGCCCTGGAAGTTGGGTTTGCACACGCAGCGCCCCACCCGTGGGTCCTTCCGGCAGGCGTTGCCCTGGGTCCCAGCGGCGCTGCAGTCACAGTCTGTGGGGGGGTGGGGGGGAGGAGTCTCAGGGGCCCCGTGGACCCCAGCCGCCCCCCCCAAAAAAAACCCCTCCCTTCTCCACAAAACTCCTTTCCTTACACTTGACACTGCACTCATGCAAAACGAAAAAGACTTTAAAAATCCCAACAAGGGGGCTTCCCTGGTGGCGCAGTGGTTGAGAGTCCGCCTGCCGATGCAGGGGACACGGGTTCGTGCCCCGGTCCGGGAGGATCCCATGTGCCGCGGAGCGGCTGGGCCCGTGAGCCATGGCCGCTGAGCCTGCGCGTCCGGAGCCTGTGCTCCGCAACGGGAGAGGCCACAGCAGTGAGAGGCCCGCGTACCGCAAAATAAATAAATAAATAAATAAATAAATCCCAACAAGGGAAAGCTGATATTTTGGGAAAACAGTGGCCTGAGGTGAAATCAGGACCACTACACATAATTAGTTGTGTATAATGTAGAAACCAAGTCAACTGCGGGCATCGACACAACCAAAGAAAATGCAAAAACAAAATCATAACAAAGTGAAAAGAAAATCCTACTCTTCATAAATAATTCTGGGGATTAGGAATAAAAAAGAAAAAGTGTGCTAAATGTCTTAACTGATGCACAAAAAGGGGGTAATACTATTTAATTTTTGCTACTGACATGGAATAATGGTTCAGTATTTGTCAAAGCATGAGGGTAACCTCGGGCCAGACCAGAAGACAGAAACAGAACTCGCAAGCCCTTGGAGAAGAAAACACAAACCAACCAAAACACGTTTTGTTGGTCAATCCAGCAAAAGTCGGGAAAGGAAAAATTTAAGCAGGATGAGAGAAATACAACTGGGGCAGGTGTGACCCAAATTGACAGCAGTCACAGTCCCTCCGCTGGGCCACATCTCCTCTCACGAGATAAACCCAAAGGCATCGGCTGGACTCTTGAAGGAGAATCCAGTCATGTCCTTCTGAAAGAATGCACCTTGAACCAAGGATCTGGACAGGAAACAAAGAGCTTCCAGAAGGGAGAGTGGGTGGCACGGACACAGAGAAGGGGAGCATGGAGCGTGGTGAGCCCAAGGCACGAGCATTCGTGGAGACAAAGAGGGATGTTGTGTGTTGAGAAAAAGGACTTGCCTCAAGAGATGCAGCATACGCAAGGCTCAAAAAGCAGGAGACATACGGTCCAGGGGTGCTGAAAACTAAAACTATCGTAGTGGGAGGAGAATTTGGCAAAACCATTGTCATAGAAGAACTGAACATACTGTTCCCAGAATGTGACAAAAATTAGGATTTGGACTTGCCTGGTGGTGCAGTGGTTAAGAAACCACCTGCCAGTGCAGGGGACATGGGTTCAATCCCTAGTCTGGGAAGATCCCACATGCCGTAGAGCAACTAAGCCCACGCGCCACAACTACTGAGCCTGCGCTCTAGAGCCCGAGTGCTGCAACTACTGAGCCTGCGTGCTGCAACTACTGAAACCCGTGCGCCTAGGGCCTGTGCTCTGCAACGAGAAGCCACTGCAGTGAGAGAGAAGCCACGCGCCACAACGAAGAGAAGCCCACACGCCGCAACTAGAGAAAGCCCACGCACAGCAATGAAGACCCAACGCGGCCAAAAATACGTAAAATTAAAAAAATAATAATTAAAAATAAATAAATAAAATCTGACCATGATGCAGTAAAATTAGGACTGAACCATCAAAAAAAAATAAGGATGGAATGGAAACCTAACCACCTGAAATGACAAACGCTGTTCTAAACAACTCGGATCAAAAGGAAAATGAAAACTGAAATGATACACTGCTTAGAAAGGAACAGCTGTGAGAACCCAGCATATCAACCCTATGGGACAGCTAGCCAAAGCTACCCTCTGAAGCAAATTTATAGCTTTAACCCAGGGTTTCTCAACCTTGGCACCAGTAACATTCTGGCCTGGATAACTCTTCATCGTGCTGATGGGGGCTGTCGTGTGCACTGTAGGATATTTAGCACGATCCCTGGCCCTCACCCACTAGGTGACAGTGGCACCCCCCCCAGTTATAACAACCAAAGAAGTCTCCAGACATTTTCCTGCAGAATAAAATCACCCGATTGAGAGAAAATGCTTTAAACCTTTTGTAGATAATTAAGAGAGACTAAAAATAACAATTCAAGAAGCTATAAAAATAATACATAAAAAATGTACAGAAAGACAAATACTGTATGATCTCACTTATATGTAGACTCTTAACCCCCCCCCACACACACACAGTCGAGTTCATGGATACAGAAAACAGATTGGTAGTTGCCAGAGGTGGGGATTGGGGGTTGGGTGAAATGGGTGAAGGGTGTCAAAAGGTGCAAATTTCCAGGTATAAAATAAACAAGTCATGGCGATGTAATGCACAGCATGGCGGCAGGAGTTGTTAATACTCTGCTGCATAATTGAAAGTTGCTAAGAGATTAGATCTTCAAAGTACTCATCATGAGAAAAAAATGGTAATTAGGTGTGGTGACAGACGTTAGCTAGACTTTCTGTGATGATCATTTCACAATATATAAAAATACAAAATCGTGGTGTTATATACCTGAAACTAATATAATAATGTATGCCAGTTATACTGCAATGAAAAAAAGAAAGATGGTTTTAGTTCAGAATTTTCTACACTAGGACTTCCCTGATGGCACAGTGGTTAAGAATCCACCTGCCAATGCAGGGGACACAGGTTGAAGCCCTGGTCCTGGAAGAACCCACATGCTGCGGAGCGACTAAGCCCGTGCACCACAACTACTGAGGCTGTGCCCCCGAGCCCGCGAGCCACATCTACTGAGCCCGCTTACCTAGAGCCAGTGCTCTGCAACAAGAGAAGCCACCACAATGAGAAGCCCGCACACCACAATGCAGAGGAGCCCCCACTCGCCGCAACTAGAGAAAGCCCGCGCACAGCAACAAAGACCTAACGCAGCCAAAAGATAATTTTTTAAAAAATCTTAAAAAAAATTTTTTTTTCCGTATTAGGAAATAAAATCTCTCTCCCAAACTAAACAGAGAAAAACTCCAGCAGATGAGTAAGCTGCACTTTGAGAACACCAATAAACTCAACAAACTTCTGCTGGGTGTAATAAAGGTAGGAAAAAAAAGAAAAAGAGAAAATAAATATAGACAAAAGGAATGAAAGGAAATTTAAAAATCATGTACAGAATGTCGTGCATAACTTTATGCCAATACCTTTAAACATCCAAATGACAAACAATTTGCTAACAAAATATAAATAATCAAAACTGACTGGGCTTCCCTGGTGGCACAGTGGTTGAGAATCTGCCTGCCAATGTAGGGGACACGGGTTCGAACCCTGGTCTGGGAAGATCCCACATGCCGCGGAGCAACTAGGCCCGTGAGCCACAACTACTGAGCCTGCGCGTCTGGAGCCTGTGCCCCGCAACGAGAGGCCGCGACAGTGAGAGGCCCGCGCACCGCGATGAAGAGTGGCCCCCGCTTGCCACAACTAGAGAAAGCCCTCGCACAGAAACGAAGACCCAACGCAGCCCTAAATAAATAAATAAAAATTTTAAAACTGACTTACAATGAGATACAAAATAAACACACGTAATAAAAGAAAAGAAAACCATCATCTAAGCTCTCCATGGGAAACAGGTGTCAGGACCAGATGGTTTTTTAAGTAACTTCTAACAAGCTTTTAAGAAATTGATAATTCCTGTGATTTTTTCAAAAAATAAATTTATTTATTTGTTTATTTTTGGTTGCACTGCATCTTCGTTGCTGCACGTGGGCTTTCTCTAGTTGTGGTGAGTGGAGGCTACTCTTTGCTGTGGTGCATGGGCTTCTCATTGTGGTAGCTTCCCTTGTTGCAGAGCACGGGCTCTAGGCACACGGGCTCAGTAGTTGTGGCTCGCGGGCTCTAGAGCGCAGACTCAGTAGTTGTGGTGCACGGGCTCAGTTGCTCCGCGGCATGTGGGATCTTCCCGGACCAGGGCTCGAACCCGTGTCCCTGCATTGGCAGGCTGATTCTTAACCACTGCACCACCAGGGAAGCCTGATAATTCCCGTGATTTTTAATCTGCTCTGGAGCATAACAAAGTATGGATTGTTTTTCAAGTATTCTACAAGATGAATTACAAAACCAAAACAAGATGGTACCAAAAAAACAACAAGGCTTTCACCCAGCCTCACTCACGAATATAGACACAAAACGTTTATGTTCAATGCTGGGTCCACAGTAGGAAGGATATTAGCAGAATTCATCCTACGGTTCACAGATTAAAAGTGAAATGCTGCACCAGCACAATTACTGAGTGCTCACCAAGGGCCAGTGGAGAAAGGAGGGATTTTCAAGTTTATACCAGGGATTGGCGAACTTCAGTCCAAGGTGCCTGTGCCTGGTTTATAAAGTTTTATTGGAACACAGCCATGCCCATTCACTTGCACATGGTCCATGGCCACTTCCAAGCTGCAACATACAACAGCAGAGCTGAAGCTTTGTAACAGGGAACACACGGCGCTCTAAGTCTAAAACATTTACTGTCCGGCCCTTTTCAGAAAAAACCTGCTGACCCCTGCTTTACCCCATGATGAAAAACTAAACATTTAAACGTCAAAAAGAAAACCGCCAAAGAACCAAGAGATATGCAAATAGTTGGGTTTAGGGACCTCCATTGAGATATGACCGAGTCAGACACCAGGAAGAACCAGGTCAACAGATTCAGTGAAAAAAATAACAGGAAGGGCAAATTACCCACTGGGAGGAAAGCACATGACGCGTGAGGAACAGATAATATAGTTAATACAGAAAGAGCTCCTAGCAGCAAACCAGTGAGAAGAAAACTGAGCCACAACCTCGGATGGGAAATTCACAAGTGAAAGCAACAGGAGTCACGAAACGCAAGAGAAGATTCAACCTTGGACCTCCCTGGCGGTCCAGTGGTTAAGACTGTGCTTCCACTGCAGGGGGCGCGGGTTTGGTCCCTGGTCGAGGAAGTTCTCTACATGCCGTGTGGTGCGGCCAAAAAATATATATATATAAATAAACAAACAAAATGTATTCATAAGTAAATACTTACATGTTAAAAAAAAAAAGAGAAAGATTCAACCTTGCAAACGAGGCAAAGAAACGCAGCCAAAACCAAGGAAATACCAAATGCCATCTGATCTAAGACACAACCAATTACAGGACGCACCACGATTTTGTACTGCTGTGAAAGGAAGACGCCGGCCAATTAGACATCAGTAAGCCGTCAACTGAAAGGCGCATCCCAATTCCAGGAAAACCGAAAAGTGGGGAAGTGAACCAATGAGAAGATTTCTGCGATAATGAATGTTGCCGGGTAGCGACAGCAACGCCCCACACACGTGACGCGGCTGTTGCCATTCCACCTGGTAGACGATTTTATGTCAGGAGAGCGGTTTGGCAACCTATGGCCAAGAAGGTCCCTGAACATGCACGTCTAGTGACCCAGAGCCTTCTTCCAGGAAAGCGTGCTACGGAAGTAGTTAAGAATTCATGGAAAGCTTTAGTCGCAAGGAGGTTTACTGTAGTGTTATTTTAATAAAATCTGGAAAGAACCTAAATTTCCAAGAATTGAGAGCAGGTTAAGCAAGAGCCACATCTGTCTGCACAACGTGGGACACGAAAGGATGTGTTTACAGGATGGCGTGGGCGGGAGACGCGATTACACAACAGCGCGCACGGCGCACACGGCTGTTTATAAACACAGCGCGCACGCAGAGGGAGGAGGGCTTGTCCGCAGGAGATGCGGTTCTGCACACCTCTCTTCTCTAGCATTCCGCCCACCTATATTTTTCACGGTTTTCTAGCACAAATACGTAATATTTGCATGAAATGGAAAGCCGCAGAGACGTGGTGAACAGAACGGAAATACCCGCTCTCCGGGGGCCTGGGTGTGGCCCCTCCTGCCCCACGGCTCCGGTGAGGCCCAGGGCAGGATGGAGACCTCGGGGGACACTTACGCACAATCTGTCCGGCCGGCAGCACCTGCTCCCCCGTGTCATTGTGAGAGAAGGACGGCACCGCTGAGGAAGGAGACAGCAAGCGTCAGCCAGGCTGGCTCAGTGCCCGGCCACCCGTGTCTCTCGGCATCACTGGAGATACAGGCAGGACGAAAGAGTCCCCCCTGGGGTCCCCCGCCCGGCTCCAAGCCCAGCAGGCGGGGATGCTCAGGGGCTCAGGGCCTGCCCCCGCCCCCAGGCCGCGCCCTCACGGTGGCAGCGCGGGAAGCCGCTGAAGCCTTCGGCACACGCATCGCATCGCGCCCCCGTGAAGTTCGGCCGGCAGTAGCAGCGGCCCGTCAGGTCCTCGCACGTCCCGTCCGTGAAGTCCGACTCGCAGTCACAGCCTGGGCAGGGGGCGGGAAGTCAGGGGAACCCAAGTCCAGGGCTTGCAGGCCCCGCGAAGGGGCAGCGTCTGCCTCCCCAGCCTGGGAGGTGGGACGAGAGCCGCGAAGGCCCCCAGGACACCCCGACCTGGGCAGACCCTGCTCCTGGACACCCCTTAGAATGCCCCCGCCCAGGCCACCCCACCCGGGCCGCCCCCACTCACGGCGGCAGGCATGGGGTGAGTCGAGCGGGTGGTCTGGGGAGCGGTAGAAGCCGGGCAGGCACCGCTCACAGTTGATGCCGGTGGTGTGATGCTGTGGAGGGGCGGGGCCGCTGAGTCCAGGGGCAGCCCCGCCCCCACGAGGGCCTGCCCGCCTCCTCAGCCCCACGCCTGGCCTCACACGGACCCCGCCCACCTGGCAATCGATGCACACGCCCCCGCCCCGGTAGACGCGGTCCTGGTTCTGGCTGGCGTTGCTCCGGTCCACCTCAGGGTCGTAGTAGCAGTCGTGGGCGTGGCCATGGCAGTTGCAGGCTGGAGAGTGGGGGCTCAGCTGTCAGCACGCCTCCGTGACCCCGCCCGACTGGGACCCCTGGGGCACGTCCCGCAAGCCACGGGTGACCCCAAACGCGGCCTGGCTCAGGGGACAGAACGTGCCACGCTGCCCGTGTGCCAACAGCACGCGTGTGGGCGTGTTTAAGCGTGTGTGAACACGCGTGAGCCGTGTACGTATTGTTAGCACATGTGCACACACACAAGTGTGCACAAGCACATGCGTGTATACCTGGTATCTAGAGTGTACATGTGTGAACGTGTGTGTGTGCGTGAGTGTACCGTGTGGGCGTCAGCACATGCAAGAGCCTGTGTGAACGTGTGTGCACACCATGTGCACGTGAGCGCACGTGAGAGCACCGCGCTGGCGTGTGAGCACGTGCGGGGGCACTCACACTGGCACTCGTTGGCGCTGTCCGTGGTTGCCGGCTTCCATGGCTGCTGGTTGAAGCCGGGGCAGCAGCGGTCACAGGAGCTCCCACACGTGTTGTGCTGGCAAGCGCACTGCAGCCTGTGGGGGGCACGCGGGCACAGAAAGCGCTCAGATCCGCCACGGGCCCCCAGGGACACGAGAAAGGCGGGGCTGTGCAGGGCCTTCACGGAGGGTGGGAGCTGGGGCAGGGTGCTGAGTGGTCAGCGCGGGTGGCCCCTGTCCACAGGTCAGCCTGGAGCCCTGGGCCCTTCAGGATTTAGTTCCACCACAGCCAGGACCCGAGGCCAAGTCTACAGCTCTCCTGGGCCAGCTCTGAGACCCAGGTCTCGCTCAGCAGGCAGCCCTGGACTCAGCCAGACGCCCCCATGTATCCAGGGCACCTCCCCAGGAGCAAGTGGCCAAGAACGGCTTCCTCTTCCATCCGGGGGTGGACACCAGTCAGAGAGCTGGAATCCTGCCTGCTGTCCTGGAGAGCAGCTCCTGTTGGCTCAGTGGGCAGGTGGACAGCTGGCCGCAGCTGAGGACCGAGGTTGCAGCCACCCACTGCACAGAACCCCATCTCCAGCACACACCTCCTCAGCTCAGCCAGGTGGAGAGCAGGAATCACAGCCCCATCCCTGGGCCGTTTGCCCCTCGGTCCTGGGTCAGCACCACAGCTGTGGTGCTGTGCAGGTCCTGAGCAGCCCCCAGGAGCCAGTCCAAGAAGAAGAGACCCAGAGCTCCAAATCATGCTCTAGCCCCTCCCCCACGAGGGGCCGCAGGGCCCTGGGACTCAGCCCCACCGCTCCTTGGTGTTCAGGAAGGAAGCAGGAATAACCTGCCACAGAGAGGTCATCACAGGAAGGGCCAAGGATCTGTGACGAAGAACCTGTGGCCGGGGTTTGGTTTTTCAAGAATCTACGTAGTCAGGGCACCCCTAAACCAAGAAATGAACACAAAAAGTAGGGTGTCTGTCAAAAGCCCTTGAAACACCACGCTGGAGGGATTCTTCCCAATCCAGGGCACACCCCATCACACGGATGAAGCCCCGCTGAAGAACCTGCAGAGAAACAACCCAACAGGGTCACCCGACGCAACCAACAGCAGGGCTGCACCCCGGAGCTTCATTTAATGGAGCAATTGAGTAGAAACCATAAAAAGAGAGTGTTTAAAGATTATAACCAAAAGAACCTAAGACATAATAAAAACCACAATGCTATGAAAAAAAGGCAGATGTGACCAAAGAACCAATCAGAACTTCTATAAATGAAAAATAAAATGACTGAAATTAAAGACTCAAAGGATGGGCTACACAGCGGATCAGACACAGCTGAAGAGAGATTCAATGAACTGAAGAAGCCATCCAGAGAGCAGCTCAGGAGGCAGAGGCGGGAATACAAGAAGTCCCGAGACCCAAGGAAGCCACCCACGTTCCCACCTGTATAACAGGAATTCCAGAAAGAGAAAAGAGGGAGCGAGGGGAGAGCTCAGAGTCCTAGAGGGCCAATGGCCAAAAACGGTCCTGAAATAACGAAGACACATATTTTTAAATTCAAAAAGCACAACCCTTGAGCAACAGGAAACATGTCCACTACTCAACAATGCAGAGTAAACCTGCAGAGCACTGAGGCAAGATCACAGAAACACCTAGAAGAGGCATAAAACCCAGAGGGACAACGGTGCAGATGACAGCAGACTCTCCCAACCACCAGAAGATGCCAAGAGACTGAAATGACATTTCCCAAGTGCTGAGAGACACGGCCAGCCATCAACCAGGAATCCTACAGCCAGCTAAACTATCACCCAAGAGTGAGGGCAGAACAGCCATCCAAGGACTAACAGACTCTCATGGAAAGTACTAAACGAAAAGGAAACTGAGTCCCCAGGGATGCCCTGGCAGCCAAGGAAGGACAGAGAACAGGAGCTGGCAGTCAAGGTGATGGACCCATTGCTGGGTGCAGATACCGTGCCTGGGGTTAGTCTCCCTGGGGTCACCAGGGAGACAACTAGTTAAATCTGCTTTTGGCGAGGTCAAGTACGCCTGCTGAAGAGGGAGGGCTACCACTGCAATCGACAGAACTAGAAAAGAAACGTAAGGGTGATCACCAATCGCCACAGATTGAATGTTCGTGTCCACCCAAAATTCACATGTGAAATCCAACCCTGAAAGCGATGGTGTTTGGAAGCGGGGCCTTCGGGAGGTGATTAGGTCATGAGGGTAGAGCCCTCGTCAATGGGACTAGCATCCTAATAAGAAGACCCCTGAGAGCTCCCTCACCCCTTCCCCACTGTGAGGACACAGCCAGCTATGAACTAGGCAAGGGGGCCCTCGGCGGCCTCCAGAACCACAAGAAGTAAATCTCTGTTGTTTGCAAGTCGCGCAGCCTCTGGCACCTTGTTAGCCTGACTCAACTAAAACACCAATAGAGACAAAACATGTCACTTCCAAACCAAGGGATGGGGGAGAATGAACAGGGGGCTCAGTACAGACTGGGCAGGTAGTCAGCCCTCAGAACGATGGCCAAGGCGACGGAGGTGGGAGAGCACTTCCGGGGTGGGGGGGCGGAAGCAGAGGGACGGTGACAGGCCAGTGGGTGGGGCAGAGGCGGCAGGGCAGGCTGATACTGCAGGACACTGTGTGTGAGGGGTGTCAGCGTTTGTGGTTCTGGGGGAGGCGCCCCACCCAAGCCCCACCTGCAGGGTGAGCTGAGCTCCGTCAATGCCCAGGTGCAGGCGAGTCAGGGCGGATGCCGACGTCTTCCCAACAGGCAAGGGCAGGCCCACCTCTCCTCTGAGGCCAGTTTGGCCACCCAGCAGGCACCCTTCCCAACCATCACGAGTTCCCACTTGGCACTTAATTTCCCAGAGCAATTAGCTGCGCCCGAGCTCAGTGCTTGAAGCTGCGGGCAGGAACCCACGCCTGGGGCCCGTGCAGAGACTGCACAGGCCAGGCGGGTCCTGAGGGCCTGCCTGAGTCCTCTGGGGAGTGTGATCACACCTCTTCCACCTTCAGACCCATCAGCCATGCCTGGAGAGGTCTGGGGCTCACCTCTTGGTGCAGCTCTGACGGTGAGAGCGGGGGTGAGCTCCTGCCCTGTCTGGGCTTCATTCGCCTCCCCTATCAGTTGGGGTGTGGACACAGCAACAAGACCCCAGCAGAAGTGGGAGCTGTGTGATCTTGAGGCGAGGGAAGCAGCAGGAGAAGCTCGCCCGCTCCCTGCTGGAGGTGCCCCTCGGGGGCGGGGGCTGGGGAGCCTGGTCACGGGCTCCCCATCGCAGGCTCTGCTTCCTCTCCCAGCACCTCCTGTCCAGCCCTGGACCTGCTTTAAGACCCCCAGCGCGCTCAGCCCCACCGGGACCTCTGCGCCGGGCACAGGCCTGCCCAGAACAGGTGCTCCTGGGGCAGCATGTGTGACGGCCACACACAGCTGCTGACGGATGGGAGCAAAGAAGGAAAGGGGGGGGGGGAGGGAGGAAGGAAAGCGAGGAGGGAAAAAGGAGGGGGGAGGGAGGGAGGAAGGAAAGCGAGGAGGGAAAAAGGAGGGGGGAGGGAGGGAGGGAGGAAAGCGAGGAGGGAAAAAGGAGGGAGGGAGGGAGGGAGGAAGGAAAGCGAGGAGGGAAAAAGGAGGGAGGGAGGGAGGGAGGGAGGAAAGCGAGGAGGGAAAAAGGAGGGAGGGAGGGAGGGAGGGAGGAAAGCGAGGAGGGAAAAAGGAGGGGGGAGGGAGGGAGGAAGGAAAGCGAGGAGGGAAAAAGGAGGGGGGAGGGAGGGAGGGAGGAAAGCGAGGAGGGAAAAAGGAGGGAGGGAGGGAGGGAGGAAGGAAAGCGAGGAGGGAAAAAGGAGGGAGGGAGGGAGGGAGGGAGGAAAGCGAGGAGGGGAAAAGGAGGGGGGAGGGAGGGAGGAAGGAAAGCGAGGAGGGAAAAAGGAGGGGGGAGGGAGGGAGGGAGGAGGGGAAAAGGAGGGGGAGGGAGGGAGGAAGGAAAGAGGAGGGAAAAAGGAGGGGGGAGGGAGGGAGGGAGGGAGGAAAGCGAGGAGGGGAAAAGGAGGGGGGAGGGAGGGAGGAAGGAAAGCGAGGAGGGAAAAAGGAGGGAGGGAGGGAGGAAGGAAAGCGAGGAGGGAAAAAGGAGGGAGGGAGGAACGAGCAGAGCAGATGAACAAACCCGGCCGCGAGGCTGCGAGCCAGGAGAGCTGGCTGAGCGCCAGGCTCCAGCTGATAACTGAGCTGCGTGCTCACTGCTGAATGTAGGGCGCCTGGAGCCACTTAGGCACGTAGCATCTAGTGGCAGCTTGTTAAAGATGCAGGTTCGTGGGCCCTGCCTTACTGGCTGACGCTGGGTGGGGCTCAGAGCCCCACTCTGGGTGGGGTCCTCCTCAGATGGGGGTCTCTGGGCTACTCCCTGTCCTGAGCCTTGGCCCCTGCCGGTGATAGGGTGTGATCACGGCTGGGGGCAGCAGGGAGTGTCATCGTTTGTGTTCTCAAGGAAGGCGGGGGAGCTTCCCCTACCCCAGAGAAGAGAAACATGCAGCCTCAGGCGGATTACCTCTCACTGACTCCCCTCCACCGGGCTGGGGGCTTCTGCTGGGGGCAGCTGGGGGCAGCTGGGGTGGAGGGGCAGCTGGCTTGCAGGTCCAGGCAAGACTCCACGTCTGCCGGCAGCAGGGCAAACAGGCCCAAGCCAGGCTCCAGGCACTGCCCTTCCACCTCACAGTGCACACGGGGAAACTGAGGCCGAGCAGTGAGGGGCCAGCGCAGGTCACAAGGGCGGGGGACATGGTGGGTAATGGAACCAAGCCTCCTCTCCTTTAGGCTGGGCAGGGAGCTACAGGTCTCACCTGAAAGGGTCTGTGGGATCTTTAGCGTCGCAGACATCCGCGTGGCCGTGGCAGACACAGCGGCCGCCGATGCTGATGTCCTTGATGCTGTAATAGTACTGCGCCCGCCCGGGGAAGTCAGCGGCCGCCCACACCTGCCCCCAGATCCCAACCCCGAGCCCACGCGGCCCCGCCCACACCAGCCCCCAAAGCCCCGCCTGCCTGCTCACCCTGCGGGTGACTGTGGGGTCCCGCAGTGCCTTGCCCATGAGGTGGCCCAGCAGCGTGTTGGTGCGCAGGAAGCGCAGGCGGATGTTGGTGGCTTTGGTGAAATCACGCAGCAGCGGTGAGTAGGAGAAGTTCATGGCCCCTGGGCGCCCGTTCACCAGGGACACCACGATCTGCGGAGGGGCGCGGGTCAGGCGTGGGCGCGGCTCCGGCAGGGACCGCCCGGCCACACCCCCTTCCCGCGCCGCCCCGCCCACCTCGCCATTCTCCAGGGGCACGATCCGCGAATACTCGGTGCTGCAGATGACGTCGTCGTCCCCAGAGATGCGCTCCAGTGTCCGTGGCCCGAACCGCTCCAGGCAGTCCCTCTTGGAGGCTGCGGGAACCGCCGGAGGGTGAGGGCGCAGGGCTCCAGGGAAGCCCTCGGAGGAGGCCCGACGGCAGCGCCCTGCTGCCCTGCGTGCCCGGACTTCCCTGGAGCCTCATGGCCTCAACCGGGAGGCAGCATCCACCACGAGGCAGGAACGCCGCCCACCCTCGAGACCTCGAGGTCTTCAGACTGTGGCACTTGGGAGGCCAGGGGAGCTCCTCAGGAGGGCAAGGCCAGGGCTCAGGCTGCCCCCGCCCCGAGCCCAGATTGCCTTGCCCGTCCCTCTCTCTGCAGAGAACAAGTGTGTCCCCTGGGTGGCCCTTGCCATCCCGATCCTTGGGGGACCATTCCTGACTGTCCTTTATAGGACTGACCGCCCCGCACTCACTCTCGGGCCTTGGAGTTTGGGGGGACACGTGTCTCAGGCCCGCCCAATCGAAGCAGACCCTTCGACATGACTGGTCAAGGTGGCACATGGAATGGCCGGCCAGTGAGCAGGGGTGCAGGGCTCCCGTGCTCTCCTGACCGGGCAGCTAAGCTGGCCGCCTCTGTCACCTCAGGAGCTGCCGGAGCATAAGGCCAGTCCAGAGCAAACCCGGAGATGGCATGAGAGGCTCCTGGTACCGAGGGCCCCTGGACCCAGCCATGCCCGTTTCAGGGACACAAGCCACCAAACCCCCACCAGCCTTCGGGACATGCACCCGACAGCCCTGACCCATGCAGAAGCCGGCGTGAGGGCAGGCCTGCTGTCTGGAGACCCTGAGAGAGCGTGCGGCCCACCCCAGGGGACACCCCTGGCCCCGGGAGACTCACAGGCGAAATACTGCCATGGCTGGTAGGTGTGGCCGAAGTCCGCGGACCGCTCCAGCACCCAGAGGTCTGGCCGAGGTGAGTTGGCAAACTTGATGAGCACGTAGGCCACGTGGAAAACCTGCGGGGCGGTAAGTGTATGGACACCCCTGAGATCCCTTCCATGCCACCTGGAGGGCCAGCCCCACGCCGTGAAGTGGGGCTCACAGTGGACCTCTGTGTGTTTGCCCTCAAGGGCCAGGCACACCCAGGTGAGAGGGCCGGCTGGCTCAGGGAACAGCCCCTCGCTCACTGGCCGGCCCCTGGCCACTGAGGCCTGCGCCAGGACACAGAGGTGACCGGTGGAACCCAGCATTTCCGGAGGGCTCCCTCTTGGGCCTGGGGGTGCCTCAGGGCCCAGCCCCACCCCAGGAGCTTGGAGAGCCCTGCTGTGAGGCTGCACGCAGGTCTGACAGGGACTGGAGTCAGACGGGGCACACGCGGGCAGCCTGTCTCCTGGGCCTGGGCAGTGGGGCTGGGCAAGGCCGAGGCAGGAGCTCATCCCACTGTCCCCAGAGCTCTGGTGGCCAGCCTGGGATGATGGCCAGACAGTGTCCCAAGCTCCCAGGAGCCTGTCCTCCTCGCACAGCAGGCCGGTGAACCCCTGTCCTGGGATGGGGGCCCCCGTCACGGCCTCACCCTGGTCATCGCCCCCATCATCTTCAGAGCCAACTGGGGACCCGCCCATTTCACCCGCTGACCGGCCTGCAGGGGCAGCCAGCACGGAGCAACCAGGGCCCAGCCTCTGCCTGCCGCTGTCAGGAGCCCCCAGTGGGGAGACAGATGAAAACGGGCCCTCCCAAAGCTGGCGCGGGGAAACCCTGCCAACCCAGCCCCGGCCCGTCGGGGGAGCACCTGGCCAGGGAGCAGGGAGGCTGCTCTTCCAGAGGCGTCCAGAACCCCCCAGGGCCCACCTGCTGCTCTCTCCCTGGGTCTCGGCCTGACCTCACTCCCAGGGAGGGGCCCATCCCTCGTCTCTCTTCTCCTCCTGGCCAGAGGTCAGCATCCCTGGATGTCCCTGTGTCCTGTGCCCCTGGGGGCTTGGTGGGGCCCCTCCTTGGCTAACTGCCCCCTGGCCCTGCAGCCTGGCAGGTCTTAGCCTTGGGGACTCCAGCCCCACCTGGCACAGGCCCGAGGAAAGGGCTCTGGGGCCACTGAGAACAGCCCATGGGCTCAGGCAGAAGCACCTGCCCTGCCTGTGGCCTCGATGATGAGTCACCGAGACCCCCGAGAGGGTGGGCACGTGAGCAGAGCGCACATCGGCTGTGCACCCCACACACCTCTGGGGGTAGCGCCCTGGTGCCCACCCAGCCTCAGCTTGCCCTGCGTGGTGACCACGGGGTAGGGATTGTGGTTTCCAGACCTCAACAGCTCTGAGGGCCAGGGAGCCCCTCCCCCATCCCAAAGCCAAAGACGAGACCATCGTCCAGGCTGGTCTCTGTGCGTGAAGTCTGGGCTCCAAGGAAAGCCGGGCAGGGCCAGTGGGAGACCTGGGCACCCACCCTGCACACGGAGAGAGTGGGGGCCCCAGATGAGGGGCAGAGACACAGCTAGTGAGCACACCATACGTGGACAGCGCCTGTGCCCCCGTTGGAGACCCCCGGCCCACACCCCCATGCCAGACCTGCTCACAGGGGCACCCCGAGGTGGGCTCTGAACTGCCCACCAGCCTTGAGGGCAACGTCACGCCTCCGGCCGCCCGCCGTCCCCTCAACGGGGCCCTGCCCAGCCCAGAAGAGCAGGTTTCCTTCTGGTGTCCACTGCTCTGGACTTCTGCCCCAGACCAGCTGGTCTTCGGTCAGCCAGCCAGGCCCCGAGCCTACGGCCACATGGGGGCAGAGCGGGGAAGCCCTCCAGGGCTGCCCAAGGCGCACAGTCACCCCCTACCCCTGGTCAGCCTGAAGCCGCTGTGACGACCCCCTCGAGGGACAGTGGAGGGAGCATGGACACCTCATGGCCCCATCCCTCAGGAGGCCAGCCTGCTAAGAATCCAGGCGTGGCAGGGTGGGTGGGGGGCAGGGGGCATGAGGTCCTGAGACCCTGAGACACGCCCATTCTGAGTCCTGCCCTTCCCGGAAGGCCTGGAGTTTACAGGGAGGGGCCCAAGTCAGGCCAAGAATGGCCTTTCCCTGGGTGCTGGCGGGGAATGAGGGCCTATTCACCCACTGCCAGGCCTTGAGATCATCTTCCACTTTGCCCTGCCCAGTCAGGGGAGGGGCTCAAGCCTCTGGGGGGATGGACCCTACACCCGGCAGGCAACTTGGCCAACTCTCAGGCATTCCAGGGAGCCCTGGGGATCTCAGATGGCCCCTGTGCCAGGAGGGGTCTTCGTGAGAAAGGGGGGCATGGCGGCGTGGGGGGCCTGGGTGTGCAGTGGACGTGGACACAGGCTGCTCTGGGGGCGGCAGCATGGCCCGCATTGAAGGCCCCCAAGGCGATTAAAGCCTCCCGCCGAGCCCCCTGGGGCCCACCCCCGCCTTTCCCTGAGCGAGGCCACCAGGCTGCACCCTCCGCTGGCCAGCTCTGTCCCTCCCCCAGGTCTACGGGCCGGTCGCATTTTTCCCAGCTGAGAGCACTTGCACAAATATTGACTCGGAGATGCTAATCGGGCAGGACACAGGCAGTATGGAAACTTCTGCCCCCAGGCCCGCACGCTGGGTGCACTCCAAGGAAGACCCTTGCCTTCTGTCCATCTGTCCACCTGGTCATCGGGCTGGCACACAGGGGCCCCGGCCCAGGCTGGAGCGACGGGAAGGCATGTGCTCAGCTCTCCCCACCTGTCCCCAACCTGGTCCTGGTTCCCAGGGCCGCACAGCCGCCCTGGGCGTGACTCGGGAGCGAGAGCGGACCCCCGGCCTCCCTGGACACGGCCCTCCCCACGCCGCCCCTGCCCGCTCGGCTCCACTCGGTGCCAACGCCGGCTGACCCCTCCCGCTGCTACAGAATTCTGTGCAAAAGGAAAAAAAGTCTTTTAAAGCAAAAGCCAAACAAAAGCCTCCGGAGTTATTTTTAAATATTAGGCTCTTCTGGGGCAGGCACGTCTCCAGGACAGCAGCCGGACTCGCCTCTCGGCCACGGCTCCCCTGATGGCCCCCACACGCAGCCCGACCTCGGAGGGCCAGGGCTCGCCAGGAGGGGATCCGCCCCATGACCGCCGCCTGGCGGGGGGTGGCAGGGGGCTGCAGAGCCCTGTGGCGAGAGCTGGGGGCCCTGGGTGGGTCCCAGGCCTCAGCGGCTAGATGGTCCTGGGTGGGCGTGGGGCAGTGGGACAAGCACAGAGGAAGTCAGAGACCAGGGCTCAGGGTTCAGGCCCTTTCAAAATGCCGTGAAGCCTCTGAAAGTCTTGAAAGGGAAGAGGCCCGCAGAAGCTGGCAGCCACCTGGCAGGGATGCCGCAGAGGCGCCACCCAGAGCCACTCCGCACACGCTGGTGCCCAGAGGCAGAGGTGGAAGGAGGGGAGCGAACACGGGCGGGGCTGGAGTCAGGAAATTCAGGGAGGGCTAGAGAGGAAATGGGTGCTGCAGACCCCGCGCGGGTCCCTGTAGCCCCAGGGATGGCGGTGCAGGAGGTGACAGCTGGTCGGCAGCCTCCCGGGCGCAGACACCCACGTCCCAGGGATTGGGCTGGGGCTGGAGCCCCTGGGAGCACAAGGTCATCAGGGCCAGCGCACGCCCCCTCTGCCTTGGCCCATCTTGGGGCTGGGGAGCCCTAGGCCAGGCCCTGTGCCCCTGTCTGGGGCAGGAGGGGCCCAGCCCCCGACCGCTGGGCCAGGCGACATGAATCACCAGGCAGCCTGTGACTCAGCCCCGGCCCTGCAGGAAGCCGGGCCCTGTGCCGATTCCCGGGGACGGGCCAGGGTCCCAGGCCGTGGCTGGGCGGCGGCAGGAAGCCCCTCCTAGACGAGGCGTCCGGGCCGGCTCCCCACCCTCCTGGACCCCCCACCCCAGACTGCTGGGCCGGCCCTCGGGGCCCTGTGTGCTGAATCCAGTTGACCCGGCGCACCCAGGTTTGCCCTCTCTGCAGAGACCCCACCTGGAAGCCTCGATAAAGAGGAACGCCGTGGCAGGGGGCCAGCCGGGCAGGCGTGTCTACTCGGGCCCCCAACTGGGTAAATAAGAATGGCCACCCACACAACGGGAGCCTGAAAACAGGCCACATGTGGATGTAACTCCCGGAGTGGAAGAGCCACTGCTGGAAAGAAAAATAAAACGTTGAAATGTAGAGAGGGCAGGTACAGGCCCCAGGGACCCCGACTGCGGGGCCGGGAGCCCAACACACTGGTGTGTGGAGCAGAGCAGGGGGACTTTCAAGGGCTGGGTGGGGGTGGAAGGGCTCCGACGGCTCTGTAGGAGCTCACCAGCTAGAGTGAAGGGCAAATGCCCATGTGGCCCAGCACCTCAACGGAGCTGAGCCTGGGGGGATTCAGAGACACACACCCCCACCGACCACCCAGGGGCTGTCTTGGGCCCCCTGCCTTGAAGGGGGGTTTTTAGGCCCTGCCCCCCCCCATCCTCCCTACAGCCTGGCCCAGGTCAGGCCAGATGGGCAGTCCCAGGCCACAGGAAGTGGACTTTATCCCACGGGGACCCCGACACACAAACAGTTTAGTCTCAGGTGTGAGCTGTATGGCCAGAAACCAACGCCGTGGCATTTGTTTAAAAGCAGACAGAAGGGGCTTCCCTGGTGGCACAGTGGTTAGGAATCCGCCTGCCAATGCAGGGGACACGGGTTCGAGCCCTGGTCCGGGAGGATCCCACATGCCGCGGAGCAACTAAGCCCGTGCGCCACAACTACTGAGCCTGTGTTCTGGAGCCCACGAGCCACAACTACTGAGCCTGCGAGCCACAACTGCTGAGGCCCGTGCGCCTAGAGCCCGTGCTCCACAAGAGAGGCCACTGCAACAAGGGGCCCACACACCGCAGCAAAGAGTAGCCTCCACTCGCCGCAACTAGAGAAAGCCTGCGCAACAAATACCTAACGCAGCCAAAAATAAATAAATTAAATTTAAAAGATAAAAAGCAGACAGAGAACAGAAGCCTTGGGGGCCACCAGAGCCTGGGGGAGTCAGTGTGGGGTGGCGGGGGTGTCTGTGTGTGCCCAGCGTGAGCAGACGAGTGTGCCAGGATGGCCAGGGGACCGAGGACGAACGGCCCCCAGCCCCGGGCACGGGGGGCCCCTCCGGCCCCGCATCCTCCGAGCAAAGCGACAAGCAGAGAGAGGCAGGGTCTCGCGGTTCCCACGAGGAGAGGTGGGGCCTGTGCCGGCCCGAGGACCCTCGGTGGGGAGGCCATCCCGGACGCCCCGCCCTCTCCTCCGCGGGATCCCAGCTCAAGGGGCCACCTCCGGCCCAGCCGCTGCACCTGTCCTGGTTGCCGGGCCCTGCAGCTAGAGCCTAGCCAGCCCAGCCACACTTCCTGCCACTTCCCTCGAGCCACCCGCTGACCCTCCTGGGGCACTGGCCATGTGGCGGAGCGCCCAGCTAGGTCTGGACAGCCAGGCCAGTGACCATGACCTCATAACCCAGAGGACTGGCGGGCACGCCAGGACCAGGAGGCCTGCCCGGGGAGCCCTGAGTGGGCCAGCTTGGAGGGTGTGTGGCCCAGAACCGCGGCGGGCAGGGCGGACCTGCACGGGGCATCCCGGCCGCAAAACGGCCGGCACGTCCGGGACCCTCAGCGCGGCGCCAAGGCCCCAGCAGGTGCTCTCTGCGCCCGCACCTAGAGAAGGGAGCCTGGCCCGGCCAAGCCCGGCCTCTCCTCCACACTGGCTCTGTCTCCCCAGGTGCTGCACACACCCCCACGTGGTGGGGGGCAGCTGACGCCCCCCCCGCCATCCCCCAGGGAGGGCAGACCCCCGACCCTGGCATTTCTAGAGTTCCCCAACCAACACTTTCTGGCCTCACACCCAACTCCCCCAGCCTACGCTCCACCACCAGCCCAGCCCCGCTCTGCACCTCACCCCCTCCGCCTCCGCTGTACCCCCCAACCTGGTCTCCAGGCCACGCCCCTCCAGCCCCAGCCTCTCAGGGCTGGGATAAGGGGCCACCCCGCCCAGGGCACAAGGAGAAAACACAGCTCACGGTCAGCAGGGGATCTGCATTCCTCACCTGCATCTGGGGAATGAGGGCTGCAGCCCGCAGGTGAGGGGCGAGGGCTGCTGGCGAGAGCCCCTCCCCATGGCCAGGCCAGGAAGCGGGCGTCTGGAGAGGGTGGGGGACGCCCCCCAGGGCCAGCCCTAACCCTGCCCAGCTCCTTAAGACCACGGGGCTACGTGGACGGGTGAGGCTCCGCGACGGGGAGCCTGAGGCGGGCAGGACGCAGGAGAGAAGCAAGAACCCACTGTGCCCCCCGGGAGGACAGGCCAGTGTCCCCTCAGTCACCAGCTGCGCAGACTGCCCGCTCTGGAGAACCCCCTTTCCGAGGCGAGCAGCCCGCAAACCTCAGACCTACAGCTCAGTTCTCTCAGGTCTGAGGGTTCCTGGCTGAGACCCACATGGTGAGCAGGGCAACGGCAAAGGCCTAGACCTCGCCACGCCCTTCCCACCAGGTCTCTGCTCCTGGGGCCTGGTTCTCCATCTGCAAAATGGGGGAAGAGGGTCCAACGGCCCTCGGCCCTCACCCACCCTGGAACGGGGAAGGTCAGAACAGGATGAGGTGTGACCGGAAGACAGAGCGAGCAGGCTTCCGAGGCCCCCCACAGGCAGACGCCGCAGGGACCAGGCCCCACCAGCCCTCTGTCCTCCCCAGGGCAGGAAGTCCTCCTGATGCCCAGGGCCAGCCGCCCCATCACCCCGCCCCGCCCTGCCCCGCCCCGCTTTCCCGGGGCATCCGCTCCAGCTCCCAGAACAAAGGCCCCTGGCAGCCGCTGCACTGGGAGTGCCCAGCCCCACTGCCCACTCAGCCCGCTTCCTCACAGAAGCCCCAGCCCCACCCCAAAGCAAGGGAGCCCCCAGGGTTGAACCAGCTTAGCCAGGCCCCTCCCACTCGGCCTCTCTCCCCATCTGCCCCAGGGAGTGTGCTCAGAGGGTCCTGCCCTGCCTGGGGACATCCTCAGTCTGACTGCGGGCCCCAGCTGCTGCCTCACCAGACCTGGGGGCACTTGAGGATACAGACCCCGGGGCCCCTGTGAGGGCCAGCCGGGCAAGTCGGGCCCACTCCTCCAAGACGCCTCCCGCCCAGTGCCCCAGCCTATGCCACCTCCGTCCTCCCCTACCGCCTACCCCAAGTGGGGCTCCTCGGCCGACGCAGGACCTGGTCTCTGTCCCCGACCCCCGTGAGCAGGGCACCCTGAAGGGACCCAGTCGTCGCACAGTGGCCAAGGGAGGAAGGGGCAACAAGCTCCTTTTCCGAAAGGGAAGGCGGTGAACGCGCACGTCTCCCCTGAAATTCCACAGTGGCTCAGAAACGTGCCCCGGAAAGAGCGCTCTCGCCCGCGGAGCTGGAACCTGGGCCCTTCCGCTCCACCCAGCTCTAAAGCACACTGGTGGGCACCCCCCATGCTCACCAGCTCCCACCCCAACCAAGGCTGGCAGCCCCCCGGCCCAACCAAGACGGGGCTTTGGGAAGTCAGTAAAGGGGGAAAGGAAGAGAGGAGGGAGGAGGGAGGGTCGAGTAGATGGAAAGAAGCGTTGGTGGGTGAATGGATGTTAGGTGGATGGGCTGGTGGATGGATGAGTGGATGGGTGGGTGGCAAAAAGGAAGGAAAGATGGGGGGCAGGGAGAGAGAAAGAATGGCTAGGTGGATGGGTGGGTCAATCTCCCCCCCAGACAGGGCTGGAAATGGCCCAGGCCCAGCCTACAGAGTCACTTGAGTCATTTTACATTTGCGTTATCTTACAGTCGGGGGAACTGCGGCTTAGAGGAGCAGGATGTACACAGTGAAACCCTCTCCCCGGCCCAGGCCCAGTCTACAAAGCAGATGTGCCGCCTGCCTCCACCCCGCTGGCCCATTTCCTACATATGGACACCGAGCCTCAGAGGCCACAGAGCCAGGGGGAGCTGAGCGCCATCCGAGCTGCCCCTCGGCCCCATCCACTGCACCTCCTGCTCCGGGCTACCCCGGGGTTGTCATGGAGACCAGGCCACTGTGCGCCCAGCAAGGGCCCTTGCCCTGCCCTAGTCTGGCCAGGCTTGTCCACGGGGGAGGAGGGGCGAGAAGGGCCCAGTAGCTCAGCACAAGTTTCCCCGATTGACCCTGGGGCAGGGGCAGAATGCACTTCCCCCTCCCCCACCCGTGGCAGTGCCAGAGAGAGGGGCACCCGGGGACGGGGACGCACAGGGTTGCTGAGGTCCCTCCCTGCCTCCAGGGGGAAAGAGAGCACAGATGCAGTGAAAGCCCAGGGAGCTGAAGCGAAATCGGCGCAGCCCCACCCAGACCTGGGTCAGGCAGCACCACCAGCCCCAGAGCCGCAGGCAGGGCCCGCGATGGGCAGCCCCTCCAGCCAGGCTCACAGGAGATGCTCCACCACCTCTCCTCCAACGCCCCCAGGATGACAGCGGCATGGAGGCTCAGCAAGGAGCAGAGACCCACCAGGTCACACACCGGGACCGTGGCAAAGCCGGCCTGGACTCAGGCACCTGGACTCACGGGTCTAGAGCTCCTTCCCCGGCCCCATGAACAGGGAAGGGGGTGGAGGCGAGGTCTAGCAGGATCGACCTTGTAACCCAGCTCCCAGGCAGGCCCAGAGCTGTGGCCGCTTCTGGGCTTGGCCTCACCTACCTCCCCCTCCCCCACCCCATCCAAGGAGGCATCGGGACTGTTGGCCCATTTCACAGGCCAGGATACCAAGGCCCGGCGCCTAACAACGTCACATGAGGAGTGGGACGCAGCCCAGGTCCACCAAGGGGGGCTCGTTTGTCACTGGGAAACGCCTGGCTCCCATCCCCCACCCCTGCCTGTGCAGGGGCCTGGGCGGGCACACCTAACCCCTCTTGTCCTCTGCAGCACAGGTATCCTAGGAATGTCCACTTTCTCTGGCCTCCTCTGCATTCCTGGAGCCCCTCCCACTCCCGCCAGTGGAGCCTGGCTCCCTGCAGAGGAATTCCTCAGAGTAAACACCAGGGCTCACAGCATTTCAGCCCCACCTCCTGTTTTCCCCTTAGCGCCCCTCACCCTAACCCTCCACGTGACCTCTGGAAAGCCCCCCATCCGGCGCCCCTCTCTCCCTGTGCACCACGAGGATGCTGAGAAAACAAACGGAAGGTGCCCAGTGCCACGCCTCCGTCTGTACGGGCCTGCCACCAGCAGCCCGTCTGTGCCCAGCCTCTGCCCAGCCTCCCAAGCTCATTCTGGGTGGACACCTCACCTTCTGGTCCTCGCCCCACGGTGAGCCCTTTGGCCAGGGACATAGGGGACAGGCTGCAGAAGGCGAAAAAGGGACTCTACCTGGCCCAGGTCCAGGGTGACGTTGACCTCGTTGTACTCCAGCCCACGCGACAGCGGTGGGCTCTGCCACCAGCGCTCCGTGCCGTCAACGGCGTTGCTCACAGGGTGTGCCCTGTTGCTGCTTGCAGCTGTGCAGATGTCGCAGTACTGGCCCTGTAGGGGAAGGGGCGGTCAGATGGACAAGAAGGGCTGGGACTCCTTACCCCTCTGGTCACCCTCCCACCCCATCACACTGGCCGCACCCCCAATCTGTGGACCCTTGTGCTCCAGTCACTCATTCACCTGGCAAGTACACACTGAGAGCAAATATGATTCTCAACTTGGGATACGGTTCATGTGAGAGATGATCACACCCATTACAGAGGAAACAGGAGAGCAAGGAGGGAGCAGGGCACCCGCTGCAGGTGGGAAAACATGGCGGGCCTCCCTGAGAAGGTGGCATCTGAGGCCTACACCATAAGGGGGCGGGTGTGCTCCAGGCAGAGGGGCTGGCTGTGCAAAGGCCCTGGGGCAGGAAGAGCAAACAAGGAGTAAACAGCAAGAAAGCCAATGTAGCTGGAGCTGAGGGGGTAAGAGCCCGGTCAAGGGGCAAGTCACACGTTTCTCGCCCACCCCCGCCCCTCAACCACCAGCCACTGCAGGGGGCTTCAGAAGGGCTCTTGCAGGATGGGGCCTGGGGGGGACCTAAAGAGAAAGGAAGGTGGGGCTACAGCCAGAAGGCCCAGGCCCCATGTGAGCCCCTCCCGACCTCCACCAGCTCATCATCCCCCAAACCTCTCCACCAGGCTCTCACCCAGGCCCATCTGGATTAGGGTCTCCAGACAGGCGGAGTTAAGCCATCTCAGCGGCCTGTGGGGACAGGCCCCAGAGTGGAGGCACGCGGGCAGCCAGCAGACGAGGCCTGGACCTCCTGGCTCTGCCACTTCCGAGCCCTGGGACCGGGCCAGGTCACGGCAGCCTCAGCGCCCCGGGGTGAAGAGTGGGGGCGATGCTGGCACCTGCCTCGGCCACTGTAGGGCTGACGGATCCCACACGGGGCCTGGCAGCTGCTTCTGTCATGGCCCAGCCCCCTGCCGGGGCCCTGCCCTCTGAGAGGAGAGAGGGGGCTCCCAGCATCATCCTGGCCTGCTGTCCCCATGGCAGAGGAGTAGGCGCTGGAAGCTTCGGGGGCGGGGGCAGAGGCAGAGCTGGGCCCTGGCTGCTGGCCCAGGGGAGGCCCAACCTCCCACCCCAGAGGAAACCAGACCTGCTGTCCCTCTGCACACAAAGGCAGCCCTCGGAGACTTGGCATTGTCTGAGGCCCAGAGAGGCCACGTCTGGGAAACGCGGCCACTCCACCCCTCCCAGCCTCCCAGGGGGCCAGACCTTGTCCTAGGAGTCAGAGGTGGGAGCGTGGGAGATGCCCTGCCCCACTCCCAGGCCCGGCAGCCACAGAGGGCCCCCAAGCCTCCACACACGCATGGCGCGGACACGTGTGCTCCTGGCTTCCACGGTGCGCCCGGGATGGAGAGACCACGAGGCAGCAGACTCAGGCACCGAGCCTCCCACCCAGGGGCTCCCAGGACCCCTCGTGCTGGGCGCTTTGGCTGACCCCATCTCTACCCTGCTCCTGCCTGGGGCCTTGGCACCCTGATCTCTTGTCCTCCAGCTCAGCTGTCACCTCCTCAGCAGAGCCCCAGAGCTCCAGACCACAACTCCCATCACTGCACTTTATTTATTCTACCGCGGGAGACGTGGAATCGTCTGGCTATTAGCAATTCTCCATTTACTGCCTCCTGGGGGGCGGGGGGAGGCGCACCTGCCTCGTTCTTAACTGTGTCCCTGAGGCCACCACCCAGAGGTGCCACGCCGAGGGGCTGGAGCAATGGAGGACACCCAGAAAAGGGGTACCATCTGTGCAGGCCATACTACCAGCTCAAACGCTGAACCCCAAACTGGAACCCGGGCTCCGGCTCCCAGACCTGTGGGAGCGGCCAGAGGGTGAGCAGAGGAGGGGCTCAGAGAGGCTCACCGAGAGCGCTAAGCACGTGCGTGGGGGCTGTCTGGGGCCTGGCGGAGCTGGGGGCCTTCTCAGAGGTGGTGGGTAGGGCCATCTGGCTGGGGTGGGCCTTCCAAAGAAGGCTCCCTTGGTCAAGGGAGCCAAGGGACGTGTCTGCTCATGTCCACCCAGAGAATCAGGGGAAGATGACGACTCTACTGCCCATGTGGCCGCAGCGGGACTGCTCGGTGACGTGGTCGCTGCCGACCTCTCTGCCTGGCGGATGGGGCTGGGGAAAGCAGCCTCTCTCCGCCCCTCTGCTGCAGAGGGTCCTGCCAGGAACAGAGCAAGGAAGCAAGGAGCAGTGATAAGGACTTCCCCTCCCAGTGAGTCACCACGCCGGCAGCCGAGCCCCCGACTTCCCCTGCGGGGCTGGGCCAGCACGGAATTCCTCCGATGCCCACCTGAAGTCGCAGGGCCAGACTCCCAAGGAGCCCTCTGCCTGCCCTAGCTGCCCCGATGCCCATGAGGGCTCACCCCACACCCCAGGTGGCATGACCCCGGCCAGCTTCTGTCCTATCTCCCCCAGGGGGCCCTGGGAGCTGCTGGCCTGCAGCCTTGGGCCCACGTCCTCCCTGACCCACCCACAAGACTGGGCTCTTGGGACAGAGAGGTGCGCCTGGCCACTCAGCTCCAGCGTCTGTGGGCAAGGCCCAAACACCAACCCAACAGGAAGCCAGGGCGGTGAGCAGATCCCATTCCCCAAGAGGACAGGGCAGAGGCTCCAGTGGGTCCAGCAACTTGACTAAGGTCGGCCTTCAGCCTTTCCCGCTGGCCTTTCTGCCCTGGCAGCCTCAGCAGAGGGGTGCGATGGCTGAGCGCTGCAGAGCTTCAAAGAGAGGCTTCAGCTCCAACTTGCCAGACTGGGAGCTGCGAGGGCAGGGCTGAAGCGCTCACTCAGGGCCCCCTCGCTTGCCATGCACAGCCACTGCCACTTGCCAAGTGGTCACTGTGTGACGGACAGCTTCCCCAGCCCTTCAGGCCAAGCTCACAACTTCGGGTGAGGCCGGCCCTCGTGTTGTTCCTTTTACAGATGAGGAGCCTGAGGCTGGGGGGGGAGCCACACAGCTAAGGAGAAGGCCTTTGACCCCAGGCCACCAGCTCCTGTGCGGCTCCTTTAAGCACCAGGAGGTGGTAATAAATGACCCCTCCCTCAGGGATCCACGCAGCTGCCCCTCCTCAAGGGCCTGGGCCAGGCAGCACAGGTGGGCAACAGGGCGCCTCTCCCCAACAGGGAGATGGCTTGGAGCCTGGGCTGATTAACTGCGGAATCCCAGCTGAGCATCTAGGCGGGCGGGGGGGGGGGGGGGGGCCAGGGCTGGCCAGGCCCTCTGAGCAGCTTTGGAGACCCCCCCCCAAGCGCCTCTCCTCCACCTGTCCCCTTTGATGTCACCCAGAAGCGCTAAGGGCCCGTGCTGGGGTCTCAGGTCACCCCGCTCACCCCAGCCAGATCCTGGTCTGGCTTTGGGGCTTCACAGGCCTGAGTTCCCCACCTGAAACGTGGGCTTGAGACCTCCTGCTCAGCTGTACAGGGCGTTGAGGAGATCATGGGTCCAGGAACCGGCGGGAGGTGACATTTCTGTCCCGGATGGCTCTGCTGCACCAGGGCCCCCTCGTACTCCTCCCTCCCTGGGGGGTGGGGTGGGGCAGGCGGCAGGGAAGGGGCCCCAGCTGAGGCTCCCTCATTCATCACCCACCCCATCACTCTACTCTCCAACTACCTCCTCCCTCCCCCAGCCTCTCCTACCGGAAAGGTGGCAGCAAGTCCCCGGAGGCTGAGGCTCAGGTTACAACAGCCTTGGGGCCCCCAGACTCTCCCTCAGGTTTGGCAGGGGTGGGAGGATGGGCCTAGCACGGGGTGGCAGGGAGCCTCTGGGGCAGACCCTATCGCCCCAGGCAGAGCGGCAGCCGGTCTGTGTTCCCATCCTCAGTTAAAAGTCCCTCCGTTTGTCCCCCTCCCACCTTGAGGGTCCCACCGACTCCCCAGACCCGCGGGAGCGAGAGCTCTGTCTGGCCCCTCCCGCCCCATCCCCGTCCCATCCCGTCGCCAGCAGGTTCCAGCCTGTCCCGGGGGAAGGCGGAGTGGTCCGCCCCCATCCCACAGGCAGCCGGCCGGGGAGGCCAAGTCCCGCCCTCGCCGGGATCCCAGGACTTGGGGCCGCCGGGGACCAGGCACCAGCCCCTCCCCTCCGGCCAGCCGCCGCCGCCGAACTCGAGCGGTGCCGGCCGCGCCCGGGTCCGCTGCGTGCCGCCTTCCCTGGGACACGCGCACTTCTCTGGCTGAGCCCGAAGGGCCGAGTTGGGGTCCCTTCCGTCCGCCGAAAGGCGGAAACGGGGCGTAGGGACGGGCGGCGGGGGCCGCGGTCCGTACCTGGCTTCTCCGCGGCCCCTGGGGCTCCTCACCGAGTCGGGCTGGAGTTCCGGAGTCCGAGCCCGGTGCGTGCCCCGCGCCGGCGTCCCCGCCACCCCGGCCTGGCCCGCCCGCCCCGCGGCCCGCGCTCACCTGGATGGTCTGGTTGGGGTCCCCGCCGGCCACGGGGCCCCCCACCAACTTGCAGTAGAGGTCCTCGGTGGGGCGCGGGGCGCCGCGCGTCGGGGCCTCCTCGCCGCAGGTGGCGGAGGCGGCGATGCGGACGCCCTCCGCCAGGTTGAAGTAGGGCGGGTGCAGGCTGAAGCCGCTGCCCGCTGCCTCCCGCGCCCGCACCGCGCCCAGCAGCGCCAGCCCGGCCAGCAGCAGCGGCGCGGGGCCCCGGGAACCGCGGGGCCGCGCGCCCGGCTTCGCCATCTTCCAGCTCCGGGGACCGCGAGCGAGGCTGGAGCCTGGCGGGTCTGCAGCGCGGCGCCCGGCCCGGCTCGACTCGGCTCGCTCCGCCCGCGGACGTCAGGCCCCGCCCCGGCCCGCCTGGGCGCCCGAGCCCCGCGCCCCGGGGAGGGGGCGGGGGAGGCCGGGGGGAGGGGCTGCCGGCCGCCTTAACCCTTGGGACCCCGGTCCGGCCGGCCTCTCGGAAGGGACACCTGCTGGCCCCGGGCCGGGCCGTGGGAACGCGACGCCGCGGCGGCCCCCGGGGCGTGGCTCCCGGTCCCAAGCGGCCCCCTCGCGCCCTCGGGCACCCAGGCCCCGGGCGCGCCGGCCCGCTCTTCCCCGTCCAGCGGCTCCGCTCTTTGTTTCCCTAACTTCGGGCACCTCTCGGCGGCCGAGCGCCCCCGGCGGCCCCGGGTCAGGTGCCGCGGCCGGGAGTCAGGCACGCTCGCTCCGGGTCCAGCCCCGGCATCTGCCCCATCCACGGCCCGGCCCGGCCCCACCCGCAACCCCAGAACCGGCAGAGCGACCCGAGCGACCGCGGCCTGGGAGTCCGATCGCTGGGGTCCCCCCGGGATTGAGGGGGTGAACTCCGGAGCGCAGCGCTGCCTCTCCCGGCCTGTTTTTGGTTTTTCACCCCTCATACTGGCCCCCATATCTGCCCCATCCAGCAGGTGTGTGGGAAGGTGCTCTCCGTCAGCTGGGAGTGGCGGTAGTAGCGAGGGAATCTGATCTGCCGAGGGACAGGGAGACCCTGATTAGGGACTCCATGCCTTTCTGGGGGGGCCATGTCAGATTCCATCCCACCCGACCCCCGGCTACCCAGGGTTTGGCTCAAAAATACTCTAAAATAGGGAGGTGTATCAGGAGGGACTGGCCCCATGGGGCCCCTGCAGTGAAGGGAGGATGCCCAGGGCTCCGCCGGTGCCAGGAAGGCTGCCTGTGAAGGAGGACATCTATTGAGCACCTGCGGGGGCTGGGGCTGCAGGGCCAGGTGGGCGCTAACCCTTGTGCCTGGGGATTCCCTGCTTTGGGGCACTGTGGACCCCACTATCTCTGTCTGCCAGTGGAACCCTCCTGCTCAGGGCAGGCACTCAAGGACGCTGGGGAAATGGGGTTGGACGTAGAGGCCTGACTCAGGATTGTGTCCCAGCTGATTCTGCGTTTGGGTGGCTTCGGCCACTGGGTCTCCTCCCCTCCAGCTCCTGGCCCAGATCGGCCTCAAGGGAAGCCCTGATGGGGCAGCTCCCTCCGGGTCTATGAGCCAGGCCAGCTGGGTGTCTGTCCCACTTGAGACCCCCTGGACAGTCCTGGGGGGCCGAGTAAATGTGTGGGTGGCAGCCAGCTGGTCCTGGTGGGAGCTCTGCCCCAGCAGCTGTTCCCGGAAGGTTGCGCCACTAGCCACATCTTCCTGGCTGTCCCCTGGCCTCCTGTGAATCTGACTCCCAAGGGGCTGGAGTGCCGCTTCTCTAGGAGTTGAGAAACAGGCAGCAGGATGACCCTCCCTCTTCTCTCCCCTCTCACCTCCCCTCTCCCCTCTCCTCTCCCCCTACTCCCAGGAAATTCCGTAACTCCACCTGGGGGAGGGGGAGGAGAGGTGGTTCCCCGTCGGAGAGGCTCTGGGTGGGGGAGGGGCTGGCCTAGATGGTGGGGGAGGGGCGACAGGCCATGCTGGAATCCTGAGTCCCCCACGCAGACGGGCCAGCTCACCAGCTAATTTATGATCCCGTGGGAGGAGCAGCCGGAGAGCCGCCTCTGGGCAGTAGCAGGGTTTCCAGATGGGGGATTTGACCTGACCCCGCCCCACCCTCCCTACTGCCCAGAGGTCCCCTGTCACGCACATCACAGCAGAGCACTTTGGCCCCCGGCACCCCCTTGACAGCTGGGGACCTGTCAGCCTGGGGACTGGGGCTGGCAACCTCCCACCCTCCACCCCCCCAGGTCGGCTTCCCAACCCCCGTGGAGGGACCAGCGGTTAGAGGTGAGGGGTGGGAGCCCTCTGAGCCTCCTAGGGGCCAGTCATCCGCCATCCAAGAGCAGGCGGGAGGGAGGGGCGGGAGGGGCCGCCGCCCGAGAATGCGCCCAGCACGGGGAGGGTTAATCCTGGCCGAGCTGCTTCCAGGCAGACAGCTGCCCCAGAGCAACTGGTGGCCCGGGCCTGGGGGGAGGGGGTGGGTGAAGTGGGCAGAGGAGAATGTGGTGAAAGGGGCTGGGCGAGGTGCCCACTCTGCCCACACCTGGTGCCAGCTTATGCGTCCCAGCTGGGGCAGGAGTGGGCGGCATGGAGGATGGAGGTGTTACTCCCGTCGGGCTACACACTGACCTCTTGGCCGGTGGTGGTTCTAGGGGAAGGTCGTCAGCGGGGCTGGGGGCGGGAGACCCATTTCCCGCCTCACATTTCCAGCCAGTCATTTCCAAATGGCCTAGCGAGTGCATCTCCCATCTTGCTCTGACTCCTGGGCCACCCAGCTGCCTTTCCTACTTATGAATTCGGAAACTGGTGGTCAGTTTCCGACGTCGGGGGGTCAGTCAAGAGCGTGTGGTTAGCAAGGGAGAGGGAGTTGGACTGGCATTCATTTTCTCCTCTCGCACGTGTTGGGCCCCTTTTGGGTATGGGGCCCTGAGGTAGTGCCCCCCACCCCCCAAGCAGGCTGCCCTGCCCCAGCCTCTGTCCTAAATCCAGGAGAGAGATGGTCAGTCCTGGGAGGTGGGAGGTGGGTAGTGGGTGGGGGTCAGCTCATGGGGGAGGGCCGTGGAGGCAGCCTGACCGCCTCTGTCCTACTAGGCTCTGGACGTGCCCCGAGGGCAGACCCCAGACCCAGAGCCCCTCCCCACCCAGCCCCAGGGTAACAGAAGCCCTGGGACCCGGGGGAGGTCGGGCACAGGTGGCAGCCTGAGTGGGGAAGAGGTGCTCCTGGACCTAGGTAGGGGGTCTGGCCAATTCCTCCTGAGCCCAGGGGTATGGCCTCTGCCATGTGGCCTGGGCCAGGGGAGCCTGCCCTCAGGACAGTGGCCCTCACCTGAGCCACTGCCCCGACTCCTACGGCATCCCCAGGAGCCCCTGCTCAGCCCCATCTGTGGGGCAGCTGTGGGGACCAGCAGGCCAGGCCATGGGCACACCTGCCTCAGCCCGAGCCGCAACTGTAACCTCTCGGGGAGCAGCTGCGTGGGGCGCCCCTCACTGCACTCAAGCCTTGTCATCGCGTCACAATCATAACCGATGGCTGTGCCTGACCGCCTGTTCCGGAGCCCCCTCTCTTGGGAGAAGCTGCACTGTGGAAGTGGGTCCGCGCAGCCGCGTGGGAGGAAGAAGCCCCGAGCTCTCTGCTCGTGACTGGGAGGGTTTGTCTCGGCAGGAAGAGGTTTCAGGAGAGGCTAGGCTGTGGTTTGGAATATCTGAGGCCGCGTTTCCCTCCCCCAGGGCTGCTCTGATACCTTCCAGGGAGCCCAGCTGGTGAGAACATGTCCGCCATCCGTCCATCCACAGGGCAGGCAGCAAGGCTGATGCTGGGGGCCCTGGCAGCCCGGGTCCAGCCCAGTCCTGCGGAGGGGAGGACGCAGCCCAGCTGGGCGCCCTGAGGACTCGCAGCTGAGAGGAGGGCTCGTTAGAAGGTTGTAAACCCACCTGGTCTGGGGCCGGGAGAGTTCCGGGGCCTCTGGGCCATTGCTCAGCCCAGAACTCTCCCCTGGCCTTGGGCTGGCATGGTCCCCTGGAAGGGCTGGAGGCCAGAGGGCAGAGGACAGGCCTCGATGAGCTGAACGCGCACCAGAAGGCTGGGGCCAGGCTGGAGCCCCAGCATTCCCGGCGGAGGAGGGTCTGGGGCCAGGCCCCTTGATGCTCCTGAAGGAGCAGCGTCTCCCCGCTGCCTGTGGCCCCAGCTGGGCCACCTCTGGGCCCTTCCAGGCCTCTAGGGCATGAGCTCTGGGGAAGCTTGGAGGCCACCAGGTTTTGCGTTGACCCCAACGAGGAGTGGACGGCTTTGACCCCATGCTGCCCAGCCAAGGGCCCCCCTCTGGGAACCTTCTGAGCCTGGAGCTCCGGAGGGTCCACCTCTGCCTGCTGTGTGCCCAGCTCATAGGCCAGCCCCCAGGGTGCCCACTGCAGGCCTGAGCCTCGGGTGTCCTGATGGGGGGGCTTTATACTGGAGGGGGCACAGACAGGCTTAGGTGTGCCCAGTGCCACGAGACGCAGGCTGGCCAGCCCCCCGGGTCCTGGGCTCTCCACGGAGGTTCCCCAAAGCTCCTGTCTCCCACTCAGCTCACCTCCTTCCCAACTGGTGTCCTAGGCAGGCAGGCCTGGCCCTATAGAAAGCACAGGAACCCAGGATGCTCAGACATGTGGGGCTTCATGACTCCCCATGGGGTGGTCAGCATGCTGTCCATGAGCAGAGAGCCCTGACCGGCCAGGAGCCCAGAGTCCAGCTCCCGCTGAGTGTAGGGGAAGCCCCGCCCCGCTGACATGGGGACGCCAGGTTTTGCGAAGTACACCACAAGCTGGAAGGAATCCGGCCGGTCACCTTGTGGGCTGGAACCCTTGCAGTAAGAGCTACGGGTGCTGGGTGGCTGCTGGGGCTGGGCGCTGGCTGGTACACGTGTCTCACCCCATCTCCTCCCAGGCCAAACTGGCTTCTGCTTGTTTTAGGGTAACAGCCAGGCGCCTCACCGCAGCTCCCTGGGCCCTGTGGGGCCTCTCAACTACACCCCGCCTGTCTGGCCAGTTAGCAGAGCCTCCAGCCTTCCCTCCCCCTCTATCTCATGGGGACTTTGGCCTTATTCCCTCTGCGCAGGACACAACAGAGCCCCTGCCCCTTTGTTTGACCACCTGGGCCTCTAGGCACCGCCCCAGAGAGCCATCAGGTATGCGCCTGGCCTGCTTTCTCAGGTGCGTTCATTTTATTAAATCCAATCCCACCTGTGTCCTGCCTTTCCCTAGCCCCAGGCCTGGCGAAGAGGAGGTGCCCAGAGAGTGCCCACTGCTCGAGGGAATGGCCTCTGGGGTTCACCCCCCGCAGGTCCATCCAGGCTGTGAAGGGCCCTGTGACTTTGGGAGGCGTTTGGAGGAAACCTCGGGTTCCCAGGAGAAGCCTCCCCGGCTGTGCCCCAGGGCCCCTTCCCAGCCCAGGGTCTGTGAGCTGGAAGGAGAGGCAGCGCCTGCTGGGGAAGGGGGTGTAGGGAGGGGCTGCCAACTGTGATGCGCCCAGGTGTCTGCATCCCTGCAAGACATCACTCCCCTCCCTGGCTCACCGGGCACCCCCAACCCGGCCCTGGGCTTGAGGGGCAAATCTCAGCAGCACATCTCAGGCCCCAGCCTCAGCGGAGGGGGTGGACCGGGTAGGGGGCCCTAGGAACCCCCGGGGAGGGGGCCTGGGACCTCCCTGGAGATCCAACCATCTCCAGAGAGCGAAGGGAGGGGATGGTTCAGTAGTGAGGTTGCTCTTAGGACCCCAGACCCAGGCACCTCCCTTGAGGAAGGGCACCATCAGGGCACCTGCCAGCACCTTGCTGGGGTGTGAAATTGGGGGTCCGGGCTTCCTGATCGCGGATGTGTGGTGGGGAGCACGTGGGGTGACCCTGGAAGACGGTAACGACATTGCATCAACCACGGCATCCTCCACGCGGGACTGCAGCGCGCACATCGGACACCCATGGGGCCAACATTTCTGCAGTGTCATTTTTTTATCCTACTTGACCTTTGGCCCCTAGTACTCCCCCACCCCCATGCTCACCACCTCCCTGCTCTGTACTCCGGACTGGGCAGCCCTGAGGGGGAAACAGGTGAGGGGCGGGGGGGGGGGTGCCCAGCACAGAGGGAGGGGTGGCACCTGCGGGCCTGGGTCGCCCCTGCCCTCCTCCTTCACAGGACCCATCTCCAGCAGGCCCCTTCCCCTGCCTCGGTCCCTGGGGCCTGGCCAAATGGTTCCCGCGGGGTGAGAGCTCTGCAGCTTCTCCAAGAGGTACCCACAGACAGCCTTATATGGCCAGGAGGACTCACTGCCCAGGCGGAATCTGATCCCACGGGAAGGGCAGGGGTGCGGGGCGGTGCCCCGGGCCAGAGCAGGCCCACACGGGGAGTGGCTGGAATGGCCGCAGCCTCCTGGGCCCACAGTCCCCTAAAGGGAGCCACGTCAGTCCGAGCCCCTCGCCAGCTCTGGGGCATCTGGTTGGGGGCCCTGTGATGAACCACGGGGGCTTGCCGCCCCGGCAAGAGCCATGAGATTCGAGGGCAGCCTGCCCTGCCCAGCACCACCCAAACCGCACCAGGTACGGCCCTCTCCCTGCCTGTGGGGCTTAAGGCCAGCAGCCCCTGCTCTGCCCTTGACCAGCCAGGCCACTGGCCCTCAGCAAGTGGCCTCCTCCTCCCGGGCGGCCCCCGCCACCCAGAGCAGCACCGGGGTCCCTGTGCCACACCCGGGCCCCGCTGGGACTCAGCCCCCCGCCTTGACTCCGCTCCCCAGCCCTCTTCCTCTCCCTCCAGCACCCCTACCTTTCTCTCTTCTGACTCTCTCCTCTGGGCTTCTCATTCTCTGGTTACCCTCTCTCTGGCTCTGTCCCTCTGTCTCCCTACCTCTGTCTGTCTGTCTGGGTCTCTCGGTGTCTCTGTCTCTCTTCCTGCCATCTGCTGCCCTAGATCTGCTGAGCTCCGCTACTCTGGGCAGCCCTAGGGCACCCCTCCTCCGTGTCTCCTGGGGCCTTTGGAGAAGGATTTGCAGCAGTGGTGGTGGCAGAGCCACTGCCTGCCTGCCAGGCCCGTCTGCCCACCTGGGAAGCTCTGGCCGCAGGGTTCCAGTGGCCCTTGCAGGCTGGGCTGGGGAGTGGGCCGGCTGGGGATGACACAGCTCTCCTGGGCTTCTGAGTTGCCACACGGCCCTGGGACACGGCAAGTGGAGGTGGAGTCTACCTCGTCCAGGGGGGCACCACAGTCCACTGCCTGCACGTCGGGGCTGCGGCCCGGGGAGGCCCCAGGCCACGGGCAGAGGGGGACAAGGGCCCACATGGCGCTGGGTGCAGCCACTCCTCAGGCCAGCGTGGGAGGGCAGGGACTCTTGTCACCCGGCTGTTCAGGTGAGCAGAGGAGGCGGGGTGGGCCCAGATGACCCTCTGTGCCTCCCCCGAGCCAAAGGCCCGAGGACAGCGTGGGGGCCCCTGGCCCTTGCCACGTGTGCGCATCTTACCGGCAGGCTCTCGGGGAAACTGAGGCTCGGGTGGTGCTGTGGCCCAGGAAGGGTGAGGCTACAGGGTGAGGGGTTGACAGCTGTCTGTCTGTCCAGGATGTGCTCCAACGGGATGCGGTAGAAGGGCAAGGGCTGCCAGGCCGCCAGGGCCGGGTTGCAGCAGGAGGCCTGGGGCAGCACCTGCCCTGTCCGTCCTCTGTGGTCCAGACTGGCACATCCCCTGGGCTGGCAGGAGCCTGCGACATCTTCCCCAGCGCTGAGCGGGAGGGGGTGAGCTGGGGCCCTGGGGAGCCCTGGCCTGGACGCTGCCCGGGGGTTGAGAGCCACCCACTCTGGGGCCCCCAGCTGTGACAAGGGGTCGCTCCTCTCTCCGTCACCTCAGGTGGCCTGTGTGCCTCTGCTGGAGACTCTCCAGGGCCCCCGGCCCCGCCCCTGCAGCTTCCAAGGCCGTCAAGCTGCCTCTCGCCCCCTTGTTGCCCCCAGCGTTCCAGCCTCACTGGCCTCCTTACAAAGTCTAAGTGCCCCCTCGCATCACAGGACCTTTGCACGACCCATACCTTCCACCAGGAATCTTCTCCCACCCAGCTCTGGGCCACCCTACGGAGCCCAGCTCCGGGCGTACATTCTTCCTTCCTTCATTCAATGACTATTTAATATTTTTATTTATTTCATTTCACTATCTTATTATTTATTTTATGTCCTGAGCCCCGTGCCAAGCAGGTGCTGGGCAGTTGTGACTGGATGCTGGGACACCTGTGCCCCATGGCCTTCACACTGGCCTGGAGGCCCCGGAGGGGGGAGGGCCGGCTGACAGGGAGAGGGCTCAGCGCCCAGGGCCCTGCTTCTCTCGTGCGGCCTGAGGGCCACAGCGCAGAGTGAAAACATCAGACAGTAACAAGTGCGGGCCAGGATGAAGGAAGTCGGGTCCCCTACGCTGCCGGCGGGACGCAGACGGTGCGCCTGTGGACCTAGTGTGGTGCTTCCTGAGAGGAAACGCGGCGTCCCCCCGGGGGTCCACACCCCTACTTCTGGGGGTGCATCCACAGCGATCCCGTGCACAACGTCTGTGGCGGCGCTTTCCATAGCAGCCAAAAGGCGGAAGCAGCCCAGATGCCCATCAGTGGGCGAGCGGGAGTGAGCTGCTCCACACCCACCGCAGCTCTGAGCCTGGCAGGCGGACTCTTTGAAGAAGCCGCTGGAACCGGGAGCCGGCAGTTCGGGGTGCGCCTGGGCCACAAGGCTCGCTGAGCAGGCAGAGCGCAGCGGAGGCGGGAGCGGGTGACGGCAGGTGGAGATGGCCGAGGCAGGGCTGCCTCTGGGTGCCGGACCGCTCCCATCACACAGCCAGCTCGTCCCGTGCTTCCCGTGAGCGCTGGGGAGGCGCAGGCCCGTGTTTAGGGCTGCGGGGAGCCCAAGACACTCAACCCTAAACGGGAGACTGACTCACCCTGTCTCCCCCGAGCGTCCACGGGGCCCTGGGTCACATGCAGCTCAGCCTGCAGGCTCGTGCCTCGGGGCCTGACCGCGAAACCCGCCAAGTACTGGGGCTCCCCCAGGGCCACCAGTGCTTCAGATGCAAGTGACACCCAACCACCTCCGTCTCCTGTCACCCCAATTTCATAAAAGGAGGGCTTGAGAGTATGGAAAGGTGGGGCCGCGGAGGGACCACCGGTTGGGCCCCGTCCCACCGCCCAGGGCTCCGTTCTGGCGGTCCCCTCCAGGACCCCCGCTGGGGGCTCCCCCTGCCGGTGTGGAGAGGTAGGGACGGTGGGTGGGCTCAGCTCCAGGCCTCTGTTTGCCTCAAGTTTCAACATTTACAAAACATTGGTCCTCAGCTCTCCTGGGGAGATATTTCCTAGAGGAATGTAAACACCGGAGATTGGGAAGGCTCGTGCTGGGCTCCGCAGCGGTAGGGTCTCCTGAGAGCACAGTCTCCTTCTCGGAGGGGCTCTGTGGCTGGGTTCCCCCCCCCCGGGGGTGGTAGTGAGGGAGGTGAAGCCTGGGAGTTGCGAGTCACCCCCTCCCTGGGAGCCCGGTCTCCTGTTGCCTCCGTGCTCCATCCAGGGCTTGCTGCGTGATCTCAGGTCAGAGGCGCAACCTCTCTGGGCCCCTGAGCCGATGGGGCTGATCGTGTTCTCCTGCCTGGCTTTGGCCCCAGTCCCTCAGCGCCACCATGTCTCTGTGCCACACACCCAGTGGGGCTTTAGGGAGCTGCCGTTTCTGGTGCCCTGCGCTGGCGCTGGGTGGGCGCCTGATCTGATGCTCACAAAAGCCCATTTTACAGACGGGAGACTGGGGATCAGAGGGGCTATGTGGACGCTGCCTGTCACCAGCGCTGTGACCCCGAGACACTGTGCGACCCAGCCTGCTGGTCAGGGGTCAGGAGGCTGCCGGGTTGGTCAGTCCTGACCTTATCTGCAAGGTTGCTCAGTCCCCGTCCCGAGGGCTTGCTCCTGCCTGGACATGTGCCCACGCGCTCTGTAGCAACAGCTGACCCCAGGCATCGTCAGCGAGGCCCCAGCCCCGGGAAGCCGAGCGGGGCAGAGCCTGCCAGGAGGCCGTCCGGGCCCAGCAGGAGGCTGGCACAGGCCGCCCTCAGGGCCTCCGGTATCTCCACCGGAATGCACCGAGCGCCCACCCCTGCCCACCCAGGGGGAGGAATGTGGCCGAGGCTACGGGAGCAGGGAGCCTGGGGGCGGGTGGTGTGGTAAGAGGCCTCCCGCCACCTTCTGGAATCCTCGGCCTGCCTCTCCCCGCCCCCACTGCAGAGCGAGCCTCTGGGCCTCCTCTCCGCAGGCTGCAGGGGCTCTGGGGTGACCAGTGTGAAGGGGTGGCACCTCCCAGGGCTGGTCCCTGCGTGACAGCGTCCCTTCCTCAGAGAGGCCTTCCCTGACCACCTGACCTACGGCCCCCTCATTTGGGCCGTTGCCCTTCAGAGCCCTAGACCATGCCCCATTGGCATCCTGGGCCAGACGCCTCCCTGCAGGGCCCTCCTGGGCACCGTGGGGTGTTCAGCAGCATCCCGGTCTCTACCCACTAGCGGCCAGTAGCACCCTCCCCTCCCCCAGGCAGGGCAGTCAGCCGGACAGTCAGTATGTCCTGGGGGGACTGTCCTGGGATGAGACCCACTGCCCCAGACCTTCCTGAGATGAGACATTAATTGTCCTCTTCCCCAGGCCAGGAGCTCCCCGAGGACACGGGTCACCCGTCCTGAACGCTGCAGGGCCCGTGCCTGCCCAGGGGCCCAGGACAGCGTCCCGGCCCGCACGGCCACCTGCTCGAGGTCACAGCAGGTCAGGGGGGCGGCGCCTCCTGGCTGGGCCCTGCAGGACATCCTGGGGCCTCAGAGTCCCAGAGAGCCTGTGGAGCTGGGCAGGGAGCAGAGAAGCTGCCCAGAGCCCAGAGGAGCTGTGGGGCCGGGCTGTGCCGGACAAGCCCGGGCCGCGCCCGCTCACGCGGGGCAGGAATCTGGATTCCGTCACTCTCCACCTGGGTTTTCCAGGCCCAGCAAACCTCTGTCCCTGGGCATGTTTCTGCAGCAGCTGACATGCTCGGCTGCCTGGTGCTCAGAGGCTGGGCTGGGCCCCACAGGCAGCCCTGTCCACCCGGGCCCCCTGCTGGGTGTCCCCAGGGCAGAGCAGGGAGGTGAAGGACCTTCAAACCGCCACTTCTGAGTGCTCCGTGCCTGAAAGCCCACCATTAACCCTCCTTAGGGCTCAGCTTGGGCGGGGGGGCGGGGCGGGGGGGTCCTCTCCGCCGGCACAAGGGCCCATCCTGGCTGCGCTGCGTCCCACCCCTCCACCCCCAGAGCCCGAGGCTGGGTTCAAGCCCTGCCCTGCATCCTAACTCCGTGAATGGGGGGAGCCACTTCCTCTCCCTTGGCCTCAGTTTCCTGCGCTGTACATGCTGCCGGTTCCTCCCAGGGCAGGAAGAGCCGGTCCAAGGTCACCTCCCAGACAGACAGACAGATAGACCGCAGTACCTGTTTCCACTGAAGAGCACAGCAGTAAAGGGGTGGGTGGAAGAGTGGTCTTTCCCTCCCGAGGTCTGTGCCCGCCCGCAGGTGTACAAGGCCCCCAGCTGCCCGGTCCTGTTGAATGCTCCCCTCCACCCATGGGGGAAGGGAGAACAGCTTCGACCTTCTGATGGGGCAGCTGAGGCTGAGAAAGGAGATGGGGGACTTCCCTGGCGGTCCAGTGGTTAAGATTTCACCTTCCAATGCAAGGGGTGCAGGTTCGATCCCTGGTCAGGGAGCTAAGATCCCACATGTCTAATGGCCAAAAACCAAAACATAAAACAGAAGCAATATTGTAACAAATTCAATAAAGACTTTAAAAATGGTCCACATCAAAAAATCTTAAAAAAAAAAAAAAGAAAAGGAGAGGGGCCGGGGCCGGGGGGTCGGCACTAGAAAACAGGCCTGCCCAGTTCCCAGGTCTCAGCCTTAATCACTGTGCTGCCCCTTCAGGATGGCGGGGCCCAGGACAGAGGTCAGCCTGGAGCCAGACCCCGGTGTCCGCCCCCAGCAGGCCTGGCCCGGGGGGTAAAGGTGGGCCTTGCTGCCTGCTCTCTGCAGCCTGCTTGCTTTGAACCTGAAACTCCACCGGCTTGGCTGGAACGTCGTGGCCTGTGGCCAGCATGCTGAGCCCGCAGCATGTCCACGAGGATGAGCCAGCTGGACGCTGTGTGCGTGCCTGGGGCGGAAGTGCCTCCTTTCCTGTCCTTGGCTCAGTCCTTGTAGCCCGGCCCCACCGGAGGGATGGGGCCAGAAGATGGACGTTCTTGGGTGTCTCTGACCTCAGAGTCCTCTCCGCTGGGTGTCAGCCGGGGTCCGGGAGCCCGGCCCGGCCCCCCACTCCGCCTCCAGAGTGCCTGCGCCTGTAACTGGGGAAGGGGCCCGCGAGGGCCTCCCAGGAGCCACCCAGACCTGCCCCAATGCCAGCGCAGTCAGCAGCACGGCCTGCCTGCCTGGGGGAACATGGATGTAAAAACCCAGGGGGAAAACAAAAACAAAAACAGAGGCTTCCCTGGTGGCGCAGCGGTTGAGAGTCCGCCTGCCGATGCAGGGGACACGGGTTCGTGCCCCGGTCCGGGAAGATCCCACATGCCGTGGAGCGGCTGGGCCCGTGAGCCATGGCCGCTGAGCCTGCGCATCTGGAGCCTGTGCTCCGCAACGGGAGAGGCCCCAACAGTGAGAGGCCCGCGAACCGCAAGAAACAAAAACAAAAACAAAAAACCCAGGGGGTGGAAGCTCAGGGTTTGTGTTCCCTACCACGTGTAGGTTATACCTCAATGAAAAAATCTCATATGGTAAAATAAATAGAATGACAAAAGAAAGTAAAACAGAAGAGAACGTGACACTGGCCAGACACTCTCAGGCTCCCCCAGGCTCTGACAGCCTGCGAGTAACGATGCCCAAGGCCCCACAGCCCAGGTCACCGAGGCTGGGCCCACGTGCTGGGGCTGCACGCCAGCTGGGACCTCCCTTGAGCCTCACGGAGACTGGGGAGGGCCGGCATCTGCCTATCTCCCTGAGGCCAGAGGATGGTCTGGAATCACGGCTGGGGGCGGTGGCACCGGGACCTGCTGGGTGGGAGCCCCTCTGAGGCAGGAACTCTGTCGTGAGCTGGGCCTTCTCCTGAGAGAAGAGGGCAGGCAGGAAGGGCCAGTGGTCACAGCTCCTGGCCGGGTCTGCACAGGGAGAAGCCTGTCCCTTGGCCCTGAGCTGCAGCTCACTCTGGCCCGCGCCCAGGCCCGGAAGGAGGGTTTCCTGGTTTTGGGGCTGGTTCCCTTCTACACACAATACATTTCAGGCTGACCTGGCCCCACCCGGCCCAGAAGCAGCCACTCTGGGAGGAGGAGGGAGGCGCCCCAGGAAGGCTGTGAGCCTCGCTTACCTGTCTGTGAGGTGGGCCCCCAGGATGGTGCTGGGGGATGGGCAGCGGATGCCGCACACGGACACCATCCAACACCACTAGCCGCCGTCACCCAGCTGGGCGGCCTGAGTGAGGACCCGTGAGACACTGGGGTGGTGACAGTGCAGCTTCTGGAGTCGTCAGCCCAGGGTTCAAATCTATAGCGGTGGGACCTGGGGTCACAGCATAATAATGATGGTGATAGCGGTGACGAAGAAGGTGGCAGTGATGTTGACCGTGACGATGGGGGTGCTGAGGGCCTCCTGAATGCCGCATCCACGCTGAGCACCGCCTGTGTTAACCCTCCAGAGCGGTGCTCTTACCGCTGTCCCTACTTTAAAGCCAGGAGGAGGAGGAGACAGCTAAGCTACCTGTCATACAGCTACGAGGCAGAGGGAGGGTGCAAAGTCAGCCTGCCATACTGATGGGAACTGGAAGCCAGGGCGATCTAGAGCACTTGGGGGTGCAGCGGGCAGTAACAGGTGTATGCTCTGTAGACACGGAAGTGCTCGGGGATCCTGATGGGGACCATCCTGCTGAAGAGCCGCTTCTCTGAGCCCCTGGGAGCTGCCCCGGGAGCTGCAAAAAGGGCTCAGGACAGTGTCTTCAAGTGCCAGGTCCTCCCATCCCCAATCCCTTCATCCCACCCAGCCTCTGGCCCTTTTCCAACCTGGAGACCCCACAGGAAGCTCAGTAAACAAGTCACCCCTCGGGCACGGGGCGAGGGGCCAGGGGCCTGAGGGAGGTGCCGGCCCCCTTCAGCCGGCAGGAAAGTGGGCAGAGAGTGGACAGGTGAGCCTCTGCCCTTGGGCCCCTCGCAGGGCTGCCTGCAGGGTCAGGTGCAGCTCTTGGGCGCCCCATAGTGGCTGCTGGGGAGAGTACAAGTGGGATGTGGTGACACCTCTCCCCAGGTTCCTGACCTCTGGCGGCCTCCAGCCTGAGTAGCTGCCCTCGGCCACT
Organism: Delphinus delphis; assembly: GCF_949987515.2. Lineage (NCBI taxonomy): Eukaryota > Metazoa > Chordata > Mammalia > Artiodactyla > Delphinidae > Delphinus > Delphinus delphis. Next base: position 1,400,435 of record NC_082697.1, on the reverse strand, counting down.
TCAGATGCCAGGAGGCCCTGCTGATGGAAGGCCCACGTAGGCTCCCTTCAGGGACCACTGGCTCCTCTGTCTGTGGGACCTGAGACTTCACACAGCAGGGTTTCTTAAAGGTGGGGTGGGCTCATCCAGATTTCACAGGCCCGAGGGTGGGGTCACAGGGCTTCCTTTTGAAGATCTTGGCCTTGGGATCCCACCTCGGGGAAGGTGAGACTGTGATGTCTTGTGTGTGCGCCCACGTGTGTGCATGCGTGCGTGACCTATAGTCTTAAATGTTTGGGTTTTTTTTTTGCGGTACGCGGGCCTCTCACTGTTGTGGCCTCTCCCGTTGCGGAGCACAGGCTCTGGACGCGCAGGCTCAGCAGCCATGGATCACGGGCTCAGCCGCTCCGCGGCACGTGGGATCCTCCCGGACCGGGGCACGAACCCATGTCCCCTGCATCGGCAGGCGGACTCTCAACCACTGCGCCACCAGGGCAGCCCCACCTTGATCATTTTTAAGTGTGCAGTTCAGCAGTATTAAACACATACATAATGTTGTGCAGCTGTCACCACCATCCATCTCCAGAACTTTCTCGTCTTGTAAAATGGAACTCTATACCCCTTAGACACTAGTACCCCACTCCCATCTTCCAGCCCCGGGCTCCCACCATTCTACTCTCCATCTAAATTTGACTCCTCTAGGTACCTCGTATGAGTGGAATTACACAGTATTTGTCTTTCTATGACTGGCTTATTTTAATTCGCAGAACATCTTCAAGGTTCGTCTGTACCCGTGTCACAATCTCTTTCCTTTTTAAGGATGAATAATGTCCCACTGTATGCACAGCCCACATTTTGCTTATCTGTTCATCCACCCATAGACGCCTGGGTTACTTCCACCTTTTGGCTCTTGTGAAAAATGCTGCTGTGAATATGGGTGTGCAAATACCTCTTCAAGACACTGCTTTCCATTCTTTTGGGTAAATGACCCAGAAGTGGAATTGCTGGATCACATGGTAGTTCTTCAGTTTTTGAGGAACCACCATACTGTTTCCCACAGCAGCTGTACTATTTTACATTCCTACCAACAATGCACAAAGGTTCCAATTTCTCTATATCCTTGTCAACACTTATTTTTATAATATATTATTTTTTATAGTGGGCGTGAGTGGTACCTCGTTGTAGTTTTGACTGGCATTTCCCTGATGATTAGTGGATGCTGCACATGTTTAAATGTTCCTATTGGCCATTTGTATATCTTCTCTGCTGAAATGTCTTTCGGAGTCCTTTGCCCAATTTTTTTTTGCGGTATGCCGGCCTCTCACTGCCGCGGCCTCTCCCGTTGCAGAGCACAGGCTCCGGACGCCCAGGCTCAGCGGCCATGGCTCACGGGCCCAGCTGCTCTGCGGCATGTGGGATCTTCCCGGACCGGGGCACAAACCCGCGTCCCCTGCATTGGCAGCATCGGCAGGCGGACTCTCAACCACTGCGCCACCGGGGAAGCCCCTTTGCCCATTTTTGCATTCGGTTGTTGTTGTTGATTAGTTTTAGGAGTTCTCTCTATATTGTTAATACTAATCCCTTATCAGATGTATGATTTGCAAATATTTTCTCCCATCTTTGGGTTGCCTTTTTACTCTGGTGATGGTCTTTTTAAGAAAATTTTATTTAAAAAAATTTTGGGTGGCCATGCCACGAGGCACGTGGGATCTTAGTTCCCCAAACCTGCACCCCCTGCATTGGAAGTGCAGAGTCTTAACCACTGGACCGCCAGGGAAGTCCTGATGGTGTCTCTCTTTTTTTTTTTTTTTTAATGAATTTATTTATTTTTGGCTGCATTGGGTCTTTGTTGCTGTGCACGGGCTTTTCTCTAGTTGTGGCGAGTGGGGGTCTACTCTTTGTTATGGTGTGTGGGATTCTCACTGTGGTGGCTTCTCTTGTTGAGAAGCGTGGGCTCTAGGCACACGGGCTTCAGTAGTTGTGGCACGCGGGCTCAGTAGTTGCTGCTCATGGGCTTAGCTGCTCCATGGCATGTGGGATCTTCCTGGACCAAGGCTCGAACCCGTGTCCCCTGCATTGGCAGGCAGATTCTTAACCACTGCGCCACCAGGGAAGTCCCCCAATGGTGTCTTTTTGATGCACAAATTTAATTTTTCATGAAGTCCAATTTTTTTTGGTTGTTGTTGCTGCTGCCCGTGCCTTTGGTCTCATATGCAAGAAATCATTGCCAAACCCAATATCATGAAGGTTCTGTCTTATGTTTTCTTCTAAGAGTTTTATAGTTTTACGTATTGTGTTTATGGACTTGATCCATTCTGAGTTAATTTTTGCAATTGGTGTGAGGTAAGGGTCCAGCTTCATTCTTTTGCATGTGGAGACCCAGTTTTCCCAGCACGCTTGTTGAAAAGACAGTCATTTCCTTCTTAAACGGTCCTCGTCAGCTTTTTGGTGCTCCGGGGCTCTAGCTGTCTCCGTCTCCTGCCTCTCAGCTACAATCTGGTTTTTTTTTTTTTTTTTGCGGTACGCAGGCCTCTCACTGTTGTGGACCCCGTGCTGCGGTGCACAGGCTCCGGATGTGCAGGCCCAGCGGCCATGGCTCACGGGCCCAGCCGCTCCATGACATGTGGGATCCTCCCGGACCGGGGCACGAACCCACATCCCCTGCACCGGCAGGCGGACCCCCAACCACTGCGCCACCAGGGAAGCCCCAGAGACAATCTCTTGATGACCAGGCCTAGCTGGGCTGACCCACACACTGACAGACAGGCAGGCCAGCTGTGCAGACCCCCAAATGAGACAGACTGGCACCTGGGACCCTTTGCTGCAGGGCTTGCACCTGGACAAACGTCTCCTTGAGCTACACAACATTGTACAAAAAAACTGTATGGGATGAAAAATAGCAGCATAATGCACACTGGAGGCAAACTATGGACAGAAAGATACAAAAAGACCAAAAACCCAGCTGCCACTTTTAAAGAGCTGGGAGCAAGAACAGGGTACATGGAGCAAAAGCAGGGTCCTGCGCATGCGCCCTGCACACCCCACCACCTAAGGGGTGGGCAGACCACCTAAGCCACCCCTCTGGCCCGAGCCCTGGACCTGCCCCTATCCTCACCCCATATAAGAAACCAGCTCGACTCCCCTGGGGAGCTAGCAAGGGAACCTGTTACTTGTTTCCACTCCCCCCTGCTGCAGCAGGAGCCCCGATAAAGCCTTGCCTGAATTTCTTGTCTGGCTTCTTATCAATTTCTACTGATTAGGGAAGGCCAAGAACCCTGGTCCGTATCACAACCACAAACATGAACACGTAATGTCTGTGCACGTGCTGGGGGTCCTGGAAAAACTCACATCTCTCACGGCTGGCATGAACATGGAGTGTGACCTTCCTACAGGGCGCTGGCCTCGGTGACTCACTCCTGATGCCCAGCTGCTGGCGCCCAGCGGAAGCAACAGCAGACACACTGCCCGCAAGAACACTGGTTTCCGGGTACGAGGGAACTGGCGGCCTCAGCCCCCACCAGGCCCAGATGTTAAACCCTCCCAGAGCCGCACAGAAGTTGGCAGTGACTCAAATGGGGCACCGTGTGGCCAAGCTGATGGGGAGCATTTGCACGTCACCACAGCGTGAGCAGACACAGTCCTGGGAAGTGAGCTGGGAGCCCAGCCTGGGAGGATGGGGAGGGCGTGTCAAGCAAAGGGGCCTTTGGACTTCGGAGACTCCACGGCCAGGCTCAGCCCGGGCAGCAGGCGGAGGCCAAGTGCGCAGGGTCTGGAGTCCACCCACGAGGGGCCTTCCCTCTCCTCCGCGAGATGAAGCCCAGGAGGATGTTTTAGTCGAGGCTGCAGGGCACGCCCCCAGGAACGCAGGGCGGGGGACCCTGGGAAGTCAGCTCTGCAGCCTGGAGTTTTCCTATTTTCTTCCTTAACGGACCCTTAGCACCAGGAGAGACTGCTCCGTGGAGGATGGAGTGGGCGTGATGTGGGGGGAGGGGTCCTGGGCAGGGGCCGGATGGTGCAGGGAAGGGCTGAGGGGGCTCGACCTGGTTCTGCCACGAGGCTTGGCCGAGCTCCTTCCCCGCTCAGGCACTGGTTTCCCGAGGGGTTGTCTTCCACGGCCTGGGAGGGCGCCCCCCACCCCAGCCCTGCCGCTCCTCCCTCAAGACCGCAGGGGCTCTCCCCACTCTTCGCTCTTAGAACCAACGGCGCCCCTCCTGCGTCCACGTTCATGATGCCCGGCTTGTCTCCGGGGAAGCGCTTCGGTCCGCAGCTCTCACGTGCCCGTTCCAGGGCCCCCGGCCCCCGCCCTCGCCCCCCGGGTCCGCAGGTCCTGACTGAGCGGCCGCGGGCACCGGGCGGTCCCGGCGACGGGAAGCGCCCGCCCTGGGCGCAGCCCACCGCTGCGGGGACCCGCCCGCGGGCGCCCTCGCGAGTCCGCGCCGGCCACCCGCCCAGCACGGCGACTCGCCCTCGAGGCGCGGCCGCGGCCACCTTGCGGTCGCCAGACGTCAGGAGGCTCTCACCCGCCGGAAGCAGAAGTGCGTCAGAGCGGCCGGCCTTGCTCTCTGCGTAGAGTCGCGGGGGCGTGCGGGACCCGGAAGTACTCGCCAAGGCCCCGCCCCACCCGCTAATAGCACTGCCGGGGGAGAAGGCCCTTCCTCTGTGCGCTCGCGCTCGTTGTGGTGCCACCAGGTAGGTCTCGCGGCCGCGGTCGGGGTCGGGGCCGGGGCCCGGGCTGGGTGGCGGCGCGGGGGCCTGGGTCGGGGCGGGGCGGGGCGGGGACGGACTCGGGCGTGCGTGGGTCGGGGCCTGGGCGGGGTGGCGGCCCGGAGCCCGGGTCGGGGCGGGGACGGACCCGAGCGCGCGGACACGGCCCGTCCTCACGGCGCTGCTGGGGGCTCCACAGACGCTCCCTCAACATGCAGAACGACGCCGGCGAGTTCGTGGACCTGTACGTGCCGCGGAAATGGTGAGCATCCTCCGCCCCGGTCCCTGCATCCCCCGCCGCCGCCACCGGCCGCCGAGCCCTCTCCCTGCCCCTCGCTCGCCGAGCCCCGTCCCCGCTCACTGCGCTCCCCCCGCAGCTCTGCCAGCAACCGCATCATAGGCGCCAAGGACCACGCGTCCATCCAGATGAACGTGGCCGAGGTGAGCCGGGCGGCGGGACGGCTTGTCCCCTGGGGAGAGGCGAGGTCTGGGCGGGCCTCACGTCGATTCCCAAACCCCAGGTTTAGACCCGAAGGCGTTTGGGTGCACCTCTTTGTGACCCCCATTCTTGATTCTCGATTCATAGGTTGACAAGGGGACAGGCAGGTTCAACGGCCAGTTTAAAACCTATGCCATCTGCGGGGCCGTTCGCAGAATGGTGAGTGTTCCCCGGCCTCGCTCAGCGGGCCTTTGAACCGGAGCGGCATCTCCCTCCCTGTTCCCACCCTGAGCAGGTTCGTTGGCAGAAGAGACTGCAGCCTGCTGCACTGGACTGTGCTGGCTGCCAGCCCCTTCCTGGGGGTGGAAAAGGGTGCTCGGGGGCCCAAGAAAGGGCCCACCCTGAGAAAACAGGCAGGCGATGACCTTGGAGCTTCCCAGTTATCACAGCTCCTTGCAGCCCCAGGGGTCTGACCCCTGTACCGTCAGGGGTCTGCCTGATGCTAGCGTGTCTGCCCTTGGTCGGTTTGGACGGCAGTGTGGCTGAACCTCTGGCCAGCAGGGTGCCTGGTCCCACTGTGCGTTCTCCCCTAGGGCGAGTCAGATGACTCCATTCTCCGACTGGCCAAGGCTGACGGCATTGTCTCAAAGTAAGAGGACGGGGGTTTGGGCACAGAGGCCCAGGACGTCTTTGGAGACTAGGTTTTAAAGTTCTTCCTTTTGTTCTAGGAACTTCTGACTGGAGAGGATCCTGGATGTGGAACGTGTGTTATAAATAAAGAGTGAAAACCTATCTGTTGTTTCACTTCTGTGCTTCGGGTTGGGGGAGGGAGGGTTCCTCTGTGCTCTGGAGGGTCGGGGCTGGCGTTTTGCTGTGATTGGAAGGGGCTGGCCGGCTGAAGGGCAGCCTATGACACGTTGCAAAACCAAATTTTACTTAAAGCACAAATACATTACTTTTTGCAAACAGATCCATGACACTTGACTAAACAGTGAGGTCAGATGGCCACTTAAGCGCTCATTTAAGTCCACAGCGCCTCCTAGGCACTGAGGGCGTGGCCCCAGGCCCTTGGATACAGATGTCTGGGCTGGTTCTAGGCGGTGACATTTTAGGCTGGAGTTTAATGCCTTAAATACTGGCTTCATTTGAGTACCACACAGTGGCAGCTGTTGACATTAAAAAGGACGCAATGCACTAAAGGGAAGGTTACAGACGGGTTTGGTGAATGACTAATTCTCACTACACGAACAGGTAAAGTTTCTGTATCAGCCATTCTAATTAACATCTGTATAGACATTTCCAGGAAGATGTGTTCCTCAAGGCTGAATTGTAAACCAGGACGTACATTTTGTAAGTCGGTCCCCTGCAGTGCCTGTAACAGGAGTGTCCTTGAGACGCTGTGTTGGCTGGACAGGTCACTTGCAGAAGGGTTGCCTGGAGCCTAGCAGCTTCATCCTTCCAGCCCTCCTTGGTGCACGTCAGGTGTGGGAGCCATCTTGGGGAAGACGGGGAAGAGGCACTCCTCAATAAATAAGGTCAGGATACAGACTGGGGCTTCACGCTCCGTCCTGCAGTTGTCCCCCTCTCCTCCCTTAGCCCAAGCGGCTGACTGAGGAAGCAGGAAGAGCAGCCAGCAGGGCGGGAGCCGCCGTCCTGCACCCCTGCTGGGGTCTCAAGTTGCTGGTGGTTGAGCGCTCTGATGAGGGCTGGCCTCTGTTCTGCAAAAGCACCGGTGCACACGCGTAGAATGCAGGGTGGGGCTGTCCCGGAGCCCCTCCAGTGACAAGCTTATGGGACAGCAGTAGGGAAGCAGCTTAATGGCCCAGCCAACACGGTCCTTTCTGAGAGCAGCTGACCCGTGAAGGAGAAGCTCCAGCCCACGGTCTTCAGTGTTTCTGGTGGGGCAGCAAGTGGATGAACTGGGCCATGTGTAGCGTAGAGAAGCTGGCGTGCCGGGCACACACCTGCCCAGGACAACGACCGGCCTTTGGGGTCGGCTTGGTGTGGCGGCTCCTCTGGCCCAGGTGGCTCCCACTTCCTGCCGGGAGAAAGAACGCTGGCCCGACCCTTGCGGGGAGGCAGGGCTGTGAAGGGGTCAGTCTCCTCCCTGCTGGAGGCTCAGGTGTGGTTCAAGTCACAACTTCAGCAGACGCCGTTTAACCGGCTTCTGTGCCCTCAGGAAAAAAGACCCAAAGAACCAAATCCTACACGACAGTAAACACGGTTTCTCCACAATATTGCGTAGGAAGATCAAGAGCCAGCAATCCAGTCATCCTGAAGGTCCCCAGTGTCGTGGGCAAGGGGCGGTCTTCCCGGTGAGACGGATCCTTGCGTGGGGTGGGCTAGTTCTGTGCCCAGAGGCCTGCTGGGGTGTGTGACCCCCAACAGGGCATCGGGACTTCACAGTGATGTGATCCTTGGAAGAACAGAAGTCTGAGAGTAAAAAAATGAGACTAAAACCAACCAGGGGTCTGCTATCCTTGGCTTCGGCTGACGCCAGAGCTGTGTGTGTGGATGTGGGTACGTGGGTGCACACCCCCCGAGGGGGCTGTGCTGGGCTGGGAAGGAGCCGGGCCGAGGGGGGAGTGGGGATTCCACAGTGCGGTCTCCACGTCCGAAAACCCCAAACAGCCGAGATTAATGCCCCAACAGGTTAACGCTGGCAATCCAGCGCGTGCAGTGAGGTCTGGAGACCCAGATCTCCACGAGACACTAGTGCAGTGGCTACGATGGTAGCAGAAGGCTGGGTGATGCAAAGAGGAGAAAAGCTGTGAAGTCAGGATCCACCACCGCGCAGCATTAAGTCCTGGTGCCAGACCAGGCACAGGAAAAAAAGAAACAACAAAGCCCCACATTTTGTTCACGGAGGAACGCAGCAGGGCTCTCCGAAATACCGCGGTGGTGTGGTGTGCTTTGGAATGGAAGCCATGTCCCTCCAGGGAAGCCAGGGCGTGGGGGAGCGGTGGCACCAGCCGGCGAGGGCCGCGGGTCCACACCCAGTGCCTGGAAATGCGCCCGCCGGCCCACGACGTGCCAGGAGCGCCCACAGGGGCCGGGCCACGCTAGAACTGCTGCGTGAGGCGTCGGTAATGAGGTAACACCTGGTTCTCGGGAAGGTAGAGAGCAAGTTCCAGGGCCACGAGCACCGTGAACTCAAACCCAATCAGATCCCGTCTGTTGAACCGAAACTTTTCTTCTAACTTCTGTGTTGAAGAAGAGAGAGGGGTTGAGCTGCGGCCCCTCCTCCGGTTCCCGGCCAGGCGGCCAGGTGGCTGGGTCTGGACGTGGGGGGTGGTCCTGCCTCCCGCAGCCGGGAGCGGGGGGATAGGGACGTGCATACTCACATCGATGAGCTGCTTCACGTCGTTCTTGCGGAGGTCGCTGCTGATCTTGGCGGCCAGCAGCACGCAGGCGCCCGCACACAGCTTGCGGTTCTGCTTGTTGACCTTGCCCTGCAGGATCAGCTTCTCGAAGTACACATAGGCCATGGACACCGTCACGGGCTCCAGACCGCTCTCCTCAGACAGGTTCCACATCTCGCGTTTCAAACTGCGGGTTTACACGGGAGCCAAGGGCTTTGGGGCCAGGAAGCGCCCACGTCCCTGCTTGAGGGGTGTGCCTTTGGGCCACCAGAAAAGCGCCATTTCCTCCCAGAGGCTGTGGCCCGGCGCTAGGGCCCACGTCTTGGTGGGCGGGCAGCAGGCTGGTCTTGGTCTCCACTTGGCCCTCGGCTGGGCCCGCGGCACCCAACTGTCCTCAAGGGGACCCCCCGGAGGACAGAGTCCCCGTGCTCCTGTGGCAGTGAGGGGGCCGTGTGGGGAGGGAAGGTCAGTGCAAAGGCCCTGAGGTGCGGCCGTGCTGAGGCAGAGTCTGGACCTCTGGCTGTGAGGCCTCAACCTCGTCATCTATCAAGTGGGGACGGTCACAGGGCCCGGCTCAGGGGCTGTGGGCACCAGTGAGGAGGAGCCCTGCAGGTGTGGGCAGGTATGAGAAGCACCGAGGGCACCTGACCAAGGAGGCGGCAGGGGAGCTGCTGGCACTGGCCTGGCTGGCTGGCGGGAGGGGCTGAGGAGGGGCGCGTCCCTTTCTCAAGCTCAGGGATCTGCGTGGACCCGGCCTGGCGGCAGCAGTGTGAGAAGCCCCTGTCGGGCAGCGGGCTTGGGGACGCCCGCCTCGGCCCTCCTCACCTCCTGATTTTGCTCAGCGTCAGCTTGATGTGCGGGAACTTCTCCCGGAAGGTCTCGTTCATGTCCTTCTTGAGGTCGGAGGGCTTCACGTACTCTATCACTGTGGTCTGCGACGGATAAGGACCGTCCCCATGCAGCCCCAGGGACGTCTGCACGCCACCTGGGCCTGCAACCGTGAGGCCCCGGGCCCGAGAGAACAATGCCAAGACGTGGGGGAGGCTGGGCCCAGGGCGCGTAGCTGCCCCCGCCCCTGGTGCCAGCCCACAGCCCAGCCCTGGGCGGCGCCCCTACCATGTAGGACGCGAAGATGAGGACGCGCTTGTGCTTGCCGCAGGGCCACTGAGGGTCATCCAGGAGGTCGGGGTTGTACTCCAGGGCATCCCCTGCGTCGGCCCCTGCGAGCAGAGGGCAGCCCTGACCCACCACAAGCCCCGGTGAGTGGCTTGGCCAACCCCAGCCTAGTGCCAGGCAGCAGCTGTGCTGAGGGCGTCATCGTGGGACAAGGAGAGTGGGGTCAGGGGCTCCAGGTGTGGTCCCCCTCCTCGGGGGCCGGGGTCGGGGAGGACGTCCTGATGAGGAGGGGCCCCCGCCCAGAGCCATCGGTGGGTGCAGGTTCTCTGCGGCTGGGCTCAGGGGCAGCACAGGGCGTGTGCTCTGGGGGCCCCCCTCCTGAGAGGCTGCGGCGGACCCGCTCCCCAGGCTTGGGCTGAGGACTGTGGGGCCACCTGCCCTGCTCCCGGTCAGGGCCCTTGGGCTACCTAGTTCCGAGCCAGCTGGCGCTGCCCTGGGCGGGATGGGTTTGCATCTGGGCCCCAGCAGAGCGCGGGGGGCACTGGGCCGGGGCTGAGGTGGCGGGCCATGGCTGTCCGGCTTGAGCGTGACCAGGGCGTTGGTGGGGTACAGGAACTTGGCGTAAGACACAACCTGGCAGGCAGTGCATCGGGCTTAGCCCCGCCGCCCCGTCCAGGACCAGAGGTCCAGCCAGGTCCCTCCTGACCGCTGCAGCTCCCGCCGCCCAGGGCTGACGCTGCTCCCCGCTTGCAGGTTCCAGAACGCCCCGCCCCTCATCTGGGATCTGCAGCCGGAGCTCTTCCCTGCCTCGGGGGCCCCGACCTCCCATCGTCACCAGGCCCCCACGAGGCGACCGGCCTGTTTGGGCGTCTGCTCCTACCTTTCCATCTGCCCCCAGCTCGACGCCTTCCAACTGGAAAACCATCTCGGAAGACACGGAAACGCCGCCGGACGGATGCCTCTGCTTCTGGCTGTCCACCCTCAGGTCACTGCAACGCATGGGACAGGACAGAGCTGCCGGCCCCGCCCCCGACCTTGCGCAGGTGGGAGCTGAGCCCCAGGGGCCCACAGCCCCCCACCTCCCCACCCTCGAGGCCCTGTAGCAGCCTCAGCAGGGGTCACGAGGACTCCCGCTATGAGAGCCGTCTCTGTCTCAGCTCCTTCCTGGTCCCAGGCCCTTCCTGTTCAATCTCCCTGGTGGTGGGCTGGCCTCGGCTTCACCTCAAGTCACTTCTCAGGGGTGCGCCCTCCGCCTGCAGCCACACCCTCGGGCACACGGGTCCCGATGCGCCGTCCCCACCCTGACAGCCGTCTCCCTCTTCCCGGGACTATGCGCTGGGCACAGCTGCCTGGCCTGGTCACGGGATGCACAGCAGTGTCCCGCCAGGAGGAACATCCCAGGCACCGACGTTTAGCAGCTCAAACGGGATAACGGTGCGGACGCGCCCCTCCCCGAGGACCAGGACCCAAATGGCCTTCGAGCTCTCAAGCAGCTTCGGCAGAAGCTGGTCTGCTGGCCCCGTGTGAGGCTGCGATGGTGTGGAGCTCCCGGCCGGTGGGGACCAGCCGCTCACCTGACACGCAGGCCTTCTCCATAGGGCAGGACCGAGAAGGCCGCACACAGGGACCGTTTGGCGCAGATGAGCACGATCCTGCGGGAAGGATGGGGTCAGGGCAGGGCGGCAGGCGTTTCCCTTCCTGCCTAGACTCAGATAGGAACTGCCCCAGGCATTGGGGGACGCCCGGGATGGCAGTTCATACGAGAGAGGCCAGGCTGTGCAGACACCAGAGGCAGAGGCACGTGCCCGAGGACGGCTGGTCAGGGAAGCCCATCCTCGGGCATCCCAGCACGGCAGGAGCCTCACAGCATCAGAAAGCACCCAGTTCCATGTTCCGAGACAAAGTGGCCCGAGAGGGGCCGCTGCGTGGGGCACACAGCAGGGAGGATGGCGTTTCCTTCCTCTGGGCATGGCTCTGCCCAGCCCAGCCCCAGTTCAGCAGGGAGGACGACGGTGGAAGACCCCCTTCCCTGGCTGGGACCCTGGGCACCAAGGGTCCACTGAAGCCAGCCCGGCGCTCAGTCTGCCGGGGGCCTGCTCCTGGGCCAAGCCTGTCATGCTGGGGACCACGCTGGGGTTCCAGGACTGTCCGAGCTACAGCCGCCGCAGGGAAGACGCAGCACTGCCCGACCAGGGCTGCCTGGTAGGTGCCTGGGCACGGCCTCCAGCAGGAAGGGGAACGGTCTGGAGACGCTTTGGGTCAGGGCAATGGCCTCAAGGCCAGGAGGGCAGAGCGTGAGGGACACGGGGCATGAGGGACGGGGCTTCTACAGATGTAGGGCCTCGGAGGGCTGTGCTGGGCGCTGGCTATCACTCTGCAGCCCTGTTCAGGGAAGCCAGATGCCCTCTGTGTTCCCTTCTCCCCCAGACACAGCCCACCACTCTGCCTGTTCCCACTGTGTTTCCAGCATCCCTGTGTTTTAGACTTCTACTCAAGGCTGCGGTGGACGGGTGGCTCCTCGCCCGGACGTGCTGAGGACCCCAGCGTTTGGTGAATATGGAGGGAAGAGGGTGGGATGGGGAGAGGGTCCACTTCCGAAGGGACATGGGCTGGGCCGTGTGGGCGAGCAATTCCTTAGCGCGCTGAAGGAAGAAATGGCTGCTGACAAGGGCAATACCCCGGACCCCACCGGGCACGAGGGAGGACCCGCTGGGCAGCCACAGGGCGGGGCTGGGCTGGCACACGCTGGTACCTGCTGTTCTTGGTGTCGTACTGCCTCATATTCTTGATGAAGTGCGTCTTCTTCAGGCCTTTGTGTCTTGGGGATCCAGATGTATGTTTGGTTCTGCAGGTGAAAAGGAGGTGACTCTTCCCCTCCTGGGAGCCTCTCTGGCCCCAGGAGAAAGGACGGGGGTGAAAGCGGCAGGTGGGGCTCCTTACCTTTGAAGCGAGGCACATCCCACCGTGTCTTCCAGAAACTCGAGCGAGCAGCGCTGGGAGCCTACGCGCCTTCTGTAAAGAGGACACGGCAGGGCCTCAGGGTACCGTCCAGAGGCTGCCTCCTGCGCCCTCCTCCCAGAGGCCCAGCGTGCTTCTCAGGCCCCGACGGGGCCCCCAGGCCACGGGCCGGAAGCAGGTCTGCGGTGAGGCCTGAGTGTTGGGCAGGGCCACCCAAGGCCACAAGAACCTGAGGGGGACATGGCCTCAACATGGCCCAACCGGGAGGGATGGCTGGCCGGGCCCTGGTCTGCCCACTGCCTCTCGGAGCTCAGCCGGGGCCCCGGGAAGGGGGCGTGGTGGGGCTGGACCGGGTCCCGCGGCGGCTCTGCCACGTCCCGCCGACCCTCTCCCGCCCACCTCAGCGTGTAGTGCTGCCCCGGCCCAGGGCACCTAGAAGCCTCCCCCTCGGCTGGGCCGCCCTCCCTGCACCAGCCCCCGCCCCCGGCCTCAGGGCCCTGGCAGGGGCTGTTCCCTCGGTCTGGAACCTTCTTTCTCCAGATCTTCCCGTGGCTACGTCCCCCTTGACTTGAGGCTCAGTTCACACGTGGCCCTCCCCCTCCCCAGGGCAGCAGCAGTCCTGGTATGCACGTCAGGGAGGTGTCTGCTTGGGCCTGTCGCCGGAAGCACAGTGGGCGTGCTGAGCTTGCGGTGCTCCCCCACCCTTGCCTCCTGCCTCTCAGCTCACCCCCGGGGAGCATAAAGGAGCCAGAAACCCATCAACCCGCAGCCCCACCTCAGCATCGTCCAGGCCTGGCGGCCAGAACTCTTCCCAGACCAAAGCCCTGCCCAGGGACAGGGAGGAAAGCGCTTCTATTAGACCCACACAGAGGGGAGTCTGAACGCAGACATGTGGCTGCGTGGTCAGGAGGCCCCCTGGGCTGGGGAGGTGGCCTCAGTGACTCCTCGGGAGGGGACACAAATGGCCTTAGGTCAGGCCTGAGGCTGAAGGCTAGAGACCCCCAGACGTGCTGGGCGGTCGGGGAGGAGTGTGTCCCGGTGACCACAAAAGGGAACCAAAGACCGGCTGCCCGATGACAGTCGGGGGCTGCCCCCAGCCCTCTGAGGTGCTGACGGTGCTGGGGTTGTCCCAGAGACAAACCGGGTGTTTGGTCTGGTTTAAAACCATCCCAGGAGGCGGCCTTACCAGCACACAGGGAGCTCGGGAGGGCAGCCTCCCACCTGGCACTGGGCCCAGAAACCCTGCACAGGCTGCACCCTCAGGTCAAGGTCACACACCCAGGTTCCTGCCACCAAGGCCACCAGCAGGGACCGCTCAGGACAAAGCCAAGAAGCTGGGCTCTGCTGCCCCACTCCTCCTGGGCTCAGGTCACCGTGGTTTACGAGATGGAGGAACACGGTCTCACACTCAGCCTGGGCCGGGCAGGTGCCCAGGGCCCAGGTGTCAACGGCAGCCGTTCCCTGAGGCTGAGCCTCGCTGCGGAGCCGCTCCTGGAAGCTGCAGCCTGCCCTGCTGCCGCCTCCCTTGCAGCATCTCACGGGACCCTCCCCCTGGCAGGACCCCTGGCGTCCAGACGACGCCTGGCACGGTCAGGCCATCTCTCCCGCGTCAGGCCAGGTGGGAAGGCGGCAGCAGGAGGGGCACGTCAGGCAGACACCCAGCACCCAAGGAGGCCTGCGGTAGGGACTGGTGAGCACTGGCCCCACGGTGGGCGATGAGGCAGGCCCTGCCCTGAGAGGGCGCCCCACTGCAGGTGGACGTGCAGGACCCGTGCTGGGAAGCGAAGCCAGCCTGGTGGAGACGGGAACGCCCCACACAGGTGTGCGTGTCCTGCCCCGCGGGGCTGGGCTCAGAGGTCCCGGGCAGCAGTCCCGCGTGGCCTTCTCAGGCTTGCTTCCTCAGGTAATTTCCCAGGTGAGGCCCGATGGCTCCTGCACGCCTGGGACCTCGCTTACAGGGCCCAGAGGCCAGCGGCAGTCTCCACGGAGGCAGCCAGCCCGGGGGCACAACCAGCACCCCCGCTCCCGGGCTGCCTGAGCTCTGGCCCAGCGCGCTCCAGGAGACCTCTCTCACCCCACCGAGCGGCAACACCTGATCCCAGCTGGTTTCGTGCATCTCTATCTTTGTGGTTTTCTTCTAGATTTTCTTCTCTGTAAGCATTTTATACGTAAACTCAATCCTCACAGCCCTCAGCGTACAGGTGGTGAAACTGAGGCACAGAGCTGGCGGGAGTTAGGGGCTGGGAGCTGCGCCCTGCCCCCCGGCGCTGCCTCTGCCCCTGGATTCTGCCACCGCCCCCGTGCCACCCCCCCGACCGCGCTGGGGGAGCTGGAATCAAGGCTGCTCCGTGCTCTCAGGGCTCCTTTCCTGAACTCGGCCTGTGTCCGTGTGATGCTATTTGGGTTTGGGTCCAGAGACAGGGATGACGCTGACGAGGGTACCCTGAATCCTGAGCACAGACCAGGCTGGCCAAGTGAGGGGCTGTTGCTTTCGAGCCCCCCACTTCCCACCTCCCACCCCAGAGGAGCTGGCCCCGCGGCCCGAGGGAGGCTGAGAGCCCCGCTGGGATGGGGACCCTCCGGGGGCCGCCAGGCAGCCGCAGGCTCGCTCGTCCCAGGACGGCGACTGGCGCCCGGCCCCTTCCGTAGGCGGCGCCCTTTCCAAACCCACTGCTGGCCGGTCGACCAAGGAGGCAGCCTCTCAGGAGTCCCGAGGCGGGACCTCCACGGTCTCCCACGTGGCCCTGGGAGGACGGCACCCCTGAGCACTCGCCGCTCTGGAAACGGCTCAGAATCCCAACGCTGACCACACGCCGGCCCGGGCCTGTAGGCACGACAGGAACGTTCCAGCAGCTCTACCCGAAACGACCCCCACTGGGAGCAATCCTGCCGTGGACCCCATTGGGAGCAGGCCCCTGGAAGCGGTGTGTGCAGGGCCCGGCTGAGGACCTGAGCGGGGATAGGCGGTGCCGCGCCCCGGGTCCTGCTGGTCGGTGGTCAGGATGTGCGCGCCTCTCCCTGTACACCCGTTACTCTGTTTAAAAAGTGCTACAAACAAACTACAAAGAACCAAGTCTGGGCTCCTGCCGCCTCAGCTAACACCCTCCCACTCCCCGACGTGTGGGCAAATGCAAGTCCCAGGGAGCCAGGAGGCCCTCCCGGCTAAGCCGTCCAAGGCACACGGGATGGTGCCCCCCACATGGCGGCGACTGGCCCGAGGCCGCCTGCGCTGGACTCTGTAGGGAAGATGGGGTCGGGGGCACAGGGGACCACCCACTGGCTCACGTTCACAGCTGCCCCTTTACAAACCGGTGGCCCATACTCGCCTTCCCCCAGAGACAGGCAGGAAGAGAAATCGCCACTTTTTAGACGTTGTTTCCACTTGATAAACTCCTTCACTTTGTAACTGAAAAAACGGCCCAGCTGAGAAGAGAAGGGCTCCTGCCTAGTTGGGAGACCACTCAGTCCGAGCCAGGGGCCACGTGCAGGGGCTGCTGTGCGTGGGCTCAGCCGGTCTGAGAACGGGCAGGCCGCTGACAGGGGCCAGCACGACGACACTGAACCCTCCCCTGCCAGGAGAGTGTGGGCAGGGGTCCTGTCCGGCCGGCCCACCGCTTCACCCGGGCCTGAGCACGGGGCCTGGCACATCACAGGCCGTCGTGCATCCTTGTTGAGTGAGTGGGTCGCCCTAGGTGGGTCCCTGTCTCACCAAGTCCCTGCCAGCTTCCCCGGGTGACAGGACCCACATGTGGTCCTGGGCTGGCCTCCATCTCAGCAAGGCCTCTGGACCCCCTCTAGGCTCCAACCTCAGTGACCACTTCCAGCTGTTTTCCAGCTGGAGAGCAAGAAACTCCCAAATCAGTGATGTGAACAGACTGCCAGACACTCCACCGAAATCGCTTTAACTCGGACAGGCGCTCGGCAGCCTCCAGAGCGCTAGGCGGCTCCTGGCTAAGACGGCAGCTAAAATCCGCCCTTCCTCGGGGCCAACCCTGCGCAAGCCCTTCCGAATCGCAAGGGTTTCTGCTCCCAGCTAACCCGGCCACGCCCCCGGCTCACCTTCCCCCGTGTTAGTGCCCTGGACTAACGACTAATGACGACTGCTGGGGGTTGAACAGTGTCCCCAAAATATGCGAAGTCTTCACCCCTGTCACCTGTGACTACGAGCACAGCTGCAATAGGGTCTTCACAGGTGTGACCAAGTTAAGGTGAAGCCCTTAGGCTGGGCCCTGACCTGATGACCAGCTGGGTCAGGGTGTCCTTACAAGCAGAGAGAAACGCCAGGTGAAGACAGAGACACCAAGGAGAAGCTGTGTGAGGACGGAGTCAGAGACTGCAGGGTTGTGGCCACAAGCCCAGGACATCTAGGGGACCCTTACCCCCGAGCCCTCCCAGGAGCAAGGCCCTGCCCACGCCCTGACTCAGGCTGTAACTTCCAGGACTGTGAGAGGAAACCCTGCTGCTGCCTGAAGCCTCCAAGCGCCCCCCACCCCCGGAGAGAGGAGGGCCAACATGACAGAGGAGGGCGCAGCGGTCTGGTGGGGCAGGAAGAGGACCTGCAAGCCTGTGTCTGACCCATCCGGAGAAGCCCAGAAACCCGGTAAGCGCTAGGTGACCGTGGTGTCGAAATGAAAGCAAAGTTCTAGGGAGGAAGGTAAGGATTCTGATGAGTCACTCACTGGCTTAGCAGCAACAGCCGCACCAGACTATGCCCTGAGCATGAAACACAAACTCCCCACCGTGGGCTGAGCTGTGAGCACACCCTGGGCAACCGGGATGTAACACAAGTCCTCGCTCCCCGGGCCGGGCCACCGTCACCCTCGCTGAGCCCTGGCCACCCAGCAGACCTCACAACAGCCCCTCCGGCAGGCAGTACCTAACACAAACCCATCTCACAGAGAAGCAAACTGAGGCTCAGAGAGGCTGTGCCACCTGCTCTGAGTCCCAGAGCTCCTGAGAGGTGGAGCTGGAATTCCAACCAGGTCTGTCCCCAAAGCCTGGGTCAGACCACCACACTCATGACACAGACTTTGGGAAAAGACCCTCAGGATTCTCTCCATTCCCCAGAACAACTTAGCCTCGAAGTCCACAGCCTACAGCTGGCAGCCCCCTTGCTACTCAGCAGCGACTACCTGCGGCCCTGCCTCTGGGCCCAGGGAGCACAGAGAGAAACGGACAGTGCCCACCCCAGGAGCCTGCCATCTGTCAGGGGAGGGTCAGTGACTCTCAGACCCAAGGGCTGGGCCCTGTGCTCGGCAGCAGAAACCGAGGAGGGGCAGAGTCTGGGGGGGCAGGTGCGGCCCTGCGACATCTGAACGGGGATTTGAAGGCCAAGTGGGAGGGAGGGGCAGGAGAGGGCTCCTTGCACAGGCCAGGCCAGGGGAGGAGGGACACAGGGACCGTGGAGGGTGCAGCGGGAACACCGAAGGGTGCCTGACTTGTGCCACATCCCAGCCTGTTCTGTGTCCCCAGAGCTTGGGCCCCTCACACGCTCTTCAGAAGCAGCACAAGCACCATCAAGCCCCATCGCCAGGCAGGGCTCCTGGCTACAGGCGCTTCATTGCGTCCCCGCATTCGAACGGCTTCGCGGGCCAGGCTGCTGGCCTGTCGGTTCACAGCGAGGGCCTGGCCCCCGACCAGGGCGCCTGAACTGTTTGCTGAATGACACACGGCCTGCCCAGCACCACACACAGGGCTGCGGGACCGGGAGAGGAGGGCACAGCGCAGGCCTGGCCGTAGGTGAGCGGGACCCTCGAGGCCTCACACAGTGGACATCCCTGCCACTCTGCCCTGGCGTGCGGAGTGACTCGAATGGGACCTGGCGTGAAGGGAGGACTGTCCTCGGGCTGATGGCTGCCAGGAGACAGGACCACTCTGTTGGAGAGTCTGCCGGCTGAGGAAAGCAGGCTTTGGGGCAGGGGGCACAGACTAGAGGGGCAGAGCTCAGGGGTGGGGGTGGCCCTGAGATGGGCTGAGGCGTTCCTAGAAATGAAATCAGGGCAGGGGGAGTGCCTGCGATCTGGGATGTGACAGGCCCAGGGGCCCTGAGCTCAGAGTGGACAAAGGAGGCAGGGGTAATGGGGGGCCTCCAGTGACCAGTAGCTGTGGGATGGGGGGCTGGGAGGTCTGGCCTGGTGTGGGAGACTCTGGGGCTAGATGTCACAGTACAGGGAAGATCCCTGGCCCACATGGAGGGGGTCACCCAGTTTAGAGAACGAAGGGGAACCCAGAGGGGGTGTTTGTGAGTCCCTGTGCCAGCAGGACTGGTAACAGTGGGCTGGGGAAGGGGGTGTGTCTGGAGCTGACAGGGCTCTGTGTCTGGGGGCTGATAAGGGCTGAGGGAACCCCAGACTCATGTTCAGGGGACCGACAAGATTGAGAGGACCCTGACCCCGTATTCAGGGGTGGCAGAATTAAGGGGACCATGACCCTTAAGTTTGGGGACTCACGGGGCCCGAGGAGACCCTAACATCCGTGTCCAGGGAGTTGACAGCTTGCAGATGACTCCCGACTCTGACATCTTAGGATGGTGGGGCCCAGTCAAGACTCCCTTCTGGGGCTGGCAAGGCGCAGGACACCCCAACCCTCTGTCCCTCACTGACAGGGCCCAGGACACCCCAACTGGTGTCTGGGGCTCACAGGGGATCAGGGTCACCTCCCGGTCTCCAAGTCCTACGCTGACAGGTCACTCAAACCCTGTGGCACGAGCTGACCCTGATCTTCTGTAGGTCACCTCAACCCCACATTATGAGCTGAGCCAGCCCAGGGCCACCTGCCACCCTGCTCACTGCGCTGATGGCCCCCAGGTCACCCCGACCCTGTGTCCCGGGCTGTCAGGCCCCCAGGCCCCCTCAACTCCTTGCCTGGGCGACTCCACTGCCTCCAACCCTGAGCCCTGGGTGACTCCGCCAGGTGACCCCGACCCCCGCGGTGACCCAGCCCCAGGCCACCCCGCCGCCCCCCAGGCCCCAGGTGACCCGGGCCACACTCACCTCTGGCGCTGCCCGTCCAAACCCAGGCTCAGGCCGAGGCCCAAGCCGGCGGGCGCGGGCGCGGGGCTGAGCAGGCCCTGGGGCGCCGAGGCCCGGCCCGCGGGTCCGGGCAGGGGCAGGCCGGCGGGGGGCGCGGGCGGCGGCGGCGGCGGTGGCGGCGGCGGCGCGGGCGGCTCGCGGGCCTCGGTGGGCGGCGGCGGCGGCGGCGGGGGCTTCTCGCCGCCCGGGCCCAGGCTCGGGGGCCGCCCGTCCAGGGAGATGTTGTTGAGAAAGAAGAGCGCGGCCTGGCGGCGCCGCGAATCCCCTCGCCGCCGCAGCGCCTGCGGCGCGGCCCGGGTGGCGGGGCCGGGGGACTGGTCCGAAGACCCACCCGCCGCAGCCGCGGCCATCCTCCGACTGAGCCCGCCGCCCGCCCGCCACCGCCCTCCAGCTCGCGCATGCGCCCGCGCCCGCCGCCCATTGGCCGGGGCGCACCCGTATGCAAATATATCGCCGTCACGCCCGCCCATTGGCCAGCGCGGGGCGGGCGGGGGGAGCGACTCCCTTGGGTCCTAGAGCGGGTTCCGAGGCGGCCCAGGGGGAGCCGGGAGAAGCCCCGAAGCCTGGCTCTGGGCGAGCGGTGGAGGTGCCGCGGGTTCGAGTCCCTGACTCGGAAGTCGCGGCCCCGGGGCGCCAGTGCTCTGTTCCACTTGCTGGGCTGTGGCGTTCGTGGTCAGCGTTCTTAAAGCCTCGTCTTTAGGCTCTTCCCCTCTTGGGGTGTGTGTCTTTGCGGGGGCGGGGGGTCTGACGTGCGGGCGCTGGAGCTGTACCACCCGCCGGGAGCCCCAGGAATGGCCAGCGGTGCCCCCTGGCCTCCCCCAGTGACTGAAGACGACACCGCGAGTCCGAGGGGAGAAGGCACCTGCCTGGGGTGGCAGGCAGGCGGGCGGTGCTGGACCTTCAGCCCCAGACAGAGTCCTGCACGGCCGTCAGCAGCAAAGCGACCTTGAGTCTGGGGGGTGCCAGGTCTGTTTCCTCTTCTGTACCGGGACCCCCAACTTCAGAACCGGTGGCTTCATGCTCAGGTGCTGCCTTCTGGAGCCCCCAGGAGCCCACCTGTGTCTTGGGGGGCAGGATCCTGCAGCCACCTCTGTGCCACTGGCCTGCTCTGTCCAGCTGTGTGCCTGTGGGCTTACTTATCCTTCAGGTGGGGGTCGCTGATTTCCACCTCAGGGTATGGTCAGGGTTGAGTGGGCTCAGCCCGGGGCTGTCACCAGCGCTGGGGCTTCCCGGCGGTTGGAGACCGGCACTTGCCGTGTGGTTTGCCCACGCAGCTGTGAATGCTCCTGCGTGGAACCATACACGGCACACGCATTTCCGTCCTCCGTGCAGGTGTTGGGGGGCGGGGCAGACACAGCCCTGGCCTGCAGAGCGCCTCCTAGCGAGCGGGAGGCCAGTGTCATCATCGTGGATCAGGGCCCCAGGGCCTGGCCCTGCTGGCCAGCTGTTACCAGTAGGAGAACCCTGGCAGGTTGGGGCGGGGGCGGGCTGCCAAACTGGTAGCTAATAGTTAAGCGGATGTCAGATGAGGAAAATGAAAAGGGGCGGTGGGAGGATGAAGCGATGGAGGGCTGTTATCTGGTTATTGGCCCTCAGCTCCAAAACCATGCTGTCTGCTGCCCGATAATGGAGCTGGGCCCTGTAGACTTTTCTCCTGTGCCAATTGGCATTATGTTAAACTTCGGTGGTGCCGCAGGGGCACGGTGGGGGCGGGGGGAGTGGGCGTGGTCTTCTTCCAGGTTCTGTGTCGGGTGGAAGCCTGGGTGAGCTGCCCTGTGTGCCCTGTGGCGGTGCAGATGGCTCACAGGCCAGTGGACCAGGGACCCAGAGTGTGGAGGGGCTCTGTGTGGGGCCTGGCGGACATCCCCTGTTGTGTTCCCACAGCCCTCCCCAGAGGCTGCCCTGGTCCCTGTAATGCTCTGCAGATGGGGCTGGTTTTGATCCTGCCCTTCAGAAAGGGAGTGACTTCCCATCCCTGGGCACATTCAAGAGCCTCTTGCGTCACCTGCCCAGGCAGGTGGAAGCCCAGATGACCCCCGACCCTGCCAGCTGCACACGCCATCCTTCATTACACTTTATTCTCCGGGTGCCCTGGGACCGGCGACCCCCCACCCCCGCTTCCAGGTGCTGCCGTCAGCCTTCCTGCGCCCTCAATGCCCAGCACCCGTTTGTGGGACTCCACGAGGGGGCGCCCGAGACCACTGCTCAGAGCTCCATGCCCCGTCAGGAATGGGCGGCCAGGCTCGCAGCCCCTTGGGTCCAGGATGCTAGTGGAGTTGGTGGGAGGAGGGGGCACTGTCCAGGAAGGGCTGCCTGTGCACAGCAGGGGTGGGGGCGGGGCGGGGCTGGAGCTTGAGCCGCCCTGGCCTCCCAGGCCCCTACTCCCTGCAAGGGAGCAGATGCTGGGCTGAGGGTGGCGTGCAAGACCATTTCTGAGATGGAGGGGTTCAGAAGACCAGCCTTCTTGGCCTTCCCAACCCCTTTGGATGTGGGCCAGGACCCAGTCCGCTACGCTGCTGCTGGGGCCGTCTGCTGGCTGGCGGCGTGGGCTGTCCTGGCCTCTGGCAGTCGGGTGGGGAGCACGGCTGGGCAGGCTGGGGTGCCCCTGGCTCTCTTCCCAGCTGCTGGTGCTGGGTGAGGGGCTGCCGTCCTTGGGGTCCCTCGGGCTCCTGGCTCCCCTAGGTTCCTTATTCCTCAGGATGGCTTCTTCGAGGCTGTGGGAAGTGGACCGAGGTTAGACCAGGAGGCGCAGTAGTGGCCTTGTGTGTCCTCTTTTGCAGCAACACTGGGCTCTCACCCAGGGCCTCGTGGGCAGTTTCTGGGAACTCAAGAGCCCACACTTGTTTGCAACAGCAACGGACACCAGGGCAGGGGCCCGACTGGAGGGTGAGCCTTGGGAAGTTGGTGGAAGCACAGACCCTCTCCCCAGGTGTGATCCTAGAGTCAGCCTGGCCCCAATGCCTCCCTTGCCGCCTTGCAGAGGGTCTGGGACATTCTGGATAAGCCGAGCTCACGGGGCAATTCTCTCAGAATCCCCAAGACATGGGCTAGGTGCTTCCATGGGCCTGCCTCTGCGGCCACAGGGAACGGGCATCTGGTCCTTGAGACCCTTCCAGGTGGGACCTGCCGAGGTACTGGGCTTCAGGCCCGTCTCTGATGCAGAACCAACTCTAGGTTCTAGGTCAGACAGATCAGGTTGGAATCCTGACCCCATGTACCAGCTCCGTAACCCTGGGCAAGTTACCCCATCTCTGAGCCTCAGTTTCCCCATCTGTGAAACAGTGATGATTCATCACTGGGCTGGGTCATGAGGCCCAAAGGCAGTAACGACTGGACGCTGTCTTGAGCTGCTCCATGCGCACAAGATACAAGGGCGCTGCCCTGGCGCTGAGCCATGTGGCACAAGCTGGGCAAGGGTCCTGTTCTCACTGATCAGCCCTGTGAGTGCCTGCTGGGGAGGCCCTGCCCTGGCCCGGGTGGGCGGGTGAGGGTGGGAGTGGGCTTGACTCAGTGTGGAGGGTGGGGGCGGACACGGTGCTCCCCTTTGGACCGCGCCCACCAGGACAGCTTCCAAAAATGCCCAGTGGGATGTGCCACGAGATCACACAGGCGTGCTGGCCTCCTCCACCGCTCACCCGGCAAACACAGGCTGCAGTCACCTTCCCGGCAACAATGGTGCATTGTGGCGGCCACAGCCCAGCCTGCGACGCAGGCCTGCTTGGACAAACACCAGGCAGCATGCAGTATCAGCTAGCTCAGGCGTTCTCAGGCTCTCGTGGGCGCCCGGAGGCCTGGCCTGAGCTGCCACTGTGGCCGGAGCAGGAAGTGGGAGGATGTCCTGATACCCGAGGCTGGAGCAGGGGGTGGGGGAAGCCCACAGGTACCACCCTTGGCGAGCACGTGAGCAACCCCGAACCCCGAGAGGGAACAAACACACCCACACCCTGGAGCAGCACCCTCTGCTGCTGCTCCTTTTGGAAGGTGCACAAGAGGGTCCAGGAGTGCCCACCCCATCCTGGTGGGACTGGGAGAGGGGGAGGGGTTCAGGAGCACCAGGCCTGGGGGCTGCTCATGGCCCAGGACGCCCCTTCTCCCCTGTGACAACGAAGATGATACGACCATCCTCAGCTGTGTCCCTGGAATCTCACGCTAGCCCTAGTATCGCCCCCTTTCCAGAGGGAAGCAGGCCGGGGGTGAAAGGGCCAGCCCGCGAGAAGTGCAGTCAGGGTTCACGCAGGGCTGACCCGGGTCTCTATCACAGGGCTGCTCCGGGAGAGGCTCCAGGGCTGGCTGCTGGGCTCCAAGTAGCCAGAAAGGTGGGGTGGGGGCATCAGTGCTGTGGCCGCCCCGCCCAGCCCTGGCCGCCCACCTTTGCTCCACTGGTCTGAGGCCCGCTTCCTCTTCTGTGGGCCCCGCCCATGCTCCGTGGCGCAGAAACCCCTGGGTCCCTCGGCTGGCAAGCTCTGCGTGGCCCCCGCCTCGGTGCTCAGGCCCACCTGATGGGGTGGGGGTGTGGTCATGCTGAGGACCCTCCCCGAAGCCTGGGGCAGCCCTGGTGCCCCCATCCCACCCTGCTGTGTGGCCGGGCACCCACCTCGCTGTCCGAGGTGTCTGGCTTGTCTAGCTCATCCGACTCCAGCTGCTGTCCTTGGGCTTTGCTGAGCTCTGCAGGACGCAGGGTGTGGGTCAGGCCAGGCTGGTGGCCTGGGAGTCTAGCGGAAGCACAGGCCTTTAACCTACCGTACTAGGACCAGTGGCAACAACTCTTCAGATGAGGAAACTGAGGCACAGAGGGACCGAGGAACCTGCCTTGGGGTTGAATCCAGGCCCAGTGTCTCCAGCACCCGTACAATGACCCCACCAGCTGGAGTGTCCCCTGGCTTGGTTGCTGGGTGACGGTGAACTCCCTACCTGCCCGGAAGCCCTAATTGTTAAGATGCTCTCCCTTCATTGCCTGTGGTCAGAAACATGCCCTCCCTGAGCCCCCAGCTGCTTTCTGGGTCCGTAGGTGGGGGGAAGCAAGTCCGAGCCCCAGGGTTTGGTTGGCCAGGCCCAGGGCGCTGAGCCAGGTCCTGGGATAGGGGCCGCCAGCTGATGCTGACCACCGCACCTCCCGCCCCCTGTGGTACCACTTGCTGTGTTCTCGTGACGCCAGTACTCACCCTCACCCGGGTGGCTGTCTCCATCAGGCCTTTGCGGGCAGGGGGGCAGTTTTGGCCTCCCTCTGTCCTCATGTCCTGGCCCACTTGGAGAGGGCAGGCTGGGGCCTGGGAGAGAATGTGAGGGTTCCTGGGGGGAAGCAAGTAAGTGACTTGAGTTCACATGAGGCAACTTCCCTGCCCTCGCCCGGCTCTGGGCGCAGCCTGCGGGACCCTGGCTGGGGCTGGAGGGTCAGCCGTCTCCCGTGTGGTGTGACTCAGGCGGCCAGGCTCTCCCCCTGGGAACCGGCTGGTGGAACAGAGGGAGGAGAGCAGCCCGGGGCTGCTGGGTGCTCTGGGTGGGGCGCGTGGAGGCCAGGAACAGGGCTTGGTCCCTTTACCGTGGAAGGTGGAGGCTCTTCCGCCTCTGCCTCTTCGGCCCCCTTGGTGCAGTCGCCGAGCCCCTGGACCCCAGACTGTGCAGAGGGCTCCACTCCCTGGGGTGGCTTGGGGCTGGGCGTGTGGGCACCTGGGGGGCTGAGTGATCCTGGCGGGCTGGCAGGCTTGGGGGCGCCGTCCCGGCCCCGGCCCCACTCCGAGAGGTCCAGGGGCTTGTCTGGGACGTAGTCCTGTGTGGCCGAGGCCTCCTTTGCCCGGGGACTGCCTGGGCCTGCGGGCCGTGGGTGCTGCCCTCTGGGCAGGGCTGCCCAGGCCGCCCCGCCCCCGGGACCCTCGGAGTGGGGGCCGGCTGGCGGGGAGGGTGGCGCCTTGCCCGGCACCGGTGGGCCCCTCAGCCCGGCACCGCCCGCCCGCCCCCGCGCCCACAGCTGCTGGGCCAGGAGCAGGTGCAGCGCTCCCTCCAGCCGCGGGTCCCGCACGCCCGCCAGGGCGCCTGGCAGGCCCAGCAGACCCACGGGCTCCTCCCAGGCCTCCGCCTCCCCAGCCTTGAGGCCCGGGGGCTGGGGGCCGCTGTGAGGGCTCCCACGGGGCAGGGCCAGGTGGCGGTTCAGGTGGCAGAGGCGGTCAGCCTGGAGGGAGCTCTTCGGGGACTCGCAGGGCTTGGCAGAGGGCAGAGAGGCCTGCAGGAAGCTGTGGGCGAGGAGGAGCCTGCTGACCACGGCCCACGGTCACCCCCGTTTCACAGGGAGGACCGGGGGCCCGGGGAGGCGAGGCGAGTGCCCAGGTCACACGGTGGGTAGCTGGGAGGGGAACGCCCGGGCCCCCTGGGCAGAGTTGACCTGGGGCCTGGGGGCTCTAAGGAGGGACCTGGCCGCCAAGGCCTCCCCCTCTTCTGGGCGTCGGCTGCCTGCCCGGTCCCCTGGGGCACCCAGCCCACCCGTGGGCCCACTGCAGCCCTGCCCCCAGTCTCCTCTCAGACGCTGAGAGTGGTCTCAGACCATGGTGAGAGCCTTTGCGTGGGCTCTTCTGCGGGGGCTCTCGGTCCCCATCTCCAACCCCCATGTCCCCCTGTCCCGCCCTGGCCATTCAGGAGATGGCCACGTGGGAACTGTGCTACGGGCAGGGTAGCTGGGAAGGCCAAGCCAGGGAAGGGTGGGGCTCCTGGAGGGATAATGGGAGGGACTCCCCTGGGCTTCTGGCCCCTTCCCCAAAGGTGGGACCAGAGTAGGAGACTGGGTACCCGACTGAGGCTGCTCCCGGGGGCGGTGGTGGGCTGGGCCTCACCTGTCCAGAGGGAGGCCGTGCTCTCCAGACGGGCTTGGAGGGCTGCTCCTGGGGGGCGGCAGTGGGGACGTCCCGTTGACGGAGCCCCGGTTGGCGGAGCAGGCCCAGGACCCTGGCCGCACCACGGCGATGGTCCCGTGTAGCTGGTTGGAGATGTGCTGGGGGCTCTGCACGGGGTAGATGGGTCAGCCTGGGGGCGGTTGGCTGCTGCCCTCTGCCCTTTTCTCTGTGCGACCTTGGGCAGGTCACCCACCCGCTCTGAGCCTCGCCTCCACCCATGTCACAAGGAGCTCAGGGGTCCCTGCTTGGCACGGGCCATGTGCGTGGCACATAGCAGGGCTGGCGGCAGGCGGCTGCCAGCCTCCTGCCTCGGGCTGCCCGGGGAGAGGAAGGAGTGGGCTCTGAGTCCCTCTCCCTCACCATGTCCGGGGCCCGGGGCTCAGGCAGGTTGGCACCCGGGGAGATTTTGGCTACTGGAGACGTCCCGTACCCCACCGGCCTTTCTGTGGGAGGAGAAGCAGAGGGTGGGATGGTTGGGAGGTGCTCAGAGGGGCCAGCTCAGCGCAGAGGGCTCCCCGGTCCTGGGGCTCCAGTCTCCTGGCCTCCCCTGCCCCCCAGCAGCCCCTCCTCCCCATGGACCCGCACCTGCGTGGCCGTCCTCCACCTCCTCATGGCCTTCCAGTGGCTTCTCAGTGACGGCCTTCCGGGTGCCCAGGGAGGGGAACAGCAGGGGTGACAGGGGTCCTGGGGCACCCTCTCTGAACTGGGGCTTGGCCCTGTCTCGAGAGGGGAGGCAAGAACAGGGTGGGTAAGGGAGGGCAGTGTCCCAGAGGCGATCAGAAAGGCGAGGACGCCCTCCTGGGGACCCAGGTGACCAGGAAAGACCACCATCGTCGGCTCGCACCGATGTCCCCGTGGAGCCCAGGCATCAGAGCTGCCGTGGGCGCTGGGGCCCAGCTCCGCTCTAGGACCTGTGCTTGCAGAACAGGGGAGGTCGCATCTGCTCTGGGGAGCCCCTCCCCTCGGCGCCGCGTGCCTGGGGCCCGTGGACGTGCTGGGCGCCTGCTGTGGCTGAGGTGTGTGGGGTGAGGGTTGCTGGGCCCTGGTGCCTCCCCCCACTCACCCTGGGCCCCGCAGCTGCTTCACCTCCTCCTTCAAGGCATCGTTTTCCTCCTGCAGCCGGGTCAGCTCGGTCGCTGCAGAAGGCGCTGATTAGGAGGGACTGGGGGAGGGGAAGCAGGGCGGGGTGGGGCCCTCACAGCCCCCAGGAGCCCCTCCTGTCCTGGCCCCAGCCCCCAGGGACACCCCCCACCCCACCGTGGCGCCGAGAGAAAGGGGCGTGTCCTCATCGGCAGACCCTATGAGACCTCATGGCTCAGACCTCATGGACCCTCCTCATCATGGAAGGTGGGAGCTGAGGCCCCGAGAGGGCAGGGACGCCCCCTGCCTGGGTAACTGACCAGTGGGGGGCATGTGGGCGCCAGCAGGGGGCTTTGCACCATTTGTCTGTGAGTTGGGGTGTGGGCCAGATGGCGTGGCCCAGATCGCCTCTTCCCCTTTCCCCGAGACCCCTCGTCGGTCTGGGCGGGCCCTGGGGGATCGCCGGCCCCCACGGGAGGGACGCCAGGGCTGGGCTCACTGAGTAGGAAGACATGCTGCAGGCTCTGGAGCAGGGAGCTCTCGAACTCCTGCTGCTTCTTCCTGGCCAGCTCCTGGGTGACCATGCAGCGGTCGCACAGGCCGGCCCGCAGCCTGCGGGGGCGAGGAGGCGAGAGGCCGCTCTGAGCAGGGAGCCTGGGACCCGCACTGCCCCCCTCCCTGGACGAGCCCTGCCTTTCCCAAAGTGTGTTCCGTGGAAGCCCCGCCTCACCCCTACCCCGGGGGCTAAGCGCTCCATGTGCCGTTGAGTTTGGGAAGGAACCTTGAAAATGCAATTTACTTAAGGCTCTGAGACTTCCTGCGGTGGTTAATTTATGCCGGAGCTTCCCAAACTCGTTCTCCGCAGAACCCTCCTTGGCTTCCCTGTGCGCCCTGCCCCCATCGTGAGCGTGGTGTTAGGTGCCCCCACCTGTTCTCCAGCGCCCGCAGGTTCTCCTTCAGCGCCCTCTGCTGCTCCCTGAGCTGACGGTTCTTGGCACAGAGCTCCTCCGCCCTCTGGGCGTCCCTGCGGTGGGGGGGCGGGGGGGAAGGGCCGCGGTGCGCATGTTGCTCTGCTGGGCCGGCGCTGCCCCGCCAGCCTCTCCCTGGCCTGGGACTGCCTTGAGAAGTGGGGCCTTGCAAGGGCAATGCCAGCACGCCCAAGCGAGAGTGTTCGCGGCCTCCCTGGGGACCCTGTCTCATCCATGTGCCACCTGCAGCCTCATCTGTGCAATGGGGACCTGGGGAGCCGGCCCCCGGGTCTCCCAGACTCACGACGGGTCCTCCTGTTGGTAATGATTGGTCCCGGAGGCGCCCTGCATGGACGCGGCTTGCCCAGCCCCCTGGAGGGTCCCTGTTCACTGGGGGAGGGGCTTGGACCTTGGACCAGAGACTCCCCCACCCCCCAAGCCGAGCCTCAGTGTCTGCTTCTGCATCCCAGCTGGTGGCAGTTCCAGAGCCCTGGGGCTGCGGGCGTGCGCGTGAGCGGCTGGGGAGCCGCTGCCCTTCCCATCTGCTGGCCCAGGGCCTGTCCTCACTCACCGGCACCTCTCTGAGTTCAGTTCCAGAAGCTTGTTCTGCAGGCCTGGAGGAGCAAGGAAAGGAGCAGAGGGTCAGGCCCAGCCGTGCTGCCACCCCTGCAGCAGAGCTGGGGCGTTTCCTGTCCCCGGCTGTCTGGCAGGGCCTCCTCCAGACACCTGCCACCTGGGTTCCCTCACTGACTCCCTGAGGTCGCCCCCTGGGCGGGCTCCCAGTCTGCACCTGCTGACAGCTTCCGCCCCCTCTCCTGGCTGCCTGGGACCCGGTGCGGGCCCAGCCTCTCCCCTCCCTGGGGTCTCTGGCTCTGGTGTCTGTCTGGAGATGGGGAGGGACCCTGATGCTGGGGGTGACCAGCTACCTGGCCAAGTCCCAAGAGGAGTGTTTTTTCGGTGCTGCCAGCGTTGAAATAAAATGGGCCCTTGGGGGAGCCCCCAGCAGACCCCCTCTCCCCCACCTCATCGTGGTCTGGCTTGGGCCCTAGGCTAGCCCAAGCAGCCCCTGCCCCTCTGGGCCTCTGGGGGAGGTGACCCAGGCCCTTTCGGACTTCAGGGTGTGAGCGCTCTCACAAAGGTCTTGGGAGGGTGTGGCCCGGGCACTGGAGTGAAGGGAGTGGTGTGGCTGCAGCCCTGTTGCCGGCGGGAAAATCGGACTGGGCAGACCTCAGCCTGGGTGTCCTGGAGGGGAGCAGAGGGATTTCAGCTCAGCGCCCTGGAGAGCTCTAGACAGGCCTCTGGAGCCTTGAGATCCCATTGCTAGTAGGGAAGTAGGTGACCTTGCTTTTGGGGGACACTGAGGTCCCCACCTTGGGAAAGGGGCCGGTCTTGGCCAGAGCTTCTCGGGGTCTGTGACCAGGCTGGCTTTTAATTTTTGCTCTGATGCTAGCTGACCATTCAGGGACCACTCCTCCAGGGCTGTGATCGGAGGGGCTGGTCTGAGGCTGGGCTCCTGACCGCTTGCAGCTCGGGCTCTGGGTCAGGACTCCCCTTCTGGGCCTGGAAGGCAAGGTCCCTAGGTTTGGCGAGATTTGGAGGCGATGTGTGGGAGCCCCCCGGCCTGGCTTTGGCCCTTAGACTGCTGTCCGGGTGAGGGTTTGTCCATCCCGAGACGCTCACCCGTGATCTCATTCTCATGGACGTCCTTCAGCCGGTTTAGCGACTCCATGAAGCTCTCCATGGCTTCCCGTGGCCCTGGCCCTGGCCCAGGCCCTTCTGTGCTCCAGGTGTAGGGGTGGCCCCTTGGGCTCTACTGCCCCTCCATTTCCAGCCTATGGAGCAGAAAGTGCGGAGACGGTCACATTAGCTCAGGAAGGGCCTGTGGGATGTAGGGTCCAGCAGTAGCCTGGAGAGGAGGTGGGTGCCGGTCCCAGGGGGTGTGGGAGTCCTGTCTTGTGACCACCCACTGAGCCATGTCCATACCTGAGAGGAACATAGAGGGATGGGACATTCTCACTTAATCTCAACTCCCTAATCAGTCCTCACAGCAAAGCAGATGCCTGAAGACGCCAGTTCCCGCTTGGTGCTGGGGCCGCGACGGTGCCTGCGACGCGTGTTGACGAGGCCCCAGACCGGAGATGCCCATGCCTGCCCGCAGCCAGCGGATCGGCCAGCCAGGGCACGTTCATCCGCTGGGAGAGCCCCCTCGGTGGGGTCCAGGTGCCCGCAGTGGCATGGACGGCCCCGTGGGGCCATCCAGCAGATCGGCCAGCCAGGGCGCGTTCATCTGCTGGGAGAGCCCACTCGGTGGGGTCCAGGTGCCCGCAGTGGCATGGACGGCCCCGTGGGGCTATGGCGGGGGCTTTGGGGGCCGGCTGGTTGTTTCCCCGGCAGGAGCTGGTGACTGTGCACAGGTGGAACTCTACCCAGCCGCCCCTTGTGGCCTGGGCCCTTTTTCCTGCCTGTGTTTCACCTCCATGAAGTGTTTGCTAAAAATTAAGAGTGTGGGGTTGCGAGCCTAGCCTAAGCTGGGAGCTGGACGGTGTGACCACCGTGAGCCCTGGCCCCTCTGAGCCGCGCTCTCTTCCTTCGGGCAGTGGCCACGGTGCCTGTCCAGTGGGCACTGGTGAGTATCCTGCGGGGTCCCATGGGGTCCAGCTCCTCGGGGCTGGGTGTGAGGCCGGGGCTCAGCCCAGCGACAGCTTCCTCACCATGGTGCCAGGCGCCACCCTCCACCAGGCGAGAGCCCCTCCGTCCCTGTGGCAGACCTCTGGTGGTGGGTACCGAGGCCACCATTGGCCGCCACTGTCCAGCTCTGTGTCACCATCTGTCACAGAGCTGGGAGTCAGACGCACAGCTCACAGAGCCCGATCAACGCAGATGCCACCAGTAAAGACCCCCGCCATCAGCGGCCCCTCTGTTCCCTCCTTGCACTTAGCCTGAGGAGCCCTGGCGGTCAGCTGACCCTGAAAATGAGCGTCCGGGGTCCTGGCACTCCCGACTCACCTGCCGGCTCCCTACCCTGATCTGTCGGCAGCGGTTCTCGGTTTGCCTTCTGTACTCCCGGAACCTGCCCCAGAACCTCACCTTTCTTTCTTTCATGGCGCCCGCCTGGCCCAAGCCACCACCCCACCGCTGGTGCACTGCCGGCTCTGCATTGGCCACCCCAGCTTCCATGCCTCTCCCCAGGAGGCACTCTCTGCGCAAGCCCTGGGGACCTCTGCTCAAAGCTCCCTGCGGGAGGCCATGCCTGATCCCCCCCAGGGCACACTGAAGGAGGGGCGTGGTCTCGCTTGCATTTCAAAGTTTGCCCCGAGACTGGAGTGTTTGCAGCAAGTCTCCAAACTGGAGACCCTCAAATGCCTGCTGGCGAGTGTCCTGCGGTGGCAGGACCATTACGGTTCCCACACCGCAGAGTGGGGGGCCCGCTGTGGGAATCACTCACCAGGAGTGCAGAAGAGGCACAACAGCTCTGGGCTCTCAGAAGTTGGGGTGGTGGGCACCCTGGGGTGGTGGGATCAGTAACTGAGGCGAGCAGGCCCTGTGATCCCACGAGAAGCCAGGGGCCAGGGCGAGCTGCCTGAGGGGAGACTGGACAGTGGAACCTGGCTTTCAACTGGGTCCTCGAACCCCAGGTCAAGGTCAGAGTACCGGGGAAGCCTCGAGGCTGGGACCAGCAAGAGGACAGAGCGCAGTCCTGCGTCCTGTGCTGGCCACGGGAGCTGGCGGGAAGGGCCAAATGGGGTGTGCTGGGGGGGTGAGCGGCGGGAAGGGGGGGCTCCCCAAACTCACTGTAGACCTGCCTGGCGCCAGGGGAGTGGGGGCATCACGTGACAGCTCTGTGTCGGGTGGGTGAGGGCTCTGGGATCAAGGGGGGCTTGGGAGGGTCCCCCTCCTCGAGGCCTGGAGCCAGAGGGATGTCCTGGCAAGTTAGGGGAAAAGATGCTGAATTGCAGAGGCTGGGGGAGACCAGGGCTCGAGCGGGGTTTACCTGATAACCCCGGCCCCACTTCCTGAACCCATCTAACCCTGATGATGTTGCGAGGAGCCCACTTTCCTGACGGGGAAACTGAGGCCCAGAGAGATCAAGTCACGCTCCCTGGCCACCCAGTGGGAAGCGGGGGTCGGGGCTTGAATTCACTCTGGCGCTGAGGATGCGCCCTCGCTGCCTTGGACCAGGTGCCCTGCTCTGCCGGCTCTGCCCTTCTTTATTTTGCGGTGGGGCTTCTGGGAGATAAGACTGGGAGGGCCCCCCCTGCCCCCCTCCCGCCATGGGCTCAGGCTCCCTGCGGGCTGGGGGAGGTTGGCCAGGGAGGGGCCGAGCCACTGCGCCTGAAATTCCACCCAGACCCGTCTGTCAGGCGGTTCTTCCGCATCAGAGCCGGAGCCTGCTGCCTGCCTCCGCATGTGGGCTGGGCCAATGCTCGTAAAGGAGCCGCCCCAGGGAGCCTGCGGTGCCCCTGGGGCTGGGAGAGGCTCTGTGGACACCAAGTCTGAGTGAGAGACCAGCACCGTTCCGTGTGGTGTGGAGGCCCTGTTGGTAACGGCCCAGGGCCCCCTCTGTCCCCCACACCCTGGCTCCTCTCTGTATCCAAACCGTCACAAGCCACCCAGGGCCCCCCCGGCTGCCCCTCTCGGGGTCTCTGATGGGCAGGGGAGACACCCTCCTGCATGGTGGGCAGGGTCCTGGGCAGGATGCGCAGGCGGCTGGGGGCACAGCTGGAAGGGATGCATCTTGCTGGGAGCCCCGCATTTCCCAGGGAGGACCAGGGCTATCCAGGCCCTGGTGACAGTGCCATGGGGGTGGTGTGACTTCCCTGGGCAGGCAGGTGACAGAAGGGCGTTTGGCCTGTGAAGTAGACAGTCTCCTGGGGCAGCCCCTGTCCCAGCCCCACCCTCGGTGCAGGGAGGGTCCAAGGAAGCGGCGGAGAAGGAGGGAGGCGGGCCCCCACCCGAGGTGGATGTGGTGGCTGTGAGTAGGAAGAATCCCCACTGTAGAAGTGCACAGGGTCTCCTGCCAGGGCTTGGGGGCCCAGCCCTCCCCGGTGGCCGCGCTGTGTTTGCCAGGTGTGCAGAGCCGCTGGGTGGGGCGCTGGGGGTTCAGGGAGCTCCAGGCAGGAGGGCTCTCCCCCAGGCCTGGGGTGGGGCTGCAGTGGTGCTAGGATGAGGGGGCAGGCCTGTGGGGTGGGGCTCCGGGCTGCTGCCTCTGGGCCGGGGGGCCTGCGTACAGGGGAGGGTGGCCTGAGTTGCTGGCTGGGGTGGGGGTGGGCCTGGGGGCAGAGGCCTGAGAGCTGCTCCCCAGGGTCCTGCGGGGATCCCAGCCCCTCCTACTCGGGATGCTCAGGCTGGGAGGAGCCCCGGAAGGAGCAGGTGGGAGGGAAGGGCCGGGGGTCAGCTGTGCCAGTGACCCTGCCCACCTGCCACTCACACAGGGCAGAGGACCTCCAAGCCCAGAGGCCCCTGTCCTGCCTTCACCCTCTGCGTGACCGGGACAAGCGCTTTACCTCTCTGAGCCTCAGTTTCCTCATCTGGGGGGTAATTCCACCCCCATATCAGGTTGTTGTTAGGCCCCACCAAGTAACGTGTGTCCAGGTGACACATGTCCGGGTGATGTGTACTCAGCACTTGCAGGTGCTCAGCTACCTGCGGGTGGAGACCCCGCGTCCCCCGCGTGCCGTGCCCCCACCAGGACCTCCCCCACAGGCGGCCCCAGGAGCCCAGAGGTGCAGCTTGCAGGAGCCCCTTCTCCCTTGGACAAGTTCAAGGGCCATTGCCGCAAACGCGCTTTGCAGGAGGACAAGAGCGCCCCCCGACCGAGTTCAGGGCAGAGGTCTCAGCGTCCAGCAGTGAGGGTGCACTCTTGCTCACTGAGCAGACGCTCACGGGGTCCACTGGATCTTGGCGCCGTGTCTGGGGGAGGTGCCCCCTGGACCCCCTGCACAGAGGAGGCCACCGAGGCGCCCGCTGGGGCCCCGGCCCACGGCGGTGAGGCTCTTGCTTTGCTCCTGGGTCCGCCGGGGCCCCAGACTCCTCACTGCCTGGCCGCCGCCGCCCCTGTTGGGGCCTCTCCTCCAGCAGGTCCCTCGGGTGCAGAAGCACCCAGCCCCCGGTCATACTCCTTCTCTGCCACTCATCTGTCCACCCACCTTCCCATAACACAAGGACAACGACACAGCAGTAACGATAGCGGGGGCCTAGGTTTCCGGAGCGTCCAGTCAGCCAAGCACTGGGCGGGGGCCCTACACGCTGTGTGGTGTCTACTGCAGGGGCCCTGCAACGTCCCAGAGCTCCTCTGAGGAAGCGGAGTGATCCCAGGGACACTCAGCCTGCCTGTCACCAGGGGACCATGCACGGCCAGGCGCACCGTCCAAGCCCTTCGAATGTTCTTGGCACGAGCATTTACGGAGCACCTGCTGTATGCCCTGGCTCGGCCCACACGTGTGATTGGAGCTTGCCCGGCCTTCTGAGAAGGCTCTGACTGTCCCATTCTACAGATTCAGGCACTGAGGTTCGACGCAGGGAAGAGGCTCTGGTGTCTCTGTGTGGCCTCAGTGGTGACGGGTGAAGCCCCTTCCCTGGCAACTTTAGCCAAGTCACTGTCCCGGCTGTGCCTCAGTGTCTTGGGCCACAAAACAGACGGTGGGGTGTCCCGGCCCAGCTCCTGGAGGCTGGAGGGAGTCTGCGCCACCACCTCGGGCTGTCGGGTCTCATCGATGTGGTGGGCATCCAGTGCCCGTCGACCACAGGTGGTCAGGGGCCCGCCTGCCAGCCCCCACGTCCCGGCGCCCGGCAGGAGTGTCACGTGCAGTGTCACTGGGCTCATGGGGCCCAGGGGGTGGCCCCGGCAGTCCCCACTTTCCACATGAGGAACCTGCAGCTCAGAGTGATGTCACCTGTCCACAGTCACCAGCTTGCAAGGGACATGGCCAGTGCATCCCCCTGGCGACCTCATGGGCAAGGTCAGATGGCAGGTTGAGTCCACAGAGGTGCCACTGTTGGGATGGTTTCTGACACTGCCAGACACGTAGACCCATGACACACGTGCACACGTGTGACGCCCACACCCACACATACAGACACAACAGTATCCCAACACGCGCGTGCACACCCGAGAAACGCCAAGCACGTGGGTGCCGCCCTCAGCCACCTCCCCCGCTGCACACACAACACTGCACAGGCACGGGGAGAGCTGCCTGCACGTGTGCGCACATACTCGTGGGTTGCACGTGCGTGTGCACACATGCACAGAGGCGCAAGGCAGGCTGGGTGGCTCAGGTAACAGCGGGCCCTGCAACCCGACTCCTCGAGGATGGGCCAGGGGACTTCCCTGGCGGTCCAGTGGTTAAGACTCCACGCTCCCAATGCAGGGCGCCCAAGTTTGATCCCTGGTCAGGGAACTAGATCCCACGTGCTGCAACTAAGAGTTCGCATGCCACAACTAAGTCCTGGTGCGACCAAGTTAGTAAATAAATAAATAGTTTTTTTAAAAAAAAGGCTGCGGTGCCTTCGTGGGCTGCCTCCCAGAGGCCTGGCTGGGGCAGCTGAGCCGGACCGGAGGCCCCCAGGGGACAGCGGGCTGAGGGCAGCCAGTGCCCCACCGTGCCCGGCTCCGAGCTGGGGCTGGCTGCGCCACGCACCACCCCTCACTCCTCAGCTGCACCCTTTCTGACCCGGGAGGGTCTAGGCAGTGGGGCAGGTCCCAGATGAAGTGGCAGGCCACCGGCCCCTTGCTGGTGCCCCTAGACCCTCACCCGGCCACGGGCAGTGCCAGGCCCTGCCTTGGCTCACCCAGCCCCTCTGCCCAGGAAGCGCACTGAGGTCCCTGCCCCCACTCGGTCCCCTGGACCAGGTGCCCAGAGCAGGTGGCTGTGTCCCCTAGGCCAGCTCTGCTGCCGGGCCCACCTCCTGCCCGGCAAGCACCCCGACAGTGACCCCAGCTCATGCGACCCCCTCCCTTGCCCCCGACTGCTGAAGGTACTCACAGGGCCCCCCGTCCGCATCGACCTCCGTGGACCTCGGCTCCGATCTGGAATGTCCTGCCCGAGAGATAGAAGCCAGCGCTGTGAACTTGCTTGAGAACAAGACATAATTTTGGCCAAACCCGCTTGACAGGTTTTTGATTCCCCCGGCCAGGAGCAGAAAAGAGGCAGAGACTGCCCAAAGCCGCCCAGCGGGTTCTGCCGTCGCACAGAAAGTGGCAAAACGGGTTGGGTCTGAACCCTCACAGAGATGGGATTGTTCCCCCATAATTATCGCCTGGCCCGTGCCTCTGGCCGGAGTGGGCCGGGCAGCAAGGAGAATCCAGGGCCTGGACACGGACACGAGGGGCAGGGCAGCAGGGGCAGGCAAGGTGGGCAGGAGGGAGTAGTTGTCACCTTGGGGCAGAGGCGGGCGGCAGCGGTGCCTCCCGCCTCTCCCCCTGGCTCCCGCAGGCTGACCTTTCTGGCCTCAGTTTCCTTGTCTGTAAACTGGGGATAATGACGGCAGGCCTGTCCCTATCAGAGCTCTGTAGATGGACATCCAGGAGTGGGGTTGGCAGTGGCCCTGCCGGGTTGGAGGCCCCTGCCGGGCACTGCCCCCTCCGCACTCCCACCCCAGAGGAGAGCAGGCAGGTGGCCCAGGCGGGTGGGCACCTCTGGGTCTCAGGGCAGCCTGGGGTGCCCTGTGGGGTGGTGAGCGCAGGAGGAGCCGGTCCTCCGCTCCACGACCCTGTGCTCCGGGGGCCCGCAGCCGCTGACCGCCCCTCCCCCGCTCGCCCACAGCCCTCCCCCACTCCCCTGCTCCCTCCGCCAGCCCCCGCCCTGTGGTCCCCTCCCCCCCAACTCCAGCTCTGCGCAGGAGCCCTCCCCCAAGGGCGCCCGAGGGAACCCCAGGGAGTGCTCAGGGCTCAGTGGGGGAGGACCCAGGCTCCAGGCCAGTGCCCTGGTGAGGTCCCAGGGGTACTTCCTGCTCCCTGGTGAGGCCTCTGCTGGTCACTGCTGGCCGGCCCCGGGCTCTCAGGGGAGCAGCGGTCAGCCGGGCACGCCGCAGGCTCCAGCTGGGCCCTGGAGCTTTGCCGACGCCTCCTGGCTGGGCCCTCGGGAGAGGTGCCTGCGTGCTGAGGTGTGTTTGCGCCCGTGGGGCCCGTGTGCGTGTGTGTGCTTACCCCTTGGCTTGTGTGTTCATGTGTTTGGTGTGTTCCTGTCGTGTGGTTGGTATACCACGGGCAAGGTAGGGGCTGTGGACGTGAGTGTGGGCTGTGTCGCTTTGCGTGTGTGTGTGTCTGGGTGTCCCCGTGGGGAGGGCAGGGGCAGGGGCAGGGCCAACCCTCAGACCAGCCAAGGTCATCCTAACTGAGCCCTGTTCCCCTGCCCCCATCTCAGCCAGGTTTGAATCCTGACTCTGCCCCTTGAGAGCTGGGCCACCTTGGGCCAGTTACCCAAACTCCCTGAGCCGCGGCCTCATGAAAATGAAGCCATCGGCTTCACGACGGCGGCTGGGCCAGGGACCGCCCCAGGAGGTGCTCACCATGTTGGTCAGTGGATGGGGCAGGGACTCCGCCTGGACCATGTTAGGAGTTGAGCAAAAGCTCTGGTCTCCTAAAGACAAGCTCACAGCTACCCCACAACCCAGGGACCTGAGGTGCTCACAGCGTCGTGTCCATAACTATGCAGCTGGCCTCAACGGGCGCGTGGATGAGCGATCCTCGGGCCGTCCACACTGGCTTGGGAGGAGAACACGTCTGACACACCAGCGATGAGGTGAATGTCAGGCATCCCGCCGCCGGGGCAGGGCGCTGCTCAGCAGGGGGCCACGCCTGACTCCGCTGACAAGAGCCCAGCAGGGAACAGCCAGGGGCGGTGGGAGGCTGCCAGGGTCCAGGGTCGGAGTGCACAGAGGGCAGCAGAAACTTCCCAGTTCTGACGGCTCGTTCTATACCTTATTGTGGTGGTGCTTATTACAAGGGAGTGCCTGTTTGGCAAAACTCATCACCTTACACTTAAAAAGTGTGTTTTATGCAAATGTACCCCAATAAAGTTTTTTTAGAATGAACACACTTTATGTTTTAGAGTAGTTTTAGGTTCACAGCAATGAGAAGGCGACACAGTGATTTCCCATGTGACCCCCCCCCCCACACATACACAGCCCCCCATTATCCACAGCCCTGCCCCCTACACACACACACACAGCCCCCCATTATCCACAGCCCCCACCAGATGGTGCATTTGTTATAACCGGGGAACCTACACTGACGCCTCACCACCGCTCAGGGTCCACAGTTTACATCAGGGCTCACTCTTGGTGACGTACATTCTACGGGTCTGGACAAATGTATAATGGCGTGTATCCAGCTTTACAGTATCATACGGAGCAGTTTCACTGTCCTAACGTCCTCTGTGCTTCACCCGTCCATCCCTCCCTCCCCATTCACCCCTGGCCTCCCCTGCTCTTTTTACTGCCTCCATAGTTCTGCCTTTTCCAGAATGGCATAGAGTGGAATCACGCAGTCTGTCGCCTTTTCAGATTGGCTCCTTTCACTTAGTAAAATGCATTTACATTTCCTCCACGTCTTTCCATGGCTTGATAGCTCATTTCTTCCCAGCGCTATTCAGTTGCATATTATTCAATACTCCGCTGTCTGGGTGTATCACAGTTTATTCATCCGTTCACCTGCTCAGGGACATCCTGATTGCAACCAGGTTGTGGCAGTTATGAGTAAAGCAGTTATAAACATCCACGTGCAGGTTTCGGTGTGGACATAATTTTCAAATCCTTTGGGTAAGCGTAAAGGAGCATGATTGCTAGATGGTATGGTAAGAGCGTGTTTAGTTTTGTAAGAATAAAGTTGGTTTTTAAAAAGCTGAAATGCTCTCTAGGGCCGGGGGCTGGGTGTGACCATCCATTGCCCACGCTCTGCCCAGCAGCTCCAGCCCTTGGCTCCTGCGCTGCCTGCCGGTCAGCCCCGGCCCCAGCCTGGCCTTGGGGCAGGACACTGGCCTTGGGCTCTAGCCTCATTTGCTGTGTGCTCTGATTTCTTTTGGGCCTTGTCTGGGTTCTGGCACGGCCGCTGGGCTGCGGAGAGGCCACTGCTTCCACCCTGTCCTGGGGAGGCGAGCAGCTGGACCTGACATCCCTGAGGGGGTCCTGTCCCCTCCCTCTGGCCGACCTGTTTGCACTGGAGGACAAATAGGTGTCTTCCTGCTTTGCAGCCGGGGCCCCCTATTCCCCCCGTCCAGCTGGAATCACAACAGCTGTCCTTGAATGTGGGCTAGAGGCCAAGGGCTTTCCTGTAGCAGCACCTTTGCTCTCTCT
Organism: Delphinus delphis; assembly: GCF_949987515.2. NCBI lineage: Eukaryota > Metazoa > Chordata > Mammalia > Artiodactyla > Delphinidae > Delphinus > Delphinus delphis. The sequence continues at coordinate 1,360,625 of NC_082697.1, read as the reverse complement.
TCTCGGGGGGGAAACTGAGGCCAGGGAGGTGAGGTGCCCAGCCCAGGACATCACCTGCTGAAGGACTTGAACCCAGGTTTGTCTGAGAGCGGCACCTCAGCCTTCCCACCACGATGCAGCCCCTCTGTGCACGTGGGGAGTCAGGCCCTGGGGGGCGGGCCTCCCCTGGGTGGGGTCCCAGGCTGCACCCCCCTGCCTCGTACAGCCCCCCACAAGCTTCTTTCTCAAACTCTCCCCCCGCCTCTGTGTGTTCATGTCTGGCCTGGGGGCTCCTGGCCTGGGGCCCATGATGGGCTGCAAGGTAGGGGTGGAGGGTCTGAGACCCTCTGAAGTGGGTGAGACCGTGGGTGTGCTTGTTTCTAAGAGAGTCTGGGAGGCGTCTGGCTGTGACATCGGGAAGCTCTGCTGGTCCCATCAGACCACCTGTCTCCTCTGGGTATCCATACCCCCTTCAGGGCTCAGTCCCTCCTAGACTGAACCCCCAGATGGAGACCTGGTCAGAGCCAGCACTCACACGGGTCGGGTATGCATTGGTGCGCCATAAACGTTGCTCTTTTGTTGATAAGGTTCCTGGTGCTACAGCCTGGCTCAGATGCCCAGGTGAGCCCCTCCTGGATGCCTTGCCAGCACGAGTTGCCTCCAGGGCAACACTGGCACCCGCCACCAGGCACCCTGTCTGCAGGTCAGAGGTGACAGGCCCTGCTCCCCCAGGATGCTGCAGCCCTGAGGGGAAGAAGCATGTCTGTCTTCTTCTGGCCACACAGTGGGGGGCTCGGGGAGTCTCAGTCTCAGGGGAGGGTTGGGCTGCGCAGTCAGGATTCACTCCCACCCCTTCCCGTGTGGCCCACCCCAGCCTCGAAGATGGAGATGATGACAGAGTCCACCATGGACGGGGGGTAGCCCTCAGGGAGCCGCAGAGGCCCTGGCAGCCTGTGAGCCCGGGAAGGGGGCAGCGGGCATGGGGCAGATCCAGGAGTCTGGGGCGGTCCCCGCCGGCCCTGGGAGACCAGGAGCTCATGCACTGCAGCTGCGGGCCTTGCGGTTCTGGGGAAGCGGCCTTGACCTGAGGACCTGTCAGGGCCCAGAGTCTGCGGGCGTGGGGGAGAACACACAGGGCCCAGTGCGTGCCCCCTGAGAAGCCCTGCCGGGGCAGGTGGGCTGGCTGTTCTCCCAGCCCTACACCTGCCCCACACCCAGCCCCGAAGATAATAAGGCTTCCCCGTCCAGCCAGGCCAGCGGCCACATCAGCCTGACACTCCCAGGTGACACCTCCTGCCCTTGCTGCCGCCGCTGTGTAGGGACCAGTGATCCCCGGGGGCAGGGGAGACGGGGGGGGGGGACAGCTTCATTCAGGCTCGCCCCCTCCGCCCCAGACGTGTGCGGGCACTGAACACGTGACGTTCGTTCCTGTGTTGATACAGGCCACACGGGCTGGGAGCGGTGGGGCTGGCCTGGTGCAGGTGAGCTGGGAAGACACAGCAGCCTTAGGTCCATCTGGCTGTTCACAGGGCACCGCTGTCTGCAGGCTGTGAAGGTCCCATCTGGCTGTTCACAGGGCACCGCTGTCTGCAGGCTGTGACAGGAGGGAGGTACCTCTCTCCAGAGCCCCGCTGAGTGTGGGCCCTGGTGACACACGATCGCCCTGGTCACGCGAGCGGAGCTGGTGCCGGTGCCGCGGGGAAAAGGAAGCAAGGGCCTGTTTGTGACAGGGTGAGGGCGCCCCGAGATCGGGCGCAGCGCAGGAGGCTTCCGCTGAGACCTGAGGGAGGAGAGGGCTGAAGGGGGACGTAGGGTGGGAACAGGCGGGCGAAGCTGAGTGGCTGGAGAGTGCCCGTGGGGTGGCGGGGTCCACGAGGTCAGGGAGGGGTCATGTGGTCCCTTCCCAAGGCCGGCAGCTTGGGGGACCCTGGTTCAGGCCTCAGTTTCCCCGTTCACTTGACCGGCCGATGCCAAGGCCCTGCCTGGGAAGGCTGGATCAGCTCTTTGGACATGAAAGTCCAGGAAAACGCCCTGTGAGGTCTGGGGCACCCCTCCCGCTGTGCCGCGTCTGAGGGGCCATCGGGAGAGCCGCAGCTGGCCAGGGCTCAGGCACGGGCACCACTGGGTAGGCCAGCAGCTTCCAGGAGCAGCAGGTAAAGCCTCTCTGCCTCTGGGGCCGTGGGTGGAAGAAGGGGGAAGGAAGAGCAAGGGCAGCTGGGGGCACGCCCAGCCTGAGGAGGGGCGTCTGCGGGGAGGGTCTGGGGGTGAGGTCTGGGGGAGGGTCTGGGGTGAGGTCTGGGGGAGGGTCTGGGGGAGGGTCTGGAGTGGGGGACTGGGGAGGGGCGGTCTGGGGGGAGGGTCTGGGGGCAGATCTGGGGGGAGGGTCTGGGGGGAGTCTGGGGGGTGAGGTCTGGGAGACGGTCTTGGGGGAGGGTCTGGGGGAGGGTCTGGAGTGGAGGACTGGGGGGAGGGTTTGGGGAGAGGGTTTGGGGGTGGGGGCAGGTACCCAGCTACTGCCCAGTCGTTTGTTCACTCATTCACTCCTTTCTTCATCTCACCATCTGCAGAGCTCTGTCCTGGGCTCTGGGCACACATGGTCGTGACCCTGATGCTAACACTTCCTTCCTGCTTAGGAGACTTTTGGCTGTCAGAATCGGGCGCCCGGAAGCGCTCTCTGAGCCTCAGTTTACTCATCTGTAACCCAGAGACAAAGATGCCCACTTTGCAGGGTGGATGTGAGGATTGGGTGGGATTGTATCCTGACATCGTGCATGCATTCATTCAAAGTTGAAGCCCTAGGGAGCTAAGAGCTGGGGAATGGGATGGTCTAACCAGCGTCACCCGCCCCTCGGAGGGCATGTTGTCCAGGAGACTGCCGCCCTGTCGGAGCTCAGGTGTCGGAGCTCGGGGGCTGCTCCGCGGCCCCCCAGTCTTCAGCTTCAGATCGAGGCTGGAGCAGGTAGGGCCATCCCTGCCAGGGAGCAGGAAGTCAGGAGCAGCTCCCAGAACCCAGCCCAGGGGTACTCTGCACCAGACAGCTCTCCTCTCACACCTGGGGGCTGGGGCTGCGAACCAGGGCTCCCGGGCCCCTGGCCCAGCTTCCCCAGCAGACAACTGGAGGCAAATGCTGCCCCCGAGGTGAGGCGTTCTCGGGCGCTTTCATCCCTGTGCTGGGAGGGGTCGGAGATAAGGCTTCAAAGGCTTTTGCAGATGTACCTTCAAACGCCAGGCCCGTTCTGCCTGCTGTTTGGGTTACTGCATTGATGGATGGGGTGGGAGGGTGGTGTGGGGAGCCGGGTGGGGGGCACTGGCCCCCAGATAAATGGGTCACCTATTACTATGGCCCTGTGGTGGTGGGGCTTCTGTGATGTCTGGGGCTGCGGTCCCCACCCTCACTGCAGACAGGCTCTGTCTGACCTGGCTGGGGGCGGGGCGGCCGGCGGTAGGCCTGGCCTGGGCAGTTGGGAGGGTGGAGGGGGCCTGGGATTTCTTGGGGGAGGGAGAGGGGGAGGCACCCCCAGCCCTCCCTCCGCTTGGCCTCGACACTTGGCACCCTATTTTTAAAATTCCTTTTGATAACACGAGAACTGTGAGGATGACCCACCTTGCAAAGCAGTAAAACACTCCAAACAAGGCCAAAGTCCCTTTTTATTGTCACCTCTCGTCCGCTTCCCAGGGTAGCCTCTGCTCGGGCTGCCTGCTTCTTGCCGGGTCTTCCTCTGTGTCGCCACTCACCTGTGCATTTTAGCGCAGCTAATGGGAAGCACACGCGGTCTTCAGCACAGCGTGTCTTGCACGCCCTGATGTCGGAGCACATTCCCCAATTTGTGCAACATCACCACTAACTTCAGAACATTTTCATCACCCCAGAAGCGAACCTCGTGCCTATGAGCTATCACTCCCCCGGCAACACCTAACCTGCTCTGTCTCTGCGGATCTGCCTGTTCTGGACGTTTCCTATAAGTTGAATCACTCTATCTGGTCTATGGTGTCTGGCTTCTTTCACTGAGCATAATATTTCCAAGGTTCATCTATATGGTAGCATGAGTCAATACTCCTTTTTGGGGCTGAATGATATTCCACTGTATGAACAGATATTTTATTTATCCATTTACCTGTCGGCGGACGTTTGTTTTTTCCCACTTTTTGGCTGCAGTGAACATTCATGGACGTGCTTTGGATGAACACCTGTTTTCGGTTCTCCTGGGTAGATACCTAGGAGTGGAAGAGATGGGTCACATGGTGACTCCCTGTTTAACTTTTTGGGGAGCTGCCAAAGGATTCAGGATTTGAACAAACCTGAAGGTTATTTAATTGAGCAGCTAATGAGAAGCACACACGGTCTTTAGCACAGCGTGTCTTGCACACCCTGATGTCGGAGTCATCTGGGGTCCTTACTGAAAACAAATTTTTCTGTGTCTATTGTAGTGCATGGAAGGAAGGTCAAGAGATGATAGATGGTAGACAGACAGATGGAGACAGGTAGACAGAATGACGGAGACATAGATGCGTCTGTGGATAGATGGATTGAGAGGTAGATGGATACAGAGATGGATGGATAGACGGATGGATGGATAGGCGGATAGAGAGGTAGATGGACAGTTAGATGGATGGGTAGACGGATGGATGGATGGATCGATGTCCAGGCTGGTATGGAAACTCGGAGCCAGCAGGTCCGAGGTGAAACCGGGGAATCTAGTTTTAGCAAAAGCTCTCAGGCAGTTTGTAGGATCAGGCTAGTAGTCTTAGAAGCCCGATGCCCCTCATTCCATCCTAACAGCTCCAGGGCGTCCCTCCCTGTGAGTGACCTCACTGAATCTAGCCGTTTCTGCTCAGAGACTTTCACGTTGCTTCCATTTCTGGGATTGGTTTTAGTTTTCAACTGCGGCAAAGTGCTGGAGGGCCATCTTCCCCGAGTCTGGGTGCAACTGATTCTTGCAGGAAGATGAGAAGTGGGCTTGTGGAGTGGGCTCCACGCCCACGTGCTCCAGGCTGAAGGGCTGCACCCCGGCTCTGAGCCGGGCTGTGCAGGAGACCTGGTGAAGGATCCAGCTGGGCCTGCAGAGGTCTGGGTCAGGAGGAGAGGAGGGGTGTCTGTGTGGTCACAGGGTCCCACCAGGGCTGGATCTGGGTGAGGAGAGGGTGCAGAACTGAAGGCACACCAAAAGCTCAGCAAACAAGAGATGTCACATACATTTCTGGGTTTTGCTTTAAAGAAATTTTTATCAAGATGGTTGTGGAGTCACAAGCAGCTATAAGAAATAATGCAGAGGGGTCCTGTGTGCCCTTTACACGGAAGACACGGCTGCCTTCATTGGTGATACGTTACCTGCACTGCTGTGTGTCTTAAATTCTACATGGTCTTATCTCCTCTGTAGTTTCCTGGACCCACCACCAAAGCTGAGACAGAGAACATTCCCAGCACCCTTTGTGACCTTACGCTTGTCCTTTTATAAACACACCCCCTCCCTCCGGCCCCTGTCCCTAAACCCTGGCAGCCACTAATCTGTTCTCCAGTTCTAGACTCTGTTATTCCAAAAACTCTACAAATGGGGTCATACTGTGTGTGCCCTTCTGGGACTGGCTTCTGCACCCAGCATAACGCCCTGAGGTGCTCCCGAGTCACTGGCACTTGTGCAGCGGCTTCTCCCTCTTTCCACTGCGTGATGGAGCCCTGCAGTGTGGACGGGCCGCATGTGTCCATTTACTCCCCCTTGAAGGACGTCTGGGCCCTGTGTGGGTGACCACACATAAGTATCTGTGAACACAAGTTTTCTTTTATTTATTTGTTTGTTTTTGGCTGCGTTGGGTCTTCATTGTTGCACGTGGGCTTTCTCTAGTTGCAGCGAGTGGGGACTACTCTTTGTTGAGGTGCGCGGGCTTCTCACTGCGGTGGCTTCTCTTGTTGCAGAGCATGGGCTCTAGGTGTGCAGGCTTCAGTAGTTGCGGCTCCTGGACTCTAGAGCGCAGGCTCAGTAGTTGTGGCGCACGGGCTTAGTTGCTCCACGGCATGTGGGATCTTCTGGGATCAGGGATCGAACCTGTGTCCCCTGCATTGGCAGGCGGATTCTTAACCACTGTGCCACCAGGGAAGTCCTGAACACAAGTTTTCATTGCTCTGGGATATAAGCCCAAGATGCAATGGCTGGTTCGTATAGCAGTTGCATGTTTAGTTTTTAAAGAAATGGCCAATAATATTTTGATACACTATTTTAAAAGATCAAAATTCATAGGAAAGAAATCCCACGATGGACAAATTATCAACATTTGAGGGGCTTCCCTGGTGGCGCAGTGGTTGAGAGTCTGCCTGCCAGTGCAGGGGACACGGGTTCGAGCCCTGGTCTGGGAAGATCCCACATGCCGCGGAGCGACTGGGCCCGTGAGCCACAGTTACTGAGCCTGCGCGTCTGGAGCCTGTGCTCTGCAACAGGAGAGGCCGCGATAGTGAGAGGCCCGCGTACCACGATGAAGAGTGGCCCCCACTTGCCACAACTGGAGAAAGCCCTCGCACAGAAACGAAGACCCAACACAGCCATAAATAAATAAATAAATAAAATTAAAACAAAAACAAAAAACAAAAAACATAAATAAAGACAGGACAAGGGCGGGGGAGGGGGGTGCCTGCTCTCAGGGTTGTACGGACTCAGGGTGGAACCTGCTGCAGGCCCCTCGGGGCAGGGAGCCCTTTGCTAATCTGCAGAGGGGCTGGCCTCACTCGCCTGCCAGATTGTTCTAAGGATGGGGTAGCTTAGGCCCACAGCCCAGGGCCGGCCGGTATGGGCTGTCCCCTCTGTGGGACCCTTCCTCTTCTCCACCTGCTGCTAATGGCTCCCTGGGTCAAACTCCTGCTTCTTCAGCCCAGCCAGCCAAGAGCCCCCTCAGAGCCTTGAGGTCTGATCCCTCCTGGACGGGCCCACTGATGCCCACCTGATGGGAATCCTCTGTGGCCAGCTCTCCCCCTCCGTCTAGCCAACTCCTGGGCATCCTTGAGGTCTTGGCCCAAGCACCACCTCCTCAGGGCAGCCCTCCTGGACTGCAGATTGGGTCAGGCCCTTCTCTCACAGGCTCACACGGTGCAGGTCTCCGTGGCCTATTGATGGTCCGGGTAACTTCAGAATGCCGTCTCCTTGTCCCACCACTGGGCACGTGGTGTGTGCTCCACACACGTTTCCTTTTTTTTTTTGAGATTCTTTTCCATTATAGTTTATTATGAGATATTGAATGTAGTTCCCTGTGCTATACAGTAGGAACTTGTTGTTTATTTATTTTATATATAGTAGTGTGTATCTGCTAATCCTAAACTCCTAATTTATCTCTCCCCCTCTTTTCTCTTTGGTAACCATAAGTTTGTTTTCTATGTCTGTGAGTCTGCTTCTGTTTTGTAAATAAGTTCATTTGTATCATTTTTTTAGATTCCATATATAAGTGAGATCATATGATGTTTGTCTTTGACTTACTTCACTTAGCATGATCATCTCTAGGTCCATCCATGTTGCTGCAAATGGCATTATTTGGTTCTTTTTTATGTCTGAGTAATATTCCATTGTATATGTGTACCCCATCTTCCTTATCCATTCATCTGTTGATGGACATTAGGTTGCTTCCATGTCTTGGCTATTGTAAATAGCGCTGCAGTGAACACTGGCGTGTGTGTATCTTTTCAAATTAGAATGTTCTCCAGATATATGCCCAGGAGTGGGATTGCTGGATCACACACACACATTTCTTAAACGGATGTATGAACAGGGCGATCCCAAAGTGATTCCAACCCTGGCAGATTTTGTCCACAGTTGAAGGAATAATATAAGAAAATGTCCCCAAACGGAAGGATGCGCGTGTCCACAAGGAAAGGACCTTGAGGGGCCAGAACTGTGCGATGGGTAAGCCCCGCATCTGGGCATCTTGGGGCCCATGCACCTGGTGTGAAGAGGCAATCCTGGAAGCTTCCAGAAAGGAAGGAGAGGTCCTAGGCAGGGATCAGGACGCAGCAGGCCTTCAGAATTCTCCTCAGTGACTCTGGAGGCTGCAGGGCGGTGGAACAAAGTCTGTGTTCCCAAGACCATGACTTCAAGTCTGGAAGCCTCTACCTAGCTGCTTGTTGCCAGGCATTAAGGTGGACTCGAGTTCTTATGGGTGAGGCGGGCTCCCTAGGCAGGCCGCAGGGTCTGTGTTGCAGCAAACAGGGCGCCAGCCAAGGGAGTGCGGGGCTGGGCTCTAGAGAGGGGTCCCCACGGGGTCGCCAGGGACAGGGGTGCAGCCGGGGGGCCCGGCGGGAGGTCTCCCAGAGCCTTCGGCTGGATCGAGAAGAGATGTAGACAACGGCCGATCCGTTTGGGAATTATGTACCGATAAGAATATAGAATGAAAAGAAAAAAACAAAAAAAGACAACCATTCACCCCAGAGTGCTCAAAAATTGTGCAAACAGGGAAAAAAAAATCTCAGTATCTTATATAGCTCGCCTCTGAATAGTGTTTTGTTTATTTGTTTTAACATAAAGATTTTTTTATTTTTTTAAATTTAAATTTACAAAAAAACTGAGAGCGAGGTACAGAGATTTCCCATAATGTACCCCCTGGCCCCCACGTTCACAGCCTCCCCCATCATCCACACCCCCCACCAGATGGTGCATCTGTTACGACCGATGAACCTACATCGACACCTCATCACCACCCAGGGTCCACAGTTTACATCAGGGCTCACTCTTGGTGACGTACATTCTATGGGTTTGGACATTTGCATCCACCAAAACAGTATCATACAGAGTATTTTTACTGCCCCCCAAATCCTCTGTGCTTTATCTCTTCATCCCTCTTCCTCAAGCCCTGGCGGCCACTGATCTTTTCACTACCTACATAATTTTTTTTCCAGAGTGTTGTAGAGTTGGAATCATACGGTATCGTAGTTTTTTCTGACTGTCCTCTTTCACTTAGTAATATACACTTATGGTTCCACCATGTCTTTTCATGGCTTGATAGTTCATTTCCTTTTATCACTGAATAACATTCCACTGTCTGGGCATACTGCAGTTTATTTATCCATTCACCTGCTGAAGGACATCTTGGTTGCTTCCAAGTTTTGACAGTTGTGAATAAAGCTGCTTCAGACATCTGTGCGCAAGTTTCTGTGTGGACCTGAGTTTTCAGCTCCTTTGGATAAATACCAAGGAGCAGAGTTGCTGCATCATATGGTAAGAGTATGTTTAGTTTTGTAAGAAACTGTCAAACTGTCTTCCAAGGTGGCTGCAGCGTTTCACATCCCCACCAGCCGTGAATGAGCGTTCCCGTGGCTCCACATCCTCACCAGCGTTTGGTGTTGTCGGTGTTCTGGATTTTGGCCATTCTGAGAGTGACGTAGTGGTATCTCATTGTTTTAATTTGCACTTCCCTGGTGACATATGACGGGAAGCATCTTTTCATGTGCTTATTTGCCATCTGTATATCTTCTTTGCTGAGATACCTGTTTAGGTCTTTGGCCCAGTTCCAGTTGGGTTGTTTGTTTTCTTACTGAGTTTTAAGAGTTCTTTGTATATTTTGGTTAACAGTCCGTTATCAGATGTGTCTTTTGCAAATATTTTCTCCCAGTCTGTGGCTTGTCTTCTCATTCTCTTGAAGTTGTCTGTTGTAGTACAGATGTTTTTAGTTTTAATGAAGTTCAGCCTATCAATTTTCTCTTTTATGGATCGTGCCTTTTTTTTTAAATTTATTTTAAAATTTATTTATTTATTTATGGCTGTGTTGGGTCTTCGTTTCTGTGTGGGGGCTTTCTCCAGCTGTGGCAAGCGGGGGCCACTCCTCATCGCGGTGCGCGGGCCTCTCACCATCGCTGCCTCTCTTGTTCTCTGCGGAGCACAGGCTCCAGACGCGCAGGCTCAGTAATTGTGGCTCACGGGCCCAGCCGCTCCGCGGCATGTGGGATCTTCCCAGATCAGGGCCCGAACCCGTGTCCCCCGCATCGGCAGGCAGACTCTCAACCACTGCGCCACCAGGGAAGCCCTGGACCGTGCCTTTGGTGTTGTCTCTGAAAAGGCGTCACCAGGCCCAAGTCGTCTAGGTTTTCTCCTCTGTTGTCTTCTTGGAGTTGTATAGTTTGCACTTTGCATTTAGGTCTATGATGCATTTTGAGTTAATTCCCGTGAAGGGTGTAAGGTCTGTGTCTAGATTCATCTTTTGCTTGTGGACGGGTGTCCAGTGGTTCCAGCACCATTTGCTGAAGAGACTGTCTTTGCTCCATTGTATTGCTTTTGGCCCTTTGTCCAAGATCAGTTGACGGTGTTTGTGTGGGTCTATTTCTGGGCTGTCTGTTCTGTTCCATTGATCTATGTGTCTCTTCTTTCCGCAGTAGCACACTGTCTTCATTACTGTAGCTTTTCAGGAAGTCTTGAAGTCGGGTAGTCAGTCCTCCGACCTCGTTCTTCTCCTTCAATATTGTGTTGACCGTTCTGGGTCTCTGGCCTCTTCTCTGTGTGAACTTTAAAATCAGTTTGTCAATATGCACAAAATAACTTTGTGGGATTTTGGTTGGGGTTTCACTGACTCTCCCACATCCTCCTGAAACCGCCTTCACTGGCCGCAGGGTGGAGGCTCTGGGGAGGGGGGCAGAGGGGCCTGGGGCCAAACCTGGTGCCCTGGACTCTTACCCACCTCAGCTTCCTTTTGGGGACAATGGTGGCTTCTGGAGCGTCTGCCTCCTGGCGGGTGTGGGCGTTCAATGGGAGAACCGCCCGTGTTGGGGAGCCTGGGCGCTGCCTGGCCCGCTGAGGCCTCCCAGACGTGCACTCGTGGGATTGCTTGTTGCCGTGTTGAGGGTCAGCAGCTGAGGAGGGCGCTGACCCCTCAGCCTTGTGGCCACGGGCTTAGGGAGCAAGGTTGGCAGCAAAGGTGGTTCTGCCCCTGGACATGGCGTCCTGGTCACCGGGGCTGTGACGCCCGTGAGGAACCAGGCCAGCAGTTCTGGGCCTCCAGGAAGCTGAAAACTCGTTTTTCTGCTTACTTGTCCCCAGATATAAACAGCCCGGACCACGATGGCAGTGCTCCCGGACGCTGTGCGTCTGCGCACAGCGGCCCTGGCTTCCTTGAGCTGCGGGAATTTATAGGAGCGCGTAATGGGAACTGTAAGTCGCTGTAGGGCGGGATGACTTGATCCGAGGTTTCAGGAGAAAAGCGGGGGCGAGGAGGTGTCTGTGACGGGAGTGATCGCAGCCCTGAGCTGGGCTGTCCACCGGCACCTCGCGGGTAATAAAACTGCATCTTCCTGCAGCGCGCGAGGGAGCCTGTGTCGACAAAGATGCTGTAATGAGGCCTCGTGGGCTGGAGTGTGAGGTTGGAAAGCCATGGCCCACACACCACGGATCCCGCACACATCATAAAGATACATTAATGGGCCATGTGTCTTTACAGAAATACTAATGTTGTTTTACGAGAAACGAGAGTTGAAAATATTAAAAGTCAGAATGTTAGGGCCTTAAAAAAATGTTAAATAATGAGGACATGGGGACGGAGATCAAGGTCTCTGTCCCTGCTGGTCTCAGGGCCCTGGGGGCGAGGTGCCTTCGACGCACGCCGCTAGCCTCCGGCAGCCCCTCTGGGGCGGCTATAGGAGCCTCATCCTCTGGAGGTCTGGAGGGCACAGTGACAGGACAAGGGGTGTAGGGGTTTTCCAAACATTCACAGGCCCGGCGGGGGGGCCACTGCATCTTCAGGGCTGGGGCCCAGCAGCAGCAACTGAGCCTCCAACAAGCCCGGGTCCCCTGGCTCTGGTGTGGCCAGGATGCTCTGAGGACTTGCTTGTACCCCAGCTCTTTCCGGAAGGGGATTTTTGCGGCTACCTCGTGCTCCTTGTCAGATGGTAAACTCTCTGGGGTGCAGAATTTAAGTCTTTATTTTATTGATTGAACAGCTTGAATGACCTTGTACACAAGAGCAAATTAGGGGGCCCCTGAAGGTACCGTGATGGTGGGGAGTCAGGGTGGCTGTCCCCCAGCCCTCGCATGGGCTCTCGTTCACTGGGAGCTGCCCAAGGTGGGCACTGAGAGTGCACGAGGTCAAGTGATGGGTTGTCGGGTGAATTGTTTCTCTTGTCCGGCTGTGCCTTTGCTCCCCTCCCCCCCCGGGGTTTGCTGGTCGATTGGGCGTGTGAGCTCCGGTGGCCGTGTGTACCCGGAACACTGCACACCCGCGGTTAGACTCTTCTAAACTTTGATCACGTTTTATGTTTATTTTTTTATAAATTTATTTATTTTTGGCTGTGTTGGGTCTTCCTTGCTGCGCACAGGCTTTCTCTAGTTGCGGCGAGCGGGGGCTACTCTTCGTTGTGGTGCGTGGGCTTCTCATCGCGGTGGCTTCTCTTGTTGTGGAGCACGGGCTCTAGGCGCGTGGGCTTCAGTGGTTGTAGCGCGTGGGCTCAGTTGTTGTGGCTCGCTGTTCTAGAGCGCAGGCTCAGTAGTTGTGGCGCACGGGCTTAGTTGCTCCGTGGCATGTGGGATCTTCCCAGACCAGGGCTTGAACCCGTGTCCCCTGCATTGGCAAGCAGATTCTTAACCACTGTGCCGCTACGGAAGTCCCGATCAGGTTTTATTTTAATTCTTAAAATTAAGGTGAAATTCCCATGATCTCAAATTAACCATTTTAAAGCGAACAATCCAGGGGCGTCTAGTACATTCACAGTGTCGTGCAACCTTCACCTCTGTCTGGCTCCCAAACATTTTTATCTCTTCAAAAGGAGACCCTGTGTCTATTAAGCAGTCACCCCCTGTTCTCCTTCGTCAGCCCCAATCTGCTTTCTGTCTTTTTTTGTTTGTTTGTTTTTGTTTTTTTTGCGGTACGTGGGCCTCTCACTGTTGTGGCCTCTCCCGTTGTGGAGCACAGGCTCCAGACGCGCAGGCTCAGCGGCCATCGCTCATAGGCCCAGCCGCTCCGCGGCATGTGGGATCCTCCCAGACCGGGGCACGAACCCATGTCCCCTGCATCGGCAGGCGGACTCCCAACCACTGCGCCACCAGGGAAGCCCCGCTTTCTGTCCTGATGGCTGTGCCTGCTCTGGGTGTTTCACGTAAATGGGGTCTTGCCGTGCGTCGTGGCTCATGTCTGGCTGTGCTCACTCAGCATCACGTGTTTGAGGTTCGTCCACGAGGTAGCGGGTGTTGGTGCTTCATCCCTTTTTACCACTGGCTGATGATCCGTTGTGTGGAGGGACCACATCTAGTTTATCCATCAGCCCTTGATGGACACGGGCTGCTCCCACCTGCAGCTACCGTGAAGGGAGCTGCTGTGACCGCTCGTGCGTGTGCATCTGGCTTCCTGTCATCCGTCTTTCGGGTGCTTTGCTCGGGATGGAGACACATTTTCTTCCCAGTCGAAGGACGTCTTGTTGAACAGTAATTACTCTTCTTGGGCATTAACTCCTGGCAGGCGTTTTTTGAAGGCATCACACAGCCCGAAACATTCAGTTTAATGAGCTTTGATGAACACGTCCAACCATGTGACCCCCAGACCGCAGCTGAGGGCTTTCCCCAGCCTGCCAGGCTGCCTCTGGCCTCTTTCTGGGGAAGCTCACCCCCTCCTGCCTCCCGATGAAGTTACCAGGCCGCATTCTGCCACCGGAGGTGAATGCAGCCACACCGCGGGTAGTCTCTTCCGGTTGGAGTCTCGCGTTTGAGATGTACCCGACGCGTCCCCTTCGCAGCGGTCACTCCTCTTGCTGAGCAGACTCCCCCCGAGTGGATGGGCCGCACTTGTTTGTCTGCCCCCCGTGGATGCACGTTTGGCGATGGAGCTTCTGTTTGTGCAGGCTTTGCGTGAGCGTACGTTCTCCTTTCTATGGGCAAACACCCCGGAGTGGATGGGTGACACATCGGGTCATAGGGCACGCGGTTAACTGGAAGAAACAGCCACGCTGTGTCAGCAGCGGTCGTCCCGGTTTGCGTTCCCGCCAGCAGGTATGAGAGTCCAGCTGCTCCAATCTTTCCCACACGGTGTTGTCAGTCAGTCCTTTTTTTGGCCGCTCGGTGTGGCCTGCGGGATCTTCGTTCCCTGACCAGGGATCGAGCCCGTGCACCCTGGGTTGGGAGCATGGAGTCTCAGCCACTGGGCCGCCAGGGAAGCCCCTGTCAGTCCTTTTGATTTTAGCCATTCTTGTGGGTATCGATCCCAATTTGAAGGTAAGACAACTGAAGCCCAGAGATGTGAAGTGAGCTGTCCAGGGCTGTGGGCTGAGTGGTCGGCAGACCCAGAGCTTGCCCGTGACTAAGCCCAGACTTCTAGTCCCAAACCAGGTGGCCTGTGTTGGCACCTGTGTCCCAGCACAGACAGGAGCGGCCACCAAAGAAAGGTCCACCCAGTGGCTAAGAAGTGGACACTTCAAAATCTGGGGAGACAAACAGGACAGGGTCCTCACCCCTAGACTGGGGCTGGGGGCCAGTCAGTTGGGAGAGACCCCTGGAGGCTTAAGTAATGCCCTAGAGGTGGAGGTGGTGGACACCGCCCTCCCTTGACCCCGACACTGGTGGGTGGCCGGGGGACCGGGGACGGTTCCCTGACCCTGAGAGGCAGTGAGAGCCTCCGGAGGGGAGTGGGACCCTTCCTTGCCCAGGCAGGCATGGCCTGGGACTGAGGCCCGAGGTCTGTGTGGTCCTTACATCCTATGTTGCTTTCCCAAACACGCACAGTTACATAAACCATGATGACACTTCATAAACATTTTTCTAACATGCGGAATGTTTGACATGAATTTCAGCTATTTTAGAACTAATAAACAATTGTCAATGTCACGGCCGACACGAAGCAGAAGCCGCAGGGCTTTATGGAAGATCAAAGGCGGGAGAGAAGACCTCCTCTTCAGAGGACAAGAGGACTTGGAGGAACCCATCCTGGTCCTTCTGAAGGCGGAGCCTCCGGAGTGAGCGCGGGATCCGGGCGGTCGCGGGTCCGGGGCCCCTTCCCGCTGCGCGGGCCCCCTCGGGTTCTTGGCTTGGAAATGCTTCTCAGGACCCACTGCTGCCACCCGTGCCTTCTAGGGAGGCCGTCGGGGTGGAGTCTGCGTTGGTCAGTGAGTGCCAGTGAGCTGCTGGGCGCCTCGCCAGCTGCCCGGCCTTGGGGTCCGTGGCTGGCGCCAGGCAGCTGACTGGCGGAGGCCAGCCTGCTGCCCCAGCATGTACACCACGTCCTTCGGAAGACGTGCTGTGTCTGTGTGGGGCTCCGGACGTCCGGACCCTGCTCTGGGTCTTCCTGCGCGGCACCTGGGTGTCATTTGCCACCGGCAGCACACTGGGGTGGGAGCTGGAGGGGAGCTGTCAGTGCGGCCCAGACGACCTGGGCCAGAGCGAGGCCCCTGCAGAGGCGGCCGCATCTAGCTGCTCAGAGCCCGGGAGTCTGCGGGGCCGTGTGGGCTGTGGGGGAACAGGTGCACGGGGGTCCCCCATCCTTACTGGGCGACACAACAGAGGCAGGTGTATCACCTGCTTTCCCGTGAGCCCTGGGGAGACGTGGACGGACCCCTCTCACCCTCCAGGCCCGAGTAGCCCAGGGCTGCGGTGAACGCACAAATGCGGGAGGCCACTGCCCTGACCACTCCTCAGCTTTGGGGCCCCCTCTCTCCAAGGCCCGGTGACTTGTGGGTCTGTGGGGCGTCCCAGTCACACCTGCAGTGGCCCTTGAGGTGCTTTGCGAGCCCGTGGCTGTGTGTGTGGCGAGAACTGTGCTGAGTCCTCCCACGGGCGGCGCTTAAATCCCTTCTCTGTCCGGTTCCCGTGGTCAGGGGGTGGGGTTCATGGGCCGCCCCGCCTCCTGCTCTGTGCACAGATCACCTCGCTGCAGCCTTTGCCCAGCCCCACAGCAGAGGCCCCATAATGGAAGGTTGAGACCCTCGCCTCCGCCCCCTCCGCCCCCACTTCACTCGGAGGAGAAGCCGGGAGGCTGGCACTGGCCCCTCACCCTCTGTTTTCTTCTCCTGCCCCCTCCCCTCTCTCTCCTCCCACCAGCCGGACGCCTGCCTCAGGGCCTTTGCACCTGCCAAGCGGCTGCTCCCCACCGTGTCGGTCTTGCCCCCACTCAAGTATTGGCTCCAGGAGGGGAGGGGTTCTGCCTCCCTCACAGCCTCCCCCTCAGAACCCAGCAGGACTGGCGGCTGTTGAGGGTGAACTGTGTCCCCAGGAGGTATGTTGGGGTCCTGACCCCCAGAACCTGTGCATGTGACCTCCTTTGGAAATAGGGTCTTTGCAGATGTGATGGCGTCAAGATGAGGTCACAAGGGTGGCCCTGATCCAATGACTGGTTCCTTAAAAGAAGACGTCCACGAGAGACACAGGGAGAAGCCATGGGCCGACCGAGGTGGAGATTGGAGTGATGCGGCCACAAGCCTAGGGACGCAGGGACTGCCCGCGGCACCAGGGGCTGGGAGTGGGGAACGACCCTCCCCCGCAGTCCCTGGAGGGGGGCGTAGCCCCGCCGAGGCCCTGATTTCATCCTTCTGCTCTGCAGGCTGTGAGAGAGCGAATTTTTGTTGCTGTCAGCTGCCCAGTTGGTGGTCCTTTGCTCCAGCTGCTCCGGACACTAACACAGCACATGACGGGCACTTGTAAATATTTCTGGCTGAACTAGTAACTGAGGAAACGTCAGCCTCTGCCAGCAAGGGTCCAAGCTGACTTCTCGGCCCGGGGCTTCCCGAGTCTTGCTCCCTCGGGCACAGACCGTATGCCCAACCGGCCTGGCCAGGTCTCACCCCCACTGCCTCCCTCGGGCCCCAGAATCCTCGGGCCACCCTAGCCCGGGGCAGCCAGGCCTTCCCGAGACACACGGCCTAGCACCTGGGACCTCCTCCCCCGGGGTCTCTGCTGCTCCCCTTGACCTTGAGCACATGAACCATGGGGCCGGTGGGGGGAGGGGGGAGGGGAGGAGCCAGCACAGCCCATTTCCAGGTCCAGGACCCTCACACCTGGGGTTCGCGATTCCTCAGGACAGTGACAAACCCCGGCCTGGCCCAGGAGCTTCAGAGAGAACGTTCCAGTCAGCAGACCTTTCCTCAGCCTTCCGGCAGCCGCTGTTCCTGTGGCTGTGGGGAGGACCCCTGCTGCTCATCACTGGCCCCTGTGTCCAGTTCTGCTGGCTGGCTGGTGGCCCCATGTGTCCGAGAGCCTGGCTGGAAGGGGCCAGAGGGGCGGCGCTGGGCTGCTAGGAGGGGCCCGGCCTCCCCAAGGCTCCCCTCCTTTTCACGGTGCCCCAGAGTCTGCCGTGGGTGAGACCGCCCACAGGCCTCCCAGATGTGCCTGCCGTGTGCACACACACTACCTGGAGCCCAGGGGACAGAGAGGCGGGGGCACACCCGGTGCTGGCGGCCTCGGGCATGTCAGCCCGAGCCTTGGGCCTCCGTGCGCTCGTGCATGGGATGGGGCTGCTGGGAAGGTGAACGGGCGGCGTGGGTGACGTGGCCGCCACGTGGACTCATCGGCCCTCGCCACCAACCCTCTCCCACCTCACCCCTCCAGCACATCGCCCATGCGTCAGCCCCGGGAACACGGACCCGAGAAGTGGCGGTTGGACGAGCACCTCGCTTGGTGTTGTGCACGAAGCGGACTGTCCAGGAGGTGTCCCCACGTGGCCCGCCCCTGCCTGTGCTCTGTCCAGCCCCCACTGAAAGGCTGCAGTAACAAGCGGGGCTGCTCGGAGGCACAGAGGGGTTAAGTGACTCGCCCAAGGCGGCACAGCCAGGGTGTGCAGAGCTGGGAAGGAGCCGTGTGCTGTGGCCTGGGTCCTTGCTCCTGACCAGCCTGCACCTGTGCCTCCCTGACGATGTGTTACGTGTAGGGGTGGGGATTGTGCATCCAGGCTTGCTGCTGGCTGTTTGGAGGATGTGTGGGACCAGGGCTGGTGGCCTGGGCTCACCACTGTCCAGCTGCTGGCCCTGTTGGTGAGGCACACGCTGGGCCTGGACGGCAGGACCTGTTGGCTCCATTGGACAGAGCAGGTGCTTCCCTGGGGCCCCGAGCGTCTCCATCCGTTCATTCCTCCCTTCAAACAGCCCTCATCCCATCCTCTCTGCAACCCGGCTTGCTCAGCCCCATGTGGGTGGTGAGAAATGGGTGAGGAACCCATGGCCTGTTTCTGGAGCCTGGAGCTGACCAGGGCCCTGGGGGGGCACATGTGACACTGGCTCCTGGACCGGACCTCCCTGGGCCGGCCCTGCGTCCCCATCCCATGGCTGTGACTGACCACCTTGCAAAGAGGCAGAGCAGGCGGGGATTAAGGGGCCCCTTCCTCTTATCAGCTGGGCCTCCGGCAGCCCTGCTTGTAGAGCTCTCATCGGAAAATGTGAGTCTCCCCTCGCCTGGCCTCTGGCTCCCCGTCAGGCCCTTCCTTCCCTGGGGGCATCAGCAGACACCTCGGCCTGGCAGCAGGGCTGGCACGACCCCCACCCCACCCAGGTGGCTGGACCACTCTGGGGTGTCCGCCAGGAGGCTGCGTGGAAAACCCACCCCATCTGTCACTGACAAGGGCACTTTGGTGGGGCTGCACCGGGGGTTTCTGTCCTCAGAGGTCTTGTCTGCAAACCCTGTCTCAGCCTTCCTCTTTGGGGAGGAAACTAACCACGCAGCCTGGCTGGCCGGGGTTTGGGATGGAGCCACACCACCAGGTCCTGCCTCCCCGCCCCAGTGTCATGGAGGGGCCCCAGGGGCCCCAGCTTCCCCTCCACTCCTCCTCTCCCACACCTCCAGCAAAGGGGGTCAGGGCCAGCTCCCTCCCCCGCCCCTGGCTCCTTGTGCCCAGGTCGGGTCCCGTCTGCACCTAGGAGCCAGGTGAGGCCCCCCTCCCCAAGCCACACCCTGCCAGGCTGCCCCCCCCCCACGCAGGCACAGACCCCGGCCTCGAGGCCAGCTTGGGCGGCTGCACGTTCAGCCACGGGCCACTCATTTGTTCAGCTAATACGCCCAAGTGTCCATGGTGTGCGCTCACTCTGTCCTGGGTTTGGGGGTGGAAACAGGAAACAGGAGTGAGGGGCCCAGCCCCCTGGAGCTGCCTCTACCTCACGGCCCAGCACGGTGGCCCAGCATCGCACGTGGCTGCTGCGTGGTCGGCGTGAAATACACACGGGTCACAAAGGCCCCGCCGGAGCCCAAGGGTGTGGAAGGTGGTGTTTGCGCTTTCCGTGTGGCCGTGTGCCGAGCACTGGATCACGGGACCACAGCATGTTACGGAGGTGAATCGTGCCCCTTCTCTTTCCTTTCTTACGTGGCCACTAGCACGCTGAAACCACACATGTGGCTCTAGCGGCAGTCGTACTGGACAGCGCCAGCCTGGACGGCAGGCAGACACGCGGCAAGTGGACTTGAGACGGGGACGTCTCAGCTCGCAGCAGCGGCCTGACGGGAACGAACAGGGTGAGTCCCGGGAGCCGGGGTCAGGGAGCTGCTGCTGTTTATCTCAGACGCAGAGCAGAGCCTGGGCCCCCTTGACCAGAGTGGGCGGCGCCCTGGGAACTGTGGCCGGCCCACTCGGGCCTGGGGAGGGACCCCTGCCTTCCAGGCTCTGGGTCTCAGCCTCCTCACTGTGGGATGGGGAGGATGCCGTCTTGCCACCTGGCCAAACCCTATTTCCAAATAAGGTCACATGCTGAAATACGGGGCTTAGGATTTCAAAGTAAATTTCGTGGCGACAGTTCGACTCATGACCTGGGCCGGTGGGAGGACTCAGCAGCCCTCAGCTCTGGACCCTGTGTGCAGGGGGCCTCGAATATGACTTGTGCATGAAGTTGGCAGAGAACGGGGGGGGCTGGAGCCCCAAGGTCAGGAGGAGTCTGTGCTGGGACACCTGGTCCTGAATGCAGCCCTGGTTCCCACAGGCTTTATTCCAACTCCTGGGACCCGTTAGGTCGGGTTTCCTGGAAGCAGAGCCTGAGATGAGACCCCTGTGTGGTGATCCCCTGGGAGGGCTCTCAGGAGAAGGGCCAGCGGGACGCAGGATGGGGCAGGGGACGCCAAGCAAGGAGGTGGTCTCGGCCGGTCTCGGAGACCAGCCTCAGCCTGATCCCACGGGGGTCGGGGGCCCTCCGGAGCAGGAGAAGCCCAGAGGCAGGCCCACCACCGATAAGGGGTGGTCCCCCTGCCCCCGTCCATCTGTCCCCGGCCGTGGCTGCCCTGCATGGTGGGCATCGTCTGTCTCCAGGCACACGTTGTGAGGCAGGTCCTGGCTCCCCCTGCCCAGGGCCGTTTTCTGGAGGAGGGGCGGCTGTGAGCTGACGGGGCCACCGCTCCGAGGGGTGGGGAGATGGGCGGCCCCCTGCCGTGCCTGCCCGTCCACCTTTTGCACCTGCGCCTGGCACACAGGCTCTGGCCCCTCGTGGGAAATGGAGGGTCATCCCTTTATCCCACGCCCATCGCTTGTGCCTGGGCTACCCTGTGAAGGGGCCCGGAGAGGAAGCAGAAACTCAGAATTCGTTCCCTGGGCCCAGGGGCAGGGGTCCTCCTCCCGTGAGAAGGGGTTCTCTGCTGCTCCCCTTGACCCTGAGTGGGCTTCTCCTGGGCGCCCCTGGCATGAGTGATGCACGTGCAGCCCTGCCTGCCCCCGGGCTTGTCCCCTCACGGCCATCACCCTGACCCGAAGTCCTGCCTGGCCACCACAGGGGTGAGCATCCCCGCAGAGGCTGGGTTACCTCCTTGCTTTTATTGCTGCCTCCTCTGGCCCAGCGTCCCCACCTGGCGCTCGCCTGCCCGAGCCCAGTGGCCTTGGGAGGTCCCAGCGCCTACAGTCTCCTGCCACACTGGGCACCAGCTGTCTCCTGAACCCTCCGCTGCCCTTTGCGCTGGTATCCCCATGTACCCCGCATGTGGCACACGTCCCCAGGGCCATTAGCCCCCCCTGCCCCGCCCAGGGCGCGGGGACGAGGGCCACCCTTTCCTGACCACCTGGCTGCTCTTAGCTGACCCATGCCTGCCCCAGTGCTGGAGGGGGCTGGGCCTGTGTGGTCTGGATCCTGCAGCCCCCATGTCTCCCCAGGTGGTGGCAGGCAGCCTCTGAATTCCCCTGGAGAAGCTGCTGCACTAGCCGTTGTGTCCCTGGGGGACCGAGGGTGTCCAATTTTGTGCTGCGCCCCGGGTGTAGGGGTGGCCACGCCAGGAGGCTATAGGACCCCAGTGGCGACAGTCTGAGGAGGGGACAGCCCAGAGCCCCGGCCGGGAGTGTAAGGGCGGGGAGAAGGGGGACAGGGTGCCGGGCAGAGATCTGCAAGGAGCAGGCGGGCAGAGGCTAGAGGGCGGGAGGCTGTGAATCCTGCTGGGCCCTGGGCAGCCGTAGGCCTTTTACGTGGAGGACTGAGTGGGGGGTGGCAGACGTCAGGGGGGTAGGAAGGCAGGGGGAGGCTTCAGGTCTGCGGCCAGGGGGGCAGAACCACGTGCAGGAAGTAGAGCCTCACTTAGGAGGCAGACCAGGACTGGCCTTTGGGGGAGGTCAAGCACAACTCTGAGACCTGGGGGAGCCCGAGTCAGGGCTGCTGACGGGTTGGGGCAGGTGAGGGCAAAGGCAGTGGCTGCCCACAGGCTGGGGGCCCGGACAGAGGTGGTCCAGGCACCGCCTGGCCCCGGCTCTCAGGGGCTCCAGGGGACCCTGCTTTTTTCCTTTTTCCTTTTTTTGCCTGTAGCTGGATTTAACTGTAAAGAGCAATAAATTACGAATCTGGAAAAACATCCCTTGTCGCCACAAAGGACACGGCTGTCCCTGGATGACTAACGACTCCGCATTAACATTATTTAGTATTTATAACTTCCGCTGGACAGAACCTACGATGTTCCTGGGAAATCCTGTCTGCCATTGGGGTATTTTTAGAGCCTATTGTCAGCCTGACAGGGTTCTTCTAGATGCGTGTTGGTTGAGGGGGGAGCGTGAGATTCGTCAGGGTCTCGAGAGAGGCAGGGGTGCCCAGCCCCCTCTCCACAGCACTGGCGTGGGCCTGGGCCCCTTCGATCCCTAGCCTGCCCACTGCCCAGGACTGGTCTTTTTTAGGCTGCGTTGGGTCTTCGTTGCTGAGAGCGGGCTTTCTCTAGTTGCGGCGAGCGGGGGCTACTCTTCGTCGCGGTGTGTGGGCTTCTCACTGCGGTGGTTTCTCTTGTCGCGGAGCAGGGTCTCTAGGCGCGCGGGCTCAGTAGCTGTGGCACACGGGCTTAGTTGCTCCGCGGCATGTGGGATCTTCCCGGACAAGGGCTCGAACCCGAGTCCCCTGCATTGGCAGGTGGATTCTTAACCACTGAGCCCCCAGGGAAGCCCCCAGGACTGGTCTTTATGGAATACTTGTTGCATGCCCAGCCCAGAGCTGGGATCTGGGGGAGGCGGGGTGGGGGGCCAGAGGCTGGGAGCCCACCGCATTGTCAGGGGAGCAACCACTTGTGTGAGGGCTCTGGGGCACACCTCTTGCTGTCCCCTGGGGAAGGCGGGCTGGTGGGGTAACTGAGTCTCAGGGAGGGGCTGAGCAGGACTGAGGCTGGTGTGCAGGGGGGTCCCACAGTCAGGGAGGGGCTGGGAGTGGTGTAGAGGGATGCGAGGGGGTGATGGAGCAGGCCAGGTGTGTCCCAAGGGTCTGAGAACAGCCTCCTCTCTTTCTGGGTCCCCAGGGGCTGCATCTCCCTTTGGGGGTCCACAGGGAGGACCCAGGAAGGGGCTCCTTCTCCGCCCCAGAGCCCGGCCACCCACAGCCCTGTGGTGGGTGAGGGAGATGGAGAGAAGGCTGTGGGGCTTGGCCTGTGTTTTGTCTGGTGGCAGAAACGCTGCATGGTCCTTGTAACCCCCAGACGATGTGGAGAGGGGAGGATGGCCCCCGCGCTGTCGCCCTGTAGACAGGGGTGGGGGTCAGTGGTGGGAGCTGGGCCCCGAGCAGTGCTTTTATCCCACCCGCCCCGTAGCCCGGCCCCACCCCTGCTCACAGACAGCTGGGGCCCATGTCAGCCACTGATGCCCTAGCCAGGGCCTGCCCTCCGCCAGCCTGGTTAGCGCTGGTCTGGTTGCCTGTCCAGTCCTGGGAGCTGCAGACCACCCTGTGGCCCTGAGGGGTGGGTCTGGTGCCGCCCGGAGACCCCGTGGGTCCGCCCCAGCCCTGCGGACCCGGCTCTGACTGCGCTAAGGGCCCGGGCGAAGGGCTGGCGCTAAGTGTCTCTTGGCCTTGGAGTGCGGAGACGTACTTCGTTTGAGTAGTTAATGGCCCTCTTGTTAATAGGTAAACAAGGGAGATTTATGTCACGTGGCTGGGACTCTCGCAGGCTCTCTGCAGGGTGCCGGGGCCACAGCGCAGGAAAGCGCTCGGAACGTGACCTGGGGAGTGGCTGCGGGCCGGAAGCGGATGGGCCAGCATTTTAGTTTGGAAGGTTCACGGAGCTGGGCTGGCGGCCTTAAATCTCTCTCCAGAGAATCCTGGCACGGCTTCGAGGAGAACCTCCGGTCGTCAGCAGGCGGCACGCGCTGGCTCAGAGCTGTTGATTTAAGGAGGCTGCCGTGTTAAGGGTTTTCTGCTTAGTTTAAAGCTTCAGAGAGACACGTTACCCTCTCCCTAACCACCGGGCATGACTTCAGGGCTCTGGACTCTGTACTGAGGGACTCAGAGGGGCTCTCGGGGGGCGACTGTCCCCCCATCCTTCTGGGGTCCGGCAGGGGGTCACTGAGGGGAGGCCCCCAAAGCCATTCATCTCAGCTAAGCTTGTTTTCACGTGTCAGGGACGGACGTCTGGACTTGGCTCAGGAAATCATGCCACCCACGGTGACCAGAGCCAAGGGTCAGCCTGCCCGCCCAACCCCCAGGCTGTCTTCTGTCCCTTTTGCCCGAGCCCTTGCCCCCAAGGGTGAGAGATGGGCCAGTGGGGCCACGATCAAGCTGAGGGCCGTTGCCCGCCCTCCACGGGGACGCCAGCCCACTGCTCAGCCCCAGGGGCCCGTGGGACATGCTTTGCTGGCCTCAAGTTCTGCCTGGGGTGGGGGGCGGTCAGGTGGTGCCCCATCAGAGAAGCTCCTCAGTGGGGAGGTGGGAGGGTTCCTGGCTGGCGGGCCCAGCACTGTGGGCCCCTCCCGCACTCTTTTGGCTACCAGCCCCCCACCTCCGGCCCATTTTGGACTTGCTGGAAGGACTCCTGTGTGAGGGACACAGCTGGGTCCTGGCCCAGGGTCAGCAGTCCTGGCTGACCCGCATGAAGGGTTTTGGGGTACTTTCTTCAAAAGCTTTGGGAAAACTCACCTTCTTTCCCTGCAGCAGGGGCTCTGTCACTCCCTGCCACTCCCTCCGCAGGCCAAAAGGGCCCAGGTGTTCCTTGGGCCTCCCTGCCCCCAGTGTCGCCCCAGGGACACGTGCCCCAGGACAGGCCACCAGGAGAGGGGGGCTGTGGCTGCCGGACCCAAGGGCGCTTGGGGTCAGGGGTCAACGTTGCGTTTTGTCCTCTGTCTCTCTGTGTCTGTCTCCATTCTGCCCCTCACGGCCTCATTCCTCTCTCCCCGGAAAGGTGGGCAGCCTCGCCCCCCTCTGTGCACGCGGCCTGCGGCGGGTGTTCCTGCCACCAGGGTCTCCCAGAGGTCAAGATCAAGGGTCCCTGCCCACGGCCGTGTTCTGAGGTCCTCTGCGTATTAAACAGCAAAGAAATGCCAGAACTGAACTTGAAAATTGTGTAACCTTGAGCCGCTTGGCCCATTTTACACACAGGAGACACAACTCAGAGGTAATTAGTTCAGAGGTCAGACGTGAAGCGCTTGGAGCACGTTGGGGCCTCCTGCACCTCCCCCGCCTGGAGTCAATTCCAAGTTTCTGGGAACCAGAATCCAGCCTGATGCAGCCTGGCCAGTGTCCACAGGCCTTCTGGGGTGAGGCCTGCCGGCCGTGTGGCACCCTGAATGGCCCCTTCCTTTCCCGGGCCCTGCACACGGCTGTCCGGGCCTGGGAACACCCAGGGGACACGGCAGGGCCCCTCCAGCCTGCCCAGACCCTGACCCAGGACAGGCACGGTGTCTCAGCCATGTGAACTGGCCCTGGCAGTGGGGGCCTCGGAGGGCGTGAATCCAGCCCACAGGGCAAAGGCAGGTGGTCTGGGTGGTCCGGGAGGAGCGAGGCTGCAGCCCCACACCCTCCTCCCCCCACCCCGAGGGCTGTGCTTCCTGGAGCCCCTTGCCCGTGTGCACAGTGCCCCACCGGTGTGGGGTGAAAGCTGGCCGCCACACCTCGGCCAGGATAGCCTCCGAGAGTCCTGAGCGCCGGGGGTCCTGGGGGATGGGGCAGGGGCTGGGATGCTGCCGGGAATGGCCCTGGCTGACTCCTCCCCTCCCCGCTCCCCGCAGGCGTCTGGGAGCGCGGCCTTCCTGGATCCGCCCCAACAAATCCTCCTCTGGGGACGTGCTTCTGGGTACCCCCCTCCCCCAGGCCCCCCGGGGACCCCACCTCACCCCCTCTGTCCCTGTCCCTGGCATCCTCAGCGGGACTGAGAGCCCCGAAGGGTGACAGAGACAGTCAGAAGCCCACCACCCACAGGGTGGATGGGTGGGCTTTGTGGGGGGCCTGACTTATCAGCCCACCCCTACGAGTCAGCAGGGGCCAGGCACATGGTCCACCCGTGCATTCAGTCCTCCATCACTGAGTGTCGGCCGGGCACTGGGCTCATCGCCGGACACGGGGGAACGGGCTGGATGAGGCCCTTGCCCTCAGGGAAGCTGCTTCTAGTGGGCGAGACCAAGAGAGCACGGGAATATTCAAATGTGTGGTTACGGGATGGGCAGCGGGGAAGCACCAGGGGGCGGGGCCCTGTCTTGGAGCGGTGTGGACGAGCAGGGCCTCTCTGACCTTTAAGGTGAGGATGGACAGACAAGAAGTGACTGGCCAGGGCAAGAGGCATCACTGCCAAGGGGGAGGCACAGGCCGCCTGGGGCAGTGGCCACCGCCTGCCTTGCCCAGTTCCCGTGGGGAGAGATGTACGTGGGTTCTAAGCTGGGCTCCAGGATGACCAGGCCCCCAGGGGGCCTCAGATGGTCCCCACCTGTCCTGGAGTGCCCCCCCAACTCCCCCTCCCATGCAGCCTCCTGTGGGTTTCCCCTAAGGCCCACAGTGCACGAAGAGGCAGTGATGCTAGTGGGCAGGGCTGGCCACGGAGACCCCGTGCAGGGCGCCTCTGTTGTCTTCTTCATGGTTATAAAAGCGACTCACGGAAGGTTCGGGGAAAAAATATTAGAATAAGTTGTAATTGTCCAACACTCTTTAAGGGCTCACCACATACGTTCCCTCGGCCATTTAACGGACCCCCTCTTGTGGGTCATCTGGGTCTTTCTGTGACAACTCTGCGTGGTGGATGCCTGTGGATTCAGACCCTCCTAGAACAGCCTGAGGAAGGCTCTGTGGAGGAGGGGGCGTCAGGGGTCTCGACCCCCGGCCACCACGTCTCTGGTTAGGCGCACAGGAGGAAGGCGTCACAGTCAGAGGGAACGGCACGTGCAAAGACCCGGAGGTGTGATGTGTCTGGATGCTGTCAAGGGTCCCCGTACCCAAGAGTGGATGCAGGTGCCAGGAGAGGGGGGCCCTGGGGCCACCAGGCTGTCATGGCTGGGCCATCTGTGCAGTTGCTGGAGCAGTACCTGGGCCGAGTGTTTGGAAGCAAAGGAGAAACAGGCCCAGATTTGCATCATGGAAAGTCTGAGCTCCAGGCCAAGCAGAGGGGTGCGCGATGGGCTGCAGCAGTAATTGGGTGGGCGGGGGTGGACGGAGAGGAGGGCCGAAGCTCGGGGTTTTCCTGGAACCAGGGGGAGCAGGGTCTAGCAGCACGGGGGGCGCAGGTCTCAGGGGGTGTGACGTCCAAACAGGAGGTCCCCCGGGCCACTCCGCACGAGAGCAGAGCTTCTCCTTGGCCTGCTGGCTCGTTGGCAGTGGAGAAGGCAGGCTGTTGGTCGGAGAAGGAGAGGGAAAATCCAGATTCCTCAGTGTGTCCGGCCCCAGAGTCCAGTGTGGAGGCCTGCTCTGGCCTCCCGTCCCCCCACCCAGCCTCCTCCCTCCCCCAGGCCCCAGCGCGGCCAGACGCCGTCCACCCGCGGTGCCGAGAACCCTTTATCAGATAATAAATAAGGCGGCTGGAGCCGTCCGTGTCAACATCTTGGCGGGCCTCACAGGGCACTGCAGGGGGGGCTGCCCACTGTGGCTTCCACGTAGCCATCGAGGGCCGGCCACCCCCGCCCCGGCTCCAGCGGGACTGTGGGGCTCACCAGCCCCCTCTTCTCTGGGGTGGGTTCAGCCCCTACCGAGGTGCGTGAGGGGAGGACGGGGCACCCCAGGGCCTGCAGCCTCACAGCCTCAGGGGGTGTCAGGTCTCTCTGGCCTCCTTTCTTCTCTGCGGAGTGGGGGTCCACGTGGGGGCTGGGAATGGGGAGCCTGGTCATCATCTTGCTGAATGCCTGTCCACACACCCTGGAGAACAGCCGCCCCGAGCCCCGGGAACTGCCCAAGGACGTGTGGCAGAGGACGGGCAGGGAGGACTGCACATGCGTTGCCCCATCCCTGAGCCTGCCGGCCCCTCGTGTTTGGTGGCAGAATGGCCTGTCTTTCATGCTGGTGACAGCAGCAACTGGTCTTCTCTAGGAAAGGTCCTTACTTGGTCAAATAAAGAGTCGGTAACCTGCATTGCTTTCCCCAAAGAACGGTTTTCCTTCTTAATAAGCACGTTACATTTTCAGACAAGCACCTTGGAGGACTGGCACCCGTTTCTAAAGAGCGTCTTTTTCGGTAGCAAAGGGGAAACGACCCTTAGCTGCAGCCCCACCGGCAAGCTCTTGGGTCTGGGCACAGCTGGCCGCGTGGCCGCGGCTGCCCTGAGGGATTGAGCTGGGGCAGGCGGCTCGGGGCAGGCCGTGGCGACGCTCCACGGAAAGGGTCTGTGGGATGAACGTGCGCCTGCCGAGGGCAGCGGATACCCTGCTGACCGACGGCAGCTGGACTCGGAAAGCCAGGGCGATGGGGAGCCGCTGGGGCTGCCACCCTGACGCCCTCTGCGAGGAGGCACGGGCGGGGCGGCTGCTTTGCTTCCAGGCGTGAGCGCTGCAGGGCTGCCCCGGGCTGCTCTGGGTCTCCCTGTTCCGCGTCTGGAGCGAGGCCATGGGTTAAGGGCTTTACGTGGGAAGGAGAAGGGATGCTTTGGAAATAGTTCTGGATCAAAAAACCCCAGTCGAGGGGACGCTGGCTGTCTTCTCCCTTCTCCAGTCGTCCAGGACAGAGCCCCGCGGGGGCTCAGTAGACACTTCCCGTGGACAGAGGGGACCCTTGCTGGCTGGAGGAGCTGTGGCGCCCCTCCCCCACGGCCCCGGACGTCGGCTTTAGGTTGAAAGATGTGGGAAGTGAGGTGCGGCGGCCAGGCAGCGCAGACGAAGTGGTCTTCCTCTCCGTCCTGCCGTCTGATAAGCGCCTGCGGCTGCCCACTCCCACCAGCCTCCCCAGCCCATCCGGTTGTTTATGGCCGCCGGGCAGAGCCTTGAGGCGGGCTGGGGGGAGGAAGAGCTGCAGGAAGGGGGTGCCGGCGGCTATATTAAGGCTCCAGGTCCTACAGCTTCCGGGACCCGAAGAGGCACTGGGGAGAAAGGCTTAAATTGAGCAGCTCTGCCTGAAGCTCCTCAGGCCCAGAGGCGGAGGCCCAGCCTCCCTCCTCCTGGACGCGTCCTGAAAAAGGATGAAAACGGAGGATGAGTTCACTTCTTCCTTCCCTCTTTGCCACACGCTCTCCCTCGGGACCTGTCCTCGTGGGCGGGGCATCCAGCCCCTCTTGTCCATCCTGCCTGTTCTGCCCATCGCCCTGTGGGCACCTCTAGGAAGACTCCTTGGGTTGGTCAGAGCGCTGCTGGGGCCCCGCGCCTGGCGTCACCTCTCTGAGCCGGGTGTTACTTCTCAGGTGCCTGGGTTTCTCTCGTCAGGGAAGAGGGAGACTGGTGCCCCCCTTGGAGGGAAAAGCCAGGGATGTGCCGGGCAACACAGGGAGTGGCACCTGCCCGGCGGAGGGCCGCTCCCGCAGTGACTGTGGTAGTGGTCACGTGGCCACGTGGTCCTCGCCAGGTGCTTCCGGCCACCTCGTCTGTCCCTGTCCTTGTGGCTCCTTCCTCCAGGGCCTTTGCTTCCCCTCTGCGCCCCCTCCCACCCTGTCCCCTGGGTGCCTCAGAAGGGCTGGTCTGGTCTTGCCTTTGAGAGGTTCCGGGGGTGCCTGGTGGGGCGGCCCGCGGAGGCCACTGCCTCTTGCTCGATAATTGGTCTCCCGCTCAGCTCGGGGCCCAACGCCCCATCACGAGCCCCGAGAGGGGTGGGAGGAGGCTGGATAAGGGCTGGGAAGGGGCTCTGCCGCCCCGAGCGGGGCGACCTTTTCTGTGCTTTTTTCCTCATCTGTGGGTGGGCTCCCGGGAAGGCGGCCCCAGGCCTGTGGCGCGGAGACGAGATGGCAGCGGCCTCACCTCTGGCCCACCCAGCACGGACGCCCACGGGCACAGCCCTTGCAGGCGCTTCAGTTCCCACCTCCCCGTCCAGCCCGCTCTGGAGAGAGCTAGTTGTGCTCTGCTCCAGACCCCGTCCCCGAGGCATTTCCTCTGACGCCCGGCCCTGGCCACGTGGCTCTCAGAGTGGCTGCCAAGGGCCCTGAGTGCTTGTGAACGTGCAGGTCCCCAGGTCCCACCCGTCACCGATCTGACCCCTGGCCCTGAGTGTCTGCATTTTACTGGCCCCTCAGGTCGTCCAGATCTGGGTGGTCCGTGCCGCAGCCCTCCCTGCTGGGAGGGTAGGGGTCCCAGATCACAGAGGCTCATGACTTCGTGGAGACACCAAGGTGGTGAGAGGGGCGAGTGCCCTCAACACAGGGGGCCTGATTCATGCCTCGTGTCCCCGCGTCCCCAGGGTTCACCCAACGCTGCCTGCTGTGCCCGTCAGAGGCACGAGACCCACAGGGGGCCACTGGGGCCACCACTGCCCAAATCTTGGCTTGCTCTGTGCCCCCTACCCCGGGCCAGGAGGGCAGTAGGGAGCAGGACAGGGACCTGACCCGAGTCTGCCTGACCCCGAAGTGATGACTTCCCACAGCGTGGTCCCCAGGCTGGGCCTCGCCCACCCCACCCAGTGTCCTGCCCTCATGCTGGTGGTGACGTCGAAGCCACCCAGTGTTTATGGGTCTCGTCAAGTCCTACTGATGCCCTTGAGAGCTCCTGACGTGACTCAGAGCGGCCAGTGAGGTCCAGCTGCCCGGCCCCCGGAGATGCGTTTCTAGGCGAGGCCGGGAATCCCACAGGTGATGGGGAGAGGCACGCAAGATTGAAATCTTTATTTTACATTTTTTTTCTTATGGCGGCATTTGTCTTAAAAAAAAAAAAAAAGACAACACGTGGAAACTGAGCTGGTTGAATCTCTGAGGTACAAGTCCAGGATGAAGGAACACGTTCGGGAGGCTGTCGCCAAGGAGGAGCATCTTAAATATGAAAGCAATGCTTTAAACAGGACGGCACCATGGCGGCTGGCTTCGATGGCTCACAAAATTTAAAAGATTTTTGAATCAAATTGGGAGTCGGGGGGTGGGGGGAAGCTTTCATTTGGAAGACTTTACATTAAAAAAAAAAAAGCCAGGTTTCTGGCTTCTGTGGAAAAATCAGAAGTTCTTGTCGGTGAAGGGGAGCAATGGGACGGAAGGACGCTGTGGCCCTTCTGCAGGGCATGCCCCGCCCCCCCCCACCCGGCCTCTGCCCTCAGGCTGTCAGTAGCCATTCATCAGCCCCCATGGGCAGAGCTGCCCCTAGCCAGTGCCCCGACTAACTAATTTATCACCCAGCCCTGGGAGGGGACGGCTTTGTACGCGAAAGGGGGGTTATTGCTAATTCTGCTGGGGCAGTCCCAGGTGAGCCAGGACCTGTGGTCACCCAACCACCAGCCCCGAGAGTGCCCGTGTGGGTCAGAACTGGGCCCCGGGTACTCTGCCCATCAGAAATGGTTACAATCCACAGATTCAGTCAGAACAAGGCCCTTTACTGCTGTCTGGGAAAACTGTCCAAATAAATAAAAGTCCACGATGACTATGATGTGAACGCCCCCCCCCCCCACCCCGGGTGGCGTCCTGGTACAGTGCGCGACGTGCACATCTGTCCCTGGCCATCCCGTGCTCCGAGGAGGGCAAGGTCTCCGTGCCGTGGCTCTATGGTCGAATGTGGGAAATGGACGGCCCGAGGCCAGGAGGCCCCCAGCGGGCTGCCCTCCTCATCCCTGTTAGCCGCCTGGCCTCAGTGATTTCACCTGTGATCCTGGTTTTACAACAGGAAGGTGGGGTTTTTCCAACGGCTGCAACCTGTAAACATGATGATGGCGAGCCTTGAGGACAGAAGTCAAGTGGGGGTGGGAGCCCCAGTCAGCCGTGGCTGGTAGGGTTCAGAGCCTTGCCCTACATTTGGGGGTCCCTTGCCGTCCGGGGAGGGGCTCGAGCCCTTCTCCCACCAGCCTTCCTCCTGTTCTGGGGCCCAACTGCCGTCTGCACAGGCCTCCAGGTCCGGCTGGCTCCAGTCTCTTCCAGCGTCCGGTCTGGCGGTCTTTCTGCTGGGCTGGAGCGAAGAAGTAGCGAGGTGGGTCCTGGCGGGGGCCCGGGGACCTAGGCCAAGGCCAGCGCACACCAGGCCTCCTGGCGCAGGGTCCCGCCGAGGCCGGCCTGGGGGCCCAGGGCTGCAGAAGGCAAGGCAAAGTCCTCGGGCTCGAATTTGAACTCCAAGTGGCTGGGGGCCAGGGTGTCGTCCACCTGTGTGGAGGCCTGCAGGGAGGACACGGCACCCATGAGACTGGGGAACAGTGGCCGGCTCACTTGAGGTTGGGAGCCCTGCGACAGGGCGATCTGCCCTAAGGGGCCTCCTCAGCCCCTGGAATGGGGTGGGGACCCCTTGTGAGGATCAACAGGGGCTCTCAGCCGGCGTCGGCCACAGGTCAGCTCCTGGCACCAGCGGCCAGCTGCGTGTCCGGCCCCAAGCTTCCGGCAGGGGCCCGTGGGGGCCCTGACCTGGGTGGGGTGCCAGGGGTCCCCCAGGAGGTGCCTGGGAGCCAGCTCTGGGCACCCCACCCCACCCTGACCTCCTTACCTGGGAGGTGACGCTGGGCCCGGGGCACGAAGGGGATGCCAGACTGGGCTCCGGTTTCAGAGTGGCCGCTGACATCTCCAGGTCAGGGACAGAGGCTTGCGGGGAGGCGGTGGTGCTCCCTGTGGATCCTGGGAGGGAAGGCAGGGCATTTACAGAAGCTGCCAGGTCTGGTTGCCTTGGTCATGCAGGGGGTTGGAGGTGCTGGGTGTGGCTTCCTGCACTGGACCTCCTGCCCCACTGCTGGGTGAACTCCCGCCACCCCAGCCCCTCCCCAGACCAGACCATCCCAGGACAATGCGGGGTATGTGCACTTCAGGACGATGATGCTTGCACCAAACATGTGAATCTCTAATGGTGGAATGTGAGATACTCAGAGTGACTCCACAGGGAGAAGGTGTGCCTCACTGGAGGGCCTGGGCTCCTCCCGGCCTCCCACAGCCCTGGCCCGTGGACCTGAGGAGGCTTTGGTCTTGGAGATGCTCTTCGGCTTCCGTTTCCGGGTCTGGATGCTTTCCTTCTTCATCGCCAGGGGCCGCGGTACCTGGTGGGGTTGGCAGGACGTGGACGGCTGCTCCCCGTCCGAGCTCACCCCTGGGGCCTCTTGCATGGCCACCTGCCCCGATCTCAGCCCTGCAGAGCTGGTCACTCCTGCGGCCCTGTTTGGGGAGCTGCTACCCCCGGGCTTGGCACTTTCGTCCAGGCCTGGTGGGGAGAAGCCCGTCCCACCCCAGCCTCCGGGAGCCGGGGGGCCAGGAGGGCTCTGGGGGTGTCCAGCCTCTGCCCCCGGCTGAATGGCTGCGGGGAAGCCACAGTGATGCTACAGCCTCTGTGAGCCCATCTGTACCACGGGCCTAACCGTAACACGTGGGCCCGTGCAGGCAGTGGGGCCACGTGTGCACAGGCGTACACGCTCAGCCCAGGCCCCCCCAGCCCCGCCCCCCGCCCCCCCCAGCCCCTCCTCGGGCCAGGGAGGGCCCCGCTCACCCCGTGCAGCTTCGCGTAGAGCCCGCAGGCGTTGCACACCGGCTCGCCGTCCGCGCTGCGCCGCCAGAGCGTCGTGCTGGTGGTGCCGCAGTTGGTGCAGCAGAGACCGGCCCGGCGTGAGGACGACTGTGGGCAGGAGGCTGGGGTGAGCAGGGCTCGGGGCTGGGGCCCTGCCGCTCGGCTCAGCGGGGCAGGTGCACCGGGGCGGGAGGGATGGACGCTGGGCTCGGGGCGTGGGGCCGTGTGGGGCTGGGTGAGAAGGCCTTTGGGCGCTAAGGTCCTGAGGCCTGCCCGGGATTCCTCGGAGCCGCGACCTGGTGCCCTGCTAGCCCTGGGACAGGTCACTTCACCCTTCTGGGCCTCAGCTTCCCTATCAGTAAAATGGGGGTGACAGTAGACCTGCCACAGGCCTCTTGTGGGGTCAGGATCTTGTGAAGAGCCCAGCACAGACAGGCCGCTGGGCGTCTGTTGCGGCCTCTTTTTAACCAACGCTGGGCCTTAGCCCCGTATTTCTGTGGTGCAGCAGCAGCCCTAGGAGTCATAGGGCCGCCCTCGGGTCCGGTCCCGGGCTGAACATCCAGGGGGCCTGCTGGTCCCTCTGGGCCTTGCCTCCCAAGACTTGGGGCTCGAGCCCGTGCTCAGCTCAGCACCTGCACCGGACTGTGGGCCGCGGGTCCCTGATGCCCACCCCTGCCTTGCTGCTCACATGTTTAATACTGGGGCAAGACGGCCCTTCCAGAACCTTCCAGAGGCCGACCTTCCAGGTCCGTATCCAACCAGGGTCCCCAAACCTCCCTGCACGTGGGGGCCCAGTGGGGACCCAGACAGTGCCCACCCAGGAGTCGGGGCCTAATGAGCCTGGGGGTCCAGGGGCTGTGCCGAGCTGGCTGGCTGGCTGGAAAGCAGCCGTCGGAGGCCTGACCCCGGTCCTCCCACCAGCTCAAGGTCCTCGAGCTCCCACAGCCCAGTCCCTCGCTCCCAGGCAAGGATTCTGCCCGACTCCCATTTCGGTGTGTGCATGGGGTCCTGTCCCCTGCAGTCTGGGAGCTCCAGATGCTCTCTGCTGCCCAGGGCCCCACAAGGCACCTCAGGCCCAAAGCCCCTCCCTCACCCCCCAGCACAGCCTGCAGGGGGCACACCCCTCCCCAGCCCCTGCCCTCAGATGCCCTGAATCCATCTGACCTTTTCTTTCATTTGCACAGCCCCTGCCTGGTCCAGTCCCCTGCCCCCTCGCCCGGACCGCAGTGATGCAGGGTCCCCGTGGCAGCCGGGGTCAGACCAAGTCACATCCGCCACGGTGTTTCAGTGGCGCCCCGGGGCACAAGGACAGAAGCCCGTGAGACTCCACACTCAAAATCGTCCCAAGGACGTGTGTTCTGTCCTCAGTACTCTCCAGCCCAGGACCAGCCAGAGGACCACCAAAAGCAAGATGGACGACAGAAGCCCCCAAAGGAATCTGTCCCGGGGTAGGGCTGAGCTCTCCAGGGCAGCCTCAGTTGCCCCGTCTGTCTGCCATCTCTGAGGTCCTTCCTTCTGCACTGACGGAGCTGCCAGCCTTGCCGACTGTCTCATGCCCACCCCCTTCCCCCAGGCTGTCAGCCGTTCGAGGGCACAGGCTCTCCCTGTGACTGGCCCGGGAGGGAGAGTGGGGCCCGTCTGGAAACACCCCCCCCACCCCGCCCCGCCGGCACCAGCCGTTCCCAAGAAAACGCAGAGCTGGAAACGCCTCCTCGCCCTCCCCTCCCCCAGGGCCAGGCTGCCGCCAGAGGCTCCAGGGAATTGCGCCCTGTTTAATCTAAGCCTCGGCCTTCGGTCTCCAGGCAGGACTCTGCCCCAGGATCCGGAACAAAAGGGCCACAAGACAAGGAAGGGATGAGGCCTTGGAGGCTCCAGAGGGAGGGCAGGGCAGGAGCTCCCGGCCTGGCTGGGGAGACCCCATGCTCGCTCTGGCCGGCGGCCTCTAGGCCACGGCTGTGTGGCGGCTGCTGCCCAGTCTGGCCCGCACCTCCAGTGGTCTCCCCAGGGTTCCTAGGGGTGGGACCTGTGCACCTGCTGGAATGGAGAGAGCTGGCGGCTGGCCCAGGCCCAGCAGAAGCGGAAGGGACGGATGGTGGGACACACTCTGAGGCAGGAGCCCTGGCCCTGGGGTCAAGCAGGCCCCCAGCCGGAGGGCCTCCCTGGGAAGACGGCGGCCACATCCTGATCTTGTCTAGAAAGCAGCTGCTTTTACTGGACACAGTTCGAGTCTCCCCCGCTCTGCTCCCTTCTCTCCTTTCCATCTGCCTCTTGGCTGCCGGGAGCTGTGTCCACGTGGAGGCCCCCTGCTCTCCCGGAGCCCACTCCCAGCCCTGCTGCCTGCCCCGGCCCAGGATCCCCTGACCCCCAGTCCATCCATCTTCCTAAGGCGGGAGGAGGCCTTGGGACCTCCCCAGGGTTCCCAGATTTAGCAAACAAACAAACAAACAGGATGCCCAGCTAGATGTGAATTTCAGATGAGCCGCAAATATTTTGTGTAAGTACGCCCTATGCAACATTTGGGACATAATTATTCTAAAACGCTATTCATTGTTTATCTGAAATTCACATCTAACTGTGCATTCTGTATTTTATCTGGTGACCCTAACCTACCTTCTTGGGCCCCATCGCGGTCCCCAACTCCAGCTGTGCCTTCAGACCAAGGAGGGGACCATGGCCTGAGGCCCCTCCTCCCAATCCAGCTGGGACCCTCAGGGTCTTTTACCAACAGCTGCTCCCTTCGAGTTCACATTGCCATCTCACATTCCCCCCAAATTTTAGCATCATTCTTGTAGGAATCACAGGAATGCTGTCTCCTTGGCCGGCCGTCAGGCCACTTCCTACTAAAATCCTTCCTACCAAAACACTCCCGCAAGGGTGTAAAGAGACCCACGCGAAGGCTTCACGTCAGCACTGTTTCCAACAGCACGCCCGCAAGGCTGCACACACGTGGGCACGAGCGCAGACACGCGTGCACCCCAAGCGTCCCCCACGGTCGCCCGTGCATTGCGGAAGCAGTGGAGGTACATACACCGCTGTGGGGCCTGGGGAGAAGCTACAGCAGCTGGACCGCGTGTAGGCAGGACACAAGCCCAGGTGGTGTGAACCGATCACCCAGACCCTGGGGGTGCGGGGGAATCTGGAAGCCACATTTGAACCTCTCTCCAGCGAGCATAAATTAAAATCGAGAAACTAGAAATTAAATTAAAATCAAGAAAATGGGAAAAAAGAATGACCTTGAAAAAATTCTCGCAGTGCTCGCTCCTGTATCTTCTTCCATCCCCTCAGCTGCCTGCGTTTTACGGGGGGAACTGAGGCTCAGAGAGTGAGGGGCCGGAGGTGCGGGGGTGGCCCCGGAGGGGACAGAACCTCCTTTCTGGGCTGAACACACTCAGCGGCCACGTCCCCGGGGCTGCTCGCACCCCCTGGATGCCCGGAGCCTCCCTCTGTCCTTCCTCGCTCGCGGTCGGGACAGACCGCCAGGCCCGGCCACTCTCAGGGCCCTTAACTGCCAGGCCTCTCCAGGTTTCGTTTTGTTTTTCTTTTTTGGTCTGTTCTTTTCAAAAGAAGTGCAACTTCAAAGCCAGCAGCAGAGCCAGCCTGAGCTCCAGGCTCCGCGAGCATCCGGACACCAGGGGAATCAGGGCGGTGGGCAGCGCAGAGCTGGGTGGGGGGCTGGCGGAGAGGCGGGGGCATGGGAGAGCAGAGGGCGGCGACGCGGCTGGGAAAGTAAAGGTTGCAGGTGGTGGAGCCGCAGAGATGCTCCCGTTTCAAACGGGTCCTCTGGGTGCTCTTGGCAGGGGAGACGTGGGGACACTTAACCTGATGGACGGTGGGAGCCTGGCGTTGCTCGGGGCACAGCGTGCTGAGGACACAAGTCTGTGAGGCGGGCTGTGCAGGAAGGAGCACCCGGGTCGGTGAGCCTTCGAAGGATGCTGGGCCCTCCGTGGCACCGGCCACGTCCCGGAGCTGGCGTCAGAACCGGCCTCGGGCTAACAGGCCTGCCGTCCGCGGACCCTGGCTGCTGGGCTCCAACGTTTTGGGGTCAGGCCGGGCCGAGGGGCGCTCGTAGAGCCCCTGGCCACAGGGACAGGACCACCCTCCCTGCTCGTCTACACTGATGGAAGCCTCGGGTCAAAGGTGTAACCCCCCAGCCTGTGACCGAGGACGCACACGGGAGGCAAAGGGTAAAAAAGACAGGTTCCTACCGGGAGGGGGGCGCACGCTTGCTATCGTCACGTTCCTGTATCCTTGGTGACACGCTTCTAGGACGTTTGGAATTATTTGCAAGAGGGGAGGATCAGTTCTTCCCGGAGGGGCCCCTCCTGGGGCGTCACTTCTGCCCGCACGCGAGGGAGGGCGAGGCACTGGAGCGGGGGCAGGTCTGGGGTGGCCGGCCCAGCCCCCATGGCCAGGAGCACGCGGCCCGGGCTCTGGTCTCAGGACTCCAAGAATCTCAGGGTTTTCACAGCGAGCCTGGCCCCGCCAGGACCAGCCACCGGGCAAGCCGCGGGGCCGCCTGCCCTGAGTGACAGGTGGGCACCCCGCAGCCAGTCAGAGGACCCCCCAGGATGCTGCTCAGGAGAGACAGGGAGCAGAGGGGCCCTGAGAAATCCCCCGGGCCCAGCCCCACTAGGCAAACGCTTCCTTGGCATGTTCTACAATCAGATCCAGGTGGGCCTGGACTCGGGGGTGTCCAGGACCGGGCCGATCCCGAGGCCTCGGGGAGACAAGCAGGTGCGCAGGGATCCCTCACCCTGGGGGCCCCCCAAAGCTAAATACCCCACGTCCTCAGACTACGAAACGGGCCTCGCCAGGCCAAGTGGCCGACCCCGGCCCTCCCACACCGGCCACGCCGTCCAAGTGCTCTGCACACGCCGTCTAATTGACCTTCCCAGCAGGCAAGGGGGCAGTCCCTGAATTCATCTCACAGGGGCCTGGGCAAGAAGACCCAGGGCAGGAGCAGGGTCTCAGCCTGAGTGGGGCCCTCGTGGGAGCCTGAGGCCACAGTCCTGGTCCGAGCCCAGGGCTGGCCGCCAGCGGGCTGCATGCCCAGGGAAGTCACTCAGTGTCTCGGAGCCCCGGGTGGTCATCCGGCTGATGTGACGGTAAACACCTCAGGGTGGAGATGGTGGCCCTGGCCCGCCCACCCCCAAGGTCAGGAATTTTCTGCTGGGAGTTGAGCCCCGAGAGGGGTGTGGGTAGAGACAGGGAGCCCTGCATCTCCCGTTCAGCAGTGTATCCTTGGCACCCAGTTTAGGGCTTGGCCCGGGGACAGTGCAGGGAGCCAGAGGAGGGGACCGGCCTGCTGCTCGGGGTCAGGTCTGGGTCGCACGCAGCCCCCAGGACCCTGTCCCTTGGCCTCAGTTTCCCCTTCCCTGAGGCCACACCAGACAACAGGCCGGTGCAGCGCGCCTGGGGCTGGGGGCATGATCACAGGGGCAGAGACAAGACTTGGGGTGATGTGGACTCTCAGAGGCACAGCATGGGTAGAGGGAGGCTGGGGGAGCCGCAGAGCCCCAAATGCCAGGCCAGGTCAGAGGAAGAGGAACAGCGGCTGCCTTCAAGCTGCCCGACCGAGTCAGTCCTGCTTCCTGCCCAGTTTGGGGCCCCAAAGCGTCTGGCCCCAGCGCTGCCGTAGCTGGGCCTTCGAATTTCCAGTAAAGGCCAGCACGCGACCGCCCCGCGGCCCAGGCCAGCACGCGACCGCCCCGCGGCCCAGGCCAGCACGCGACCGCCCCGCGGCCCAGGCCAGCACGCGACCGCCCCGCGGCCCAGGCCAGCACGCGACCGCCCCGCGGCCCAGGCCAGCACGCGACCGCCCCGCGGCCCAGGCCAGCAGCCACGGCACGGCCATCCCACAGTGTCAGCCACGGAAAGCCCTTCCATACTCCTCGGGGCCCGACACACCAGAACCAGCCGCCTGGCCCTACAGGGCTCACACCAGCATCAGCCCAGAAACACAACCCTGCCCGGACCCGGAACCGGGAGCCACCGCAGCCTCGCTGACCGGACAGCTGGCCGACATCGGCAGGCCCTGCCACTTATCTGCAAAATTACTTGAGCATCAAAATTTGCCTGTGAAATGGTAGAGAACAAAGGAACCTGAAACCTTTATGCTGCTTCTGGGACTCTGCCCTGCTGGGGGGAGAAGTCGGGCTCCCAGTCCCTTACTCGCTACCCAGCCATACAGCAGAAGAAACCAAAAGTGAAAACAAGTTTCGCCCAGGGAACAACCACAGACCTGGTCTCGTCCCATCCTCGCGGTATCAGAGGCAGCGGGCCCAGGGTCCAGGCCCCGTAACATTCAATGTCCTCCGACAAAGCCAGCATTCAGCAGCCACCTTCCCCTCCAGTCCCCTCCCTGGGGTCAGGTCACCTTGCCTCTCTGCGCCCCCCCGACCTGGCCAGCCCAAAGCCCCTTGCAGCAGCAGGGCTGAGCCCCTGCCCAGGAGGTTCAGGGCCGAGCTTGGGACAGCCGGGTTCTTCTGGGAGACCCTGCAGACAGTGTGGGCGCGTGACCCCCAGACCAGGGGGCCCATGACAGTGGACCGGGCGCTGCCACCCCTCCCGGGCCTCCTGGGGCCCCACTGGCGCCCCGGCCGTGGCCGCAGGAGCACGGCCCCCTCCTGCCCTGTGGCTGCCCGCACTCACCAGGCGCTTCTGCGGCCGTGTGAGGGGCCGGTTGACGCCGTTCATCTTGTGGTAGAGACCGCAGGCGTTGCACAGGTAGTGGCCGGTGCCGTCCCGGCGCCACAGCGGTGTGGACAGGGCCCCACAGTTGACACACTCGCGCCCCTCGCCGGGGAACTCCTCCAGGAGGTCGGCCGCTGCGGGAAGGCGGGTGGCTGCTGGGTGAGGCTCTGCCCCTTCCTGGGAGCCGCCATGTCCACAGCACCTTCTCCTTCCCTTCCTTTTTGTGCCTTTATTTTACTTTGCTTCAAAATCTACTTTAACTTTCTTTCTTAAGTTTAAGTTTACATACTGCAAAGTTCGTGCCAGGTCTCCATCGCTCCTCAGGGCTGCTTTAAAAGGTGGGGGTAGGGTGAATAAATCCAACCTCGGGGCAGGTGACAGGGAATTGCCCCACGCTGAACAGGATCCAGCGCCAGCATTGGAAAGTTTAATTCGCTGGGGAGGCAGGAGCATCTGCACTGGCAGAGGACGAGGGCCTTGTCCTCCGCAAAGTGGGTCGATCTGGAGGGCGGGCAGTGGCAGTGAGGCCGAATCGGATCGCGGGATCCCACGAGGACCGCGGTGCCTTCACTGTCAGCCTGCGCGGTCTCAGCACTGTCCTCCCACTTGAGCTGCTGGGGCGAGGACTCCTGGCCCCCTCCAGACCTGGCCAGGCGCTGGAGACACTTGGGCGCCGGGTGGGGGCGGGGCGGGGATCAATCATCGCCTGGCCAGGGGTGGGCGCCAGGCGTGGGGCGCCCTGGCGGCCGGGCCAAGTGGATCCCGCTTCCTGCGCTGAGGGGCTGGGGGCGGGGTGTAGGCTAAAAGACTGGGCAGCAAAAGAAGGCGTGGCCCTCAGTTTTGAGGGTGGGGTGAGAAAGAGCCGGTGGCGCCCTCGACTCAGGAGGGAGGGAGGGAAGGGGAGCAACTCTCCGCTTTAAGGGCCTGGAGTCCGATTACTCAAATTTATACTCTGGAGAGCGATTGCAACTGGGTCTCAAATTAGAATACATAAACATTCTAGAACAGAGATGAATGTGGTGGTTTACTTAGATAAACCGGTATTCTGAGCTTTAAAAAATAATCATTTCCAAAACTTTTCATAAAAACGTTTAACGTAGGCTCTAAATGGCTCGATCCCAGAATATTGGGTTCGGATGGATGAAAAGTAGAAATATCGAGGTGTGTAAAAAGAAACTCAGGACGGGGTTTTCATCTGGGGGGGGGCAGCCGCTGCGTTCCGTCCAGGTTTACAGGTCCCGGGCGTTCTGGGCCTGCCCCATGCTGGTGTCGGACCCGGCTGGGAAAGCCCTGACTCTGGGGGGTGCATTTCGTAGGGTGCGGGTTTGCACCCCAGTACGGCCAGCACCCAGGACCCCAGTCAGTGGAGCCACCTCCCAGTCCCGCACTCACCGAAGGTGGCTCTGTGGCCCGGGAGGCCAGCCGGGCGGCCCTGTAGGCTGTGCAGGACGCTGCCGTCCAAGGGTCCAGAGGTCCAAGACGGGGCCACCTCGGTGCTCACGTAGGCCGGGTACGCGGTGGGGTACGAGGAGCCCACGGGCCGCCCGAGCGGGGCCGGGTACTGCTCGCGAGCCAGCATCGCACCCTGAAAGGCGCCGCCGTCCCGGGCCCCTGCGCCGCCGCCGCCGCCAGGTCCCGGGGTGCTGTGCGCAAAGGGGAAGGCGGTGGCCCCGGGCGGCGGAGCGGCCGGCGGGTGCGGGCTGCGGGAGCCGAACGCCGACGAGTCCGCCGCGGCTGCCTGCGCCCAGCCGGGATGCCCGGCGATCGCGGGAGCCCGCGGGCCCGGCTCACACGCCGGCAGGTAGGGCAGCATGGAGGGGACGCGCGCCGGCGGCACGAACACCGGGGAG
Organism: Delphinus delphis; assembly: GCF_949987515.2. NCBI lineage: Eukaryota > Metazoa > Chordata > Mammalia > Artiodactyla > Delphinidae > Delphinus > Delphinus delphis. The sequence continues at coordinate 1,319,046 of NC_082697.1, read as the reverse complement.
CCGGCGCCCGGGCTGTGCAGAAAGGCCCCCGAATCCGCGTAGGCGGCTTGGCTGGGGCTCGGGGCCAGCGCCAGGCTCTGGTACATCTTCCCTGGCGCGGCCTTGACCTGCAGGGAAGAGGGACGGGTGTCGAGGTCACGGCCACTGTGCCCCGCAGGTGCTGTCGCTCAGGCCGCGCTCCTCGCTCCCCAGCCCGGCGGTTCTTGGGGCGGGTCCTGGAACCTGCAGGGACAGACGGCAGGGGGCGGGGGCGGCTCGGAGCGGCTCATGGGGCATCCCGGGTGCAGCGGGAACGTCGAGCTCACCTCCTCCACAGCCGGGGCTTCGGAGGTTCCCGGGTGGGCACGGTGGGCGCTGAGAAGGAGAAACCCGGCAGGTCCGCAGGACGCAGGGTCTGGGCGCTGGGAGAAGGCGCCGGGCTGGGGAGGGGCGCGCGGCCAGGCCCAGCTGGGTACTCACTGGCTGGTCGTGAGGACCGGAGGGTGCAGAGGGCGCGGGCGCGGCAGGCGGCGACAGGCGGGCTGGAGACTGGGAGCCGGGGTCCGCGCGGTTCCGCAGGGAATCCCGGTGCTCCGGCCGCCCCTCCGGGCCGCCCCGCCCCGGCCCGCCCCCGCCGCACCACCCCTTCCCTCCCGGGGCCCTCCCCTCGGGGTCAGCTCCGGGGCTGCGGCCGCGTCGCCACGTGACGGGATCCGGCTGGGCGCGCGGGGCTCTGCGGGAAAGGCGACTGGAAGCACGGCGCGGGGCGCCCAACGCCGAGTCCCGGCCAGCGCGGGCGGCACGAACCAGCCGGGTGCTTGGTGCCCCAGAGCAGTCCAGCGCGAAGACTTCTCTAAATTTGTTTGGGGTTTTCGCACATCCACGGCCCTCCCTCCGCCAGTTCCAGGCTTCCGCTAAGGCTGGCGTAGTGTGCGGTGCCGTCTGTGGATGAGTCCATGAACGTGGCCTCGCCATCACGGACACAGTGGTAAAGACCCCCCAGTGCGCCCCTGGTCTGGGGCCCAGAGCAGGGGTCCTGCTTCCAAAGGGACTGCTTGGCTTCGTTTCCCTGAACTCAAACCGCTGTACCGTGGCCACTGCCCCCGCGAAGTCCAGGGGGAGTCCCACGGTTTCCTCAGTTTCTTACCGAGCAGGGCAGCTGCCGCACTCATTCCCAGCTCGGGGGGCCAGGTTGGGTGGGCAGCCTCCATCTGGGTGCACTTCCTTTCCACAAGGTCCCTGCCCAGCTTCTCGCCTCCACCCCTAGGTGGGCCTTTCGCTTTGGGGGATTCCCAAAGAGTCTCCTCCAGGCACCAGAAATGTGGGATGGGTGGGTCTGGAGGTGGCTCCTGGCGCTCCCTGGGTGGGCCCGCTGGTGCCAGCACCTTGGTGAGACGGGCCACCTGAGCAGCTTCGCTGACTGATGACCCAAGCCTCCCCACAGAAGAGCAGGCGCTGGGCGCCCAGGCTGGGTGGGAGCAGGGCTCACCAGAGGAACCTTGTCTGCTGTGCTTGGGGCAATGATTGTTTTTCGTTGGCAGAAATAGGCCGTCCCTGGAGTCCCTTCTCGTAGGTCCAGGGACGCTGACTGGGGCCAGGGCGACTCCACGAGTGCCAGGGCACTTTCACCTTGCGGAGGGGTGGGGAGGCCTGGCACTCGCTCCTCTCCATGTGCTCCGGCACCAGACTGTAACTCGGGGTGCACATCGGGCCACCCAGGGCCCCTGGAGTGTGGCAGGCAAGGCCCCCACTCTCACCCTGGGCTGGGGACCCCGCGGAAGTTTCCAGGAGGGCTCTGGACTCATCACAAGTCTTGGCAGTGTGCCATTGGGAGAGGGAGTAGGAGTCTTAAATATCCCCTTTACCCACTGCTCCCAGGCCCTCCCCCGCCATCAGAGCCCCGGGTCCACGCTGCCGCGATGGTCTCCCATGGTTACCTGCTCCCCATGTTCTCCCCTCGGGGGTCGAAGCGGCCCCTCCCCGCCCTCCCCCCTGCAGACCCCGCCAGTGGATCTCGGCTTTCTCTCTTTCGTAGTGGGCGGGGCCCCAGGAGAGCAGAGAGAGGTCCCCGGGAGCTCAGGGTCCTGGCACCTGGCTGTGCCTCGGGCTCCCGCGCGCTCAAGACTGCGGTCTCACCAGCGAGGTCCGTCAGCAGAACCGGCGCCGAGGCCGCGGCACCGCGAAGTCGGTAGAACCCGCACTGCCTCCGCGGTCCTCAGAGCCCAGGGTACGGAGAATTGGAACGACACCGGAAGATGCCCCGCCAGCACCAGGGGTGAGGAGAAGTGTAAAAGGGAGTCTCAGCTCGATGGGGGTCGAGACACCCCTCCACTCAAAAAAAAAAAGATCCAAGGAAACATGGAAGATCCACAGCAAACCTGGGGCCTGTTGGGGCTGTGGGGGAGGGGAGGGGGAGGGACTTGCGTTTTTCGCTTGGCATAAATCCGGTAACGTCCTGAATGGGAGACCCAGCGTCAGGTGGGTGCTGTGCCTTGCCCTGTGATGTTTCCGTTTGAGTCTCACACCAGTCGTATGAGGTACAGGGTGTTGTTATTATTCCTGTTACAAATGGGGAAACAAGGCACAGAGAAGTTAGCTAACCTGCCCAAGGTCACACAGCTAGTAAACGAGGTAATTAAAACAAGCTAAGAATGCAAAGTATACATAAGGAGGCAACCTCTGGTCACTCTTTCTGTATTAACACATCACTAAAATGGACGTGTACTTTTTTAAAAATAATTAAAAGGCTGAGACTATTTCCTGAGGTGGGGCTTGGGTGGCAGAAGCTGCCCCCAAATCCCTGGTCTCTCCGGAAGGAGATTTGCTCTTTGAAGGCTCCTCCCAGGCTGGACCAGATGAAGGGCCGTCTGCTGGGTGTGCAGGGCTGTGCTGTCACTTGGTGAGTCTCCCAAGGTGGGATGTGAGCTCACGGCCCTGGAGCAGTCAAGACAGAGGCTGCTGGTGGTATTTCCCCATCCCAGCAGGCTGGACACCCTGCTGATGCTTGCCAGCCTTGGGGTAGAGTGACAGGGTGGGAGGGAAACTGGTTGTCTGTGACAGCATCTGGACCGCTTCACGATCCCTGCTACTTGAACCAAAAAGAGAGTCATCTGAGCTGAAACTACAAAGCCAAGTTCCCTCCCCACCCACCTGCACCTTGCCCAGCCTCCCTTACCCCCCAAATCACCTTCTAATGCTAAAGGACCTGGTTTCCTCCTTCTGTGCAACTGCCCCTGCCAGGCCCACTGGGCCCCCTGGGAGGGAGCCTGCTGTCCCAGTCCACCAGGACCTCACAGTCCCTGCCAGCCCATCCAGCTGCAAGCCTGCCTCTCCCCTAGGCCTTGGCCCGTACTGCTCCCCAACTTGGAGGACCCTTCCTTTGCCCTCTTCTCTACTTGCTGAACTCCTACACATCCCTCAATGCCCAGCTTGCAAGGCCCCTCCTGTCTGTGGCCTTCCTGATAAGTTGCTCTCTCCCTTCCCTCCTACCTCATCATGTTTTGTGGTTGTGTGTTCCTGCCCTGTCTCCCCACCAGACCCTGAGCCTCGTGGGAAGCTCTGGGGAAGCAGCTCAGAGCATGAACTCGAAGCAGTCCAACCTCCTCCGGGCTCTGCTTTGCCATCTCAAGCTGTGTGAACTGGGGTGAGCTACTTTTCTCTCTGTATCTCCGTTCATCTGTAAAGTGGGGGTGACACTAGTGCCTGTCCCTCACACTGGCTTGGGGAGCAGTTAGTGGGATGGGCACTCAGCAGGCACTGGGCAGATGCTGAGGGGAGGCCAAGTGAGGGGAGCAGAGGGCTGGGGCCCCAGGAGCTCAACTGCAGCCAGGTGGGGGCCCTGAGAGCAGGGCTACTGGGATGGGTGAGAGAGGCACTGGAAGAGGGAATCTCTGCCCTAGAGGTCAGCTGTGGGTGACCCCCGCTCGTCTCCCCCAGGCTTCCCTCTCTTGGGACCTGGCCAGGGCTGCCCTGGGGGATGCGTCTGTGAGGTGGGGACCCTACCCCAGCCCCGGGGAGATAAGAGGGTTGGCTTGTTAACTCCCTGGTGACCAGGCAGAGCTGAGATCCATGATTCGAGGCCTGTGAGGGGCTGCCTGCGGGGGCCTTGGGGAGAGTGGCGGCCAGGGCCCTAGTGGCTGGGGGCAGGCTCTCACAGCTGGGCTCGGGGTGTCGTTTACCCAGCAGCTGCCTCCTCCCAGCCCCCGAGCTTGGGAACCCCTCAGATGCAGGTATGGATGGAAAAAAACGGACCTCATCCGGGGGATAAGGAAGGGTCGGGGCCTCTGGACCAGCTCCCAAGAGGGACCCGGCCCTCTCCTTGGACGCCTCAGGGCAGCCCCAGAGGCGTCTGCACCCTCGCAGGAAAGGCTCCATCAGGCTCCCTGCTGTGCACATGCTGACCTGTGGCCACTGGGGGCTGTGAGCTCTGGGAGGTAGAGTGTCTGTCCAGCCCCAGGGAGGGGTGCAGTGCCCGGGAACTAACCCCTTAGGGAAGGACTGTCTGGGTCACCGCAGCCCTGGGGCCCGGCCTTCCTGTAGTGGGGGCTTGGAGAAGGGGGCCTTGGCTGGCTGTGTCGGGTGAGGCCTGGGGTGGGGACAGGCTGCGAGGTCAGAGGGAGGTCTGCATCCTCCCCAGGTGTACGGGTAAGCCCGTGTGCCCTCTGTGCTGGGCCGGGAAAAGCCAGTTCAAAGCACCCCCCTGCCTGCTGTCCCCGGTGGGGGGCCCCCTTCCTCTAGGCTCCACTCTCACAGGGCTGTGTGACCCGGAGTGGCCTCGGGACCTGCTGCCCCTGGGGGAAATGAGGTGGGGTCCAGGTGGAGGGTTCCAGAGCCTCTCTGATACCAACCGGAACTGCAGAACTCAGCCAGGCGGGGGAGGTTGGGGTAGGTGCCCTCCGGGGATACAAGTGGGAGGGGCTGAGGGGGATGGGCCCGGATGTGGCGCCCTGCAGGTGTACGAGTCACTGTGCACATGGAGGTGTGTGTACCTCTCCTGCAGGGACCACGGAGCTCCAGAGCCCAAGGCCAGCCTCGGCCCACCTGCCCCTCCAGCCGGTGACAGCCTGGAGCTGGGGCGAGTGGCAGCGACAGCCAGGGGGAGGGGCCCCTGAGCTGTGGCTGCTTTTGTCACTGTCATTGTCACCATCATCCCTTGGTATTTCCCGAGGGTCCCTCACATGCCTGGCTGAGCCCGGGAGCTTCTGTTTTAACTCCTTAAAGCTCACCGCCGTCTGGTGAGCTGGGGCGACTCCTGGGAGCTGTCCCACCCATTTTATAGATGCGAGAACCAGGGCCAGGGCCTGGCAGAGGCTGAGTCTGGAACCCCACTTCCGGGCACTCTTGGGCCGTGCTCTGCTGTGCTCCGTGGCCTCTTCTCGGCCCTGCTGCCTGCCCGCTCCTTGGGCCGCTGCCCCCACCGCGGTCTGTGACTCCCCGGTCTCGGTCCTGCAGCCCTTAGAGGGTCTGTGTGATTGGGTGGGGACATCATCGCCCACCCTGCCCCCAGGCTTGGTGAAAGGGAGATGCTGGACCTTACAAGCAGCCCGCCCTGTGGATGACCCAGCCGGGCCTCGAGCTGGCTGCCGAGGAAAGGGGAGCAGGAAACGAAAACAGAGGTCACGGGTGCCGTATCATTTATGTAACCGAGTCTGGTTTCAAAGGCCCTCCCAGCAGGCACTCGCGGGCAGGTCACCAGACACCCCTCGTAGAGAGGGGTCCTCCGGGGAGGGACTCAGGCGAGTTTGTTTTCGGGGAGACGTAGTCACACTCAAGCGTGTTCATCCCTCCGTTGGTTGGCGGGAACGTGCGTGTGACTGCAGTGTTGGCAAGTGTCCTGTCACAGGCCTAGGAGCTCCCTGCAGAGGAAGGGCGTGGAGCCACAGTGCAGATAAAGGGACAGGGAGATGGCCGGCTGACCACCGGGGAGGCGGAGTGATGCCTTCCCCTCACCCGCTGTCTTCCCCTCACCCGCTCACCTACTCTCCGTCTGCTTGTCCCCCCGCCCCCTGGGCCTGAGCTCGAGTGAGGATGGACAGATGGACGGACGGCTGGTTGAGGCAGCCCCTCCAGTCTATTAGCTGTAAATTACTTCACCTCGAGTGACATCACTCTGGGTGCCTGGTAACCAGGCTGGGCCTGGGGTAATAAACCAGCCTGATGCCAATGCCGGCCTCGGTGAGGGACGGCTGCCCCGTCAGATCCGCCGCCGGCCCCTCCTTGAACGAGGTCGTGAGGGTCCTGGGCCCTCCGTGACTGTGGGTCCCTGACTTTGCCAGAGAAGATAAGAATGACAAGCAGATGTTGCTGTGGAATTGCAGCGCTTGGCTGCCACGTGGTGCCCACCCACGGCCCCCACCCTGAGGCTCCCTGGCCGGTGACATTCCCACAGCAGGGGGCTTCTCACTCGTCCTTCCTGGGATCTCAGTTTTGCCCCCAGCGGCTCAGGATTCAGGATCGTTGTTTATCTCCCCCCACCCCATAGGGCTCATACCCTCTGGTGGGCAAACACCCCCCACCCTGCCCCACGTCCTGCTGGACGGCGCTACGGGCATTGGGAATGCATGGCGTGCTGAAACCACATGGTAGAAGGAAGGAGTAGCCCAGGTGGTTGGAGTTTCAGAAAATTAGTCTGCGACGCTGTCCCCAGGGGCCCAGGGCCGGCCGTCCTGGGTGAGGGCACAGGCCCGACCCTGCGCCTGCCCCTCGCAGCTCACAGTGGGGTGATGAGCAGGGCGTGTGGGACACACACTGGTGACGTGGAGGTCCTGGCTGGTCAGGGTGGCCAGGAAGAACGCCCCGTGCAGCAGCCCATGGCTGTTGAGGGCTTTCCTGGGTACCAGGGCGCCGCACCCCGTGTTCCCATGTTCACACGAGTTTCCGGCAGACGACAGGAGCCGCGGCGCCGCGTCCACAGTCACGGCGCCTTTGCTGGCGAGCTCGGCGGGCCGCCAGGAGCCCAGCTGCGCCTCCTGCGGGGAAGGCAGCTCTAATCCCCTTCTCCGGAGGTTCAGAGTATGGGACTAACTGGCCTCCCCAAGGTCACACAGGTGGGAGGTGCATGGTCGGGGCCTCACGGTGTCCCTTCAGCTCCGGTGATGTGTCTGTCCTGTGTACAGAGCCCTGCTGAGGCCACTGCTGGGGAGGGCCGGGCTCTCAGGGCTGGGCCTGAGCATCTGGGCCGTGTTCCCGGGGAGGGGCTGCTGCCCCCCTGAGGAAGAGCCTGGCTGCCAAGCAGTGCCCAGTACCCACCAGCCGCTGTCCCCTTCTCCGGGCAGGCTCTGAACCTGCACGGGCGCGCCCTCTGGTCAGGTCAGCTGGCCAGACGTGGCGCTAAGGTCCCAGGGCAGGTGGGGACAGTGGGGCGAGAGGGGTACGTGCTCTTGGCGTCACTCAGCACCTCAGAAGGCCCCTGGGACATGTCCTTCCCCTCACCCGCTCACCTACTCTCCGTCTGCTTGTCCAGCTGCCCCGGCCCAGCGGTTCCAGGTCCTCCTTGCAGCTGTACCTGATTGGGAGCAAAGGTCGTTTGAGGTTGTCGCTTCCCTTTCTTTCTTCCACTGCTGTGGCCTCTCCCGTTGCGGAGCACAGGCTCTGGACGCGCAGGCCCAGCGGCCATGGCTCACGGGCCCAGCCGCTCCGTGGCATGTGGGATCTTCCTGGACCGGGGCACGAACCCGTGTCCCCTGCGTCGGCAGGCGGACTCTCAGCCACTGCGCCACCAGGGAAGCCCTATGCTCCCTTTCTTTTATCTAGTTATTTGGTTGTGCTGGGTCTTAGCTGTGGCAGGTGGGCTCCTTAGTTGTGGTACGTGGGCTCCTTAGTTGCGACATGCGAACTCTTAGTTGCAGCATGTGGTGTCTGGTTCCCTGGCCAGGGATCGAACCCGGGCCCCTGCATTGGGAGCGCAGAGTCTTACCCACTGGACCGCCAGGGAAGCCCCTGGTCGCTCCCTGTCTTTCCTTCCAGTGTTGCTTGCTGACTTCACCTTTGATCGCCACTTCTGCTGGTGTGGAGCACACCGACTGATGACAGCCAAGTGGCTGAGTGAATGGCGCCCAGACCCAGGACGCAGCCGGGCCAGCCCTCACGTCCCCAGGTCCCACGGCCACCCGCCTTGTCGCTCCGGGGTCCTCTGTCCCCAGTGCCCTCCCCAGAGACACCCGTGTGGCCTGTTCCCGTTATGTCTTCCTGGAGATGCTCTGGGCACGTATGAGAAAACGTGTGTGCAGTGCCTGCACACACAGGCACACACGCACTCGAATATGCTGGCATGCCCACTGGAACACACACGTGCACATCAGTGCACACGAGTAACATGCATATGTTACACACGTGGGTCCATACATGTGCACACACACACAGACGCTTGCACACACAGGCACACACAGGTGTCCACACAAGCACCCCATGCGTGCATATTTCCACCTTCACAGAGAGAAGGCGGCCTTTTAGGGAAACCCCAGGAGATAAAACACCCAGAAGGTGTAGGGCGGCTCAGAAGCACCTCGCCTGTCTTCCCCTTACCTCCCCCACTCCCTTCGCGTTTCTGAAGTGACGTCAGCTGGGGGGGCCTGGAAAAACCCATATGTGGGACTCACTCTTTTTTTTTTTTTTTTTTTTTTTTTGCGGTGCGTGGGCCCCCCACCGTTGTGGCCCCTCCCGCTGCGGAGCACAGGCTCCGGACGCGCAGGCTCAGCGGCCATGGCTCACGGGCCCAGCCGCTCCACGGCATGTGGGATCCTCCCGGACCGGGGCACGAACCCGCGCCCCCTGCGTCGGCAGGCGGACGCTCAACCACTGCGCCACCAGGGAAGCCTGGGACTCACTCTTGTGGGTGTTAAAGCCGATTGTCCTCATTTCCCACTGAGTTATCACCCCGATGGCCCGTAGCTGCTGCTTAGCCATTGGTGGAGGAGACCTGGGCACCAAACCTGGTGAGTGACAGTGACTAGGGGCTCGGACACCTCCTCCTGCCGCCAGCCTTGAGGGGGAAGGCACGTCTGGGGGGTGAGGTGTACAGAGTGAGCCAGAGGTCCCGCCCTCCCCACCTGCGCTGCCGAGCGTTCCTGGTGCCACTTGGGCACTGATCTCTCTCCATATCACCCCCTTCCACCTCCCCCTCGGCCTGCAGGATGTAAGTTACCTCCTTCCTCGCTGGTCTGGGTGGGCGAGGGACGGGGCTGGGGGTTGACAGGGCCCTGCCATCCACTGTCACTGGGCCCGGGAGGTGGGCCGGTGGGCGGTCTGTGGCCTGTCAGGCCTGCGCCCCCCGTACGTGACTCCCTTTGGAGGCCGAAGCAGCCCGGCTTCCAGGGTAGGACCAGCGCCGCCCGATCGGTCTGTGCCCCAGGAGAGGGCTCTCCAGTCCCAGATACCCCTCGGAGGCCAGGCCCAGACCTGAAGTCAGGTCATGGGGGGCGGTGGGGGGAACAGGTCCGTGAGAAACCCACCGTGGGGCACACTCTTCTAGTTTGCAGTTTGCAGCTGTCCCTCTGAAAGCGGCTTCCAGAATCTCCCTTCTCGGCCCAATAGGCGCGGGTTTGGGGCTGCCTCGGCCCCTCCAGCGTTTCCCAGATGGTACACTCACCTGGGGATGCACACGGGGCCGCGTGACAATCCCGGCCCGTGACCAGCTGCTGGGGAGTTACTGTGGGAGTGGGACTCACTTCTCACTTTCATCTCCAGGGGCTGGGGGCTGGAGGGGGTCTGCGGGGCTGGCCCGGCCCAGGGCACCGTCTGTGTAACTCAGCCTGGCTGCGGCAGGTGGGCCGTCTCAGGATCGGGGGGCAGGCTCGCTTTCGGAGGCACCTGCGGCCAGTAGGTGGAGGTGCTCATAGGTGGGCGCAGCCCGGGCGGGCGGCAGGGGCCTTGTGTGATGCTTGGGGTGGTGCTGGCGCCCACTTCTCTCCATTCTGTCTCCCTAATTTGCGCTCTTTGCTCTCATCTTTAAAAAATTCCCTTTCTTTTCTTCCCTTCTTCCTTCTCTGTCCCTCCTCCCTCGCAGCCTCTCCCTCACTGCTTCTCTCTGCTCCTGCCCTGCCGCCTGCCCTGGCCCTCACCCTCTGCCCTTCTCCACTGTCTTCCTGAGGCCATCCCCCGTGAGGCGGCCGTCCTGGGCTGGGGGGTCCCCCAGGCGCTGCGAGGAGGGGCAGGGAGCCCCAGGCCTGCCTCCCGGTTCTTCCCCCCGGGGCCCGCGGGGGAGGATGGCCCAGGAGCCAGCCTCCCGCCTGCCTCTGCTGGCAGGACGGTGGGGTCTCCCAGCCAAGAGCAGAAGTTTATCGCGTCCCAACCGCGTCTGCTCGATGTACAGACTTCAGGGAGTGTCAAAGCCGTCAGCCCCACTCCTGCTGGCGGGAGGGGACCGCGATGAGAATCCAGGGACCCTATAAAAGGGCTCCGAAAGCGTCCAAAAGTCTGGGTCGTGGAGGACGATTGCCGGCTGGGACCACGTGCGCCTTTCATCTTCATCGTCTACGTTTTTTGCATTTCCCATATTTTCCACAATAAACAAATAGATAAACAGAAGTGCAATGGGAAATACATCACATTTTATAGAGTTTGGCTGAAGAAGCTCCAATGGCTGCAGGAAAACATGCTTGGGGAGCGAGCGTGCAAGGGTGCCTTCGGGTCGGGCATAGTGCCGACCCCTCAGGGTTTGCAGAAAGGCGGACACGTTTGCTCTACCTGGGCAGAAAGGGAGCCGATGGCGGGAAAGGAGGCTCCGGGGCCGAGGAAGGACTTAATGTACGGTAGGCAGGCCCTGCTTTAGCAGAAACCTCCTTCCTGGCAGTGGAGGCCCTGCGTTCCCCAGTAGCTAGGCGCAGGGGCCAGCCCACGGGCCCCTCAGTGTTGAGGGGCCTCGTCCAGTGCCCCTGACCATGTCCTGCTTGTCCAGGGGCTTGGTGGGCAGGGGTAGGGGGATCAAGCAGGTTCCCTGGGTGTTTCACAGGCAGGAGGGAGCCGCCACCTCCCCTCTGGGGCCCAGGTCCTCTGGGGAGGGCAGCTGGGGCCCCGGCCAGGAGCTGCTGCCTGTGGGCACCCCAGGAGACTTGCCTGTGTGAGGCGTTACTTGGGGGCCACTGCTGGGCACAGTCTCGAGCTGGGAGTTGGATGACACCTTGGAGGCGGTCAGGCCCAGCCCTGTCCCTTGGGCTCCCCGCCTTGGGTCCTGCTCTTGGGAAGGGGGGCGGCTGTGTCTCAGGGTGAGGGTCCCTGGTCTGCCTCCCCTGAATGCTGGTCAGTGGGTGGGCTGGGTCAGCGGTAGCTCTGGGAACTGGGGGCTGGCCGGTCCCTCCTGGGATGTGGGGTCACGACCCCTTGTCAGGTCATGTTTCTCAGCCCCACTTTCCTGATCTGTGCGGAGGCGGGGTGTCGTCAGGAGAGGGAAAGTGCTGCCAGGCGCCCCGGCTGGCAGGAGGGGAGCCAGGAAGTGACACCACTGTTGGAAAGTCCCCAGCCCTGGACGGCAAGGTGGGAAGAGGCGTCGCTGCTTCTGTCCTGGCCAGCAGAGCCCGGAGGGAGGGCTCCCCGGTCTAGGTGCCCCATCGACCCCTGGGGGAGACCCAGTTCTGGGCCTGACAAGGCACGGAGCTCAGTCCCGAGGCGCCTCAGTCGGGAGAGGGGGGCCGGCAGTTTGGCGGACGCCCCTCCAGGCTGACCCGAGGGCGGCCGCCTGGCTCCAGCCCGACCCTGTCCCGTCCCAGGCTGCGCCTGCCTCTGAACCCCCATCCAGAGATCGCCAGCCGCGTGCCTCACGTGCAAAGGATATCCCGTGTAGCCGCCGCGGCAGCTGGGACATCTCTGCAGCTGGATCGTTCCGAGGGAAACCAGCGTGTCTCTCCCAGTGCAGATGTGGGCTGGCGTCCCAGGTCCCAGAATCTCACTGCCCTCGTCTGGCTTCCTTTGGAGAGAAGATAAGGGGCTGTTGGCATCTCGTGGGCTGGAGACCCCGTAGCTTGCTGATGGTGGGGATGTGCCAGAGGCGGCCGAGACCCCCAGCAGCCCCCCCACCCCTCTTTCCCCTGGGTCTGCAGAAAGGAGCCCCGGGGGCCCAAGGCCCACACCTGGCCTGGGCCTGGGTGCCTGGTGGTCCACGCTACCGGCCTGGGGCAAAGAGCTGGGAGGGGCGCCTGGCACGTGGCCGCACTCATTCTTGGGGGACAACCCTTGTTCCGGGGGGCCGCTGTCTCCCGGTTAGAGCCTGCTGGAGCTGGGCTGGGCCAAGGAGGAACAAGTTCTGACGCCTTGGCCAAGTTTGTGATGGGCCAGGCCTGGGGACACCGTGGCGAGCCTTGCAGTGTGGGGCAGACGCAGGAAACACACGGCTCATGCAGGAGCTCACGCCAGGATGGGGCTGTGTGGAGGGGTCCAGGGAGTTCAGACAGGGGCTGAAGAGCAGCCAGCCCGTCCCTGGGACCTCCAGCTGCCCATGACTCCATCTTGTCTGGGAACATTGAGATCAGAGGTTGCAAACAGGCAACCATGCACAGCTGCCCACCATGTTTTACAAACGGGAAAAGTTTAAATGAAAGTCCAGATTTCTTTTCTCTTGAAAAAAGTCATAGCATTTCCACCAGGCAAGAGTTCCACCTTTAGAAAAGGCGAGGGGCACTCCCAGCTGCCACAGACCACACCTCTCCCTACTGTCTCACCCGTTCCTTGCAGGGTCTCCTTGCGGCCGACCCCTGATTCAGACATTATTACACTGAAAGACCAGACTTCCCACAGGGTTTTCAGGAGACTCATTTGACCTGGTCTCAGGAGACTGGACACCCGTCACTGACTAGCTGATACGTTTGAACAGGACCCTGTCCCTCCCCGAGCCTCAGCATCTTTAAAGAAGGGGCTAATACCTCTGTGCTAAGAAGACAGCAGCGTCGCAGAGGCTCACAGCCTGGGGGTGGTTCTAGAGAAGCACCTGGCGCCCGCAAGTCCCTGTGTGCGCACAACTCCCACCGCGTCTGTGCCACTGAGGCCACACACCCCTTCCAGAGAGGCTGGATTCGTTGTAACTTTGGGTCTTAGGTATTTTCTCAACCAGCGTATGCTAAACGCATAGACTCTGTCTTGGTGGGGAAGGGTCTCTATAGCTTTGCCACCAAGAGGTAATCCCGAAGTTGGAAGGTTTAGGGATGACTTGGAGAGCCCTCGGGGCTATCTGTAGCTCCTTCCACGTGGGGACAGACCTAGGATCCCCCTCTCTGGGCCTTAAACTGAATGAGCAGAACATGTGGAGCTTTCAGGTTTCTGAAAGCAAGATCCTGTGGCTTGGTAGGCAGTCCTTGTCTGGGATTAAGAGTGAGGGTGAAACAAAGTGAAATCGGCTTGCAAAGGTATTTGGGAGGACTTTCTAACCTTTCATATGCTGATGAGCACTGGGCTGGGGCTGGGAGAGCGGCATCCGGCATTGTCCAGAGGCACTGGCCAGCGAGCCCTCTTCTGAGGAGCGTTTCACAGGACTGATGTTCCCCAAATGCTCTTTAGCAATGCTGCACTAAGCAATATGACACGCACAACGTGTCTGTCATGCATTTATCACTGTACATCTGTCACACCCTCTGCCCTGCTCCCCCTATGAGGAGGGGCCACATCTTGCTTTTGTCTGTTTTCTCTGTGGGTCTGCCAGGTAAACAGTGCTCACTTAAAGCTTATGGAGTAAGGAGCAGACCCACAGAGGCCTTCCTGGCCAAGGAAGTCAGGCCTCAGCAGGAGTGTGGGAGGAATGGGGTCCCCTGCCACTGGTACCTTTTCTGGGCGCAGGTGGAAGGACGTGCTGGGCCTCCCGAGTTTGTCCACAGAGCAACCTCCTTTGAGCTCCTTTCTGGTTTCTCCTCAAAGGCTGTTCACACTTTGCCCACTTACAGGGCTGATAAGTCATGCAGCCGGCAGCTGGCGGTGTTTGCTCCGTTGATTCAAGGAGGTGAGTATTATTCATGGAGATAAGCCTGTGAAGTCAGGGCTAGTCCCCCTGTTGTGACGAGGAGCAGCAAAGGCCCTGCAGACGGCTGCACGGGGTGCGGGGGTGGGGGCGGGGGCAGGGTGTTTGCCCAGCCCTGTTGTAGCATTTTCCTCTGTTGGTTTTGCCCAGTTCTGATAAACGAGCCTGCTCTGGCCAGAGCCTTCCTGGGGGCTTATCCGGCTGAGTAATCCTCTGGCCTTGGCTGGAGAACACCAGCACCTCCCTCCCTGCCCCCATCCTGGCCCCTGGGGGCAGTTTCAGATGGAGGTGGAGGAGATGGAGGGAAAATACATTTCCTTCTCCCTCCTGTCACCTTTCTCAGCTCAACTTGGGGCCACAGCGGGGTGAGGAGGCTCCTCTGGGGAGGGACATCTTGCTTTGGGGGCAAGGGTCTTTTTCACATTGGTGCCCAGCTCCCAGATCTCCACGCACTACAGTCTCACTGCATAGACCCCCTGTAGCTGCAGAGCGGTGTTTCCAGTGGTCGCCAAGCTCCAGACTTGGACCTGGAGCGATTTTGCTTCTGGGAAGGGTCAGCCTGCCTGGATCCACAGAAGGACGAGCTGGTACCTCTCTTGGTGTTACAGATAGGGAAACTGAGTCCAGAGGAGCGAACGGGCCCAAATCTGCACAAGGAGGCGCAGCCCTCCCCAGCCTCCTGACCCCCAGGCCTGTGCTCTGTCCCCTGTCCCACTGAGGCCTTGCTGGGGGCAACCCAGGGTTGGCGCTGGCCTGGCCTCCCTTTCTGAGGACTGAACACTGTAGGCTGAGGCAACAGCCCTGGAAAAAGTGAAACACAACCTTTGGCCAGTTAGCACTTCTCCGCCAGGCGCCTTCCTCTTGGTCCTGGGTGGGGCAGGGAAGGCATCCTTCTACCACCCATTTCCCAGGTGTGACCCTGAGCTGCCCAACCCTGTGGCCACTGACCAGTTAACCAGCAGGCCCTGGGGATCATTAGGAAGTGAGTTTGGGACCCCAAGCTGCCAGTTTTTGAATATATGTGTGTTGTTTCCAGTCTCAAAAAGAGGCTACCTGGAGCAAGGTCCAGCACATCCTTTATTTTGTTTGTCTAGGGCAGGTCAGGGCGTCCAGTGAGCCTCAGTCTCCTCATCTGAGAAGTGGGGTGATGAGCCCAACCTCCCAGGGAGCTCAACCTGGCCTAGCTCATGGTTCTCACACTCATCATTGTCATCATCATCATATCATCAAATGTTGAGAGCCCGGTGGATACAGCTCCCTCTGTCAATCCTGGAAACACCCCTGCCAGGAGGCCCCACTGCCCCGTTTTACAGCTGGAGGGCAATGCAGGGCTCAGCAAGGAAGGGCTGAGAGGCCCTCAGGTCAGTCTGACCCCCAGCCAGCGGCTTATCCACCACAGAAGTGTGTCTGGTGGCCTTGCAGAGGAGAGGGCATTTGGATAGGGCTTTGAGGTATGAGTAGGAGTTTGCTGAATGACATGAGAGGAAAGGGCTTTCAGGGGAGAGGGTTTTGAGGCACACAGAGAGTGACTGCTGTGAGCAAGTGGTTGGAACTGGGTTGACTGATGGTGGGAAGACACCCGGGGAGCATGTGTATCAGGCAGAGGAATCTTTTTTTTTTAATTTTTTGGGTCAAAGCACAGCCTTCCATAGGATTTCCTTTTGGCCTTTTTTATTCATTACAAAAGTAATTTATGTCCACAGTAACCATTTTTGAAAGGAAACCAATGATATTTCGTCTTCTCTCCCCCCACCCGCCCTGGAGACCCCAGGATCTGCTCTCGCTCCTGACTTGTCTACCCCTTTGTACAAACACACAGATGTCAGTCTATGGAAAGGTGCTTTTTTTTTTTTATAAAGATGTTTTCGATGTGGACCATTTTTAAAGTCTTTATTGAATTTGTCACAATATTGCTTCTGTTTTGGTGTTTTGGCCCCGAGGCATGTGGGATCTTAGCTCCCGGACCAGGGATGGAACCCCCTGCATTGGAAGGTGAAATCTTAACCACTGGACTGCCAGGGAAGTCCTGAAACGTGCTCATTTGTGCTCATTGCTCCTGCCGTTAGCTTTATTTTTTCCTGAACGTCTACGTGGAATCCTTCCACGTGAGCACATGTTTTTGAGCAGCCTCGCGGAATTCCGTGGTGAGACGCGTGATGGTGTGTTTGACCAGCCCCTGGGGACGGACATTCTGGTGCATCCAGGGTGATTTCTTGGCGCACGGACACTGCTGTGTCGAGTGGCCTGCTGGCATGTCTGGGAACCTTTAGAAATTCCCAGAAGGGGGCTTGCTGGGGACAGTTCTGAGGACGTGTTATTTTAGTAAATGCTGCCAGATTCTTTTCCAGAAGTGTCGAAGGACGCGGCCGCCTTGCTCCTGAGGCCTGTTTCCTCCCCTCCCCAACCCAAGGTTTTCAGTGGAAACTTTGGGTCCCTCGGGTGGGTGAAGTCCTGCGTGCACCTTGGGGCTGTTTTACCCTTAACCTCCCTGACTGTGACGGAGGGAGCTGGAAGCCTCCGCTGTCCTGAAGCAGCCTGACCATTTGGGGTTCACTTGGGCCTTTCTGGATCGCGGGCTCCGGGCTCTGCCCAGCGT
This sequence comes from Delphinus delphis, assembly GCF_949987515.2. Lineage (NCBI taxonomy): Eukaryota > Metazoa > Chordata > Mammalia > Artiodactyla > Delphinidae > Delphinus > Delphinus delphis. The sequence continues at coordinate 1,302,535 of NC_082697.1, read as the reverse complement.
CGCTCCCGGCCCCTCCTGCCCTGCTGGGCACGTCTTGGACAGACGCCCTGGCCCAGCGAGCAGGCAGCTCTGGACTTTGCGCCTGGGCCCGTGGTGCCTGGGAGAGGGTGTTTCCCAGCACAGACTGTCCTGACCTTTGGCAGCACCCTGACTGCAGACTGGGGGGCAGAGGGCTAGCTGCAGTTGGGGTGCCCCAGATGGGAGGCGGCACATGGCATGGCCGGTAACTGGCAGTGACTCATGGCTCACCTGGCCATAAAGTCGGGGTGACGGGCTCCCTGGAGCCCTGGTGCTAACCATACCCGCTTCTCCCGGCAGCTGAGCTGAGCTGAGCTCCATCCTCACAGGGCAGCTCCAACACACAGACCCACCCGTTCCTGCTCTTGGCTCCGGCTGGGGAAACGGGCCCGGGCTGGGGAGGGCTGTGGCACAGAGAGTGGACATGGGCGCAGGGTTCCTTGGTCATCTCCCCCACTCCTCTGTTACAGAGTAGGGGGAAGGGGGAGCCCAGTGTGGGGTGCTGAGTTCAGGGACAGACATGCAGCCCCCTGGGCGATTCTGGAGGGAGCAGGTTCCTGCAGGGCTGAGGACAGAGCTAAGAACGTGGACTCAGGAGCTGCAGTGACCACCTCCTGAGCCGCTCAGTGCCTCAGTTTCGCCATCTGCGAAGTGGGGTTCGGGGTTGCCCCTTCCTCACCGGGCTGGTGAAGGATGGGTGGGTGATGTGCTGTGACAGGGTCATTCTTTATGGGGCGCTTGTCTGTCCCTCTGAAGAAGGAGATACCCTGGGTGGCTCAGTCCTGGGCTGGATGGTGGGGTATCCCAGAACAGGCGGTGGCCATGTGAACTGCCTGCCCAGTGGAGCCTTTGCAGGACCCCTTGATGCTCTCCCTGGGGTCTGGCCAACCAGGAATCGGGCCTTGCGGTCCACAGGGTTGGTCTGGCCCCTGGGGGCAGGACACATGTGCCAACCTGCCCACCTACCGGCCTGGCCTGCAGCCACCTGGGCAGGCGGCGCTCCCTGCTGGCCTCTCCAGCCGCCCACCCCACTCTCTGCTCCATCATTGTGAGGGGCAGCTTGGGGTGTGTCCACCCTGCCCTCGCTCCCTCACTCCCTCTCTCCCTTGTTTTCTCACTCCCATGAGTGTCACCCTAACCTTTGCCAGGTCTCCTCAAGACCCTGTCTCCCCCTTTTCTCTTTGTTGGCCCTCTGGGGGTCCCCTCCTCCAGGAAGCCCTCCTGGGTCCCAACCAGAATGCCTCTCGCTGCTCAGAACTCTGTCCCTGCTGGGCGCCTCTGCTCTGGCCACTGCCAAGGGTATTGCTGAGGTTTGGGTGGGAATTCTCTGTCAGCGTGATTTTGACCTTGAGGCTGGAGCTCTGAGCCAGTTCCCTTACTTGGCCCAAGTGAGTGTGGCAGCTGGAGGTGCTTCCCAAGGCAATGGGCTCCTGGGCTGGGCTTTGGAGGCTGAGTAGGAGTTTCCTGGAGAAAGCGGAGCAGCAGCAGGAGCCTGGAGGTGGAGGTGGAGAGGCCACCAGCCGTGCAGGACCTCGGTCCCCACCTACTAATGACCCATCGCTTGAACCTCTGTTGTCCTTCCCCAAAGGGCTCAATTTCTTTCCCTAAGGACCCAGGGGTTCTGGAGCCCTGGAATCTGTTTATTTTTACCGGGTAGACAGGACCACCCCTCCCCTAGGCCCCTCTTGCTGAGGGGGGGGGCCTGAGCATTAGGCCCCTGGGGACCTGCCCACCTGCCCCTGGGACGGGCCATTCCTGGAGCTCCGCCAGACCTGGGGGGGGGGAGGGGTGGGCTGGGAGGATGCGCCTTCCCTCCAGACCCTTGCAGGTGTGGGCCTTGTTCTGTGGCAGGTGTGGGGACAGGACAGAAAGAGGACGGCAGACAAGCTCCTGCCTTCATGGGCTCATAGGAGGGGGAAACAGTAACAAGGAAACAGAGACAGAACCCGATCGTGGCAGAGGGCGAGGAGGTCACAGAGGAAATGGACCAGAGGACAGGGTTACGTGAGACGGGCTGTCACGGAGCCCTCCCGGAGGAGGGAACCTCGGTGCTGAGAACCCGGACCGGGCGGGCAGCGATGGGGAGACCCGGGGCATCTTCCAGGCGGAGGGAACTGCAAAGGCCCTGGGGTGGGACAGAGCTGAAGAAGAGGAAGAGACTGAGTAGGGGCAGGGAGACTGGAGGGTACCACATGACCCTGCAGACTCCAGGAAGGAGGTGAGGGCCCCCGGCTGCTCAGCCTAGGAGCTCCGCCAGTCCTGGAGCTGCACTGGGCCAGGTGGATCCAGGCCCCCGCAGTGCCAGCCCAGCTCCATCTGCTTGTGGAGCCCAGGCCCTGGAGGTGGGGGGTCCTCCAGGAGCCACTGATTATGGGGGTGTGGGGAGCTGGGGGACGGGCAAGCTGAGTGTGGGTGCCTCTGCCCCCCCCAGCAGGCCCAGCCAGGCACACGTTACAGCTTCCTGAGGGAGGGCTGAGAGCTGGAGGGACCAGAGCATTGAGAGAGGCCTCTGGAGCGCGGGGGCAATGGCGGGGGGCAGTGCTGAGCCCCTGCCGTTTCGGCAGGACAGTTGTGGTGCGCCTGGCCCGGGGCCAGGGGCCCAGCGGAGAGTCTGGCTCCTTAAGAGACTCCTGAAGCCCACAGCCCCCTTGGCCTGGGGAGGGGGGAGAGGGACGCTCCCTCGCCAGTCTCCGCAGATCCCCAACCCCGACCCTGAGCCTGCCACCCCACAGCCTACTTCCTACAGCCGCGCCCCTGAGTTCCCGCCTCCCTCGGCCCTGGGTTTCCTGTGCCTTCGCCCACAGGGTGCTGTCCAGACGGCTCCTGGGGCCACCGCAGACACGCGGCGCCCCTTGATCTGGTACTGAGGACCTGTTGGGGGGCGGACGGGCTGCAGTTGGGATGGGCGCGTTGGTGTCTACTTTACAAATCAAGGACACAGCAGGTCTCCAGTGAGGGAGCTCTGCCCTGCGGCCCCGGCCCTGGCTTTTGGGTGCGGGTGGGGCCTTTGGGGTCAGGGTGGGGCCCGGCTCTTCTCCTTTGAGCAGCCTTGGGCATAAAAGCTACCGGGCTAAATATAGCCGTGGAACTTCCCGGAACACAGTATTCCAAGTGTCCAACAGTGAACGCTCCACAACGCACGGTGTCTGCCGAGAAAGCCAAGCCCACCCTGCGTGTCCCACGGGGGCAGGGGCAGGAGGGTCACTGCCCACTTCCAAGGGCTCAGTGACACCCCCTGCCCAGGAGAGGCCCGGGGGGTCTGCGGAGTACAGACGCCAGCCCCCTGGGGTGGCCAGACCATGGCTGAAGCTGAGGGTAGACAATGGCACCCTCGTCCTCCGGAATCTTCTGTGACCCCTGCGTGGAGGGCAAGGACGCACGTCAGGGCCCCAGGGAAGCCTCCTGTGCTGGCAGGACGAGCTGCAGGTGTCGCCTCCTCCGAGAAGCCCTCCTTGCTGGGGCTGGCCCCCATAGACCCCTCCGCAGCCCCAGCTACTCTGTCTGGCAAAGGGTCTTTCCCACTTCCCGGGCAGAGTGTGGAGCCCCAAGTGCAGGCTCCACTCAGTCTCCCCTGCTGCCTGCCCTGCAAAGGCCCAGGATGTGTGCTGACAGCATGATAGATGACAGGCAGCCGGGAGCCTGAGGGGCGCCCAAGCAGGGACAACGGCCAGCCGGCCAGCGACGCTTCCTGTCCCGGGGGGTCACCTGGTCCCTTGGGGCTGATTGTTGCCTGGGCCCCGGGAAGGTCGAGCCCGGTGTTCTCTCTCCCAGGCCGTCCAAGGTCCTGGGCAGGTGGTCACCCTGGATCCTGGCCCTGCCCCGCCTCCCCTCCCCCTCTTTCCCCTGCAGAAGGGCTTGTCCCGGGGGTAGTGAGGGTGACTCAGGTCGGCAGGGGTGATTTCTGTGCACAGAGGCTGAGCGCCGGAAGCATCTGAAGGGTGGTTCTTGGCCCGAGGTTGGCACCCCCTCCGGGAGCGGGCTTTCCTCTGGACGGGGCGAGTCGCTTGCTATACCTGCGGTCTGGGTGGTCACCATGACGGAGGTACCATGGGGAGGGCCTGGCCGAGCGGGCCGACCCCTCAGGTTCAGGTTCAAGGAGGCCCCACCCTTGTTCCTGCCGACCCCGCAGGGGACCCCGCAGGGTCTTGGGTGGGAGGCCCCCTTCCCATGGCCCCAGATCTGTCCTGGCTGGGGGGGTCTACCTGCAGCCAAGGGTCTGGCGGTCGGGTGGCGGGCGCCCCCTAGTGGCCACTTGGGGCAGGGGCATTGCGGAGGGGCCGGTCGAGACTCAGGAAGGTCCCAGGGCTTTAGGGTCTCCAGGCTCAGGGCTCAGGATCCAGAACTGGCCATGGCCACAAAGGTCTCCCTGGAGCCACTGGGGTCATCACGCCCGCCTCCCTCCCCGCCATCCGGTCTGGCCGCTGCCGAGCCTTCTCCTCCCCACAGCTTTGTCAGCTCAGCCCCTCCTGGACCGGGGAGGGAAGGCAGTCCCTGAGGCGTCACCCCCCACCCCCCACCGGGCCTCAAAGCACGATTCCCAAGACTGAGCCAGGTGCTGGAGAGCCGGGCTCTGGGGACCTGGCAAGAGCCGCACCCCAACCCGTCGAGAAAAGTCACCGGGCGTTGCTCAGGTCTCCAGGGCCTGGTGACGTGCCGGGTCACAGGGCCGTGGGGCAGCTTCATCTGATAAAGGTGAGGGCTCAGGGCCACTGTGGCTGCCCCCCAGGGGCAGGGCGACATTCATGAGACACACACGTCCGTCCGTCTCACTCCGTGATGAGCTCGGGGCGGAGGGAGCAGCGTGCGGGGAGCTCAGAGCAGCCCACACAGGGCTCTGCGGAGGGTGGTCCAGGAGCGAGGGAAGGGACCCCAGAGGCCTTCCCTCCCTGGCCCGGGGCCCGTCCCACCCTGAGTGCCGCCCACTGGCCTCCTCGCCAGGAGAGTCAACGCTTCCCTGCCCAGCCCGAGCTTCCCTCGTGTTCCTCTCGCACTTCCTTCCAAGACACACTCAGGGGACACTGGGGGAGGAATCATTTCTTCCAGCAAAACATCTGTATGCAATAAGTAAATTTATCTATGATGAGAGTCAGGGGAAGATACGGGGTGAGAACGGGGGCGGGGGGGCGGGGGGCAGGGAGGTGCGTGCCCCTTCCCCAGCCTGGAGAAGATGCCATCTCTGTGACATTTAATAAGAGCCCCACTCAGGGAGGGGGAAGCAGCGGCGTGGGGGGGGTGACAGAGATGTTCTCCAGGAAGCAGCTTGCCTTCCAGCCATTTGTCTGGAGGCCCAAGTTTACTTTGAAATACACTTGATGTTTGTTTAAGGCAAGGAGACTGCGGTCATGAATTATCAATTACTGTTGGCTCGAGCTGGCCCAGGGGACATGAGTGGGCAGGGGAGACAAGGGAGGGGGTCCAGGTCACAGAGGTGGAGGCAGGAAGGGACATGGGGCCCTGGCTGACAGTCGATGGAGACGGTCCTGCCTCCACACATATGCCCCCCACCCCCGAGGCCCAGACGTTGAGAGTCGCTGGGTGGGGCAGTGTCTCCTCCTTACAAGGACATTCTTGGGAAAATAAATTTAAGTACTTCCATTATTCACATATTAACACGATTTAAGAATGTTTTATGGGAGAAAACATCGTTTTAGTCAGGCAAATGTCATCTGGGGGTGTCAGGAGCTCTGGAAGCAGGGCAAGCTCAGGGTTGGGTCACAGCGGTGCCCCCGCATCTGATCTTGGATCAGGGAGGTGGCCTGTGCCAGGCCCTCTGGTTGAGAAAACGCCCTGGGAAGGTGGGACTTTTCTCCTTGGGGTGGTGCGTGTTGCGGGTGTCACCACAAGGGGGCGCCCCGAGGTCTTGTCTCTGATAGGGGTGCGAGAGTGCGTGCGAGCGTGAGTGTGCACACGTGTCTGTGTGTGTGTGTCTGTGTGAGTGTGAGCGTGCGTCTGAGTGTTGATCCTGTGTTCATGCGTGTGCAGGAACGTCTTACCCTGTAAGTGGGTGTGAGTTGTGTGTGTCTGTGTGTGTCCTACAGTATCAGTGTAGAAGTGAGCGTGCATCTGTGCATGGGGCTGTGTCCGTGCGTGTGAGTGTGTGTTTGAGCAAAAATTCGCGTGCACGGCTGTGGGATGGGAGTCACGAGTCCCATGCAAACCCAGAAGCCCCGGTTCTCCGAGTAGCTGGGGTGTCACGTGGCATCTCGGTTTCCTCGGCTGTAAAGCAGGGACCCCCACCCCTGACCTGGGTGGAAACCAGCCTTGAGCAGTGGACGTGGCTGCCCACCTGCCGGCTGCTGGCCCAGAACCAGAATCTTCTCTCTGACTCTGTGTGACCCCAGCACCCTTCGGATGCTTCCTAGGGGTTTGCGAGTAGCCACCTGGGTGGGGTCTCAGAGGGGCACAGTCAGTGCCCCCAGCCCTGGCCAAGCACCCCTGAGGCAGAGCCTGAGGGTACTTGCTGAGCGTGGGGTGGCCTGACCAGGAGGAGTCCCCAGGGTGTGCCCTCCTGGTCTGGGGTGCCGGGACCCTCAGCAGCTGGCTGGTGAGGCAGAATGCAGGGTCTGCCGGGGTGGGAGCCCCGCACTCCTAGGGAGGAAGGGGCCCTGGCCAGTGGGGCTCAGCTGGGGCTCCAGCCAGGCCGTGGCTCAGCGCCCCTCTGCCTTCCCGTTTGGAAGAGCCTCGCCGATGGGAAGGGACTGTGAGTCCGCACGTGCTGGGTCCCCTCTGAGACCACTCCTACCGCCGTTTCACGGTCTTGCCCTGGCGTGCCCACCCTGACTGGTTGTCAGGACCCCAGGGTCTCTGCCCACAGCCCCTTGACCTCCCGGAATGCGCTTGGGACTGCACATCTGGGGTCTGAGCACAGGTGGAGGAGGGGAAACTGTTGAATGTGGTGCAGCCAGCAGAGAAGGGCTGCTCTGAGAGCACCTGCCCCTCGGCGGGGACGTGTCCCCGCTCCGCTGGAGGCCCACAGAGGGGCCACCTGCCTGGCCCCCATGAGCCTCAGTGCTGTGTGTAGAAGAAGGTCGTGTGCTCAGAGCTGAGCTCAATAAATGCTTCCTGCGTGGCTGGGGACCGGGACGAGGCCCTCTGGGGGGGGGCTGTGACTTGTGCCAGGTCACCCGGTTGGCCCCTCCAGGCTCTGTAGCCTTGTGACCTAGCGTTCAGGGGCCGGGGCATCAGGCCAGGCTGCCCCTGGGCATCACCTCCACATCCCGGTGTGTGCAGTGGGGGTAACGATAGCTCCAGGGAAGGGCGGGAGGCCAGCTAGGGGGGCCCAGAGACCTCTGATCCCACAGAGCTCCTCCCTTACCCCGCGCAACCTCCGAGGCTGCCCCTCACCCAGCACGCTGAACCTGGTTGTCGTGGAGCCCCTGGTGGATCCCAGGGCAGACCCTGGGCGGGTGAGGTGACAAGGCCCTGTCACTGATGTATGTCTTTTATTTATTTATTTTTTTGCAGTACGCGGGCCTCTCACTGCTGTGGCCTCTCCCGTTGCGGAGCACAGGCTCCGGATGCGCAGGCTCAGCGGCCATGACTCACGGGCCCAGCCGCTCCGCGGCACGTGGGATCCTCCCGGACCAGGGCACGAACCCGTGTCCCCTGCATCGGCAGGCGGACTCTCAACCACTGTGCCACCAGGGAAGCCCTGATGCATGTCTTAAAGGACCTTCTGATGGGAATATTTTTAAAAAATTTATTTATCTATCTATCTATCTATCTATTTATTTATTTATTTTTGGCTGCCTTTGGTCTTCGTTGCTGCATGCGGACTTTCTCTAGTTGTGGTGAGCAGGGGCTACTCTTCATTGTGGTGTGCAGCCTTCTCATTGTCGTGGCTCCTCTTGTTGTGGAGCATGGGATCTAGGTGCACGGGCTTCAGTAGTTGTGGCACGTGGGCTCAGTAGTTGTGGCACACGGGCTTCAGTAGTTGTGGCATGCGGACTCAGTAGTTGTGGCACGCAGGCTTCAGTAGTTGGTGCACGCGGGCTCAGTAGTTGTGGCATGCGGGCTTCAGTAGTTGTGGCATGCAGACTCAGTAGTTGTGGCACGCAGGCTTCAGTAGTTGTGGCACGCGGGCTCAGTAGTTGTGGCATGTGGGCTTCAGTAGTTGTGGCTCATGGGCTCAGTAGCTGTGGCTCACGGGCTCTAGAGCGCAGGCTCAGTAGTTGTGGTGCACAGGCTTAGTTGCTCCGCGGCATGTGGAATCTTCCCGGACCAGGGCTCGAACCCATATCCCCTGCACTGGCAGGTGGATTCTTAACCCCTGCGCCACTAGGGAAGCCCTGATAGGAATATTTTTAAGCTAAAAACATTGAAGCCAGGCTCTCCAAGCTGCAGAGGGTGAAGTGCACATTTACCTCCTGGTGCTGCCCCCACCCTGTAGGATGCGGTGCTCCGGCCACCTCCCCCACCTCCGGACAACCCCGAGGGCCACCTTGCCTGGGTGGGTAACCCCTCACCGGACAGGGGAGGACCGCATCCTGGGCCCCCCGGGGCAGGCTCCATGGGACTGCTCCCAAGCTTGTTCCTGCCTCGGTCCTGCAATTCCCGCTGTCTGGAAGGCTTGATCCTCAGTGTTCCAGTCCTCCCCTTGGTGTCACCCCCTCAGAGGCCTCCCCAGCTCTGGACAGGGCTGTGACCTCAGGGCGCTACGGGGCAGCGTCAGGCTCCTCGGTCCCTCGGTCCCTGGCTCCTCTGATAACAAAGGTGTCACACAGGAGGCAGAGACATAGGAGCTGCCGGCGGCTTCATGGGCCGAGTGTCCTCTCTGGGGAGGTGGGAGCCGCGTGGGAAAGGGGCCTGTGGTCACCTCCCTCCGTCCTGGGTGGCCTGGGCATGCACCCACCTATAGGGGCCTGGGGCATATCCTGGATGCCAAGCGGGGGCTGGCGGCGTTAAGGTGGGCATGGGTGTAGGAGCCACTGGCTCCCTGGGCACCCCAGTCAGGTTTGTGGGCTAAAGGGGCCCTTCTCTGGCCCTGCGAGACTTGCTGCCCAAGTCATGTGAAGGGAGAGAGGATGCCTGCACTTCTCTCCACCGGCCTCTGTCTCCTCCTGACCTTTGGAAGTCCGGGAGCTGCCCAGCTGCCCACCAGCCCACCCACCTGCCTTGGGGTGTCCACTGGGCGTGGGGTGATGGTGGGCTCTTCCTCCAGGTCAGCCTCAGAGCACTGGTCCTCAGAGGACTCCCGAGTGGTCCAGTCCGGCTCATACAACAGAGGGCAGACAGGCTGGAGAGAAGGGATCTGCCCTGGTCCCTCCAGGCCTTTCTAACGGGCGCTGGGCACACCTTGAACACGCCCTCTGCTAGCCCCATCCACCCGGAGACAGAGCAGGCCTGGGGATGGCGTTACAGCCAGTGTCGGGACCACGTGCCCCCCGTTAGTCTATGTCTCCTGAGTCCGCACCTGGAACCCAGAGTGGGGGGCTTGTCTCCCCCATCAGACTCACTCCCGCTGAGCTGCAGGCTGCTGACGGCATCCGCTGTCACCAGGGCCTCTACTCAGAGGGCCGGGGCAGTGCTGGGTCTGGAAGAGAAGTCCAGGGGAGACAGCGAGCCCTGCCCGGGCATCCAGCGAAGGCCCAGAGGCTGCCCTCAGCAGGGGGTTCCTGGAGTCTTGGAGGCAGGGTCTTGGCCTGAGCGCCCCCAAACCTCCCCAAGGAGCAGGCGAGGCCCCTCAGGGCACTGGGCCAGCCCATGTCCCCGCTGCACCTTGAGGGGACGCCTGGCTGCGGGGCGCACTGGCAGCAGCTCCGGACACGGCCCTGCCAGGCTGGACAAGAACTTCTTGACACAACGATTCCCGGACCAAGCCTGCGTCTGCGTCCGAGGCTCCACACAGCCCGGCCACAACTCCCGTCACCAGCAAAGTCCTGGAGGGCGGAGGTGCCGCCATGGAGGGTCACCTCCTCAGCGCGCGTCCTTGCCTCTGATCCCTGGATAGCAGATTTGCCTGAGAGCAGGGGCTGTATGCCCAGGCCCTGAGGAAATGGGCTTTACGTGGACCAGTTGCGGAGGGGTCTCTGTGCCCTCACGTGCCCTGGACCGGCCTGGACACAAGACCTGGACTCATCCCGGGGCAGACACAGGACGAGCGACCCAGCTGCTGGCCTGTCCCTCCACCTGACCTGGCCCGTGGAGCCACCTGGCAGGGAGACACCCCTGGTCCCCAAGCCGCTCTGACAGTTCCTTCCAGTTTGCCCATTTCACGTGGGTTTGGTCTCAGGTGAGACACTCTGTCTTTAGAGAACACTGCCCAACAGGGGCCGATTCCAAGGGTCTCAAAGTTTCTCCAAATAGCACCCTGCGGGGGTGGGTCCAGGGTCCCAGAGTGGCCCGGGGAAGTGCCTGGACTCATGCAGACTGACCACCTCTCCCTTGGCCCCAGGTGCTGTATGGGTCTCAGTGTAGTGTCTGGTCTTCCGGCCTGAATCCCACAACTGCCTGCAACCCCAACTGCCCACATCCTCCGACCGCCCACCAGGGAACGAATCTGCCGCCGCCTCTGTGATCGGGACAGGAGCTCAGCCCGGGGCAGCAGAGCCGGGTTCGAGTCCGTTCCTGTGGCTTGAGGCCCGCTGGCCCTGGCTCCCTGCCCCAGCGCGGACCCCGTGCGGCCACCGGCTGGGAGGGGTGCTGCCCTGGGAGGCTCTGGTCCCAGAAATAGCTGAGAGAGGCCGGGATTGGGATTAGACTTGGAGGTGAGATTGTACCGCTAGCATGACAGGAAAGAATAAATCGGGAGAAATTACATGTATGTCTTTTCTTTCCCCCTACGTTAATACTACAGTTTTTAAAGAGATGTAGTTTCCCTGGAAATTTATGGTGGTGATTTTTTTTTCTGGCTGCACTGTGCAGCACGTGGGATCTTAATTCCCTGACGAGGGATCAAACCCGCGCCCCCTGCATTGCAAGCGGGGAGTCTTAACCCCTGGCCCTCCAGGGAAGTCCTGTGAGTGGTGATTTTTGAAAGTCGTCTGACGAGCCATCCTGACTGCGGAACAGGGCTCGTAGAACAAGAAGGGCCGTGACCCTCTGTGGTCCACTGGGCAGTGAGGGGGAGGGGCGGCGGGAGGGGGCATGGGCGTCCTTGCCCTTCCTCCCTCCATCCCCCCCCTCCTCCCCCGTCCCCATCCCTGCTCCCTGTCCAGGCCTCAGTTTCCCCATCTGTCCAGTGGGAGGTAAGTGCGGGTCGCTCTGCATGGCCCTCACTTGGGAGCTCTGAGCCGTGGGGAAGGTGGGGGTTAGACCAAGCAGGTGAGGGTCCTGGTCCGCTCCTCCTCCACGCCAGCGTCAACAGCCACACGCCATTTTATTTGTATTTGCACGCATGTTATTTTTATAAAAATGCCCAAAAAAGGCTCCAGAGCCATGGAAGGTGGGGGTCAAGGGCGTGCTCTTGGACGGCCCATTCTGATGTTCCATTAGAAGCGCTGGGTGGAATCTGATGGTGGGAGGGGACAGCTTCGATGGGAAAGCGTTCTGCTGATGGCCTGGTTCTCAGCCAATCAATGGAGAAGCCGTTGTCTAAATGGAAGAAGAGGGTGTGTGTGACCCCAACGGAATGAAGGCAGAGCTACTGCAGGCCGAGGACGCTGCCTGTCAGAGGAAGAGGCCTCTGCTCCCGTGCCCTCCCGACACTTGCTCAGCTCAGTTTGGGAATGATGAGACACCTGTTAGTGCGGAGATGGCGGATGCCAGCACTCACGCCCCTGGGCTCTTCCTATGCCCTCGTCAGACATCACCAATCAATCTCCACTCTCTACTGCTGAGCCCAGACGCAGCCTCAGAATCGTTCTGGACACAGTCGTCCAGCAAGCCACTAGGAGAGGTCAGAGCGGGCGTGCAGGTGAGCCCTCCATTGGCGAAAAGCTCCTGGGGGGACCCTGACTCCCTCCACTGGCCCCTCAATGCTGCGTCTCCACCCATGGGTCCCCTGAACTAAGTCTGGGGACACAGGTGTGTCCTCGGCCTGGGGCCTCCCGTCGCTGGGCCTCCCTGCTCCTGGCCTAGCGGGAGGACTTGTGGGGGCCTGGTAAGAAGAGAGAGGCTGAACCGAGACCAGAGCTGGCCCTGCGGGTTCGGGTCGGGTAGGGCTGGAGGTGGGGCCCACCTGGCGGGGCCCGGAGGCCGGACGTGAGTCGCTCAGAGCTGGGCGAGTGGGTGGCCTCTGGGACCTGCAGCCCGTAAAGCGGCACCGCCCTCCCGCCAGCCTCCCGCCCCTGCTGGCCACGTCAAGACTCTGGCTCCCTCACCTTCCCCCCTAAGTTCCAGCCATGACTTTGCCTCTCCTTTTGGGAGGTTCCGCATTTCTTCCTTCCGACGATGTGTCCAGCAGGAGTTCCATTCCTGCTGCCGTTTTCATCTGCTCTTTCTGGAAGGGCCCCGGGGGCTTGTCTCTGACTTGCCAGGCTGTGTGCTGATCTGAGGGCCTCAGGCAGGTGGTACGGGCTGGGGCAGAGCAGGTGCAGTGGGGGGCCCGCCAGCCCCATGTCTCTGTGATCAGACTTCCCACCTTAGTTCACAGCCCGAGCCCCCTCCCCTTCCCCTACTGAAGCCCCCAGAGGTGGACGTGGACCCTTCCTCAGTTTCCCAGAGCACCGTGGGTGGCAGCCCATTCCTACCAAGGCTTTGGGGGTGTAGGCAGAGGATGGCTTCTCAGGCCGGCCAGGCGGTGACAGGTGATGGGGACACTGGACACGTGTCTGCCCCCTCTTTGCATCGTGGTTGCCCTGGCCATCTCGAGCTCCACCACAGCCCAGACCCCCGCGTGTCCACCAGTGGTGCTCGGCCCCTCCGGGCTGCCCGCCCCCGTCTCCTGCTGGCCCGTCCTCTGCGGAACAGCGCGCATCTTGCACGGCTGACAGGCTGCTGCAAGGTCCCCGCGGTGCGTGTGTGCCCCGTCTTTGAGGAGATGCTGGGGGACAGGTGTGCACAGGTGTAGGCTCGCCTGCTCTCCTGGAGGGAGTGGCCACGGGCCCCCCCAGCAGGTGGGGAGGGCCCGGCCCTGGGCTCCCCCGGGGCTGTGTGCCGCTGGCTGTGCCGCGGCCGCCGGCTGAGCCGCTCTGTGCCACGAGGCAGAGCTGGCTGATGTCTGGGCAGCCCCCTCCCCTGTTTCTCCCCCACCGCCCCAGCCATGAGGCCAGTGGCCTCCCAGGATCTGGGGCCCCTCTGCCCGGTGACCTTGGGCGCACTTTCCACACCCCGCCCTGGCTGGGCTCTGCCTCCCGTGAAATGTGGGGCTTCCCCGCCTGCCCCAGCTGCTCTGGGCTGTTCCCGGGGCCGCGGGTGGGCACATGGCCACGTGGCCTGGTGATGCTGGCCAAACCGAGTGTCTGTCCCGGGAGCTGGGCGATTTAACTGCACCAAGGAGGAGCAGACAAGCCCCCACCACGCCCGCCCCCCGGGGTGCCCGCCCCCGTCGTCCCTCGTGGTCCCCCCCCCACCCCGTCCTCCTCACTCGCTCCTGCCTCTGGGGTACTGACCTCTAGTCCCCTGTCATCCTTTCTTCTTTTCTGAGCTTGCTTTCTTGCTCTAGCTCCCCTTCCGTGCCCCCCCTTCCCCCTCTCTGGGTCTCTCTGTGTCCCCCCTTCTCCTCTCTTCACCCAGACCTGACCCCCCTCCATGGATCAGGTGAGCCCTCGCCTGTCAGGGGTCCCTGCTCCCAGGTGAACCAGCCACCTCCTTTGGGGACCGGCTGGGCCGTGCCCCTCAGAGCTCGGAGGTGCTGGGGACGGTTTCCTGGGGCTCACAAGGGTCAGAGGCCCTCCGCTCCTACCCCCATCCTGGCCTCCTTGGCCAGCTGGCCTGCAGGTCCAGCCCCAGCACATCCCTGTCCGGGCAGCCTTAGACCAATGGCAGCAGGACGGGAGGTGCAGGGGCTGCGGAAGCGCTCGGGGCTCCTGGAGGGCCCCTCGGGACGATGGGGACAGCAGGTCTTCAGGGCTCTCCAGGCCCCCCCACAAACGGCTGGGAACATGGCACTGAGGACAGAGTGGAGGTACTGCCAGGACCCCTGCCCTGCCCTCTCGGCCAGGGCCATGGGGGCTCCCGGGGTGGGCCCTGCCTAGTGAGGGGTGTGGATGTGACCTAGTGGCTGTGAGGGGTGTGGATGTGACCTAGTGGTTTCTGGGGACAGGAGGGGGAGGCGGGGCCGCATCTCAGTGGGACCAGCCTTTGGGTGAGATGAACCATGTGGAGGCTAAACTCCGCCCGCTGCCCGTTACACACCCGGGGGCCCAATGGCCTGGTGGCTTCCGGACGCCAGCCTGGGCTCTGCATTCAATCGGCTCAGAAATGGAGTCGATGGGCAAGAGGCACAGGACAACTTCGTCTCTGCAGAAGGAGCCAGCTGCAGACACAAGCGAGTCCCGAGCTGTCGGTGTGGAGCCGGGTGGAGCCGCTGCCCTGCTGGCTGGCTGGCTCTGCTCCGCACCCCCAGAGGAGCCCCACCGGCCGAGGGTGCTTTCGGAGCCCCTCCCCTCCGCTGCAGGATGAAACCCCCATTAGCGGACCCTGGTGGAGCCCAGCTGTGCTCCGTCACCACCGCAGAGCCTCGGCTCTGAGCACCTGGGTGGGGGTCCTGGGGTGGGACCCTCAGCCTCTTCTGCTGTCCCAGCCCAACCAGGCCCAAGTCAGGCTAGAGTGGGTCTGGGGAGCCCGATGGAGTTGTGGTGGGGCAGGGGTGAGACCCACAGTGCCCGGGGCAGAGTCCCTCCCTTTAGCCTTTCTGTCCTCCCTCCCTCGCCTGCCTCCCCGGGGCCCTTCCCGGAGAGTCGGGGATTGTGGCAGGCATTGACATATCAGTGAGACTTAGGCCAGGCTGCTCTGTCTTCCCAGGGGCTCTGCAGTGGCCACTGTTTACAGTGTGCCTGTTGGGCAGGGGTGCCACCATCCTCCCATTTTAAAGATGAGGAAACTGAGGCTCAGATAAATGAACTTGCCCAGGGTCTTACAGCGAGTGTGGCGGGAACGTGGCCTGACCCAGGAGGGTCTGAGTGGACCTCTGACCATCACGAGGACGATGATGATTTAGTGGGAAGGCTGAAGCCCAACTGGGAATGACACAAAAGGCTGGCTTCCTGCTCTGTGCATTCCCAACCCTGGGAGCAGGTGTTTCTGGCCTTTTCGGGGGCCTGAAAACTGCCTCTGGGCCTCCAGGCCAGCCTGGGCCAGCTCGCGCTGCAGGCCTGACTCAGCTTCCTGTGTGGGTGCTGACCTGGGAGGGGACAGGCCGTCCTGGCTGCTGCCCCCCACCCCGTCCCAACCCAGCCTGGGGCCTCCTCACCGGTGGGCACTGAGGTCTCTCCCTTCCTGCCACAGCACGCAGCGGGACCACCCTGGCCCCAATGGGGAGCGTGCAGGGGGTGCCCAGGAGCCCCTGGGGTGCCTCCTGCCCTGGGGGGGAACCTTGCATGCCAGCCCCTCCCTCACACCCGACACAGACATCCCCCCTCCTGCCCCGGCCTCCGCACCTGTCCATTCCTGGCCTTTAAATAGCTGTGACCAGGCGCCATGCTCCTCCCTCCCCACCAGGGCCAGCACCCACAGCACAGACTTCCCAAGACAGCTGCCCCTTCCCACTGCCATGGGCAGGCTGGCCAGCCCTGGAGCAGAGCCGGGAAGTAGCCAGAGGACACGCGGGGCTGGTCGGCTGGAGAGCCAGGGTGCCCGGGTTCCCGCTTGCTGTGAACTTGAGGCGGAGAGCAGAGCGGCGGGTGCGGGGCGACGGCTCCCGAAGCAGGGTGGCGGCCGGCGTGCGAGCCTGGGAGGGGGCCCTGGGCGGCCAGCCCTTCCCCTCCCCGGTCTGGCGCTGCCTTCTCCCAAAGGCTGCGGCCATCTGAGCCCCTTTTGTGCACCGGCCGGTGGTGATGCGGCCACAGAGCCCCGGTCAGCAGGAGCGCGTGCGTCCCTCCCACCCCAGGTCTGGGAGTGGCGGGCCAGGGCCTGTCCTGCCGGGGTGGGACCTTATGGGCGGCTCTCTGGCCCTGGCCCCTCGGTGCTCTGCCCGTGGCTATTTGCAACCTGCGTGTGGTAAGTGCTTTTCTCCAGGAGAATCGCGCCCCGATCAATCCCGCAGCTGCCTGGCGTGGACCACAAGCTCGCGCACCGGCCCGCCGCCGGGGCTGTAACTGGAACCCATCAGCTGACCGGGGCAGGATAAATCCGGCTCCTCTGACAACTGTGTCCTGCTGGTCTTATCTGGTTACAGACACCCATCCCCACGCCGCTGTCACTCCTTAATATAACTCTGAAATCGTGCCTGCTGCTGGGGCCATGGCTGGGATGGAGGGTTCAGGGCCTGGGTCCCCCAGAGCCTGGGGCAGTGGTGGTGGCCCAAGAGGACCTGCTTCCTGGAGCGTGGAACCCAGGACCGGCCCCTCCCAGGCGAGGGGCCGCCCTGTCACCGGCCCCACGAGGCTGCGGGAGGGGTGCAGGCTGGAGCTGGGCTTGCTGGGCGGCCACGATCCTCTCCAGCTTTCTGAACCGCCGGGTGACTTTAGGGATCGGATGAGAGCTTTCTTCAGAACCCCAAAGGGTCTGATGCAACTAATTTTGCTGGGAAGGCAGATGTGTTCTGATCTGGTTCCGGGAAGACCTGTCACTTTGTGACGTCACGTTTTGAACAGACCCCAAGCCACCCCAAGGCCAGGCTTCCTGAGCAGCAGTGGGTGTGGCTCGTGGCACGGAAAGCACAGAGGAAGGGACCCGTCTGTCGTGGGTGCACACCTACAGGCGCTGTGGGAGGCTGGTCTCGGTGGGGGCCGAGGGCCTCTGTGGGTGAAAGGGAGCCTCATTTCTGCAGTGTAGCCTTTGGCCTGTCAGATTTAAAACAAAACAAAACATGTGTATATATTGTCTTTGAAGAAAATTAAAATAAAAACCTAATAAGAGCAGTGATGGCCTTAATAATAATAGCGACACAGCTCCGGGCGCCGGCAGAGGGGCGCGGCCTGTCCCTACTGGAGGCCAGCCTCTCCCCAGGCCTCTCTCCTGGTGCCCCCCTGTTACCAGGCTCCTCCCATCCAGAGCCCCCCCACTCCAGCTCTCCCTTCACTGGGGGGCCTTGGGCTGCCCCGGCATCATGACCCCTCCCACTTGGGCCTCTGCTTGGAGGCCTCAGGCCATAGAGGGCAGAGAGAGCTTCCCTGGGAGTGGGGAGGGCAGGAGCGCTTCTGCTGCCCCCACCCGGGGTCCTGAGCGACTCCCGAGCCCAGCTGCCTGGGGTTGGGGGGGAGCTGCAGACATTGGTCCCCTACCTGGGGAGCCAGGCAGCAGGCCTCGGAGGGGAGGTGGGTATAAAATGTTTCAGGTGTGATGGGCTTTACCTGTGGCAGGCCGCCTCGCTGCAGCCGTGACCTGGTGTCACCGTCCCCAAATCTTAAAGGCTCTGAAAGGGTCAGCCACGTGTCCACGGTCACCCCAACGGAGGTGGCAGAGCTGGGGCTCGACCGGGCCTGCTGATTCTCAAACGGTCCCATGAGCTACTGTCCTGGGACTGTGTCCCTGAGGGAGATGTTTGTTCCGAGGGGACCCCCTCCTGGCCCCAAGGCCACATCCCCCAGGGGGGGCTGGTGGGACCTGGCCTTCCAGAAGCATCGTGTCCACAAGGCCACCTCTGCTCCCAGTCAGACTGTTCATTTCAGCTCCGTTCAGGAGAGAGAGGAAGAGGGAGGAAACAAAACCAGTGCGCGTCGGTGGGAAAGAGCAAACATCTGCCGGGCCTCAGAAAACACCCCCCTTGTACAAGCCCGACGGGCAGCCCGGAGTGGGCCTGGGGCGGTGTGGGCGCGGGCTGCTGCTGGGGGCTGCGCTGGGGCAGCTGGGTGAGTGGGCGCCGGCCCAGCGGCCCTGAGGGGCCCCACTCAGGTCCTAGGGCCTGGGGTCTCGGAGCCTGCGGTACTGCTTCCCCAGGCAGAGTCAGATGAGAATAAAAGGCAGTTGAGGGTGATCTATTAACCAGTAAAGCCCGTAAATGCCGGAATTTCTTATGCTGCGGGCCTGGTCATTTATTTCAGAGGTGCTATGCTAATGTCACACGTGGCATAAAAGTTTTAGTGGGCATTAATTGAGCCAATGATATAATTGAGAACTCCTCCAGTCCCTGAAGTTAAGAGTAAATCTAAATATTTACCTCATGATTTAACCAATAACCCCAAATTTGCCCTACCCTGGAGTCAGCCCTCTGCAGACTGTCAGGCGGGGACACTGCCACCTTCCCAGCCTGGGCCTGTGAACCCCATGTAAGTGACACCCCATCAGGCAGGGTCAAGCATGGCTGCTGACCATTCAGGGAGTTGGGGTGTCCTTCACAGGTCTGAGTCCCCAGCACTAACGCATGGGAGCCCGCTCCAACTCCCAGGCCAGACCTTGGGGCCTGTCATGCCCTAAACCAGGTCCCCCTGACCTCCACCACACCCCAGGCCCTGGGCTGGGCCCTGGAGCAGACACTGCAGACGCCAAAGTCCACAGAGGCTGGCGGGGCATGAACAAGTGAGCCGGCTGGTGTGAGGCGTAAGGGAGCAGTGCGGCTTGTGGAGAAATGGGGGCGTCTGCCCACCTCGTTCCTGCACAGTGGTGCCCGTTGGGGGGTCCTGAGAGCTCAGGCCTGTGCCGGCCAGAGCAGGCACGTCTACAGACCAGCTTTGGCCACGGGCCTCTGGTATGGGAACCTGCCAGACTGCACTTGCTCGTGGACAGGAACGGCTCACCCTGCACAGGGCCGGGCACAGAGCAGCTGCTTAAACACGTTTGTTGAGTGACTGAGAGAATCACAGATGAAGAGGGAGAGGGGGCCTCGGGTACCTGCTTGCGTTTAGCCCCAGAGTTTTCCTGCCCCGGGGTGTAACTGCATGCCTCCCCACCCCAGACTGGGGCACAGACGAGCAGGAACGGGCTGCCATGCCCAGGGCTGGGCCCACAGTGGCCCATGGGAGCATTCCTCACAGGAGAGCATGGCCCCTGTGTGTGTATGTTGCGGGGGGGGCACGTGGTGCTCCTGGCAGAGATCAAGCATCCCCAAAACTTGCATAGAGCAAATGAAAGCCTGCAATGTCACCAGTGAGGCCCTGGGGGGTGTGGTCAGAGGACCTGGGGAGACAGGCTGGGCCACGTGGTCGCCAGGTCCGGCCAGGGACACGCGGTTCTGTCTGAAGACCCTGAGGCCCTCCGTGGAGCCCAAGACTCTAGTTAGAGTTGGAGCTGTGCCCAGGGGTTCTCGGGATGAGGGGGCACCCTGTGCACCAGGTCTCCCCCACCCCGGGAGTGGACGCTCACCCTCACTGGGAATGAAATTCTGGGGGCCCACGTGAGGCCGCTGAGGCATGCCCAGAGCCTCCTGGGCGTGTCGAATGACTGCTCCAGGACAGGCCCCCCTCTGGCCACGTCCCGAGGCTGCGTGGGAAGCGCGGGGCCGCGAGTGGGCCCACCCGTCCTGGCAGCTCAAACGCTTTGGGGGTCAAGGGTCCTAGGATAGCTGTGCTGGCCCATCCCAGCGGGGTGCCCTGGCGGCGCTGGGAGGCTCCCTCCTCTTCCCTGGGGCGTGGCCTCCCTGCACCTGCAACATCCGAGAATCACCTGGTCACCCAGCAGGAGGGCAGCTGGCCTTGCGGCCTCTGGCCCAGAGCAGCCCCTGCCCTCAGGGCTTCCCCGACTGCAGGCCTCCATCCGCTTGTTCGCTGGGAACCTACGATAGGCCGGCCCCCCGGGTGCGAGGGGCATAGCGGTGGGAAAACGCTGGTCCCTTGCTGTCCTCCTGGGGCCCGGGGCCCGGGAAGGAGGCCATGCAGGACACATGACCACACGGATAACGTAGCGTGACGAGGCCCTGGGAACTCTCAAGGGAAGGATGGGGTGCTGATGGCCCACAGCAGGGAGGCAGCCGGGCGGGGGTGGGGGGGGCATATTTACTCCACGACTGGCCTCTCTGGAGCCGCTGCCCCCACACTGGGTGGGGTCTCTTTGGAGCCCCCCTGGAATTACGCTGTCTCCCCTGGCCCCCCAGGCTCCCCTCCCCTAGAGGTGCCTGCACAGGCCAGGCGCGCCCAGTTCAGGAATGTCGGGGGAACCAGCACGCAGTGGTCCCCCCTCCCTGAAGCAGCCCTGTCGGTGGGTCTCCTTCCAGATCACCTAAGTGCCCAGCAAGAGTCGGGAGCTGCCAGCCAAGCCTGAGGCCAGAAGCAGGGCTTTCTCGGAGGATTGGGAACAGCGCTGGGCTCCAAGGCTGTTAGTTTCTTCTCCATCACATTTAAGTTTTTTATTGAAACCGTGGCTTTCTGGATTCCAAACTGTATACGCATGATGACCTCAAATATGTACAATATTTTCAATACAGAAGATAACGTGAATCGCTACGGTAGGTAATTTGTTTTTTTACTTTTAAATAAAATTAATAGACAATTTTGGGGGAGCAGTTTTAGGTTTACAGAAAAGTTGAGTGCAAAGTACAGAAAATCCCATATATCCCTCCCCTATTATTAAAATCTTGCACTGGTGTGATATGTTTGTTGTAATGACGAACCAGTGCGCATAGATTATTATTAACTGAGGTCCGCAGTTTACCTCAGGGCTCACTCCTGGTGCTGTACATTCTGTGGGTTTGGACAAATGTATGCTGACGTGTACACACCTTTACAGTATCATACAGAGTAGCTTAATTGCCCTAAACGTCCTGCTCTGCCTGTTCATCCCTCCCTCCCCGCAGCTCCTGGCAACCCCTGATCTTTTTACTGTCTCCATAGTTTTGTCTTTTCCAGAAGGTCATAGAGTTGGAATCATACAGTCTGTAGCCTTTTCAGATCGGCTTCTTTCACTTACTTAAATGCATTTAACGTTCCTTCATGTCTTTTCTGTTTTTTAATTTTTTTTTTTTTTGCACGGTACGTGGGCCTCTCACTGTTGTGGCCTCTCCCGCTGTAGAGCACAGGCTCCGGACGCACAGGCTCAGCGGCCATGGCTCACGGGCCCAGCCACTCCGCGGCATGTGGGATCCTCCCGGACCGGGGCACGAACCCGCGTCCCCTGCATCGGCAGGTGGACTCTCAACCACTGCGCCACCAGGGAAGCCCTCTTTTTTTGAATTTTTAACTTTTTATTATGATAATTTTCAAACACAAAGTAGAATAATGCAATACATATCCACGTGCCCATCACAGACCTTCATCAATTGTCATCATTTTGCTAATCTTGCAGAAACAAGTGTTAATTATAATCAGAGATAAAACAGGATCCAAACTTTGTGGAAAAGAGTAAAATATACTTTTTTACCAACAGTCAAATGGGTTCCTCCATGTCTTTCCATGGCTTGACAGCTCATTTCTTTTCAGGGCTGAATAATATTCCACTGTCCGGGTGCACCACAGTTTATTTACCCGTCACCTGCTGAGGGACATCTTGGTTTCTTCTGAGTTTGGGCAATATGAATAGAGTGGCTATAAACATCCACGTGCCGGTTTTTGTGTGGACCTAAGTTTTCACCTCCTTTGGGTAGATATCAAGGAGCACAATTGCTGGTTCACATGGTAAGAGTATGTTTAGTTTTATAAGAAATCATCGAACTGTCTTCCGAAGTGGCTGCAGCATTTCGCGGCCCCACCAGCCGTGAGTGACAGTTCCTGCTGTTCTGCATCCTCACCGGCACCTGGTGTGTGTGTGTCCTGGATCTGGGTGGTCCTAAGGGTCAGATAGTGGTGTCTCATTGTTCGAATGTCCCTGAGGATATATGACGCAAGCGTCTTTTCATGTGCTTCTTTGCACCTGTGTGTCTTCTTGGGCGAGGGGTCTCGTAAGGTCATCAACCCACTTGTAAATCTTGTTGTTTGTTTTCTTACTGAGTGTAAAGAGTTCTTTGTAGATAACAGATGTGTTTATCCTTCGTCAGTTGTGTGTTTTGAAAATATTTTCTACTGACTGCGGCTCGCCTTTTCATTCTCTTACCTCTGTCTTTTGCAGAGCAGAATTTAAAATTTCGGTGAGGTCCAATTCACCAATCTTTTCTTTCATGGACCATGCTTTGGGTTGGTGTCATATCTAAAGAGTCATCATCAAAACCACGTTCCCTTAGTTGAAGATGGTTTTCCTTTAAAAGGCAAAAGGGCTGAATGGTTTGCAGCCTTTTTCTCCTGGTTTTATATAGATTTTTTTTTTATAAGCTGCCGTGCGCTCTGCTAAGTCGCCAGGGGGAGGCCAGTTACACACTGAACTGGGCAAGAAATGTGGAGTAAAAATGAAGTTTCTGTTTGGCAACTTCCAACCCAGATTGTGCTGGGACACGAGAGGGAGGCCTCCTTCAGCAAGGTGGTGCTCTTTGCTTGCGTCGTGGTGGCGAGTTCACAGCCCTGCCGTGGTTGGGGCTGGTGGGCACACCTGTAAAGAAGGGGCCTCCGAGACGGGGGCTGATTAAGGCACAGCCTGATGAAAGCAGAGAAAATGCAACCCAGGCTGGCTTGGGAAGGGGCTGGCAGCCAGACGGGGCTATGCTTGCCTGGAGTAGCCTCAGGGGCTGCCAACAATGGGCAGATGGGCCATTGTGCTTGCCAGAGGGGTCTCTTACCTGTCCAGTCTCACCCAGCTCAAGGGGACTGTTATGGGCCCAAGGTATGTGTCTCCCCCGAATTCCTATGTTGAAACCCTAATCCCCAAGGCGATGGTGTCAGGAGGTGGGGCCTTTGGGAGGTGATGAGGTCGTGAGGGTGAAGCCCCAATGAATGGGATTAGTGCCCCTGTAAAAGGGGCCCCAGAGAGCGCCCTCACCCTGTTCACCACGTGAGGACCCAGGGAGAAGACCATCGTTTACACCTGGGAAGAGGCCTCACGAGGACCCAACCTTGCTGGCAGCCTGATCTCAGGCCTCCAGCCTCCAGGGCTGTGAGAAACAAGCATCAGCTGTGATTAAGCTCCCCCCAAGTCTGTGGTCTTTGTTACAGCAGCCTGAGTGGACAGAGCCAGGGACGCCACGTGGGGTAGCAAGGACCGGCGTGCTCAGGCAGAGGTGAATGGGGAGGGAGAGAGACAGGGTGTGTCAGTGGGCCCCTGCACCCCATCACCTGGGTGACGAGCTGCTCACCCAGCCGGGGCCCCCATCTCAGCCCCTGTGCTGCCACTGACGCGATGAAAGAGGGCCCGGGACGCCTCCCCGGACGCTGATCTGTGATGGGAAGAAGGCTTCTGCGGAAGCAGAAACATCACTCCCGTGGGGCAGCCCCTGGGGCGTTCCCGGCGTCCCTCCGTCCCCCGGGGAGTGGACTGTGGTCCTTGTGGTGACTCGTCAGGCAGGACAGCGCGTGCTGGCGCCAGAAGCCGTGGTTAAGTTACAGGGTGCACCAGAGTGCTGCTGCCTGGAGCAGATCCCCGTCAGTCCAGCGGCTTAAAACAGCGCAGATTCGTCATCTCACGGTCCTCGGGGTCAGACGTCCAACACGGGGTCCTGGGCTAAAATCGAGGGGTCCGTGGGGCTGGTCCTACTGGAGGCTCCGGGGAGAGTCAGTTCCGTGTCTGGAGGCCCCTCCCTACATCTGCACAGCAAGCATCTGTCACCTTCCAGTCCCTCTCTTTTCCACATCACATGTCCTTCTCTGGCTGGTTTAAGACCTCTGTGATCCCGTATTCAGACCACCTGGGGAACCCAGGATAACCTCCCCATCACGGTCCTTAACTGCATCCCGCCTGCAGAGTCCCTGCTGTCCTGGGAGGTGACATGCTCACAGGTTCTGGGGGTCAGGACGTGGGTGTCTTTGGGGGCTGTGATTCTGTCTCCCACTCAGGACGCAGGGACCTGTGACGTGCAGGTGGACCAGCCCCGCCAGAGCGCCGCCCTCACCACACCACGAGGTGATTCTCTGAGCCTCCGCCTGGCTTCTGTCAAGCCTCGACAGGTCTCTGTGTGAACCCTCCCAGAGGATGGGTTCTGAATGCCTTCTAATCAGATCACTTTGCTTGGGCCAAAGGTCACTGCTGGGCCGGATTAGGAAGCCAGACAGGAAGGGAGCTGCCGGGGGTCGTGGGGAGATTGGGCTGCCCTGGGACCTGTGGCCAAGTCTGCAGCCTCAGCCCGCCTGCCCAGTAGGCTGGAGAGAAGTTGCAGGTAAAGGGGCTGCAGGGACAGCCGCTGCAGGCCCGATTCTCATGAACATCCAGCCTCAGAGGCCCAGCCGGCCTTCACCCTCCTCCCCACCCCTCCAGAGGCTTCCAGCCGTGGCGGGGGCCTGAGTTCCTTTCCTTGGGGCCACCCTTGGCCACGTCTGTGTCCGCGTCCCATCCTGCCTCTTGGTGGCTCCGAGCTCCAGCTCAGTTCACTGCCGGCCCCACCAGGTCAGAGGAGCATGGCTCCCAGGGGGTGGGGACAGACACCGTCATCCTGGTTACAGATTAGAGGGAGGGAGGGCACAGTTAGTTATGACCCTCATGGAAATGTGGTCCTATTTCCAGGGTCCCTCTGGTGACCTTTTAAAAAAAGTAATAGGTTATTTTTTTAAATAGCAGTTTTAGCTCTACAGGAGAACCATGCAGAAAGTACGGAGATTCCCCATATATCCCCAGCCCCACATGCACAGCCCGCACCACTAACATCCCTACCGGATGGTGCGTTTGTTATAACTGATGAACCTGCATTGACACCTCATCACCACCCAGGGTCCAGAGGTTACGTCAGGGCTCACTCTTGTGTTGTACATTCCGTGGGTCTGGACAAATGTATAACATGTGTCCACGATTACAGTATACAGAGTAGTTTCACTGCCCTGAAAATCCTCTGTGCTCTGCCTGTTCATCCCCTGCACACACCAACCTCTGTTGTGTTTTTTTGTTTTGTTTTGTTTTTTTTAACTGTCTCCATAGTTTTGTCTTTTCCAGAATGTCATACAGGTGGAATCATACAGTCTGTAGCTTTTTCAGATTGGCTTCTTTTTTTTTTAAGATAAATTTATTTATTTATTTTTGGCTGTGTTGGGTCTTCGCTGTTGCTCACGGGCTTTTCTCTAGTTGTGGTGAGCGGGGGTTACTCTTCATTGTGGTGCGTGGGCTTCTCATTGCAGTGGCTTCTCTTGTTGTGGAGCACCAACTCTAGGTGCGTGGGCTTCAGTAGTTGTAGCATGCAGGCTCAGTAGTTGTGGCACACAGGCTTAGTTGCTCCGCGGCATGTGGGATCTTCTGGGACCAGGGCTCGAACCGTGTCCCCTGCATTGGCAGGTGGATTCTTAACCACTGAGCCACCAGGGAAGCCCCCATGTTGGCTTCTTTCACTTAGTTAAAGGCATTTAAGTTTCTTCCGTGTCTTTTCATGACTTGACAGCTCACTTCTTTTCAGGGCTGAATAATGTTCCGCTGTCTGGACGCACCACAATTTATTTGTCTGTCACCTGCTGAAGGACATCCTGGTTGCTTCCAAGTTTTGGCCACTGTGAATACAGCTGCTATAAATACCCGTGTGCAGGCTTTTGTGTAGGAGGGGATCTTCCTTCCCTGCAGCCTCGCAGGCCTAGTGCTGTGGGGTGAATTGCGTCTCCTAAAAGCCTGTATGTCGAAGTCCTCACCCTCAGGACCTCAGAACGTGACCTTATTTGGAAATAGGGTTGTTGCAGATGTAATTAGCTAAGATGAGGTCACCCTGGGGAAGCGTGGCTCCTAACAAATGACTGGTGTCCTTATAGAAAGGGCGCGTTGGGACAGACACGCTCACAGGGAGACGCCACGCGCAGATGAAGGTAGAGGTGAGGGCAGTGCTTCGAGAAGCTAAGGGACGCCAAGATGCCAGCAGGAGCTGGAGAGAGGCCTGGGGCACATCCTCCCTTGGAAGGAACCAGCCTCGGGAACAGAGCTGGTCTGTGGGGCTTTGTTGTGGTGGCCCCAGGACAGTTCCACGCCCAGTGAGCACGCGTGTGTGCCGGGCAGCCTGCACACTACCTCACTGACCTCGGACGCCTGTGAAGGCGAGGCTCTATCACTCGTTTGCAGGTGGGGGTAGGTGGCCCCGGTCACCCCACTCCCAGCCGGCTTCCTGCAGCCCACACTCAGGTTATGGGGGAGCCAGAGAAGTTTGTGCTCAAAGAGCAGGAGATTGACACTAGCCCTTGACAGTGAGCGAGGGCACCCTGAGTAGCCCCCATGCCTGCGGCCCCGTGGTCCCTTCGGGATTTGGAGTCCGAGGCAGCTCTGCCAGCCTCCCCCGCCAGGCAGTTTGCAGCTGACGAGGCAGCAGCAGTTATTCCTGCAAGAAAAGCAGCGTTAGCTTCTCTTCACTCCTTCGAGCCGGCAGCCAGGTCTCTGAAACCCCATTCATCCAAGCTGTGGGCTGGGGAGGGACCGCGGACAGGGAGGCCGTGGCCAGCCCTGGGATGACCTTGGCTGCTGGAAATGCCCTTTGTGATGTCAAAGTTAATTATTTCTGGGAGAAATGTCAGCTGGGCCCTAATGGGTTGGAGATGTGCAGGCAGAGCTGCTCCCTGGCACACGGGGGGGGGGGTGGCACCAGGGGGGCACCGGGGGGTGCTGGGGGCAGGGCAGGGCGAGGCGCCCGTGTTCAGGCCTGGCACCTATGTGGGCACGTGGGGGTTTGAAACCCCTGCTCCAGGCCTTGGTGGCCTTGGTGAGGGGGGACAAGTAGGGGAGGAGGAGGTCACTGCTCTGGGGTCAGAGTGCCAAGGGTCCCAGGTCCAGAAGTGAGGTGCTGTGAAGGCTTCCTAGCCGGTGCCCACCTCCCTCCCTCCCAGCTCCAGCATGGCCCCTGCTCTGGCCTCCCATTGGCTCCCCTCCTGGACCCATCACTCTCCCTTCCTGGTACTCTCAGGGGTTTCCTGTACCCTTAGAATAAAATCAGAGTTCTCATCCTGACCTACAGCCCCACGTGACCCCCTCCCACCTTCGCTCTCTCAGTCTCTGGCGTCCTTGCATTGTTTTGTTGTTCGTATACATCTTTGTAGCGCCCAGGGCTGCATGTCCGGGATGGGGGCTGTCCCTGAGCCCGGCCCGCCTCGCCCCGGGATGGGGGCTGTCCCTGAGCCCGGCCCGCCTCGCACATTTGGAATTACGTAGAATTGCAGAAGATGTACACTCTGACCTATTAGGAGCATCGGGGAGCACCGTCACCATGACCCCATGCTTCCGAAGTGCACGTGTTTCTTTTTTCCTTTTTTTTGTTTTTAATAAATGTATTTATTTATTTATTTTTGGCTGCGTTGGGTCTTCCGTTGCTGTGCGTGGGTTTTCTCTAGTTGCGGCGAGCGGGGGCTACTCTTTGTTGCGGTGCGTGGGCTTCTCATTGCGGTGGCTTCTCTTGTTGCGGGGCACGGGCTCTAGGCACGCGGGCTTCAGTAGTTGTGGCGCATGGGCTCGGTAGTTGTGGCTCGTGGGCTCTAGAGCGCAGCCTCAGTAGTTGTGGCGCACGGGCTTCGTTACTCCGTGGCACGTGGGATCCTCCCGGACCAGGGCTCGAACCCGTGTCCCCTGCATTGGCAGGTGGGTTCTTAACCACTGCGCCACCAGGGAAGCCCCTGAAGTGCACTTGTTTCTGTAACAGCACCTGCCAAGGCCTCTCAACACATCAAGAACATCCTTAATGACTTTAATGAGTTTGTTAAGGGGTTAGGCTCAAAGTAATGGCCGCCTTTAACTGAACAAACACCCCGGGCCAGACGCTCCTCTAGGCGGTGCACACGTCACCTCGGCCAGGCAAGCGTCCTCCGTGGCTGGTATTTTATTTTACAGATGAGGAAGTGCGGGCACCGACGTGACTCGCCCAGGGAGTCGGAGAACACGGCTGAGCCGGGACCAACCCTGGGATTCAGAGCTGGTACCACTTCCTGCAGCGTGTCCCAGGCCTGCCACCCTGACCAGGGCCCTGGGCCTGGGCTCCCGGGAGGACAGACCTCCTGCTGGCCCCTGCAGAGGGTGGGTGGTGCAGGCCCCCACCAGGCCTGCCCTGCGGTTGTGGACATCAAAGCTCCTGTGCCCACCCCCTGCCCCCCAGCTTCCTGGGAGGCAACCCGAGATTAGCTGCCTCAACAATTAAAACGCCCGTTTACCGGCAACGGGACTATTCCAGGTTTCACCTTTCAGCCAATCAATGCCCCGTCTGCACGCGGTCAATGCCAGGCTCTCTAGGGCTCAGGAAGCCAGCCGGAGGGTCCAGCTGGGGGCTCCGGGGGTGTCGGGGGTTGGCAGGGTCGGCGAGCCCTGGGGGCCCTGCGGGGGGGCCCTCAGTTCTCACTGGAAGTCAGCGTGCCGCCCTCCTGACCGGTCACGGTTTGTCGTGAAGATGATGTGTGATGAACACAGGAGGCAGGTATGCGGCAAGCACTCAATGAACGTTAGCGGCACCCGTGGTGAGAGCCTCGGGCTTCCTCCACGTCGCCCGTGTTCCCTGGTCTCGGCTGGGGCTCAGAGGGGAGTGCGCTGGGGGTGCCCTGGTGGCTCTGGGGCCCGGGCCCTCCCCAGGGCTGTGCAGGGGATGGGGAGGGGGCTTTCCTGATACCCGCCCGGTCCCTCAGCCCCGCTCAGGGCGCTTAGCCTCCTTGGCCTCTTTCTCTTCCTTGTCTGGGGGCTGCGTGCAGGGAGCCGGGGCAGGTGGAGAAGGTCCCGCCTGAACCGGGCCCCCCTCCAGGCGAGTCATGGCCTCCGCCCCCTCCTTCCCTTCCCAGGGCCATGCTCACGCCGGGCTGAGCCCCTGGCAGGCCTGCACTCGGGGGACCTGGGCTTCGAGCAGCCACCCCTTTTGGACAGTGCCCCTTGGAGAGGGCAGGGGGGCACTCGCTGGACTCGGGCTCGGACCCAGACGAGGCAGTGGCAAGAACAGGGGAGTTTCTGGAACCCTCCTAGGAGGTAGAGGGGGTTCTTGAAATTATCCCTCCCACGCAGGGGGAGACTCCAAGTTAAAGAGCCTCCCTGCCGATCCCACCCCCACGCCCCCAGGCAGCAGGGGCTGGAAAACCCCTGCTAACAGGACTAACAGGTCACTTTCTGAGTGTGAACTTCTGGAACTTCTGTGTCACGTGTCTCTCTGACCCCTGCGGTGCCCCCTGACAGCAGGGGGGTGGGGGGGTGGCTGGAGAGACGTGCAAAGCCCGTTACAAGGCTTTATCGAGGGTGGGCACCTCCCCCCTGACAGCCCCCGAGGCAATTCTCTTTGGAGAGAAAGCCCCCAGGACACCAGGAAGTCCCCTAAGACATGGGTGGAGGACAAATGCCTGCCTGCCGCCCTGCCGGGGTGGGGGTCTGCTGTCTTGCCCCCCAGCTTCTGGGCCCAGACGGGGTCTGGGCCTGAGGGGCTGCAGAAACGGGCGCTTCCAGCCTGCCGGCCACCATCCCGGGCGAAGCTGGGGCCCCAGGGGCCGCCCCGCCATGGTCAGGGGCCTGGCGGGGCTGAGCGTTTAGACCCTGGGCGGGCGTTGGGCTCCTCCGTTCGCAGGCAGTGCCACTGGCATAAGGAGTTTGAGGCACCTGTGCCCGGTTTCTAAGCCCCTGTTTATGCCGTCACTCAGCTTGGCCTTGGGAGACAGATATATTTTTAAGGGGACTCTGACATATTTATTGGTGGGGCTAATTAAAAAGCCCGACCTGATCTCGTGGGGCAGGGGCAGCAGTGAGGTCGTCACACTTAATTACGCTTCTGGAAAGCCGAGCTCGCCGTTAGAACTTACTAGAGAAGTGGTTCTTCCTGGGCTGGCAGGGATCCGGGCGGGGGCTCTGGGCAGGGGTGCTGGGTGAATCCCCGGCCCCTCACAGCCGCCAAGCGGCCTCCAGCCCCGGGAAGGCTCTTTGCTCATCTGTCTCCAGCCCAGGGAGGGGCCCTGAGGAAGCTGGTGGGGCCAGACTGGGGAGGGCGTCTGGGGAAGACGGTGGGGGGGAGGGGAAACCCCTGCAGGGGAGCCGGGCTGAGCTGGTGTTTGACGCGTCACTGACTGTGCTGCCCCAACTCCCGTCCCGGGGACCTGCAAAGGTTTACTGAGCATCTGCCACGTGCCAGTCCCATCCTCGGGCAGGTCTGGAACATGCCAGGAAGGAGCCAGGGTGCTCTGGGCTCTGGGGGGACAGTCCCCCAGCGGACCGCTGTGATGGAAGTGGTTGAGGGTGCCCCACGTCATGTGACTTTCAAAGTGCTGTCCTGCTTGTCTGCTGGGCCCTCGCTGCTCAGCTGTGGGGGCGTGACCAGGCGGGCGGGGCGGCGCCCTCGGCCTGAAAGGGAGAGTGACTGCAGCAGCTGCCCTCCAGCCACGCCCCCAGGGCCCCCCAACCCGCCCAGCCCTCTGATCGCCCAGCCCAGCCTGACCTCTTGGGAAAGGCTATTCTGAGTCTGACCAACAGGTGCCAAGGTGGAGCTGGGGTCCACGGTGGTGTCCGCCTCCCAGAGTGCCCCGCTTGGGCGCTTCTGCCCCCGACTGGACGAGCGCCCCTGGGCTGGCTCTGCAGGGAGGTCTGCAGGCCTCACCCAGGAGCTAGAGAGAGGGCCTGAGCCCTGACCTGGAGATGGATGCCACCCCTTCCAGGAAGTCCTCCCTGCCTGTCCCCATCCTCTTACCGCGTCACTGCTGATTCTAAGCTGGGCTCTCGGCCGGGGAGGCCTGGGCTGGGTCTGAGCTGGCACTTGGGTCTGAATCTGCACCACCCCCTATGCCAGGCCCCCTCTCCAGGGGCAGGTGCCGAGCCCCCCCGATTCACAGAGGCGGGTCAGAGCCCCGGTGCTCAGCAGACAGGGCACGAGGTGTGGGCCCAGCCAACGTCTCCTGAATGACCGCGTGAATGGACAGGCCCCACCTCGGTGCAGTCTGGGGAAAGGTGCGCAGAGGACCCGCTCCAAGGGGACTGGTGATGCTTCTGGGAGATCCCGGCTCCTGGAGAGGGGCCCCGGCCCCCGTGGGCACAGCCTCCAGCCGGGGCCCTCCCCTGTGCCTGCACCCTTGGTTGGAATGGCCTGCAGGGGGCTTCCCCATCCCAGAGCCAGCCGAGAACACCCCCATGTCCTCCAGCACCACCTGCCCACCCCCCACCCCCGGCCTCTGGAAAGGAGCCCTGGGGCCTGGGAGCAGCCTGGCACGGCTGCTGTGTCTCAGTAATTAATGCAAACATGGGGAAGGAACCAGAACGGAGGCCGGCGTGGAGGTGGAGGGGTCAGCGGTGGACAAAAGGAAATTTATATTTTCTGGCATCCGCCTGCCTCTGCAATGACCTAATCAGAAGGTTTTTTACTGACTGGGCAATAAAATAGCTCATAACCGTGAACGCGCGGTGCTTCAGCAGAACTGGCTGCAGGCTTCGCAGCCTTGGCGAAGGTCACTCCTGGGGCTCGGAGAGGCTGCCTCAGGGGTGGAGGCCTCTGGGGGCTGAGCCCCCCTACACAGGCGGGCCCCAGAGGGCCTAGTGCACTGCAGAGATCCCCCCACCGCAGAACCCCAGAGGGTGCCCACGTGGGTGCCCCTTTGGGCTGACCCTGCCTCACCCCCTGTGGCTGCAGGCATTCTGCCCCATCAGGCAATGACCCCAACACCAGCACGATTTAGCTGATTGACAGTCTCAAAAATCTAGGTGAGATTAGCTCAGTGGAGGGCCGGCTGGGGGAGGAGTTGGGGGTCAGGAAGGATCTCGGGGGGGGAGAGGCAATGGACCAGGGGGACCTGCACAGAGTCATGAACGGGGGGAGGGGAGGGTAACGGGGGCTCCTCACGGTGCCGTGGATGGGACCCCCAGCAGCTGTGGTTCCCAGTTTTGCTGTCCTGGAGCAAGACGCTCACTGCTGCCAGGACCAGAAAGCAGGACTGTCTATCCATCATCTCAGTGAAAATAACCGGGCCTGTGACACACAGGATCTGTTATTCTCTTCTCGTCCTGGGGGTGGGGGCTGGGGCGTGGGCAGGAAGCACCTGTCGGGGCATCTCCCCAGCAGGCTCTCATACGGCCCCTCAAACTGTGAGCCTTCAGTGGAGCTGAACCTGCATATATGGCCCACGTGCTACCGCCCACGGGGCATCGCTGCCCCGTGGTGCCCTTCCCACGGAGCCTAGGCGTACGTCAGCATTCTTCTCAACATGGCCCAGCTGCCCCAGGGAGATGGAAGGGGCCAAGGACGCGGAGACCACCTGCCCAGGTTCCCTAGGGGAGCCAATGGACGTGACTTGAACTGTGTCCTGAGTTTGAGATTCGGTGTTTTGTTAGTTTTCTGCTCTGCGGGACAGCTGACCGCCCAGTTATTCTCTGACAGTCCCCGTGGCTCAGAAGCCCGGCGTGGCTCCTGTGCTCAGGGTCTCCCTGGGCTGACATCAGGTGTGGCCGGGGCTGAGGTTTCTTCCAGCCTCGGTGAGATTATTGGTGGGATTCATTCCTGCAACTCCGCGTTGTCTGTGGCTGGGGGCTGGGGGCTGCACGTGGCCCCATGGGCCGGTCACAACCTGGCTGTCGGTTCCTTCCCTGAGACCAGCAGGACAACGTGTTTCTGGTGCTGTTCCCTTTGAAGGGCTCGCCTGATTAGGGCTGGCTCACCCGGCAGAACATGCCTTCTGATGAACTTGCAGTTGGTAGATTAACGCCCTAAGCCTGGGAGTGATTCCCCACCACGTTCCTGGTCCTGCCCTCCTTGCGCAAGGCGGGGTTGGGGGGCATGGTGCAGGGATCCCGCCTCCCACAGGTTTGTTTTCAAAGGAAATTGGGGGAGCTCCCCAGGGAGGGGTGGCCAGAGAAACAGCCGAGACCCTGGGCGAGGGGGACAGAGGGTCCCAAAGACCACGCGGGGGGCCTCTCAGGCTTTGCTGCCCTCTGACCTCGGGAAAGCCTCCCGGGGATTCTGCATTTCCAGCGCAAGTTCCCAGAGGAACGTTTCTCGGGGAACCTTAGCTCACAGCAGGCGAGCGCCGCGACCCTCGGGACTCGAAGTGTTCAGCCCGCCTGCCGGGCCTGTTCCAGATCCACAAGGACTCGGATTCAATGATTTATCAGGTCACATAATACATTCAAGGAATATCTCCAAGGTGTTGAGAACCTGAATTCGACTTCCGCCGGAGTTTTACGATCCGGCTAAGCCATCCGTCAGGACTGAGCAGGGCTCTGTTTGTTAAGTGGGACGGCTCTCCGCAGGGCCCCGGTTGTCACTGTCCGAACACCTGCTATCAGGGAACCCGCACTGTCAAAAGCAAAAGCTTCCTCAGGGACCCCGGAGCGTGGCCGCACCCACCCTGGCCTGGGAACTTCTGTTGTTCCAGATGCTTAGAGACTTGGCCAGGGCAGAGGCCAGTGGGGTGCTCCAGGGGAAGGGGGGTGGTCACGGCCAGGTGCGGGTTTGGCATCTGACGCGCAGGGCGCGGAGGGAGTGAGGGGTCCACTGGCAGGCCTCGCTGCCGGGCGCAGCTGCCCGAGCGGTACACGCGGTACATCCTCTTCTGGGGGGACTGGCCCTGACCCGGATGGGGTGGGCGGGTTGACCCGGCCCCCTCTCTAGGCCAGGCGCTGGGCTGTGCCCGCCCTGAGGAACGTCCGCCTACCCTAACGTCCGGGGCTGATGGAGACCCGCCTGCAGGGCCAGGAGGGGCTGTGTTTATGAGGAGCTGGGAGGCTGACCTGGGAGGCTCTGGCGTGACTGGGGGATTTGTGTAGAGACGTGCCTGCCCATGATGCTGGGGCCTCTGTCAGGAACCCTGTGATGAGACCCCAACTTCCTGCTGGACACGCACCAGCCTCCGCTGGCATCCCCTTGACCGTCACCAGTGGTGGAGCCGGAGATGGGGCAGCCTTTGCCCCGCCAGGCCCAAGATTTCTCGCTGGGGCAGAGCCGGACATGGCGAGTGTCCGTCTGTGATCAGCCTTCTGTGGACGTGTCTGACGTGGCCCCAGAGAGGGGTCCAAGAGCGGAGCAGCCTCTGTGCCAGGAAGGGCAGGTGGAGAGGGAGGGAGGCTGCTGAGCTGTCCCTGCAGCCAGGCCGGGGTCACTTTCCCCCAACACATACTGGGGGTCTGTGGCTGTGAAGGGCGGCCGTTCCTTCTGCTGACGCTGTGTCTGTGGCCGGCTCTGGGGATGGTGGCATTTACAGGCGTGCAGGTTCAGGGGCCTCCCCCTGCACCTGCCACCCGCCGGGCTTCAGTAGCCTGACCAATGGTCAGCATCGTTGTTGTGTGACCTGCCATCACCGGCTCCCTTGAGGCGGGGAGGGCACCTCTGAAGTAGTGAGCACCCCATCACAGGAAGCATTTAAGCAAAGCATCCAGCTACTGGTGACAGGAGGGCCAGACTAGGCGACCTCCGGCTCTATCCTAGATCCAGTCCGGCGCAGGCATCCCTGTGCTCATTCGGGGGGGTCGAGATGGGCTGTAACAACTTGGCAGAGCGGGCGGGGGTTCCGGCCTCGGGGTGTGGAAGCCGAAGTGAAGGAGGCCACCCCCCAGTGGAGGCAGGGGAGGGCGACAGCACCCCTTCCACACGGCTGCAGGGCCCGCCCCCTTGGGAGGCCACGCCCACAGGCACAGAGCAGCCTGGGCACACTGTGACATTTATAAATGTTACATGCAGGGAACAAAAAAAACTGTCCCAAATTAAGCAAAACCCCAGAGAGCGCCCACGTGGGCCCCGAGCAGCCATCCCGGTGGCGACTGCGGCTCACCAACAGGGGGTTTGGCGTGGCGGCCTGCGTGGCGGCAGCGGTTCCGTCCCTGACTCCACGTGAGTTTGGCGTTTTTTTTTAAAGCACCTTTATAACAATGGCAGAATGAATATTTATAAGGCAGCGATGAGGGCCCCAGCTAACTGTGGCTGAGGTCTTGTTGGAGCAACACTCCCAGGCTCCCCTTGTCTCAGGGCTCCGGGCTGGGCTCCCAGTGGCGGGACCCCCCCGCACCCACCCCCATGCCCCCCACCGCTAGCCTTAGCAAGCAGATAGCAACCTGGCGTGAACGGGGCATTAGGGGCTCTGGGGCCCTGCCCGCACCGCTGGGCGATGACCAGGGCTCTGGGCCCCACTGGGCCTGGGGCGTCCAACAGGGCAGCCCCAGAGCCCTGAGGTCTACCTGGGGAGAGAAGAAGTTTGAGGGGCTCCCCAGGGAGGGGAGGGGGCAGGGAACAGGTGCCCCTCAGCCATCACCCCTGTGTTTGCCCAGAGCGGGTGGGAAGGGATGGCGCACAGGGCATGTCCAGGCATTGGACACAAAGAGTCCACTTAGCCAAATGCGCCGGAGCCTGTGCCCAGGTAAGGTGACGCTTGCCCACCTGGTGGACATTCTGTCCCCACGTCCAACACTATGGAGGGGAAACGTTTTGGGGGCTAAATGGGTTTGCAGGTCAATGGTCTAAATGCCTGTGTTTCTGTCAATTCCCCTCACCCTGTAGGTCAGAAGCCAGCTCCCGTGTCACATGGAGGATGGGAGCTCTGCTTGGCTCAGAAGGAAGAGGGACGTGCGACTTGTAGTCAGAAGGGCTTTCCCGCCAGAGAGCCAGACGGGGCTCTCCCGCCCGGCCTGCTCTGTGTGTCCACACCGGCTCAGGCCCCTCGGAGGTGCGCTGCAGAGTTGGAGGCAGGGTTGGAAACAGTTGGCTCTGCTTGCAAACGCAGGATGAACGATGATCGTGGGCATCTGGGACCCTTCCCCTTCTCCCCCCAGAGCCCTCCTGCGCACGGCCTGTCTCCCAACTCCCTGGCTCTCTTGGCCACCAAGGCCATGTTTTTCCCACTCTGCGCTGCTCCCCAGACTCCTGGGAGAGCAGAGCAGGCCTCTGCCAGGCTTCGCACAGCACTCAGCACTGGCTGCGGTGACTGGGACGACCACGTGATGACCGTGACGGGGCAGGAGCCCCCAGAAAGGGCAGGCAGCCCGGGGAAGTGAGGCCACCAGCTGCCCGGTCCCCCAGCTGCGCTGGACACCAGAACCCGCCTGCAGAGCTGTGAGCCCTTCTGTTTTACAGACTGTTCTGACGGCTGCAGCTCTGCAGGGGCCGGGAAAGCTTTCTGCTGTGATGAGTTTCCACATTTAAGGCAGGATTCCTTAAAACGCCACCAGAAACGGCCCCCGAACCTCCCCACACCCCTGCCCGGGCTTTATGATCAGGGGCTTCTTTCTCCCTGGAAATACGAGTCTGTTGACTGACCCAGAAAAATACTTCCCCAAGGGGGCCGCTGGACCCAGTGGGGTGAGGGGACCTGGCCACCCCCCTTCCTCGCCTTCCTGCCTCTCATTCCCTGTAGGACCGGCCACGGGCGGAAGTGGGAGTACCAGCCCTGTCCTCAGGGGCGATGTCGAGGTCAGCCGGGTGGTGAGGGTCCCTCTGTGGGCATGTCTGTGTGAGGAGGGGGCGGGGCACCGGCGCTGGGGCTCAGAGCAAACTCCCTGGCTTCAGTTCATTTTCTTCTAAGATGAGTCCGTGTGAGTCCTCCGCATGGGGGAGGCTTCTGCAGGTGGAGAAGCCCTTGTCACCCCCTGCACACACGGCGGCGTGGAGAGGGAGGCGGAGGAAGAGACGGGATGGTCTTTGCCCTCAAAGCAGGAGGGTGACCCCTGAGGGCTCGGAGCTCAGCCTGGACCCCCAGCACTCCTCCCCTCCAGTGCCCCTTGCTCTCGGGGCCTTCCTTTACCTCCCCCCGGAGCTCTGGGCTGGTGGGGGCCCATTGCAGGGCAGGTCCAAGGCCACCCTGCTGACCCGAAGCTGCACTAACCCTCACAGGGGCTCCGGTGGTGCACATGGCCAGGTCCCCGACGTATACTGCGTCTCCACGATGGTGAAGCTGCCACCGTTCTGGATGGGACGTCTCTGGAAGCAAACTGCTCTCTGCTGACATCATGGCAATGAAATCTAACTTTCTTTCCGAGCTGTCAGGGAGGTTTTCCCACTGCCATCACGGTTATGTACGCACGTTTGTGTATCTGAGGGTCTGGGCACTGGGGTTTGCCGTGTGCCTGTGTGTGCTGGCGGGTGAGGGTATGGGCGAGCAGAGCAGGGGGTGGTCAGCTGAGGCTGGGCTGCTGGGCACTCGACATGCACACTGGCACTGGCCTCAGAAAGGCCCCAAGAAGTCCTGCGGGCGGACGTCTTCTCGACCGGCTGAGTGCAGACACCCCCGAGGTGCTATAGGAGTCCCTCTGTGCCTCCAGGTTTGTGGTCTCGCCATCCAGGCAGGAGAGAAGCTGCGTTCACAGAAGGTGATGCGTTCACAGGTCCCGGGGGTCAGGATGTGGACCTCTCGGGGAGGGGCATTATTCTGTCCATCCCACAGGGAATATTCCAGCAGCGACGGGACTGGGCAACGTGACACCCTCCCAAAGTCTGTGCCCGTAGCCATCCTTAGCCCAGAGGGGCAGCAGCCGCCTCTACCCCCCTCCTCCCTGCTCCTGCCGCCCCCTCCCCGGCCTGAGTGGAGCCGGGTGTCGGGGTGTTGGGACAGGTTGGAGTCCATCATTCAGGCCCCTAAGAGAGCAGGAGCTCAGCCTTCACAGCCCAGGGGCCATGCCCGGGTCTGGGTGGTCCTGCGTCCAGGCGGTGGGGGTCAGTGGGGAGAGGGGCTGGGGCTGGACCCTGAGCTCACTTATCTTTTTCTGTTGTTTTTTAATCGAGGTGAAACGCACACAACATAAAATTAGCTCTTTACAAGCAAACAGTTCCGTGGCATTTCGCACAGTCACAGCGCCGTGCAAGCACCACCCCTCTCTGGTTCCAGGACGTTCTCCTCCCCGCGAAGGGGGCCCGGTTCCCATCAGGTGGTTGGTCTCCCCCTCCCTCCGTCTGCTCGGTCTCGGTGGCGTCTCCTGCCCCGGCGGCTCGTGTAATGGGATCGCACGACACACGGCCTTCTGCGTCTGGGCCTGTTCGCTCAGCACCGTGTCTCCTAGGTGGGTCCACATCGTGGCCAGTGTGGCTGAATCCCTTCACTGCGGTCTGTCCGCCCACTGGCGGCCGGCGTTGGGTTTCCCCATTTGGCTGCCGTGAGCCCTCGCGTGCGAGTACCTGTTTGGGTCCTTGTTTCATTTGGGGGCACGTACCGAGGAGCAGAATTGCTGGTTGTGATGGTTTGACTTTTTGAGGAGCTGCCAGGCGATTCTCCGCAGTGGCTGCGCCGTGTTACATTCTCACCAGCAATACCTGACGTTCAAATCTCGCCACATCCTCGCTGATAACAATATCCCTTGTTATGTTCTGGTTTGGGGCTCTTGTTTTTTCCAGCTGTCCCGGTGGTGTGAGGCGGTGTCCCTCTGCGGTCATTGTTCTGGTGACCGGTGACGACGAGCGTCTTCCGTGCACTCGCTGGAGAGACGTCTGACTGCTCAGGTGCTCCGATGGGAAAGCTGGGCTCATCCCAGCAGAGAGAGGCCATTGCAGAGACTGTGTTGGCTGTTGCCGGAGAGCACAAGTGAAACATTAAAATAAAACCTAGGATTTATTTTGTTTTGTTTAAAGACTCAGGATAGAGCAAAGTGAGCGGGAACAGGGTCTCGTCAGAGGGGACGGCGCTGACCCGGGACTGATGCTCGGAACGGCTCTGGGTGCCTCCTGGGGTGGTGGGTGCCCAGGCTAGGGTGAAGGGGCTTCCACCCTCTGACTGCGGCTCCCAGGGCACTGGCCCAGCCTTGCCCTTCCCCGCTCCAAATAAGACCCCAGCCTCACCTCCACCCCCAGAGCTGAACGTACATTGACATGGGTCCAGCCATATTCACCCTGCCCCCCACGTGCTGCCCACCGCCCCGGCTGCCCAGTGGCCGAGGCATTGACTGACCCATTGATGAGGTCATCCATCCATCCACCCATCCATCCAGTAGCTCCTCTGGTGGGTGAGACAGTGATCCTGTCTGGGGGCTTCCCCGGCTGGGGCCTCGGCCAGGGGCTCTGTCCACACCGCAGCCTTTTCACCACCCGGGAGGGGCTGTGGTCCCACTTCGCAAACAAGGAAGCTGAGGCTCTGAGGTCAGGGTGGCCTCTCACTGCCGTCCCACCCAGGCCCCCGAGGGTCTCTCAGTGAGGCTGGAGCCGGGCTCTGTGGGGCCTCCTGGGCTCTGCACCCCCTCTCTTCCCAGGCTGGCAGATGGGGT
This sequence comes from Delphinus delphis, assembly GCF_949987515.2. Classification (NCBI taxonomy): domain Eukaryota; kingdom Metazoa; phylum Chordata; class Mammalia; order Artiodactyla; family Delphinidae; genus Delphinus; species Delphinus delphis. The sequence continues at coordinate 1,263,535 of NC_082697.1, read as the reverse complement.
GGGATGCACAGGAGGGCTGCCTGCCCAACCCTAACCCCCCGCCCTGTGCCCCCAGGGATGGAGCTTCAGGAAATGCTCTCAGGCAGAAGCCACTTCCCCCAGGGGCAGCTCAGGCTCCATTACTGTCCTCAGCGCTTCCAGGAAATCACTGCTCTCCAGCAGCTGCTCCCGGCTCCCCGACCTCAGCTCAAGGGGTGAGGCGCGAGGGGTCCACTGGGCGAGGAACCCAGAAACCGCACCTGCCTCCAGTTACCCGAGCTCCAGGGGCTCCTCACTGGGAGATGGTCCCCCAAGCCGTTCGTGGGGACCCCTCCGAGCCCCGCAAGGGGCTCTGAGCAGGGAGCACCTCCACCCCTCACAGCCACTCGGGTACCTCCTGCCCCGTGGGGGGTGGGCCGGCTCTGGGCAGAGGTCCCTCCCACGAAGCGAAGTCCCCGCCTGCCCTTTCCTTCCCTCCCACCTTCTCAGGAGAGGCACCCTATTCCCCGGGGACCGCTCACCTGACCCCCCCCCCCTTTCTCTGTAACCGTCTCCCCTGGGTCAGCAAATCTTGCGGACAAACTCTCAAGGTCTGGCCAGGACCTGAGTGCCCCTCCCCGCTGGACCGCAGCATCGCTAAGAAGCGTCACCCCTGGTGGCCTGGGGCTCTGCGGCTCATCCCTGCCCCCGGCAGCATTCCCACCACCTGAGCAGCATTCCCACCTGAGCACCACACCTGTGCCCAGCCCCACCGTAGGTCCGTCCGCCCTCCCGCCTGCCCTCTGTCCTGCCAGCGCCCTCTGCCTGGGTGCTCCCCAGACATTCAGCCGCTGCACCTCAGACGTCCTTTGGGCCCCTCTCCATCCCCGACGGAGGCCTCCCCTGACCTCTGACCTACAAGCCCATCCCTTCCCCAAACTGCTCTCTCTGTGGCCCAGGACCTCCTGCTTCGTTCCCCATCCTCTCTCTCCTACCGCCCAGCACAGTAGCCGCTGCTCACACGTGGCTACTGAAATTAAAATTAATTGAATGACATCAAATCGCAGATCAGGTCTGCAGCCCCGCCAGCCGCCCGTGAGAGCTCGGCAGCCACGTGCAGCGCGGTGGCCCGTGGGGGAAGCAGGCACATCCGGCCACGGTGGAATGTTCCACCGGACACGCGCGGCCAGCCCCACGTGGTCTCGGCGGGCGAGCTGCACATCCTTGCTGGTGAATGAATGAGGGAGGGTTGCCTTATCCATCCTCACGCGGGAAGCGCCGTCACGTCACTCACCGCCTTCCTGAGGACATCCAAAGCTCGCCAAGGCAGGCGATGCTGGGTCCGTCTTTACTGCCCCAGTGAGGGGGCCGGAGCAGTGGCCGGACCGCAGGACGCTGCCCAGCTCTGCCCCCACTGCGTGACCTCGGGCAAGTCAGCTCCCCCTCTGAGCCCCGCTCCTCCCCAGTAAAGTGGGGACAGCAGGACACCTACCTCTTAGGGGTGCTTTGAAGATAAAGGTAATCCACAGAGAAGCTTCTGGAATAGCTGTAGAAGCTGGCTGTGTGGATAAATGGACAGAGTGCTCTGTCGTCTGCTTGGTCCTGGGGACCTTGGGGACCCCTGGGACGGTCCACACACACCACCCCTTCTCCGGGGAAGGGAGTCCTGTGCCCCGTCCTGGTCTGGAAGGGCTGGGCTGCCACAGGAGGTGATTATGGAGGTGATTCACGGCAGCATCTGCTCCACACCCTCTCCCTGCCCTCACGGCCTAGAGCGTCACTCACAGGGGTGACCCCCACCTCAGGCCCAGCCAAGGGTCCCTGGACTCCCTGACCCTCCCTGCTCAACCTCTGTGAGCCCCCCTCCCCCGCCCACTGCCTGCCCGGAGAGAGGAGGGGGGTGGGGAGGGGAAGAGCGGGCACAGGGGGCATGTGCAGCACCAGCTCCGCTGTTGCCCCGCACACTGGCTGCTCTCCCACTGTCAGCTGGAGGACAAGTGGCTTTTGGGTTCCCAGAAATGCACTTGGATGGGGGCAGCTTGCAACCTCCCAGGGTCCACGCCCCGCACCCGGAGTGACCCGAGGGCCGCTTAGAGCTTCCCGGGAGCGCTGGGCCCGCCCCCAGCCCCCCACTCCTCCCAGTCCCACTCCTGCTCCAGGGCCGCCCCCGTGGCACCCCACCCCCCGCCCCTGCTCTCCCGGCCCGGCCCGCATGGCACTGCTGGGATGCGCCAGCTTCCCTTCCCCACCCTGGGCCGCTCTGGGGGGAGAGGCTGGATCCCAGGGGGTGATCCACAAAGAACGTCCCCACCACACCGGGTCCCAGGGCTGGGACCCTGCGCTCAGGGTGAGAGGCACAGACACCCCATGTCCCTGGCTGGGCCATGCCTGCAAGGCGGCACAGGGGCGGAGGGCTGTGAAATGACTGTCCACAACAGCGGGCCTCTCACTGCCCACACTCTGGGCGGCCACTTCGGGCCAGAGATGCTAACTGCCCCCTCCCCCTCCCCACGTGAACCCTGCACCTAGCCTTTGGGGAAGTGGGTCCACCCCGTTATTGCCGTCCCCTGTCCTGGTCCTGGGGGACTCCAGGGAGGCGAGGAGACCTGCCCGGCCCACACATGGCGGGGGACGGTCGGCCTCTGTGTCCCGGCCCCCTGAGGACGGTCCCCGTGGGCTGTGCCGGCACACAGCCATGACATCATGCAGGCGTGAGCCCAGGGGGTGTCCACGCGTAACCAGCACTCAGACCCACGCGGGGTGTCCCGCTCCCACGTGGCCCCGGCTGCAGGCAGGGTAGAGTGTGGCCAGCTCATCACCTGGCTCTCTGTCCAAGGTGACCTGTCGTCATCACGGGCCTGGCTTGGGAGCCTCTGGAAAACTGGCCGTTCCCTCACCCCCTGATTTGGGCCCCAGTTCCGGGCTAAAGGGCCAAGCGGAGGGGGCAGCGGTGGCGCCCAGCCCGCTGGAGGCCAAGGATGGGGAAGGGGCAGAGGGTCTCGGGAGCCGCCGAGTCGCCCCAGGGCACCCCTAGGAGCGGGCTGTGTGGCCGAGAGGTGTCTGCCCGGCTGCTGCGAGGCGCCTCTGTACTGGGCTGGGCTAAAAATAGCAGGGGGATGGCAGGGCAGGGACGGCCGGTGGGAGGCCCGTGGGGAGGGGCCGGGAGGGGAAGAGCCCGGCAGCCTGGGCCCAGGACCGCCGTCAATGGCGTTGGCGCTCCCACCCTGCTCCCGGTGGCCGGCCAGCCGCGGCCCAGCTGACAGGCTATTTTTTCCCCTGCTTGACTAAATATGGTCAGAGAGCACAGCCCGAGGGGCCACTTGGCCAGGGCGCGTGTTTGGGATGCTTGTCCGGGTATATAAGGACTGCAAAGGTGAGGCCGGCTCCTGATCCGAGGAGGGGGCCACGCCTGCTCTGGCCCCTCGGGTCAGCCCTCCCCTCCCCTCCCCTCCCCCGCCTGTGTGGGTCTCGCGTGCGGGCCGGCCGTTCGCCTGTGTGGGCCTGCACACCCTTGGGACCTTCCCCTTTTGTTCACCTGACCTCTACCTTGTGCTGACCCCGGCCGGGGTGCAGGGGTGCAGGGGCGTCCTGCAGACACAGCCCAGGCAGGGAGGGCTCAAGGTGTACGGCTGCGAGGTCGCTCTCGGTAACTCCGCATAGCCTCCCTCCCTCCCTCCCTCCCTCTCTCTCTCTCTCTCTCTCTCTCTCTCTCTCTCTCTCTCTCTCTCCCTCTCTCTCCCTCTCTCTCAAGATCTCCCTCCCTGCTAAGTCTTCGCTGCTGAGGAGGGCTGGGGGAAGGGCAAAGGTGCGGAGAGGGGGGTGCCTGGTGTCTTCTTTCTTCCTGCCCCCCCCACCCCGCCCCCCAAGTGCGGACGCGTCGGGAGCTCCGGCCTCCCCCACCCCTGCATTCGCGATTGGCTCCGGGAGAAGGTGGATGGCGCTGCCGCGGCTGCAGCAGCATCTCTCTGGGAGCCGCACGGGGCGCATCGTACCCGGGAGCCACGACCCTGAGCCCACGGCCGCGGTCGACAGCCCGGCTGGAGGGGCTCCGCGGTGAGTCCCGCTCAGCCCGCCCGGACGGCCCCCGCAAACTTGCCGGCCGCTGCGGTGGGGGTGTGCCCGCCGGCGAGGTGGGAGCTGTGGTACCGGCGCCGCGTGGCTCCAGCCGGGGGTGCTCTGGAGTTTTCTCTTGGCTCGTGGCATCGTCCGCATTTGGAAAACTGCAGAGCCAGCAGCCAGCAGGGCAGGGAGGGCGCGTCCAGCCGGGAGGCAAGAACTTTGACATAAGGGCATTTTGCAAGGAAGCGGTGCCTCCAGATGGGGTGCGCGGGGGTCGAGGCGCTGGGGTGGGGGCCGCGGGGGCCGGGCGGAAGGTGTGATTAACCCGCAGCCAAGCGCAGCTCGGGTGGGAACGAGGCGAAACTTACCTTGGAACTTGCAGCAATAACCGTGGAAACGCTGGGGGCAGGGGTCCCGCCCGGAGCAGGGGCTGCGGTGAGGCTGCCCCAGGTGGGGACTCCGGACTTTTGCGGCTCTCACAGCCCGGGTCAGAGTGGGGAGGGTCCCTGTGCTGGGCGGGCGCAGCAGGGGCACACGTGGGCGGAGACTTGGGGCTGGAGGGGGAGCAGCCCAGTGGTCTCTTGCGAGAGATCCTGACCTCCACCCCGCTGGGGGCTGGGCGCATTCACAGCTGAAGGGCCTGGGCTTGGCACGGGGGCCCGGTGCCAGCTCACTGCCCCCGTGGGGTCCCCTTGGAGGTGGCTGGGTTCTCCTTTTCTATCAAGGTGGGAAACTTTTTGAAAAGTGGCTGCAGTTCATTTCTGAGTGGATAGAAGCTCGCTGGGGCTCTGGCTGGACCTGGGGTGACTCTCCTGCCCTTTGGGGCTCCCAGCTTTCCCCTGACCTCCAGACACCATCCATACGAACGCCTGGGGGTGGCGATGGGGGTGGGGGGGCGATCCTGGGCCTGAGCCTTGGCCATGCCTCCCATCCTCTGAGGCCTCGTTGGTCAGAGGGCAGCCGGGAAGCTTAGACTTCAGACCAGCTATCGCGCAAGGTCCTCTCGAGGCACTCTCCACCCTTGGGGGGCTTGAGGAGAAGTCGGGGGCCTGAGCAGCTGTCTCGGTTGCCCTTTATTTATCCTTGGCTCCGTGAAGATGACACAGGCAGCAGCCCCGTGGAAGTGGGACATCACTCCCCCGTGTCCTCCTGCCGGGTGGCTCTTCCCTTTTAGTGGGGGCGCCCCTTGGAGCCCTGATCACGCCTCCCCCACCCGCCCCCCCATATAAACGCCAACCCAGCTGCGCCCAGGGCTGCTGCCAAGCCCAGGGACTTGAGAAATTGCCCAGTTGCCTCTGCATGATGCAGGCTCTGCAGACACTGCCCTGCCCCGGGGTGGCAGCAGCGCGGGACACCCTCTCTGGGCCCATCCACCCAGGGATGGCTGGGCTGCCCGGTGGAGAGGGGCGGGCAGGGTCACTCCACACTTCGTCTTGCTGACGGAGGGAGAATTAGAAGTCCACGTGGGTCCAGGGCTTCCTCCTCAGGCCGGGGTCAGCTCCCAGCCACACAGGACCCGGGCTCAGCAGGCAGACCCTCTGTGTCTGCACCCGGTCGGCTGCCCGCCCCCAGCGAGCATCCGGCAGTCAGTGACGTCCTCCTTCCCTGTCCTGCCTCCTCACCTGTGGGTCTCACCTGGGCCACGGCAAGGCCTCTGTCCCACGCTGCTCCTGACACCTTGTGGGCTCCTCTGTCCTCCCAGAGCAGGCTTGGGCTGGGGTGGCTTCACTTCCTGCATGGAAACCGGACCCCAGTGACCCGCTACTCTGCTCCAGACTCTTGTGGTGTTCAAGCTCCTGGCTTTGCGGTGGACGTAGAAGGTGGTGGGGAAGGAGGGGCGTCCGCGGCTCCGTCACAGGGAAATTCTGAAACGCTGTGGAAAACAGGATCGACACAATTACGTATTCCAAAGCGCTTAGCTGGTCGCTTGCTAAGTTTACTTAAACCCTGTTTATCGGGTTCATCAGAAGCGGTGAACACCAGGGAAATTCATTAACAGGAAGGCAGCCCCTGCGTCTGACTGTAAATTGGTATTGATCAGACCTGGCGGAGGCTGGGCACAGGCCACAAAGAGCCAGGTGAGGACCAGCTGCCCTGGGCGCCCGTGTGAGCTGTCCACTGGCGCAAGCATCGCTTTAGGTGGGGATGCGCCAGGAGTGGAGGGCAGAGGAAGGGTGGAGGAGAGAGAGAGGGACGGAGCGAGGGGGTCAGAGGGGCAGGCGGCCAGAGGCGGGAGGCCAAGCCGGCACCAGTCCCTCACTGGGCTGGGCGTCTGCACTGTGGCCAGGCCGAGGCACTGAGGGAGCTGGCCGCAGCCCGGGCCACTTCCCAGCAGCTCCCAGCCGCCCTCCGAGGACGCAAGGTCCACCTGCAGCCGCCCTTCTCGTGCACAACTTCAAAGACAGGGGCACGAGCCCGGCTGTCAGGGGCGCTGGCCCTTGGAGGCCAAATCATCAGGGACCTGCCCAGGAAGATGCCCAGCTGCCCAGGTAAGGCCTGTCTGCTTCTCGGTCGTCTGCGCTCATGGCCAGCAGCGCTGAGCTCCCTGCTGGCTCTGGCCACGCTGCGCCCTGGCCCCTCGTGGAGGGGTCCTCCTGAGCGGCTGTCTCTTCACACAGCCCGCCCTGCGCACTTGGTCAGGACGGGGGTGCCCAGGTGGAGGGGGAGGGTGCCGGGGGGGGCTCGGGCACGGTCTCTAGGAGGGAATGACACATCCTTGCTGGGGTGAGGGTGGCAGGTGGCCGCCTGGGTCCTTTCTTGTGCTGTTGACGCAAAACTAAACAACTGCGGCGGCGACCAGAGGGATTCTTGCGACTTTCTGGAGCTCATTGTCTGCTTCTGCCCTTCCTGACTGTGCGCGAGCGCGTGCGCGCGTGTGTGTGTGCGCGTGCGCGTGAGGGAGAGAGAGCGAGGAGAGGGCCGAGGTCAGATGGGCTGGGGGCGCGGGGTGGGGCGTGCTGGCTCCAGGGACTGGATCGGGGGGAAGACCCACGGCCTCTGTGCAGCCTTCTCAGGGGGACCCTTCCCCAAGCGCCACAGCTGTGCCGTTGAACTGCCTGCTTGGGAAACATACTTCTTTATGTGCCCATATGGACCTGCTAAGCTATGGAATGTAAAGAAGTATGTATTTCAGGTCAGGAACTCTCTCACTGGAGGAAGGGGGCAGCGCGTGCCTGTGGGGTCGCCCGGGGGACAGACAGGCCGGCAGCTGTGGCTGGGCTGGGCCTCGGTGGCAAGCTGCCTGGGCGTCGGTGGCCAGCCTGTCCCCTGCCGGTATTGTTCTGTCACTTTGCCTGTGTCAGCAGGTGGAAGCGTTCGCCAGACATTAAATATTCAGCGTGCTGACTGCAGCAGAGGGGACGTGGCCCGTGGCAGGCGTGGGGTCCCCGGGGGGCGTGCAGAGGCAAGGGGGCAGGGCAGCGGGGCCCTGGGCATCACTTGTTGCCACCTGGAAGGGTCATTTGCCAGGAGAAAGGGCTGTTTGTGTGATGGGGGCAGAAAACTGCTCAGAGGCCAAGCAAAGTAGCCCGTTCCCCAAAGGACGGGCCGGCTGCCGGGAGGGAAGGGGCTTGTGCGGCCACGTGCGAGAGGGTCTTTGAGGGAAAGACACTCGGTCTTTGCTCCCCGGCCGCCTGCGAGGCAGAGCACCCTGTGGCTCGGCCCCTTGACCCCAGGCCTCTCTCCCTCCTCTGAAATACCCCGGCCCAGCATTTCGAGGACACCTCGGGCACCTGTGCGGCTCCCACCTGGGCCTGCCTCCTGCCCCCCGCACCCCGCCAGGCCTCACGCTGCTCTCTGACTTTAGCAACCCCAGCTGAAAGCACTTTGATCTGTGAAGGATGGTGGGGTCACGCTGGCTGGCATCGTGCAGACCAGGACCCATCTCACCTACCCTGCCGCCAGCCAGGTCCCAGTCAGGACAGGGGCTGGGGTGATGTCCTGTGGGTCCCATGGCTGGACTGTGGCCACCCAGGCACTGGGGACAGCTGCTGTGGCCAGCCCTCGAAGCCTGTCTCCGCCGTCTGAGTCCTTTCCTGGCAAGGCAAAGGGCAGGGGGCCCTGGGGGATGGGGTGGCCCTGTCAGTTTCTGGCTCCTGGAGCGGCGGCGTCTGCAGCCGGGATGAGGCCGGCATCGCCACCCAGGGCACGCTCTCCATGGGCCTCAGGGCCATTTTTCCAAAGTGTGAGTCATCCTGCCTTCCCTGCCATCCCTGGCACTGCCGCCCGGGCCCACGGCAGGTGCCCCAGCCCCTCCTGCACCCTGACCTTTGGCAGGACTTTGGCTCCTGGGGGTGAGGGGTGGAACAGGGAGGAGGGAGGGAGCAGGCCTCCTCCTCCAGCTGCTGGAAAGGTCTGGGAGCAGCCAGTTCCCTGAGCCACTCAGGCCCTTCCTAGGAGCTGGGGACAAGGAGGCGTGGGCAGTTCCAAGCTCTTGTGTGGCCGCCACCTCCTGGGGAGTTGACTGTAGTTGAGGGTCTGACCCCGTTTTCAAGTCTCCCCACCTCTGACCCCGCAGCAGGGAGGTGGGACTGTCCTTGGGCACTGCCTTCCTCCCGGCCAGCAGGCCCAGAGGGGTCAGCGCCCAGTATCCCCGGGAAGGTCATCTCTGCCCTGCTTGCTTCCAGCTCCGGCCACAGGGAGGCAAGTAGCCGGCCACGGCCACTGAGGCCGGCCGCAGACACGCACTTGCTTCCCCTCCATACATCCCGCTGCACATTAAGGCTTTATTGCAGGATGTGGTGTTTAAATAAAAGCATTAGTGTTTTGGAATTAGGTTTGACTGAGCAGTAAAACTAGAGTTTGCAGGGAGAGAGCCGCGGCCTCCTCAGCTGTAAATCACGGCAGGTCTCTCATCTGCCGAATGAGACAGGGGCGCCACCGGGATGCCTCCTGCCAGACCCCCTCCCCGGTGTGCGCCCCTCGCCCAGTGGCCCTGCTGCCTCGCAGCAACACTGACGGGGCTGTATTTTCTGTATTCGAAGCTCCGGCTCTTGGCTTTCCAGGGGAGGAGCTAGGGACGGTCCCCCAGGCAAGGATGGCGTTCCGCTGAGTGGGGTCCTCGGGCCTTTCTGTGTGAGGGAGGGGAGAGGCCGGCGGAACGGTGTCTGTGCTCCACCCAGAGGGGCTTTTGCTGGACAGGCACCCCCCAGACAGACTGCCGTGGGGGCTCTGGGACTCCAGCGGAGGGAGAGGAGCCTGGGGTGAGCTGGGTGGGGTGAGAGCAGGACAGCCCCACACCCATGGGGCTCGCCCGCCAACTGGGGGACCCAGGTGGCTTTGTGCGGCTGTGGGGAGACACCCAGGTTGGGCGCGGCGGCCAGTGTCCCTCTCTCTGAGCTTGCAGAGGGGTAGGTCCTCAGGGAGCCTCCGGCTTTCCCGGACACACTCCAGGACTGGCCCACGGCTGTTCTATGGCGGTCCCAGGCTCCACTGGTAGAAACAGTAGGTCCGAGAATTGTGGAGCTCATCAGTTCAGGGCCAAATTAGCCAAATGTGTCTGTGTTACGGCTCACAGACTCCAGCCACGCTCCACGCGCAGCTTCCACACTGGAGGGAAAGCGGGTCTGAGTCCGGGCTGAGGGTCAGGAGGGAGGGGCAGCCCCGTCACGCTGCACGCGTGCGCGTGGGCGTGCTCGTCTGTGTTGTGCACGGAGAACAGGGTCTTTTTTTGTCTGGAGCCAGGTGGCCACGTCCCTCGTCCCTCGAGGCCGGCTTCCAAAGAACACCTTGTGGCTGTGGTTTGATGGTTCGTCAAATGCAAGAAAGCACTAGATGGCAGGAGGCTTGGTGGCGGGCTTGGTGAAAGCGTCCGTGAAGGGGTATCAGCGACCTCTTCTACAGCCGTCAGCCCCACATGAAAAATATTTTGAAGAGCAAACTGCGAGTGAGATGATTAGATTGACCTGCAGGATGGATGCTTGAGCTGCCGTAGCCCCAGCCCATCAGGGTGGACACTGCTTGAATGGCAAATTTCCCCCCCAAAATGTCCTAATGAAAAATGAGGGAACCTGAGTAATTTGGGGGCCAGGACTGGGCGGGGAAGATGGGCCTGGAGCTGTTTGCAGGCTGGGGAGGCGGGGGAGTGGGCGGGGCCAGAGGGCGGGGCCAGCACGTTGCATTAATTGCTTCCACCTTAGCATAAAGGTTAACCGTGGTCGTGTGTGAGCGCTGTGCTGACTCAGCCTCGCGCGGCTGGCTGCACGTCCCATTGCAGAGGGCCTCCTACCCACTGCAGCTCTGCTCCCGCCTTGATGTCCCCTGCTTCTCGGGGTGGCCGTGCCTGGGGCTCCCGGGGCTTTCTGAGGGACCCTGGCCTTGCCCACTGTCGTATCAGCGGCCGGCCTCCCGGATGAGAAGAGGTGGGCGTGACTTTTGGGAAGGGAAGGGGCCCCCAGCACAGCATCGGCAGCTCCCGGAAGCTCGTGCTGTTCGCTCTGGCCTGAATGGCGCTCCGGGCCTCTCTCAACCGGCCCTGCAAGGCCAGGACCTGGCCGGGCGGCGCTTGGGCTGCCCGGGGCCGTGTTTCTGGCTGCGCAGTGGGGACTCTGCCTTTAGTGCTCCGAGTTCCAGGCCTCTCTGACCCCGGGAAGGCCCGGCCCGCCGGCAGTGGAGGCTTGGGGGGTGGAGCAGTGCAGGCTGCTGCAGAGCTGCTGCCCGGGTGGCTGCAGTGTGGAGGTGCAGCTGCGGGATGCAGGGCTGCGCATCTCAAGGGCAGGGACGAGAGGGCCGCCTCTGACAGCCCCGCCGCTGCTCCTTAGCGGGAGAGACTCAGGCAGCGGCTCTGGCAAAGGCGCCAGCTCCCTGGGCCCACCCACCCAGGTCCTCAGAGGCCCCACTGACTCTCAGGACAGCTCTGCTTCCCGGGCTAAGGGGGTGGGCTGACTGGGTGCGTGTGCTAGTGAGGGCCAGCGACGCTGGGCACAGAGGCACCTCCCAGGCCCCCGTGTCCAGCCCAGGCAGAAAACAAAGGCGAGAAGGCCCACTACGCAAGTGCTGCTGGGAGGGTCACTGGCTTCTCCCCATCCAGGCGACTCCAAAGGACCTGGTTGTGGAGAGTCTGGGGTCCCCCCACCGTGGGGTCAAGCCTCTAGCGTGGGATGGGAGCCAGTCAGGACGGCTGGGCCCAGAGGCAGGTGTGTGCGCGAGCCAGTGCGGGAGGGCTCTGTGGGACAGAGGGACAGTGACCAGGGTATTTTTAACAGTAGGGTGGGGAGAGGACAGCTGTCCCCAGATCCTGTCACCCGTACCCGTGGGGACTTTTGGAGGTTGAAGGACACCCAGGACAGACATGCAGTTCTGGGTCCCATCCCCCTGGCAGGCCTGCGCACCGTTGGTCATGCCCACATATGGCGACCGGGCTGCGTGTCCCTCCAGCCGCCTGTCCGCCGTGGCTGGTATAAATAGTCCACATTCTCAGCTGTCCCGTTGCAGAGGCTGAACTCGGATGACTCCGGGCGGGGGAGGCCCGGGGCGGCCCCCTCACACCCCGCCCGCCACCGTAGTGCCCGGTGGATCGCAGCTGCGGTGGCGACGACAGGACAGGTGGTGAGGCTCTGAGCTCTGCCCCCGGCCCGCGTTTTGTTCTCCCCTCCCCACCTGCCCCCTTTGTGGGCGTCAAATCCAGTGGTACCTGGAGACTCCTGCTGTCTGCCTCCAAGGGCGTGGCAGGGCCTTTGCCCACTGAAGGGCTGAGGAGGCTTTTGTGTGGGGCGGAGGGGGCTTAGTCCTGCAGAAGGTAGAGGCTGGCGCTAGGATACCCCGAGCCCCGACTCCCTGTGGTCCCTCCTCATCTGTCTCTGGCCATTCCCTCCTGTGCTGGACGTGGCAACGTGCCCCAGAGGACTCACAGCCAGTAGCTTGTCTCTACCTTACCAGGGGAAGTTGCTTTCTCTCCGTCTTTAATCCAAAAAGTGAATCTCTAACAGTGGAATTTCAAACTGCCCCCCAAGGCCAGTGGAGCAGGGGACCCTGAGTGAGGGAATATAGGGCCTGCTGAGTCCCCCTCGAAGCACAGGTGCCAGTCCCGCGGTCCAGACTACACTTCCGTGTCTCCCCATCCAGAAGATCTCACCAAACTGGGGGGAGGACAGAGAACTTGGGCAGAGTTTAGGGACAGCTAGCACAGGTGATGCGTGTGCGCGGCTCGGGCCTTCCACTGCGTCCGGGCCCGTGGGCCGCCGCACTGGACGTCCAGCTAGTTTATCTGTGTGGTGACACGGCCGCCCCTGCACGCTGAGCCCTGCGGTGCCGGCTTCATCTCTGCAGGCGGGTGGGATGCAGTGGGGCTCCTGCGAGGCCCTGTGGTGCCGAGTGCCTTTTTCTTACCTCTGGACACATCGGCTGTCAATTTGCTCCGGAGCTGCCCCCCCCTTCCCCGACCTCAGGGCTCTCACATCCGATTCTCACACAAGCCGCTCTCTTTCCTCAGATCACACCAGCTTTTACCCCGGCCCTGTCTTTGAGATAATAAGACACAAAAATCTATCTTGCTGTTTTTGCAAAGGACAGCAAAACAATCGTGCGTCCCCTCCCGCCCCCGTCTCCCGTTGCCCCGTTCCCTCCTGCTCTTTGGGTCTATTTGAGGTGAAATTTATCTCTAGGAGGGGCCCATCAATTTGTTCTGCTCTTTTGTTGACAAGTTTATTAAAAACCTGGGCAACTCTGTATTAAACTTTTATCAGCGTTGAGAAATAAGACCTTCTTTTGGAGTAGACAGAAAAGTTATTGAGCTGGGCTGCGTGGGTCCTGGTCAGCATCCGGCGGGGGTCAGTGCTGGCGATAATAAGAAACAGCGGTTTTGGGGGGCGCGGGTTCCTTTTGCCCCTTCATTGTGGGTCTCCCTCGAGACTCCCCTGTACGGTCCCAGCAGCCCGAACAGAACCCCCGGAAAGGCTCCTTCGGCTGGGGCTGCCCTCACTCCCAGGACTAACCGTCATTCTTTGCTATTTATTTCGGTAATTAACCAAAATCTGGAATTAAAAATTAATTTAGTGGTGAATCTGAGTGTTACTAGGTAATGTTGCCACCGAAAAAATATTAGGTTGTCGATGTTTACATTTTTAAAACTCCGCAGTAAAAACCACAAAACAGATCCAGATATGAGTCAGTGACACCCTCCCAGGTCAGGAGGGGAGGGAACCTGGCAGGGAGGCGCCGTGGCCAGCGGCTGCCCCCTTCCCCGAGGGTGCGCGAATGGGCTGGAGGGGAGGGGCCGTTGTCTGGGACTCTGGGCTCTGTGGTGACGGGGGTTGGGGTGTAGAGTTTCATCCCTGCCCTGTGGCCTCTGAGGGCAGCGTCTGGGGCCTCAGGTGTGTTTGGGCTCTTGGTCACCCTTGAGCAGAATTTTGTGCCACGTCTTCACTAAGGATATTGGCCGTAGTGCCCGCTGTGAGCCCTCCTCTGGGGGGTATCCTCTGCCCTAAGTGGACGCTGTTCTCTGAGGTCCTGGGCCAGGGCTTGTGGGGCAGCATGGGTGAGAGGCTGCCCGTCCACCCTTGAGGGGCAAGTGGCCAGGGGACCCCACTGAGCTGTGACAGTGGTGACAGGGCACGGAGTGACAACGACTAGGGGCTGTGTGGTTCTGGCCAAGGGAGCCCCCACGGGCTCCCAGCTTGGCGTGTAGTGCTCCAGAACCCAAGGTCACCCTCTGCTCCACCAAGGTCAGACCTGGGCACTGCTGGGGGTGCAGGGGTGGCCCGGGGTGGAATTCATTTGGCGAGGTTGTGCTGAGTTTAGTGCCTGCTCGTTGAGCCTGCATTCTGGGTCTGGGGCCTTATCAAATGCAGGAGGACTTCCTGGATGAGGTGGCTGCCACGGCTCAGGGCCTGGGGGTGTCGGCGTGTCACCAGCCCGCTGGGCAAGGCTGGCCGGCATGGGCCAGAGCCTCCTGCAGGCGGCAAATCTTGGCGAAATCTCGGAGCGCTGCCCTTTGTCGGGGCTGTTTGCTCCAATTAGAACTAATTAGACACATATCACATTTTTCGTAGCATCTAATTTTCTATTGATTTTAACGGGGCTGCTGGTGTTTTCGGCAGTGGTTCCCCGCATCTTGTATCAGTCGCTGCTTAAAAATGCTGAGTGTACTTCCCTGTGTGGAATGATTCCATCAGCAGATGTTTTAAAACCTGTTTAATTGTTTGGTTCATAAAATGCACAAACTGTATTAGCCGCAGCCTCGTCCTTTCACACCCTGGTAAAAAGAGAGACAGAAGGGCAGGGGTGGGAGGGGTTGTGCCGACGAAACCCCTGCTAGCTCCAGCCGCAGCCCCGCCTCTCCGGCGAGTGGTAGATTCCCCAGAACACGGCCATCTCCGTGCCAGGCCCCGCAGCCACGGCCCAGGGGCAGGCCCTGCCCTGGGCAAGAGGCATCGCTCACGTGAATGCAGAGTTTGTGACGTGACTGCAAGTCACCGAGAGGGCTTGGCGGTGGCCGGCACTACAGGGTCAGAGGCCCTGGAGCGGCAGGGGCAACCACGTGGTGAGGGGCGGTGAGGTGAGTTCAGGGCCTGAGAAAGGGGAGTGGGGTCCTGGGGGGCTGGGCTCGTGGGGCACCTGGTCTCTGAGCCATGGGCTGCTCGGGAGCTTGGGGCTTGTGGGACGTTAGCGTTTGGAATTTTCCAGATAGAAAAGAAAAAATACTGCAAGGAAGTTGGGATCCCCGATGGTAGGTGAGAGACCCCAGGATGCAGAGGGGAAGGGATGCAGGAGCGTCTGCCAAAGTGACTTGAAACAACCGACCAGGGCGCCTGTCAGAGAAGCAGGACAGTCAGGCACCCGGGCTGCAGGTGCGCCTCACAGTGGACCCCGCTGTGCTGGGATGCAGCCCCGAGTGCCCTTCAAATGCACAATCAAGTATTCAGCAAAGTATTGCTGGAACATTCCCTGGACAAGGGCATGGGGGGCGAGGGGAGGGAGAGGCTGGACATCCAACCACCGCCCCCAGGAGAGTGGCCCGGGGGCGGGGAGACGGGTGGGCTGAGTCTGGGGAGCAGGCGACGCCACCCCCCCCCCCCGCCCCGAGCCCCCTGCCCTCCTAGCTGGAACTGCACAGGGCTGCAGGCAGCGTCTTCGGTGCTCACGCCCTGCAGGCACGTGGGGGGCGGGGGCGAGCTCACTGAGACAGCCCTGGCCCCAGGGCCGTCAGCTGTCCCCCGAGGTCACTCGAGGCTTTGCACCCTCACTGCGGTGCCCACGAGTGGAGCGTCTGCCGTGCTCCTCGGCAGATGCAGAGAAGAATCGGGGCTCTGGACCAAGTCTCTGGCCTGGTGTTCTGCCTTCTCCTGCTTTGGTTTCCAGTGGCCACGAGCAGGGACCCGGCCAGGCCGGAAGTGGAGAGAAATGTGCAAGGGGAGTGCCAGGGAGTGGAGAGTTTGATGAGGAAGCAAAGGCCTGGCATTTGGGGAAATTCTTCCAGACGCAGTGACACATGGAGAGAAATCAAAGAGCAATGGTGGGCTGTAGGGACGCGCCGGCTCAGGGGACGCGGGGTGTGTGTGTGTGTCACGCACCCAAGTTGATGCCGGGGCCTGGGTGGGCCTGGGAAGGACTTAGCCAGCGCGTGGGTAACGGGGTGCAGCTGCGCGGCGCTCTTCCTCTTCCCCACGTGGCGGCCAGGGCGCAGGGCCGACGGGTCAATCCCACTGCTTGTCACACCTTCCGCTTCATTAGGAACATCGACAGAGGCGATACACGCGGCTGGGTGGCTCCGTCTGCGCGGTGTCTTCACCGGGGCTGGGGGCCGGCCGCTTTGGGGAGCCTCAGGGCTGCCCCCGTCTCTGTGCTCCTGGAGTCAAACCAAGAGAGGTGTTTGCAGAGCCTGGGTCCAGCCAGCCCCTCTGTCTCCGGGGCTGAGCTCTGCCATCTGTCACGGGACGTGAGGCTGAGAGAGCCTGGCACCCACCCCTGGGCTCCCTGCGAGCTCTGGGGAGGTGGTCTTGAGGGGAGAGGCCAGGGCCATGCACAGAGGGGGACCCTGCGGCACAGCCCAGCTCAGCTCTGGGGAGCGGGCAGTGCGGCAGGGACGGGAGGGGAAGGTGGCGGCCTGCGTGGTGGGGGCTGAGGTCTTGGGCATCCTGGAGTGGCCCTGGAGGGTGGGCACCATGCCGTGCCGCCCGTCACCACCGCCCGAGCATCTGCGGCTACAGTGTCGGGAGGCAGGGCCAGAAAGGGCCCCAGAGAAGAGGCAGCGGGCGGAGAGGGGGCTGCAGGGGTGAGCGCGGTCACCCGGCCCGGCCGGGCTGGTCTGTGCTCAGAGGGAGGTCCACACACAGGGCGTCGCGTTCCCGGCACCGGCACCCCCTGCCCCTGCCTGACTCCTGATGAACTGGGTGCTGGCAGGACACCTAATTTTCTAAAGGGGAATTTGTCCCTTTCAAGTCACTGAGGGTCATCAGGCAAACGTGGCCTGGGCTGGCCCCGTGCTGGCCTCACACTGACCCAGGGGCTGTCCTGGGAGCTGAGGGGACCACCCTCACACTCTGACAGGCTGTATGTCCCCAGGCCAGGAGCCTGGGCCCTGGGGAGGGTCCTCTGTGTAGTCCCCGTCTTCCTTCACGTCGCCACACGGGGCTGGCTTCCCTGAAAGGCTCGGGCCCCTGTCCAACCACAGCCCCCTCCGTGGGGCGGAGCCCAGCCACCCATTCCGGGCCGGGCTGGACTGAGGCCCCTGCAAGCCGAGCTTCTGCTCAGCCAGCGCCCAAGGCGGGCTCAGGGGCCGGTCCTGCCTCAGCTGCAGCTGGGGATGTGATGGGGGCAGGGGACAGGGGCCCAAGACTGCGGGATCCCGGGCCCCCAGGATGTTCGCCCATGAGGGCAGGTCCAGATGGTGGTAGCTGGGCCCCGGGACCAAAACTAGCGGTGGTGCTGTGGGCGCCGGACGAAAGGCAGGATTGCTAAAGCATCCGTGAGTGAACAGTGGAGGGAGGGGAGGGAGGGAGGTGCTGTGGGGCAGGGGCGTCAGCGCCAGGAACAGGGGCCTCTGCCTGCCCCCCACCCCAGCTTCCTCCAGTGGTCCCGAGCGGGGACCTGGTGGGCCAGCAGGGGGGCCGGGAGCGTGTGTGTCTGTGAGCGTGTGCGCTTACGTGTGTTTCTGAGAACGAGTGGGTGCAAATGGTCTGTAAAGATGAGTTTGTGAGTGTGTGTGTCTACGTCTGGGCATGTCTGTGTCTGGCTGTGTGTGTTTTGGGGGCATGTGTCTGTGTCTCTCTGTCCCCGTGTGTGTTTCTGGGGTGTGTGTCTCTGTGTGTTTGGGGGGTGTGTTTATGTGTCTGTGTGTGTGTGTGTGTGTGTCTGGGAGTGTGTGTGTTCTCTGTGTGTCTGGGGTGGGTATGTGTCCGTGAGTGTGGGTGTGTGTCTGGGTGTGTCTGTTTCTGGAGTGTGTGTCTCTCTGGGCTTATGTGTGTTGCCTGTGTGTCGGTGGGGGTGTGTCCATGTGTCCGGTGTCTGTGCGTGTCTGTGTGTGTGTGTGTGTGTCTGGGTGTCTAGGTGTGTCCGTTTCTGGTGTGTGTGTGTCTGTCTGGGAGTGTGTGTGTTCTCTGTGTGTCTGGGGCGTGTGTGTGTCCGTGAGTGTGGGTGTGTGTCTGGTGTGTCTGTTTCTGGAGTGTGTGTCTCTCTGGGCTTATGTGTGTTGCCTGTGTGTCGGTGGGGGTGTGTCCATGTGTCCGGTGTGTGTGCGTGTCTGTGTGTGTCTGGGTGTCTGGGTGTTTCTGTTTCTGGTGTCTGTGTGTCCGGGGTGTGTGTGTCTCTGGGTGTGTGCGTGACCCTCACACGCCCGCCCTCGCGCCCCCCTCCCACTCCAGCTGTGACTGGCAGAGCTTGGGGGCCCCTCGGCGCAGGCGGTCTCAGGGAAGGGTGGGGGCGTGGAGCCTGGACACCCCGTGGCCCCATCTCGTCCGGACGTCGCACGGAAGCCGCCTTCGTCGTCGACGTCGCTGTTTCCCGTGGACCCGGGACCCAAATGCTTTGCTGACGCTGGTAAAATGGAACCAAATCAACTGTGCAATGGATTTGGTCCCCTTCAACCAGCTGTAGCTGAGCATTGATGGCGCCGTCGGCCTGGCGGGAGGACGCGCGACCACACGGGCCCAGCTCGGCCGGGGAACCAGGACGCCCCTCCTCGAGGTGGGTTCCTCGGAGACGCCCTCCCCTCGAGGGCGATGTGGCGGCAGAGCTGTGGCTGCCCCGCCCCTGCTGTCCTCGCCAGATGACCGTGAAAATAAATGTCCGTTTCCACACCAGAGCGTCACCTGAGAGCGTGTGTCCAGGAGCCTGCACTGCGTGGGGTCCTGGGTCTGGGGTCCGGGGTCCGGGGTCTGGGGTCCGGGGTCCTGGGTCTGGGGTCCGGAGTCTGGGGTCTGGGGTCTAGGGTCCAGGGTCCTGGGTCCGGGGTCCGGGGTCCAGGGTCCGGGATCCGGGGTCCTGGGTCTGGGGTCCGGGGTCCGGGGTCTGGGGTCCGGGGCCCGGGGTCTGGGGTCCGGGGTCTGGGGTCCGGGGTCCAGGGTCCGGGGTCCGGGGTCCTGGGTCTGGGGTCCGGGGTCCAGGGTCCGGGGTCCGGGGTCTGGGGTCTGGCGCCTGCGTCCTGCCGTCCCGGGCTTGCTCTGCTTCCTCCTTCAAAGCGACCTCGGCCTAGGAGGAGGTGCTGGGCATTCATGACCTTAGGGGTGCAGAGGGTGGTGGCTGGAGGGGGCGGCCCGCTGAGTCCCTGCGCCCGCGTGTCCTGGTGTCACTTCAGCCACCCCGTGTCCTGGGCCGGCTGCTGGGTCACCGGGCTCCTGATGGGGCTCCAGGGCGGACGGGAGAAGCAGGGCCTGGGCCCGTGCTGGTGAGCCTGCTTT
Organism: Delphinus delphis; assembly: GCF_949987515.2. NCBI lineage: Eukaryota > Metazoa > Chordata > Mammalia > Artiodactyla > Delphinidae > Delphinus > Delphinus delphis. The sequence goes on along the minus strand of NC_082697.1, from coordinate 1,244,687 downwards.
GGAAACCCCCCCAAACTGAGGATCTGGGGCTCTTGGCCTCCCCGTGTCCTTCCTGCTGAAGCAACTCTCAGTTGGGTGTGGAATCCTGCACCCGCTGGGGACTCAGGGGCCACCCCTCGTCCTCAGGAAAGGAAAACCCCGGTCCTGCAGTTTGCCGCCCCCCACAAAGCTGGCTATCGCCCCAGAAGCTGGTCAGTTAGCTTTCAATTGATTTCGATACAGTTCACATCCGTCTCCCGTGGTGGCCGGAGCTGTCAGCAGCCCAGGAATGGAGGACCCGTCCCGGTGGGAGGCTTTTGTGCAGATACTGTGCCCAGACCAGGGGCCAATTTGCTGGCCGGGCACCTGTTCAGGAAACCCCCAAACTGGCAGAGGCCCGTTGAATATGAGCCATCGTTTGACTCGGGACATGACCCTGGCCGTGGATGGCGACACCTGGTCCCCCCTAGGCCCAGCCTGTCCCTTCCTTCCTGTCCGCGCCCGTGCTGCCCGTCTTCCCTGCGGCGCCTGTGGTTCTGATTCTGACCCATGTTGACTCTGCCAGTGGTGACGGCACCGCAGCCGAAAATCACTGCCACAGAGGATCCCCACCCCAGCAGGCAGGGCCTCAGAACAGACCAGGGTCACCCCAGGGTCCAGCCCAGCCGCTGCCCCAGCTGGCCGGGTGCCCCAGCCCCAGCCCCCGCCCGCTCCTGCCTGCAGCTCCCCTGTACATGCAACGATGCCCTGACCTCCACCCACAGCACGGCCCTCAGCTCGAATCCCTGGAGATGGGGTGCTGCTGGCTCCCGGCCCGCCCACCCAGGCTGCGCGGGCTCGGGACTCCGAGAGCTGCCGTCCTGGCCCAGGTCAACTTCTGCTTCACTGACCGCGGGTGACCACACGGGTGCTGTGAATTAAATGACCAGGAGCACCACCAAGCCTCCGCCATGCTGAGCAGGGGCCAGCCAAGGGCCGACGGCCTCCCAGCCGCCGCGGGCAGCGTGCGGGCAAACAGGCCTGGGTGGGTGGACACCGGAAATCTCAGGTCATTTTCACCGGTCGTGAAATATTATTCTCCCTTTGATTTTTACCCCTCCTTGAGCTTTAAAAACGTAAGCGCCCCTGTCAGCTTTTAGGCAGCGGGAAAGCGGCCGGCTGGGATTCCGCCTTGGGCCGCGGGCGCCGCCCTGGGAGGACTGGATGGTAAGTGAGCAGCAGACGCACGTGCTCCGCGCCGTGTCACAGAAACGGCCCGCGTTTTGTTGCTGTTATCACTGCCTAGTAGACATTCGGTGAGCAAACGAGAGGAGGCCCCAGGAAGCCCCGCTCCCATCACAGCCCACCCCATGGCAGGCGAGTGCCCATCTCTGGAGCAGGGGTCTCCAGGGAACCGGGACCCAAGAAGTGGGGCACGGCATAGGGACGCAGGCTCGTCCTGAGGTCCCACACAGCCTCCTGCCTCGCGCCCCGTCTTCTTGTCATAATCCCAGGCTCCGAGTCCATCCGGGTGGGGTGCAGCCACCAGCTGAGCACCTGGGCATCAGAGGGGGGCGGGGCTCGCCCACGGTCACACGGCGGCCCCCGCCCAGCTCGACATGCAGGCCTGGCTCTCCTCTTGGGGGCCCTCGGCCAGGCCGCCCCTGGGTCCCACACGCGGTCGCCTGTGCTGAGCGTTCATTGCGTTGGGGGGGGTTCGGCTGCGCGGGGGTGAGGCTCCGGGGAGAGCGGGCAGGCGGGGACCGGGGCTCCCGTGCTGGGGTGGAGGCTCTGTGTTTCGCCAGCTCTGGCTCCATCTTTTCTCATCCCCGGGGAGAGGGTCTGAATGGCCCGTGCTGGAGGGTGACGCCTGGCGCAGCCTGACGCCGAGGCCTGGGTGACGATGGGAGGTGACCCCACCCCCATGCTCAGAGGGCTTGCGGGGCCCAGCCCTCCCCGTCCCTGACGTCTTAGCCCCTCTGCTCATCTTCCTGCTGGCAGTTCGGGGGTTTCGCCGTGTCCACAGCAATATACCTGACGGGATGTGTGCACGGCCCCGCTGCGGCCTCTGCCGCCCTGTGCATGTCCACGCGGGCTCCCTCCAGCAACGATTCCCCACCCTGGCTGGACCTCCTGGGATTCCACTGCCTCCAATATATTCCAGCTTGCCCGCTCGGCCCCTCGGCCCGGCCCCGGTCTCCCTCCAGCCCCCTGTGCCCGAGCGCTTGCGGACTTACTCCCCTCCACTCTGTTCCCCCGCGCCGTGTCCATCTCCAGCCCCGGCGCCCTGCCCCTCCCCAGGCCTTGCTGACTGGGGTGCCTGCCAGCATCCTCAGGTGTCTCTCATCCCCACCACTTGGCCTTGGGGTCCCTGAGCTCTGTGTGCCTGGCCAGGGCTGTCCTCCAGGTGAGGGCAGAGGTACCTCCGGGGACCTGCCCAGGAGGCGGGGACGGGAGGACCCAGCACCCGGCCTTCCACGCTTCTGGGGAGAACCTGTGACCTCAGGGGCTTTGGAAGCTCTTGACGAAGAAGGAAAGTGACGCACATCCTGGGATGCCGGCTGCCACAGCCACTACCCTGACTCCTTACAGAGGCCGAGCTTTTGATCTCAGGGCTTCTCTTTCATCCTGGATTTTGAGCTCGTAGGGAGAGAGAACACCCACCCCACTCCTGACTCCCTGTTTTTTCCACTTGGTGTCCAGTCGTTCTAGCGGATGGACGTCTGTGCCGGGGAGGGGCCTGTGGCTTTTGCATGGGAAGCCTGGTCCTTGCTCCTGCCCTGGATATTTCTTTCTTACAAGGTGGCCCTGAAATGTCCATTACATTTTAGTGAAGAAAAGGAAATCCTTGTTTGAAAGAGATTCATCTTTCTCTCTCTCGTTGACAACATGGCTGCTCGCCCAGTAACCAGCCCCACGGTTCAGTGTAAGAAGGGCAGCTGGTGATGGTGGGAAAGGTGGCGGGTCCTTCCTACGAGGACACGTGGGGTCAGAGAGGTGCTGCGGGGCCACCGGCTGGGAAGCGTCCTCCCCGTCACTTCAGCAGCCTCTGCAGACGGAGCCTCCCACACCGGCTTCCAGGTTTGCCCCACCGGAGGCGGGGGCTCAACCTGCCTTGTCATCCTCTCTCTCCCTGTTCCGGGGAAGTCCTCCCACTGCCAGGCTCTCAAGCAAGCACGGCAGTCATGCCGAGTGCCAGGGGAAGCGCGCTGCTTCCTGTCACGTCGGTGGTCTGGTTCTGCTCCGAGCCCCAGCGTTCACAGCTGGGGCCCCACAGACGCAGGAGCGCATATTTACCCCAGCACACTCAGGCAGACGTGTGGGCACACACGACGCACACGCTCGTGGACGCGCGTTGCCACCCCCGCACACGGACTCCCAGCTCGGGGGGCAGCCCAGGGTGGGCAGGTGCAGGCAGGTGGGCTTAGGGGAGGGGCGAGGGCAGCCCGAGGGCTGCGGGTGAAGGGCAGAGAGCACCCGTGGTGGACCCGGGGAGGGTGGGGACAGTGAGCTCTTGGGAGAGAGGCTCAGAGTGCGGCGGCCAGGCCGGGGCCTGTGTGGGCTTTCCTTGGCGAGCCCCCTGCTTCCCTGAAGACCCAGGCCCTCTTCCAGGAAAGCTCCCGGCTCCCACTTCCCCTTCCCCGGGCCCAGGGCCACTCACTACCCTTCTGCTCTGCTGCCTCGGGGGCAGGGGCCTCCCCTGCAGCCCATGAAGCGTGGGGTCCTGTCTCCCCTCCCCACTGATCCACTTTCTGGCACCGGAGACCGGGTCTGCCTTTTGCAGAAGTCTGAACGACGACACCGCGCGGTATGTGCTGGTGCGCTTGGCACCTGCCGCGCGACGTGCTGTCCTTGAGACTCTTCGTCGCGCGCCTCTTTCTTCCCATGGCCGAGCAGCATTTCGTTTCCTGGGGTGGACACTGCCTTTCCAGGAGGCCTGGGAGCTGTGGACCCCCCGGGAGAAGGGGGCCAAAGCCCGACTGCAGGCACAGGGACGTGTCTGCCTTCGCCCTCCCGTGGTCCAAACTGTGTTGGCTGCGGATATAAACCCAAGGGAAATTTACCGGCTCCCACGGCCCAGGGGTCCAAACACAGGGCTGGACCCAGAACCTCAAACTGTGTCATCAGGAATCTGTTTTCTCCACGTCTCTGCTCCCTTTCCTCCGGGCCTTCATTCCTCTCTCCAGGTGGGGGCACAGGCGGCCCCTGACAGCTCCAGGCTCATCTATCCAACCAGGGCAGCACGGGAGGGAGAAATGGTGGGGGGCAGAGGGGGAGGGAGGGAGGGGAACCCGCAGAGGCCCCGGTGGCTACTCGTTGGCCAGGCGCGGGTCGCTCGACGGCTCACCGGGGGGGCAGGGTAGGAGGCCACTCACCAGAATGGCCCAGGCTCTCCAGAGGAAAACCAGGGAGCTGTCAGCAACAGGGGAAGAAGGATGCGGGGCGGGCAGAGCCAGGCTCCTCGCCTGTGGAGCCATCCCACAGTGCTGAGGGCCGCGGGCACGGGAGGGCCGGCCTATGGCCGCGGTCACTTCCACAGCTCAGCCGTCCTGCTGCAGTGGCTGGTGGCTGTCCAGCTGCTTTACTGTGCTTTGGCCTTACTTTATTTCTAAAAATAAGTGAAGGTAGAAATATTAGAATGCGGACGTCAACGAGAAGAAGCACACGTTTTGTAAACTTAACATAACTGAGACCAGGATGGACAATGTGAGGGCCGTCGAGGGGCTTGTGTTTGTGGATTTTAGTAACGCTTTCGAGGCCTGCGTTGTGTCCACAGTGAGAGAGGCCCACAGAAGGACACAGACTGGCCCCTGGGGGGCGCACCTCCCACGAAGGGGTCAAGCGTCTGAAGACACGGGGCGCTTTCCCGGCGGTGAGTGGCAGTGCGGAGCCCTGACAGGCACCCGGGGTGGGTGGCTTGTCTCCGGCTTGTGGGCGAGGTCCGTCAGTAAGTTCACTGGCAGACGGTGGGGTCGTCTGCTCCCAGTCAAGATCGGAGTGAAAAACACATGACAAACAACAGATCACAAGGCGTTTCCCACCCATACACAGCTGGACCGTATTTCTCAGCTCACCCGCCAGAAATGGGCTTTCTCGGGGGAGCAGGGCCAGACCGTACGGAAACTTCTAGATGGAGGCTTTCTGCGTCTTCCAGCACCAACCAGGGGCCACAATGGCTGACGGGATCGCTTGGATCTGTTAAATGAAAGCCCGACATGGCTGCAGAGACACCGATGACGACGTGTGTGAATCTGCTCGCCCCTCGCTTTGGCTAAGTGGCCCGTCTACATAAAGACATCCGATCGACAGCCACACACTTGCTCTTCCCGAAGGAGCCGAACAGCAGCTTCCCCGATCTGCTTCTCGCTGGCTGGGCCTGTTCCTCCTGACCTGCCCCCCTGCTGGTGTTGGGGGCTGGCGCAGGCATCTCTCCGGAGGGCCCCAGGGGCTGGGCTGAAGAGGAGGGTGTTCTGTGTCCCCCAGAACTTGGAAAATGCCTGGAGAGCAGGTCTGGGGGGCTCTGAACTTTTTCTGAGGGTATCTGGGGTTGCCTCTGCCTTTGGACAAGGTTTTCCGGAGGTTTTAGAGTAGCACCATTGCCAGGGTAATTGTTCCAACCTGGCGTGCCCCCTTCCAGTCCCCCTTCCTCTTAAGGCCGCAGAGGGGCGTGGGGGGCGGGCAGAAGCCCACGTTCCCCCAGCCAGCTGGTTGGTCAGGAGCAGGGGGGCCGACGCTCTGGTTGAAGACCTGTCGAGGGTGGGGCTGGACGCTTCAGTCCATCAGGGAGGGGAGGGGTCTCTGGCCAGCACAGAGTGGAAGGGGGCCCAGTGGGGACTCCAGGTCCAGCCCTCTCCTTGCTGGGCACACCAGAGACACAAAGGTGGGCTGAAGTCATTGGCAGTTGTGGCGGGGCTGCAGGCAGGCCGGCTGGCGTCTGTTGAGGAAAACCAGGGCCACGAACACCTGACCGTTGTCAGAACTGAAGGGCACTGGGTCCCTGGAAAACCAGGGCCACAGACATCTGACCTTTGTCACAGAACTGAAGGGCACTGGGTCCCTGGAAAACCAGGGCCACGGACATCTGACCTTTGTCACAGAACTGAAGGGCACTGGGTCCCTGGAAAACCAGGGCCACGGACATCTGACCATTGTCACAGAACTGAAGGGCACTGGGTCCCTGGAAAACCAGGGCCACGGACATCTGACCTTTGTCACAGAACTGAAGGGCACTGGGTCCCTGGAAAACCAGGGCCACGGACATCTGACCATTGTCACAGAACTGAAGGGCACTGGGTCCCTGGAAAACCAGGGCCACGGACATCTGACCTTTGTCACAGAACTGAAGGGCACTGGGTCCCTGGCCCAGGTTTGTCCGAGAAGTTTCTCTGTTCAGGCCGCAGAGGCCAGCATCCCCTCCGAGAGTGAATTCCTGGAACCAAGAACGAGGGAAATTGCCCCAAGGAGCGGGCTTCTCCTGTCCTTGTTACTTTGTCGCGAATCAGACACATTGGAGCCTGAGAGCTGGGTTGAGCTCGTGTGGGGCAGGGCTGCCACCCACCACCCACCTCGCCCACCCTGGTAGCTGCAAGCTGGACCCCTGTCCATGTGGCCGCTACCCCGAGGCAGATGAGAGCCGGGGAGGGAGATGGGAGCCAGCAGAGCAGGGGCGGGGCCAAGCGCGCTGGGAGATCAGGAGAGGCCTCTTAGGTGAACCTAAATGCAGAGCCGGCCCTGCACTGAGGATGGCGCCGGGAGCCCACGGGCCAAAGCCCCGAGGGAGGCCATGTGCTGCCCTGAAGCCTCCTGGGCTTGCGTGCGGAAGCCTCAGCAAATTCCTGGTCTGGGACCTTGGGGAAGGTCCCCAAGCCTGTCCTCATCTGTAAGCTGGGGCTGCCCTGCATTCTTCCTACGGTGAGGGTGAGGGACCAAAGATGCAGGGCCCGGGGTTCACAGCCCATGAGGGGCACCCCTCCACCCCCAGCCCTGCTCTGTCTCGTGCAGTCTGACAAGCAGGGAATCTGGGGGCACAGAGAAGTGGGGAGCCCCCCGGGATGCAGGATGTTCTCCCTTGAACATCCAAACTCCCCTGGACCCCAAGTCTCTCACTAGGGGGAAGGTGCCGTGGTCTCCACGCCAGCCTTACTCCTGTCCCTCCTTCCAGGTCAGCAGAGGCCCCCCTCCAAGAGGCCCCCCTCCAAACCTTCAGCCATCCTGGTGGGTGTCTCCCCATCCACAGCAGTGACCTCGGCCACTCTCAGTGAACACAGTTTCCAATCAGTTCTGTCATAATATTAACCCAATAATAAAAATAGCAGCCTCATCACCCCCAAACGGAAAGCCCTCCTGCGCCCGCCAGGAGTTCCCTGCTTGGGAAGAGATGGCTCAGGGAACTGGATGGGGCACAGAGGAAGGCTCGGGGACAGGAACTTCCAGGACGGGCCAGTGGTTCGTGGAGGGACCCTGGGTAGTCATTTGCCCTCTGCACCTGAGCGACACCTGCCCGAGAAGGCCAGCCGGGTCAGGCCAGAGGCTGTGGGCACAGCGCTTCATTCAACAGTGGAAAAATGCCACGTTGTCAGAGCCTTTTCAGGACCTGCCTGCGGACAGCTCCTGCTGCAGTGCTCACCGCCGGTCCCCAGGCGAACCCTGCGCCCGGCAGGCCGGGGAGTTGAGGACGCCCGTGGGCACACGTGGGTTTGCAGGAACCCGGCGCCCAGTCGCCTCCCCTCCGTGTGTCTCGGAGTCTCAGGCACTGATTGTCTGTCCAGAGGAGGACAGCCCCAGCTCTATCACACGAACCCTCGAGCTGGAAGACGAGCGCCGTTCATCAGACTCTCAGCAAGTTAATTAAAACGCTTGCTTGGTTTTGGGCACAACTTGGAATGAGGGTGTTAACACGGAGACTCGCTGTATTTGGGGACGCCCTGGCCTGAGAACAGTCCTGACAAGCTTCTACTACACCCTCCACAGATGGAGCGCCAATGCGTGAATTATTCAGGCGGGACTGTATTAACTGTATTGATGTATTAATAATTAATAATGACATGCTGATAACCGCTGCCGTGGCCGTCCCCGTGGTGTCCGCCCTGGGGGGGAGGGCGTACAGCTCCAAGGCGCTGGAGCCTGGCTGAAGGGCAGCAGAGAGCAGTGCCCCCACCCCGCCGCAGGGAGGTGCTGGGAGAGCGGCGCCGAATGGCATGGTGGTGCAGCTCCGCCTCCAGGTGTTCCCGGGGGGAGCCCAAGGACGCAGCCAGGCGTGTCCCTGAGCTGACCGTTTGCACAGGTGTCCCCGACAGTCGGCTGCGAGCTCCGTGCTGCTGCGTCAGGCCTGTGGGGGCGGGGTGCGTGAGCTCCGGGCCCACGCGACTCCGCTTTGCCATCTGCAGAATGGATACAGCAGTTGGATCACCTTTGCGGAGGGTTCCCACCGGGCAGGAGTGCGGCACCTGTCGAAAGCAGGCGCCTGGACTCGCTTTATCGTCCCCCTGAGGGCTTTGCCTAATTTCCTTCCTTGGGAAGCATGGCAGTAAATTCTAGAAACCGCTGCGCTCCTTAACATTATGCCCCTCCTGGCCCAGAAAGGGGGCGAGGGGTGGGGCATAGGCTTGTTTTAAAAACAAGGTCTGGGGGCTGGTGTTTGGAGAATGCTGTGGAGGCTGGTGCCGAGCCCTCCCGACACTGTGTTCTCAGTCCCTCTTCATGGCGACACTTCCACCCAGACCACTGTCATTGCCCCATTTTACAGGGCTGGAAGGGAGACTGGCAAGTCAGTGCCTTGTCTGAGGTCACAGCCACAGACAGGCCAGACTGGGCTTCAAATACAGGCAGAAGTTTCCAGAACCAGAAGCCATAACCACTAGGTGTCCCTCCTCCCGTCAGACGGCCCCTTGCCCTGCATGGTCCTGCAGCCCCTCACCCTCTTTCTCTCTGCCTCTCTCTCTCTCTTTTCTCTGCCCCCTGTAATGATGGCTCCAGGGTAATTACCTGGAGGGCCCCGAGCATATGAAGCCTGTCCCCGACGGCGCCTTCCAAGCGCACGTGGGGACCCTTGGCAGCCTCACACCTGCCCGCACAGGCTCGTGTCCTTGGCCGCTGGCTCCTCTGGGGCGCATGACTCGGAGCGGAGCTGTCACAAAGAACAAAAGCTGTGGAACGTGCTTTTATGCCCTTTTGGCAACTTACCCCAGAATAGGCCTCTCACTCCTCAGCGAAGCATCCCCCCCGGCATCTCGGCGAGATCCCGGAGGGGCCCAGCGAGGCTTTGTCCCCTGGTGCTTCCTGGGGGAGGGGCAGGGTCATCAAGGACGCCGGGAGGATGGGCTCATGTGCGCACGATGAGTTCTCCCTGGAGGCTGGCTCTCATCCCAGCCAGGAAATGGGGGTTTGCTCTGCCAGGCCCACACTGGGGCAGGGCTCCTGTCCAGAGTGGTCCAGGGAAGGGCTGCTGGGCACTGTCGGTCCCCCCAGTGCCGGCTGTGCGCCGGCGTGGCGTCCTTGAGCCTCGAGACTTGGGGACGCCTCGGGGACGAAGGCTGGGCTGACGCAGCCCCTCTTGGGTGGCATCTCCCCACGGAGCTCAGCAACCATGCAGGGAACTAGGACTGTGCAGGTGGGGTTTGCGGTGGGACGGGGAGGGGGGCCATTGGGGTCCTGGGTGGGCCATGGGTTTGAGGGCAGGAGGCCTCCCAGGAGAAGCCAAGGTGCAGAGGCGGTGTGACACATGGGACCTGCTGGGCGACTGTGGCCAAGTGACCATATGTCCTGACGTCAGTGTCCCGGGCCAGCCGAGCAGCTCATGGCTGCCCGAGGGTCAGAGGGAAGACCTTGCTCAGCATCTGATGGGGAGAGCTGGGTAGGTGGGCAGGAGAGCCCAGCCCCTTGGTGGCCCCTGGACCCAGAGGGCTGTGGGTGCCACTGGGGTGCAGCCCCCTTCCCAGGCCTGGCCTCCTTCTCTGTGCGAAGATGCTGTTCCTGCCTGAACTGCCCTCGAGGGGGAAACTCCTGTAGCGGGAGGCCCTGCAGGCCTGCAGGCGATGGTGCAGCCGCACCAAGACCTCAGCAGCAGCTGCGAAGATCGCGGGGGCTCTGCGGGCACCGAGCCCCACAGCCGGGAACCTGTGTGATGAGAGGCTGTGCGGTCCCATCAGGGGATTCACTCTAAAGCGAGTTTGACCAAGGAGCTGCTGCTAAGGCTTTGGAGAAACTGCTGGGCAGACGACTTGGGGGAGGGGCAAGGGCGGGCGGGCGGGCGGGGTGACTGGCACTTCTCTCACCGTCTGGATGTTCAACCAGCTGCAACGGCTGCTTGCATTTAAAAATGAGCCTTGAAAACGTTTGGAACACGAAGTTCAGGCGAGGAGGGCGATGCAGACCCAGGTCCCGAGAAACCAGGGTTGAGCGCCCCCCAGCCCCCAGCATCCTTCCCTTGTGAAGCCCCGGCGGGACGGAGGAGTCCCAGAGCCTCCACCCTCACCCCAGAGGCCTTCACAAGGGCGCTGCTGGTCTCTCACTGAACTTCTGTTAGCTCCGCGTGTCAGGGCTGTTTAGAGAGAAAGCATTAGTACTTCCCCCAGGGTTTGCAGCCCAGCACAGGTGTGATATATGAGTGCTCTGTGATTCAGACCTACAGACCCAGGCTGCCCATAATATCTGTCCAGGAACCTGGGCGCGCGCGCAGGTCGGGGAGGCAGACAAGCCCCCGCCCCCCTGCTCCAGAGGGGCGTGCCAGTCGCTGCCTCTCTGGGCTGAGAGGAAAGATGGGCAAACAGTAAAACCGCTGAAACCGATGCCGGTAAATGGTAGCCACTCCCCACCCTCCCCAGTGGGGCCACAGCTGGGCTGGACGCACCCACTCGCATCTCCGGCTGAAGGGCCGCCTACCCACCGTGTGCCCACAGAAGGAGGGGGCCTTGCCGGGGAGACATCAGTCTTTGCTCTTGCGGCCTCAGCTGCTTGGATGGCCCACCCACATCGCAGAGGGTCACCCACTTTCCTTGAAGTCGGCTGGTTTAAGTGTTGATCACATCTGAAAATGCCTTCACGCAACATCTGAACTGGTGTTTGACCAAAGAACTGGGTCCCGAGGCCCAGCCAATCAATGCAGAAAATCACCTTTGCCTTCCCCAGGGTGATGGGGGGGGGGGGCGTGTCTTCTGAACTGCACTGCCAAGAAGAGCAGAAGTCTAGTGTTCCTGGGAATTAGGTCAGATCTTCCGCCCATTTTCCCAAGGAGGCCAGTGATCCGGTGGCATGAGGCACAGACGGATTTGTGGCTCTCTGGTCCAAGGAAATCTGCAGGCCTGGGTACCGCCGAGCTCTGCGTTCATCCACACCTTAATGTACCCAGGAAATACCTGAGGAGGCTCTGTCCCAGGCATCGCAGAGTCCAGTGAGGGGCAGGGCACGTGAGGTGTGGGGCTCATGGCAGGTACTCATTACCTGCTTTGGGTGAGTGGTCAGGGAGGACTTCCTGGAGGAAGGGATGTGTAAAATGAGATCCAGATGACGGGTAGGAGTTCTGAGCAGGCAAATTCTCCCCAGTTGTCCCCACACCTGCTGGCTACCTCAGATCTGAGGTGCCCCCTGAGCCTGGGGACAGGTATGTACAACTTGTTCTGAGAACCAGCAACAGGCCCCTGCAGGTCTTGGCCACACCAACTAGAGGGCTTGTTCTGCGATGACAGTGGACTTGCCCCGCCTTCCCCGGGACACTCACAGCAGAGCTGAACACACGATGTGTGGGCGGAACCCCCTCAGACCCAATTTGCTGTGTGAGGCCCACCTGCGTCACGGGTCAGGTGTGACATGGCCGCACAAACACACACCACACACCCTGAAGCACACATGTCACTCACACATGTCCCCAGTAGGTGGCGGGTCGCCACACAGACGAGGTGGTGGCTGGCGTCCAGTGCGGTGCACATGAGACCACGGCCAGCGGGGATCTGGAACTGCCAGCCCAAGGTGGCAGCAGGAGGCTCTGCACAGAGCTGTGTCTCCCGCGGGCCACACTCTTCAGCACAGCCCAGCTGGACTCTCCGAGGCAGAGTGGGTCAGGAGGCTGGGGCCTGTGTGACCTGGGCAAGAGGCTGCCTCTGTCTGGGCCTCGGTTTCCTCATCTGTAAAGTACGACGACAGAAAACCAGCACATTGTGGGGGGGGGGCGCCTCTCAGGCCCAGAGCTGGGCGGAGAGATGCCCGAGGCTGGAGGTGCCTCAGGGGCCCCCCTACCCTGAGGCTGCCACCCAAGCAGAACCTGGCATTGCACGTGGCTCATCCTTGCCACCAACACTTACTGGGCTGCCTGGGGCTCTGCCGTGGGGCTCTGGAAGCACAAACCGGGATGACGCATCACTGCCGCTCCGGGATTTCACAGACGTGTGAACTACATGTTCCTGAGGCCGAGTGTGGAAAGCTAATCTGGTGCCTTCACGCTATTTAAACGCGCTAAGGAAAGCCACTCTGGGAGCATGTCCAATCAGTCCCTCCACGAGCTGCGAGCCACCAGGAAGCACGGGTTCTGGGACACGGGTTGACAGCTGTCAGCAGAAAGAAGGGTTTCCTGGACGAGTTCATTGCGGGGGCACCTGGCACCAAGGTCACAGAGCCCCTCCTGCTGGCCTGCGGGCCACCTCTGGGAAGCCGTGTGCTGAGGCTCGTGGAGCGTCCATGGGACCGAGGGTCCTGGGTACCCACGGTGGGAAGAGCTGCTTCCAGCCGACTTCACCCCGGGACCGTGAGGCTGGGCCCCCGCTGGCACTGTTGAAGGTGGAGGGCGGACGTGGGCACCTCTGTCAAGAAAAACTTGGAGTGACACATTCCCCAGGGTTGCCACAAGTGGGGAGCGCTGGTGTCTTCATCTGGGTCCCTGACGCAGGCCCTGGACAAAGGTTTGGGGCTCATAGTTTGTGTGGAGATGATGCCAGCAAATGCCGTGAGGAGCTGGGAGGAGAGGCCAGGAGGGGAGGAAAGGCAGAGGGGCGGAGCTGATGAGAAGTGACCGCCGAGGACTCCCTGCTGCGGTCCCGAGTGGGGGACCCCCAAGGGGGGGTGCTGAGTGCCTACCACCAGCTCCTGCCCCTTTTGCTCGGGGTCTCTCTCTCCTGGAGGCTCTCCACCTGCCCCGCACGCCGTCCACTCAGGCCAGAGATGTTCTTGGGTGGGTGGGAGAGGCCAGAACTGTCCAAGGTGGCCTCGAGAATGTCCATGGCCCCCCACCTCCCATCGTGAGACTCGCTTTCAGCACCGAGGAGAGTGGCCTCCGGGCCTGTGCTGGTCCCACCCCGGGATCCGTGTTCTCCGGGAAGCTGACGCCAGGCTCGGCTCACGTCAAAGGCAGGGTTTTATGTCCCCGCCGGCCGAGGCAGAAAGCGCCGCACCTGCTGAGGGTAACATCTTCTCAAGCAGCGATTTACGTGGGGACGAGATTTACTCTTTCATTTGGGGCATGAATAACCGATTCCCTACTAATCTGCCAGGCTTTCGTTATTAACATTATGTGAGTTTCAGTTGTATAGCGCTAAGGTTCGACATCTGCATACACTACAGAGTGGTCCCCACCACAGGTCCAGCTGTAGCCCACCCCCAACCTGTCCCCTCTGGAAACTGCTAACCTGTTCTCTGTATCTATGAGTTTGTTTTTGTTTCATTTTGTTTGTTGCTTGTTTTGTATTTTTAGGTACCACATGTGAGTGGAATCATCTGATATCTGTCTTTCTCTGTCTTATTTCACTTAGCATCATACCTTCAGGTCCATCCATGTTGTACGAATTGCAGGACTGCATCCTTTTCATGGCTGAGCAGTGTTCCATGGTGCATGTACCACATCTCCTTTATCCGTTCATCCACTGATGGACCCTTAGATTGTTTCCATGTCTTGGGATTTCTTTATCTATCCATCCACCCACCCACCCACCCATCCATCCACCCACCCATCCACCCATCCACCCATCCATCCATCCATCCATCCATCTATATATCTCCTTGCTTACTGGGGGCAGGACAGGGCTGGCACAGGCCTGGAAGTTCATGGGGCCCTTCCCTCAGCAGAGCTGGTGCCAGAGGTTTCCAGGGGCCCACATATTCGGGGGGGCGCTCTGGATAAACCAGCAGCAAACGGCAGTGATCAGCCCCAAAACCAAATGTGGGGAAGCTAGTGCTGAGCGGGCCGTGGCACGCAGGGCCCGAGCTCCAGACCTCGCCCGGCCAGGACCTTTGCACGTCTGTGCGCGCGTGCAAGTGTCCGCACATGTACACAGGGGAGTCAGAGGACAATGGAAGCTGTGCTGAGTGCAAAGCGTTGCACACGTGACTCACGCAGGAACCTTTTCATACACATGCACACGCACACGCACATGTGCACACACAGGCACAGCCCATGGCCCTGGGAAGCACTTTTTGAGAAAACACGGTGAACCATGTGCAGCCCCAGCCTGGGGAGCCTTGGAGCCCGTTTCCACCCCGAGTCCTTGCCTGGCTGCTGGTGGGGGGTGGAGGTCAGCTCGGTGACTGGGTGGAGCCTGTTTGCAGCACTGGGCCTGGCGCAGTGAATGTGGCCCCGCGGGCAGTGGAGGCAGGGCTTGGGCCAGCGTGGGGCCGGCCCGGCTGCGGCAGTCTCCGCTGAGGGTCCATTAACAGCGTGGGCGGAGGCTCCAAGCTGCAGCCAGAGATGACTTAAGAGAGCGCCAGAGGGAAGGGACGTGGTCCAGGAGGGCTCCCCCGGCCCCCCTCACCGGCCTCGTCCGGCCGGGGCCAGCCCTGTGCCGAGTGAATAATGCAGCAGGCCGGCTGGGACAGGCGGGCAGGGCGGCTCCGGGCAGCCTGCGAAGGACGGGCAGGACGAGGGTTGGGGGGCGTATGTGCTGTGTGTCATCCCCACGTCCCCGGAGAGAGCAATCGGTGACTATTTCGGAGCTGGGGAAGCTGAGGCCTGGAGGGCTCCCTGCCCAGCCCCTGGGCTGGCTCCCCGGCACAGCAGGCCCGCTCCCGCCAAGCTGAGCGAAGCCTCCGCTGCAGAGGTGACATCAGGGCCCCAGGGCCTCCAGGAGCAGAGCGCACCTCCCGGGGGGAGCAGCAGGGCTTCCCGGCCAGGACACAATGGCTGCTTCCTCCTGCCCTGGCCCCAGATGCTCTGACCGGCCCCTAGCTTAGCGAGGGCATCCTGAGCCCCCGAGATCTGGAGCCCACCCAGCCACTCACCGGGACCACACAAGCAGAGGGATCGGCGGGGCTGGGAGGGCTGCCTCCTGGGGTCTGCCCTGGGGCTCCTCAGACGTCCCAGGTGGGCACATATCCTCCCCTGCTCCAGCCCCCTTTCCCAGGGAGGCCCTGCCCAGCCTGGCAGGAGCGCTGTCGGACCCCTGGCAGCTGCCTGGAATCTTTCTGGGCTGGGCATGGACCCCACGGCAGCAGCCTCCCTCCAGGACCTGCCTGTGGTGCAGATGGAGCATGCGAGAGCACCCACGTGAGCACGTCCCAAGACAGGACGAGGCCGTGGCCCCCCGAGGTGGGTTCAAGCCCCACTCCGCTGCTCACTGCTGCGTGTCTCCATTTCTTCATTTCTTCATCCACACGATGGGCAGCACTGATCCAGGAAACCTCTGAACCGGATAGAGGAGGTCGCTGCCCCCAGGGGCTCACGTTCTAGTGGGAGGTATCGGGGGGCAGCGCCTATATAAGAGCAGCTGAGACAACGTCAGGTTTTTATAGGAGATAGGCAGATGGGGGCATGGAAGGCCAAGAAGGACTCCCCCCGGAAGAAATGTCTGATTCATGCCTGAGCCGCCACGCAGCCTCTGGGAGAGCGTCGCAGGCTGCAGGAGCAGCAGGTGCAAAGACCCTGAGGCAAACGGGCTGGGGGGCAGTCCACGGCCAGAGGGGAGACCGTGCGGCTGGAGCCCAGGCAGAGAGGGCCTGTGGTAGGTCTTGGGGGACGTTGTGGACCCCAGTAAGGAGCAGATTTTGTTCTGAATGAGGTGGGGGCAGAGACGGCAGGATCTAATCCGTGTTTTCACAAGGTCCCTTTGGCTGCTGTGGGAGGGAGATGGGGGGTGGAGCCTACGGGCAGAGGGAACCCCGAGGCTTATTGTGAAGGAGGAACCACAAAGCACAGAAGGGATGGGACGAGGTGGCTGAACGGGTGGCGGGGCCATGGGATGGCCTGGGCCTGACGGGGCAGCAGGACGGTGCTGCGTGGCCACACTGGGCCTGAGGCTCCCGCTGGCCTTCACGTGGGCAAGCAGGCCTTCGAGGGCTAAGATGAGCTCAGGGGAAATGTACGGACGTGGACGTGAATTTCGGATCGTCAATGTCCGGGTGACATTGAAGCCCTGGGACTGGCTGAGGTCATGAGGGGTGTGGACAGCGGGGAGAGGAGGCCTGGGTCCCGCGGCCCTGGGAAGCAGAGAGAAGAGGAGGGGCCCGGATGGGGGAGTGGGAGGGGAAGTTGGAGGACAGTGTGTGTGGTCAGGGCGGGCACACAGTAAGCGCTCAATAAATGCAAAGTCAGTAAGTTATTGACACAAAGTTCCCTGGTCGAGAGACAGTGGGACTTAGCTGTCTGAGTCCGGATGGACAGTGAACGGGTCCCTGGTGTCGGGGGTGGTGCCGTCGCCGTGGCAGGGCGCCCACGTGGTTCCCACAGAGGGAAACGGAGGCTCGGGGTTACACAACCTGCGCAGTGTGAGGGCTGCTCCGGGACCCACGCGGGCCTTCGCGCACCTCCCGTGTGCTCTCCGTCGAGGCCGGGGGAAGGGCCTCCCGTGGACCTCTGCCCTGGGCCATGCTCACCGTGACTGCAGGGCAGGTGTTCAAGCCCGTCATCCAGGTGAGGTGACTGAGGCTCCCACAGGCAGGAGGGCAGCAGCCAGGTGGAGGCCCAGCGCATAGTAGGACAAAACCCCCACCCCTGGGCTCCTAACACCCGAATCGGCGGAGATGAGCCCCCTGGAGTCACCTCCATAGGGCAATGACAGTGACCCTCCAGCAGCCGGGAAGGGAGACGGCTCCAGGCCAGGTGGTCAGCCTGGGACAGACGCCGGCTGCGTCTTCCCGGGAGCACCGCTCCCCACGAGTCCCCGTGTGGCCTGGGGAGGAAGGGCTGGCTGTACGGGTGCTCAGCCCAGGTCACCCCTGGGGCCTCTAGCCATGTCGGCCCCGTGCAGGTCAGGCCTGGGTGATGGTCAGACCTGGGTGCAGGTCAGACCTGGGTGCAGGTCAGGCCTGGGCGCTGGTCAGGCCCAGGTGCTGGTCAGGCCTGGGTGATGGTCAGACCTGGGTGCAGGTCAGGCCTGGGTGCTGGAGCGTATGCTGGACCTCACCTGGACAGCCTGAGGGGAGGCCGGGCCACATGAACATCAATACTGCCTTAGCCAGCTAGGCTGCCTCAACAGAATACCACAGCCTGGGTAGTTTGAACACTAGAAACTCATTTTCTCACAGGTCTGGCGGCTGCAAGTCCGAGAGCAGCGTGCGGGCACAATCCGGTTTTGGCAAGCGCCCCCTTCGTGCCGGCAGTCAGCAGCCTTCTTGCTATGTCCTCACGGGGCCTCTCCTCGCTGTGCCTGCAGATAGAGTGGCTCTTCTCATGGGGCCACTAATCCTACCACGAGGGCCACATCCTCATGACCTAATCTAACCCTAATTACCTCCCAAAGCCCCCTCTCCAAATACCATCACATTGGAGGTAAGGCTTCAACACATGGGTTTCAGGGTAATTTTAGGGGCACCCAAAGGTTCAGTCCATGATGTGCAAAAATCCTCAACAGATACTAGGAAATTGAATCCAGCGAAAATAATGAGTCTGTCGTGACTGAGCGGAGCCATCTCTGAATGCATGGCTGGCGCGATACTCGATATTCCAGTTACGATACCTGGGCAGTGCCGTTAGCTCAGGGAGGCAGTGAGGACTCCATGGGCAGCCACCACAGCTGTCCTGCAGCTGGAGGGGAGGCTGAGTGCCAGCAGCCGGTCGGGTGGGCTGAGGTGTGAGCACATTGTTGCAACCTCTTCTTTTTCTGCGTCAAAGTCGACCAGCATCCTTGGACTTGGGCAGCAGCTGCCCACCCTGCCGCCTCGACCGTGGGGAAAGTGGGGCAGTGCCGGACTCCAAGTCTGAGCTGGGAGCTGGGAGCCACTCGGCCACACGTGGAGTTAGGAGCAGAGGGGCTGGAGCCCACTCTGGCCCCTGCCCACCATTCTCCGAGCCACTCAAGCCGCCTGGGACACAAAGCCCTTGTCAGATCCAAGTTTCTCGCCCCACACCCCAGCTCTGGGGGTGAATAATTGATGGCAGAGCTGATGAGCTCAGAGCTGGTGGGGTGGGGGGCGGTCTGGCTGGGTTGCGGTGACTCAGTAAGGAGGAGGAGACGGGAAGAGACGCATCTCACGCACACCGGCCAGCGGTAACGGGCAGGAAGGGGGACGTGAGACATGTGGGCCGTGACCGCGTAATGGCCTTTGGTTAGAGCAGCCCCTGAATGCGCTGGCCTGGGGAGGCTCTGAGCTGAGGCCACACATTGGCCGGGCTGGGAGGGAGGGGTGGCACCGCCTGCTGCAGCACCTGCTGACCTCGGACGGGCGGTGGTTGGGTGGGGAAGAGGCTGCCTCTTGGGGACCCGCACCACTCGGCCACACCTAGATGGGGATGCATCAGGGCCGGACCCGGGCCCGCCCTGCCTGTTCAGCGTGACGCCTGCCTCCCCTGGGGGCCCTCCCGGGACCTGCCAGCAGAGGCTGGGAGGCCGGGGTAGTGAGGGCCTGACTACATGGGTTCCTGTTACTGCTGCATCACGGGCGCCCAGACTTGGGCTGTAAGATGACCCAGTCCATTGCTTTCAGAGCCTGTGTGGCAGGATTCGGACAGGCCCCATGGGATGGCTGGGTTTTGTTCCTCAAGGTCTGGGAAGACTTGAGCCTGGGGTCCAGTCACCTGAGGGCGTCTCCTGCAGTCGTGGCCTCTGTCAGCGGAACCTTGGCTGGGACCCCTCCCGGGGCCCTGAACATGGCTCCAACTTCGGCACCTGGCGCCCAGCAGAGACCAACGCAGCCTGGGCCACCTTTTATGGCCAAGACTCTGGAGTGGAATGGCGTCATTTCCACCATGGTTACAGGGCCGCCGGATTCCAGAAGAGGGGACAGAGACCCCCCACCCCTCCATGGAAGGGTGTCAGAGTAACACCGGAGAAGAGCCTGGGGCTGGGAGAGACCTGTCTTTGGAAAAGTGCATCCGACCCTTGAGTGGCTGCCAGCAAGGGGCCCAGAGCTGCGTGCAGCCACCCGCAGGCCCTGCCGCCAGACCCCGCGGACTGTCCTGCTCCGCCAGGCAGCCCTCCTTCCTTGGAGCCCTGGGTACAGCGGGAGTTGCTTCTCTGATTACTGTGACCCCTGGGGGAAGGGGTGCACCCCACACACACCTAAACACTCCCAGAGCTCGCCCAGGACAGGCCTCAGGTCGGGGCCTCCCTGCTCAGAGCCTGGGGGAGAAAGCACACCCACTCCCGGCTGAGCCCAGACGAGCTCCCAGACCCCGACTGCGGTCATGCCCTCGTGCTCGGCTGCCCTCCCAGCCGTGCTCCCAGGTGAGAGGCCCGGTCCCCAGCATCCTTGCCCGTCTGGAGCCACTGGAACCACACTGGTGGCCTGGCGCCCACCAGCCTGCTGTGCTCAACCCTCTGTGAACGTGGGGCCCCTCCCCTGCTCTGCACCACCCAGCTGGGCTCCACTGGTCACAGACGTCTCGTCCCAGCCCAGCCCGGTGATCCACTGGCCTCCCTTGGGATGTCTGCTTTTCTGTTGCATCGGTGACGGGGGTTGGGGGGTGTGATGAGAGGTGGGGGTCTCAGCCTGGCTGGGGTCTGAGGACGTGGTCCCTACACCCCCTCCAAGGAGACTGTGCCCACTCCCCTCCAGCTGTGCGGGGCAGCAGGGGAGTGGCCGGGTGGGAGGGGGAGAGGCTGAGCGGAAGGGGCCCCGAGTGGGGAGACGGGGCCACCTGGACCAGCCCTAAGCCCCAGATCTCTGGCAGCTCCGGTCGAGCCCCACTTGGGGCCCCTTTGGGGCCTGATGCCACCTTTCCCTGACCCTGCAGCACTCCTGCGGCCCTCAGCAATGGCCAGCCATTCTCTGCCAGGGCCGGCCCACGCGCAGGGACAGTGGGAGGAGGGGTGCCCTGCAGGCCCATCCTCATGGGGCCAAGGGACAGCTCACAGCAGCTTCAGGACCCAGCAGGCCTGCAGGTGGCCCCTCACTGGTGGCCACTCTTCCAGGTGAGTGAGCCACTGGTGGAGACCGGCTGGCCGTTGGGAATCATGTGAACTGTTATTTGTCATTAACTCTTTTTTTTATAGGTTTTTTTTTTTTTTTTTTTTTTTTGGCTGCGTTGGGTCTTTGTTGCTGCACACGAGTTTTCTCTGGTTGCGGTGAGCGGGGGCTGCTCTTCATTGCGGCGCATGGGCTTCTCATTGCAGTGGCTTCTCTTGTTACAGAGCACGGGCTCTGGGCACGTGGGCTTCAATAGTTGTGGCGCATGGGCTTAGTTACTCCACAGCATGTGGGATCTTCCCAGACCAGGGCTCGAACCCGTGTCCACTGCATTGGTAGGCAGGTTCTTAACCACTGTGCCACCAGGGAAGTCCTGTCATTAACTCTTCTCTGATGTCACTCTATGACCTGATGAATAGTTGAGCTGGGCGGCCCCAGAATGTTTAAACTTTTTCGCATTCGGGAATTGCAGGGAAGCACACATCTCCGGAATGTTCTCCCTCACACCTGTCCGGGCAACTTTATAAAATCCAAATTGCCACTCCCACCTTTTGGCCACCATCTCATTGATAACGAATAGAGCACTTATGGATGACACCTTCCTTTAAATGCAACGACTAACCTACTTGGCTTTCATGCAAGTGGGTGGCATCATCTGAAATTCCAAAAGGAGAGAAAGACACTGCTGGTCAGAGAGGGGGGAGAGCAGGGAGGGCCAGGGGCTGATGAAGTCCCTGCCGTCAAGAACAATCCCTTGCTGGAGAACAAAGGGTAAAAATAGCAACCCAGCTAAATGGACCACACTCCTGGCGAGCGATGCCGGCTCTTCCTGCCCCCAGCTCTCCGAGGACCTGCGGGTTGACCCTGAGCTGGGAAGTGCTGGGCTGGGGGCCAGTGAAGCACTCAGCGCTGAGAGCGGCCCAGTTTTAACTGGTGTTATTCATTAGCTGTTTTACTCAGCTGGCTGGCAGGGCCCCAGCATGGCCCCAGCTGCCTCCACGGCTGGAGGGACGCGGGACTCTGGGCGAACGTCCCCCAGGGCCAGGCAGGGTGCACCCCCCACCACAGCATCCTCTCCTCCCTACTCTCTGGGGGCGTGTGTCAGAAGACCCGTACCCCCAGCGCTCACCACCCGTCCCCAGGCGCTGCCCAAGGAAGCTGGCTGCCAGCTCTCACTTTCTGTGGGTGACTGAGGCCCTGGCCTGGGGAACCCCTCGACTACATGCCTGTCACGAGCAGATTCTCCGAGCTGTGGCCCAGCCAGAACCGCAGCTCATTTCAGCTCAATATTCACACTGAGGAGTACGAGGATCCGCTATGTGTCCGCTGTGGGCGCGCGCATTTTAGGGAATTTGGTTTCCTCCTTAAATAGCATTCAAGGGGACTAGCAAACTCACCCCCCAACCAAGCTCCCGACAGAGTAAAGGGCCTTGTACGCAGCATGCTCCCAAACGACGCTCGCCCAGACTGCAGCTAAAGTCTTCCTGTGCTCAGCACTACTAAGGCCTAAAAAGGAACGAAATAACGCCATTGGCAGCAACATGGATGTGACCAGAGGTGATCATACTAAGTGAAGTAAGTCAGAAAGAGAAAGACAAATACCATATGATATCGCTTACATGTGGAATCTAAAATATGACACAAATGGACATATCTATGAAACAGAAACAGAATCACGGACATAGAGAACAGACTGGTGGTTGCCAGGGGGAGGGGGTGGGGGAGGGATGGAGGGGAAGGTTGGGGTCAGCAGATGTAAGCTTTTATGTGTAGAGTGGATACACAACAAGGTCCTCCTGTAGAGCACAGGGAACTATATTCAATATCCTGTGATTAACCATAATGGAAAAGAATATTTTTTAAAAATGAGAAGCTATATATGTATAACTGAATCATTTTGCTGTATAGCAGTAATTAATACAACGTTGTAAATCAACTAGACTTCAATTTAAAAAAATTATATATATAATATATATAATTTTATATATATACATTTTATATATAAATATCTAGGGCCTACCTTCAAACCAAGGCGGCAACGCCCACATTTGGAAATCCGTTCTGCTTTATTGTCTCTTGCCTGGAAACTGTTGCAGGGGTGCAAACACCGCATCTCACACTCTATGATGATCTGAGATGGGCCAATAACATGTCTCGTAAACCTAAAACTGACGCGCCCCTGACCCCCTGCTCTGTGGCCACTTATAGCGGAGTTCTGCAGCTCCGAGGCCACGGGGAGATGGGGTCAGCTGGGACTTCCTTCCCCGCTGCAGAGGACATTTGTGGGAGGACCCCGTTCTGGAGGTGGGGGGACCTGGCTTCTTCTGGGGGATCCATCCCTGCCCCTTCCCAGCCCACGTGTCCCAGGGCTGGCTGGCTGGCCCTGGTCCAGGGCTGGCCCGTGGCCTTGGCGGCGTCAAGGAGACTCAGTCCTACGAGCAGTGATGAAAGGAGCAGCCTCTGTCTTTTCAGGGGGCTGCTTCTCTGCTGGCAAGGTGGGCCTGCAAGGGCAGAGCAGTGGGGCAGGGTGGATCTCGTGCTCATAAATGTGCCGTGGGGCCCGAGAATCACCGATTTAAGGCCTTGTTGGCCGTGATAAAGGTGAAACGTTTAAATGAATCAGGTGCTGTGCAGAGAACAGCCTGGGAGGAAAAGGGTGAAGCCGGGGTCCCCCCACCGTTGGCCAGGCTGGGGCGGCAGGGACAGGGAGGGTGGGAGAAGACACCGGGGGCCAAGGGGCTCCCCGCAGTGGCGGGTGACCCCCACCCCCCAAAGCCATGTCCTGGCTGGTGGCCGCCCTGTCAGGGGACCCAGGGGAGCGAGTGGAGTGGGGAGGAGAGGGAAGAGGTCGCTGGAAACGTCCAGGGGGCCCCTGGAACACTGGGTGGAGGGCCCTGCCCCCCACCGCCTGGGCCAGGGGACACTGGGAGGCCCCTGCAGGCGTGTGGGAGCTGGACTGGTGTGCACACCCCCATTGGGCGTGTCCCCGAGCCCCCGAGGACAGGCCCACGTGGGCGAGGGGCCCGAGCCGGCGGGCCTAGGAGCATTTTGTTTTTTTTTTTTTTTGCGGTACGCGGGCCTCTCACTGTCGTGGCCTCTCCCGTTGCGGAGCACAGGCTCCGGACGCGCAGGCTCAGCGGCCATGGCTCACGGGCCCAGCCGCTCCACAGCACGTGGGATCTTCCCGGACCGGGGCACGAACCCGCGTCCCCTGCATCAGCAGGCGGACTCTCAACCACTGTGCCACCAGGCAAGCCCCTGGGAGCATTTTAGTTGCAAATGGAAGGATGGGTGGTGCTTAACTGGGAGGTAGGAGGACAGCCCATTCCAGGGAGTCGGTGTGGTCAGAGGCTGAAGGGAAGCTGGGCCAGGCCACTGGGAGGGGTTTGGTCTGTTTCTAACGCAATAGAGAACCACTAATGGGCTTTTAAACTGGGGCGACGGGGAGGGGGACGTGATATGATTCAGCAGCTTGTGTCTTTCAAAGATCACTGCTCTTGTGACTGGATTGGAGGGGGCAGGGTGAGGGATGATGGGGTGGTGGGGGGATGTGTTAGGTGTCAGGTGACAGAAGGTGATGGTTTGTACGGGGCGGGGGGAGGAGAGACGCCCACAGACACCAAGGACACTCAGGGGCGAAGTCAGAGGGATGAGCCCCAGCCACGCTCAGCTGAGGCCCCTCCTGCATTGGTCAGCTGTCACCGTGTGACCAGCATCCCGTGGCAGGCGCCCCAGGCGTGTCCCCCTCACTCCTGGGTCTGTGGGTTGGTTGGGGGTGGGCTGTGGAACCACAAGCCCTACCCACTGTGTTTCTTGTTCTTCTGGAGGCAGCAGGCTGCCAGGGTCAGTCCTTCCCAAGGAGACAGAAGCAGAGCACGGCCCACCCGCCGACGCGCAAAGCGAGCCTTTGCTGGTCGAGCACAGGGTCCCTACGGGGTGTGGAGTCCCAGGACCGCCCCTGGGAACAAGGGCCTCTGGCCCAGACAGCGCTCCCGTCCCCGGTCATCTCAGAGGACTCAAGGGGCAGTGACCAGCAGCCTTTATCGTAGCTCAAAGGAAAAGTTTCACAAAGGGGGAGGTTCTGGCCTCAAGTCATCGTACGGGGCAATGTTCACTAGGCGTGTAAACTGTTTTAAAAGGCCTCTCCCCCGGGGTATGTCCGATGCAAACCTGGGTCAAATGAACAAAGAAATGCGGGGCGGGGGGGCTCCCAGGCTGTCCGCGTGGAGGAGCAGGAAGGCTGAGCGGAGTCCAGCCCAGAGGCCTCAGCTCTCCCCCCGAGGGGTCATCAAAGGACCAGGAGCTTCGGGAACAGCGCGCCCGCCTTCTGCAACCCCTGTCTGGCCAGGCAGCCGCAGTACAGTCATCGGTCGCGAGGATGCTCAACATAAAAGGATTGCTTTCCGGGAAAACTGCTGACGCGCAGGACCCTGGCACAGAGAGAGCTTGAGGCAGTCGGGCCTCCCGGATCCGCACGACCCGGAATCAATTTTCAATCCTTGGAACAAAAATAGTCCTGATTTATGAAGTTCCACAAGTTGTTTCTTTTCTGCATCGCCCGGCGTTGGAAGCAGGGACGTCCTCCCAGGCAGCCCCATCGGGCGCAGGGCAGGGAGCCTCAGACCGGCACATCCACGGCCCTCCCGGGCTCCCACAGGGCCCAGCGCCTCGCACGCTGACTCCAAACACAGTGGCAGCAACCCTAGCGTCCGCGTCTCCCGCGGGAGCCCGGCCACACCCACGCTGGCCGTATCTGGGGGACCGTGTTTCTGTGCTTTTGTGGCGCTCATGGGCTCTCCTCTCTGAGACCTTGTGCTCGCTGGGGTCAGCAGTGGCTCTGAAACTGACTGTTACTTCAGGGGGGTCACTGCCCAGTAGATGGAAGATGACCCATTAAGGGAAAACAATTCTCTCCAAGTCCACTGACCTGGGAAAACTTTGTATTCAGAGGGGCTGATGAAGATCTATAGGATCTGTAGGAAATATCAGCTTCTACCCATTTAAAAACCATATAATCATGTTCCATCTGCAATCTCCGGTCACTAATGCAAGATCCTCAGCTAACTTTTAGGTAAAGCATCTGAAGCGTAGATTAGAAGCTTTGCGTCACCACATACCCCAGTCCACCAGGCAGATAAAATACTGGGCATACAGATGAGTCACTTCATTATTCTGGGATGGCGAGGCCCTTCCAAGCACCGCAGAGGGAAAGCGTGATATATTTGGCTACATGAACATTTAAAACGTCTGTATGGTTAAAGATACCATAAACCCAAATTAAAAGCACATGGCAAACCAGGAGTAAGTGTTTCAATCCATGTTACAGACAAATGGTTAATAGTGTTCTGAAAAAGCGGTACGTTTCTGAAGGACAAGCACCTCCGCAGAAAATGGGCAAAAGACTTGAACAGGCATCTCACAAACGCTCTGATCGGCTCGTGACAAACACTTGATGTCGCCTGAATCAAAGAGGTGCGATGAAAGCCCTGACGATAGTCTGTTTGTCTTCTGTCAAACTGGCGAATAATGGTTGAAATTTTAAAGCTGGTGCTGGCCAAAGAAGAGAGAAAAGACACCCTCATGCCCTGCCAGCAGAAGTATAAATTGGCACGTCGTTTTTGGAGGGTGCACAGATGGACTAAAATCCCGATAAGATCCGTGGAACTGCGTCCTGCCTGAAGATTCGCAGGCAAGAATAGTCATTACACATAATCCCCAAAGCTGGGAACAATCTACGTAAGTTAGATAAATTATGGTAGAACAGGATGTAGCCCCCGAGAAAGCTGTAGACGACTATTTATGGGCACAGAATGTTATCCATTATACACTGCTAAGTGGTAAAGAGGGTTACAAAAAACGGCGGGCATCGCGTGTGTGCTATTTTATAAGAAAGGAGCGAGTAGATAAATAGATGGTCAAGGGCGTGTGCACACTGGTCATCGCTCTCACGTGACCACAGGACCTTCATAAACTTTCTTGCTACAAATCAGAAGAAATTACAAGGCAGGTGGATCAGTTTCCCAGCTACCCTGCTGACTAATCATCATTCTGTTCCAAATAATTTTGTTCTACAAATCACCTCCAATTGAGTTATTTGGAATCATAATGCCAAGAGGCACGCACTTGCCTGACACCGGCAAACACAGAAGAGGAAGACGGGCACCCTCCGGTCAGCCGGATCCAGCAAGTCAATTACTGTAATAACAGAGGGGGAAGCAGCAGGCGGCCGGGGCAGGCCTACCGTCATAATATTTTCCTTGCAATTAAAACTGAATTTCTAAAAGGTAACGTGAGTGGTGGAGAGGAAAACAAGCGCCTGCCTTTCAGAGGTGAATAAAGGCCGTGTGAGCCGTGGAGACCGGTGCCGCCGGATCTGCATTCCAGCTCCCCGCTCACCCACAGGGGGATCTGGGCAACCTCACCTCAGGGTTTATCCTGACCTGAGACGCTGAGGAACGATCGTGTCTGGCCCACAGAGGGGTTGTCACCGGGTTAGAATCCGCTTTGGAAGTATTTGAGAAATATGTGTGGCGACTGTCAACCTTGGTATGTTACTGTATTTAAGCACAACACAACTCCTTTCCAGGGAATTTTGCATGGATAAGGCTTGTGAAAAGCCAGTTAAGGGCTTCCCTGGTGGCTCAGGGGTTGAGAATCCTCCTGCCAATGCAGGGGACACGGGTTCGAGCCCCGGCCCGGGAAGATCCCACATGCTGCGGAGCAGCTGAGCCCGTGCGCCACAGCTGCTGAGCCCGCGCTCTAGAGCCCGCGAGCCACAACTACTGAGCCCCCGTGCCACAACTACTGAAGCCTGTGCGTCGCAACTATTGAGCCCACGCACTGCAACTACTGAAGCCCGCGCTGTTTAGGGCCCAAGTACTGCAACTGCTGAAGCCCGCACGCCTAGAGCCCGTGCTCCCCAACAAGAGAAGCCACCGCAATGAGAAGCTCGCGCACCGTGACAAAGAGTAGCCCCCTCTTGCCGCAACTAGAGAAAGCCCACGCGCAGCAACAAAGACCCAACGCAGCCAAAAATAAACAAATAAATTTATTTTAAAAAATCCAGTTAAGGCACGTGCATACCCTGGACCCATCAGCTCTGCGCAGGTCTCCCCAGGCACGGGCTATGATGTGCAGGTGGCACCATTCGTAACAGCTCCAAACTGGAGACAGCCTAGTGTCCGTGAGCCATTTACTGGATAAATTGTTGTGTGTTTGTACAATGGCGCACAATAAAACAGTGCAAAGAAACAGTCTGCCACTGTATGTGAGAACCAGGATGAATCTCATGAATATAATGTCACATGAAAGAAGCCACACACACACACGTACTGAACGATTCCACCTAAGGTAAAAGACGGGAGAACTAGAAAACAGGACGGCAGTTCCTCAAAAAAGTAGAAGCATAGAATTACTGTCTGATGGGACTTCCCTGGTGGCACAGTGGTTGGGACTCCGAGCTCCCAGTGCAGGGGGCCCGGGTTCAATCCCTGGTCAGGGAACTAGATCCCACATGCATGCCGCAACTAAGAGTTCACATGCCACAACTGGGGAGCCGGAGAGCTGCAACTAAGGAGCTGGTGCAACCAATCAACCAACCAAACAAACAAATAAATAAACAAAAAAGAATTACCATCTTATCCAGCAACTCTTCTTCTGGGTATTTACCTGAGGAATGAAAGCAGGGTCTTGAAAAGATATTTGCACATGCATCTTCATAACAGCATTATTCACAATCACCAAAAGACAGAAACAACCCGGATGTCCATTGATGGATGAATGGACAAAAAAAGGTGGTCCATGCAATGGAATATTATTCAGCCTTAAAAAGGAAGGGAATTCTGACACCAGCTTCAACATGGATGAACCCCGAGGGCATGATGCTAAGTGAAATAAGCCACTTATAGGAGGTGCCCAGAGGAGTTGAATCCATAGACAGAAAGTACAATGGTGGGTGCCAGGGGCTGGGGCAGGGGGGATGGAGGGGTCAGCGTTTAGCATGTAGTCAGTCTCCGTCCCAGCAATGCAGAGGCTGGGCTGGCTGGCTCCACGGCACCAGAGGGCATTGCTCCTTTTCTCCAGGCCGGAAGGAAGGAAAGGAATCTCTGCTTTGCACTCAGCACCCTGACGTCTGATCCAGCACAGGGATTTGGGAGACTGGCCCCTGCCCTCCCCAAAGAGCAGCCCCCAAGTGCAGAAAGCCAAGCTCCACCTCTATCTCTGCTGTGCGGCGGGGAGACAAGCGCAGAGGAGAGAACATTCAGGAATCCTTCAGGGAGGGAGGCAGAGAAGTGGGGGGAGGGAGGAACAGTCCTGACAGTCGCATCCTTGGAGGCCCTGGAGGAGAGGAGAAAGAGTGTTGAGAGGGAAAAAACATTTAAAGAAATAGTGGCTGAAAACTCCCCCAAATTGGTGAAAGACATAACTTCGCAGATTCAAGAAGTTCAGTGGACCCCGACCAGAATCAGTTCAAACAACACCACACCCAGACACATCATCATCAAACTGCCAAAAACCAAAGGTGAAGAAAACTCTGGGAAGCGGCCCTGGAGAGGTGGAGAGGAGGCGGAGAGGAGGGAGGGAGGGCGGAGCTGAGGGAGGGGGGCGGAGCTGAGGGAGGGAGGGCGGAGCTGAAGGAGGGAGGGCGGAGCTGAAGGAGGGACGGCAGATCCCCCAGGGATGCCAGGCCCAGGGCTGACACCAAGGCATGCAGCTCCAGTGCCGGCTGGGCAGCTCCCTCAGTGGGATGTTTTGTGATGCAGACCCAGACAGCGGGGAAGCCCGCTGGAGGGCAAAGGGAGGCTCCTACCAGGGCTGCCCCTTCTGGGCTGTCTCACCTGGAAGAATCAGAAAATGGGATTTCACGGGTTACAGACAAAGGGGAGACCAATCTGGGGATGTGAAGGACACCACAGCTGCAGGTCAAGGACGAGAAGCAGAACCCCAGAGCTGGGCCCAAGAGTTAGAGGGACCTGTAGGACAGACGGAGTTGGAGGTGAGGATGGTCCAGCCCCTGGCCGTGGACCCAAGGGCAGAGCGCATCCTGAGGATGGCTTTCCCCAGGCTGGAAGGGGCTCAGGACCTGAGCCCTGGAGCCTACAGGACCTGGTTCAAAGCCAGCTCTCTCTGCCACTAGCTGGTGGTGGGCTCTGGACCGAATTTCTTACCTGGGAGACTCAGTTATCCCATCTATAAAGTGGGGATGAGACAGCCTGTGCTCCATAGGCTTGTTGTGAAAGGCCATGCTCGGTGCCTGGCCCGTGGCTCCCACGCATGGCTCTTACTGTTATCTTCCATGGTCCCGCCCAACCCCTAGACAGGCAGGACTCTGAGTGGGGTGGCCTCCCTCCTGGCCAGCTGGTAAAAGTGTGGAGGTTTTGTTTTCCTGAATCTACTCTCTGTGGATTCAAATCTCAGAGAAGATGCCAAGGAGAAGCTGCTCGCAAAAGAACAGTTGAAAGTGGACTCCATTCAAGCAGAGCCCGCTGGGTTCTCATCACCTGGGCAGACAGAGCAAAGAGGCAGAGGCCAAAGGACCGGCAGATACCCTCCCCCCCGCTGCCCAGCTGAGGACCTGACACAGCACTTCCTGCAGGTGGATCCGCACCTGTGCACGGTGCGCCCTCCCCTCACCCACGCACAGGGGCTTCCTCCACAGACCCCGCCTCCAGACAGCCCCCTGCCCGTGGCGTCCGATGGCAGCCAGCTGTAAGCACGAGGTGACGGCTCTGGAAGAGGTGGTGTCCCCTAGGTCTCCCACACCCACCTTCCTGTCACCCTCTTTCTCCTGTTTGGGGGAATGTGGAGCCCAGCCTGCCCTGGAGGAGCCGTGGCCTTGATGATTCAAGACAGGGACTCGGTCGAGGATGCCCCCTCCTGAGAGGATCCGAGTGGACGCCGGAGGCCCCGCGGGTGCCGGGCAGACACGGGAACCGGAGAACGGAGCCTCCCGGGGGATTTTGTAGCTTCCTCTCCTGCTGCAGCAAAGACAGGGACTGTTGGGCATGGAAGAGCCATGCCTGTCTGGACACAGAGCCTCGGGCGGGAATCCGGCTCAGAAGCCAGTGCTCACAAGGTCACCAAGCAAGGCCACCTTCCTAGGTGATGCCGTTTCACTCCCCTCCTGGGAAGGCAGTCCCAGGTTCTCCCTCAGCAGGACCAGCAGCCGCCCCTCCCCTCCAGCCCACAGACACCAGCAAAGACACCGCCTGTCCTGTGGCTGCCGCAGCCAGGGCGGCCAGGGCGGGACTGGGGCCTGGGCGGGCTTTCTCACCTGGCTCTGGGGCCTGGGGCGGCCCGTGTGTTCTGAGCCGTGAGTGCGGAGAAGCCGGCTACCATCCCTCACGTACACCTGATCCTTGCTCACAGAGCCCCTTCCTCCAGGGGCAGGCTTCCTGCGTGGCTGTACCCCTCTCAGGGCCAGGAAGGAGGGCAGGAGGGGGTGGTGACCAGACATGCCCGGCTGGCCTGCCTGTGTTCTCGGTGACTCCAGGGTCCCCCGATGGCAGCCAGCTGACTTATCACCTTCCTGCATCATCGACCTTCTCAGACCCGCGTCCCAGGGAGGTGCTGCCTGAGGGGCAAGATGGAAACACAAAGGAAGGACACAGGTAGGAAACACAGGTGCTGGGGGCCAGCTGGGCGGCGTCCAGCTCTCTGCGGCCTCGTAAGCAGCTACCGTCCAGGCCCACTGGGCTTTCATCGCACCTGCCACCCCAGGGAGGCACCAGGAGAAGCGGGTGTCAGACCGCCTTCCTTCTTATCCACCTCCTGGCACTGCCACTCACCCTCAGTGGCCGTGGGAAAGGCCGACGGGCACCTCCCGGCTTTTGCGAGGCAGGTGACCTCGAGGGGGACACAGGACAGCGGGCTGAGCATCCCAGGGAAAGAGCCACGGCCGCCACGGCCACCCCGGCAGACCCAGGCCAGGAGGACGGACGTCCCGCAGTGGGTGTGGGCCAGCCCTCACCGTGGCCCGGCTCTAGGGGGGGCCCGCGGCCCCAGCCCGCTCGCCACCAAGGTCCCCCGCTTCTTGCCTTAGGCTGGCTTTGCCACCAGCCCTGGCGGGGACACTGAGAAAACAGGGCCTGGGCTACACAGACTCCCAGCTGGAGCCCGATGGGTCAGGCCACCGCGCCCCCTCCCCATCCCACCCTCACCCCCCTCACGGCCAGGGCTGCCAGACCCCTCCCCCGGCCTGGTGTCCAGCCCGGAGCCACCTGGGAGCCCGAGGGGTTGGTGGCCCCCTTCCCAGCCCGGGCTCAGGTCAGCTCCCCACCAACACCTGCCCCAGGCCCGCCCGGGGAACTCGTGGTCCTGCGGGAGACGGGAGAGTTTCCCAAAGACAGAGTTCCGACTTGCCAACGCCTCCACGTGGCTGCCATGGCAAGTGCCCGCCATGCGACCTCCACTTCCTGAGCACGGGGGCGGGGGGCGGGGGAGCAGGAGCTGAGCAATCCTGGGACCGCAGAGCCCCAGGAAGTGGCCTTGATGGGAGGGTGACGAGACCGCAGCTCGAGAGCAGCTAGCAACCAGCGAAGCCCAGCCCCTCCCTGGAAACACCCCATGCGAGGCCTGCCACCTCGCAGGGGAACCACCTGTCACCCAGGTTTGCCTTCCTGACAACCACCCTCTGCCCAGGGACCTGCCTCCCCGACACGCAGGGGCTGGGGGCTGGGACGCCCCTCAGGCCCCAGGAACCTGTATGTGACCCAGCTGTGCGGCTCTCAGAAGAGGAAGCTTCCAGCCGGGACCACCCTCCCAGGAGTCCTGTTTCTGGATGGAGAGCAACCTCTCCCCTGGGCTCCAGCCAGTGAGCTGGGCTACCCCCAGCAAAGGAGGGGTCAGTGGGGCGTCCACTCTGCCCACTGTGCTGGGGACTGTGGCCCAGACTGGCCCTCTGGACGCAGAGACCACGGGCTTCACATCCTTGTGTGGCCAGCACTGTGCCCTGCGCCACACAGACACACAGACACACAGACACAGAAGCACAGAGACACACACACGCACACAGAGACACACATAGACACAGACACAGGCACACAGAGACACAGACACACAGAGACACAGACATAGACATATAGAAACACTGACACATACAGACACACACACGGAGACACACACAGACCAACAGACACACACATGCACATGCACAGACACACACACAGAGACACAGACACACATAGACACACACACACATACACACACACATTCCCACCACCCTGCAGAGATGCTCACAGCCCCCAGCTGCCCTTTCAAAGTTGCCACTAGGTGGTGCATTAAACTTTCAGGTTTTGTTTTTTAAACTTTTGTGCATCTAGACCATCACAGTTCAGTAAAAATATAATAGAGCCATGTATGTAATGTTCCATGAAACAGGTAAAAGTAATTTTAATACCTTTTAATTTAACCCTAACTAGCCCCCAAATTATCCCTTCAGCATACAATCAACATGAGGAATTACTATGAGGTATTTCACTTTCCCTTTTTTCTGGTGAGTCTTCAAAACCCCATGTATGTTTTACGTTTACAGCACATCTAAATTCAGAACCTAAATCTTTATCAGAAATCGTTGCTTATACTTAAATTTCATAAAATTTATGGTCAGAAAAGGACACTCATTTACTTAAGTTGTTTCAAACATAAAAGTTTTCAGAAACTGCATGGGTATCAGTTTAAATTTTTAAATTTAACTTAAAATCAGAATAAAATTCTCCATGGCTGCTGCGTGGGACTGAGTTTCAGAGACAGTGTCTCCAGCCCCCACCTTCAGGCAGCCCACCTGGCTGAGCAGCTGTGAGATGACATTATCGGTGTTCCGAGGGACAAACAAGGTGGGACGGTAGCAGATGCGTCCCCTGCCAGCACAGCACCGACAGCAGAAAAACCACAGGGACCAGGCACTAGCAGGGTGACCCTGGGGGGCCAGCCCCACCCTGGCAGAAAGAAGGGACACCAGCCGAGATCCCAGAGTGAGAAGGATGGCCAGGCTGAGGGCTTGAAAGCCCCTGGGAGCAGGCACAAAGAGGGAGGAAGGACAGCAAGGTGACCAGTGGAGGGAGGGTGCCTCTTGGCCCCAACAGCACCGCATCCTAACCCCCGAATCTGCGAATATGTTACCTTACCTGGCAAAGGGGTATGAACCGTGAGATGGAAGATGAGCCTGGTGGTCTGGGTGGCCCACTGGTCTCCAGCGTCCCAAGAGGAGGGAGGCCGGAGGGTCAGAGCCAGAGGAGACGCAGCGATGGAAGCAGAGGTTGGGGTGATGCGAGGAAAGGACCATGAGCCACGGGGCGTGGCGCCTCTGAGGGCTGGAACGGAAGAGAAAGCCTCCAGGAGCTCCATCCCACAGACACCGCACCCGGGGGACCCAAGACTCTGGCCCCAGAGCTGCAAGGTGCTGTCTGCGTGCTGCTCCCAGTCTGGCTCGGTGTTCTGTCACAGCAGCCGAGACTCACCACCTCCTGGGGAGGAGCTGGGTGCCGGGAGCCGTGGATGCTTTAGGCAGGAAAGGGACAGTCTAATCCGTGCTTCTGAAATATGGGCTCGTGATGGGACGGCCACCCCAGGGCCGGCCTGAGCGATGCTCACACCGCTCTGGGCAGCTTGTGGCCTTGTCTCCGGAGCTCCTACAGCCCTGCTGGCTCCCCCACTGCACAGACGGACAGACTGAGGCCCACGATGCAGCCTGTGTGCCGGCCTCTTGGACACAGGATCACGGAGGAACCCGGAAGGGTTGCTGTCATCATGCGGACATTTAATGTGCCTAGGGTTAGGGTCGGCTGCTCCGGTTTGCCCCTGTTTCCATCCGTCAAGCTTTATGTGGCCCCGGACGGACCCAAGCAGAGCTGTGTGTAACTTTCCAGTGGCTTCTCCCCTGGAGCGTTTAGGAACCTTCCCTGGGACTGACGGGGTTTACCCATGTGTGCTGGTGTGACACCCACACAGGGGGGACAGGTGCCCCAACCAGGGACAGAGGGAGATCAGAGGGGGTCACGTTCCCTCCTCGATCCGAGAGGAGGGAGGGGGTGACACAAATATTCAGGTTAGTGGCACCTACAGACCTGAACG